>NC_091691.1:34980000-36230000 GCF_041296265.1 Equus caballus
GGGCCCAAATCGCCCTTTGGAAAGAAGCCTGCACGTTGTGCCTTTCAGCTCCAGGGCAAAGTAGCACACAGAGAGCAGAAGTCCTACTTAAGCCAGATCAGGCCTGCAAAGAAACTGCGTTTCACAGGTCTTTGGAAGAGATGTTCCCGGTAGACTGTAAGAGCACTGTGCAGAGCGAGTTGTTTCTTAGCTTCCCAAAGAGCTGGAAGCAAGATGCTGTGGGGCCCAACTCGCCCTTTGGAAAGAAGCCTGCACGTTGTGCCTTTCAGCTCTAGGGCAAAGTATCACACCCAAAGCAGAAGTCCTACTCCAGCCAGATCAGGCCTGCAAAGAAACTGCGTTTCACAGGCCTTTGGAAGAGATGTTCCCACTAGGCTGTAAGAGCACTGTGCAGAGCGAGTTGTTTCTTAGCTTCCCAAAGAGCTGGAAGCAAGATGCTGTGGGGCCCAACTCGCCCTTTGGAAAGAAGCCTGCACGTTGTGCCTTTCAGCTCTAGGGCAAAGTAGCACACCCAGAGCAGAAGTCATACTTCAGCCAGATCAGGCCTGCAAAGAAACTGCGTTTCGCAGGCCTTTGGAAGAGATGTTCCCGGTAGGCTGTAAGAGCACTGTGCAGAGAGAGTTGTTTCTCAGCTTCCCAAAGAGCTGGAAGCAAGATGCTGACGGGCCCAACTCGCCCCTTGGAAAGAAGCCTGTTCGTTGTGCCTTTAGCTCTAGGGCAATGTAGCACACCCAGAGCAGAAGTCCTACTTCAGCCAGATCAGGCCTGCAAAGAAACTGCGTTTCACAGGCCTTTGGAAGAGATGTTCCCGGTAGGCTGTAAGAGCACTGTGCAGAGCTAGTTGTTTCTTAGCTTCCCAAAGAGCTGGAAGCAAGATGCTGTGGGGCCCAACTCGCCCTTTGGAAAGAAGCCTGCACGTTGTGCCTTTCAGCTCTAGGGCAAAGTAGCACACCCAGAGCTGAAGTCCTACTTCAGCCAGATCAGGCCTGCAAAGAAACTGCGTTTCACAGGCCTTTGGAAGAGATGTTTCCGGTAGGCTGTAAGTACACTGTGCAGAGCGAGTGCTTTCTTAGCTTCCCAAAGAGCTGGAAGCAAGATGCTGTGGGGCCCAACTCGCCCTTTGGAAAGAAGCCTGCACGTTGTGCCTTTCGGCCCTAGGGCAAAGTAGCACACCCAGAGCAGAAGTCCTACTTCAGCCAGATCAGGCCTGCAAAGAAACTGCGTTTTACAGGCCTTTGGAAGAGATACTCCAGGTAGGCTGTAAGAGCACTGTGCAGAGCGAGTTGTTTCTTAGCTTCCCAAAGAGCAGGAAGCAAGATGCTGTGGGGCCCAACTCGCCCTTTGGAAAGAAGCCTGCACGTTGTGCCTTTCAGCTCTAGGGCAAAGTAGCACACCCAGAGCAGAAGTCCTACTTCAGCCAGATCAGGCCTGCAAAGAAACTACGTTTCACAGGCCTTTGGAAGAGATGTTCCCGGTAGGCTGTAAGAGCACTGTGCAGAGCGAGTTGTTTCTTAGCTTCCCAAAGAGCAGGAAGCAAGATGCTGTGGGGCCCAACTCGCCGTTTGGAAAGAAGCCTGCACGTTGTGCCTTTCAGCTCTAGGGCAAAGTAGCGAACCCAGAGCAGAAGTCCTACTTCAGCCAGATCAGACCTGCAAAGAAACTGCCTTTCACAGGCCTTTGGAAGAGATGTTCCCGGTAGGCTGTAAGAGCACTGTGCAGAGCGAGTTGTTTCTTAGCTTCCCAAAGAGCTGGAAGCAAGATGCTGTGGGGCCCAACTCGCCCTTTGGAAAGAAGCCTGCACGTTGTGCCTTTCGGCTCTAGGGCAAAGTAGCACACCCAGAGCAGAAGTCCTACTTCAGCCAGATCAGGCCTGCAAACAAACTGCGTTTCACAGGCCTTTGGAAGACATGCTCCCCGGAGGCTGTAAGAGCACTGTGCAGAGCGAGTTGTTTCTTAGCTTCCCAAAGAGCTGGAAGCAAGATTCTGTGGGGCCCAACTCGCCCTTTGGAAAGAAGCCTGCACATTGTGCCTTTCAGCTCTAGGGCAAAGTAGCACGCCCAGAGCAGAAGTTCTACTTCAGCCAGATCAGGCCTGCAAAGAAACTGCGTTTCACAGGCCTTTGGAAGAGATGCTCCCGGTATGCTGTAAGAGCACTGTGCAGAGCGAGTTGTTTCTTATCTTCCCAAAGAGCTGGAAGCAAGATGCTGTGGGGCCCAACTCGCCTTTTGGAAAGAAGACCGCACATTGTGCCTTTCAGCTCTAGGGCAAAGTAGCACACACAGAGCAGAAGTCCTACTTCAGCCGGATCAGGCCTGCAAAGAAACTTCATTTCACAGGCCTTTGGAAGAGATGCTCCAGGTAGGCTGTAAGAGCACTGTGCAGAGCGAGTTGTTTCTTAGCTTCCCAAAGAGCTGGAAGCAAGATGCTGTGGGGCCAAACTCGCCCTTTGGAAAGAAGCCTGCACGTTGTGCCGTTCAGCTCTAGGGCAAAGTAGCACACCCAGAGCAGAAGTCCTACTTCAGCCAGATCAGGCCTGCAAAGAAACTGCGTTTCACAGGCCTTTGGAAGAGATGTTCCCGGTAGTCTGTAAGAGCACTGTGCAGAGCGAGTTGTTTCTTAGCTTCCCAAAGAGCTGGAAGCAAGATGCTGTGGGGCCAAACTCGCCCTTTGGAAAGAAGCCTGCACGTTGTGCCGTTCAGCTCTAGGGCAAAGTAGCACACCCAGAGCAGAAGTCCTACTTCAGCCAGATCAGGCCTGCAAAGAAACTGCCTTTCACAGGCCTTTGGAAGAGATGTTCCCGGTAGTCTGTAAGAGCACTGTGCAGAGCGAGTTGTTTCTTAGCTTCCCAAAGACCTGGAAGCAAGATGCTGTGGGGCCCAACTCGCCCTTTGGAAAGAAGCCTGCACGTTGTGCCTTTAGCTCTAGGGCAAAGTAGCACACCCAGAGCAGAAGTCCTACTTCAGCCGGATCAGGCCTGCAAAGAAACTGTGTTTCACAGGCCTTTGGAAGAGATGTTCCCGGTAGGCTGTAAGAGCACTGTGCAGAGCGAGTTGTTTCTTAGCTTCCCAAAGAGCTGGAAGCAAGATGCTGTGGGGCCCAACTCGCCCTTTGGAAAGAAGCCTGCACGTTGTGCCTTTCAGCTCTAGGGCAATGTAGCACACCCAGAGCAGAAGTCCTACTTCAGCCAGATCAGGCCTGCAAAGAAACTGCGTTTCACAGGCCTTTGGAAGAGATGTTCCCGGTAGGCTGTAAGAGCACTGTGCAGAGCGAGTTGTTTCTTAGCTTCCCAAAGAGCTGGAAGCAAGATGCTGTGGGGCCCAACTCGCCCTTTGGAAAGAAGCCTGCACGTTGTGCCTTTCGGCTCTAGGACAAAGTAGCACACCCAGAGCAGAAGTCCTACTTCAGCCAGATCAGGCCTGCAAAGAAACTGCGTTTTACAGGCCTTTGGAAGAGATACTCCAGGTAGGCTGTAAGAGCACTGTGCAGAGCGAGTTGTTTCTTAGCTTCCCAAAGAGCAGGAAGCAAGATGCTGTGGGGCCCAAATCGCCCTTTGGAAAGAAGCCTGCACGTTGTGCCTTTCAGCTCCAGGGCAAAGTAGCACACAGAGAGCAGAAGTCCTACTTAAGCCAGATCAGGCCTGCAAAGAAACTGCGTTTCACATGCCTTTGGAAGAGATGTTCCCGGTAGACTGTAAGAGCACTGTGCAGAGCGAGTTGTTTCTTAGCTTCCCAAAGAGCTGGAAGCAAGATGCTGTGGGGTCCAACTCGCCCTTTGGAAAGAAGCCTGCACGTTGTGCCTTTCAGCTCTAGGGCAAAGTATCACACCCAAAGCAGAAGTCCTACTCCAGCCAGATCAGGCCTGCAAAGAAACTGCGTTTCACAGGCCTTTGGAAGAGATGCTCCCACTAGGCTGTAAGAGCACTGTGCAGAGCGAGTTGTTTCTTAGCTTCCCAAAGAGCTGGAAGCAAGATGCTGTGGGGCCCAACTCGCCCTTTGGAAAGAAGCCTGCACGTTGTGCCTTTCAGCTCTAGGGCAAAGTAGCACACCCAGAGCAGAAGTCATACTTCAGCCAGATCAGGCCTGCAAAGAAACTGCGTTTCGCAGGCCTTTGGAAGAGCTGTTCCCGGTAGGCTGTAAGAGCACTGTGCAGAGAGAGTTGTTTCTCAGCTTCCCAAAGAGCTGGAAGCAAGATGCTGACGGGCCCAACTCGCCCCTTGGAAAGAAGCCTGTTCGTTGTGCCTTTAGCTCTAGGGCAATGTAGCACACCCAGAGCAGAAGTCCTACTTCAGCCAGATCAGGCCTGCAAAGAAACTGCGTTTCACAGGCCTTTGGAAGAGATGTTCCCGGTAGGCTGTAAGAGCACTGTGCAGAGCTAGTTGTTTCTTAGCTTCCCAAAGAGCTGGAAGCAAGATGCTGTGGGGCCCAACTCGCCCTTTGGAAAGAAGCCTGCACGTTGTGCCTTTCAGCTCTAGGGCAAAGTAGCACACCCAGAGCAGAAGTCCTACTTCAGCCAGATCAGGCCTGCAAAGAAACTGCCTTTCACAGGCCTTTGGAAGAGATGTTCCCGGTAGGCTGTAAGAGCACTGTGCAGAGCGAGTTGTTTCTTAGCTTCCCAAAGAGCTGGAAGCAAGATGCTGTGGGGCCCAACTCGCCCTTTGGAAAGAAGCCTGCACGTTGTGCCTTTCGGCTCTAGGGCAAAGTAGCACACCCAGAGCAGAAGTCCTACTTCAGCCAGATCAGGCCTGCAAAGAAACTGCGTTTCACAGGCCTTTGGAAGACATGCTCCCCGGAGGCTGTAAGAGCACTGTGCAGAGCGAGTTGTTTCTTAGCTTCCCAAAGAGCTGGAAGCAAGATTCTGTGGGGCCCAACTCGCCCTTTGGAAAGAAGCCTGCACGTTGTGCCTTTCAGCTCTAGGGCAAGGTAGCACACCCAGAGCAGAAGTTCTACTTCAGCCATATCAGGCCTGCAAAGAAACTGCGTTTCACAGGCCTTTGGAAGAGATGCTCCCGGTAGGCTGTAAGAGCACTGTGCAGAGCGAGTTGTTTCTTAGCTTCCCAAGGAGCTGGAAGCAAGATGCTGTGGGGCCCAACTCGCCCTTTGGAAAGAAGCCCGCATGTTGTGCCTTTCAGCTCTAGGGCAAAGTAGCACACCCAGAGCAGAAGTCCTACTTCAGCCGGATCAGGCCTGCAAAGAAACTGCGTTTCACAGGCCTTTGGAAGAGATGTTCCCGGTAGTCTGTAAGAGCACTGTGCAGAGCGAGTTGTTTCTTAGCTTCCCAAAGACCTGGAAGCAAGATGCTGTGGGGCCCAACTCGCCCTTTGGAAAGAAGCCTGCACGTTGTGCCTTTAGCTCTTGGGCAAAGTAGCACACCCAGAGCAGAAGTCCTACTTCAGCCAGATCAGGCCTGCAAAGAAACTGCGTTTCACAGGCCTTTGGAAGAGATGTTCCCGGTAGGCTGTAAGAGCACTGTGCAGAGCGAGTTGTTTCTTAGCTTCCCAAAGAGCTGGAAGCAAGATGCTGTGGGGCCCAACTCGCCCTTTGGAATGAAGCCTGCACGTTGTGCCTTTCGGCTCTAGGGCAAAGTAGCACACCCAGAGCAGAAGTCCTACTTCAGCCAGATCAGGCCTGCAAAGAAACTGCGTTTCACAGGCCTTTGGAAGACATGCTCCCCGGAGGCTCTAAGAGCACTGTGCAGAGCGAGTTGTTTCTTAGCTTCCCAAAGAGCTGGAAGCAAGATGCTGTGGGGCCCAACTCGCCCTTTGGTAAGAAGCCCGCACGTTGTGCCTTTCAGCTCTAGGGCAATGTAGCACCCCCAGAGCAGAAGTCCTACTTCAGCCGGATCAGGCCTGCAAAGAAACTGCGTTTCACAGGCCTTTGGAAGAGATGCTCCAGGTAGGCTGTAAGAGCACTGTGCAGAGCGAGTTGTTTCTTAGCTTCCCAAAGAGCTGGAAGCAAGATGCTGTGGGGCCCAACTCGCCCTTGGGAAAGAAGCCTGCACGTTGTGCCTTTCAGCTCTAGGGCAATGTAGCACACCCAGAGCAGAAGTCCTACTTCAGCCAGATCAGGCCTGCAAAGAAACTGCGTTTCACAGGCCTTTGGAAGAGATGTTCCCGGTAGGCTGTAAGAGCACTGTGCAGAGCGTGTTGTTTCTTAGCTTCCCAAAGAGCTGGAAGCAAGATGCTGTGGGTCCCAACTCGCCCTTTGGAATGAAGCCTGCACGTTGTGCCTTTCGGCTCTAGGGCAAAGTAGCACACCCAGAGCAGAAGTCCTACTTCAGCCAGATCAGGCCTGCAAAGAAACTGCGTTTCACAGGCCTTTGGAAGACATGCTCCCCGGAGGCTCTAAGAGCACTGTGCAGAGCGAGTTGTTTCTTAGCTTCCCAAAGAGCTGGAAGCAAGATGCTGTGGGGCCCAACTCGCCCTTTGGTAAGAAGCCCGCACGTTGTGCCTTTCAGCTCTAGGGCAATGTAGCACCCCCAGAGCAGAAGTCCTACTTCAGCCGGATCAGGCCTCCAAAGAAACTGCGTTTCACAGGCCTTTGGAAGAGATGCTCCAGGTAGGCTGTAAGAGCACTGTGCAGAGCGAGTTGTTTCTTAGCTTCCCAAAGAGCTGGAAGCAAGATGCTGTGGGGCCCAACTCGCCCTTGGGAAAGAAGCCTGCACGTTGTGCCTTTCAGCTCTAGGGCAATGTAGCACACCCAGAGCAGTAGTCCTACTTCAGCCAGATCAGGCCTGCAAAGAAACTGCGTTTCACAGGCCTTTGGAAGAGATGTTCCCGGTAGGCTGTAAGAGCACTGTGCAGAGCGAGTTGTTTCTTAGCTTCCCAAAGAGCTGGAAGCAAGATGCTGTGGGGCCCAACTCGCCCTTTGGAAAGAAGCCTGCACGTTGTGCCTTTCGGCTCTAGGGCAAAGTAGCACACCCAGAGCAGAAGTCCTACTTCAGCCAGATCAGGCCTGCAAAGAAACTGCGTTTTACAGGCCTTTGGAAGAGATACTCCAGGTAGGCTGTAAGAGCACTGTGCAGAGCGAGTTGTTTCTTAGCTTCCCAAAGAGCAGGAAGCAAGATGCTGTGGGGCCCAAATCGCCCGTTGGAAAGAAGCCTGCACGTTGTGCCTTTCAGCTCCAGGGCAAAGTAGCACACAGAGAGCAGAAGTCCTACTTCAGCCAGATCAGGCCTGCAAAGAAACTGCGTTTCACAGGCCTTTGGAAGAGATGTTCCCGGTAGACTGTAAGAGCACTGTGCAGAGCGAGTTGTTTCTTAGCTTCCCAAAGAGCAGGAAGCAAGATGCTGTGGGGCCCAAATCGCCCTTTGGAAAGAAGCCTGCACGTTGTGCCTTTCAGCTCTAGGGCAAAGTATCACACCCAGAGCAGAAGTCCTACTCCAGCCAGATCAGGCCTGCAAAGAAACTGCGTTTCACAGGCCTTTGGAAGAGATGTTCCCACTAGGCTGTAAGAGCACTGTGCAGAGCGAGTTGTTTCTTAGCTTCCCAAAGAGCTGGAAGCAAGATGCTGTGGGGCCCAACTCGCCCTTTGGAAAGAAGCCTGCACGTTGTGCCTTTCAGCTCTAGGGCAAAGTAGCACACCCAGAGCAGAAGTCATACTTCAGCCAGATCAGGCCTGCAAATAAACTGCGTTTCGCAGGCCTTTGGAAGAGATGTTCCCGGTAGGCTGTAAGAGCACTGTGCAGAGAGAGTTGTTTCTCAGCTTCCCAAAGAGCTGGAAGCAAGATGCTGACGGGCCCAACTCGCCCCTTGGAAAGAAGCCTGTTCGTTGTGCCTTTAGCTCTAGGGCAATGTAGCACACCCAGAGCAGAAGTCCTACTTCAGCCAGATCAGGCCTGCAAAGAAACTGCGTTTCACAGGCCTTTGGAAGAGATGTTCCCGGTAGGCTGTAAGAGCACTGTGCAGAGCTAGGTGTTTCTTAGCTTCCCAAAGAGCTGGAAGCAAGATGCTGTGGGGCCCAACTCGCCCTTTGGAAAGAAGCCTGCACGTTGTGCCTTTCAGCTCTAGGGCAAAGTAGCACACCCAGAGCAGAAGTCCTACTTCAGCCAGATCAGGCCTGCAAGAAACTGCCTTTCACAGGCCTTTGGAAGAGATGTTCCCGGTAGGCTGTAAGAGCACTGTGCAGAGCGAGTTGTTTCTTAGCTTCCCAAAGAGCTGGAAGCAAGATGCTGTGGGGCCCAACTCGCCCTTTGGAAAGAAGCCTGCACGTTGTGCCTTTCGGCTCTAGGGCAAAGTAGCACACCCCGAGCAGAAGTCCTACTTCAGCCAGATCAGGCCTGCAAAGAAACTGCGTTTCACAGGCCTTTGGAAGACATGCTCCCCGGAGGCTGTAAGAGCACTGTGCAGAGCGAGTTGTTTCTTAGCTTCCCAAAGAGCTGGAAGCAAGATTCTGTGGGGCCCAACTCGCCCTTTGGAAAGAAGCCTGCACGTTGTGCCTTTCAGCTCTAGGGCAAGGTAGCACACCCAGAGCAGAAGTTCTACTTCAGCCAGATCAGGCCTGCAAAGAAACTGCGTTTCACAGGCCTTTGGAAGAGATGCTCCCGGTTGGCTGTAAGAGCACTGTGCAGAGCGAGTTGTTTCTTAGCTTCCCAAGGAGCTGGAAGCAAGATGCTGTGGGGCCCAACTCGCCCTTTGGAAAGAAGCCCGCATGTTGTGCCTTTCAGCTCTAGGGCAAAGTAGCACACCCAGAGCAGAAGTCCTACTTCAGCCGGATCAGGCCTGCAAAGAAACTGCGTTTCACAGGCCTTTGGAAGAGATGCTCTAGGTAGGCTGTAAGAGCACTGTGCAGAGCGAGTTGTTTCTTAGCTTCCCAAAGAGCTGGAAGCAAGATGCTGTGGGGCCCAACTCGCCCATTGGAAAGAAGCCTGCACGTTGTGCCTTTCAGCTCTAGGGCAAAGTAGCGAACCCAGAGCAGAAGTCCTACTTCAGCCAGATCAGGCCTGCAAAGAAACTGCCTTTCACAGGCCTTTGGAAGAGATGTTCCCGGTAGGCTGTAAGAGCACTGTGCAGAGCGAGTTGTTTCTTAGCTTCCCAAAGAGCTGGAAGCAAGATGATGTGGGGCCCAACTCGCCCTTTGGAAAGAAGCCTGCACGTTGTGCCTTTCGGCTCTAGGGCAAAGAAGCACACCCAGAGCAGAAGTCCTACTTCAGCCGGATCAGGCCTGCAAAGAAACTGCGTTTCACAGGCCTTTGGAAGAGATGCTCTAGGTAGGCTGTAAGAGCACTGTGCAGAGCGAGTTGTTTCTTAGCTTCCCAAAGAGCTGGAAGCAAGATGCTGTGGGGCCCAACTCGCCCTTTGGAAAGAAGCCTGCACGTTGTGCCTTTCAGCTCTAGGGCAAAGTAGCGAACCCAGAGAAGAAGTCCTACTTCAGCCAGATCAGGCCTGCAAAGAAACTGCGTTTCACAGGCCTTTGGAAGAGATGTTCCCGGTAGGCTGTAAGAGCACTGTGCAGAGCGAGTTGTTTCTTAGCTTCCCAAAGAGCTGGAAGCAAGATGCTGTGGGGCCCAACTCGCCCTTTGGAAAGAAGCCTGCACGTTGTGCCTTTCGGCTCTAGGGCAAAGTAGCACACCCAGAGCAGAAGTCCTACTTCAGCCAGATCAGGCCTGCAAAGAAACTGCGTTTTACAGGCCTTTGGAAGAGATACTCCAGGTAGGCTGTAAGAGCACTGTGCAGAGCGAGTTGTTTCTTAGCTTCCCAAAGAGCAGGAAGCAAGATGCTGTGGGGCCCAAATCGCCCTTTGGAAAGAAGCCTGCACGTTGTGCCTTTCAGCTCTAGGGCAAAGTAGCACACCCAGAGCAGAAATCCTACTTCAGCCAGATCAGGCCTGCAAAGAAACTGCGTTTCACAGGCCTTTGGAAGAGATGTTCCCGGTAGGCTGTAAGAGCACTGTGCAGAGCGAGTTGTTTCTTAGCTTCCCAAAGAGCTGGAAGCAAGATGCTGTGGGGCCCAACTCGCCCTTTGGAAAGAAGCCTGCACGTTGTGCCTTTCGGCTCTAGGGCAAAGTATCACACCCAGAGAAGAAGTCCTACTCCAGCCAGATCAGGCCTGCAAAGAAACTGCGTTTCACAGGCCTTTGGAAGAGATGTTCCCACTAGGCTGTAAGAGCACTGTGCAGAGCGAGTTGTTTCTTAGCTTCCCAAAGAGCTGGAAGCAAGATGCTGTGGGGCCCAACTCGCCCTTTGGAAAGAAGCCTGCACGTTGTGCCTTTCAGCTCTAGGGCAAAGTAGCACACCCAGAGCAGAAGTCATACTTCAGCCAGATCAGGCCTGCAAAGAAACTGCGTTTCGCAGGCCTTTGGAAGAGATGTTCCTGGTAGGCTGTAAGAGCACTGTGCAGAGAGAGTTGTTACTTAGCTTCCCAAAGAGCTGGAAGCAAGATGCTGTGGGGCCCAACTCGCCCTTTGGAAAGAAGCCTGCACGTTGTGCCTTTCAGCTCTAGGGCAATGCAGCACACCCAGAGTAGAAGTCCTACTTCAGCCAGATCAGGCCTGCAAAGAAACTGCGTTTCACAGGCCTTTGGTAGAGATGTTCCCGGTAGGCTGTAAGAGCACTGTGCAGAGCGAGTTGTTTCTTAGCTTCCCAAAGAGCTGGAAGCAAGATGCTGTAGGGCCCAACTCGCCCTTTGGAAAGAAGCCTGCACATTGTGCCTTTCAGCTCTAGGGCAACGTAGCACACCCAGAGCAGAAGTCCTACTTCAGCCAGATCAGGCCTGCAAAGAAACTGCGTTTCACAGGCCTTTGGAAGAGATGTTCCCGGTAGGCTGTAAGAGCACTGTGCAGAGCGAGTTGTTTCTTAGCTTCCCAAAGAGCTGGAAGCAAGATGCTGTGGGGGCCAACTCGCCCTTTGGAAAGAAGCCTGCACGTTGTGCCTTTCGGCTCTAGGGCAAAGTAGCACACCCAGAGCAGAAGTCCTACTTCAGCCAGATCAGGCCTGCAAAGAAACTGCGTTTCACAGGCCTTTGGAAGAGATGTTCCCGGTAGGCTGCAAGAGGACTGTGCAGAGCGAGTTGTTTCTCAGCTTCCCAAAGCGCTGGAAGCAAGATGCTGACGGGCCCAACTCGCCCCTTGGAAAGAAGCCTGTTCGTTGTGCCTTTAGCTCTAGGGCAATGTAGCACACCCAGAGCAGAAGTCCTACTTCAGCCAGATCAGGCCTGCAAAGAAACTGCATTTCACAGGCCTTTGGAAGAGATGTTCCCGGTAGGCTGTAAGAGCACTGTGCAGAGCGAGTTGTTTCTTAGCTTCCCAAAGAGCTGGAAGCAAGATGCTGTGGGGCCCAACTCGCCCTTTGGAAAGAAGCCTGCACGTTGTGCCTTTCAGCTCTAGGGCAAAGTAGCGAACCCAGAGCAGAAGTCCTACTTCAGCCAGATCAGGCCTGCAAAGAAACTGCCTTTCACAGGCCTTTGGAAGAGATGTTCCCGGTAGGCTGTAAGAGCACTGTGCAGAGGGAGTTGTTGATTAGCTTCCCAAAGAGCTGGAAGCAAGATGCTGTGGGGCCCAACTCGCCCTTTGGAAAGAAGCCTGCACGTTGTGCCTTTCGGCTCTAGGGCAAAGTAGCACACCCAGAGCAGAAGTCCTACTTCAGCCAGATCAGGCCTGCAAAGAAACTGCGTTTCACAGGCCTTTGGAAGACATGCTCCCCGGAGGCTGTAAGAGCACTGTGCAGAGCGAGTTGTTTCTTAGCTTCCCAAAGAGCTGGAAGCAAGATGCTGTGGGGCCCAACTCGCCCTTTGGAAAGAAGCCTGCACGTTTTGCCTTTCAGCTCTAGGGCAAAGTAGCACACCCAGAGCAGAAGTTCTACTTCCGCCAGATCAGGCCTGCAAAGAAACTGCGTTTCACAGGCCTTTGGAAGAGATGCTCCCGGTAGGCTGTAAGAGCACTGTGCAGAGCGAGTTGTTTCTTAGCTTCCCAAAGAGCTGGAAGCAAGATGCTGTGGGGCCCAACTCGCCCTTTGGAAAGAAGCCCGCACGGTGTGCCTTTCAGCTCTAGGGCAAAGTAGCACACCCAGAGCAGAAGTCCTACTTCAGCCGGATCAGGCCTGCAAAGAAACTGCGTTTCACAGGCCTTTGGAAGACATGCTCCCCGGAGGCTCTAAGAGCACTGTGCAGAGAGAGTTGTTTCTTAGCTTCCCAAAGAGCTGGAAGCAAGATGCTGTGGGGCCCAACTCGCCCTTTGGAAAGAAGCCTGCACGTTGTGCCTTTCAGCTCTAGGGCAAAGTATCACACCCAGAGCAGAAGTCCTACTCCAGCCAGATCAGGCCTGCAAAGAAACTGCGTTTCACAGGCCTTTGGAAGAGATGTTCCCACTAGGCTGTAAGAGCACTGTGCAGAGCGAGTTGTTTCTTAGCTTCCCAAAGAGCTGGAAGCAAGATGCTGTGGGGCCCAACTCGCCCTTTGGAAAGAAGCCTGCACGTTGTGCCTTTCAGCTCTAGGGCAAAGTAGCACACCCAGAGCAGAAGTCATACTTCAGCCAGATCAGGCCTGCAAAGAAACTGCGTTTCGCAGGCCTTTGGAAGAGATGTTCCCGGTAGGCTGTAAGAGCACTGTGCAGAGAGAGTTGTTACTTAGCTTCCCAAAGAGCTGGAAGCAAGATGCTGTGGGGCCCAACTCGCCCTTTGGAAAGCAGCCTGCACGTTGTGCCTTTCAGCTCTAGGGCAATGCAGCACACCCAGAGCAGAAGTCCTACTTCAGCCAGATCAGGCCTGCAAAGAAACTGCGTTTCACAGGCCTTTGGAAGAGATGTTCCCGGTAGGCTGCAAGAGGACTGTGCAGAGCGAGTTGTTTCTCAGCTTCCCAAAGAGCTGGAAGCAAGATGCTGACGGGCCCAACTCGCCCCTTGGAAAGAAGCCTGTTCGTTGTGCCTTTAGCTCTGGGGCAATGTAGCACACCCAGAGCAGAAGTCCTACTTCAGCCAGATCAGGCCTGCAAAGAAACTGCCTTTCACAGGCCTTTGGAAGAGATGTTCCCGGTAGGCTGTAAGAGCACTGTGCAGAGCGAGTTGTTTCTTAGCTTCCCAAAGAGCTGGAAGCAAGATGCTGTGGGGGCCAACTCGCCCTTTGGAAAGAAGCCTACACGTTGTGCCTTTCGGCTCTAGGGCAAAGTAGCACACCCAGAGCAGAAGTCCTACTTCAGCCAGATCAGGCCTGCAAAGAAACTGCGTTTCACAGGCCTTTGGAAGAGATGTTCCCGGTAGGCTGCAAGAGGACTGTGCTGAGCGAGTTGTTTCTCAGCTTCCCAAAGCGCTGGAAGCAAGATGCTGACGGGCCCAACTCGCCCCTTGGAAAGAAGCCTGTTCGTTGTGCCTTTAGCTCTAGGGCAATGTAGCACACACAGAGCAGAAGTCCTACTTCAGCCAGATCAGGCCTGCAAAGAAACTGCGTTTCACAGGCCTTTGGAAGAGATGTTCCCGGTAGGCTGTAAGAGCACTGTGCAGAGCGAGTTGTTTCTTAGCTTCCCAAAGAGCTGGAAGCAAGATGCTGTGGGGCCCAACTCGCCCTTTGGAAAGAAGCCTGCACGTTGTGCCTTTCAGCTCTAGGGCAAAGTAGCGAACCCAGAGCAGAAGTCCTACTTCAGCCAGATCAGGCCTGCAAAGAAACTGCCTTTCACAGGCCTTTGGAAGAGATGTTCCCGGTAGGCTGTAAGAGCACTGTGCAGAGAGAGTTGTTTCTTAGCTTCCCAAAGAGCTGGAAGCAAGATGCTGTGGGGCCCAAATCGCCCTATGGAAAGAAGCCTGCACGTTGTGCCTTTCGGCTCTAGGGCAAAGTAGCACACCCAGAGCAGAAGTCCTACTTCAGCCAGATCAGGCCTGCAAAGAAACTGCGTTTCACAGGCCTTTGGAAGACATGCTCCCCGGAGGCTGTAAGAGCACTGTGCAGAGCGAGTTGTTTCTTAGCTTCCCAAAGAGCTGGAAGCAAGATGCTGTGGGGCCCAACTCGCCCTTTGGAAAGAAGCCTGCACGTTGTGCCTTTCAGCTCTAGGGCAAAGTAGCACACCCAGAGCAGAAGTTCTACTTCAGGCAGATCAGGCCTGCAAAGAAACTGCGTTTCACAGGCCTTTGTAAGAGATGCTCCCGGTAGGCTGTAAGAGCACTGTGCAGAGCGAGTTGTTTCTTAGCTTCCCAAAGAGCTGGAAGCAAGATGCTGTGGGGCCCAACTCGCCCTTTGGAAAGAATCCCGCACGGTGTGCCTTTCAGCTCTAGGGCAAAGTAGCACACCCAGAGCAGAAGTCCTACTTCAGCCGGATCAGGCCTGCAAAGAAACTGCGTTTCACAGGCCTTTGGAAGACATGCTCCCCGGAGGCTCTAAGAGCACTGTGCAGAGCGAGTTGTTTCTTAGCTTCCCAAAGAGCTGGAAGCAAGATTCTGTGGGGCCCAACTCGCCCTTTGAAAAGAAGCCTGCACGTTGTGCCTTTCAGCTCTAGGGCAAAGTAGCACGCCCAGAGCAGAAGTCCTACTTCAGCCAGATCAGGCCTGCAAAGAAACTGCGTTTCACAGGCCTTTGGAAGAGATGCTCCCGGTAGGCTGTAAGAGCACTGTGCAGAGCGAGTTGTTTCTTAGCTTCCCAAAGAGCTGGAAGCAAGATGCTGTGGGGCCCAACTCGCCCTTTGGTAAGAGGCCCGCACGTTGTGCCTTTCAGCTCTAGGGCAATGTAGCACCCCCAGAGCAGAAGTCCTACTTCAGCCGGATAAGGCCTGCAAAGAAACTGTGTTTCACAGGCCTTTGGAAGAGATGCTCCAGGTAGGCTGTAAGAGCACTGTGCAGAGCGAGTTGTTTCTTAGCTTCCCAAAGAGCTGGAAGCAAGATGCTGTGGGGCCCAACTCGCCCTTTGGAAAGAAGCCTGCACGTTGTGCCTTTCGGCTCTAGGGCAAAGTAGCACACCCAGAGCAGAAGTCCTACTTCAGCCAGATCAGGCCTGCAAAGAAACTGCGTTTCAAAGGTCTTTGGAAGAGATGTTCCCGGTAGGCTGTAAGAGCACTGTGCAGAGCGAGTTGTTTCTTAGCTTCCCAAAGAGCTGGAAGCAAGATGCTGTGGGGCCCAACTCGCCCTTTGGAAAGAAGCCTGCACGTTGTGCCTTTCGGCTCTAGGGCAAAGTAGCACACCCAGAGCAGAAGTCCTACTCCAGCCAGATCAGGCCTGCAAAGAAACTGCGTTTTACAGGCCTTTGGAAGAGATACTCCAGGTAGGCTGTAAGAGCACTGTGCAGAGCGAGTTGTTTCTTAGCTTCCCAAAGAGCAGGAAGCAAGATGCTGTGGGGCCCAAATCGCCCTTTGGAAAGAAGCCTGCACGTTGTGCCTTTCAGCTCCAGGGCAAAGTAGCACACAGAGAGCAGAAGTCCTACTTCAGCCAGATCAGGCCTGCAAAGAAACTGCGTTTCACAGGCCTTTGGAAGAGATGTTCCCGGTAGGCTGTAATAGCACTGTGCAGAGCGAGTTGTTTCTTAGCTTCCCAAAGAGCTGGAAGCAAGATGCTGTGGGGCCCAACTCGCCCTTTGGAAAGAAGCCTGCACGTTGTGCCTTTCAGCTCTAGGGCAAAGTATCACACCCAGAGCAGAAGTCCTACTCCAGCCAGATCAGGCCTGCAAAGAAACTGCGTTTCACAGGCCTTTGGAAGAGATGTTCCCACTAGGCTGTAAGAGCACTGTGCAGAGCGAGTTGTTTCTTAGCTTCCCAAAGAGCTGCAAGCAAGATGCTGTGGGGCCCAACTCGCCCTTTGGAAAGAAGCCTGCACGTTGTGCCTTTCAGCTCTAGGGCAAAGTAGCACACCCAGAGCAGAAGTCATACTTCAGCCAGATCAGGCCTGCAAAGAAACTGCGTTTCGCAGGCCTTTGGAAGAGATGTTCCCGGTAGGCTGTAAGAGCACTGTGCAGAGAGAGTTGTTACTTAGCTTCCCAAAGAGCTGGAAGCAAGATGCTGTGGGGCCCAACTCGCCCTTTGGAAAGAAGCGTGCACGTTGTGCCTTTCAGCTCTAGGGCAATGCAGCACACCCAGAGCAGAAGTCCTACTTCAGCCAGATCAGGCCTGCAAAGAAACTGCGTTTCACAGGCCTTTGGAAGAGATGTTCCCGGTAGGCTGCAAGAGGACTGTGCAGAGCGAGTTGTTTCTCAGCTTCCCAAAGAGCTGGAAGCAAGATGCTGACGGGCCCAACTCGCCCCTTGGAAAGAAGCCTGTTCGTTGTGCCTTTAGCTCTAGGGCAATGTAGCACACCCAGAGCAGAAGTCCTACTTCAGCCAGATCAGGCCTGCAAAGAAACTGCGTTTCAAAGGCCTTTGGAAGAGATGTTCCCGGTAGGCTGTAAGAGCACTGTGCAGAGCGAGTTGTTTCTTAGCTTCCCAAAGAGCTGGAAGCAAGATGCTGTGGGGCCCAACTCGCCCTTTGGAAAGAAGCCTGCACGTTGTGCCTTTCGGCTCTAGGGCAAAGTAGCACACCCAGAGCAGAAGTCCTACTTCAGCCATATCAGGCCTGCAAAGAAACTGCGTTTTACAGGCCTTTGGAAGAGATACTCCAGGTAGGCTGTAAGAGCACTGTGCAGAGCGAGTTGTTTCTTAGCTTCCCAAAGAGCAGGAAGCAAGATGCTGTGGGGCCCAAATCGCCCTTTGGAAAGAAGCCTGCACGTTGTGCCTTTCAGCTCCAGGGCAAAGTAGCACACAGAGAGCAGAAGTCCTACTTCAGCCAGATCAGGCCTGCAAAGAAACTGCGTTTCACAGGCCTTTGGAAGAGATGTTCCCGGTAGGCTGTAAGAGCACTGTGCAGAGCGAGTTGTTTCTTAGCTTCCCAAAGAGCTGGAAGCAAGATGCTGTGGGGCCCAACTCGCCCTTTGGAAAGAAGCCTGCACGTTGTGCCGTTCAGCTCTAGGGCAAAGTATCACACCCAGAGCAGAAGTCCTACTCCAGCCAGATCAGGCCTGCAAAGAAACTGCGTTTCACAGGCCTTTGGAAGAGATGTTCCCACTAGGCTGTAAGAGCACTGTGCAGAGCGAGTTGTTTCTTAGCTTCCCAAAGAGCTGGAAGCAAGATGCTGTGGGGCCCAACTCGCCCTTTGGAAAGAAGCCTGCACGTTGTGCCTTTCAGCTCTAGGGCAAAGTAGCACACCCAGAGCAGAAGTCATACTTCAGCCAGATCAGGCCTGCAAAGAAACTGCGTTTCACAGGCCTTTGGAAGAGATATTCCCGGTAGGCTGTAAGAGCACTGTGCAGAGAGAGTTGTTACTTAGCTTCCCAAAGAGCTGGAAGCAAGATGCTGTGGGGCCCAACTCGCCCTTTGGAAAGAAGCCTGCACGTTGTGCCTTTCAGCTCTAGGGCAATGCAGCACACCCAGAGCAGAAGTCCTACTTCAGCCAGATCAGGCCTGCAAAGAAACTGCGTTTCACAGGCCTTTGGAAGAGATGTTCCCGGTAGGCTGCAAGAGGACTGTGCAGAGCGAGTTGTTTCTCAGCTTCCCAAAGAGCTGGAAGCAAGATGCTGACGGGCCCAACTCGCCCCTTGGAAAGAAGCCTGTTCGTTGTGCCTTTAGCTCTAGGGCAATGTAGCACACCCAGAGCAGAAGTCCTACTTCAGCCAGATCAGGCCTGCAAAGAAACTGCGTTTCACAGGCCTTTGGAAGAGATGTTCCCGGTAGGCTGTAAGAGCACTGTGCAGAGCGAGTTGTTTCTTAGCTTCCCAAAGAGCTGGAAGCAAGATGCTGTGGGGGCCAACTCGCCCTTTGGAAAGAAGCCTGCACGTTGTGCCTTTCGGCTCTAGGGCAAAGTAGCACACCCAGAGCAGAAGTCCTACTTCAGCCAGATCAGGCCTGCAAAGAAACTGCGTTTCACAGGCCTTTGGAAGAGATGTTCCCGGTAGGCTGCAAGAGGACTGTGCAGAGCGAGTTGTTTCTCAGCTTCCCAAAGCGCTGGAAGCAAGATGCTGACGGGCCCAACTCGCCCCTTGGAAAGAAGCCTGTTCGTTGTGCCTTTAGCTCTAGGGCAATGTAGCACACCCAGAGCAGAAGTCCTACTTCAGCCAGATCAGGCCTGCAAAGAAACTGCGTTTCACAGGCCTTTGGAAGAGATGTTCCCGGTAGGCTGTAAGAGCACTGTGCAGAGCGAGTTGTTTCTTAGCTTCCCAAAGAGCTGGAAGCAAGATGCTGTGGGGCCCAACTCGCCCTTTGCAAAGAAGCCTGCACGTTGTGCCTTTCAGCTCTAGGGCAAAGTAGCGAACCCAGAGCAGAAGTCCTACTTCAGCCAGATCAGGCCTGCAAAGAAACTGCCTTTCACAGGCCTTTGGAAGAGATGTTCCCGGTAGGCTGTAAGAGCACTGTGCAGAGAGAGTTGTTTCTTAGCTTCCCAAAGAGCTGGAAGCAAGATGCTGTGGGGCCCAACTCGCCCTTTGGAAAGAAGCCTGCACGTTGTGCCTTTCGGCTCTAGGGCAAAGTAGCACACCCAGAGCAGAAGTCCTACTTCAGGCAGATCAGGCCTGCAAAGAAACTGCGTTTCACAGGCCTTTGGAAGACATGCTCCCCGGAGGCTGTAAGAGCACTGTGCAGAGCGAGTTGTTTCTTAGCTTCCCAAAGAGCTGGAAGCAAGATGCTGTGGGGCCCAACTCGCCCTTTGGAAAGAAGCCTGCACGTTGTGCCTTTCAGCTCTAGGGCAAAGTAGCACACCCAGAGCAGAAGTTCTACTTCAGCCAGATCAGGCCTGCAAAGAAACTGCGTTTCACAGGCCTTTGGAAGAGATGCTCCCGGTAGGCTTTAAGAGCACTGTGCAGAGCGAGTTGTTTCTTAGCTTCCCAAAGAGCTGGAAGCAAGATGCTGTGGGGCCCAACTCGCCCTTTGGAAAGAAGCCCGCACGGTGTGCCTTTCAGCTCTAGGGCAAAGTAGCACACCCAGAGCAGAAGTCCTACTTCAGCCGGATCAGGCCTGCAAAGAAACTGCGTTTCACAGGCCTTTGGAAGACATGCTCCCCGGAGGCTCTAAGAGCACTGTGCAGAGCGAGTTGTTTCTTAGCTTCCCAAAGAGCTGGAAGCAAGATTCTGTGGGGCCCAACTCGCCCTTTGAAAAGAAGCCTGCACGTTGTGCCTTTCAGCTCTAGGGCAATGTAGCACCCCCAGAGCAGAAGTCCTACTTCAGCCGGATAAGGCCTGCAAAGAAACTGTGTTTCACAGGCCTTTGGAAGAGATGCTCCAGGTAGGCTGTAAGAGCACTGTGCAGAGCGAGTTGTTTCTTAGCTTCCCAAAGAGCTGGAAGCAAGATGCTGTGGGGCCCAACTCGCCCTTGGGAAAGAAGCCTGCACGTTGTGCCTTTCAGCTCTAGGGCAATGTAGCACACCCAGAGCAGAAGTCCTACTTCAGGCAGATCAGGCCTGCAAAGAAACTGCGTTTCACAGGCCTTTGGAAGAGATGTTCCCGGTAGGCTGTAAGAGCACTGTGCAGAGCGAGTTGTTTCTTAGCTTCCCAAAGAGCTGGAAGCAAGATGCTGTGGGGCCCAACTCGCCCTTTGGAAAGAAGCCTGCACGTTGTGCCTTTCAGCTCTAGGGCAAAGTAGCACACCCAGAGCAGAAGTCCTACTTCAGCCAGATCAGGCCTGCAAAGAAACTGCGTTTTACAGGCCTTTGGAACAGATACTCCAGGTAGGCTGTAAGAGCACTGTGCAGAGCGAGTTGTTTCTTAGATTCCCAAAGAGCAGGAAGCAAGATGCTGTGGCGCCCAAATCGCCCTTTGGAAAGAAGCCTGCACGTTGTGCCTTTCAGCTCCAGGGCAAAGTAGCACACAGAGAGCAGAAGTCCTACTTCAGCCAGATCAGGCCTGCAAAGAAACTGCGTTTCACAGGCCTTTGGAAGAGATGTTCCCGGTAGGCTGTAAGAGCACTGTGCAGAGCGAGTTGTTTCTTAGCTTCCCAAAGAGCTGGAAGCAAGATGCTGTGGGGCCCAACTCGCCCTTTGGAAAGAAGCCTGCACGTTGTGCCTTTCAGCTCTAGGTCAAAGTATCACACCCAGAGCAGAAGTCCTACTCCAGCCAGATCAGGCCTGCAAAGAAACTGCGTTTCACAGGCCTTTGGAAGAGATGTTCCCACTAGGCTGTAAGAGCACTGTGCAGAGCGAGTTGTTTCTTAGCTTCCCAAAGAGCTGGAAGCAAGATGCTGTGGGGCCCAACTCGCCCTTTGGAAAGAAGCCTGCACGTTGTGCCTTTCAGCTCTAGGGCAAAGTACCACACCCAGAGCAGAAGTCATACTTCAGCCAGATCAGGCCTGCAAAGAAACTGCGTTTCGCAGGCCTTTGGAAGAGATGTTCCCGGTAGGCTGTAAGAGCACTGTGCAGAGAGAGTTGTTACTTAGCTTCCCAAAGAGCTGGAAGCAAGATGCTGTGGGGCCCAACTCGCCCTTTGGAAAGAAGCCTGCACGTTGTGCCTTTCAGCTCTAGGGCAATGCAGCACACCCAGAGCAGAAGTCCTACTTCAGCCAGATCAGGCCTGCAAAGAAACTGCGTTTCACAGGCCTTTGGAAGAGATGTTCCCGGTAGGCTGTAAGAGCACTGTGCAGAGCTAGTGCTTTCTTAGCTTCCCAAAGAGCTGGAAGCAAGATGCTGTGGGGCCCAACTCGCCCTTTGGAAAGAAGCCTGCACGTTGTGCCTTTCGGCCCAAGGGCAAAGTAGCACACCCAGAGCAGAAGTCCTACTTCAGCCAGATCAGGCCTGCAAAGAAACTGCGTTTTACAGGCCTTTGGAAGAGATACTCCAGGTAGGCTGTAAGAGCACTGTGCAGAGCGAGTTGTTTCTTAGCTTCCCAAAGAGCAGGAAGCAAGATGCTGTGGGGCCCAACTCGCCCTTTGGAAAGAAGCCTGCACGTTGTGCCTTTCAGCTCTAGGGCAAAGTAGCACACCCAGAGCAGAAGTCCTACTTCAGCCAGATCAGGCCTGCAAAGAAACTGCGTTTCAAAGGCCTTTGGAAGAGATGTTCCCGGTAGGCTGTAAGAGCACTGTGCAGAGCGAGTTGTTTCTTAGCTTCCCAAAGAGCTGGAAGCAAGATGCTGTGGGGCCCAACTCGCCGTTTGGAAAGAAGCCTGCACGTTGTGCCTTTCAGCTCTAGGGCAAAGTAGCGAACCCAGAGCAGAAGTCCTACTTCAGCCAGATCAGACCTGCAAAGAAACTGCCTTTCACAGGCCTTTGGAAGAGATGTTCCCGGTAGGCTGTAAGAGCACTGTGCAGAGCGAGTTGTTTCTTAGCTTCCCAAAGAGCTGGAAGCAAGATGCTGTGGGGCCCAACTCGCCCTTTGGAAAGAAGCCTGCACGTTGTGCCTTTCGGCTCTAGGGCAAAGTAGCACACCCAGAGCAGAAGTCCTACTTCAGCCAGATCAGGCCTGCAAACAAACTGCGTTGCACAGGCCTTTGGAAGACATGCTCCCCGGAGGCTGTAAGAGCACTGTGGAGAGCGAGTTGTTTCTTAGCTTCCCAAAGAGCTGGAAGCAAGATTCTGTGGGGCCCAACTCGCCCTTTGGAAAGAAGCCTGCACGTTGTGCCTTTCAGCTCTAGGGCAAAGTAGCACGCCCAGAGCAGAAGTTCTACTTCAGCCAGATCAGGCCTGCAAAGAAACTGCGTTTCACAGGCCTTTGGAAGAGATGCTCCCTGTAGGCTGTAAGAGCACTGTGCAGAGCGAGTTGTTTCTTAGCTTCCCAAAGAGCTGGAAGCAAGATGCTGTGGGGCCCAACTCGCCTTTTGGAAAGAAGCCCGCACGTTGTGCCTTTCAGCTCTAGGGCAAAGTAGCACACCCAGAGCAGAAGTCCTACTTCAGCCGGATCAGGCCTGCAAAGAAACTTCGTTTCACAGGCCTTTGGAAGAGATGCTCCAGGTAGGCTGTAAGAGCACTGTGCAGAGCGAGTTGTTTCTTAGCTTCCCAAAGAGCTGGAAGCAAGATGCTGTGGGGCCAAACTCGCCCTTTGGAAAGAAGCCTGCACGTTGTGCCGTTCAGCTCTAGGGCAAAGTAGCACACCCAGAGCAGAAGTCCTACTTCAGCCAGATCAGGCCTGCAAAGAAACTGCCTTTCACAGGCATTTGGAACAGATGTTCCCGGTAGGCTGTAAGAGCACTGTGCAGAGCGAGTTGTTTCTTAGCTTCCCAAAGAGCTGGAAGCAAGATGCTGTGGGGCCCAACTCGCCCTTTGGAAAGAAGCCTGCACGTTGTGCCTTTCGGCCCTAGGGCAAAGTAGCACACCCAGAGCAGAAGTCCTACTTCAGCCAGATCAGGCCTGCAAAGAAACTGCGTTTTACAGGCCTTTGGAAGAGATACTCCAGGTAGGCTGTAAGAGCACTGTGCAGAGCGAGTTGTTTCTTAGCTTCCCAAAGAGCAGGAAGCAAGATGCTGTGGGGCCCAACTCGCCCTTTGGAAAGAAGCCTGCACGTTGTGCCTTTCAGCTCTAGGGCAAAGTAGCACACCCAGAGCAGAAGTCCTACTTCAGCCAGATCAGGCCTGCAAAGAAACTGCGTTTCACAGGCCTTTGGAAGAGATGCTCCAGGTAGGCTGTAAGAGCACTGTGCAGAGCGAGTTGTTTCTTAGCTTCCCAAAGAGCTGGAAGCAAGATGCTGTGGGGCCAAACTCGCCCTTTGGAAAGAAGCCTGCACGTTGTGCCTTTCAGCTCTAGGGCAAAGTAGCACACCCAGAGCAGAAGTCCTACTTCAGCCAGATCAGGCCTGCAAAGAAACTGCGTTTCACAGGCCTTTGGAAGAGATGTTTCCGCTAGGCTGTAAGTACACTGTGCAGAGCGAGTGCTTTCTTAGCTTCCCAAAGAGCTGTAAGCAAGATGCTGTGGGGCCCAACTCGCCCTTTGGAAAGAAGCCTGCACGTTGTGCCTTTCGGCCCAAGGGCAAAGTAGCACACCCAGAGCAGAAGTCCTACTTCAGCCAGATCAGGCCTGCAAAGAAACTGCGTTTTACAGGCCTTTGGAAGAGATACTCCAGGTAGGCTGTAAGAGCACTGTGCAGAGCGAGTTGTTTCTTAGCTTCCCAAAGAGCAGGAAGCAAGATGCTGTGGGGCCCAACTCGCCCTTTGGAAAGAAGCCTGCACGTTGTGCCTTTCAGCTCTAGGGCAAAGTAGCACACCCAGAGCAGAAGTCCTACTTCAGCCAGATCAGGCCTGCAAAGAAACTGCGTTTCAAAGGCCTTTGGAAGAGATGTTCCCGGTAGGCTGTAAGAGCACTGTGCAGAGCGAGTTGTTTCTTAGCTTCCCAAAGAGCTGGAAGCAAGATGCTGTGGGGCCCAACTCGCCGTTTGGAAAGAAGCCTGCACGTTGTGCCTTTCAGCTCTAGGGCAAAGTAGCGAACCCAGAGCAGAAGTCCTACTTCAGCCAGATCAGACCTGCAAAGAAACTGCCTTTCACAGGCCTTTGGAAGAGATGTTCCCGGTAGGCTGTAAGAGCACTGTGCAGAGCGAGTTGTTTCTTAGCTTCCCAAAGAGCTGGAAGCAAGATGCTGTGGGGCCCAACTCGCCCTTTGGAAAGAAGCCTGCACGTTGTGCCTTTCGGCTCTAGGGCAAAGTAGCACACCCAGAGCAGAAGTCCTACTTCAGCCAGATCAGGCCTGCAAACAAACTGCGTTGCACAGGCCTTTGGAAGACATGCTCCCCGGAGGCTGTAAGAGCACTGTGGAGAGCGAGTTGTTTCTTAGCTTCCCAAAGAGCTGGAAGCAAGATTCTGTGGGGCCCAACTCGCCCTTTGGAAAGAAGCCTGCACGTTGTGCCTTTCAGCTCTAGGGCAAAGTAGCACGCCCAGAGCAGAAGTTCTACTTCAGCCAGATCAGGCCTGCAAAGAAACTGCGTTTCACAGGCCTTTGGAAGAGATGCTCCCTGTAGGCTGTAAGAGCACTGTGCAGAGCGAGTTGTTTCTTAGCTTCCCAAAGAGCTGGAAGCAAGATGCTGTGGGGCCCAACTCGCCTTTTGGAAAGAAGCCCGCACGTTGTGCCTTTCAGCTCTAGGGCAAAGTAGCACACCCAGAGCAGAAGTCCTACTTCAGCCGGATCAGGCCTGCAAAGAAACTTCGTTTCACAGGCCTTTGGAAGAGATGCTCCAGGTAGGCTGTAAGAGCACTGTGCAGAGCGAGTTGTTTCTTAGCTTCCCAAAGAGCTGGAAGCAAGATGCTGTGGGGCCAAACTCGCCCTTTGGAAAGAAGCCTGCACGTTGTGCCGTTCAGCTCTAGGGCAAAGTAGCACACCCAGAGCAGAAGTCCTACTTCAGCCAGATCAGGCCTGCAAAGAAACTGCCTTTCACAGGCATTTGGAACAGATGTTCCCGGTAGGCTGTAAGAGCACTGTGCAGAGCGAGTTGTTTCTTAGCTTCCCAAAGAGCTGGAAGCAAGATGCTGTGGGGCCCAACTCGCCCTTTGGAAAGAAGCCTGCACGTTGTGCCTTTCGGCCCTAGGGCAAAGTAGCACACCCAGAGCAGAAGTCCTACTTCAGCCAGATCAGGCCTGCAAAGAAACTGCGTTTTACAGGCCTTTGGAAGAGATACTCCAGGTAGGCTGTAAGAGCACTGTGCAGAGCGAGTTGTTTCTTAGCTTCCCAAAGAGCAGGAAGCAAGATGCTGTGGGGCCCAACTCGCCCTTTGGAAAGAAGCCTGCACGTTGTGCCTTTCAGCTCTAGGGCAAAGTAGCACACCCAGAGCAGAAGTCCTACTTCAGCCAGATCAGGCCTGCAAAGAAACTGCGTTTCACAGGCCTTTGGAAGAGATGTTCCCGGTAGTCTGTAAGAGCACTGTGCAGAGCGAGTTGTTTCTTAGCTTCCCAAAGACCTGGAAGCAAGATGCTGTGGGGCCCAACTCGCCCTTTGGAAAGAAGCCTGCACGTTGTGCCTTTCAGCTCTAGGGCAAAGTAGCACACCCAGAGCAGAAGTCATACTTCAGCCAGATCAGGCCTGCAAAGAAACTGCGTTTCACAGGCCTTTGGAAGAGATGTTCCCGGTAGGCTGTAAGAGCACTGTGCAGAGAGAGTTGTTTCTTAGCTTCCCAAAGAGGTGGAAGCAAGATGCTGTGGGGCCCAACTCGCCCTTTGGAAAGAAGCCTGCACGTTGTGCCTTTCAGCTCTAGGGCAATGTAGCAAACCCAGAGCAGAAGTCCTACTTCAGCCAGATCAGGCCTGCAAAGAAACTGCGTTTCACAGGCCTTTGGAAGAGATGTTCCCGGTAGGCTGCAAGAGGACTGTGCAGAGCGAGTTGTTTCTTAGCTTCCCAAAGAGCTGGAAGCAAGATGCTGACGGGCCCAACTCGCCCCATGGAAAGAAGCCTGTTCTTTGTGCCTTTAGCTCTACGGCAATGTAGCACACCCAGAGCAGAAGTCCTACTTCAGCCAGATCAGGCCTGCAAAGAAACTGCGTTTCACAGGCCTTTGGAAGAGATGTTCCCGGTAGGCTGTAAGAGCACTGTGCAGAGCGAGTTGTTTCTTAGCTTCCCAAAGAGCTGGAAGCAAGATGCTGTGGGGCCCAACTCGCCGTTTGGAAAGAAGACTGCACGTTGTGCCTTTCAGCTCTAGGGCAAAGTAGCGAACCCAGAGCTGAAGTCCTACTTCAGGCAGATCAGACCTGCAAAGAAACTGCCTTTCACAGGCCTTTGGAAGAGATGTTCCCGGTAGGCTGTAAGAGCACTGTGCAGAGCGAGTTGTTTCTTAGCTTCCCAAAGAGCTGGAAGCAAGATGCTGTGGGGCCCAACTCGCCCTTTGGAAAGAAGCCTGCACGTTGTGCCTTTCGGCTCTAGGGCAAAGTAGCACACCCAGAGCAGAAGTCCTACTTCAGCCAGATCAGGCCTGCAAAGAAACTGCGTTTCACAGGCCTTTGGAAGACATGCTCCCCGGAGGCTGTAATAGCACTGTGCAGAGCGAGTTGTTTCTTAGCTTCCCAAAGAGCAGGAAGCAAGATGCTGTGGGGCCCAACTCGCCCTTTGGAAAGAAGCCCGCATGTTGTGCCTTTCAGCTCTAGGGCAAAGTAGCACACCCAGAGCAGAAGTCCTACTTCAGCCGGATCAGGCCTGCAAAGAAACTGCGTTTCACAGGCCTTTGGAAGAGATGCTCCAGGTAGGCTGTAAGAGCACTGTGCAGAGCGAGTTGTTTCTTACCTTCCCAAAGAGCTGGAAGCAAGATGCTGTGGGGCCAAACTCGCCCTTTGGAAAGAAGCCTGCACGTTGTGCCTTTCAGCTCTAGGGCAAAGTAGCACACCCAGAGCAGAAGTCCTACTTCAGCCAGATCAGGCCTGCAAAGAAACTGCATTTCACAGGCCTTTGGAAGAGATGTTTCCGGTAGGCTGTAAGTACACTGTGCAGAGCGAGTGCTTTCTTAGCTTCCCAAAGAGCTGGAAGCAAGATGCTGTGGGGCCCAACTCGCCCTTTGGAAAAAAGCCTGCACGTTGTGCCTTTCGGCCCTAGGGCAAAGTAGCACACCCAGAGCAGAAGTCCTACTTCAGCCAGATCAGGCCTGCAAAGAAACTGCGTTTCACAGGCCTTTGGAAGAGATACTCCAGGTAGGCTGTAAGAGCACTGTGCAGAGCGAGTTGTTTCTTAGCTTCCCAAAGAGCAGGAAGCAAGATGCTGTGGGGCCCAACTCGCCCTTTGGAAAGAAGCCTGCACGTTGTGCCTTTCAGCTCTAGGGCAAAGTAGCGAACCCAGAGCAGAAGTCCTACTTCAGCCAGATCAGACCTGCAAAGAAACTGCCTTTCACAGGCCTTTGGAAGAGATGTTCCCGGTAGGCTGTAAGAGCACTGTGCAGAGCGAGTTGTTTCTTAGCTTCCCAAAGAGCTGGAAGCAAGATGCTGTGGGGCCCAACTCGCCCTTTGGAAAGAAGCCTGCACGTTGTGCCGTTCAGCTCTAGGGCAAATTAGCACACCCAGAGCAGAAGTCCTACTTCAGCCAGATCAGGCCTGCAAAGAAACTGCGTTTCACAGGCCTTTGGAAGAGATGTTTCCGGTAGGCTGTAAGAGCACTGTGCAGAGCGAGTTGTTTCTTAGCTTCCCAAAGAGCTGGAAGCAAGATGCTGTGGGGCCCAACTCGCCCTTTGGAAAGAAGCCTGCACGTTGTGCCTTTCGGCCCTAGGGCAAAGTAGCACACCCAGAGCAGAAGTCCTACTTCAGCCAGATCAGGCCTGCAAAGAAACTGCGTTTTACAGGCCTTTGGAAGAGATACTCCAGGTAGGCTGTAAGAGCACTGTGCAGAGCGAGTTGTTTCTTAGCTTCCCAAAGAGCAGGAAGCAAGATGCTGTGGGGCCCAACTCGCCCTTTGGAAAGAAGCCTGCACGTTGTGCCTTTCAGCTCTAGGGCAAAGTAGCACACCCAGAGCAGAAGTCCTACTTCAGCCAGATCAGGCCTGCAAAGAAACTGCGTTTCACAGGCCTTTGGAAGAGATGTTCCCGGTAGTCTGTAAGAGCACTGTGCAGAGCGAGTTGTATCTTAGCTTCCCAAAGACCTGGAAGCAAGATGCTGTGGGGCCCAACTCGCCCTTTGGAAAGAAGCCTGCACGGTGTGCCTTTAGCTCTAGGGCAAAGTAGCACACCCAGAGCAGAAGTCCTACTTCAGCCAGATCAGGCCTGCAAAGAAACTGCGTTTCACAGGCCTTTGGAAGAGATGTTCCCGGTAGGCTGTAAGAGCACTGTGCAGAGCGAGTTGTTTCTTAGCTTCCCAAAGAGCTGGAAGCAAGATGCTGTGGGGCCCAACTCGCCCTTTGGAATGAAGCCTGCACGTTGTGCCTTTCGGCTCTAGGGCAAAGTAGCACACCCAGAGCAGAAGTCCTACTTCAGCCAGATCAGGCCTGCAAAGAAACTGCGTTTCACAGGCCTTTGGAAGACATGCTCCCCGGAGGCTCTAAGAGCACTGTGCAGAGCGAGTTGTTTCTTAGCTTCCCAAAGAGCTGGAAGCAAGATGCTGTGGGGCCCAACTCGCCCTTTGGTAAGAAGCCCGCACGTTGTGCCTTTCAGCTCTAGGGCAATGTAGCACCCCCAGAGAAGAAGTCCTACTTCATCCGGATCAGGCCTGCAAAGAAACTGCGTTTCACAGGCCTTTGGAAGAGATGCTCCAGGTAGGCTGTAAGAGCACTGTGCAGAGCGAGTTGTTTCTTAGCTTCCCAAAGAGCTGGAAGCAAGATGCTGTGGGGCCCAACTCGCCCTTGGGAAAGAAGCCTGCACGTTGTGCCTTTCGCCCCTAGGGCAAATTAGCACACCCAGAGCAGAAGTCCTACTTCAGCCAGATCAGGCCTGCAAAGAAACTGCGTTTTACAGGCCTTTGGAAGAGATACTCCAGGTAGGCTGTAAGAGCACTGTGCAGAGCGAGTTGTTTCTTAGCTTCCCAAAGAGCAGGAAGCAAGATGCTGTGGGGCCCAACTCGCCCTTTGGAAAGAAGCCTGCACGTTGTGCCTTTCAGCTCTAGGGCAAAGTAGCACACCCAGAGCAGAAGTCCTACTTCAGCCAGATCAGGCCTGCAAAGAAACTGCGTTTCACAGGCCTTTGGAAGAGATGTTCCCGGTAGTCTGTAAGAGCACTGTGCCGAGCGAGTTGTTTCTTAGCTTCCCAAAGAGCTGGAAGCAAGATGCTGTGGGGCCCAACTCGCCCTTTGGAAAGAAGCCTGCACGTTGTGCCTTTAGCTCTAGGGCAAAGTAGCACACCCAGAGCAGAAGTCCTACTTCAGCCAGATCAGGCCTGCAAAGAAACTGCGTTTCACAGGCCTTTGGAAGAGATGTTCCCGGTAGGCTGTAAGAGCACTGTGCAGAGCGAGTTGTTTCTTAGCTTCCCAAAGAGCTGGAAGCAAGATGCTGTGGGGCCCAACTCGCCCTTTGGAATGAAGCCTGCACGTTGTGTCTTTCGGCTCTAGGGCAAAGTAGCACACCCAGGGCAGAAGTCCTACTTCAGCCAGATCAGGCCTGCAAAGAAACTGCGTTTCACAGGCCTTTGGAAGAGATGTTCCCGGTAGGCTGTAAGAGCACTGTGCAGAGCGAGTTGTTTCTTAGCTTCCCAAAGAGCTGGAAGCAAGATGCTGTGGGGCCCAACTCGCCCTTTGGAATGAAGCCTGCACGTTGTGCCTTTCGGCTCTAGGGCAAAGTAGCACACCCAGAGCAGAAGTCCTACTTCAGCCAGATCAGGCCTGCAAAGAAACTGCGTTTCACAGTCCTTTGGAAGACATGCTCCCCGGAGGCTCTAAGAGCACTGTGCAGAGCGAGTTGTTTCTTAGCTTCCCAAAGAGCTGGAAGCAAGATGCTGTGGGGCCCAACTCGCCCTTTGGTAAGAAGCCCGCACGTTGTGCCTTTCAGCTCTAGGGCAATGTAGCACCCCCAGAGCAGAAGTCCTACTTCAGCCGGATCAGGCCTGCAAAGAAACTGCGTTTCACAGGCCTTTGGAAGAGATGCTCCAGGTAGGCTGTAAGAGCACTGTGCAGAGCGAGTTGTTTCTTAGCTTCCCAAAGAGCTGGAAGCAAGATGCTGTGGGGCCCAACTCGCCCTTGGGAAAGAGGCCTGCACGTTGTGCCTTTCAGCTCTAGGGCAATGTAGCACACCCAGAGCAGAAGTCCTACTTCAGCCAGATCAGGCCTGCAAAGAAACTGCGTTTCACAGGCCTTTGGAAGAGATGTTCCCGGTAGGCTGTAAGAGCACTGTGCAGA
Organism: Equus caballus; assembly: GCF_041296265.1. Lineage (NCBI taxonomy): Eukaryota > Metazoa > Chordata > Mammalia > Perissodactyla > Equidae > Equus > Equus caballus. The sequence goes on from NC_091691.1 coordinate 35,009,553, forward strand.
GCGAGTTGTTTCTTAGCTTCCCAAAGAGCTGGAAGCAAGATGCTGTGGGGCCCAACTCGCCCTTTGGAAAGAAGCCTGCACGTTGTGCCTTTCGGCTCTAGGGCAAAGTAGCACACCCAGAGCAGAAGTCCTACTTCAGCCAGATCAGGCCTGCAAAGAAACTGCGTTTTACAGGCCTTTGGAAGAGATACTCCAGGTAGGCTGTAAGAGCACTGTGCAGAGCGAGTTGTTTCTTAGCTTCCCAAAGAGCAGGAAGCAAGATGCTGTGGGGCCCAAATCGCCCTTTGGAAAGAAGCCTGCACGTTGTGCCTTTCAGCTCCAGGGCAAAGTAGCACACCCAGAGCAGAAGTCCTACTTCAGCCAGATCAGGCCTGCAAAGAAACTGCGTTTCACAGGCCTTTGGAAGAGATGTTCCCGGTAGACTGTAAGAGCACTGTGCAGAGCGAGTTGTTTCTTAGCTTCCCAAAGATCTGGAAGCAAGATGCTGTGGGGCCCAACTCGCCCTTTGGAAAGAAGCCTGCACGTTGTGCCTTTCAGCTCTAGGGCAAAGTATCACACCCAGAGCAGAAGTCCTACTCCAGCCAGATCAGGCCTGCAAAGAAACTGCGTTTCACAGGCCTTTGGAAGAGATGTTCCCACTAGGCTGTAAGAGCACTGTGCAGAGCGAGTTGTTTCTTAGCTTCCCAAAGAGCTGGAAGCAAGATGCTGTGGGGCCCAACTCGCCCTTTGGAAAGAAGCCTGCACGTTGTGCCTTTCAGCTCTAGGGCAAAGTAGCACACCCAGAGCAGAAGTCATACTTCAGCCAGATCAGGCCTGCAAAGAAACTGCGTTTCGCAGGCCTTTGGAAGAGATGTTCCCGGTAGGCTGTAAGAGCACTGTGCAGAGCGAGTTGTTTCTTAGCTTCCCAAAGAGCTGGAAGCAAGATGCTGTGGGGCCCAACTCGCCCTTTGGAAAGAAGCCTGCACGTTGTGCCTTTCGGCTCTAGGGCAAAGTAGCACACCCAGAGCAGAAGTCCTACTTCAGCCAGATCAGGCCTGCAAAGAAACTGCGTTTTACAGGCCTTTGGAACAGATACTCCAGGTAGGCTGTAAGAGCACTGTGCAGAGCGAGTTGTTTCTTAGATTCCCAAAGAGCAGGAAGCAAGATGCTGTGGCGCCCAAATCGCCCTTTGGAAAGAAGCCTGCACGTTGTGCCTTTCAGCTCCAGGGCAAAGTAGCACACAGAGAGCAGAAGTCCTACTTCAGCCAGATCAGGCCTGCAAAGAAACTGCGTTTCACAGGCCTTTGGAAGAGATGTTCCCGGTAGGCTGTAAGAGCACTGTGCAGAGCGAGTTGTTTCTTAGCTTCCCAAAGAGCTGGAAGCAAGATGCTGTGGGGCCCAACTCGCCCTTTGGAAAGAAGCCTGCACGTTGTGCCTTTCAGCTCTAGGTCAAAGTATCACACCCAGAGCAGAAGTCCTACTCCAGCCAGATCAGGCCTGCAAAGAAACTGCGTTTCACAGGCCTTTGGAAGAGATGTTCCCACTAGGCTGTAAGAGCACTGTGCAGAGCGAGTTGTTTCTTAGCTTCCCAAAGAGCTGGAAGCAAGATGCTGTGGGGCCCAACTCGCCCTTTGGAAAGAAGCCTGCACGTTGTGCCTTTCAGCTCTAGGGCAAAGTACCACACCCAGAGCAGAAGTCATACTTCAGCCAGATCAGGCCTGCAAAGAAACTGCGTTTCGCAGGCCTTTGGAAGAGATGTTCCCGGTAGGCTGTAAGAGCACTGTGCAGAGAGAGTTGTTACTTAGCTTCCCAAAGAGCTGGAAGCAAGATGCTGTGGGGCCCAACTCGCCCTTTGGAAAGAAGCCTGCACGTTGTGCCTTTCAGCTCTAGGGCAATGCAGCACACCCAGAGCAGAAGTCCTACTTCAGCCAGATCAGGCCTGCAAAGAAACTGCGTTTCACAGGCCTTTGGAAGAGATGCTCCAGGTAGGCTGTAAGAGCACTGTGCAGAGCGAGTTGTTTCTTAGCTTCCCAAAGAGCTGGTAGCAAGATGCTGTGGGGCCCAACTCGCCCTTTGGAAAGAAGCCTGCACGTTGTGCCTTTCAGCTCTAGGGCAAAGTAGCACGCCCAGAGCAGAAGTTCTACTTCAGCCAGATCAGGCCTGCAAAGAAACTGCGTTTCACAGGCCTTTGGAAGAGATGCTCCAGGTAGGCTGTAAGAGCACTGTGCAGAGCGAGTTGTTTCTTAGCTTCCCAAAGAGCTGGAAGCAAGATGCTGTGGGGCCAAACTCGCCCTTTGGAAAGAAGCCTGCACGTTGTGCCTTTCAGCTCTAGGGCAAAGTAGCACACCCAGAGCAGAAGTCCTACTTCAGCCAGATCAGGCCTGCAAAGAAACTGCGTTTCACAGGCCTTTGGAAGAGATGTTTCCGGTAGGCTGTAAGTACACTGTGCAGAGCGAGTGCTTTCTTAGCTTCCCAAAGAGCTGGAAGCAAGATGCTGTGGGGCCCAACTCGCCCTTTGGAAAGAAGCCTGCACGTTGTGCCTTTCGGCCCTAGGGCAAAGTAGCACACCCAGAGCAGAAGTCCTACTTCAGCCAGATCAGGCCTGCAAAGAAACTGCGTTTTACAGGCCTTTGGAAGAGATACTCCAGGTAGGCTGTAAGAGCACTGTGCAGAGCGAGTTGTTTCTTAGCTTCCCAAAGAGCAGGAAGCAAGATGCTGTGGGGCCCAACTCGCCCTTTGGAAAGAAGCCTGCACGTTGTGCCTTTCAGCTCTAGGGCAAAGTAGCACACCCAGAGCAGAAGTCCTACTTCAGCCAGATCAGGCCTGCAAAGAAACTGCGTTTCAAAGGCCTTTGGAAGAGTTGTTCCCGGTAGGCTGTAAGAGCACTGTGCAGAGCGAGTTGTTTCTTAGCTTCCCAAAGAGCTGGAAGCAAGATGCTGTGGGGCCCAACTCGCCGTTTGGAAAGAAGCCTGCACGTTGTGCCTTTCAGCTCTAGGGCAAAGTAGCGAACCCAGAGCAGAAGTCCTACTTCAGCCAGATCAGACCTGCAAAGAAACTGCCTTTCACAGGCCTTTGGAAGAGATGTTCCCGGTAGGCTGTAAGAGCACTGTGCAGAGCGAGTTGTTTCTTAGCTTCCCAAAGAGCTGGAAGCAAGATGCTGTGGGGCCCAACTCGCCCTTTGGAAAGAAGCCTGCACGTTGTGCCTTTCGGCTCTAGGGCAAAGTAGCACACCCAGAGCAGAAGTCCTACTTCAGCCAGATCAGGCCTGCAAACAAACTGCGTTGCACAGGCCTTTGGAAGACATGCTCCCCGGAGGCTGTAAGAGCACTGTGGAGAGCGAGTTGTTTCTTAGCTTCCCAAAGAGCTGGAAGCAAGATTCTGTGGGGCCCAACTCGCCCTTTGGAAAGAAGCCTGCACGTTGTGCCTTTCAGCTCTAGGGCAAAGTAGCACGCCCAGAGCAGAAGTTCTACTTCAGCCAGATCAGGCCTGCAAAGAAACTGCGTTTCACAGGCCTTTGGAAGAGATGCTCCCTGTAGGCTGTAAGAGCACTGTGCAGAGCGAGTTGTTTCTTAGCTTCCCAAAGAGCTGGAAGCAAGATGCTGTGGGGCCCAACTCGCCTTTTGGAAAGAAGCCCGCACGTTGTGCCTTTCAGCTCTAGGGCAAAGTAGCACACCCAGAGCAGAAGTCCTACTTCAGCCGGATCAGGCCTGCAAAGAAACTTCGTTTCACAGGCCTTTGGAAGAGATGCTCCAGGTAGGCTGTAAGAGCACTGTGCAGAGCGAGTTGTTTCTTAGCTTCCCAAAGAGCTGGAAGCAAGATGCTGTGGGGCCAAACTCGCCCTTTGGAAAGAAGCCTGCACGTTGTGCCGTTCAGCTCTAGGGCAAAGTAGCACACCCAGAGCAGAAGTCCTACTTCAGCCAGATCAGGCCTGCAAAGAAACTGCGTTTCACAGGCCTTTGGAAGAGATGTTTCCGGTAGGCTGTAAGAGCACTGTGCAGAGCGAGTTGTTTCTTAGCTTCCCAAAGAGCTGGAAGCAAGATGCTGTGGGGCCCAACTCGCCCTTTGGAAAGAAGCCTGCACGTTGTGCCTTTCGGCCCTAGGGCAAAGTAGCACACCCAGAGCAGAAGTCCTACTTCAGCCAGATCAGGCCTGCAAAGAAACTGCGTTTTACAGGCCTTTGGAAGAGATACTCCAGGTAGGCTGTAAGAGCACTGTGCAGAGCGAGTTGTTTCTTAGCTTCCCAAAGAGCAGGAAGCAAGATGCTGTGGGGCCCAACTCGCCCTTTGGAAAGAAGCCTGCACGTTGTGCCTTTCAGCTCTAGGGCAAAGTAGCACACCCAGAGCAGAAGTCCTACTTCAGCCAGATCAGGCCTGCAAAGAAACTGCGTTTCACAGGCCTTTGGAAGAGATGTTCCCGGTAGGCTGTAAGAGCACTGTGCAGAGAGAGTTGTTTCTTAGCTTCCCAAAGACCTGGAAGCAAGATGCTGTGGGGCCCAACTCGCCCTTTGGAAAGAAGCCTGCACGTTGTGCCTTTCAGCTCTAGGGCAATGTAGCGAACCCAGAGCAGAAGTCCTACTTCAGCCAGATCAGGCCTGCAAAGAAACTGCGTTTCACAGGCCTTTGGAAGAGATGCTCCAGGTAGGCTGTAAGAGCACTGTGCAGAGCGAGTTGTTTCTTAGCTTCCCAAAGAGCTGGAAGCAAGATGCTGTGGGGCCCAACTCGCCCTTGGGAAAGAAGCCTGCACGTTGTGCCTTTCGCCCCTAGGGCAAAGTAGCACACCCAGAGCAGAAGTCCTACTTCAGCCAGATCAGGCCTGCAAAGAAACTGCGTTTTACAGGCCTTTGGAAGAGATACTCCAGGTAGGCTGTAAGAGCACTGTGCAGAGCGAGTTGTTTCTTAGCTTCCCAAAGAGCAGGAAGCAAGATGCTGTGGGGCCCAACTCGCCCTTTGGAAAGAAGCCTGCACGTTGTGCCTTTCAGCTCTAGGGCAAAGTAGCACACCCAGAGCAGAAGTCCTACTTCAGCCAGATCAGGCCTGCAAAGAAACTGCGTTTCACAGGCCTTTGGAAGAGATGTTCCCGGTAGTCTGTAAGAGCACTGTGCCGAGCGAGTTGTTTCTTAGCTTCCCAAAGAGCTGGAAGCAAGATGCTGTGGGGCCCAACTCGCCCTTTGGAAAGAAGCCTGCACGTTGTGCCTTTAGCTCTAGGGCAAAGTAGCACACCCAGAGCAGAAGTCCTACTTCAGCCAGATCAGGCCTGCAAAGAAACTGCGTTTCACAGGCCTTTGGAAGAGATGTTCCCGGTAGGCTGTAAGAGCACTGTGCAGAGCGAGTTGTTTCTTAGCTTCCCAAAGAGCTGGAAGCAAGATGCTGTGGGGCCCAACTCGCCCTTTGGAATGAAGCCTGCACGTTGTGCCTTTCGGCTCTAGGGCAAAGTAGCACACCCAGAGCAGAAGTCCTACTTCAGCCAGATCAGGCCTGCAAAGAAACTGCGTTTCACAGGCCTTTGGAAGAGTTGTTCCCGGTAGGCTGTAAGAGCACTGTGCAGAGCGAGTTGTTTCTTAGCTTCCCAAAGAGCTGGAAGCAAGATGCTGTGGGGCCCAACTCGCCCTTTGGAATGAAGCCTGCACGTTGTGCCTTTCGGCTCTAGGGCAAAGTAGCACACCCAGAGCAGAAGTCCTACTTCAGCCAGATCAGGCCTGCAAAGAAACTGCGTTTCACAGTCCTTTGGAAGACATGCTCCCCGGAGGCTCTAAGAGCACTGTGCAGAGCGAGTTGTTTCTTAGCTTCCCAAAGAGCTGGAAGCAAGATGCTGTGGGGCCCAACTCGCCCTTTGGTAAGAAGCCCGCACGTTGTGCCTTTCAGCTCTAGGGCAATGTAGCACCCCCAGAGCAGAAGTCCTACTTCAGCCGGATCAGGCCTGCAAAGAAACTGCGTTTCACAGGCCTTTGGAAGAGATGCTCCAGGTAGGCTGTAAGAGCACTGTGCAGAGCGAGTTGTTTCTTAGCTTCCCAAAGAGCTGGAAGCAAGATGCTGTGGGGCCCAACTCGCCCTTGGGAAAGAAGCCTGCACGTTGTGCCTTTCAGCTCTAGGGCAATGTAGCACACCCAGAGCAGAAGTCCTACTTCAGCCAGATCAGGCCTGCAAAGAAACTGCGTTTCACAGGCCTTTGGAAGAGATGTTCCCGGTAGGCTGTAAGAGCACTGTGCAGAGCGAGTTGTTTCTTAGCTTCCCAAAGAGCTGGAAGCAAGATGCTGTGGGGCCCAACTCGCCCTTTGGAAAGAAGCCTGCACGTTGTGCCTTTCGGCTCTAGGGCAAAGTAGCACACCCAGAGCAGAAGTCCTACTTCAGCCAGATCAGGCCTGCAAAGAAACTGCGTTTTACAGGCCTTTGGAAGAGATACTCCAGGTAGGCTGTAAGAGCACTGTGCAGAGCGAGTTGTTTCTTAGCTTCCCAAAGAGCAGGAAGCAAGATGCTGTGGGGCCCAAATCGCCCTTTGGAAAGAAGCCTGCACGTTGTGCCTTTCAGCTCCAGGGCAAAGTAGCACACCCAGAGCAGAAGTCCTACTTCAGCCAGATCAGGCCTGCAAAGAAACTGCGTTTCACAGGCCTTTGGAAGAGATGTTCCCGGTAGACTGTAAGAGCACTGTGCAGAGCGAGTTGTTTCTTAGCTTCCCAAAGATCTGGAAGCAAGATGCTGTGGGGCCCAACTCGCCCTTTGGAAAGAAGCCTGCACGTTGTGCCTTTCAGCTCTAGGGCAAAGTATCACACCCAGAGCAGAAGTCCTACTCCAGCCAGATCAGGCCTGCAAAGAAACTGCGTTTCACAGGCCTTTGGAAGAGATGTTCCCACTAGGCTGTAAGAGCACTGTGCAGAGCGAGTTGTTTCTTAGCTTCCCAAAGAGCTGGAAGCAAGATGCTGTGGGGCCCAACTCGCCCTTTGGAAAGAAGCCTGCACGTTGTGCCTTTCAGCTCTAGGGCAAAGTAGCACACCCAGAGCAGAAGTCATACTTCAGCCAGATCAGGCCTGCAAAGAAACTGCGTTTCGCAGGCCTTTGGAAGAGATGTTCCCGGTAGGCTGTAAGAGCACTGTGCAGAGCGAGTTGTTTCTTAGCTTCCCAAAGAGCTGGAAGCAAGATGCTGTGGGGCCCAACTCGCCCTTTGGAAAGAAGCCTGCACGTTGTGCCTTTCAGCTCTATGGCAAAGTAGCACACCCAGAGCAGAAGTCATACTTCAGCCAGATCAGGCCTGCAAAGAAACTGCGTTTCACAGGCCTTTGGAAGAGATGTTCCCGGTAGACTGTAAGAGCACTGTGCAGAGCGAGTTGTTTCTTAGCTTCCCAAAGATCTGGAAGCAAGATGCTGTGGGGCCCAACTCGCCCTTTGGAAAGAAGCCTGCACGTTGTGCCTTTCGGCTCTAGGGCAAAGTAGCACACCCAGAGCAGAAGTCCTACTTCAGCCAGATCAGGCCTGCAAAGAAACTGCGTTTTACAGGCCTTTGGAACAGATACTCCAGGTAGGCTGTAAGAGCACTGTGCAGAGCGAGTTGTTTCTTAGATTCCCAAAGAGCAGGAAGCAAGATGCTGTGGCGCCCAAATCGCCCTATGGAAAGAAGCCTGCACGTTGTGCCTTTCAGCTCCAGGGCAAAGTAGCACACAGAGAGCAGAAGTCCTACTTCAGCCAGATCAGGCCTGCAAAGAAACTGCGTTTCACAGGCCTTTGGAAGAGATGTTCCCGGTAGGCTGTAAGAGCACTGTGCAGAGCGAGTTGTTTCTTAGCTTCCGAAAGAGCTGGAAGCAAGATGCTGTGGGGCCCAACTCGCCCTTTGGAAAGAAGCCTGCACGTTGTGCCTTTCAGCTCTAGGTCAAAGTATCACACCCAGAGCAGAAGTCCTACTCCAGCCAGATCAGGCCTGCAAAGAAACTGCGTTTCACAGGCCTTTGGAAGAGATGTTCCCACTAGGCTGTAAGAGCACTGTGCAGAGCGAGTTGTTTCTTAGCTTCCCAAAGAGCTGGAAGCAAGATGCTGTGGGGCCCAACTCGCCCTTTGGAAAGAAGCCTGCACGTTGTGCCTTTCAGCTCTAGGGCAAAGTACCACACCCAGAGCAGAAGTCATACTTCAGCCAGATCAGGCCTGCAAAGAAACTGCGTTTCGCAGGCCTTTGGAAGAGATGTTCCCGGTAGGCTGTAAGAGCACTGTGCAGAGAGAGTTGTTACTTAGCTTCCCAAAGAGCTGGAAGCAAGATGCTGTGGGGCCCAACTCGCCCTTTGGAAAGAAGCCTGCACGTTGTGCCTTTCAGCTCTAGGGCAATGCAGCACACCCAGAGCAGAAGTCCTACTTCAGCCAGATCAGGCCTGCAAAGAAACTGCGTTTCACAGGCCTTTGGAAGAGATGCTCCAGGTAGGCTGTAAGAGCACTGTGCAGAGCGAGTTGTTTCTTAGCTTCCCAAAGAGCTGGTAGCAAGATGCTGTGGGGCCCAACTCGCCCTTTGGAAAGAAGCCTGCACGTTGTGCCTTTCAGCTCTAGGGCAAAGTAGCACGCCCAGAGCAGAAGTTCTACTTCAGCCAGATCAGGCCTGCAAAGAAACTGCGTTTCACAGGCCTTTGGAAGAGATGCTCCAGGTAGGCTGTAAGAGCACTGTGCAGAGCGAGTTGTTTCTTAGCTTCCCAAAGAGCTGGAAGCAAGATGCTGTGGGGCCAAACTCGCCCTTTGGAAAGAAGCCTGCACGTTGTGCCTTTCAGCTCTAGGGCAAAGTAGCACACCCAGAGCAGAAGTCCTACTTCAGCCAGATCAGGCCTGCAAAGAAACTGCGTTTCACAGGCCTTTGGAAGAGATGTTTCCGGTAGGCTGTAAGTACACTGTGCAGAGCGAGTGCTTTCTTAGCTTCCCAAAGAGCTGGAAGCAAGATTCTGTGGGGCCCAACTCGCCCTTTGGAAAGAAGCCTGCACGTTGTGCCTTTCGGCCCTAGGGCAAAGTAGCACACCCAGAGCAGAAGTCCTACTTCAGCCAGATCAGGCCTGCAAAGAAACTGCGTTTTACAGGCCTTTGGAAGAGATACTCCCGGTAGGCTGTAAGAGCACTGTGCAGAGCGAGTTGTTTCTTAGCTTCCCAAAGAGCAGGAAGCAAGATGCTGTGGGGCCCAACTCGCCCTTTGGAAAGAAGCCTGCACGTTGTGCCTTTCAGCTCTAGGGCAAAGTAGCACACCCAGAGCAGAAGTCCTACTTCAGCCAGATCAGGCCTGCAAAGAAACTGCGTTTCAAAGGCCTTTGGAAGAGATGTTCCCGGTAGGCTGTAAGAGCACTGTGCAGAGCGAGTTGTTTCTTAGCTTCCCAAAGAGCTGGAAGCAAGATGCTGTGGGGCCCAACTCGCCGTTTGGAAAGAAGCCTGCACGTTGTGCCTTTCAGCTCTAGGGCAAAGTAGCGAACCCAGAGCAGAAGTCCTACTTCAGCCAGATCAGACCTGCAAAGAAACTGCCTTTCACAGGCCTTTGGAAGAGATGTTCCCGGTAGGCTGTAAGAGCACTGTGCAGAGCGAGTTGTTTCTTAGCTTCCCAAAGAGCTGGAAGCAAGATGCTGTGGGGCCCAACTCGCCCTTTGGAAAGAAGCCTGCACGTTGTGCCTTTCGGCTCTAGGGCAAAGTAGCACACCCAGAGCAGAAGTCCTACTTCAGCCAGATCAGGCCTGCAAACAAACTGCGTTGCACAGGCCTTTGGAAGACATGCTCCCCGGAGGCTGTAAGAGCACTGTGGAGAGCGAGTTGTTTCTTAGCTTCCCAAAGAGCTGGAAGCAAGATTCTGTGGGGCCCAACTCGCCCTTTGGAAAGAAGCCTGCACGTTGTGCCTTTCAGCTCTAGGGCAAAGTAGCACGCCCAGAGCAGAAGTTCTACTTCAGCCAGATCAGGCCTGCAAAGAAACTGCGTTTCACAGGCCTTTGGAAGAGATGTTCCCACTAGGCTGTAAGAGCACTGTGCAGAGCGAGTTGTTTCTTAGCTTCCCAAAGAGCTGGAAGCAAGATGCTGTGGGGCCCAACTCGCCTTTTGGAAAGAAGCCCGCACGTTGTGCCTTTCAGCTCTAGGGCAAAGTAGCACACCCAGAGCAGAAGTCCTACTTCAGCCGGATCAGGCCTGCAAAGAAACTTCGTTTCACAGGCCTTTGGAAGAGATGCTCCAGGTAGGCTGTAAGAGCACTGTGCAGAGCGAGTTGTTTCTTAGCTTCCCAAAGAGCTGGAAGCAAGATGCTGTGGGGCCAAACTCGCCCTTTGGAAAGAAGCCTGCACGTTGTGCCGTTCAGCTCTAGGGCAAAGTAGCACACCCAGAGCAGAAGTCCTACTTCAGCCAGATCAGGCCTGCAAAGAAACTGCGTTTCACAGGCCTTTGGAAGAGATGTTTCCGGTAGGCTGTAAGAGCACTGTGCAGAGCGAGTTGTTTCTTAGCTTCCCAAAGAGCTGGAAGCAAGATGCTGTGGGGCCCAACTCGCCCTTTGGAAAGAAGCCTGCACGTTGTGCCTTTCGGCCCTAGGGCAAAGTAGCACACCCAGAGCAGAAGTCCTACTTCAGCCAGATCAGGCCTGCAAAGAAACTGCGTTTTACAGGCCTTTGAAAGAGATACTCCAGGTAGGCTGTAAGAGCACTGTGCAGAGCGAGTTGTTTCTTAGCTTCCCAAAGAGCAGGAAGCAAGATGCTGTGGGGCCCAACTCGCCCTTTGGAAAGAAGCCTGCACGTTGTGCCTTTCAGCTCTAGGGCAAAGTAGCACACCCAGAGCAGAAGTCCTACTTCAGCCAGATCAGGCCTGCAAAGAAACTGCGTTTCACAGGCCTTTGGAAGAGATGTTCCCGGTAGGCTGTAAGAGCACTGTGCAGAGAGAGTTGTTTCTTAGCTTCCCAAAGACCTGGAAGCAAGATGCTGTGGGGCCCAACTCGCCCTTTGGAAAGAAGCCTGCACGTTGTGCCTTTCAGCTCTAGGGCAATGTAGCGAACCCAGAGCAGAAGTCCTACTTCAGCCAGATCAGGCCTGCAAAGAAACTGCGTTTCACAGGCCTTTGGAAGAGATGTTCCCGGTAGGCTGCAAGAGGACTGTGCAGAGCGAGTTGTTTCTTAGCTTCCCAAAGAGCTGGAAGCAAGATGCTGACGGGCCCAACTCGCCCCATGGAAAGAAGCCTGTTCTTTGTGCCTTTAGCTCTACGGCAATGTAGCACACCCAGAGCAGAAGTCCTACTTCAGCCAGATCAGGCCTGCAAAGAAACTGCGTTTCACAGGCCTTTGGAAGAGATGTTCCCGGTAGGCTGTAAGAGCACTGTGCAGAGCGAGTTGTTTCTTAGCTTCCCAAAGAGCTGGAAGCAAGATGCTGTGGGGCCCAACTCGCCGTTTGGAAAGAAGACTGCACGTTGTGCCTTTCAGCTCTAGGGCAAAGTAGCGAACCCAGAGCTGAAGTCCTACTTCAGGCAGATCAGACCTGCAAAGAAACTGCCTTTCACAGGCCTTTGGAAGAGATGTTCCCGGTAGGCTGTAAGAGCACTGTGCAGAGCGAGTTGTTTCTTAGCTTCCCAAAGAGCTGGAAGCAAGATGCTGTGGGGCCCAACTCGCCCTTTGGAAAGAAGCCTGCACGTTGTGCCTTTCGGCTCTAGGGCAAACTAGCACACCCAGAGCAGAAGTCCTACTTCAGCCAGATCAGGCCTGCAAAGAAACTGCGTTTCACAGGCCTTTGGAAGACATGCTCCCCGGAGGCTGTAATAGCACTGTGCAGAGCGAGTTGTTTCTTAGCTTCCCAAAGAGCTGGAAGCAAGATGCTGTGGGGCCCAACTCGCCCTTTGGAAAGAAGCCCGCATGTTGTGCCTTTCAGCTCTAGGGCAAAGTAGCACACCCAGAGCAGAAGTCCTACTTCAGCCGGATCAGGCCTGCAAAGAAACTGCGTTTCACAGGCCTTTGGAAGAGATGCTCCAGGTAGGCTGTAAGAGCACTGTGCAGAGCGAGTTGTTTCTTACCTTCCCAAAGAGCTGGAAGCAAGATGCTGTGGGGCCAAACTCGCCCTTTGGAAAGAAGCCTGCACGTTGTGCCTTTCAGCTCTAGGGCAAAGTAGCACACCCAGAGCAGAAGTCCTACTTCAGCCAGATCAGGCCTGCAAAGAAACTGCGTTTCACAGGCCTTTGCAAGAGATGTTTCCGGTAGGCTGTAAGTACACTGTGCAGAGCGAGTGCTTTCTTAGCTTCCCAAAGAGCTGGAAGCAAGATGCTGTGGGGCCCAACTCGCCCTTTGGAAAAAAGCCTGCACGTTGTGCCTTTCGGCCCTAGGGCAAAGTAGCAGACCCAGAGCAGAAGTCCTACTTCAGCCAGATCAGGCCTGCAAAGAAACTGCGTTTCACAGGCCTTTGGAAGAGATACTCCAGGTAGGCTGTAAGAGCACTGTGCAGAGCGAGTTGTTTCTTAGCTTCCCAAAGAGCAGGAAGCAAGATGCTGTGGGGCCCAACTCGCCCTTTGGAAAGAAGCCTTCACGTTGTGCCTTTCAGCTCTAGGGCAAAGTAGCGAACCCAGAGCAGAAGTCCTACTTCAGCCAGATCAGACCTGCAAAGAAACTGCCTTTCACAGGCCTTTGGAAGAGATGTTCCCGGTAGGCTGTAAGAGCACTGTGCAGAGCGAGTTGTTTCTTAGCTTCCCAAAGAGCTGGAAGCAAGATGCTGTGGGGCCCAACTCGCCCTTTGGAAAGAAGCCTGCACGTTGTGCCGTTCAGCTCTAGGGCAAAGTAGCACACCCAGAGCAGAAGTCCTACTTCAGCCAGATCAGGCCTGCAAAGAAACTGCGTTTCACAGGCCTTTGGAAGAGATGTTTCCGGTAGGCTGTAAGAGCACTGTGCAGAGCGAGTTGTTTCTTAGCTTCCCAAAGAGCTGGAAGCAAGATTCTGTGGGGCCCAACTCGCCCTTTGGAAAGAAGCCTGCACGTTGTGCCTTTCGGCCCTAGGGCAAAGTAGCACACCCAGAGCAGAAGTCCTACTTCAGCCAGATCAGGCCTGCAAAGAAACTGCGTTTTACAGGCCTTTGGAAGAGATACTCCAGGTAGGCTGTAAGAGCACTGTGCAGAGCGAGTTGTTTCTTAGCTTCCCAAAGAGCAGGAAGCAAGATGCTGTGGGGCCCAACTCGCCCTTTGGAAAGAAGCCTGCACGTTGTGCCTTTCAGCTCTAGGGCAAAGTAGCACACCCAGAGCAGAAGTCCTACTTCAGCCAGATCAGGCCTGCAAAGAAACTGCGTTTCACAGGCCTTTGGAAGAGATGTTCCCGGTAGTCTGTAAGAGCACTGTGCAGAGCGAGTTGTTTCTTAGCTTCCCAAAGACCTGGAAGAAAGATGCTGTGGGGCCCAACTCGCCCTTTGGAAAGAAGCCTGCACGTTGTGCCTTTAGCTCTAGGGCAAAGTAGCACACCCAGAGCAGAAGTCCTACTTCAGCCAGATCAGGCCTGCAAAGAAACTGCGTTTCACAGGCCTTTGGAAGAGATGTTCCCGGTAGGCTGTAAGAGCACTGTGCAGAGCGAGTTGTTTCTTAGCTTCCCAAAGAGCTGGAAGCAAGATGCTGTGGGGCCCAACTCGCCCTTTGGAATGAAGCCTGCACGTTGTGCCTTTCGGCTCTAGGGCAAAGTAGCACACCCAGAGCAGAAGTCCTACTTCAGCCAGATCAGGCCTGCAAAGAAACTGCGTTTCACAGGCCTTTGGAAGACATGCTCCCCGGAGGCTCTAAGAGCACTGTGCAGAGCGAGTTGTTTCTTAGCTTCCCAAAGAGCTGGAAGCAAGATGCTGTGGGGCCCAACTCGCCCTTTGGTAAGAAGCCCGCACGTTGTGCCTTTCAGCTCTAGGGCAATGTAGCACCCCCAGAGCAGAAGTCCTACTTCATCCGGATCAGGCCTGCAAAGAAACTGCATTTCACAGGCCTTTGGAAGAGATGCTCCAGGTAGGCTGTAAGAGCACTGTGCAGAGCGAGTTGTTTCTTAGCTTCCCAAAGAGCTGGAAGCAAGATGCTGTGGGGCCCAACTCGCCCTTGGGAAAGAAGCCTGCACGTTGTGCCTTTCGCCCCTAGGGCAAAGTAGCACACCCAGAGCAGAAGTCCTACTTCAGCCAGATCAGGCCTGCAAAGAAACTGCGTTTTACAGGCCTTTGGAAGAGATACTCCAGGTAGGCTGTAAGAGCACTGTGCAGAGCGAGTTGTTTCTTAGCTTCCCAAAGAGCAGGAAGCAAGATGCTGTGGGGCCCAACTCGCCCTTTGGAAAGAAGCCTGCACGTTGTGCCTTTCAGCTCTAGGGCAAAGTAGCACACCCAGAGCAGAAGTCCTACTTCAGCCAGATCAGGCCTGCAAAGAAACTGCGTTTCACAGGCCTTTGGAAGAGATGTTCCCGGTAGTCTGTAAGAGCACTGTGCCGAGCGAGTTGTTTCTTAGCTTCCCAAAGAGCTGGAAGCAAGATGCTGTGGGGCCCAACTCGCCCTTTGGAAAGAAGCCTGCACGTTGTGCCTTTAGCTCTAGGGCAAAGTAGCACACCCAGAGCAGAAGTCCTACTTCAGCCAGATCAGGCCTGCAAAGAAACTGCCTTTCACAGGCCTTTGGAAGAGATGTTCCCGGTAGGCTGTAAGAGCACTGTGCAGAGCGAGTTGTTTCTTAGCTTCCCAAAGAGCTGGAAGCAAGATGCTGTGGGGCCCAACTCGCCCTTTGGAATGAAGCCTGCACGTTGTGCCTTTCGGCTCTAGGGCAAAGTAGCACACCCAGAGCAGAAGTCCTACTTCAGCCAGATCAGGCCTGCAAAGAAACTGCGTTTCACAGGCCTTTGGAAGAGATGTTCCCGGTAGGCTGTAAGAGCACTGTGCAGAGCGAGTTGTTTCTTAGCTTCCCAAAGAGCTGGAAGCAAGATGCTGTGGGGCCCAACTCGCCCTTTGGAATGAAGCCTGCACGTTGTGCCTTTCGGCTCTAGGGCAAAGTAGCACACCCAGAGCAGAAGTCCTACTTCAGCCAGATCAGGCCTGCAAAGAAACTGCGTTTCACAGTCCTTTGGAAGACATGCTCCCCGGAGGCTCTAAGAGCACTGTGCAGAGCGAGTTGTTTCTTAGCTTCCCAAAGAGCTGGAAGCAAGATGCTGTGGGGCCCAACTCGCCCTTTGGTAAGAAGCCCGCACGTTGTGCCTTTCAGCTCTAGGGCAATGTAGCACCCCCAGAGCAGAAGTCCTACTTCAGCCGGATCAGGCCTGCAAAGAAACTGCGTTTCACAGGCCTTTGGAAGAGATGCTCCAGGTAGGCTGTAAGAGCACTGTGCAGAGCGAGTTGTTTCTTAGCTTCCCAAAGAGCTGGAAGCAAGATGCTGTGGGGCCCAACTCGCCCTTGGGAAAGAAGCCTGCACGTTGTGCCTTTCAGCTCTAGGGCAATGTAGCACACCCAGAGCAGAAGTCCTACTTCAGCCAGATCAGGCCTGCAAAGAAACTGCGTTTCACAGGCCTTTGGAAGAGATGTTCCCGGTAGGCTGTAAGAGCACTGTGCAGAGCGAGTTGTTTCTTAGCTTCCCAAAGAGCTGGAAGCAAGATGCTGTGGGGCCCAACTCGCCCTTTGGAAAGAAGCCTGCACGTTGTGCCTTTCGGCTCTAGGGCAAAGTAGCACACCCAGAGCAGAAGTCCTACTTCAGCCAGATCAGGCCTGCAAAGAAACTGCGTTTTACAGGCCTTTGGAAGAGATACTCCAGGTAGGCTGTAAGAGCACTGTGCAGAGCGAGTTGTTTCTTAGCTTCCCAAAGAGCAGGAAGCAAGATGCTGTGGGGCCCAAATCGCCCTTTGGAAAGAAGCCTGCACGTTGTGCCTTTCAGCTCCAGGGCAAAGTAGCACACCCAGAGCAGAAGTCCTACTTCAGCCAGATCAGGCCTGCAAAGAAACTGCGTTTCACAGGCCTTTGGAAGAGATGTTCCCGGTAGACTGTAAGAGCACTGTGCAGAGCGAGTTGTTTCTTAGCTTCCCAAAGATCTGGAAGCAAGATGCTGTGGGGCCCAACTCGCCCTTTGGAAAGAAGCCTGCACGTTGTGCCTTTCAGCTCTAGGGCAAAGTATCACACCCAGAGCAGAAGTCCTACTCCAGCCAGATCAGGCCTGCAAAGAAACTGCGTTTCACAGGCCTTTGGAAGAGATGTTCCCACTAGGCTGTAAGAGCACTGTGCAGAGCGAGTTGTTTCTTAGCTTCCCAAAGAGCTGGAAGCAAGATGCTGTGGGGCCCAACTCGCCCTTTGGAAAGAAGCCTGCACGTTGTGCCTTTCAGCTCTAGGGCAAAGTAGCACACCCAGAGCAGAAGTCATACTTCAGCCAGATCAGGCCTGCAAAGAAACTGCGTTTCGCAGGCCTTTGGAAGAGATGTTCCCGGTAGGCTGTAAGAGCACTGTGCAGAGAGAGTTGTTTCTCAGCTTCCCAAAGAGCTGGAAGCAAGATGCTGACGGGCCCAACTCGCCCCTTGGAAAGAAGCCTGTTCGTTGTGCCTTTAGCTCTAGGGCAATGTAGCACACCCAGAGCAGAAGTCCTACTTCAGCCAGATCAGGCCTGCAAAGAAACTGCGTTTCACAGGCCTTTGGAAGAGATGTTCCCGGTAGGCTGTAAGAGCACTGTGCAGAGTGAGTTGTTTCTTAGCTTCCCAAAGAGCTGGAAGCAAGATGCTGTGGGGCCCAACTCGCCCTTTGGAATGAAGCCTGCACGTTGTGCCTTTCGGCTCTAGGGCAAAGTAGCACACCCAGAGCAGAAGTCCTACTTCAGCCAGATCAGGCCTGCAAAGAAACTGCGTTTCACAGGCCTTTGGAAGACATGCTCCCCGGAGGCTCTAAGAGCACTGTGCAGAGCGAGTTGTTTCTTAGCTTCCCAAAGAGCTGGAAGCAAGATGCTGTGGGGCCCAACTCGCCCTTTGGTAAGAAGACCGCACGTTGTGCCTTTCAGCTCTAGGGCAATGTAGCACCCCCAGAGCAGAAGTCCTACTTCAGCCGGATCAGGCCTGCAAAGAAACTGCGTTTCACAGGCCTTTGGAAGAGATGCTCCAGGTAGGCTGTAAGAGCACTGTGCAGAGCGAGTTGTTTCTTAGCTTCCCAAAGAGCTGGAAGCAAGATGCTGTGGGGCCCAACTCGCCCTTGGGAAAGAAGCCTGCACGTTGTGCCTTTCAGCTCTAGGGCAATGTAGCACACCCAGAGCAGAAGTCCTACTTCAGCCAGATCAGGCCTGCAAATAAACTGCGTTTCACAGGCCTTTGGAAGAGATGTTCCCGGTAGGCTGTAAGAGCACTGTGCAGAGCGAGTTGTTTCTTAGCTTCCCAAAGAGCTGGAAGCAAGATGCTGTGGGGCCCAACTCGCCCTTTGGAAAGAAGCCTGCACGTTGTGCCTTTCGGCTCTAGGGCAAAGTAGCACACCCAGAGCAGAAGTCCTACTTCAGCCAGATCAGGCCTGCAAAGAAACTGCGTTTTACAGGCCTTTGGAAGAGATACTCCAGGTAGGCTGTAAGAGCACTGTGCAGAGCGAGTTGTTTCTTAGCTTCCCAAAGAGCAGGAAGCAAGATGCTGTGGGGCCCAAATCGCCCTTTGGAAAGAAGCCTGCACGTTGTGCCTTTCAGCTCCAGGGCAAAGTAGCACACAGAGAGCAGAAGTCCTACTTCAGCCAGATCAGGCCTGCAAAGAAACTGCGTTTCACAGGCCTTTGGAAGAGATGTTCCCGGTAGACTGTAAGAGCACTGTGCAGAGCGAGTTGTTTCTTAGCTTCCCAAAGAGCTGGAAGCAAGATGCTGTGGGGCCCAACTCGCCCTTTGGAAAGAAGCCTGCACGTTGTGCCTTTCAGCTCTAGGGCAAAGTATCACACCCAGAGCAGAAGTCCTACTCCAGCCAGATCAGGCCTGCAAAGAAACTGCGTTTCACAGGCCTTTGGAAGAGATGTTCCCACTAGGCTGTAAGAGCACTGTGCAGAGCGAGTTGTTTCTTAGCTTCCCAAAGAGCTGGAAGCAAGATGCTGTGGGGCCCAACTCGCCCTTTGGAAAGAAGCCTGCACGTTGTGCCTTTCAGCTCTAGGGCAAAGTAGCACACCCAGAGCAGAAGTCATACTTCAGCCAGATCAGGCCTGCAAAGAAACTGCGTTTCGCAGGCCTTTGGAAGAGATGTTCCCGGTAGGCTGTAAGAGCACTGTGCAGAGAGAGTTGTTTCTCAGCTTCCCAAAGAGCTGGAAGCAAGATGCTGACGGGCCCAACTCGCCCCTTGGAAAGAAGCCTGTTCGTTGTGCCTTTAGCTCTAGGGCAATGTAGCACACCCAGAGCAGAAGTCCTACTTCAGCCAGATCAGGCCTGCAAAGAAACTGCGTTTCACAGGCCTTTGGAAGAGATGTTCCCGGTAGGCTGTAAGAGCACTGTGCAGAGCTAGTTGTTTCTTAGCTTCCCAAAGAGCTGGAAGCAAGATGCTGTGGGGCCCAACTCGCCCTTTGGAAAGAAGCCTGCACGTTGTGCCTTTCAGCTCTAGGGCAAAGTAGCACACCCAGAGCAGAAGTCCTACTTCAGCCAGATCAGGCCTGCAAAGAAACTGCCTTTCACAGGCCTTTGGAAGAGATGTTCCCGGAAGGCTGTAAGAGCACTGTGCAGAGCGAGTTGTTTCTTAGCTTCCCAAAGAGCTGGAAGCAAGATGCTGTGGGGCCCAACTCGCCCTTTGTAAAGAAGCCTGCACGTTGTGCCTTTCGGCTCTAGGGCAAAGTAGCACACCCAGAGCAGAAGTCCTACTTCAGCCAGATCAGGCCTGCAAAGAAACTGCGTTTCACAGGCCTTTGGAAGACATGCTCCCCGGAGGCTCTAAGAGCACTGTGCAGAGCGAGTTGTTTCTTAGCTTCCCAAAGAGCTGGAAGCAAGATTCTGTGGGGCCCAACTCGCCCTTTGGAAAGAAGCCTTCACGTTGTGCCTTTCAGCTCTAGGGCAAAGTAGCGAACCCAGAGCAGAAGTCCTACTTCAGCCAGATCAGGCCTGCAAAGAAACTGCGTTTCACAGGCCTTTGGAAGACATGCTCCCCGGAGGCTCTAAGAGCACTGTGCAGAGCGAGTTGTTTCTTGGCTTCCCAAAGAGCTGGAAGCAAGATGCTGTGGGGCCCAACTCGCCCTTTGGTAAGAAGCCCGCACGTTGTGCCTTTCAGCTCTAGGGCAATGTAGCACCCCCAGAGCAGAAGTCCTACTTCAGCCGGATCAGGCCTGCAAAGAAACTGCGTTTCACAGGCCTTTGGAAGAGATGCTCCAGGTAGGCTGTAAGAGCACTGTGCAGAGCGAGTTGTTTCTTAGCTTCCCAAAGAGCTGGAAGCAAGATGCTGTGGGGCCCAACTCGCCCTTGGGAAAGAAGCCTGCACGTTGTGCCTTTCAGCTCTAGGGCAATGTAGCACACCCAGAGCAGAAGTCCTACTTCAGCCAGATCAGGCCTGCAAAGAAACTGCGTTTCACAGGCCTTTGGAAGAGATGTTCCCGGTAGGCTGTAAGAGCACTGTGCAGAGCGAGTTGTTTCTTAGCTTCCCAAAGAGCTGGAAGCAAGATGCTGTGGGGCCCAACTCGCCCTTTGGAAAGAAGCCTGCACGTTGTGCCTTTCGGCTCTAGGGCAAAGTAGCACACCCAGAGCAGAAGTCCTACTTCAGCCAGATCAGGCCTGCAAAGAAACTGCGTTTTACAGGCCTTTGGAAGAGATACTCCAGGTAGGCTGTAAGAGCACTGTGCAGAGCGAGTTGTTTCTTAGCTTCCCAAATAGCAGGAAGCAAGATGCCGTGGGGCCCATTCGCCCTTTGGAAAGAAGCCTGCACGTTGTGCCTTTCAGCTCCAGGGCAAAGTAGCACACAGAGAGCAGAAGTCCTACTTCAGCCAGATCAGGCCTGCAAAGAAACTGCGTTTCACAGGCCTTTGGAAGAGATGTTCCCGGTAGACTGTAAGAGCACTGTGCAGAGCGAGTTGTTTCTTAGCTTCCCAAAGAGCTGGAAGCAAGATGCTGTGGGGCCCAACTCGCCCTTTGGAAAGAAGCCTGCACGTTGTGCCTTTCAGCTCTAGGGCAAAGTATCACACCCAGAGCAGAAGTCCTACTCCAGCCAGATCAGGCCTGCAAAGAAACTGTGTTTCACAGGCCTTTGGAAGAGATGTTCCCACTAGGCAGTAAGAGCACTGTGCAGAGCGAGTTGTTTCTTAGCTTCCCAAAGAGCTGGAAGCAAGATGCTGTGGGGCCCAACTCGCCCTTTGGAAAGAAGCCTGCACGTTGTGCCTTTCAGCTCTAGGGCAAAGTAGCACACCCAGAGCAGAAGTCATACTTCAGCCAGATCAGGCCTGCAAAGAAACTGCGTTTCGCAGGCCTTTGGAAGAGATGTTCCCGGTAGGCTGTAAGAGCACTGTGCAGAGAGAGTTGTTTCTCAGCTTCCCAAAGAGCTGGAAGCAAGATGCTGACGGGCCCAACTCGCCCCTTGGAAAGAAGCCTGTTCGTTGTGCCTTTAGCTCTAGGGCAATGTAGCACACCAAGAGCAGAAGTCCTACTTCAGCCAGATCAGGCCTGCAAAGAAACTGCGTTTCACAGGCATTTGGAAGAGATGTTCCCGGTAGGCTGTAAGAGCACTGTGCAGAGCTAGTTGTTTCTTAGCTTCCCAAAGAGCTGGAAGCAAGATGCTGTGGGGCCCAACTCGCCCTTTGGAAAGAAGCCTGCACGTTGTGCCTTTCAGCTCTAGGGCAAAGTAGCACACCCCGAGCAGAAGTCCTACTTCAGCCAGATCAGCCCTGCAAAGAAACTGCCTTTCACAGGCCTTTGGAAGAGATGTTCCCGGTAGGCTGTAAGAGCACTGTGCAGAGCGAGTTGTTTCTTAGCTTCCCAAAGAGCTGGAAGCAAGATGCTGTGGGGCCCAACTCGCCCTTTGGAAAGAAGCCTGCACGTTGTGCCTTTCGGCTCTAGGGCAAAGTAGCACACCCAGAGCAGAAGTCCTACTTCAGCCAGATCAGGCCTGCAAAGAAACTGCGTTTCACAGGCCTTTGGAAGACATGCTCCCCGGAGGCTGTAAGAGCACTGTGCAGAGCGAGTTGTTTCTTAGCTTCCCAAAGAGCTGGAAGCAAGATTCTGTGGGGCCCAACTCGCCCTTTGGAAAGAAGCCTGTACGTTGTGCCTTTCAGCTCTAGGGCAAGGTAGCACACCCAGAGCAGAAGTTCTACTTCAGCCAGATCAGGCCTGCAAAGAAACTGCGTTTCACAGGCCTTTGGAAGAGATGCTCTAGGTAGGCTGTAAGAGCACTGTGCAGAGCGAGTTGTTTCTTAGCTTCCCAAAGAGCTGGAAGCAAGATGCTGTGGGGCCCAACTCGCCCATTGGAAAGAAGCCTGCACGTTGTGCCTTTCAGCTCTAGGGCAAAGTAGCGAACCCAGAGCAGAAGTCCTACTTCAGCCAGATCAGGCCTGCAAAGAAACTGCCTTTCACAGGCCTTTGGAAGAGATGTTCCCGGTAGGCTGTAAGAGCACTGTGCAGAGCGAGTTGTTTCTTAGCTTCCCAAAGAGCTGGAAGCAAGATGATGTGGGGCCCAACTCGCCCTTTGGAAAGAAGCCTGCACGTTGTGCCTTTCGGCTCTAGGGCAAAGAAGCACACCCAGAGCAGAAGTCCTACTTCAGCCGGATCAGGCCTGCAAAGAAACTGCGTTTCACAGGCCTTTGGAAGAGATGCTCTAGGTAGGCTGTAAGAGCACTGTGCAGAGCGAGTTGTTTCTTAGCTTCCCAAAGAGCTGGAAGCAAGATGCTGTGGGGCCCAACTCGCCCTTTGGAAAGAAGCCTGCACGTTGTGCCTTTCAGCTCTAGGGCAAAGTAGCGAACCCAGAGAAGAAGTCCTACTTCAGCCAGATCAGGCCTGCAAAGAAACTGCCTTTCACAAGCCTTTGGAAGAGATGTTCCCGGTAGGCTGTAAGAGCACTGTGCAGAGCGAGTTGTTTCTTAGCTTCCCAAAGAGCTGGAAGCAAGATGCTGTGGGGCCCAACTCGCCCTTTGGAAAGAAGCCTGCACGTTGTGCCTTTCGGCTCTAGGGCAAAGTAGCACACCCAGAGCAGAAGTCCTACTTCAGCCAGATCAGGCCTGCAAAGAAACTGTGTTTCACAGGCCTTTGGAAGAGATGTTCCCGGTAGGCTGTAAGAGCACTGTGCAGAGCGAGTTGTTTCTTAGCTTCCCAAAGAGCAGGAAGCAAGATGCTGTGGGGCCCAAATCGCCCTTTGGAAAGAAGCCTGCACGTTGTGCCTTTCAGCTCTAGGGCAAAGTAGCACACCCAGAGCAGAAATCCTACTTCAGCCAGATCAGGCCTGCAAAGAAACTGCGTTTCACAGGCCTTTGGAAGATATGTTCCCGGTAGGCTGTAAGAGCACTGTGCAGAGCGAGTTGTTTCTTAGCTTCCCAAAGAGCTGGAAGCAAGATGCTGTGGGGCCCAACTCGCCCTTTGGAAAGAAGCCTGCACGTTGTGCCTTTCAGCTCTAGGGCAAAGTAGCGAACCCAGAGCAGAAGTCCTACTCCAGCCAGATCAGGCCTGCAAAGAAACTGCGTTTCACAGGCCTTTGGAAGAGATGTTCCCACTAGGCTGTAAGAGCACTGTGCAGAGCGAGTTGTTTCTTAGCTTCCCAAAGAGCTGGAAGCAAGATGCTGTGGGGCCCAACTCGCCCTTTGGAAAGAAGCCTGCACGTTGTGCCTTTCAGCTCTAGGGCAAAGTAGCACACACAGAGCAGAAGTCATACTTCAGCCAGATCAGGCCTGCAAAGAAACTGCGTTTCACAGGCCTTTGGAAGAGATGTTCCTGGTAGGCTGTAAGAGCACTGTGCAGAGAGAGTTGTTACTTAGCTTCCCAAAGAGCTGGAAGCAAGATGCTGTGGGGCCCAACTCGCCCTTTGGAAAGAAGCCTGCACGTTGTGCCTTTCAGCTCTAGGGCAATGCAGCACACCCAGAGGAGAAGTCCTACTTCAGCCAGATCAGGCCTGCAAAGAAACTGCGTTTCACAGGTCTTTGGAAGAGATGTTCCCGGTAGGCTGTAAGAGCACTGTGCAGAGCGAGTTGTTTCTTAGCTTCCCAAAGAGCTGGAAGCAAGATGCTGTAGGGCCCAACTCGCCCTTTGGAAAGAAGCCTGCACATTGTGCCTTTCAGCTCTAGGGCAACATAGCACACCCAGAGCAGAAGTCCTACTTCAGCCAGATCAGGCCGGCAAAGAAACTGCGTTTCACAGGCCTTTGGAAGAGATGTTCCCGGTAGGCTGTAAGAGCACTGTGCAGAGAGAGTTGTTTCTTAGCTTCCCAAAGAGCTGGAAGCAAGATGCTGTGGGGGCCAACTCGCCCTTTGGAAAGAAGCCTGCACGTTGTGCCTTTCGGCTCTAGGGCAAAGTAGCACACCCAGAGCAGAAGTCCTACTTCAGCCAGATCAGGCCTGCAAAGAAACTGCGTTTCACAGGCCTTTGGAAGAGATGTTCCCGGTAGGCTGCAAGAGGACTGTGCAGAGCGAGTTGTTTCTCAGCTTCCCAAAGCGCTGGAAGCAAGATGCTGACGGGCCCAACTCGCCCCTTGGAAAGAAGCCTCTTCGTTGTGCCTTTAGCTCTAGGGCAATGTAGCACACCCAGAGCAGAAGTCCTACTTCAGCCAGATCAGGCCTGCAAAGAAACTGCCTTTCACAGGCCTTTGGAAGAGATGTTCCCGGTAGGCTGTAAGAGCACTGTGCAGAGCGAGTTGTTTCTTAGCTTCCCAAAGAGCTGGAAGCAAGATGCTGTGGGGCCCAACTCGCCCTTTGGAAAGAAGCCTGCACGTTGTGCCTTTCGGCTCTAGGGCAAAGTAGCGAACCCAGAGCAGAAGTCCTACTTCAGCCAGATCAGGCCTGCAAAGAAACTGCCTTTCACAGGCCTTTGGAAGAGATGTTCCCGGTAGGCTGTAAGAGCACTGTGCAGAGCGAGTTGTTTCTTAGCTTCCCAAAGAGCTGGAAGCAAGATGCTGTGGGGCCCAACTCGCCCTTTGGAAAGAAGCCTGCACGTTGTGCCTTTCGGCTCTAGGGCAAAGTAGCACACCCAGAGCAGAAGTCCTACTTCAGCCAGATCAGGCCTGCAAAGAAACTGCGTTTCACAGGCCTTTGGAAGACATGCTCCCCGGAGGCTATAAGAGCACTGTGCAGAGCGAGTTGTTTCTTAGCTTCCCAAAGAGCTGGAAGCAAGATGCTGTGGGGCCCAACTCGCCCTTTGGAAAGAAGCCTGCACGTTGTGCCTTTCAGCTCTAGGGCAAAGTAGCACACCCAGAGCAGAAGTTCTACTTCAGCCAGATCAGGCCTGCAAAGAAACTGCGTTTCACAGGCCTTTGGAAGAGATGCTCCCTGTAGGCTGTAAGAGCACTGTGCAGAGCGAGTTGTTTCTTAGCTTCCCAAAGAGCTGGAAGCAAGATGCTGTGGGGCCCAACTCGCCCTTTGGAAAGAAGCCCGCACGGTGTGCCTTTCAGCTCTAGGGCAAAGTAGCACACCCAGAGCAGAAGTCCTACTTCAGCCGGATCAGGCCTGCAAAGAAACTGCGTTTCACAGGCCTTTGGAAGACATGCTCCCCGGAGGCTCTAAGAGCACTGTGCAGAGCGAGTTGTTTCTTAGCTTCCCAAAGAGCTGGAAGCAAGATTCTGTGGGGCCCAACTCGCCCTTTGAAAAGAAGCCTGCACGTTGTGCCTTTCAGCTCTAGGGCAAAGTAGCACGCCCAGAGCAGAAGTCCTACTTCAGCCAGATCAGGCCTGCAAAGAAACTGCGTTTCACAGGCCTTTGGAAGAGATGCTCCCGGTAGGCTGTAAGAGCACTGTGCAGAGCGAGTTGTTTCTTAGCTTCCCAAAGAGCTGGAAGCACGATGCTGTGGGGCCCAACTCGCCCTTTGGTAAGAAGCCCGCACGTTGTGCCTTTCAGCTCTAGGGCAATGTAGCACCCCCAGAGCAGAAGTCCTACTTCAGCCGGATCAGGCCTGCAAAGAAACTGCGTTTCACAGGCCTTTGGAAGAGATGCTCCAGGTAGGCTGTAAGAGCACTGTGCAGAGCGAGTTGTTTCTTAGCTTCCCAAAGAGCTGGAAGCAAGATGCTGTGGGGCCCAACTCGCCCTTGGGAAAGAAGCCTGCACGTTGTGCCTTTCAGCTCTAGGGCAATGTAGCACACCTATAGCAGAAGTCCTACTTCAGCCAGATCAGGCCTGCAAAGAAACTGCGTTTCACAGGCCTTTGGAAGAGATGTTCCCGGTAGGCTGTAAGAGCACTGTGCAGAGCGAGTTGTTTCTTAGCTTCCCAAAGAGCTGGAAGCAAGATGCTGTGGGGCCCAACTCGCCCTTTGGAAAGAAGCCTGCACGTTGTGCCTTTCGGCTCTGGGGCAATGTAGCACACCCAGAGCAGAAGTCCTACTTCAGCCAGATCAGGCCTGCAAAGAAACTGCGTTTTACAGGCCTTTGGAAGAGATACTCCAGGTAGGCTGTAAGAGCACTGTGCAGAGCGAGTTGTTTCTTAGCTTCCCAAAGAGCAGGAAGCAAGATGCTGTGGGGCCCAAATCGCCCTTTGGAAAGAAGCCTGCACGTTGTGCCTTTCAGCTCCAGGGCAAAGTAGCACACAGAGAGCAGAAGTCCTACTTCAGCCAGATCAGGCCTGCAAAGAAACTGCGTTTCACAGGCCTTTGGAAGAGATGTTCCCGGTAGGCTGTAAGAGCACTGTGCAGAGCGAGTTGTTTCTTAGCTTCCCAAAGAGCTGGAAGCAAGATGCTGTGGGGCCCAACTCGCCCTTTGGAAAGAAGCCTGCACGTTGTGCCTTTCAGCTCTAGGGCAAAGTATCACACCCAGAGCAGAAGTCCTACTCCAGCCAGATCAGGCCTGCAAAGAAACTGCGCTTCACAGGCCTTTGGAAGAGATGTTCCCACTAGCTGTAAGAGCACTGTGCAGAGCGAGTTGTTTCTTAGCTTCCCAAAGAGCTGGAAGCAAGATGCTGTGGGGCCCAAATCGCCCTTTGGAAAGAAGCCTGCACGTTGTGCCTTTCAGCTCTAGGGCAAAGTAGCACACCCAGAGCAGAAGTCATACTTCAGCCAGATCTGGCCTGCAAAGAAACTGCGTTTCGCAGGCCTTTGGAAGAGATGTTCCCGGTAGGCTGTAAGAGCACTGTGCAGAGAGAGTTGTTACTTAGCTTCCCAAAGAGCTGGAAGCAAGATGCTGTGGGGCCCAACTCGCCCTTTGGAAAGAAGCCTGCACGTTGTGCCTTTCAGCTCTAGGGCAATGCAGCACACCCAGAGCAGAAGTCCTACTTCAGCCAGATCAGGCCTGCAAAGAAACTGCGTTTCACAGGCCTTTGGAAGAGATGTTCCCGGTAGGCTGCAAGAGGACTGTGCAGAGCGAGTTGTTTCTCAGCTTCCCAAAGAGCTGGAAGCAAGATTCTGACGGGCCCAACTCGCCCCTTGGAAAGAAGCCTGTTCATTGTGCCTTTAGCTCTAGGGCAATGTAGCACACCCAGAGCAGAAGTCCTACTTCAGCCAGATCAGGCCTGCAAAGAAACTGCGTTTCACAGGCCTTTGGAAGAGATGTTCCCGGTAGGCTGTAAGAGCACTGTGCAGAGCTAGTTGTTTCTTAGCTTCCCAAAGAGCTGGTAGCAAGATGCTGTGGGGCCCAACTCGCCCTTTGGAAAGAAGCCTGCACGTTGTGCCTTTCAGCTCTAGGGCAAAGTAGCACACCCAGAGCAGAAGTCCTACTTCAGCCAGATCAGGCCTGCAAAGAAACTGCCTTTCACAGGCCTTTGGAAGAGATGTTCCCGGTAGGCTGTAAGAGCACTGTGCAGAGGTAGTTGTTTCTTAGCTTCCCAAAGAGCAGGAAGCAAGATGCTGTGGGGCCCAAATAGCCCTTTGGAAAGAAGCCTGCACGTTGTGCCTTTCAGCTCTAGGGCAAAGTAGCACACCCAGAGCAGAAGTCCTACTTCAGCCAGATCAGGCCTGCAAAGAAACTGCGTTTCACAGGCCTTTGGAAGACATGCTCCCCGGAGGCTGTAAGAGCACTGTGCAGAGCGAGTTGTTTCTTAGCTTCCCAAAGAGCTGGAAGCAAGATGATGTGGGGCCCAACTCGCCCTTTGGAAAGAAGCCTGCACGTTGTGCCTTTCGGCTCTAGGGCAAAGAAGCACACCCAGAGCAGAAGTCCTACTTCAGCCGGATCAGGCCTGCAAAGAAACTGCGTTTCACAGGCCTTTGGAAGAGATGCTCTAGGTAGGCTGTAAGAGCACTGTGCAGAGCGAGTTGTTTCTTAGCTTCCCAAAGAGCTGGAAGCAAGATGCTGTGGGGCCCAACTCGCCCTTTGGAAAGAAGCCTGCACGTTGTGCCTTTCAGCTCTAGGGCAAAGTAGCGAACCCAGGGAAGAAGTCCTACTTCAGCCAGATCAGGCCTGCAAAGAAACTGCCTTTCACAGGCCTTTGGAAGAGATGTTCCCGGTAGGCTGTAAGAGCACTGTGCAGAGCGAGTTGTTTCTTAGCTTCCCAAAGAGCTGGAAGCAAGATGCTGTGGGGCCCAACTCGCCCTTTGGAAAGAAGCCTGCACGTTGTGCCTTTCGGCTCTAGGGCAAAGTAGCACACCCAGAGCAGAAGTCCTACTTCAGCCAGATCAGGCCTGCAAAGAAACTGCGTTTCACAGGCCTTTGGAAGAGATGTTCCCGGTAGGCTGTAAGAGCACTGTGCAGAGCTAGTTGTTTCTTAGCTTCCCAAAGAGCAGGAAGCAAGATGCTGTGGGGCCCAAATAGCCCTTTGGAAAGAAGCCTGCACGTTGTGCCTTTCAGCTCTAGGGCAAAGTAGCACACCCAGAGCAGAAGTCCTACTTCAGCCAGATCAGGCCTGCAAAGAAACTGCGTTTCACAGGCCTTTGGAAGACATGCTCCCCGGAGGCTGTAAGAGCACTGTGCAGAGCGAGTTGTTTCTTAGCTTCCCAAAGAGCTGGAAGCAAGATTCTGTGGGGCCCAACTCGCCCTTTGGAAAGAAGCCTGCACGTTGTGCCTTTCAGCTCTAGGGCAAAGTAGCACACCCAGAGCAGAAGTTATACTTCAGCCAGATCAGGCCTGCAAAGAAACTGCGTTTCACAGGCCTTTGGAAGAGATGCTCCCGGTAGGCTGTAAGAGCACTGTGCAGAGCGAGTTGTTTCTTAGCTTCCCAAGGAGCTGGAAGCAAGATGCTGTGGGGCCCAACTCGCCCTTTGGAAAGAAGCCCGCATGTTGTGCCTTTCAGCTCTAGGGCAAAGTAGCACACCCAGAGCAGAAGTCCTACTTCAGCCGGATCAGGCCTGCAAAGAAACTGCGTTTCACAGGCCTTTGGAAGAGATGCTCTAGGTAGGCTGTAAGAGCACTGTGCAGAGCGAGTTGTTTCTTAGCTTCCCAAAGAGCTGGAAGCAAGATGCTGTGGGGCCCAACTCGCCCTTTGGAAAGAAGCCTGCACGTTGTGCCTTTCAGCTCTAGGGCAAAGTAGAGAACCCAGAGCAGAAGTCCTACTTCAGCCAGATCAGGCCTGCAAAGAAACTGCCTTTCACAGGCCTTTGGAAGAGATGTTCCCGGTAGGCTGTAAGAGCACTGTGCAGAGCGAGTTGTTTCTTAGCTTCCCAAATAGCAGGAAGCAAGATGCCGTGGGGCCCAAATCGCCCTTTGGAAAGAAGCCTGCACGTTGTGCCTTTCAGCTCCAGGGCAAAGTAGCACACAGAGAGCAGAAGTCCTACTTCAGCCAGATCAGGCCTGCAAAGAAACTGCGTTTCACAGGCCTTTGGAAGAGATGTTCCCGGTAGACTGTAAGAGCACTGTGCAGAGCGAGTTGTTTCTTAGCTTCCCAAAGAGCTGGAAGCAAGATGCTGTGGGGCCCAACTCGCCCTTTGGAAAGAAGCCTGCACGTTGTGCCTTTCAGCTCTAGGGCAAAGTATCACACCCAGAGCAGAAGTCCTACTCCAGCCAGATCAGGCCTGCAAAGAAACTGTGTTTCACAGGCCTTTGGAAGAGATGTTCCCACTAGGCAGTAAGAGCACTGTGCAGAGCGAGTTGTTTCTTAGCTTCCCAAAGAGCTGGAAGCAAGATGCTGTGGGGCCCAACTCGCCCTTTGGAAAGAAGCCTGCACGTTGTGCCTTTCAGCTCTAGGGCAAAGTAGCACACCCAGAGCAGAAGTCATACTTCAGCCAGATCAGGCCTGCAAAGAAACTGCGTTTCGCAGGCCTTTGGAAGAGATGTTCCCGGTAGGCTGTAAGAGCACTGTGCAGAGAGAGTTGTTTCTCAGCTTCCCAAAGAGCTGGAAGCAAGATGCTGACGGGCCCAACTCGCCCCTTGGAAAGAAGCCTGTTCGTTGTGCCTTTAGCTCTAGGGCAATGTAGCACACC
The DNA here is from genome assembly GCF_041296265.1 of Equus caballus. Classification (NCBI taxonomy): domain Eukaryota; kingdom Metazoa; phylum Chordata; class Mammalia; order Perissodactyla; family Equidae; genus Equus; species Equus caballus. Next base: position 35,038,830 of record NC_091691.1, read on the forward strand.
AAGAGCAGAAGTCCTACTTCAGCCAGATCAGGCCTGCAAAGAAACTGCGTTTCACAGGCATTTGGAAGATATGTTCCCGGTAGGCTGTAAGAGCACTGTGCAGAGCTAGTTGTTTCTTAGCTTCCCAAAGAGCTGGAAGCAAGATGCTGTGCGGCCCAACTCGCCCTTTGGAAAGAAGCCTGCACGTTGTGCCTTTCAGCTCTAGGGCAAAGTAGCACACCCCGAGCAGAAGTCCTACTTCAGCCAGATCAGCCCTGCAAAGAAACTGCCTTTCACAGGCCTTTGGAAGAGATGTTCCCGGTAGGCTGTAAGAGCACTGTGCAGAGCGAGTTGTTTCTTAGCTTCCCAAAGAGCTGGAAGCAAGATGCTGTGGGGCCCAACTCGCCCTTTGGAAAGAAGCCTGCACGTTGTGCCTTTCGGCTCTAGGGCAAAGTAGCACACCCAGAGCAGAAGTCCTACTTCAGCCAGATCAGGCCTGCAAAGAAACTGCGTTTCACAGGCCTTTGGAAGACATGCTCCCCGGAGGCTGTAAGAGCACTGTGCAGAGCGAGTTGTTTCTTAGCTTCCCAAAGAGCTGGAAGCAAGATTCTGTGGGGCCCAACTCGCCCTTTGGAAAGAAGCCTGTACGTTGTGCCTTTCAGCTCTAGGGCAAGGTAGCACACCCAGAGCAGAAGTTCTACTTCAGCCAGATCAGGCCTGCAAAGAAACTGCGTTTCACAGGCCTTTGGAAGAGATGCTCTAGGTAGGCTGTAAGAGCACTGTGCAGAGCGAGTTGTTTCTTAGCTTCCCAAAGAGCTGGAAGCAAGATGCTGTGGGGCCCAACTCGCCCATTGGAAAGAAGCCTGCACGTTGTGCCTTTCAGCTCTAGGGCAAAGTAGCGAACCCAGAGCAGAAGTCCTACTTCAGCCAGATCAGGCCTGCAAAGAAACTGCCTTTCACAGGCCTTTGGAAGAGATGTTCCCGGTAGGCTGTAAGAGCACTGTGCAGAGCGAGTTGTTTCTTAGCTTCCCAAAGAGCTGGAAGCAAGATGATGTGGGGCCCAACTCGCCCTTTGGAAAGAAGCCTGCACGTTGTGCCTTTCGGCTCTAGGGCAAAGAAGCACACCCAGAGCAGAAGTCCTACTTCAGCCGGATCAGGCCTGCAAAGAAACTGCGTTTCACAGGCCTTTGGAAGAGATGCTCTAGGTAGGCTGTAAGAGCACTGTGCAGAGCGAGTTGTTTCTTAGCTTCCCAAAGAGCTGGAAGCAAGATGCTGTGGGGCCCAACTCGCCCTTTGGAAAGAAGCCTGCACGTTGTGCCTTTCAGCTCTAGGGCAAAGTAGCGAACCCAGAGAAGAAGTCCTACTTCAGCCAGATCAGGCCTGCAAAGAAACTGCCTTTCACAAGCCTTTGGAAGAGATGTTCCCGGTAGGCTGTAAGAGCACTGTGCAGAGCGAGTTGTTTCTTAGCTTCCCAAAGAGCTGGAAGCAAGATGCTGTGGGGCCCAACTCGCCCTTTGGAAAGAAGCCTGCACGTTGTGCCTTTCGGCTCTAGGGCAAAGTAGCACACCCAGAGCAGAAGTCCTACTTCAGCCAGATCAGGCCTGCAAAGAAACTGTGTTTCACAGGCCTTTGGAAGAGATGTTCCCGGTAGGCTGTAAGAGCACTGTGCAGAGCGAGTTGTTTCTTAGCTTCCCAAAGAGCAGGAAGCAAGATGCTGTGGGGCCCAAATCGCCCTTTGGAAAGAAGCCTGCACGTTGTGCCTTTCAGCTCTAGGGCAAAGTAGCACACCCAGAGCAGAAATCCTACTTCAGCCAGATCAGGCCTGCAAAGAAACTGCGTTTCACAGGCCTTTGGAAGATATGTTCCCGGTAGGCTGTAAGAGCACTGTGCAGAGCGAGTTGTTTCTTAGCTTCCCAAAGAGCTGGAAGCAAGATGCTGTGGGGCCCAACTCGCCCTTTGGAAAGAAGCCTGCACGTTGTGCCTTTCAGCTCTAGGGCAAAGTAGCGAACCCAGAGCAGAAGTCCTACTCCAGCCAGATCAGGCCTGCAAAGAAACTGCGTTTCACAGGCCTTTGGAAGAGATGTTCCCACTAGGCTGTAAGAGCACTGTGCAGAGCGAGTTGTTTCTTAGCTTCCCAAAGAGCTGGAAGCAAGATGCTGTGGGGCCCAACTCGCCCTTTGGAAAGAAGCCTGCACGTTGTGCCTTTCAGCTCTAGGGCAAAGTAGCACACACAGAGCAGAAGTCATACTTCAGCCAGATCAGGCCTGCAAAGAAACTGCGTTTCACAGGCCTTTGGAAGAGATGTTCCTGGTAGGCTGTAAGAGCACTGTGCAGAGAGAGTTGTTACTTAGCTTCCCAAAGAGCTGGAAGCAAGATGCTGTGGGGCCCAACTCGCCCTTTGGAAAGAAGCCTGCACGTTGTGCCTTTCAGCTCTAGGGCAATGCAGCACACCCAGAGGAGAAGTCCTACTTCAGCCAGATCAGGCCTGCAAAGAAACTGCGTTTCACAGGTCTTTGGAAGAGATGTTCCCGGTAGGCTGTAAGAGCACTGTGCAGAGCGAGTTGTTTCTTAGCTTCCCAAAGAGCTGGAAGCAAGATGCTGTAGGGCCCAACTCGCCCTTTGGAAAGAAGCCTGCACATTGTGCCTTTCAGCTCTAGGGCAACATAGCACACCCAGAGCAGAAGTCCTACTTCAGCCAGATCAGGCCGGCAAAGAAACTGCGTTTCACAGGCCTTTGGAAGAGATGTTCCCGGTAGGCTGTAAGAGCACTGTGCAGAGAGAGTTGTTTCTTAGCTTCCCAAAGAGCTGGAAGCAAGATGCTGTGGGGGCCAACTCGCCCTTTGGAAAGAAGCCTGCACGTTGTGCCTTTCGGCTCTAGGGCAAAGTAGCACACCCAGAGCAGAAGTCCTACTTCAGCCAGATCAGGCCTGCAAAGAAACTGCGTTTCACAGGCCTTTGGAAGAGATGTTCCCGGTAGGCTGCAAGAGGACTGTGCAGAGCGAGTTGTTTCTCAGCTTCCCAAAGCGCTGGAAGCAAGATGCTGACGGGCCCAACTCGCCCCTTGGAAAGAAGCCTGTTCGTTGTGCCTTTAGCTCTAGGGCAATGTAGCACACCCAGAGCAGAAGTCCTACTTCAGCCAGATCAGGCCTGCAAAGAAACTGCCTTTCACAGGCCTTTGGAAGAGATGTTCCCGGTAGGCTGTAAGAGCACTGTGCAGAGCGAGTTGTTTCTTAGCTTCCCAAAGAGCTGGAAGCAAGATGCTGTGGGGCCCAACTCGCCCTTTGGAAAGAAGCCTGCACGTTGTGCCTTTCGGCTCTAGGGCAAAGTAGCGAACCCAGAGCAGAAGTCCTACTTCAGCCAGATCAGGCCTGCAAAGAAACTGCCTTTCACAGGCCTTTGGAAGAGATGTTCCCGGTAGGCTGTAAGAGCACTGTGCAGAGCGAGTTGTTTCTTAGCTTCCCAAAGAGCTGGAAGCAAGATGCTGTGGGGCCCAACTCGCCCTTTGGAAAGAAGCCTGCACGTTGTGCCTTTCGGCTCTAGGGCAAAGTAGCACACCCAGAGCAGAAGTCCTACTTCAGCCAGATCAGGCCTGCAAAGAAACTGCGTTTCACAGGCCTTTGGAAGACATGCTCCCCGGAGGCTATAAGAGCACTGTGCAGAGCGAGTTGTTTCTTAGCTTCCCAAAGAGCTGGAAGCAAGATGCTGTGGGGCCCAACTCGCCCTTTGGAAAGAAGCCTGCACGTTGTGCCTTTCAGCTCTAGGGCAAAGTAGCACACCCAGAGCAGAAGTTCTACTTCAGCCAGATCAGGCCTGCAAAGAAACTGCGTTTCACAGGCCTTTGGAAGAGATGCTCCCTGTAGGCTGTAAGAGCACTGTGCAGAGCGAGTTGTTTCTTAGCTTCCCAAAGAGCTGGAAGCAAGATGCTGTGGGGCCCAACTCGCCCTTTGGAAAGAAGCCCGCACGGTGTGCCTTTCAGCTCTAGGGCAAAGTAGCACACCCAGAGCAGAAGTCCTACTTCAGCCGGATCAGGCCTGCAAAGAAACTGCGTTTCACAGGCCTTTGGAAGACATGCTCCCCGGAGGCTCTAAGAGCACTGTGCAGAGCGAGTTGTTTCTTAGCTTCCCAAAGAGCTGGAAGCAAGATTCTGTGGGGCCCAACTCGCCCTTTGAAAAGAAGCCTGCACGTTGTGCCTTTCAGCTCTAGGGCAAAGTAGCACGCCCAGAGCAGAAGTCCTACTTCAGCCAGATCAGGCCTGCAAAGAAACTGCGTTTCACAGGCCTTTGGAAGAGATGCTCCCGGTAGGCTGTAAGAGCACTGTGCAGAGCGAGTTGTTTCTTAGCTTCCCAAAGAGCTGGAAGCACGATGCTGTGGGGCCCAACTCGCCCTTTGGTAAGAAGCCCGCACGTTGTGCCTTTCAGCTCTAGGGCAATGTAGCACCCCCAGAGCAGAAGTCCTACTTCAGCCGGATCAGGCCTGCAAAGAAACTGCGTTTCACAGGCCTTTGGAAGAGATGCTCCAGGTAGGCTGTAAGAGCACTGTGCAGAGCGAGTTGTTTCTTAGCTTCCCAAAGAGCTGGAAGCAAGATGCTGTGGGGCCCAACTCGCCCTTGGGAAAGAAGCCTGCACGTTGTGCCTTTCAGCTCTAGGGCAATGTAGCACACCCATAGCAGAAGTCCTACTTCAGCCAGATCAGGCCTGCAAAGAAACTGCGTTTCACAGGCCTTTGGAAGAGATGTTCCCGGTAGGCTGTAAGAGCACTGTGCAGAGCGAGTTGTTTCTTAGCTTCCCAAAGAGCTGGAAGCAAGATGCTGTGGGGCCCAACTCGCCCTTTGGAAAGAAGCCTGCACGTTGTGCCTTTCGGCTCTGGGGCAATGTAGCACACCCAGAGCAGAAGTCCTACTTCAGCCAGATCAGGCCTGCAAAGAAACTGCGTTTTACAGGCCTTTGGAAGAGATACTCCAGGTAGGCTGTAAGAGCACTGTGCAGAGCGAGTTGTTTCTTAGCTTCCCAAAGAGCAGGAAGCAAGATGCTGTGGGGCCCAAATCGCCCTTTGGAAAGAAGCCTGCACGTTGTGCCTTTCAGCTCCAGGGCAAAGTAGCACACAGAGAGCAGAAGTCCTACTTCAGCCAGATCAGGCCTGCAAAGAAACTGCGTTTCACAGGCCTTTGGAAGAGATGTTCCCGGTAGGCTGTAAGAGCACTGTGCAGAGCGAGTTGTTTCTTAGCTTCCCAAAGAGCTGGAAGCAAGATGCTGTGGGGCCCAACTCGCCCTTTGGAAAGAAGCCTGCACGTTGTGCCTTTCAGCTCTAGGGCAAAGTATCACACCCAGAGCAGAAGTCCTACTCCAGCCAGATCAGGCCTGCAAAGAAACTGCGCTTCACAGGCCTTTGGAAGAGATGTTCCCACTAGCTGTAAGAGCACTGTGCAGAGCGAGTTGTTTCTTAGCTTCCCAAAGAGCTGGAAGCAAGATGCTGTGGGGCCCAAATCGCCCTTTGGAAAGAAGCCTGCACGTTGTGCCTTTCAGCTCTAGGGCAAAGTAGCACACCCAGAGCAGAAGTCATACTTCAGCCAGATCTGGCCTGCAAAGAAACTGCGTTTCGCAGGCCTTTGGAAGAGATGTTCCCGGTAGGCTGTAAGAGCACTGTGCAGAGAGAGTTGTTACTTAGCTTCCCAAAGAGCTGGAAGCAAGATGCTGTGGGGCCCAACTCGCCCTTTGGAAAGAAGCCTGCACGTTGTGCCTTTCAGCTCTAGGGCAATGCAGCACACCCAGAGCAGAAGTCCTACTTCAGCCAGATCAGGCCTGCAAAGAAACTGCGTTTCACAGGCCTTTGGAAGAGATGTTCCCGGTAGGCTGCAAGAGGACTGTGCAGAGCGAGTTGTTTCTCAGCTTCCCAAAGAGCTGGAAGCAAGATTCTGACGGGCCCAACTCGCCCCTTGGAAAGAAGCCTGTTCATTGTGCCTTTAGCTCTAGGGCAATGTAGCACACCCAGAGCAGAAGTCCTACTTCAGCCAGATCAGGCCTGCAAAGAAACTGCGTTTCACAGGCCTTTGGAAGAGATGTTCCCGGTAGGCTGTAAGAGCACTGTGCAGAGCTAGTTGTTTCTTAGCTTCCCAAAGAGCTGGTAGCAAGATGCTGTGGGGCCCAACTCGCCCTTTGGAAAGAAGCCTGCACGTTGTGCCTTTCAGCTCTAGGGCAAAGTAGCACACCCAGAGCAGAAGTCCTACTTCAGCCAGATCAGGCCTGCAAAGAAACTGCCTTTCACAGGCCTTTGGAAGAGATGTTCCCGGTAGGCTGTAAGAGCACTGTGCAGAGGTAGTTGTTTCTTAGCTTCCCAAAGAGCAGGAAGCAAGATGCTGTGGGGCCCAAATAGCCCTTTGGAAAGAAGCCTGCACGTTGTGCCTTTCAGCTCTAGGGCAAAGTAGCACACCCAGAGCAGAAGTCCTACTTCAGCCAGATCAGGCCTGCAAAGAAACTGCGTTTCACAGGCCTTTGGAAGACATGCTCCCCGGAGGCTGTAAGAGCACTGTGCAGAGCGAGTTGTTTCTTAGCTTCCCAAAGAGCTGGAAGCAAGATGATGTGGGGCCCAACTCGCCCTTTGGAAAGAAGCCTGCACGTTGTGCCTTTCGGCTCTAGGGCAAAGAAGCACACCCAGAGCAGAAGTCCTACTTCAGCCGGATCAGGCCTGCAAAGAAACTGCGTTTCACAGGCCTTTGGAAGAGATGCTCTAGGTAGGCTGTAAGAGCACTGTGCAGAGCGAGTTGTTTCTTAGCTTCCCAAAGAGCTGGAAGCAAGATGCTGTGGGGCCCAACTCGCCCTTTGGAAAGAAGCCTGCACGTTGTGCCTTTCAGCTCTAGGGCAAAGTAGCGAACCCAGAGAAGAAGTCCTACTTCAGCCAGATCAGGCCTGCAAAGAAACTGCCTTTCACAGGCCTTTGGAAGAGATGTTCCCGGTAGGCTGTAAGAGCACTGTGCAGAGCGAGTTGTTTCTTAGCTTCCCAAAGAGCTGGAAGCAAGATGCTGTGGGGCCCAACTCGCCCTTTGGAAAGAAGCCTGCACGTTGTGCCTTTCGGCTCTAGGGCAAAGTAGCACACCCAGAGCAGAAGTCCTACTTCAGCCAGATCAGGCCTGCAAAGAAACTGCCTTTCACAGGCCTTTGGAAGAGATGTTCCCGGTAGGCTGTAAGAGCACTGTGCAGAGCTAGTTGTTTCTTAGCTTCCCAAAGAGCAGGAAGCAAGATGCTGTGGGGCCCAAATAGCCCTTTGGAAAGAAGCCTGCACGTTGTGCCTTTCAGCTCTAGGGCAAAGTAGCACACCCAGAGCAGAAGTCCTACTTCAGCCAGATCAGGCCTGCAAAGAAACTGCGTTTCACAGGCCTTTGGAAGACATGCTCCCCGGAGGCTGTAAGAGCACTGTGCAGAGCGAGTTGTTTCTTAGCTTCCCAAAGAGCTGGAAGCAAGATTCTGTGGGGCCCAACTCGCCCTTTGGAACGAAGCCTGCACGTTGTGCCTTTCTGCTCTAGGGCAAAGTAGCACACCCAGAGCAGAAGTTATACTTCAGCCAGATCAGGCCTGCAAAGAAACTGCGTTTCACAGGCCTTTGGAAGAGATGCTCCCGGTAGGCTGTAAGAGCACTGTGCAGAGCGAGTTGTTTCTTAGCTTCCCAAGGAGCTGGAAGCAAGATGCTGTGGGGCCCAACTCGCCCTTTGGAAAGAAGCCCGCATGTTGTGCCTTTCAGCTCTAGGGCAAAGTAGCACACCCAGAGCAGAAGTCCTACTTCAGCCGGATCAGGCCTGCAAAGAAACTGCGTTTCACAGGCCTTTGGAAGAGATGCTCTAGGTAGGCTGTAAGAGCACTGTGCAGAGCGAGTTGTTTCTTAGCTTCCCAAAGAGCTGGAAGCAAGATGCTGTGGGGCCCAACTCGCCCTTTGGAAAGAAGCCTGCACGTTGTGCCTTTCAGCTCTAGGGCAAAGTAGAGAACCCAGAGCAGAAGTCCTACTTCAGCCAGATCAGGCCTGCAAAGAAACTGCCTTTCACAGGCCTTTGGAAGAGATGTTCCCGGTAGGCTGTAAGAGCACTGTGCAGAGCGAGTTGTTTCTTAGCTTCCCAAAGAGCTGGAAGCAAGATGATGTGGGGCCCAACTCGCCCTTTGGAAAGAAGCCTGCACGTTGTGCCTTTCGGCTCTAGGGCAAAGAAGCACACCCAGAGCAGAAGTCCTACTTCAGCCGGATCAGGCCTGCAAAGAAACTGCGTTTCACAGGCCTTTGGAAGAGATGCTCTAGGTAGGCTGTAAGAGCACTGTGCAGAGCGAGTTGTTTCTTAGCTTCCCAAAGAGCTGGAAGCAAGATGCTGTGGGGCCCAACTCGCCCTTTGGAAAGAAGCCTGCACGTTGTGCCTTTCAGCTCTAGGGCAAAGTAGCGAACCCAGAGAAGAAGTCCTACTTCAGCCAGATCAGGCCTGCAAAGAAACTGCCTTTCACAGGCCTTTGGAAGAGATGTTCCCGGTAGGCTGTAAGAGCACTGTGCAGAGCGAGTTGTTTCTTAGCTTCCCAAAGAGCTGGAAGCAAGATGCTGTGGGGCCCAACTCGCCCTTTGGAAAGAAGCCTGCACGTTGTGCCTTTCGGCTCTAGGGCAAAGTAGCACACCCAGAGCAGAAGTCCTACTTCAGCCAGATCAGGCCTGCAAAGAAACTGCGTTTTACAGGCCTTTGGAAGAGATACTCCAGGTAGGCTGTAAGAGCACTGTGCAGAGCGAGTTGTTTCTTAGCTTCCCAAAGAGCAGGAAGCAAGATGCTGTGGGGCCCAAATCGCCCTTTGGAAAGAAGCCTGCACGTTGTGCCTTTCAGCTCCAGGGCAAAGTAGCACACAGAGAGCAGAAGTCCTACTTCAGCCAGATCAGGCCTGCAAAGAAACTGCGTTTCACAGGCCTTTGGAAGAGATGTTCCCCGTAGGCTGTAAGAGCACTGTGCAGAGCGAGTTGTTTCTTAGCTTCCCAAAGAGCTGGAAGCAAGATGCTGTGGGGCCCAACTCGCCCTTTGGAAAGAAGCCTGCACGTTGTGCCTTTCAGCTCTAGGGCAAAGTATCACACCCAGAGCAGAAGTCCTACTCCAGCCGGATCAGGCCTGCAAAGAAACTGCGTTTCACAGGCCTTTGGAAGAGATGTTCCCACTAGGCTGTAAGAGCACTGTGCAGAGCGAGTTGTTTCTTAGCTTCCCAAAGAGCTGGAAGCAAGATGCTGTGGGGCCCAACTCGCCCTTTGGAAAGAAGCCTGCACGTTGTGCCTTTCAGCTCTAGGGCAAAGTACCACACCCAGAGCAGAAGTCATACTTCAGCCAGATCAGGCCTGCAAAGAAACTGCGTTTCGCAGGCCTTTGGAAGAGATGTTCCCGGTAGGCTGTAATAGCACTGTGCAGAGAGAGTTGTTACTTAGCTTCCCAAAGAGCTGGAAGCAAGATGCTGTGGGGCCCAACTCGCCCTTTGGAAAGAAGCCTGCACGTTGTGCCTTTCAGCTCTAGGGCAATGCAGCACACCCAGAGCAGAAGTCCTACTTCAGCCAGATCAGGCCTGCAAAGAAACTGCGTTTCACAGGCCTTTGGAAGAGATGTTCCCGGTAGGCTGCAAGAGGACTGTGCAGAGCGAGTTGTTTCTCAGCTTCCCAAAGAGCTGGAAGCAAGATGCTGACGGGCCCAACTCGCCCCTTGGAAAGAAGCCTGTTCGTTGTGCCTTTAGCTCTAGGGCAATGTAGCACACCCAGAGCAGAAGTCCTACTTCAGCCAGATCAGGCCTGCAAAGAAACTGCGTTTCAGAGGCCTTTGGAAGAGATGTTCCCGGTAGGCTGTAAGAGCACTGTGCAGAGCTAGTTGTTTCTTAGCTTCCCAAAGAGCTGGTAGCAAGATGCTGTGGGGCCCAACTCGCCCTTTGGAAAGAAGCCTGCACGTTGTGCCTTTCAGCTCTAGGGCAAAGTAGCACACCCAGAGCAGAAGTCCTACTTCAGCCAGATCAGGCCTGCAAAGAAACTGCCTTTCACAGGCCTTTGGAAGAGATGTTCCCGGTAGGCTGTAAGAGCACTGTGCATAGCTAGTTGTTTCTTAGCTTCCCAAAGAGCAGGAAGCAAGATGCTGTGGGGCCCAAATAGCCCTTTGGAAAGAAGCCTGCACGTTGTGCCTTTCAGCTCTAGGGCAAAGTAGCACACCCAGAGCAGAAGTCCTACTTCAGCCAGATCAGGCCTGCAAAGAAACTGCGTTTCACAGGCCTTTGGAAGAGATGCTCCCGGTAGGCTGTAAGAGCACTGTGCAGAGCGAGTTGTTTCTTAGCTTCCCAAAGAGCTGGAAGCACGATGCTGTGGGGCCCAACTCGCCCTTTGGTAAGAAGCCCGCACGTTGTGCCTTTCAGCTCTAGGGCAATGTAGCACCCCCAGAGCAGAAGTCCTACTTCAGCCGGATCAGGCCTGCAAAGAAACTGCGTTTCACAGGCCTTTGGAAGAGATGCTCCAGGTAGGCTGTAAGAGCATTGTGCAGAGCGAGTTGTTTCTTAGCTTCCCAAAGAGCTGGAAGCAAGATGCTGTGGGGCCCAACTCGCCCTTGGGAAAGAAGCCTGCACGTTGTGCCTTTCAGCTCTAGGGCAATGTAGCACACCCATAGCAGAAGTCCTACTTCAGCCAGATCAGGCCTGCAAAGAAACTGCGTTTCACAGGCCTTTGGAAGAGATGTTCCCGGTAGGCTGTAAGAGCACTGTGCAGAGCGAGTTGTTTCTTAGCTTCCCAAAGAGCTGGAAGCAAGATGCTGTGGGGCCCAACTCGCCCTTTGGAAAGAAGCCTGCACGTTGTGCCTTTCGGCTCTGGGGCAATGTAGCACACCCAGAGCAGAAGTCCTACTTCAGCCAGATCAGGCCTGCAAAGAAACTGCGTTTTACAGGCCTTTGGAAGAGATACTCCAGGTAGGCTGTAAGAGCACTGTGCAGAGCGAGTTGTTTCTTAGCTTCCCAAAGAGCAGGAAGCAAGATGCTGTGGGGCCCAAATCGCCCTTTGGAAAGAAGCCTGCACGTTGTGCCTTTCAGCTCCAGGGCAAAGTAGCACACAGAGAGCAGAAGTCCTACTTCAGCCAGATCAGGCCTGCAAAGAAACTGCGTTTCACAGGCCTTTGGAAGAGATGTTCCCGGTAGGCTGTAAGAGCACTGTGCAGAGCGAGTTGTTTCTTAGCTTCCCAAAGAGCTGGAAGCAAGATGCTGTGGGGCCCAACTCGCCCTTTGGAAAGAAGCCTGCACGTTGTGCCTTTCAGCTCTAGGGCAAAGTATCACACCCAGAGCAGAAGTCCTACTCCAGCCAGATCAGGCCTGCAAAGAAACTGCGCTTCACAGGCCTTTGGAAGAGATGTTCCCACTAGCTCTAAGAGCACTGTGCAGAGCGAGTTGTTTCTTAGCTTCCCAAAGAGCTGGAAGCAAGATGCTGTGGGGCCCAAATCGCCCTTTGGAAAGAAGCCTGCACGTTGTGCCTTTCAGCTCTAGGGCAAAGTAGCACACCCAGAGCAGAAGTCATACTTCAGCCAGATCTGGCCTGCAAAGAAACTGCGTTTCGCAGGCCTTTGGAAGAGATGTTCCCGGTAGGCTGTAAGAGCACTGTGCAGAGAGAGTTGTTACTTAGCTTCCCAAAGAGCTGGAAGCAAGATGCTGTGGGGCCCAACTCGCCCTTTGGAAAGAAGCCTGCACGTTGTGCCTTTCAGCTCTAGGGCAATGCAGCACACCCAGAGCAGAAGTCCTACTTCAGCCAGATCAGGCCTGCAAAGAAACTGCGTTTCACAGGCCTTTGGAAGAGATGTTCCCGGTAGGCTGCAAGAGGACTGTGCAGAGCGAGTTGTTTCTCAGCTTCCCAAAGAGCTGGAAGCAAGATTCTGACGGGCCCAACTCGCCCCTTGGAAAGAAGCCTGTTCATTGTGCCTTTAGCTCTAGGGCAATGTAGCACACCCAGAGCAGAAGTCCTACTTCAGCCAGATCAGGCCTGCAAAGAAACTGCGTTTCACAGGCCTTTGGAAGAGATGTTCCCGGTAGGCTGTAAGAGCACTGTGCAGAGCTAGTTGTTTCTTAGCTTCCCAAAGAGCTGGTAGCAAGATGCTGTGGGGCCCAACTCGCCCTTTGGAAAGAAGCCTGCACGTTGTGCCTTTCAGCTCTAGGGCAAAGTAGCACACCCAGAGCAGAAGTCCTACTTCAGCCAGATCAGGCCTGCAAAGAAACTGCCTTTCACAGGCCTTTGGAAGAGATGTTCCCGGTAGGCTGTAAGAGCACTGTGCAGAGGTAGTTGTTTCTTAGCTTCCCAAAGAGCAGGAAGCAAGATGCTGTGGGGCCCAAATAGCCCTTTGGAAAGAAGCCTGCACGTTGTGCCTTTCAGCTCTAGGGCAAAGTAGCACACCCAGAGCAGAAGTCCTACTTCAGCCAGATCAGGCCTGCAAAGAAACTGCGTTTCACAGGCCTTTGGAAGACATGCTCCCCGGAGGCTGTAAGAGCACTGTGCAGAGCGAGTTGTTTCTTAGCTTCCCAAAGAGCTGGAAGCAAGATGATGTGGGGCCCAACTCGCCCTTTGGAAAGAAGCCTGCACGTTGTGCCTTTCGGCTCTAGGGCAAAGAAGCACACCCAGAGCAGAAGTCCTACTTCAGCCGGATCAGGCCTGCAAAGAAACTGCGTTTCACAGGCCTTTGGAAGAGATGCTCTAGGTAGGCTGTAAGAGCACTGTGCAGAGCGAGTTGTTTCTTAGCTTCCCAAAGAGCTGGAAGCAAGATGCTGTGGGGCCCAACTCGCCCTTTGGAAAGAAGCCTGCACGTTGTGCCTTTCAGCTCTAGGGCAAAGTAGCGAACCCAGAGAAGAAGTCCTACTTCAGCCAGATCAGGCCTGCAAAGAAACTGCCTTTCACAGGCCTTTGGAAGAGATGTTCCCGGTAGGCTGTAAGAGCACTGTGCAGAGCGAGTTGTTTCTTAGCTTCCCAAAGAGCTGGAAGCAAGATGCTGTGGGGCCCAACTCGCCCTTTGGAAAGAAGCCTGCACGTTGTGCCTTTCGGCTCTAGGGCAAAGTAGCACACCCAGAGCAGAAGTCCTACTTCAGCCAGATCAGGCCTGCAAAGAAACTGCCTTTCACAGGCCTTTGGAAGAGATGTTCCCGGTAGGCTGTAAGAGCACTGTGCAGAGCTAGTTGTTTCTTAGCTTCCCAAAGAGCAGGAAGCAAGATGCTGTGGGGCCCAAATAGCCCTTTGGAAAGAAGCCTGCACGTTGTGCCTTTCAGCTCTAGGGCAAAGTAGCACACCCAGAGCAGAAGTCCTACTTCAGCCAGATCAGGCCTGCAAAGAAACTGCGTTTCACAGGCCTTTGGAAGACATGCTCCCCGGAGGCTGTAAGAGCACTGTGCAGAGCGAGTTGTTTCTTAGCTTCCCAAAGAGCTGGAAGCAAGATTCTGTGGGGCCCAACTCGCCCTTTGGAAAGAAGCCTGCACGTTGTGCCTTTCAGCTCTAGGGCAAAGTAGCACACCCAGAGCAGAAGTTATACTTCAGCCAGATCAGGCCTGCAAAGAAACTGCGTTTCACAGGCCTTTGGAAGAGATGCTCCCGGTAGGCTGTAAGAGCACTGTGCAGAGCGAGTTGTTTCTTAGCTTCCCAAGGAGCTGGAAGCAAGATGCTGTGGGGCCCAACTCGCCCTTTGGAAAGAAGCCCGCATGTTGTGCCTTTCAGCTCTAGGGCAAAGTAGCACACCCAGAGCAGAAGTCCTACTTCAGCCGGATCAGGCCTGCAAAGAAACTGCGTTTCACAGGCCTTTGGAAGAGATGCTCTAGGTAGGCTGTAAGAGCACTGTGCAGAGCGAGTTGTTTCTTAGCTTCCCAAAGAGCTGGAAGCAAGATGCTGTGGGGCCCAACTCGCCCTTTGGAAAGAAGCCTGCACGTTGCGCCTTTCAGCTCTAGGGCAAAGTAGAGAACCCAGAGCAGAAGTCCTACTTCAGCCAGATCAGGCCTGCAAAGAAACTGCGTTTCACAGGCCTTTGGAAGAGATGTTCCCGGTAGGCTGTAAGAGCACTGTGCAGAGCGAGTTGTTTCTTAGCTTCCCAAAGAGCTGGAAGCAAGATGATGTGGGGCCCAACTCGCCCTTTGGAAAGAAGCCTGCACGTTGTGCCTTTCGGCTCTAGGGCAAAGAAGCACACCCAGAGCAGAAGTCCTACTTCAGCCGGATCAGGCCTGCAAAGAAACTGCGTTTCACAGGCCTTTGGAAGAGATGCTCTAGGTAGGCTGTAAGAGCACTGTGCAGAGCGAGTTGTTTCTTAGCTTCCCAAAGAGCTGGAAGCAAGATGCTGTGGGGCCCAACTCGCCCTTTGGAAAGAAGCCTGCACGTTGTGCCTTTCAGCTCTAGGGCAAAGTAGCGAACCCAGAGAAGAAGTCCTACTTCAGCCAGATCAGGCCTGCAAAGAAACTGCCTTTCACAGGCCTTTGGAAGAGATGTTCCCGGTAGGCTGTAAGAGCACTGTGCAGAGCGAGTTGTTTCTTAGCTTCCCAAAGAGCTGGAAGCAAGATGCTGTGGGGCCCAACTCGCCCTTTGGAAAGAAGCCTGCACGTTGTGCCTTTCGGCTCTAGGGCAAAGTAGCACACCCAGAGCAGAAGTCCTACTTCAGCCAGATCAGGCCTGCAAAGAAACTGCGTTTTACAGGCCTTTGGAAGAGATACTCCAGGTAGGCTGTAAGAGCACTGTGCAGAGCGAGTTGTTTCTTAGCTTCCCAAAGAGCAGGAAGCAAGATGCTGTGGGGCCCAAATCGCCCTTTGGAAAGAAGCCTGCACGTTGTGCCTTTCAGCTCCAGGGCAAAGTAGCACACAGAGAGCAGAAGTCCTACTTCAGCCAGATCAGGCCTGCAAAGAAACTGCGTTTCACAGGCCTTTGGAAGAGATGTTCCCCGTAGGCTGTAAGAGCACTGTGCAGAGCGAGTTGTTTCTTAGCTTCCCAAAGAGCTGGAAGCAAGATGCTGTGGGGCCCAACTCGCCCTTTGGAAAGAAGCCTGCACGTTGTGCCTTTCAGCTCTAGGGCAAAGTATCACACCCAGAGCAGAAGTCCTACTCCAGCCGGATCAGGCCTGCAAAGAAACTGCGTTTCACAGGCCTTTGGAAGAGATGTTCCCACTAGGCTGTAAGAGCACTGTGCAGAGCGAGTTGTTTCTTAGCTTCCCAAAGAGCTGGAAGCAAGATGCTGTGGGGCCCAACTCGCCCTTTGGAAAGAAGCCTGCACGTTGTGCCTTTCAGCTCTAGGGCAAAGTACCACACCCAGAGCAGAAGTCATACTTCAGCCAGATCAGGCCTGCAAAGAAACTGCGTTTCGCAGGCCTTTGGAAGAGATGTTCCCGGTAGGCTGTAATAGCACTGTGCAGAGAGAGTTGTTACTTAGCTTCCCAAAGAGCTGGAAGCAAGATGCTGTGGGGCCCAACTCGCCCTTTGGAAAGAAGCCTGCACGTTGTGCCTTTCAGCTCTAGGGCAATGCAGCACACCCAGAGCAGAAGTCCTACTTCAGCCAGATCAGGCCTGCAAAGAAACTGCGTTTCACAGGCCTTTGGAAGAGATGTTCCCGGTAGGCTGCAAGAGGACTGTGCAGAGCGAGTTGTTTCTCAGCTTCCCAAAGAGCTGGAAGCAAGATGCTGACGGGCCCAACTCGCCCCTTGGAAAGAAGCCTGTTCGTTGTGCCTTTAGCTCTAGGGCAATGTAGCACACCCAGAGCAGAAGTCCTACTTCAGCCAGATCAGGCCTGCAAAGAAACTGCGTTTCAGAGGCCTTTGGAAGAGATGTTCCCGGTAGGCTGTAAGAGCACTGTGCAGAGCTAGTTGTTTCTTAGCTTCCCAAAGAGCTGGTAGCAAGATGCTGTGGGGCCCAACTCGCCCTTTGGAAAGAAGCCTGCACGTTGTGCCTTTCAGCTCTAGGGCAAAGTAGCACACCCAGAGCAGAAGTCCTACTTCAGCCAGATCAGGCCTGCAAAGAAACTGCCTTTCACAGGCCTTTGGAAGAGATGTTCCCGGTAGGCTGTAAGAGCACTGTGCATAGCTAGTTGTTTCTTAGCTTCCCAAAGAGCAGGAAGCAAGATGCTGTGGGGCCCAAATAGCCCTTTGGAAAGAAGCCTGCACGTTGTGCCTTTCAGCTCTAGGGCAAAGTAGCACACCCAGAGCAGAAGTCCTACTTCAGCCAGATCAGGCCTGCAAAGAAACTGCGTTTCACAGGCCTTTGGAAGACATGCTCCCCGGAGGCTGTAAGAGCACTGTGCAGAGCGAGTTGTTTCTTAGCTTCCCAAAGAGCTGGAAGCAAGATTCTGTGGGGCCCAACTCGCCCTTTGGAAAGAAGCCTGCACGTTGTGCCTTTCAGCTCTAGGGCAAAGTAGCGAACCCAGAGAAGAAGTCCTACTTCAGCCAGATCAGGCCTGCAAAGAAAGTGCCTTTCACAGGCCTTTGGAAGAGATGTTCCCGGTAGGCTGTAAGAGCACTGTGCAGAGCGAGTTGTTTCTTAGCTTTCCAAAGAGCTGGAAGCAAGATGCTGTGGGGCCCAACTCGCCCTTTGGAAAGAAGCCTGCACGTTGTGCCTTTCGGCTCTAGGGCAAAGTAGCACACCCAGAGCAGAAGTCCTACTTCAGCCAGATCAGGCCTGCAAAGAAACTGCGTTTTACAGGCCTTTGGAAGAGATACTCCAGGTAGGCTGTAAGAGCACTGTGCAGAGCGAGTTGTTTCTTAGCTTCCCAAAGAGCAGGAAGCAAGATGCTGTGGGGCCCAAATCGCCCTTTGGAAAGAAGCCTGCACGTTGTGCCTTTCAGCTCTAGGGCAAAGTAGCACACCCAGAGCAGAAATCCTACTTCAGCCAGATCAGGCCTGCAAAGAAACTGCGTTTCACAGGCCTTTGGAAGAGATGTTCCCGGTAGGCTGTAAGAGCACTGTGCAGAGCGAGTTGTTTCTTAGCTTCCCAAAGAGCTGGAAGCAAGATGCTGTGGGGCCCAAATCGCCCTTTGGAAAGAAGCCTGCACGTTGTGCCTTTCGGCTCTAGGGCAAAGTATCACACCCAGAGCAGAAGTCCTACTCCAGCCAGATCAGGCCTGCAAAGAAACTGCGTTTCACAGGCCTTTGGAAGAGATGTTCCCACTAGGCTGTAAGAGCACTGTGCAGAGCGAGTTGTTTCTTAGCTTCCCAAAGAGCTGGAAGCAAGATGCTGTGGGGCCCAACTCGCCCTTTGGAAAGAAGCCTGCACGTTGTGCCTTTCAGCTCTAGGGCAAAGTAGCACACCCAGAGCAGAAGTCATACTTCAGCCAGATCAGGCCTGAAAAGAACCTGCCTTTCACAGGCCTTTGGAAGAGATGTTCCTGGTAGGCTGTAAGAGCACTGTGCAGAGAGAGTTGTTACTTAGCTTCCCAAAGAGCTGGAAGCAAGATGCTGTGGGGCCCAACTCGCCCTTTGGAAAGAAGCCTGCACGTTGTGCCTTTCAGCTCTAGGGCAATGCAGCACACCCAGAGCAGAAGTCCTACTTCAGCCAGATCAGGCCTGCAAAGAAACTGCGTTTCACAGGCCTTTGGAAGAGATGTTCCCGGTAGGCTGCAAGAGGACTGTGCAGAGCGAGTTGTTTCTCAGCTTCCCAAAGCGCTGGAAGCAAGATGCTGACGGGCCCAACTCGCCCCTTGGAAAGAAGCCTGTTCGTTGTGCCTTTAGCTCTAGGGCAATGTAGCACACCCAGAGCAGAAGTCCTACTTCAGCCAGATCAGGCCTGCAAAGAAACTGCGTTTCACAGGCCTTTGGAAGAGATGTTCCCGGTAGGCTGTAAGAGCACTGTGCAGAGCGAGTTGTTTCTTAGCTTCCCAAAGAGCTGGAAGCAAGATGCTGTGGGGCCCAACTCGCCCTTTGGAAAGAAGCCTGCACGTTGTGCCTTTCAGCTCTAGGGCAAAGTAGCACACCCAGAGCAGAAGTTCTACTTCAGCCAGATCAGGCCTGCAAAGAAACTGCGTTTCACAGGCCTTTGGAAGAGATGCTCCCGGTAGGCTGTAAGAGCACTGTGCAGAGCGAGTTGTTTCTTAGCTTCCCAAAGAGCTGGAAGCAAGATGCTGTGGGGCCCAACTCGCCCTTTGGAAAGAAGCCCGCACGGTGTGCCTTTCAGCTCTAGGGCAAAGTAGCACACCCAGAGCAGAAGTCCTACTTCAGCCAGATCAGGCCTGCAAAGAAACTGCGTTTCACAGGCCTTTGGAAGAGATGTTCCTGGTAGGCTGTAAGAGCACTGTGCAGAGAGAGTTGTTACTTAGCTTCCCAAAGAGCTGGAAGCAAGATGCTGTGGGGCCCAACTCGCCCTTTGGAAAGAAGCCTGCACGTTGTGCCTTTCAGCTCTAGGGCAATGCAGCACACCCAGAGCAGAAGTCCTACTTCAGCCAGATCAGGCCTGCAAAGAAACTGCGTTTCACAGGCCTTTGGAAGAGATGTTCCCGGTAGGCTGTAAGAGCACTGTGCAGATCGAGTTGTTTCTTAGCTTCCCAAAGAGCTGGAAGCAAGATGCTGTGGGGCCCAACTCGCCCTTTGGAAAGAAGCCTGAACGTAGTGCCTTTCAGCTCTAGGACAAAGTAGCACACCCAGAGCAGAAGTCCTACTTCAGCCAGATCAGGCCTGCAAAGAAACTGCGTTTCACAGGCCTTTGGAAGAGATGTTCCCGGTAGGCTGTAAGAGCACTGTGCAGAGCGAGTTGTTTCTTAGCTTCCCAAAGAGCTGGAAGCAAGATGCTGTGGGGGCCAACTCGCCCTTTGGAAAGAAGCCTGCACGTTGTGCCTTTCGGCTCTAGGGCAAAGTAGCACACCCAGAGCAGAAGTCCTACTTCAGCCAGATCAGGCCTGCAAAGAACCTCGTTTCACAGGCCTTTGGAAGAGATGTTCCCGGTAGGCTGCAAGAGGACTGTGCAGAGCGAGTTGTTTCTCAGCTTCCCAAAGCGCTGGAAGCAAGATGCTGACTGGCCCAACTCGCCCCTTGGAAAGAAGCCTGTTCGTTGTGCCTTTAGCTCTAGGGCAATGTAGCACACTCAGAGCAGAAGTCCTACTTCAGCCAGATCAGGCCTGCAAAGAAACTGCGTTTCACAGGCCTTTGGAAGAGATGTTCCCGGTAGGCTGTAAGAGCACTGTGCAGAGCGAGTTGTTTCTTAGCTTCCCAGAGAGCTGGAAGCAAGATGCTGTGGGGCCCAACTCGCCCTTTGGAAAGAAGCCTGCACGTTGTGCCTTTCAGCTCTAGGGCAAAGTAGCGAACCCAGAGCAGAAGTCCTACTTCAGCCAGATCAGGCCTGCAAAGAAACTGCCTTTCACAGGCCTTTGGAAGAGATGTTCCCGGTAGGCTGTAAGAGCACTGTGCAGAGCGAGTTGTTTCTTAGCTTCCCAAAGAGCTGGAAGCAAGATGCTGTGGGGCCCAACTCGCCCTTTGGAAAGAAGCCTGCACGTTGTGCCTTTCGGCTCTAGGGCAAAGTAGCACACCCAGAGCAGAAGTCCTACTTCAGCCAGATCAGGCCTGCAAAGAAACTGCGTTTCACAGGCCTTTGGAAGACATGCTCCCCGGAGGCTGTAAGAGCACTGTGCAGAGCGAGTTGTTTCTTAGCTTCCCAAAGAGCTGGAAGCAAGATGCTGTGGGGCCCAACTTGCCCTTTGGAAAGAAGCCTGCATGTTGTGCCTTTAGCTCTAGGGCAATGTAGCACACCCAGAGCAGAAGTCCTACTTCAGCCAGATCAGGCCTGCAAAGAAACTGCGTTTCACAGGCCTTTGGAAGAGATGTTCCCGGTAGGCTGTAAGAGCACTGTGCAGAGCGAGTTGTTTCTTAGCTTCCCAAAGAGCTGGAAGCAAGATGCTGTGGGGCCCAACTTGCCCTTTGGAAAGAAGCCTGCATGTTGTGCCTTTCGGCTCTAGGGCAAAGTAGCACACCCAGAGCAGAAGTCCTACTTCAGCCAGATCAGGCCTGCAAAGAAACTGCGTTTTACAGGCCTTTGGAAGAGATACTCCAGGTAGGCTGTAAGAGCACTGTGCAGAGCGAGTTGTTTCTTAGCTTCCCAAAGAGCTGGAAGCAAGATGCTGTGGGGCCCAACTCGCCCTTTGGAAAGAAGCCTGCACGTTGTGCCTTTCAGCTCTAGGGCAAAGTAGCACACCCAGAGCAGAAGTTCTACTTCAGCCAGATCAGGCCTGCAAAGAAACTGCGTTTCACAGGCCTTTGGAAGAGATGCTCCCGGTAGGCTGTAAGAGCACTGTGCAGAGCGAGTTGTTTCTTAGCTTCCCAAAGAGCTGGAAGCAAGATGCTGTGGGGCCCAACTCGCCCTTTGGAAAGAAGCCCGCACGGTGTGCCTTTCAGCTCTAGGGCAAAGTAGCACACCCAGAGCAGAAGTCCTACTTCAGCCGGATCAGGCCTGCAAAGAAACTGCGTTTCACAGGCCTTTGGAAGAGATGTTCCCGGTAGGCTGTAAGAGCACTGTGCAGAGCGAGTTGTTTCTTAGCTTCCCAAAGAGCTGGAAGCAAGATGCTGTGGGGCCCAACTCGCCCTTTGGAAAGAAGCCTGCACGTTGTGCCTTTCAGCTCTAGGGCAATGTAGCACACCCTGAGCAGAAGTCCTACTTCAGCTAGATCAGGCCTGCAAAGAAACTGCGTTTCACAGGCCTTTGGAAGAGATGTTCCCGGTAGGCTGTAAGAGCACTGTGCAGAGCGAGTTGTTTCTTAGCTTCCCAAAGAGCTGGAAGCAAGATGCTGTGGGGCCCAACTTGCCCTTTGGAAAGAAGCCTGCATGTTGTGCCTTTAGCTCTAGGGCAATGTAGCACACCCAGAGCAGAAGTCCTACTTCAGCCAGATCAGGCCTGCAAAGAAACTGCGTTTCACAGGCCTTTGGAAGAGATGTTCCCGGTAGGCTGTAAGAGCACTGTGCAGAGCGAGTTGTTTCTTAGCTTCCCAAGGAGCTGGAAGCAAGATGCTGTGGGGCCCAACTTGCCCTTTGGAAAGAAGCCTGCATGTTGTGCCTTTCGGCTCTAGGGCAAAGTAGCACACCCAGAGCAGAAGTCCTACTTCAGCCAGATCAGGCCTGCAAAGAAACTGCGTTTTACAGGCCTTTGGAAGAGATACTCCAGGTAGGCTGTAAGAGCACTGTGCAGAGCGAGTTGTTTCTTAGCTTCCCAAAGAGCAGGAAGCAAGATGCTGTGGGGCCCAAATCGCCCTTTGGAAAGAAGCCTGCAGGTTGTGCCTTTCAGCTCTAGGGCAAAGTAGCACACCCAGAGCAGAAGTCCTACTTCAGCCAGATCAGGCCTGCAAAGAAACTGCGTTTCACAGGCCTTTGGAAGAGATGTTCCCGGTAGGCTGTAAGAGCACTGTGCAGAGCGAGTTGTTTCTTAGCTTCCCAAAGAGCTGGAAGCAAGATGCTGTGGGGCCCAACTCGCCCTTTGGAAAGAAGCCTGCACGTTGTGCCTTTCAGCTCTAGGGCAAAGTAGCACACCCAGAGCAGAAGTCCTACTTCAGCCAGATCAGGCCTGCAAATAAACTGCGTTTCACAGGCCTTTGGAAGAGATGCTCCCGGTAGGCTGTAAGAGCACTGTGCAGAGCGAGTTGTTTCTTAGCTTCCCAAAGAGCTGGAAGCAAGATGCTGTGGGGCCCAACTCGCCCTTTGGAAAGAAGCCGGCACATTGTGCCTTTCAGCTCTAGGGCAATGTAGCACACCCAGAGCAGAAGTCCTACTTCAGCCAGATCAGGCCTGCAAAGAAACTGCGTTTCACAGGCCTTTGGAAGAGATGTTCCCGGTAGGCTGCAAGAGGACTGTGCAGAGCGAGTTGTTTCTTAGCTTCCCAAAGAGCTGGAAGCAAGATGCTGACGGGCCCAACTCGCCCCTTGGAAAGAAGCCTGTTCGTTGTGCCTTTAGCTCTAGGGCAATGTAGCACACCCAGAGCAGAAGTCCTACTTCAGCCAGATCAGGCCTGCAAAGAAACTGCGTTTCACAGGCCTTTGGAAGAGATGTTCCCGGTAGGCTGTAAGAGCACTGTGCAGAGCGTGTTGTTTCTTAGCTTCCCAAAGAGCTGGAAGCAAGATGCTGTGGGGCCCAACTCGCCCTTTGGAAAGAAGCCTGCACGTTGTGCCTTTCGGCTCTAGGGCAAAGTAGCACACCCAGAGCAGAAGTCCTACTTCAGCCAGATCAGGCCTGCAAAGAAACTGCGTGTCACAGGCCTTTGGAAGAGATGTTCCCGGTAGGCTGCAAGAGGACTGTGCAGAGCGAGTTGTTTCTCAGCTTCCCAAAGAGCTGGAAGCAAGATGCTGACGGGCCCAACTCGCCCCTTGGAAAGAAGCCTGTTCGTTGTGCCTTTAGCTCTAGGGCAATGTAGCACACCCAGAGCAGAAGTCCTACTTCAGCCAGATCAGGCCTGCAAAGAAATTGCGTTTCACAGGCCTTTGGAAGAGATGTTCCCGGTAGGCTGTAAGAGCACTGTGCAGAGCGAGTTCTTTCTTAGCTTCCCAAAGAGCTGGAAGCAAGATGCTGTGGGGCCCAACTCGCCCTTTGGAAAGAAGCCTGCACGTTGTGCCTTTCAGCTCTAGGGCAAAGTAGCGAACCCAGAGCAGAAGTCCTACTTCAGCCAGATCAGGCCTGCAAAGAAACTGCGTTTCACAGGCCTTTGGAAGAGATGTTCCCGGTAGGCTGTAAGAGCACTGTGCAGAGCGAGTTGTTTCTTAGCTTCCCAAAGAGCTGGAAGCAAGATGCTGTGGGGCCCAACTCGCCCTTTGGAAAGAAGCCTGCACGTTGTGCCTTTCGGCTCTAGGTCAAAGTAGCACACCCAGAGCAGAAGTCCTACTTCAGCCAGATCAGGCCTGCAAAGAAACTGCGTTTCACAGGCCTTTGGAAGACATGCTCCCCGGAGGCTGTAAGAGCACTGTGCAGAGCGAGTTGTTTCTTAGCTTCCCAAAGAGCTGGAAGCAAGATGCTGTGGGGCCCAACTCGCCCTTTGGAAAGAAGCCTGCACGTTGTGCCTTTCAGCTCTAGGGCAAAGTAGCACACCCAGAGCAGAAGTTCTACTTCAGCCAGATCAGGCCTGCAAAGAAACTGCGTTTCACAGGGCTTTGGAAGAGATGCTCCCGGTAGGCTGTAAGAGCACTGTGCAGAGCGAGTTGTTTCTTAGCTTCCCAAAGAGCTGGAAGCAAGATGCTGTGGGGCCCAACTCGCCCTTTGGAAAGAAGCCCGCACGGTGTGCCTTTCAGCTCTAGGGCAAAGTAGCACACCCAGAGCAGAAGTCCTACTTCAGCCGGATCAGGCCTGCAAAGAAACTGCGTTTCACAGGCCTTTGGAAGAGATGTTCCCGGTAGGCTGTAAGAGCACTGTGCAGAGCGAGTTGTTTCTTAGCTTCCCAAAGAGCTGGAAGCAAGATGCTCTGGGGCCCAACTCGCCCTTTGGAATGAAGCCTGCACGTTGTGCCTTTCAGCTCTAGGGCAATGTAGCACACCCTGAGCAGAAGTCCTACTTCAGCCAGATCAGGCCTGCAAAGAAACTGCGTTTCACAGGCCTTTGGAAGAGATGTTCCCGGTAGGCTGCAAGAGGACTGTGCAGAGCGAGTTGTTTCTTAGCTTCCCAAAGAGCTGGAAGCAAGATGCTGACGGGCCCAACTCGCCCCTTGGAAAGAACCCTGTTCGTTGTGCCTTTAGCTCTAGGTTAATGTAGCACACCCAGAGCAGAAGTCCTACTTCAGCCAGATCAGGCCTGCAAAGAAACTGCGTTTCACAGGCCTTTGGAAGAGATGTTCCCGGTAGGCTGTAAGAGCACTGTGCAGAGCGAGTTGTTTCTTAGCTTCCCAAAGAGCTGGAAGCAAGATGCTGTGGGGCCCAACTTGCCCTTTGGAAAGAAGCCTGCACGTTGTGCCTTTCGGCTCTAGGGCAAAGTAGCACACCCAGAGCAGAAGTCCTACTTCAGCCAGATCAGGCCTGCAAAGAAACTGCGTTTTACAGGCCTTTGGAGGAGATACTCCAGGTAGGCTGTAAGAGCACTGTGCAGAGCGAGTTGTTTCTTAGCTTCCCAAAGAGCAGGAAGCAAGATGCTGTGGGGCCCAAATCGCCCTTTGGAAAGAAGCCTGCACGTTGTGCCTTTCAGCTCTAGGGCAAAGTAGCACACCCAGAGCAGAAGTCCTACTTCAGCCAGATAAGGCCTGCAAAGAAACTGCGTTTCACAGGTCTTTCAAAGAGATGTTCCCGGTAGGCTGTAAGAGCACTGTGCAGAGCGAGTTGTTTCTTAGCTTCCCAAAGAGCTGGAAGCAAGATGCTGTGGGGCCCAACTCGCCCTTTGGAAAGAAGCCTGCACGTTGTGCCTTTCAGCTCTAGGGCAAAGTAGCACACCCAGAGCAGAAGTCCTACTTCAGCCAGATCAGGCCTGCAAAGAAACTGCGTTTCACAGGCCTTTGGAAGACATGCTCCCCGGAGGCTGTAAGAGCACTGTGCAGAGCGAGTTGTTTCTTAGCTTCCCAAAGAGCTGGAAGAAAGATGCTGTGGGGCCCAACTCGCCCTTTGGAAAGAAGCCGGCACATTGTGCCTTTCAGCTCTAGGGCAATGTAGCACACCCAGAGCAGAAGTCCTACTTCAGCCAGATCAGGCCTGCAAAGAAACTGCGTTTCACAGGCCTTTGGAAGAGATGTTCCCGGTAGGCTGCAAGAGGACTGTGCAGAGCGAGTTGTTTCTTAGCTTCCCAAAGAGCTGGAAGCAAGATGCTGACGGGCCCAACTCGCCCCTTGGAAAGAAGCCTGTTCGTTGTGCCTTTAGCTCTAGGGCAATGTAGCACACCCAGAGCAGAAGTCCTACTTCAGCCAGATCAGGCCTGCAAAGAAACTGCGTTTCACAGGCCTTTGGAAGAGATGTTCCCGGTAGGCTGTAAGAGCACTGTGCAGAGCGTGTTGTTTCTTAGCTTCCCAAAGAGCTGGAAGCAAGATGCTGTGGGGCCCAACTCGCCCTTTGGAAAGAAGCCTGCACGTTGTGCCTTTCGGCTCTAGGGCAAAGTAGCACACCCAGAGCAGAAGTCCTACTTCAGCCAGATCAGGCCTGCAAAGAAACTGCGTTTCACAATCCTTTGGAAGAGATGTTCCCGGTAGGCTGCAAGAGGACTGTGCAGAGCGAGTTGTTTCTCAGCTTCCCAAAGAGCTGGAAGCAAGATGCTGACGGGCCCAACTCGCCCCTTGGAAAGAAGCCTGTTCGTTGTGCCTTTAGCTCTAGGGCAATGTAGCACACCCAGAGCAGAAGTCCTACTTCAGCCAGATCAGGCCTGCAAAGAAATTGCGTTTCACAGGCCTTTGGAAGAGATGTTCCCGGTAGGCTGTAAGAGCACTGTGCAGAGCGAGTTCTTTCTTAGCTTCCCAAAGAGCTGGAAGCAAGATGCTGTGGGGCCCAACTCGCCCTTTGGAAAGAAGCCTGCACGTTGTGCCTTTCAGCTCTAGGGCAAAGTAGCGAACCCAGAGCAGAAGTCCTACTTCAGCCAGATCAGGCCTGCAAAGAAACTGCGTTTCACAGGCCTTTGGAAGAGATGTTCCCGGTAGGCTGTAAGAGCACTGTGCAGAGCGAGTTGTTTCTTAGCTTCCCAAAGAGCTGGAAGCAAGATGCTGTGGGGCCCAACTCGCCCTTTGGAAAGAAGCCTGCACGTTGTGCCTTTCGGCTCTAGGTCAAAGTAGCACACCCAGAGCAGAAGTCCTACTTCAGCCAGATCAGGCCTGCAAAGAAACTGCGTTTCACAGGCCTTTGGAAGACATGCTCCCCGGAGGCTGTAAGAGCACTGTGCAGAGCGAGTTGTTTCTTAGCTTCCCAAAGAGCTGGAAGCAAGATGCTGTGGGGCCCAACTCGCCCTTTGGAAAGAAGCCTGCACGTTGTGCCTTTCAGCTCTAGGGCAAAGTAGCACACCCAGAGCAGAAGTTCTACTTCAGCCGGATCAGGCCTGCAAAGAAACTGCGTTTCACAGGCCTTTGGAAGAGATGCTCCCGGTAGGCTGTAAGAGCACTGTGCAGAGCGAGTTGTTTCTTAGCTTCCCAAAGAGCTGGAAGCAAGATGCTGTGGGGCCCAACTCGCCCTTTGGAATGAAGCCTGCACGTTGTGCCTTTCAGCTCTAGGGCAATGTAGCACACCCTGAGCAGAAGTCCTACTTCAGCCAGATCAGGCCTGCAAAGAAACTGCGTTTCACAGGCCTTTGGAAGAGATGTTCCCGGTAGGCTGCAAGAGGACTGTGCAGAGCGAGTTGTTTCTTAGCTTCCCAAAGAGCTGGAAGCAAGATGCTGACGGGCCCAACTCGCCCCTTGGAAAGAACCCTGTTCGTTGTGCATTTAGCTCTAGGTTAATGTAGCACACCCAGAGCAGAAGTCCTACTTCAGCCAGATCAGGCCTGCAAAGAAACTGCGTTTCACAGGCCTTTGGAAGAGATGTTCCCGGTAGGCTGTAAGAGCACTGTGCAGAGCGAGTTGTTTCTTAGCTTCCCAAAGAGCTGGAAGCAAGATGCTGTGGGGCCCAACTTGCCCTTTGGAAAGAAGCCTGCACGTTGTGCCTTTCGGCTCTAGGGCAAAGTAGCACACCCAGAGCAGAAGTCCTACTTCAGCCAGATCAGGCCTGCAAAGAAACTGCGTTTTACAGGCCTTTGGAGGAGATACTCCAGGTAGGCTGTAAGAGCACTGTGCAGAGCGAGTTGTTTCTTAGCTTCCCAAAGAGCAGGAAGCAAGATGCTGTGGGGCCCAAATCGCCCTTTGGAAAGAAGCCTGCACGTTGTGCCTTTCAGCTCTAGGGCAAAGTAGCACACCCAGAGCAGAAGTCCTACTTCAGCCAGATAAGGCCTGCAAAGAAACTGCGTTTCACAGGTCTTTCAAAGAGATGTTCCCGGTAGGCTGTAAGAGCACTGTGCAGAGCGAGTTGTTTCTTAGCTTCCCAAAGAGCTGGAAGCAAGATGCTGTGGGGCCCAACTCGCCCTTTGGAAAGAAGCCTGCACGTTGTGCCTTTCAGCTCTAGGGCAAAGTATCACACCCAGAGCAGAAGTCCTACTTCAGCCAGATCAGGCCTGCAA
Organism: Equus caballus; assembly: GCF_041296265.1. Lineage (NCBI taxonomy): Eukaryota > Metazoa > Chordata > Mammalia > Perissodactyla > Equidae > Equus > Equus caballus. The sequence continues at coordinate 35,065,813 of NC_091691.1, forward strand.
AGAAACTGCGTTTCACATGCCTTTGGAAGAGATGTTCCCACTAGGCTGTAAGAGCACTGTGCAGAGCGAGTTGTTTCTTAGCTTCCCAAAGAGCTGGAAGCAAGATGCTGTGGGGCCCAACTCGCCCTTTGGAAAGAAGCCTGCACGTTGTGCCTTTCAGCTCTAGGGCAAAGTAGCACACCCAGAACAGAAGTCATACTTCAGCCAGATCAGGCCTGCAAAGAAACTGCGTTTCACAGGCCTTTGGAAGAGATGATCCCGGTAGGCTGTAAGAGCACTGTGCAGAGAGAGTTGTTACTTAGCTTCCCAAAGAGCTGGAAGCAAGATGCTGTGGGGCCCAACTCGCCCTTTGGAAAGAAGCCTGCACGTTGTGCCTTTCAGCTCTAGGGCAATGCAGCACACCCAGAGCAGAAGTCCTACTTCAGCCAGATCAGGCCTGCAAAGAAACTGCGTTACACAGGCCTTTGGAAGAGATGTTCCCGGTAGGCTGTAAGAGCACTGTGCAGAGCGAGTTGTTTCTTAGCTTCCCAAAGAGCTGGAAGCAAGATGCTGTGGGGCCCAACTCGCCCTTTGGAAAGAAGCCTGCACGTTGTGCCTTTCAGCTCTAGGGCAAAGTAGCACACCCAGAGCAGAAGTCCTACTTCAGCCAGATCAGGCCTGCAAAGAAACTGCGTTTCACAGGCCTTTGGAAGAGATGCTCCCGGTAGGCTGCAAGAGGACTGTGCAGAGCCAGTTGTTTCTTAGCTTCCCAAAGAGCTGGAAGCAAGATGCTGTGGGGCCCAACTCGCCCTTTGGAATGAAGCCTGCACGTTGTGGCTTACAAATCTAGGGCAAAGTAGCACACCCAGAGCAGAAGTCCTACTTCAGCCAGATCAGGCCTGCAAAGAAACTGCCTTTCACAGGCCTTTGGAAGAGATGTTCCCGGTAGGCTGTAAGAGCACTGTGCACACCGAGTTGTTTCTTAGCTTCCCAAAGAGCTGTAAGCAAGATGCTGTGGGGCCCAACTCGCCCTTTGGAAAGAAGCCTGCACGTTGTGCCTTTCAGCTCTAGGGCCAAGTAGCACACCCAGAGCAGAAGTCCTACTTCAGCCAGATCAGGCCTCAAAAGAAGCTGCGTTTCCCAGGCCTTTGGAAGAGATGTTTCCGGTAGGCTGTAAGTACACTGTGCAGAGCGAGTGGTTTCTTAGCTTCCCAAAGAGCTGGAAGCAAGATGCTCTGGGGCCCAACTCGCCCTTTGGAAAGAAGCCTGCACGTTGTGCCTTTCAGCTCTAGGGCAAAGTAGCACACCCAGAGCAGAAGTCCTACTTCAGCCAGATCAGGCCTGCAAAGAAACTGCGTTTCACAGGCCTTTGGAAGAGATGTTCCCACTAGGCTGTAAGAGCACTGTGCAGAGCGAGCTGTTTCTTAGCTTCCCAAAGAGCTGGAAGCAAGATGCTGTGGGGCCCAACTCGCCCTTTGGAATGAAGCCGGCACGTTGTGGCTTACAGCTCTACGGCAAAGTAGCACACCCACAGCAGAAGTCCTACTTCAGCCAGATCAGGCCAGCAAAGAAGCTGCGTTTCCCAGGCCTTGGAAGAGATGTTTCCGGTAGGCTGTAAGAGCACTATGCAGAGCGAGTGGTTTCTTAGCTTCCCAAAGAGCTGGAAGCAAGATGCTGTGGGGCCCATCTCGCCCTTTGGAAAGAAGCCTGCACGTTGTGCCTTTCAGCTCTAGGGCAAAGTATCACACCCAGAGCAGAAGTCCTGCTTCAGCCAGATCAGGCCTGCAAAGAAACTGCGTTTCACAGGCCTTTGGAAGAGATGCTCCAGGTAGGCTGTAAGAGCACTGTGCAGAGTGAGTTGTTTCTTAGCTTCCCAAAGAGCTGGAAGCAAGATGCTGTGGGACCCAACTCGCCCCTTTTAAAGAAGCCTGCACGTTGTGGCTTTCAGCTCTAGGGCAAAGTAGCACACCCAGAGCAGAAGTCCTACTTCAGCCAGATCAGGCCTGCAAAGAAACTGCGTTTCACAGGCCTTTGGAAGAGATGTTCCCGGTAGGCTGTAAGAGCACTGTGCAGAGCGAGTTGTTTCTTAGCTTCCCAAAGAGCTGGAAGCAAGATGCTGTGGGGCCCAACTCGCCCTTTGGAAAGAAGCCTGCACGTTGTGCCTTTCAGCTCTAGGGCAAAGTAGCACACCCAGAGCAGAAGTCCTACTTCAGCCAGATCAGGCCTGCAAAGAAACTGCGTTTCACAGGCCTTTGGAAGAGATGCTCCCGGTAGGCTGTAAGAGCACTGTGCAGAGCGAGTTGTTTCTTAGCTTCCCAAAGAGCTGGAAGCAAGATGCTGTGGGGCCCAACTCGCCCTTTGGAAAGAAGCCTGCACGTTGTGCCTTTCAGCTCTAGGGCAACGTAGCACACCCAGAGCAGAAGTCCTACTTCAGCCAGATCAGGCCTGCAAAGAAACTGCGTTTCACAGGCCTTTGGAAGAGATGTTCCCGGTAGGCTGTAAGAGCACTGTGCAGAGCGAGTTGTTTCTTAGCTTCCCAAAGAGCTGGAAGCAAGATGCTGTGGGGCCCAACTCGCCCTTTGGAATGAAGCCTGCACGTTGTGCCTTTCAGCTCTAGGGCCAATTAGCACACCCAGAGCAGAAGTCCTACTTCAGCCAGATCAGGCCTGCAAAGATGCTGCGTTTCCCAGGCCTTTGGAAGAGATGTTTCCGGTAGGCTGTTAGTACACTGTGCAGAGCGAGTGGTTTCTTAGCTTCCCAAAGAGCTGGAAGCAAGATGCTGTGGGGCCCATCTCGCCCTTTGGAAAGAAGCCTGCACGTTGTGCCTTTCAGCTCTAGGGCAAAGTAGCACACCCAGAGCAGAAGTCCTACTTCAGCCAGATCAGGCCTGCAAAGAAACTTCGTTTCACAGGCCTTTGGAAGAGATGTTCCCACTAGGCTGTAAGAGCACTGTGCAGAGCGAGTTGTTTCTTAGCTTCCCAAAGAGCTGGAAGCAAGATGCTGTGGAGCCCAACTCGCCCTTTGGAAAGAAGCCTGCACGTTTTGCCTTTCAGCTCTAGGGCAAAGTAGCACACCCAGAGCTGAAGTCCTACTTCAGCCAGATCAGGCCTGCAAAGAAAGTGCGTTTCACAGGCCTTTGGAAGAGATGTTCCCGGTAGGCTGTAAGAGCACTGTGCAGAGCGAGTTGTTTCTTAGCTTCCCAAAGAGCTGGAAGCAAGATGCTGTGGGGCCCAACTCGCCCTTTGGAAAGAAGCCTGCACGTTGTGCCTTTCAGCTCTAGGGCAAAGTAGCGAACCCAGAGCAGAAGTCCTACTTCAGCCAGATCAGGCCTGCAAAGAAACTGCATTTCACAGGCCTTTGGCAGAGATGTTCCCACTAGGCTGTAAGAGCACTGTGCAGAGCGAGTTGTTTCTTAGCTTCCCAAAGAGCTGGAAGCAAGATGCTGTGGGGCCCAACTCGCCCTTTGGAAAGAAGCCTGCACGTTGTGCCTTTCGGCTATAGGGCAAAGTAGCACACCCAGAGCAGAAGTCCTACTTCAGCCAGATCAGGCCTGCAAAGAAACTGCGTTTCACAGGCCTTTGGAAGACATGCTCCCCGGAGGCTGTAAGAGCACTGTGCAGAGCGAGTTGTTTCTTAGCTTCCCAAAGAGCTGGAAGCAAGATTCTGTGGGGCCCAACTCGCCCTTTGGAAAGAAGCCTGCGCGTTGTGCCATTCAGCTCTAGGGCAAAGTAGCACGCCCAGAGCAGAAGTCCTACTTCAGCCAGATGAGGCCTGCAAAGAAACTGCGTTTCACAGGCCTTTGGAAGAGATGCTCCCGGTAGGCTGTAAGAGCACTGTGCAGAGCGAGTTGTTTCTTAGCTTCCCAAAGAGCTGGAAGCAAGATGCTGTGGGGCCCAACTCGCCCTTTGGAAAGAAGCCTGCCCGTTGTGCCTTTCAGCTCTAGGGCAAAGTATCACACCCAGAGCAGAAGTCCTACTTCAGCCAGATCAGGCCTGCAAAGAAACTGCGTTTCACAGGCCTTTGGAAGAGACGTTCCCACTAGGCTGTAAGAGCACTGTGCAGAGCGAGTTGTTTCTTAGCTTCCCAAAGAGCTGGAAGCAAGATGCTGTGGGACCCAACTCGCCCCTTTTAAAGAAGCCTGCACCTTGTGCCTTTCAGCTCTAGGGCAAAGTAGCACACCCAGAGCAGAAGTCCTACTTCAACCAGATCAGGCCTGCAAAGAAACTGCGTTTCACAGGCCTTTGGAAGAGATGTTCCCTGTAGGCTGTAAGAGCACTGTGCAGAGCGAGTTGTTTCTTAGCTTCCCAACGAGCTGGAAGCAAGATGCTGTGGGGCCCAACTCGCCCTTTGGAAAGAAGCCTGCACGTTGTGCCTTTCAGCTCTAGGGCAAAGTAGCACACCCTGAGCAGAAGTCCTACTCCAGCCAGATCAGGCCTGCAAAGAAACTGCGTTTCACAGGCCTTTGGAAGACATGCTCCCCGGAGGCTGTAAGAGCACTGTGCAGAGCGAGTTGTTTCTTAGCTTCCCAAAGAGCTGGAAGCAAGATGCTGTGGGGCCCAACTCGCCCCTTTTAAAGAAGCCTGCACGTTGTGCCTTTCAGCTCTAGGGCAAAGTAGCACACCCAGAGCAGAAGTCCTACTTCAGCCAGATCAGGCCTGCAAAGAAACTGCGTTTCACAGGCCTTTGGAAGAGATGTTCCCTGTAGGCTGTAAGAGCACTGTGCAGAGCGAGTTGTTTCTTAGCTTCCCAAAGAGCTGGAAGCAAGATGCTGTGGGGCCCAACTCGCCCTTTGGAAAGAAGCCTGAACGTAGTGCCTTTCAGCTCTAGGACAAAGTAGCACACCCAGAGCAGAAGTCCTACTTCAGCCAGATCAGGCCTGCAAAGAAACTGCGTTTCACAGGCCTTTGGAAGAGATGTTCCCGGTAGGCTTTAAGAGCACTGTGCAGAGCGAGTTGTTTCTTAGCTTCCCAAAGAGCTGGAAGCAAGATGCTGTGGGGCCCAACTCGCCCTTTGGAAAGAAGCCTGCACGTTGTGCCTTTCAGCTCTAGGGCAATGTAGCACACCCAGAGCAGAAGTCCTACTTCAGCCAGATCAGGCCTGCAAAGAAACTGCGTTTCACAGGCCTTTGGAAGAGATGTTCCCGGTAGGCTGTAAGAGCACTGTGCAGAGCGAGTTGTTTCTTAGCTTCCCAAAGAGCTGGAAGCAAGATTCTGTGGGGCCCAACTCGTCCTTTGGAAAGAAGCCTGCACGTTGTGCCTTTCAGCTCTAGGGAAAAGTAGCACGCCCAGAGCAGAAGTCCTACTTCAGCCAGATCAGGCCTGCAAATAAACTGCGTTTCACAGGCCTTTGGAAGAGATGCTCCCGGTAGGCTGTAAGAGCACTGTGCAGAGCGAGTTGTTTCTTAGCTTCCCAAAGAGCTGGAAGCAAGATGCTGTGGGGCCCAACTCGCCCTTTGGAAAGAAGCCCGCACGTTGTGCCTTTCAGCTCTAGGGCAATGTAGCACACCCAGAGCAGAAGTCCTACTTCAGCCGGATCATGCCTGCAAAGAAACTGCGTTTCACAGGCCTTTGGAAGAGATGCTCCAGGTAGGCTGTAAGAGCACTGTGCAGAGCGAGTTCTTTCTTAGCTTCCCAAAGAGCTGGAAGCAAGATGCTGTGGGGCCCAAATCGCCCTTTGGAAAGAAGCCTGCACGTTGTGCCTTTCAGCTCTAGGGCAAAGTAGCACACCCAGAGCAGAAGTCCTACTTCAGCCAGATCAGGCCTGCAAAGAAACTGCGTTTCACAGGCCTTTGGAAGAGATGTTCCCGGTAGGCTGTAAGAGCACTGTGCAGAGCGAGTTGTTTCTTAGCTTCCCAAAGAGCTGGAAGCAAGATGCTGTGGGGCCCAACTCGCCCTTTGGAAAGAAGCCTGCACGTTGTGCCTTTCAGCTCTAGGCAAAGTATCACACCCAGAGCAGAAGTCCTACTCCAGCCAGATCAGGCCTGCAAAGAAAGTGCGTTTCACAGGCCTTTGGAAGAGATGTTCCCACTAGGCTGTAAGAGCACTGTGCAGAGCGAGTTGTTTCTTAGCTTCCCAAAGAGCTGGAAGCAAGATGCTGTGGGGCCCAACTCGCCCTTTGGAAAGAAGCCTGCACGTTGTGCCTTTCAGCTCTAGGGCAAAGTAGCACACCCAGAGCAGAAGTCATACTTCAGCCAGATCAGGCCTGCAAAGAAACTGCGTTTCACAGGCCTTTGGAAGAGATGTTCCCGGTAGGCTGTAAGAGCACTGTGCAGAGCGAGTTGTTTCTTAGCTTCCCAAAGAGCTGGAAGCAAGATGCTGTGGGGCCCAACTCGCCCTTTGGAAAGAAGCCTGCACGTTGTGCCTTTCGGCTCTAGGGCAAAGTAGCACACCCAGAGCAGAAGTCCTACTTCAGCCAGATCAGGCCTGCAAAGAAACTGCGTTTCACAGGCCTTTGGAAGACATGCTCCCCGGAGGCTGTAAGAGCACTGTGCAGAGCGAGTTGTTTCTTAGCTTCCCAAAGAGCTGGAAGCAAGATTCTGTGGGGCCCAACTCGCCCTTTGGAAAGAAGCCTGCACGTTGTGCCTTTCAGCTCTAGGGCAAAGTAGCACGCCCAGAGCAGAAGTTCTACTTCAGCCAGATCAGGCCTGCAAAGAAACTGCGTTTCACAGGCCTTTGGAAGAGATGCTCCCGGTAGGCTGTAAGAGCACTGTGCAGAGCGAGTTGTTTCTTAGCTTCCCAAAGAGCTGGAAGCAAGATGCTGTGGGGCCCAACTCGCCCTTTGGAAAGAAGCCCGCACGTTGTGCCTTTCAGCTCTAGGGCAAAGTAGCACACCCAGAGCAGAAGTCCTACTTCAGCCGGATCAGGCCTGCAAAGAAACTGCGTTTCACAGGCCTTTGGAAGAGATGCTCCAGGTAGGCTGTAAGAGCACTGTGCAGAGCGAGTTGTTTCTTAGCTTCCCAAAGAGCTGGAAGCAAGATTCTGTGGGGCCCAACTCGCCCTTTGGAAAGAAGCCTGCACGTTGTGCCTTTCAGCCCTAGGGCAAAGTAGCACGCCCAGAGCAGAAGTCCTACTTCAGCCAGATCAGGCCTGCAAAGAAACTGCGTTTCACAGGCCTTTGGAAGAGATGCTCCCGGTAGGCTGTAAGAGCACTGTGCAGAGCGAGTTGTTTCTTAGCTTCCCAAAGAGCAGGAAGCAAGATGCTGTGGGGACCAACTCGCCCTTTGGAAAGAAGCCTGCACGTTGTGCCTTTCAGCTCTAGGGCAAAGTAGCACACCCAGAGCAGAAGTCCTACTTCAGCCAGATCAGGCCTGCAAAGAAACTGCGTTTCACCGGCCTTTGGAAGAGATATTCCCGGTAGTCTGTAAGAGTACTGTGCAGAGCGAGTTGTTTCTTAGCTTCCCAAAGAGCTGGAAGCAAGATGCTGTGGGGCCCAACTCGCCCTTTGGAAAGAAGCCTGCACGTTGTGCCTTTAGCTCTAGGGCAAAGTAGCACACCCAGAGCAGAAGTCCTACTTCAGCCAGATCAGGCCTGCAAAGAAACTGCGTTTCACAGGCCTTTGGAAGAGATGTTCCCAGTAGGCTGTAAGAGCACTGTGCAGAGCGAGTTGTTTCTTAGCTTCCCAAAGAGCTGGAAGCAAGATGCTGTGGGGCCCAACTCGCCCTTTGGAAAGAAGCCTGCACGTTGTGCCTTTCAGCTCTAGGGCAAAGTAGCACGCCCAGAGCAGAAGTCCTACTTCAGCCAGACCAGGCCTGCAAAGAAACTGCGTTTCGCAGGCCTTTGGAAGAGATGCTCCCGGTAGGCTGTAAGAGCACTGTGCAGAGCGAGTTGTTTCTTAGCTTCCCAAAGAGCTGGAAGCAAGATGCTGTGGGGCCCAACTCGCCCTTGGGAAAGAAGCCTGCACGTTGTGCCTTTCAGCTCTAGGGCAATGTAGCACACCCATAGCAGAAGTCCTACTTCAGCCAGATCAGGCCTGCAAAGAAACTGCGTTTCACAGGCCTTTGGAAGAGATGTTCCCACTAGGCTGTAAGAGCACTGTGCAGAGCGAGTTGTTTCTTAGCTTCCCAAAGAGCTGGAAGCAAGATGCTGTGGGGCCCAACTCGCCCTTTGGAAAGAAGCCTGCACGTTGTGCCTTTCGGCTCTAGGGCAAAGTAGCACACCCAGAGCAGAAGTCCTACTTCAGCCAGATCAGGCCTGCAAAGAAACTGCGTTTTACAGGCCTTTGGAAGTGATACTCCAGGTAGGCTGTAAGAGCACTGTGCAGAGCGAGTTTTTTCTTAGCTTCCCAAAGAGCAGGAAGCAAGATGCTGTGGGGCCCAAATCGCCCTTTGGAAAGAAGCCTGCACGTTGTGCCTTTCAGCTCCAGGGCAAAGTAGCACACAGAGAGCAGAAGTCCTACTTCAGCCAGATCAGGCCTGCAAAGAAACTGCGTTTCACAGGCCTTTGGAAGAGATGTTCCCGGTAGGCTGTAAGAGCACTGTGCAGAGCGAGTTGTTTCTTATCTTCCCAAAGAGCTGGAAGCAAGATGCTGTGGGGCCCAACTCGCCCTTTGGAAAGAAGCCTGCACGTTGTGCCTTTCAGCTCTAGGGCAAAGTAGCACGCCCAGAGCAGAAGTCCTACTCCAGCCAGATCAGGCCTGCAAAGAAACTGCGTTTCACAGGCCTTTGGAAGAGATGTTCCCACTAGGCTGTAAGAGCACTGTGCAGAGCGAGTTGTTTCTTAGCTTCCCAAAGAGCTGGAAGTAAGATGCTGTGGGGCCCAACTCGCCCTTTGGAAAGAAGCCTGCACGTTGTGCCTTTCAGCTCTAGGGCAAAGTAGCACACCCAGAGCAGAAGTCATACTTCAGCCAGATCAGGCCTGCAAAGAAACTGCGTTTCGCAGGCCTTTGGAAGAGATGTTCCCGGTAGGCTGTAAGAGCACTGTGCAGAGAGAGTTGTTACTTAGCTTCCCAAAGAGCTGGAAGCAAGATGCTGTGGGGACCAACTCGCCCATTGGAAAGAAGCCTGCACGTTGTGCCTTTCAGCTCTAGGGCAATGCAGCACACCCAGAGCAGAAGTCCTACTTCAGCCAGATCAGGCCTGCAAAGAAACTGCGTTTCACAGGCCTTTGGAAGAGATGTTCCCGGTAGGCTGCAAGAGGACTGTGCAGAGCGAGTTGTTTCTCAGCTTCCCAAAGAGCTGGAAGCAAGATGCTGACGGGCCCAACTCGCCCCTTGGAAAGAAGCCTGTTCGTTGTGCCTTTAGCTCTAGGGCAATGTAGCACACCCAGAGCAGAAGTCCTACTTCAGCCAGATCAGGCCTGCAAAGAAACTGCGTTTCACAGGCCTTTGGAAGAGATGTTCCCGGTAGGCTGTAAGAGCACTGTGCAGAGCTAGTTGTTTCTTAGCTTCCCAAAGAGCTGGAAGCAAGATGCTGTGGGGCCCAAATCGCCCTTTGGAAAGAAGCCTGCACGTTGTGCCTTTCAGCTCTAGGGCAAAGTAGCACACCCAGAGCAGAAGTCCTACTTCAGCCAGATCAGGCCTGCAAAGAAACTGCCTTTCACAGGCCTTTGGAAGAGATGTTCCCGGTAGGCTGTAAGAGCACTGTGCAGAGCGAGTTGTTTCTTAGCTTCAGAAAGAGCAGGAAGCAAGATGCTGTGGGGCCCAAATCGCCCTTTGGAAAGAAGCCTGCACGTTGTGCCTTTCGGCTCTAGGGCAAAGTAGCACACCCAGAGCAGAAGTCCTACTTCAGCCAGATCAGGCCTGCAAAGAAACTGCGTTTCACAGGCCTTTGGAAGACATGCTCCCCGGAGGCTGTAAGAGCACTGTGCAGAGCGAGTTGTTTCTTAGCTTCCCAAAGAGCTGGAAGCAAGATTCTGTGGGGCCCAACTCGCCCTTTGGAAAGAAGCCTGCACGTTGTGCCTTTCAGCTCTAGGGCAAAGTAGCACACCCAGAGCAGAAGTCCTACTTCAGCCAGATCAGGCCTGCAAAGAAACTGCGTTTCACAGGCCTTTGGAAGAGATGTTCCCAGTAGGCTGTAAGAGCACTGTGCAGAGCGAGTTGTTTCTTAGCTTCCCAAAGAGCTGGAAGCAAGATGCTGTGGGGCCCAACTCGCCCTTTGGAAAGAAGCCTGCACGTTGTGCCTTTCAGCTCTAGGGCAAAGTAGCACGCCCAGAGCAGAAGTCCTACTTCAGCCAGACCAGGCCTGCAAAGAAACTGCGTTTCGCAGGCCTTTGGAAGAGATGCTCCCGGTAGGCTGTAAGAGCACTGTGCAGAGCGAGTTGTTTCTTAGCTTCCCAAAGAGCTGGAAGCAAGATGCTGTGGGGCCCAACTCGCCCTTGGGAAAGAAGCCTGCACGTTGTGCCTTTCAGCTCTAGGGCAATGTAGCACACCCATAGCAGAAGTCCTACTTCAGCCAGATCAGGCCTGCAAAGAAACTGCGTTTCACAGGCCTTTGGAAGAGATGTTCCCACTAGGCTGTAAGAGCACTGTGCAGAGCGAGTTGTTTCTTAGCTTCCCAAAGAGCTGGAAGCAAGATGCTGTGGGGCCCAACTCGCCCTTTGGAAAGAAGCCTGCACGTTGTGCCTTTCGGCTCTAGGGCAAAGTAGCACACCCAGAGCAGAAGTCCTACTTCAGCCAGATCAGGCCTGCAAAGAAACTGCGTTTTACAGGCCTTTGGAAGTGATACTCCAGGTAGGCTGTAAGAGCACTGTGCAGAGCGAGTTTTTTCTTAGCTTCCCAAAGAGCAGGAAGCAAGATGCTGTGGGGCCCAAATCGCCCTTTGGAAAGAAGCCTGCACGTTGTGCCTTTCAGCTCCAGGGCAAAGTAGCACACAGAGAGCAGAAGTCCTACTTCAGCCAGATCAGGCCTGCAAAGAAACTGCGTTTCACAGGCCTTTGGAAGAGATGTTCCCGGTAGGCTGTAAGAGCACTGTGCAGAGCGAGTTGTTTCTTATCTTCCCAAAGAGCTGGAAGCAAGATGCTGTGGGGCCCAACTCGCCCTTTGGAAAGAAGCCTGCACGTTGTGCCTTTCAGCTCTAGGGCAAAGTAGCACGCCCAGAGCAGAAGTCCTACTCCAGCCAGATCAGGCCTGCAAAGAAACTGCGTTTCACAGGCCTTTGGAAGAGATGTTCCCACTAGGCTGTAAGAGCACTGTGCAGAGCGAGTTGTTTCTTAGCTTCCCAAAGAGCTGGAAGTAAGATGCTGTGGGGCCCAACTCGCCCTTTGGAAAGAAGCCTGCACGTTGTGCCTTTCAGCTCTAGGGCAAAGTAGCACACCCAGAGCAGAAGTCATACTTCAGCCAGATCAGGCCTGCAAAGAAACTGCGTTTCGCAGGCCTTTGGAAGAGATGTTCCCGGTAGGCTGTAAGAGCACTGTGCAGAGAGAGTTGTTACTTAGCTTCCCAAAGAGCTGGAAGCAAGATGCTGTGGGGACCAACTCGCCCATTGGAAAGAAGCCTGCACGTTGTGCCTTTCAGCTCTAGGGCAATGCAGCACACCCAGAGCAGAAGTCCTACTTCAGCCAGATCAGGCCTGCAAAGAAACTGCGTTTCACAGGCCTTTGGAAGAGATGTTCCCGGTAGGCTGCAAGAGGACTGTGCAGAGCGAGTTGTTTCTCAGCTTCCCAAAGAGCTGGAAGCAAGATGCTGACGGGCCCAACTCGCCCCTTGGAAAGAAGCCTGTTCGTTGTGCCTTTAGCTCTAGGGCAATGTAGCACACCCAGAGCAGAAGTCCTACTTCAGCCAGATCAGGCCTGCAAAGAAACTGCGTTTCACAGGCCTTTGGAAGAGATGTTCCCGGTAGGCTGTAAGAGCACTGTGCAGAGCTAGTTGTTTCTTAGCTTCCCAAAGAGCTGGAAGCAAGATGCTGTGGGGCCCAAATCGCCCTTTGGAAAGAAGCCTGCACGTTGTGCCTTTCAGCTCTAGGGCAAAGTAGCACACCCAGAGCAGAAGTCCTACTTCAGCCAGATCAGGCCTGCAAAGAAACTGCCTTTCACAGGCCTTTGGAAGAGATGTTCCCGGTAGGCTGTAAGAGCACTGTGCAGAGCGAGTTGTTTCTTAGCTTCAGAAAGAGCAGGAAGCAAGATGCTGTGGGGCCCAAATCGCCCTTTGGAAAGAAGCCTGCACGTTGTGCCTTTCGGCTCCAGGGCAAAGTAGCACACCCAGAGCAGAAGTCCTACTTCAGCCAGATCAGGCCTGCAAAGAAACTGCGTTTCACAGGCCTTTGGAAGACATGCTCCCCGGAGGCTGTAAGAGCACTGTGCAGAGCGAGTTGTTTCTTAGCTTCCCAAAGAGCTGGAAGCAAGATTCTGTGGGGCCCAACTCGCCCTTTGGAAAGAAGCCTGCACGTTGTGCCTTTCAGCTCTAGGGCAAAGTAGCACACCCAGAGCAGAAGTCCTACTTCAGCCAGATCAGGCCTGCAAAGAAACTGCGTTTCACAATCCTTTGGAAGAGATGCTCCCGGTAGGCTGTAAGAGCACTGTGCAGAGCGAGTTGTTTCTTAGCTTCCCAAGGAGCTGGAAGCAAGATGCTGTGGGGCCCAACTCGCCCTTTGGAAAGAAGCCCGCATGTTGTGCCTTTCAGCTCTAGGGCAAAGTAGCACACCCAGAGCAGAAGTCCTACTTCAGCCGGATCAGGCCTGCAAAGAAACTGCGTTTCACAGGCCTTTGGAAGAGATGTTCCCGGTAGGCTGCAAGAGGACTGTGCAGAGCGAGTTGTTTCTCAGCTTCCCAAAGCGCTGGAAGCAAGATGCTGACGGGCCCAACTCGCCCCTTGGAAAGAAGCCTGTTCGTTGTGCCTTTAGCTCTAGGGCAATGTAGCACACCCAGAGCAGAAGTCCTACTTCAGCCAGATCAGGCCTGCAAAGAAACTGCGTTTCACAGGCCTTTGGAAGAGATTTTCCCGGTAGGCTGTAAGAGCACTGTGCAGAGCGAGTTGTTTCTTAGCTTCTCAAAGAGCTGGAAGCAAGATGCTGTGGGGCCCAACTCGCCCTTTGGAAAGAAGCCTGCACGTTGTGCCTTTCAGCTCTAGGGCAAAGTAGCGAACCCAGAGCAGAAGTCCTACTTCAGCCAGATCAGGCCTGCAAAGAAACTGCCTTTCACAGGCCTTTGGAAGAGATGTTCCCGGTAGGCTGTAAGAGCACTGTGCAGAGCGAGTTGTTTCTTAGCTTCCCAAAGAGCTGGAAGCAAGATGCTGTGGGGCCCAACTCGCCCTTTGGAAAGAAGCCTGCACGTTGTGCCTTTCGGCTCTAGGGCAAAGTAGCACACCCAGAGCAGAAGTTCTACTTCAGCCAGATGAGGCCTGTAAGAAACTGCGTTTCACAGGCCTTTGGAAGAGATGCTCCCGGTAGGCTGTAAGAGCACTGTGCAGAGCGAGTTGTTTCTTAGCTTCCCAAAGAGCTGGAAGCAAGATGCTGTGGGGCCCAACTCGCCCTTTGGAAAGAAGCCCGCACGGTGTGCCTTTCAGCTCTAGGGCAAAGTAGCAAACCCAGAGCAGAAGTCCTACTTCAGCCGGATCAGGCCTGCAAAGAAACTGCATTTCACAGGCCTTTGGAAGAGATGTTCCCGGTAGGCTGTAAGAGCACTGTGCAGAGCGAGTTGTTTCTTAGCTTCCCAAAGAGCTGGAAGCAAGATGCTGTGGGGCCCAACTCGCCCTTTGGAAAGAAGCCTGCACGTTGTGCCTTTCAGCTCTAGGGCAATGTAGCACACCCTGAGCAGAAGTCCTACTTCAGCCAGATCAGGCCTGCAAAGAAACTGCGTTTCACAGGCCTTTGGAAGAGATGTTCCCGGTAGGCTGCAAGAGGACTGTGCACAGCGAGTTGTTTCTTAGCTTCCCAAAGAGCTGGAAGCAAGATGCTGACGGGCCCAACTCGCCCCTTGGAAAGAAGCCTGTTCGTTGTGCCTTTAGCTCTAGGGCAATGTAGCACACCCAGAGCAGAAGTCCTACTTCAGCCAGATCAGGCCTGCAAAGAAACTGCGTTTCACAGGCCTTTGGAAGAGATGTTCCCGGTAGGCTGTAAGAGCACTGTGCAGAGCGAGTTGTTTCTTAGCTTCCCAAAGAGCTGGAAGCAAGATGCTGTGGGGCCCAACTTGCCCTTTGGAAAGAAGCCTGCACGTTGTGCCTTTCGGCTCTAGGGCAAAGTAGCACACCCAGAGCAGAAGTCCTACTTCAGCCAGATCAGGCCTGCAAAGAAACTGCGTTTTACAGGCCTTTGGAAGAGATACTCCAGGTAGGCTGTAAGAGCACTGTGCAGAGCGAGTTGTTTCTTAGCTTCCCAAAGAGCAGGAAGCAAGATGCTGTGGGGCCCAAATCGCCCTTTGGAAAGAAGCCTGCACGTTGTGCCTTTCAGCTCTAGGGCAAAGTAGCACACCCAGAGCAGAAGTCCTACTTCAGCCAGATCAGGCCTGCAAAGAAACTGCGTTTCACAGGCCTTTGGAAGAGTTGTTCCCGGTAGGCTGTAAGAGCACTGTGCAGAGCGAGTTGTTTCTTAGCTTCCCAAAGAGCTGGAAGCAAGATGCTGTGGGGCCCAACTCGCCCTTTGGAAAGAAGCCTGCACGTTGTGCCTTTCAGCTCTAGGGCAAAGTAGCGAACCCAGAGCAGAAGTCCTACTTCAGCCAGATCAGGCCTGCAAAGAAACTGCCTTTCACAGGCCTTTGGAAGAGATGTTCCCGGTAGGCTGTAAGAGCACTGTGCAGAGCGAGTTGTTTCTTAGCTTCCCAAAGAGCTGGAAGCAAGATGCTGTGGGGCCCAACTCGCCCTTTGGAAAGAAGCCTGCACGTTGTGCCTTTCGGCTCTAGGGCAAAGTAGCACACCCAGAGCAGAAGTCCTACTTCAGCCAGATCAGGCCTGCAAAGAAACTGCGTTTCACAGGCCTTTGGAAGACATGCTCCCCGGAGGGTGTAAGAGCACTGTGCAGAGCGAGTTGTTTCTTAGCTTCCCAAAGAGCTGGAAGCAAGATGCTGTGGGGCCCAAATCGCCCTTTGGAAAGAAGCCTGCACGTTGTGCCTTTCAGCTCTAGGGCAAAGTAGCACACCCAGAGCAGAAGTTCTACTTCAGCCAGATCAGGCCTGCAAAGAAACTGCGTTTCACAGGCCTTTGGAAGAGATGCTCCCGGTAGGCTGTAAGAGCACTGTGCAGAGCGAGTTGTTTCTTAGCTTCCCAAAGAGCTGGAAGCAAGATGCTGTGGGGCCCAACTCGCCCTTTGGAAAGAAGCCCGCACGGTGTGCCTTTCAGCTCTAGGGCAAAGTAGCACACCCAGAGCAGAAGTCCTACTTCAGCCGGATCAGGCCTGCAAAGAAACTGCGTTTCACAGGCCTTTGGAAGAGATGTTCCCGGTAGGCTGTAAGAGCACTGTGCAGAGCGAGTTGTTTCTTAGCTTCCCAAAGAGCTGGAAGCAAGATGCTCTGGGGCCCAACTTGCCCTTTGGAATGAAGACTGCACGTTGTGCCTTTCCGCTCTAGGGCAATGTAGCACACCCTGAGCAGAAGTCCTACTTCAGCCAGATCAGGCCTGCAAAGAAACTGCGTTTCACAGGCCTTTGGAAGAGATGTTCCCGGTAGGCTGCAAGAGGACTGTGCAGAGCGAGTTGTTTCTTAGCTTCCCAAAGAGCTGGAAGCAAGATGCTGACGGGCCCAACTCGCCCCTTGGAAAGAAGCCTGTTCGTTGTGCCTTTAGCTCTAGGGCAATGTAGCACACCCAGAGCAGAAGTCCTACTTCAGCCAGATCAGGCCTGCAAAGAAACTGCGTTTCACAGGCCTTTGGAAGAGATGTTCCCGGTAGGCTGTAAGAGCACTGTGCAGAGCGAGTTGTTTCTTATCTTCCCAAAGAGCTGGAAGCAAGATGCTGTGGGGCCCAACTTGCCCTTTGGAAAGAAGCCTGCACGTTGTGCCTTTCGGCTCTAGGGCAAAGTAGCACACCCAGAGCAGAAGTCCTACTTCAGCCAGATCAGGCCTGCAAAGAAACTGCGTTTTACAGGCCTTTGGAAGAGATACTCCAGGTAGGCTGTAAGAGCACTGTGCAGAGCGAGTTGTTTCTTAGCTTCCCAAAGAGCAGGAAGCAAGACGCTGTGGGGCCCAAATCGCCCTTTGGAAAGAAGCCTGCACGTTGTGCCTTTCAGCTCTAGGGCAAAGTAGCACACCCAGAGCAGAAGTCCTACTTCAGCCAGATCAGGCCTGCAAAGAAACTGCGTTTCACAGGCCTTTGGAAGAGACGTTCCCGGTAGGCTGTAAGAGCACTGTGCAGAGCGAGTTGTTTCTTAGCTTCCCAAAGAGCTGGAAGCAAGATGCTGTGGGGCCCAACTCGCCCTTTGGAAAGAAGCCTGCACGTTGTGCCTTTCAGCTCTAGGGCAAAGTATCACACCCAGAGCAGAAGTCCTACTTCAGCCAGATCAGGCCTGCAAAGAAACTGCGTTTCACATGCCTTTGGAAGAGATGTTCCCACTAGGCTGTAAGAGCACTGTGCAGAGCGAGTTGTTTCTTAGCTTCCCAAAGAGCTGGAAGCAAGATGCTGTGGGGCCCAACTCGCCCTTTGGAAAGAAGCCTGCACGTTGTGCCTTTCAGCTCTAGGGCAAAGTAGCACACCCAGAACAGAAGTCATACTTCAGCCAGAACAGGCCTGCAAATAAACTGCGTTTCACAGGCTGTTGGAAGAGATGTTCCCGGTAGGCTGTAAGAGCACTGTGCAGAGAGAGTTGTTACTTAGCTTCCCAAAGAGCTGGAAGCAAGATGCTGTGGGGCCCAACTCGCCCTTTGGAAAGAAGCCTGCACGTTGTGCCTTTCAGCTCTAGGGCAATGCAGCACACCCAGAGCAGAAGTCCTACTTCAGCCAGATCAGGCCTGCAAAGAAACTGCGTTTCACAGGCCTTTGGAAGAGATGTTCCCGGTAGGCTGTAAGAGCACTGTGCAGAGCGAGTTGTTTCTTAGCTTCCCAAAGAGCTGGAAGCAAGATGCTGTGGGGCCCACCTTGCCCTTGGGAAAGAAGCCTGCCCGTTGTGCCTTTCAGCTCTAGGGCAAAGTAGCACACCCAGAGCAGAAGTCCTACTTCAGCCAGATCAGGCCTGCAAAGAAACTGCGTTTCACATGCCTTTGGAAGAGATGTTCCCACTAGGCTGTAAGAGCACTGTGCAGAGCGAGTTGTTTCTTAGCTTCCCAAAGACCTGGAAGCAAGATGTTGTGGGGCCCAACTCGCCCTTTGGAAAGAAGCCTGCACGTTGTGGCTTACAAATCTAGGGCAAAGTAGCACACCCAGACCAGAAGTCCTACTTCAGCCAGATCAGGCCTGCAAAGAATCTGCGTTTCCCAGGCCTTTGGAAGAGATGTTCCCGGTAGGCTGTAAGAGCACTGTGCAGACCGAGTTGTTTCTTTGCTTCCCAAAGAGCTGTAAGCAAGATGCTGTGGGGCCCAACTCGCCCTTTGGAAAGAAGCCTGCACGTTGTGCCTTTCAGCTCTAGGGCAAAGTAGCACACCCAGAGCAGAAGTCCTACTTCAGCCAGATCAGGCCTGCAAAGAAGCTGCGTTTCCCAGGCCTTTGGAAGAGATGTTTCCGGTAGGCTGTAAGTACACTGTGCAGAGCGAGTGGTTTCTTAGCTTCCCAAAGAGCTGGAAGCAAGATGCTGTGGGGCCCAACTCGCCCTTTGGAAAGAAGCCTGCACGTTGTGCCTTTCAGCTCTAGGGCAAAGTAGCACACCCAGAGCAGAAGTCCTACTTCAGCCAGATCAGGCCTGCAAAGAAACTGCGTTTCACAGGCCTTTGGAAGAGATGTTCCCACTAGGCTGTAAGAGCACTGTGCAGAGCGAGCTGTTTCTTAGCTTCCCAAAGAGCTGGAAGCAAGATGCTGTGGGGCCCAACTCGCCCTTTGGAATGAAGCCTGCACGTTGTGGCTTACAGCTCTACGGCAAAGTAGCACACCCAGAGCAGAAGTCCTACTTCAGCCAGATCAGGCCAGCAAAGAAGCTGCGTTTGCCAGGCCTTTGGAAGAGATGTTTCCGGTAGGCTGTAAGAGCACTGTGCAGAGCGAGTGGTTTCTTAGCTTCCCAAAGAGCTGGAAGCAAGATGCTGTGGGGCCCATCTCGCCCTTTGGAAAGAAGCCTGCACGTTGTGCCTTTCAGCTCTAGGGCAAAGTATCACACCCAGAGCAAAAGTCCTGCTTCAGCCAGATCAGGCCTGCAAAGAAACTGCGTTTCACAGGCCTTTGGAAGAGATGCTCCAGGTAGGCTGTAAGAGCACTGTGCAGAGCGAGTTGTTTCTTAGCTTCCCAAAGAGCTGGAAGCAAGATGCTGTGGGGCCCAACTCGCCCTTTGGAAAGAAGCCTGCACGTTGTGCCTTTCGGCTCTAGGGCAAAGTAGCACACCCAGAGCAGAAGTCCTACTTCAGCCAGATCAGGCCTGCAAAGAAACTGCGTTTCACAGGCCTTTGGAAGACATGCTCCCCGGAGGGTGTAAGAGCACTGTGCAGAGCGAGTTGTTTCTTAGCTTCCCAAAGAGCTGGAAGCAAGATGCTGTGGGGCCCAAATCGCCCTTTGGAAAGAAGCCTGCACGTTGTGCCTTTCAGCTCTAGGGCAAAGTAGCACACCCAGAGCAGAAGTTCTACTTCAGCCAGATCAGGCCTGCAAAGAAACTGCGTTTCACAGGCCTTTGGAAGAGATGCTCCCGGTAGGCTGTAAGAGCACTGTGCAGAGCGAGTTGTTTCTTAGCTTCCCAAAGAGCTGGAAGCAAGATGCTGTGGGGCCCAACTCGCCCTTTGGAAAGAAGCCCGCACGGTGTGCCTTTCAGCTCTAGGGCAATGCAGCACACCCAGAGCAGAAGTCCTACTTCAGCCGGATCAGGCCTGCAAAGAAACTGCGTTTCACAGGCCTTTGGAAGAGATGTTCCCGGTAGGCTGTAAGAGCACTGTGCAGAGCGAGTTGTTTCTTAGCTTCCCAAAGAGCTGGAAGCAAGATGCTCTGGGGCCCAACTCGCCCTTTGGAATGAAGCCTGCACGTTGTGCCTTTCAGCTCTAGGGCAATGTAGCACACCCTGAGCAGAAGTCCTACTTCAGCCAGATCAGGCCTGCAAAGAAACTGCGTTTCACAGGCCTTTGGAAGAGATGCTCCCGCTAGGCTGCAACAGGACTGTGCAGAGCGAGTTGTTTCTTAGCTTCCCAAAGAGCTGGAAGCAAGATGCTGACGGGCCCAACTCGCCCCTTGGAAAGAAGCCTGTTCGTTGTGCCTTTAGCTCTAGGGCAATGTAGCACACCCAGAGCAGAAGTTCTACTTCAGCCAGATCAGGCCTGCAAAGAAACTGCGTTTCACAGGCCTTTGGAAGAGATGTTCCCGGTAGGCTGTAAGAGCACTGTGCAGAGCGAGTTGTTTCTTAGCTTCCCAAAGAGCTGGAAGCAAGATGCTGTGGGGCCCAACTTGCCCTTTGGAAAGAAGCCTGCACGTTGTGCCTTTCGGCTCTAGGGCAAAGTAGCACACCCAGAGCAGAAGTCGTACTTCAGCCAGATCAGGCCTGCAAAGAAACTGCGTTTTACAGGCCTTTGGAAGAGATACTCCAGGTAGGCTGTAAGAGCACTGTGCAGAGCGAGTTGTTTCTTAGCTTCCCAAAGAGCAGGAAGCAAGATGCCGTGGGGCCCAAATCGCCCTTTGGAAAGAAGCCTTCACGTTGTGCCTTTCAGCTCTAGGGCAAAGTAGCACACCCAGAGCAGAAGTCCTACTTCAGCCAGATCAGGCCTGCAAAGAAACTGCGTTTCACAGGCCTTTGGAAGAGATGTTCCCGGTAGGCTGTAAGAGCACTGTGCAGAGCGAGTTGTTTCTTAGCTTCCCAAAGAGCTGGAAGCAAGATGCTGTGGGGCCCAACTCGCCCTTTGGAAAGAAGCCTGCACGTTGTGCCTTTCAGCTCTAGGGCAAAGTATCACACCCAGAGCAGAAGTCCTACTTCAGCCAGATCAGGCCTGCAAAGAAACTGCGTTTCACATGCCTTTGGAAGAGATGTTCCCACTAGGCTGTAAGAGCACTGTGCAGAGCGAGTTGTTTCTTAGCTTCCCAAAGAGCTGGAAGCAAGATGCTGTGGGGCCCAACTCGCCCTTTGGAAAGAAGCCTGCACGTTGTGCCTTTCAGCTCTAGGGCAAAGTAGCACACCCAGAACAGAAGTCATACTTCAGCCAGATCAGGCCTGCAAATAAACTGCGTTTCACAGGCTGTTGGAAGAGATGTTCCCGGTAGGCTGTAAGAGCACTGTGCAGAGAGAGTTGTTACTTAGCTTCCCAAAGAGCTGGAAGCAAGATGCTGTGGGGCCCACCTCGCCCTTTGGAAAGAAGCCTTCACGTTGTGCCTTTCAGCTCTAGGGCAATGCAGCACACCCAGAGCAGAAGTCCTACTTCAGCCAGATCAGGCCTGCAAAGAAACTGCGTTTCACAGGCCTTTGGAAGAGATGTTCCCGGTAGGCTGTAAGAGCACTGTGCAGAGCGAGTTGTTTCTTAGCTTCCCAAAGAGCTGGAAGCAAGATGCTGTGGGGCCCAACTCGCCCTTTGGAAAGAAGCCTGCACGTTGCGCCTTTCAGCTCTAGGGCAAAGTACCACACCCAGAGCAGAAGTCCTACTTCAGCCAGATCAGGCCTGCAAAGAAACTGCGTTTCACAGGCCTTTGGAAGAGATGTTCCCGGTAGGCTGCAAGAGGACTGTGCAGAGCGAGTTGTTTCTTAGCTTCCCAAAGAGCTGGAAGCAAGATGCTGTGGGGCCCACCTTGCCCTTGGGAAAGAAGCCTGCCCGTTGTGCCTTTCAGCTCTAGGGCAAAGTAGCACACCCAGAGCAGAAGTCCTACTTCAGCCAGATCAGGCCTGCAAAGAAACTGCGTTTCACATGCCTTTGGAAGAGATGTTCCCACTAGGCTGTAAGAGCACTGTGCAGAGCGAGTTGTTTCTTAGCTTCCCAAAGACCTGGAAGCAAGATGTTGTGGGGACCAACTCGCCCTTTGGAATGAAGCCTGCACGTTGTGGCTTACAAATCTAGGGCAAAGTAGCACACCCAGAGCAGAAGTCCTACTTCAGCCAGATCAGGCCTGCAAAGAAGCTGCGTTTCACAGGCCTTTGGAAGAGATGTTCCCGGTAGGCTGTAAGAGCACTGTGCAGACCGAGTTGTTTCTTTGCTTCCCAAAGAGCTGTAAGCAAGATGCTGTGGGGCCCAACTCGCCCTTTGGAAAGAAGCCTGCACGTTGTGCCTTTCAGCTCTAGGGCCAAGTAGCACACCCAGAGCAGAAGTCCTACTTCAGCCAGATCAGGCCTGAAAAGAAGCTGCGTTTCCCAGGCCTTTGGAAGAGATGTTTCCGGTAGGCTGTAAGTACACTGTGCAGAGCGAGTGGTTTCTTAGCTTCCCAAAGAGCTGGAAGCAAGATGCTGTGGGGCCCAACTCGCCCTTTGGAAAGAAGCCTGCACGTTGTGCCTTTCAGCTCTAGGGCAAAGTAGCACACCCAGAGCAGAAGTCCTACTTCAGCCAGATCAGGCCTGCAAAGAAACTGCGTTTCACAGGCCTTTGGAAGAGATGTTCCCACTAGGCTGTAAGAGCACTGTGCAGAGCGAGCTGTTTCTTAGCTTCCCAAAGAGGTGGAAGCAAGATGCTGTGGGGCCCAACTCGCCCTTTGGAATGAAGCCTGCACGTTGTGGCTTACAGCTCTACGGCAAAGTAGCACACCCACAGCAGAAGTCCTACTTCAGCCAGATCAGGCCAGCAAAGAAGCTGCGTTTCCCAGGCCTTGGAAGAGATGTTTCCGGTAGGCTGTAAGAGCACTATGCAGAGCGAGTGGTTTCTTAGCTTCCCAAAGAGCTGGTAGCAAGATGCTGTGGGGCCCAAATCGCCATTTGGAAAGAAGCCTGCACGTTGTGCCTTTCAGCTCTAGGGCAAAGTAGCGAACCCAGAGCAGAAGTCCTACTTCAGCCAGATCAGGCCTGCAAAGAAACTGCATTTCACAGGCCTTTGGAAGAGATGTTCCCACTAGGCTGTAAGAGCACTGTGCAGAGCGAGTTGTTTCTTAGCTTCCCAAAGAGCTGGAAGCAAGATGCTGTGGAGCCCAACTCGCCCTTTGGAAAGAAGCCTGCACGTTGTGCCTTTCAGCTCTAGGGCAAAGTAGCACACCCAGAGCAGAAGTCCTACTACATCCAGATCAGGCCTGCAAAGAAACTGCGTTTCACAGGCCTTTGGAAGAGATGTTCCCGGTATGCTGTAGGAGCACTGTGCAGAGCGAGGTGTTTCTTAGCTTCCCCAAGAGCTGGAAGCAAGATGCTGTGGGGCCCAACTCACCCCTTTTAAAGAAGCCTGCACGTTGTGCCTTTCAGCTCTAGGGCAATGTAGCACACGGAGAGCAGAAGTCCTACTTCAGCCAGATCAGGCCTGCAAAGAAACTGCGTTTCACAGGCCTTTGGAAGAGATGTTCCCACTAGGCTGTAAGAGCACTGTGCAGAGCGAGTTGTTTCTTAGCATCCCAAAGAGCTGGAAGCAAGATGCTGTGGGGCCCAACTCGCCCTTTGGAAAGAAGCCTGCACGTTGTGCCTTTCAGCTCTAGGCAAAGTAGCACACCCAGAGCAGAAGTCCTACTTCAGCCAGATCAGGCCTGCAAAGAAACTGCGTTTCACAGGCCTTTGGAAGCGATGTTCCCGGTAGGCTGTAAGAGCACTGTGCAGAGCGAGTTGTTTCTTAGCTTCCCAAAGAGCTGGAAGCAAGATGCTGTGGGGCCCAACTCGCCCTTTGGAAAGAAGCCTGCACGTTGTGCCTTTCAGTTCTAGGGCAAAGTAGCACACCCAGAGCAGAAGTCCTACTTCAGCCAGATCAGGCCTGCAAAGAAACTGCGTTTCACAGGCCTTTGGAAGAGATGTTCAAGGTAGGCTGTAAGAGCACTGTGCAGAGCGAGTTGTTTCTTAGCTTCCCAAAGAGCTGGAAGCAAGATGCTGTGGGGCCCAACTCGCCCTTTGGAAAGAAGCCTGCTCGTTGTGCCTTTCAGCTCTAGGGCAAAGTAGCACACCCAGAGCAGAAGTCCTACTTCAGCCAGATCAGGCCTGCAAAGAAACTGCGTTTCACAGGCCTTTGGAAGAGATGTTCCCGGTAGGCTGTAAGAGCACTGTGCAGAGCGAGTTGTTTCTTAGCTTCCCAAAGAGCTGGAAGCAAGATGCTGTGGGGCCCAACTCGCCCTTTGGAAAGAAGCCTGCACGTTGTGCCTTTCGGCTCTGGGGCAAAGTAGCACAACCAGAGCAGAAGTCCTACTTCAGCCAGATCAGGCCTGCAAAGAAACTGGGTTTCACAGGCCTTTGGAAGAGATGCTCCCGGTAGGCTGTAAGAGCACTGTGCAGAGCGAGTTGTTTCTTAGCTTCCCAAAGAGCTGGAAGCAAGATGCTGTGGGGCCCAACTCGCCCTTTGGAAAAAAGCCTGCACGTTGTGCCTTTCGGCTCTAGGTCAAAGTAGCACGCCCAGAGCAGAAGTCCTACTTCAGCCAGATCAGGCCTGCAAAGAAACTGCCTTTCACAGGCCTTTGGAAGAGATGTTCCCGGTAGGCTGTAAGAGCACTGTGCAGAGCGAGTTGTTTCTTAGCTTCCCAAAGAGCTGGAAGCAAGATGCTGTGGGGCCCAACTCGCCCGTTGGAAAGAAGCCTGCACGTTGTGCCTTTCAGCTCTAGGGCAAAGTAGCACACCCAGAGCAGAAGTCCTACTTCAGCCAGATCAGGCCTGCAAAGAAACTGCGTTTCACAGGCCTTTGGAAGAGATGTTCCCGGTAGGCTGTAAGAGCACTGTGCAGAGCGAGTTGTTTCTTAGCTTCCCAAAGAGCTGGAAGCAAGATGCTGTGGGGCCCAACTCGCCCTTTGGAAAGAAGCCTGCACGTTGTGCCTTTCAGCTCTAGGGCAAAGAAGGACACCCAGAGCAGAAGTCCTACTTCAGCCAGATCAGGCCTGGAAAGAAACTTCGTTTCACAGGCATTTGGAAGAGATGTTCCCACTAGGCTGTAAGAGCACTGTGCAGAGCGAGTTGTTTCTTAGCTTCCCAAAGAGCTGGAAGCAAGATGCTGTGGGGCCCAACTCGCCCTTTGGAAAGAAGCCTGCACGTTGTGCCTTTCAGCTCTAGGGCAAAGTAGCACACCCAGAGCAGAAGTCCTACTTCAGCCAGATCAGGCCTGCAAAGAAACTGCGTTTCACAGGCCTTTGGAAGAGATGTTCCCGGTAGGCTGTAAGAGCACTGAGCAGAGCGAATTCTTTCTTAGGTTCCCAAAGAGCTGGAAGCAAGATGCTGTGGGGCCCAACTTGCCCTTTGGAAAGAAGCCTGCACGTTGTGCCTTTCAGCTCTAGGGCAAAGTAGCACACCCAGAGCAGAAGTCCTACTTCATCCAGAATAGGCCTGCAAAGAAACTGGGTTTAACAAGCCATTGGAAGAGATGTTCCCGGTAGGCTGTAAGAGCACTGTGCAGAGCGAGATGTTTCTTAGCTTCCCAAAGAGCTGGAAGCAAGATGCTGCGGGGCCCAACTCGCCCCTTGGAAAGAAGCCTGCACGTTGTGCCTTTCAGCCCTAGGGCAATGTAGCACACCCAGAGCAGAAGTCCTACTTCAGCCAGATCAGGCCTGCAAAGAAACTGCGTTTCACAGGCCTTTGGAAGAGATGTTCCCGGTAGGCTGTAAGAGCACTGTGCAGAGCGAGTTGTTTCTTAGCTTCCGAAAGAGCTGGAAGCAAGATGCTGTGGGGCCCAACTCGCCCTTTGGAAAGAAGCCTGCACGTTGTGCCTTTCAGCTCTAGGGCAAAGTAGCACACCCAGAGCAGAAGTCCTACTTCAGCCAGATCAGGCCTGCAAAGAAACTGCGTTTCACAGGCCTTTGGAAGACATGCTCCCCGGAGGCTGTAAGAGCACTGTGCAGAGCGAGTTGTTTCTTAGCTTCCCAAAGAGCTGGAAGCAAGATGCTGTGGGGCCCAACTCGCCCCTTTTAAAGAAGCCTGCACGTTGTGCCTTTCAGCTCTAGGGCAAAGTAGCACACCCAGAGCAGAAGTCCTACTTCAGCCAGATCAGGCCTGCAAAGAAACTGCGTTTCACAGGCCTTTGGAAGAGATGTTCCCGGTAGGCTGTAAGAGCACTGTGCAGAGCGAGTTGTTTCTTAGCTTCCCAAAGAGCTGGAAGCAAGATGCTGTGGGGCCCAACTCGCACTTTGGAAAGAAGCCTGCACGTTGTGCCTTTCAGCTCTAGGGCAATGTAGGACACCCAGAGAAGGAGTCCTACTTCAGCCAGATGAGGCCTGTAAAGAAACTGCGTTTCACAGGCCTTTGGAAGAGATGTTCCCGGTAGGCTGCAAGAGGACTGTGCAGAGCGAGTTGTTTCTCAGCTTCCCAAAGAGCTGGAAGCAAGATGCTGACGGGCCCAACTCGCCCCTTGGAAAGAAGCCTGTTCGTTGTGCCTTTAGCTCTAGGGCAATGTAGCACACCCAGAGCAGAAGTCCTACTTCAGCCAGATCAGGCCTGCAAAGAAACTGCGTTTCACAGGCCTTTGGAAGAGATGTTCCCGGTAGGCTGTAAGAGCACTGTGCAGAGCGAGTTGTTTCTTAGCTTCCCAAAGAGCTGGAAGCAAGATGCTGTGGGGCCCAACTCGCCCTTTGGAAAGAAGCCTGCACGTTGTGCCTTTCGGCCCTAGGGCAAAGTAGCACACCCAGAGCAGAAGTCCTACTTCAGCCAGATGAGGCCTGCAAAGAAACTGCGTTTCACAGGCCTTTGGAAGAGATGTTCCCGGTAGGCTGTAAGAGCACTGTGCAGAGCGAGTTGTTTCTTAGCTTCCCAAAGAGCTGGAAGCAAGATGCTGTGGGGCCCAACTCGCCCTTTGGAATGAAGCCTGCACGTTGTGCCTTTCGGCTCTAGGGCAAAGTAGCACACCCAGAGCAGAAGTCCTACTTCAGCCAGATCAGGCCTGCAAAGAAACTGCGTTTCACAGCCCTTTGGAAGACATGCTCCCCGGAGGCTGTAAGAGCACTGTGCAGAGCGAGTTGTTTCTTAGCTTCCCAAAGAGCTGGAAGCAAGATTCTGTGGGGCCCAACTCGCCCTTTGGAAAGAAGCCTGCACGTTGTGCCTTTCAGCTCTAGGGCAAAGTAGCACGCCCAGAGCAGAAGTCCTACTTCAGCCAGATCAGGCCTGCAAAGAAACTGCGTTTCACAGGCCTTTGGAAGAGATGCTCCCGGTAGGCTGTAAGAGCACTGTGCAGAGCGAGTTGTTTCTTAGCTTCCCAAAGAGCTGGAAGCAAGATGCTGTGGGGCCCAAATCGCCCTTTGGAAAGAAGCCTGCACGTTGTGCCTTTCAGCTCTAGGGCAAAGTAGCACACCCAGAGCAGAAGTCCTACTTCAGCCAGATCAGGCCTGCAAAGAAACTGCGTTTCACAGGCCTTTGGAAGAGATGTTCCCGGTAGGCTGTAAGAGCACTGTGCAGAGCGAGTTGTTTCTTAGCTTCCCAAAGAGCTGGAAGCAAGATGCTGTGGGGCCCAACTCGCCCTTTGGAATGAAGCCTGCACGTTGTGCCTTTCGGCTCTAGGGCAAAGTAGCACACCCAGAGCAGAAGTCCTACTTCAGCCAGATCAGGCCTGCAACGAAACTGCGTTTCACAGGCCTTTGGAAGAGATGTTCCCGGTAGGCTGTAAGAGCACTGAGCAGAGCGAATTCTTTCTTAGGTTCCCAAAGAGCTGGAAGCAAGATGCTGTGGGGCCCAACTCGCCCCTTGGAAAGAAGCCTGCACGTTGTGCCTTTCAGCTCTAGGGCAAAGTAGCACACCCAGAGCAGAAGTCCTACTACATCCAGAATAGGCCTGCAAAGAAACTGGGTTTAACAAGCCTTTGGAAGAGATGTTCCCGGTAGGCTGTAAGAGCACTGTGCAGAGCGAGTTGTTTCTTAGCTTCCCAAAGAGCTGGAAGCAAGATGCTGTGGGGCCCAACTCGCCCCTTGGAAAGAAGCCTGCACGTTGTGCCTTTCAGCTCTAGGGCAATGTAGCACACCCAGAGCAGAAGTCCTACTTCAGCCAGATCAGGCCTGCAAAGAAACTGCGTTTCACAGGCCTTTGGAAGAGATGTTCCCGGTAGGCTGTAAGAGCACTGTGCAGAGCGAGTTGTTTCTTAGCTTCCCAAAGAGCTGGAAGCAAGATGCTGTGGGGCCCAACTCGCCCTTTGGAAAGAAGCCTGCACGTTGTGCCTTTCGGCTCTAGGGCAAAGTAGCACACCCAGAGCAGAAGTCCTACTTCAGCCAGATCAGGCCTGCAAAGAAACTGCGTTTCACAGGCCTTTGGAAGAGATGTTCCCTGTAGGCTGCATGAGGACTGTGCAGAGCGAGTTGTTTCTTAGCTTCCCAAAGAGCTGGAAGCAAGATGCTGTGGGGCCCAACTCGCCCTTTGGAAAGAAGCCTGCACGTTGTGCCTTTCAGCTCTAGTGCAAAGTAGCACACCAAGAGCAGAAGTCCTACTTCAGCCAGGTAAGGCCTGCAAAGAAACTGCGTTTCACAGGCCTTTGGAAGAGATGTTCCCGGTAGGCTGTAAGAGCACTGTGCAGAGCGAGTTGTTTCTTAGCTTCCCAAAGAGCTGGAAGCAAGATGCTGTGGGGCCCAACTCGCCCTTTGGAAAGGAGCCTGCACGTTGTGCCTTTCAGCTCTAGGGCAAAGTAGCACACCCAGAGCAGAAGTCCTACTTCAGCCAGATCAGGCCTGCAAAGAAACTGCGTTTCACAGGCCTTTGGAAGAGATGTTCCCGGTAGGCTGTAAGAGCACTGTGCAGAGCGAGTTGTTTCTTAGCTTCCCAAAGAGCTGGAAGCAAGATGCTGTGGGGCCCAACTCGCACTTTGGAAAGAAGCCTGCACGTTGTGCCTTTCAGCTCTAGGGCAATGTAGGACACCCAGAGAAGGAGTCCTACTTCAGCCAGATCAGGCCTGCAAAGAAACTGCGTTTCACAGGCCTTTGGCAGAGATGTTCCCGGTAGGCTGCAAGAGGACTGTTTAGAGCGAGTTGTTTCTCAGCTTCCCAAAGAGCTGGAAGCAAGATGCTGACGGGATCAACTCGCCCCTTGGAAAGAAGCCTGTTCGTTGTGCCTTTAGCTCTAGGGCAATGTAGCACACCCAGAGCAGAAGTCCTACTTCAGCCAGATCAGGCCTGCAAAGAAACTGCGTTTCACAGGCCTTTGGAAGAGATGTTCCCGGTAGGCTGTAAGAGCACTGTGCAGAGCGAGTTGTTTCTTAGCTTCCCAAAGAGCTGGAAGCAAGATGCTGTGGGGCCCAACTCGCCCTTTGGAAAGAAGCCTGCACGTTGTGCCTTTCGGCCCTAGGGCAAAGTAGCACACCCAGAGCAGAAGTCCTACTTCAGCCGGATCAGGCCTGCAAAGAAACTGCGTTTCACAGGCCTTTGGAAGAGATGTTCCCGGTAGGCTGTAAGAGCACTGTGCAGAGCGAGTTGTTTCTTAGCTTCCCAAAGAGCTGGAAGCAAGATGCTGTGGGGCCCAACTCGCCCTTTGGAATGAAGCCTGCACGTTGTGCCTTTCGGCTCTAGGGCAAAGTAGCACACCCAGAGCAGAAGTCCTACTTCAGCCGGATCAGGCCTGCAAAGAAACTGCGTTTCACAGGCCTTTGGAAGAGATGTTCCCGGTAGGCTGTAAGAGCACTGTGCAGAGCGAGTTGTTTCTTAGCTTCCCAAAGAGCTGGAAGCAAGATGCTGTGGGGCCCAACTCGCCCTTTGGAATGAAGCCTGCACTTTGTGCCTTTCGGCTCTAGGGCAAAGTAGCACACCCAGAGCAGAAGTCCTACTTCAGCCAGATCAGGCCTGCAAAGAAACTGCGTTTCACAGCCCTTTGGAAGACATGCTCCCCGGAGGCTGTAAGAGCACTGTGCAGAGCGAGTTGTTTCTTAGCTTCCCAAAGAGCTGGAAGCAAGATTCTGTGGGGCCCAACTCGCCCTTTGGAAAGAAGCCTGCACGTTGTGCCTTTCAGCTCTAGGGCAAAGTAGCACGCCCAGAGCAGAAGTCCTACTTCAGCCAGATCAGGCCTGCAAAGAAACTGCGTTTCACAGGCCTTTGGAAGAGATGCTCCCGGTAGGCTGTAAGAGCACTGTGCAGAGCGAGTTGTTTCTTAGCTTCCCAAAGAGCTGGAAGCAAGATGCTGTGGGGCCCAACTCGCCCTTTGGAAAGAAGCCCGCACGTTGTGCCTTTCAGCTCTAGGGCAATGTAGCACACCCAGAGCAGAAGTCCTACTTCAGCCGGATCAGGCCTGCAAAGAAACTGCGTTTCACAGGCCTTTGGAAGAGATGCTCCAGGTAGGCTGTAAGAGCACTGTGCAGAGCGAGTTCTTTCTTAGCTTACCAAAGAGCTGGAAGCAAGATGCTGTGGGGCCCAACTCGCCCTTTGGAAAGAAGCCTGCACGTTGTGCCTTTCAGCTCTAGGGCAAAGTAGCACACCCAGAGCAGAAGTCCTACTTCAGCCAGATCAGGCCTGCAAAGAAACTGCGTTTCACAGGCCTTTGGAAGAGATGTTCCCGGTAGGCTTCAAGAGGACTGTGCAGAGCGAGTTGTTTCTTAGCTTCCCAAAGAGCTGGAAGCAAGATGCTGACGGGCCCAACTCGCCCCTTGGAAAGAAGCCTGTTCGTTGTGCCTTTAGCTCTAGGGCAATGTAGCACACCCAGAGCAGAAGTCCTACTTCAGCCAGATCAGGCCTGCAAAGAAACTGCGTTTCACAGGCCTTTGGAAGAGATGTTCCCGGTAGGCTGTAAGAGCACTGTGCAGAGCGAGTTGTTTCTTAGCTTCCCAAAGAGCTGGAAGCAAGATGCTGTGGGGCCCAACTTGCCCTTTGGAAAGAAGCCTGCACGTTGTGCCTTTCGGCTCTAGGGCAAAGTAGCACACCCAGAGCAGAAGTCCTACTTCAGCCAGATCAGGCCTGCAAAGAAACTGCATTTCACAGGCCTTTGGAAGAGATGTTCCCACTAGGCTGTAAGAGCACTGTGCAGAGCGAGTTGTTTCTTAGCTTCCCAAAGAGCTGGAAGCAAGATGCTGTGGGGCCCAACTCGCCCTTTGGAAAGTAGCCTGCACGTTGTGCCTTTCGGCTCTAGGGCAAAGTAGCACACCCAGAGCAGAAGTCCTACTTCAGCCAGATCAGGCCTGCAAAGAAACTGCGTTTCACAGGCCTTTGGAAGACATGCTCCCCGGAGGCTGTAAGAGCACTGTGCAGAGCGAGTTGTTTCTTAGCTTCCCAAAGAGCTGGAAGCAAGATTCTGTGGGGCCCAACTCGCCCTTTGGAAAGAAGCCTGCACGTTGTGCCTTTCAGCTCTAGGGCAAAGTAGCACGCCCAGAGCAGAAGTCCTACTTCAGCCAGATGAGGCCTGCAAAGAAACTGCGTTTCACAGGCCTTTGGAAGAGATGCTCCCGGTAGGCTGTAAGAGCACTGTGCAGAGCGAGTTGTTTCTTAGCTTCCCAAAGAGCTGGAAGCAAGATGCTGTGGGGCCCAACTCGCCCTTTGGAAAGAAGCCTGCACGTTGTGCCTTTCAGCTCTAGGGCAAAGAATCACACCCAGAGCAGAAGTCCTACTTCAGCCAGATCAGGCCTGCAAAGAAACTGCGTTTCACAGGACTTTGGAAGAGATGTTCCCACTAGGCTGTAAGAGCACTGAGCAGAGCGAGTTGTTTCTTAGCTTCCCAAAGAGCTGGAAGCAAGATGCTGTGGGGCCCAACTCGCCCCTTTTAAAGAAGCCTGCACGTTGTGCCTTTCAGCTCTAGGGCAAAGTAGCACACCCAGAGCAGAAGTCCTACTTCAGCCAGATCAGGCCTGCAAAGAAACTGCGTTTCACAGGCCTTTGGAAGAGATGTTCCCTGTAGGCTGTAAGAGCACTGTGCAGAGCGAGTTGTTTCTTAGCTTCCCAACGAGCTGGAAGCAAGATGCTGTGGGGCCCAACTCGCCCTTTGGAAAGAAGCCTGAACGTAGTGCCTTTCAGCTCTAGGACAAAGTAGCACACCCAGAGCAGAAGTCCTACTTCAGCCAGATCAGGCCTGCAAAGAAACTGCGTTTCACAGGCCTTTGGAAGAGATGTTCCCGGTAGGCTGTAAGAGCACTGTGCAGAGCGAGTTGTTTCTTAGCTTCCCAAAGAGCTGGAAGCAAGATGCTGTGGGGCCCAACTCGCCCTTTGGAATGAAGCCTGCACGTTGTGCCTTTCAGCTCTAGGGCCAATTAGCACACCCAGAGCAGAAGTCCTACTTCAGCCAGATCAGGCCTGCAAAGAAGCTGCGTTTACCAGGCCTTTGGAAGAGATGTTTCCGGTAGGCTGTAAGTACACTGGGGAGAGAGAGTTGTTACTTAGCTTCCCAAAGAGCTGGAAGCAAGATGCTGTGGGGCCCAACTCGCCCTTTGGAAAGAAGCCTGCACGTTGTGCCTTTCAGCTCTAGGGCAATGTAGCACACCCAGAGCAGAAGTCCTACTTCAGCCAGATCAGGCCTGCAAAGAAACTGCGTTTCACAGGCCTTTGGAAGAGATGTTCCCGGTAGGCTGTAAGAGCACTGTGCAGAGCGAGTTGTTTCTTAGCTTCCCAAAGAGCTGGAAGCAAGATGCTGTGGGGCCCAACTCGCCCTTTGGAAAGAAGCCTGCACGTTGTGCCTTTCAGCTCTAGGCAAAGTAGCACACCCAGAGCAGAAGTCCTACTTCAGCCAGATCAGGCCTGCAAAGAAACTGCGTTTCACAGGCCTTTGGAAGCGATGTTCCCGGTAGGCTGTAAGAGAACTGTGCAGAGCGAGTTGTTTCTTAGCTTCCCAAAGAGCTGGAAGCAAGATGCTGTGGGGCCCAACTCGCCCTTTGGAAAGAAGCCTGCACGTTGTGCCTTTCAGTTCTAGGGCAAAGTAGCACACCCAGAGCAGAAGTCCTACTTCAGCCAGATCAGGCCTGCAAAGAAACTGCGTTTCACAGGCCTTTGGAAGAGATGTTCCCGGTAGGCTGTAAGAGCACTGTGCAGAGCGAGTTGTTTCTTAGCTTCCCAAAGAGCTGGAAGCAAGATGCTGTGGGGCCCACCTTGCCCTTGGGAAAGAAGCCTGCCCGTTGTGCCTTTCAGCTCTAGGGCAAAGTAGCACACCCAGAGCAGAAGTCCTACTTCAGCCAGATCAGGCCTGCAAAGAAACTGCGTTTCACATGCCTTTGGAAGAGATGTTCCCACTAGGCTGTAAGAGCACTGTGCAGAGCGAGTTGTTTCTTAGCTTCCCAAAGACCTGGAAGCAAGATGTTGTGGGGCCCAACTCGCCCTTTGGAATGAAGCCTGCACGTTGTGGCTTACAAATCTAGGGCAAAGTAGCACACCCAGACCAGAAGTCCTACTTCAGCCAGATCAGGCCTGCAAAGAATCTGCGTTTCCCAGGCCTTTGGAAGAGATGTTCCCGGTAGGCTGTAAGAGCACTGTGCAGACCGAGTTGTTTCTTTGCTTCCCAAAGAGCTGTAAGCAAGATGCTGTGGGGCCCAACTCGCCCTTTGGAAAGAAGCCTGCACGTTGTGCCTTTCAGCTCTAGGGCCAAGTAGCACACCCAGAGCAGAAGTCCTACTTCAGCCAGATCAGGCCTGAAAAGAAGCTGCGTTTCCCAGGCCTTTGGAAGAGATGTTTCCGGTAGGCTGTAAGTACACTGTGCAGAGCGAGTGGTTTCTTAGCTTCCCAAAGAGCTGGAAGCAAGATGCTGTGGGGCCCAACTCGCCCTTTGGAAAGAAGCCTGCACGTTGTGCCTTTCAGCTCTAGGGCAAAGTAGCACACCCAGAGCAGAAGTCCTACTTCAGCCAGATCAGGCCTGCAAAGAAACTGCGTTTCACAGGCCTTTGGAAGAGATGTTCCCACTAGGCTGTAAGAGCACTGTGCAGAGCGAGCTGTTTCTTAGCTTCCCAAAGAGCTGGAAGCAAGATGCTGTGGGGCCCAACTCGCCCTTTGGAATGAAGCCTGCACGTTGTGGCTTACAGCTCTACGGCAAAGTAGCACACCCAGAGCAGAAGTCCTACTTCAGCCAGATCAGGCCAGCAAAGAAGCTGCGTTTGCCAGGCCTTTGGAAGAGATGTTTCCGGTAGGCTGTAAGAGCACTGTGCAGAGCGAGTGGTTTCTTAGCTTCCCAAAGAGCTGGAAGCAAGATGCTGTGGGGCCCATCTCGCCCTTTGGAAAGAAGCCTGCACGTTGTGCCTTTCAGCTCTAGGGCAAAGTATCACACCCAGAGCAAAAGTCCTGCTTCAGCCAGATCAGGCCTGCAAAGAAACTGCGTTTCACAGGCCTTTGGAAGAGATGCTCCAGGTAGGCTGTAAGAGCACTGTGCAGAGCGAGTTGTTTCTTAGCTTCCCAAAGAGCTGGAAGCAAGATGCTGTGGGGCCCAACTCGCCCTTTGGAAAGAAGCCTGCACGTTGTGCCTTTCGGCTCTAGGGCAAAGTAGCACACCCAGAGCAGAAGTCCTACTTCAGCCAGATCAGGCCTGCAAAGAAACTGCGTTTCACAGGCCTTTGGAAGACATGCTCCCCGGAGGGTGTAAGAGCACTGTGCAGAGCGAGTTGTTTCTTAGCTTCCCAAAGAGCTGGAAGCAAGATGCTGTGGGGCCCAAATCGCCCTTTGGAAAGAAGCCTGCACGTTGTGCCTTTCAGCTCTAGGGCAAAGTAGCACACCCAGAGCAGAAGTTCTACTTCAGCCAGATCAGGCCTGCAAAGAAACTGCGTTTCACAGGCCTTTGGAAGAGATGCTCCCGGTAGGCTGTAAGAGCACTGTGCAGAGCGAGTTGTTTCTTAGCTTCCCAAAGAGCTGGAAGCAAGATGCTGTGGGGCCCAACTCGCCCTTTGGAAAGAAGCCCGCACGGTGTGCCTTTCAGCTCTAGGGCAATGCAGCACACCCAGAGCAGAAGTCCTACTTCAGCCGGATCAGGCCTGCAAAGAAACTGCGTTTCACAGGCCTTTGGAAGAGATGTTCCCGGTAGGCTGTAAGAGCACTGTGCAGAGCGAGTTGTTTCTTAGCTTCCCAAAGAGCTGGAAGCAAGATGCTCTGGGGCCCAACTCGCCCTTTGGAATGAAGCCTGCACGTTGTGCCTTTCAGCTCTAGGGCAATGTAGCACACCCTGAGCAGAAGTCCTACTTCAGCCAGATCAGGCCTGCAAAGAAACTGCGTTTCACAGGCCTTTGGAAGAGATGCTCCCGCTAGGCTGCAACAGGACTGTGCAGAGCGAGTTGTTTCTTAGCTTCCCAAAGAGCTGGAAGCAAGATGCTGACGGGCCCAACTCGCCCCTTGGAAAGAAGCCTGTTCGTTGTGCCTTTAGCTCTAGGGCAATGTAGCACACCCAGAGCAGAAGTTCTACTTCAGCCAGATCAGGCCTGCAAAGAAACTGCGTTTCACAGGCCTTTGGAAGAGATGTTCCCGGTAGGCTGTAAGAGCACTGTGCAGAGCGAGTTGTTTCTTAGCTTCCCAAAGAGCTGGAAGCAAGATGCTGTGGGGCCCAACTTGCCCTTTGGAAAGAAGCCTGCACGTTGTGCCTTTCGGCTCTAGGGCAAAGTAGCACACCCAGAGCAGAAGTCGTACTTCAGCCAGATCAGGCCTGCAAAGAAACTGCGTTTTACAGGCCTTTGGAAGAGATACTCCAGGTAGGCTGTAAGAGCACTGTGCAGAGCGAGTTGTTTCTTAGCTTCCCAAAGAGCAGGAAGCAAGATGCCGTGGGGCCCAAATCGCCCTTTGGAAAGAAGCCTTCACGTTGTGCCTTTCAGCTCTAGGGCAAAGTAGCACACCCAGAGCAGAAGTCCTACTTCAGCCAGATCAGGCCTGCAAAGAAACTGCGTTTCACAGGCCTTTGGAAGAGATGTTCCCGGTAGGCTGTAAGAGCACTGTGCAGAGCGAGTTGTTTCTTAGCTTCCCAAAGAGCTGGAAGCAAGATGCTGTGGGGCCCAACTCGCCCTTTGGAAAGAAGCCTGCACGTTGTGCCTTTCAGCTCTAGGGCAAAGTATCACACCCAGAGCAGAAGTCCTACTTCAGCCAGATCAGGCCTGCAAAGAAACTGCGTTTCACATGCCTTTGGAAGAGATGTTCCCACTAGGCTGTAAGAGCACTGTGCAGAGCGAGTTGTTTCTTAGCTTCCCAAAGAGCTGGAAGCAAGATGCTGTGGGGCCCAACTCGCCCTTTGGAAAGAAGCCTGCACGTTGTGCCTTTCAGCTCTAGGGCAAAGTAGCACACCCAGAACAGAAGTCATACTTCAGCCAGATCAGGCCTGCAAATAAACTGCGTTTCACAGGCTGTTGGAAGAGATGTTCCCGGTAGGCTGTAAGAGCACTGTGCAGAGAGAGTTGTTACTTAGCTTCCCAAAGAGCTGGAAGCAAGATGCTGTGGGGCCCACCTCGCCCTTTGGAAAGAAGCCTTCACGTTGTGCCTTTCAGCTCTAGGGCAATGCAGCACACCCAGAGCAGAAGTCCTACTTCAGCCAGATCAGGCCTGCAAAGAAACTGCGTTTCACAGGCCTTTGGAAGAGATGTTCCCGGTAGGCTGTAAGAGCACTGTGCAGAGCGAGTTGTTTCTTAGCTTCCCAAAGAGCTGGAAGCAAGATGCTGTGGGGCCCAACTCGCCCTTTGGAAAGAAGCCTGCACGTTGCGCCTTTCAGCTCTAGGGCAAAGTACCACACCCAGAGCAGAAGTCCTACTTCAGCCAGATCAGGCCTGCAAAGAAACTGCGTTTCACAGGCCTTTGGAAGAGATGTTCCCGGTAGGCTGCAAGAGGACTGTGCAGAGCGAGTTGTTTCTTAGCTTCCCAAAGAGCTGGAAGCAAGATGCTGTGGGGCCCACCTTGCCCTTGGGAAAGAAGCCTGCCCGTTGTGCCTTTCAGCTCTAGGGCAAAGTAGCACACCCAGAGCAGAAGTCCTACTTCAGCCAGATCAGGCCTGCAAAGAAACTGCGTTTCACATGCCTTTGGAAGAGATGTTCCCACTAGGCTGTAAGAGCACTGTGCAGAGCGAGTTGTTTCTTAGCTTCCCAAAGACCTGGAAGCAAGATGTTGTGGGGACCAACTCGCCCTTTGGAATGAAGCCTGCACGTTGTGGCTTACAAATCTAGGGCAAAGTAGCACACCCAGAGCAGAAGTCCTACTTCAGCCAGATCAGGCCTGCAAAGAAGCTGCGTTTCACAGGCCTTTGGAAGAGATGTTCCCGGTAGGCTGTAAGAGCACTGTGCAGACCGAGTTGTTTCTTTGCTTCCCAAAGAGCTGTAAGCAAGATGCTGTGGGGCCCAACTCGCCCTTTGGAAAGAAGCCTGCACGTTGTGCCTTTCAGCTCTAGGGCCAAGTAGCACACCCAGAGCAGAAGTCCTACTTCAGCCAGATCAGGCCTGAAAAGAAGCTGCGTTTCCCAGGCCTTTGGAAGAGATGTTTCCGGTAGGCTGTAAGTACACTGTGCAGAGCGAGTGGTTTCTTAGCTTCCCAAAGAGCTGGAAGCAAGATGCTGTGGGGCCCAACTCGCCCTTTGGAAAGAAGCCTGCACGTTGTGCCTTTCAGCTCTAGGGCAAAGTAGCACACCCAGAGCAGAAGTCCTACTTCAGCCAGATCAGGCCTGCAAAGAAACTGCGTTTCACAGGCCTTTGGAAGAGATGTTCCCACTAGGCTGTAAGAGCACTGTGCAGAGCGAGCTGTTTCTTAGCTTCCCAAAGAGGTGGAAGCAAGATGCTGTGGGGCCCAACTCGCCCTTTGGAATGAAGCCTGCACGTTGTGGCTTACAGCTCTACGGCAAAGTAGCACACCCAGAGCAGAAGTCCTACTTCAGCCAGATCAGGCCAGCAAAGAAGCTGCGTTTCCCAGGCCTTGGAAGAGATGTTTCCGGTAGGCTGTAAGAGCACTATGCAGAGCGAGTGGTTTCTTAGCTTCCCAAAGAGCTGGTAGCAAGATGCTGTGGGGCCCAAATCGCCATTTGGAAAGAAGCCTGCACGTTGTGCCTTTCAGCTCTAGGGCAAAGTAGCGAACCCAGAGCAGAAGTCCTACTTCAGCCAGATCAGGCCTGCAAAGAAACTGCATTTCACAGGCCTTTGGAAGAGATGTTCCCACTAGGCTGTAAGAGCACTGTGCAGAGCGAGTTGTTTCTTAGCTTCCCAAAGAGCTGGAAGCAAGATGCTGTGGAGCCCAACTCGCCCTTTGGAAAGAAGCCTGCACGTTGTGCCTTTCAGCTCTAGGGCAAAGTAGCACACCCAGAGCAGAAGTCCTACTACATCCAGATCAGGCCTGCAAAGAAACTGCGTTTCACAGGCCTTTGGAAGAGATGTTCCCGGTATGCTGTAGGAGCACTGTGCAGAGCGAGTTGTTTCTTAGCTTCCCAAAGAGCTGGAAGCAAGATGCTGTGGGGCCCAACTCGCCCCTTTTAAAGAAGCCTGCACGTTGTGCCTTTCAGCTCTAGGGCAGTGTAGCACACGGAGAGCAGAAGTCCTACTTCAGCCAGATCAGGCCTGCAAAGAAACTGCGTTTCACAGGCCTTTGGAAGAGATGTTCCCACTAGGCTGTAAGAGCACTGTGCAGAGCGAGTTGTTTCTTAGCATCCCAAAGAGCTGGAAGCAAGATGCTGTGGGGCCCAACTCGCCCTTTGGAAAGAAGCCTGCACGTTGTGCCTTTCAGCTCTAGGCAAAGTAGCACACCCAGAGCAGAAGTCCTACTTCAGCCAGATCAGGCCTGCAAAGAAACTGCGTTTCACAGGCCTTTGGAAGAGATGTTCCCGGTAGGCTGTAAGAGCACTGTGCAGAGCGAGTTGTTTCTTAGCTTCCCAAAGAGCTGGAAGCAAGATGCTGTGGGGCCCAACTCGCCCTTTGGAAAGAAGCCTGCACGTTGTGCCTTTCGGCTCTGGGGCAAAGTAGCACAACCAGAGCAGAAGTCCTACTTCAGCCAGATCAGGCCTGCAAAGAAACTGGGTTTCACAGGCCTTTGGAAGAGATGCTCCCGGTAGGCTGTAAGAGCACTGTGCAGAGCGAGTTGTTTCTTAGCTTCCCAAAGAGCTGGAAGCAAGATGCTGTGGGGCCCAACTCGCCCTTTGGAAAAAAGCCTGCACGTTGTGCCTTTCGGCTCTAGGTCAAAGTAGCACGCCCAGAGCAGAAGTCCTACTTCAGCCAGATCAGGCCTGCAAAGAAACTGCGTTTCACAGGCCTTTGGAAGAGATGTTCCCAGTAGGCTGTAAGAGCACTGTGCAGAGCGAGTTGTTTCTTAGCTTCCCAAAGAGCTGGAAGCAAGATGCTGTGGGGCCCAACTCGCCCGTTGGAAAGAAGCCTGCACGTTGTGCCTTTCAGCTCTAGGGCAAAGTAGCACACCCAGAGCAGAAGTCCTACTTCAGCCAGATCAGGCCTGCAAAGAAACTGCGTTTCACAGGCCTTTGGAAGAGATGTTCCCGGTAGGCTGTAAGAGCACTGTGCAGAGCGAGTTGTTTCTTAGCTTCCCAAAGAGCTGGAAGCAAGATGCTGTGGGGCCCAACTCGCCCTTTGGAAAGAAGCCTGCACGTTGTGCCTTTCAGCTCTAGGGCAAAGAAGGACACCCAGAGCAGAAGTCCTACTTCAGCCAGATCAGGCCTGGAAAGAAACTTCGTTTCACAGGCATTTGGAAGAGATGTTCCCACTAGGCTGTAAGAGCACTGTGCAGAGCGAGTTGTTTCTTAGCTTCCCAAAGAGCTGGAAGCAAGATGCTGTGGGGCCCAACTCGCCCTTTGGAAAGAAGCCTGCACGTTGTGCCTTTCAGCTCTAGGGCAAAGTAGCACACCCAGAGCAGAAGTCCTACTTCAGCCAGATCAGGCCTGCAAAGAAACTGCGTTTCACAGGCCTTTGGAAGAGATGTTCCCGGTAGGCTGTAAGAGCACTGAGCAGAGCGAATTCTTTCTTAGGTTCCCAAAGAGCTGGAAGCAAGATGCTGTGGGGCCCAACTTGCCCTTTGGAAAGAAGCCTGCACGTTGTGCCTTTCAGCTCTAGGGCAAAGTAGCACACCCAGAGCAGAAGTCCTACTTCATCCAGAATAGGCCTGCAAAGAAACTGGGTTTAACAAGCCATTGGAAGAGATGTTCCCGGTAGGCTGTAAGAGCACTGTGCAGAGCGAGATGTTTCTTAGCTTCCCAAAGAGCTGGAAGCAAGATGCTGCGGGGCCCAACTCGCCCCTTGGAAAGAAGCCTGCACGTTGTGCCTTTCAGCCCTAGGGCAATGTAGCACACCCAGAGCAGAAGTCCTACTTCAGCCAGATCAGGCCTGCAAAGAAACTGCGTTTCACAGGCCTTTGGAAGAGATGTTCCCGGTAGGCTGTAAGAGCACTGTGCAGAGCGAGTTGTTTCTTAGCTTCCGAAAGAGCTGGAAGCAAGATGCTGTGGGGCCCAACTCGCCCTTTGGAAAGAAGCCTGCACGTTGTGCCTTTCAGCTCTAGGGCAAAGTAGCACACCCAGAGCAGAAGTCCTACTTCAGCCAGATCAGGCCTGCAAAGAAACTGCGTTTCACAGGCCTTTGGAAGACATGCTCCCCGGAGGCTGTAAGAGCACTGTGCAGAGCGAGTTGTTTCTTAGCTTCCCAAAGAGCTGGAAGCAAGATGCTGTGGGGCCCAACTCGCCCCTTTTAAAGAAGCCTGCACGTTGTGCCTTTCAGCTCTAGGGCAAAGTAGCACACCCAGAGCAGAAGTCCTACTTCAGCCAGATCAGGCCTGCAAAGAAACTGCGTTTCACAGGCCTTTGGAAGAGATGTTCCCGGTAGGCTGTAAGAGCACTGTGCAGAGCGAGTTGTTTCTTAGCTTCCCAAAGAGCTGGAAGCAAGATGCTGTGGGGCCCAACTCGCACTTTGGAAAGAAGCCTGCACGTTGTGCCTTTCAGCTCTAGGGCAATGTAGGACACCCAGAGAAGGAGTCCTACTTCAGCCAGATGAGGCCTGTAAAGAAACTGCGTTTCACAGGCCTTTGGAAGAGATGTTCCCGGTAGGCTGCAAGAGGACTGTGCAGAGCGAGTTGTTTCTCAGCTTCCCAAAGAGCTGGAAGCAAGATGCTGACGGGCCCAACTCGCCCCTTGGAAAGAAGCCTGTTCGTTGTGCCTTTAGCTCTAGGGCAATGTAGCACACCCAGAGCAGAAGTCCTACTTCAGCCAGATCAGGCCTGCAAAGAAACTGCGTTTCACAGGCCTTTGGAAGAGATGTTCCCGGTAGGCTGTAAGAGCACTGTGCAGAGCGAGTTGTTTCTTAGCTTCCCAAAGAGCTGGAAGCAAGATGCTGTGGGGCCCAACTCGCCCTTTGGAAAGAAGCCTGCACGTTGTGCCTTTCGGCCCTAGGGCAAAGTAGCACACCCAGAGCAGAAGTCCTACTTCAGCCAGATGAGGCCTGCAAAGAAACTGCGTTTCACAGGCCTTTGGAAGAGATGTTCCCGGTAGGCTGTAAGAGCACTGTGCAGAGCGAGTTGTTTCTTAGCTTCCCAAAGAGCTGGAAGCAAGATGCTGTGGGGCCCAACTCGCCCTTTGGAATGAAGCCTGCACGTTGTGCCTTTCGGCTCTAGGGCAAAGTAGCACACCCAGAGCAGAAGTCCTACTTCAGCCAGATCAGGCCTGCAAAGAAACTGCGTTTCACAGCCCTTTGGAAGACATGCTCCCCGGAGGCTGTAAGAGCACTGTGCAGAGCGAGTTGTTTCTTAGCTTCCCAAAGAGCTGGAAGCAAGATTCTGTGGGGCCCAACTCGCCCTTTGGAAAGAAGCCTGCACGTTGTGCCTTTCAGCTCTAGGGCAAAGTAGCACGCCCAGAGCAGAAGTCCTACTTCAGCCAGATCAGGCCTGCAAAGAAACTGCGTTTCACAGGCCTTTGGAAGAGATGCTCCCGGTAGGCTGTAAGAGCACTGTGCAGAGCGAGTTGTTTCTTAGCTTCCCAAAGAGCTGGAAGCAAGATGCTGTGGGGCCCAAATCGCCCTTTGGAAAGAAGCCTGCACGTTGTGCCTTTCAGCTCTAGGGCAAAGTAGCACACCCAGAGCAGAAGTCCTACTTCAGCCAGATCAGGCCTGCAAAGAAACTGCGTTTCACAGGCCTTTGGAAGAGATGTTCCCGGTAGGCTGTAAGAGCACTGTGCAGAGCGAGTTGTTTCTTAGCTTCCCAAAGAGCTGGAAGCAAGATGCTGTGGGGCCCAACTCGCCCTTTGGAATGAAGCCTGCACGTTGTGCCTTTCGGCTCTAGGGCAAAGTAGCACACCCAGAGCAGAAGTCCTACTTCAGCCAGATCAGGCCTGCAACGAAACTGCGTTTCACAGGCCTTTGGAAGAGATGTTCCCGGTAGGCTGTAAGAGCACTGAGCAGAGCGAATTCTTTCTTAGGTTCCCAAAGAGCTGGAAGCAAGATGCTGTGGGGCCCAACTCGCCCCTTGGAAAGAAGCCTGCACGTTGTGCCTTTCAGCTCTAGGGCAAAGTAGCACACCCAGAGCAGAAGTCCTACTACATCCAGAATAGGCCTGCAAAGAAACTGGGTTTAACAAGCCTTTGGAAGAGATGTTCCCGGTAGGCTGTAAGAGCACTGTGCAGAGCGAGTTGTTTCTTAGCTTCCCAAAGAGCTGGAAGCAAGATGCTGTGGGGCCCAACTCGCCCCTTGGAAAGAAGCCTGCACGTTGTGCCTTTCAGCTCTAGGGCAATGTAGCACACCCAGAGCAGAAGTCCTACTTCAGCCAGATCAGGCCTGCAAAGAAACTGCGTTTCACAGGCCTTTGGAAGAGATGTTCCCGGTAGGCTGTAAGAGCACTGTGCAGAGCGAGTTGTTTCTTAGCTTCCCAAAGAGCTGGAAGCAAGATGCTGTGGGGCCCAACTCGCCCTTTGGAAAGAAGCCTGCACGTTGTGCCTTTCAGCTCTAGGGCAAAGTAGCACACCCAGAGCAGAAGTCCTACTTCAGCCAGATCAGGCCTGCAAAGAAACTGCGTTTCACAG
Source organism: Equus caballus (assembly GCF_041296265.1). Classification (NCBI taxonomy): domain Eukaryota; kingdom Metazoa; phylum Chordata; class Mammalia; order Perissodactyla; family Equidae; genus Equus; species Equus caballus. Next base: position 35,107,580 of record NC_091691.1, read on the forward strand.
GCCTTTGGAAGAGATGTTCCCTGTAGGCTGCATGAGGACTGTGCAGAGCGAGTTGTTTCTTAGCTTCCCAAAGAGCTGGAAGCAAGATGCTGTGGGGCCCAACTCGCCCTTTGGAAAGAAGCCTGCACGTTGTGCCTTTCAGCTCTAGTGCAAAGTAGCACACCAAGAGCAGAAGTCCTACTTCAGCCAGGTAAGGCCTGCAAAGAAACTGCGTTTCACAGGCCTTTGGAAGAGATGTTCCCGGTAGGCTGTAAGAGCACTGTGCAGAGCGAGTTGTTTCTTAGCTTCCCAAAGAGCTGGAAGCAAGATGCTGTGGGGCCCAACTCGCCCTTTGGAAAGGAGCCTGCACGTTGTGCCTTTCAGCTCTAGGGCAAAGTAGCACACCCAGAGCAGAAGTCCTACTTCAGCCAGATCAGGCCTGCAAAGAAACTGCGTTTCACAGGCCTTTGGAAGAGATGTTCCCGGTAGGCTGTAAGAGCACTGTGCAGAGCGAGTTGTTTCTTAGCTTCCCAAAGAGCTGGAAGCAAGATGCTGTGGGGCCCAACTCGCACTTTGGAAAGAAGCCTGCACGTTGTGCCTTTCAGCTCTAGGGCAATGTAGGACACCCAGAGAAGGAGTCCTACTTCAGCCAGATCAGGCCTGCAAAGAAACTGCGTTTCACAGGCCTTTGGCAGAGATGTTCCCGGTAGGCTGCAAGAGGACTGTTTAGAGCGAGTTGTTTCTCAGCTTCCCAAAGAGCTGGAAGCAAGATGCTGACGGGATCAACTCGCCCCTTGGAAAGAAGCCTGTTCGTTGTGCCTTTAGCTCTAGGGCAATGTAGCACACCCAGAGCAGAAGTCCTACTTCAGCCAGATCAGGCCTGCAAAGAAACTGCGTTTCACAGGCCTTTGGAAGAGATGTTCCCGGTAGGCTGTAAGAGCACTGTGCAGAGCGAGTTGTTTCTTAGCTTCCCAAAGAGCTGGAAGCAAGATGCTGTGGGGCCCAACTCGCCCTTTGGAAAGAAGCCTGCACGTTGTGCCTTTCGGCCCTAGGGCAAAGTAGCACACCCAGAGCAGAAGTCCTACTTCAGCCGGATCAGGCCTGCAAAGAAACTGCGTTTCACAGGCCTTTGGAAGAGATGTTCCCGGTAGGCTGTAAGAGCACTGTGCAGAGCGAGTTGTTTCTTAGCTTCCCAAAGAGCTGGAAGCAAGATGCTGTGGGGCCCAACTCGCCCTTTGGAATGAAGCCTGCACGTTGTGCCTTTCGGCTCTAGGGCAAAGTAGCACACCCAGAGCAGAAGTCCTACTTCAGCCGGATCAGGCCTGCAAAGAAACTGCGTTTCACAGGCCTTTGGAAGAGATGTTCCCGGTAGGCTGTAAGAGCACTGTGCAGAGCGAGTTGTTTCTTAGCTTCCCAAAGAGCTGGAAGCAAGATGCTGTAGGGCCCAACTCGCCCTTTGGAATGAAGCCTGCACTTTGTGCCTTTCGGCTCTAGGGCAAAGTAGCACACCCAGAGCAGAAGTCCTACTTCAGCCAGATCAGGCCTGCAAAGAAACTGCGTTTCACAGCCCTTTGGAAGACATGCTCCCCGGAGGCTGTAAGAGCACTGTGCAGAGCGAGTTGTTTCTTAGCTTCCCAAAGAGCTGGAAGCAAGATTCTGTGGGGCCCAACTCGCCCTTTGGAAAGAAGCCTGCACGTTGTGCCTTTCAGCTCTAGGGCAAAGTAGCACGCCCAGAGCAGAAGTCCTACTTCAGCCAGATCAGGCCTGCAAAGAAACTGCGTTTCACAGGCCTTTGGAAGAGATGCTCCCGGTAGGCTGTAAGAGCACTGTGCAGAGCGAGTTGTTTCTTAGCTTCCCAAAGAGCTGGAAGCAAGATGCTGTGGGGCCCAACTCGCCCTTTGGAAAGAAGCCCGCACGTTGTGCCTTTCAGCTCTAGGGCAATGTAGCACACCCAGAGCAGAAGTCCTACTTCAGCCGGATCAGGCCTGCAAAGAAACTGCGTTTCACAGGCCTTTGGAAGAGATGCTCCAGGTAGGCTGTAAGAGCACTGTGCAGAGCGAGTTCTTTCTTAGCTTACCAAAGAGCTGGAAGCAAGATGCTGTGGGGCCCAAATCGCCCTTTGGAAAGAAGCCTGCACGTTGTGCCTTTCAGCTCTAGGGCAAAGTAGCACACCCAGAGCAGAAGTCCTACTTCAGCCAGATCAGGCCTGCAAAGAAACTGCGTTTCACAGGCCTTTGGAAGAGATGTTCCCGGTAGGCTTCAAGAGGACTGTGCAGAGCGAGTTGTTTCTTAGCTTCCCAAAGAGCTGGAAGCAAGATGCTGACGGGCCCAACTCGCCCCTTGGAAAGAAGCCTGTTCGTTGTGCCTTTAGCTCTAGGGCAATGTAGCACACCCAGAGCAGAAGTCCTACTTCAGCCAGATCAGGCCTGCAAAGAAACTGCGTTTCACAGGCCTTTGGAAGAGATGTTCCCGGTAGGCTGTAAGAGCACTGTGCAGAGCGAGTTGTTTCTTAGCTTCCCAAAGAGCTGGAAGCAAGATGCTGTGGGGCCCAACTTGCCCTTTGGAAAGAAGCCTGCACGTTGTGCCTTTCGGCTCTAGGGCAAAGTAGCACACCCAGAGCAGAAGTCCTACTTCAGCCAGATCAGGCCTGCAAAGAAACTGCATTTCACAGGCCTTTGGAAGAGATGTTCCCACTAGGCTGTAAGAGCACTGTGCAGAGCGAGTTGTTTCTTAGCTTCCCAAAGAGCTGGAAGCAAGATGCTGTGGGGCCCAACTCGCCCTTTGGAAAGTAGCCTGCACGTTGTGCCTTTCGGCTCTAGGGCAAAGTAGCACACCCAGAGCAGAAGTCCTACTTCAGCCAGATCAGGCCTGCAAAGAAACTGCGTTTCACAGGCCTTTGGAAGACATGCTCCCCGGAGGCTGTAAGAGCACTGTGCAGAGCGAGTTGTTTCTTAGCTTCCCAAAGAGCTGGAAGCAAGATTCTGTGGGGCCCAACTCGCCCTTTGGAAAGAAGCCTGCACGTTGTGCCTTTCAGCTCTAGGGCAAAGTAGCACGCCCAGAGCAGAAGTCCTACTTCAGCCAGATGAGGCCTGCAAAGAAACTGCGTTTCACAGGCCTTTGGAAGAGATGCTCCCGGTAGGCTATAAGAGCACTGTGCAGAGCGAGTTGTTTCTTAGCTTCCCAAAGAGCTGGAAGCAAGATGCTGTGGGGCCCAACTCGCCCTTTGGAAAGAAGCCTGCACGTTGTGCCTTTCAGCTCTAGGGCAAAGAATCACACCCAGAGCAGAAGTCCTACTTCAGCCAGATCAGGCCTGCAAAGAAACTGCGTTTCACAGGACTTTGGAAGAGATGTTCCCACTAGGCTGTAAGAGCACTGAGCAGAGCGAGTTGTTTCTTAGCTTCCCAAAGAGCTGGAAGCAAGATGCTGTGGGGCCCAACTCGCCCCTTTTAAAGAAGCCTGCACGTTGTGCCTTTCAGCTCTAGGGCAAAGTAGCACACCCAGAGCAGAAGTCCTACTTCAGCCAGATCAGGCCTGCAAAGAAACTGCGTTTCACAGGCCTTTGGAAGAGATGTTCCCTGTAGGCTGTAAGAGCACTGTGCAGAGCGAGTTGTTTCTTAGCTTCCCAACGAGCTGGAAGCAAGATGCTGTGGGGCCCAACTCGCCCTTTGGAAAGAAGCCTGAACGTAGTGCCTTTCAGCTCTAGGACAAAGTAGCACACCCAGAGCAGAAGTCCTACTTCAGCCAGATCAGGCCTGCAAAGAAACTGCGTTTCACAGGCCTTTGGAAGAGATGTTCCCGGTAGGCTGTAAGAGCACTGTGCAGAGCGAGTTGTTTCTTAGCTTCCCAAAGAGCTGGAAGCAAGATGCTGTGGGGCCCAACTCGCCCTTTGGAATGAAGCCTGCACGTTGTGCCTTTCAGCTCTAGGGCCAATTAGCACACCCAGAGCAGAAGTCCTACTTCAGCCAGATCAGGCCTGCAAAGAAGCTGCGTTTACCAGGCCTTTGGAAGAGATGTTTCCGGTAGGCTGTAAGTACACTGGGGAGAGAGAGTTGTTACTTAGCTTCCCAAAGAGCTGGAAGCAAGATGCTGTGGGGCCCAACTCGCCCTTTGGAAAGAAGCCTGCACGTTGTGCCTTTCAGCTCTAGGGCAATGTAGCACACCCAGAGCAGAAGTCCTACTTCAGCCAGATCAGGCCTGCAAAGAAACTGCGTTTCACAGGCCTTTGGAAGAGATGTTCCCGGTAGGCTGTAAGAGCACTGTGCAGAGCGAGTTGTTTCTTAGCTTCCCAAAGAGCTGGAAGCAAGATGCTGTGGGGCCCAACTCGCCCTTTGGAAAGAAGCCTGCACGTTGTGCCTTTCAGCTCTAGGCAAAGTAGCACACCCAGAGCAGAAGTCCTACTTCAGCCAGATCAGGCCTGCAAAGAAACTGCGTTTCACAGGCCTTTGGAAGCGATGTTCCCGGTAGGCTGTAAGAGAACTGTGCAGAGCGAGTTGTTTCTTAGCTTCCCAAAGAGCTGGAAGCAAGATGCTGTGGGGCCCAACTCGCCCTTTGGAAAGAAGCCTGCACGTTGTGCCTTTCAGTTCTAGGGCAAAGTAGCACACCCAGAGCAGAAGTCCTACTTCAGCCAGATCAGGCCTGCAAAGAAACTGCGTTTCACAGGCCTTTGGAAGAGATGTTCCCGGTAGGCTGTAAGAGCACTGTGCAGAGCGAGTTGTTTCTTAGCTTCCCAAAGAGCTGGAAGCAAGATGCTGTGGGGCCCAACTCGCCCTTTGGAAAGAAGCCTGCACGTTGTGCCTTTCAGCTCTAGGGCAAAGTAGCACACCCAGAGCAGAAGTCCTACTTCAGCCAGATCAGGCCTGCAAAGAAACTGCGTTTCACAGGCCTTTGGAAGAGATGTTCCCGGTAGGCTGTAAGAGCACTGTGCAGAGCGAGTTGTTTCTTAGCTTCCCAAAGAGCTGGAAGCAAGATGCTGTGGGGCCCAACTCGCCCTTTGGAAAGAAGCCTGCACGTTGTGCCTTTCGGCTCTGGGGCAAAGTAGCACAACCAGAGCAGAAGTCCTACTTCAGCCAGATCAGGCCTGCAAAGAAACTGGGTTTCACAGGCCTTTGGAAGAGATGCTCCCGCTAGGCTGTAAGAGCACTGTGCAGAGCGAGTTGTTTCTTAGCTTCCCAAAGAGCTGGAAGCAAGATGCTGTGGGGCCCAACTCGCCCTTTGGAAAGAAGCCTGCACGTTGTGCCTTTCAGCTCTAGGGCAAAGTAGCACACCCAGAGCAGAAGTCCTACTTCAGCCAGATCAGGCCTGCAAAGAAACTGCGTTTCACAGGCCTTTGGAAGAGATGTTCCCGGTAGGCTGTAAGAGCACTGAGCAGAGCGAATTCTTTCTTAGGTTCCCAAAGAGCTGGAAGCAAGATGCTGTGGGGCCCAACTCGCCCTTTGGAAAGAAGCCTGCACGTTGTGCCTTTCAGCTATAGGGCAAAGTAGCACACCCAGAGCAGAAGTCCTACTTCATCCAGAATAGGCCTGCAAAGAAACTGGGTTTAACAAGCCATTGGAAGACATGCTCCCCGGTAGGCTGTAAGAGCACTGTGCAGAGCGAGTTGTTTCTTAGCTTCCCAAAGAGCTGGAAGCAAGATGCTGCGGGGCCCAACTCTCCCCTTGGAAAGAAGCCTGCACGTTGTGCCTTTCAGCCCTAGGGCAATGTAGCACACCCAGAGCAGAAGTCCTACTTCAGCCAGATCAGGCCTGCAAAGAAACTGCGTTTCACAGGCCTTTGGAAGAGATGTTCCCGGTAGGCTGTAAGAGCACTGAGCAGAGCGAGTTCTTTCTTAGCTTCCCAAAGAGCTGGAAGCAAGATGCTGTGGGGCCCAACTCGCCCTTTGGAAAGAAGCCTGCACGTTGTGCCTTTCAGCTCTAGGGCAAAGTAGCACACCCAGAGCAGAAGTCCTACTTCAGCCAGATCAGGCCTGCAAAGAAACTGCGTTTCACAGGCCTTTGGAAGAGATGTTCCCGGTAGGCTGCATGAGGACTGTGCAGAGCGAGTTGTTTCTTAGCTTCCCAAAGAGCTGGAAGCAAGATGCTGTGGGGCCCAACTCGCCCTTTGGAAAGAAGCCTGCACGTTGTGCCTTTCAGCTCTAGGGCAAAGTAGCACACCCAGAGCAGAAGTCCTACTTCAGCCAGGTAAGGCCTGCAAAGAAACTGCGTTTCACAGGCCTTTGGAAGAGATGTTCCCGGTAGGCTGTAAGAGCACTGTGCAGAGCGAGTTCTTTCTTAGCTTCCCAAAGAGCTGGAAGCAAGCTGCTGTGGGGCCCAACTCGCCCTTTGGAAAGGAGCCTGCACGTTGTGCCTTTCAGCTCTAGGGCAAAGTAGCACACCCAGAGCAGAAGTCCTACTTCAGCCAGATCAGGCCTGCAAAGAAACTGCGTTTCACAGGCCTTTGGAAGAGATGTTCCCGGTAGGCTGTAAGAGCACTGTGCAGAGCGAGTTGTTTCTTAGCTTCCCAAAGAGCTGGAAGCAAGATGCTGTGGGGCCCAACTCGCCCTTTGGAAAGGAGCCTGCACGTTGTGCCTTTCAGCTCTAGGGCAATGTAGGACACCCAGAGAAGGAGTCCTACTTCAGCCAGATGAGGCCTGTAAAGAAACTGCGTTTCACAGGCCTTTGGAAGAGATGTTCCCGGTAGGCTGCAAGAGGACTGTGCAGAGCGAGTTGTTTCTCAGCTTCCCAAAGAGCTGGAAGCAAGATGCTGACGGGCCCAACTCGCCCCTTGGAAAGAAGCCTGTTCGTTGTGCCTTTAGCTCTAGGGCAATGTAGCACACCCAGAGCAGAAGTCCTACTTCAGCCAGATCAGGCCTGCAAAGAAACTGCGTTTCACAGGCCTTTGGAAGAGATGTTCCCGGTAGGCTGTAAGAGCACTGTGCAGAGCGAGTTGTTTCTTAGCTTCCCAAAGAGCTGGAAGCAAGATGCTGTGGGGCCCAACTCGCCCTTTGGAAAGAAGCCTGCACGTTGTGCCTTTCGGCCCTAGGGCAAAGTAGCACACCCAGAGCAGAAGTCCTACTTCAGCCAGATGAGGCCTGCAAAGAAACTGCGTTTCACAGGCCTTTGGAAGAGATGTTCCCGGTAGGCTGTAAGAGCACTGTGCAGAGCGAGTTGTTTCTTAGCTTCCCAAAGAGCTGGAAGCAAGATGCTGTGGGGCCCAACTCGCCCTTTGGAATGAAGCCTGCACGTTGTGCCTTTCGGCTCTAGGGCAAAGTAGCACACCCAGAGCAGAAGTCCTACTTCAGCCAGATCAGGCCTGCAAAGAAACTGCGTTTCACAGCCCTTTGGAAGACATGCTCCCCGGAGGCTGTAAGAGCACTGTGCAGAGCGAGTTGTTTCTTAGCTTCCCAAAGAGCTGGAAGCAAGATTCTGTGGGGCCCAACTCGCCCTTTGGAAAGAAGCCTGCACGTTGTGCCTTTCAGCTCTAGGGCAAAGTAGCACGCCCAGAGCAGAAGTCCTACTTCAGCCAGATCAGGCCTGCAAAGAAACTGCGTTTCACAGGCCTTTGGAAGAGATGCTCCCGGTAGGCTGTAAGAGCACTGTGCAGAGCGAGTTGTTTCTTAGCTTCCCAAAGAGCTGGAAGCAAGATGCTGTGGGGCCCAAATCGCCCTTTGGAAAGAAGCCTGCACGTTGTGCCTTTCAGCTCTAGGGCAAAGTAGCACACCCAGAGCAGAAGTCCTACTTCAGCCAGATCAGGCCTGCAAAGAAACTGCGTTTCACAGGCCTTTGGAAGAGATGTTCCCGGTAGGCTGTAAGAGCACTGTGCAGAGCGAGTTGTTTCTTAGCTTCCCAAAGAGCTGGAAGCAAGATGCTGTGGGGCCCAACTCGCCCTTTGGAATGAAGCCTGCACGTTGTGCCTTTCGGCTCTAGGGCAAAGTAGCACACCCAGAGCAGAAGTCCTACTTCAGCCGGATCAGGCCTGCAACGAAACTGCGTTTCACAGGCCTTTGGAAGAGATGTTCCCGGTAGGCTGTAAGAGCACTGAGCAGAGCGAATTCTTTCTTAGGTTCCCAAAGAGCTGGAAGCAAGATGCTGTGGGGCCCAACTCGCCCCTTGGAAAGAAGCCTGCACGTTGTGCCTTTCAGCTCTAGGGCAAAGTAGCACACCCAGAGCAGAAGTCCTACTACATCCAGAATAGGCCTGCAAAGAAACTGGGTTTAACAAGCCTTTGGAAGAGATGTTCCCGGTAGGCTGTAAGAGCACTGTGCAGAGCGAGTTGTTTCTTAGCTTCCCAAAGAGCTGGAAGCAAGATGCTGTGGGGCCCAACTCGCCCCTTGGAAAGAAGCCTGCACGTTGTGCCTTTCAGCTCTAGGGCAATGTAGCACACCCAGAGCAGAAGTCCTACTTCAGCCAGATCAGGCCTGCAAAGAAACTGCGTTTCACAGGCCTTTGGAAGAGATGTTCCCGGTAGGCTGTAAGAGCACTGTGCAGAGCGAGTTGTTTCTTAGCTTCCCAAAGAGCTGGAAGCAAGATGCTGTGGGGCCCAACTCGCCCTTTGGAAAGAAGCCTGCACGTTGTGCCTTTCAGCTCTAGGGCAAAGTAGCACACCCAGAGCAGAAGTCCTACTTCAGCCAGATCAGGCCTGCAAAGAAACTGCGTTTCACAGGCCTTTGGAAGAGATGTTCCCTGTAGGCTGCATGAGGACTGTGCAGAGCGAGTTGTTTCTTAGCTTCCCAAAGAGCTGGAAGCAAGATGCTGTGGGGCCCAACTCGCCCTTTGGAAAGAAGCCTGCACGTTGTGCCTTTCAGCTCTAGTGCAAAGTAGCACACCAAGAGCAGAAGTCCTACTTCAGCCAGGTAAGGCCTGCAAAGAAACTGCGTTTCACAGGCCTTTGGAAGAGATGTTCCCGGTAGGCTGTAAGAGCACTGTGCAGAGCGAGTTGTTTCTTAGCTTCCCAAAGAGCTGGAAGCAAGATGCTGTGGGGCCCAACTCGCCCTTTGGAAAGGAGCCTGCACGTTGTGCCTTTCAGCTCTAGGGCAAAGTAGCACACCCAGAGCAGAAGTCCTACTTCAGCCAGATCAGGCCTGCAAAGAAACTGCGTTTCACAGGCCTTTGGAAGAGATGTTCCCGGTAGGCTGTAAGAGCACTGTGCAGAGCGAGTTGTTTCTTAGCTTCCCAAAGAGCTGGAAGCAAGATGCTGTGGGGCCCAACTCGCACTTTGGAAAGAAGCCTGCACGTTGTGCCTTTCAGCTCTAGGGCAATGTAGGACACCCAGAGAAGGAGTCCTACTTCAGCCAGATCAGGCCTGCAAAGAAACTGCGTTTCACAGGCCTTTGGCAGAGATGTTCCCGGTAGGCTGCAAGAGGACTGTGCAGAGCGAGTTGTTTCTCAGCTTCCCAAAGAGCTGGAAGCAAGATGCTGACGGGATCAACTCGCCCCTTGGAAAGAAGCCTGTTCGTTGTGCCTTTAGCTCTAGGGCAATGTAGCACACCCAGAGCAGAAGTCCTACTTCAGCCAGATCAGGCCTGCAAAGAAACTGCGTTTCACAGGCCTTTGGAAGAGATGTTCCCGGTAGGCTGTAAGAGCACTGTGCAGAGCGAGTTGTTTCTTAGCTTCCCAAAGAGCTGGAAGCAAGATGCTGTGGGGCCCAACTCGCCCTTTGGAAAGAAGCCTGCACGTTGTGCCTTTCGGCCCTAGGGCAAAGTAGCACACCCAGAGCAGAAGTCCTACTTCAGCCGGATCAGGCCTGCAAAGAAACTGCGTTTCACAGGCCTTTGGAAGAGATGTTCCTGGTAGGCTGTAAGAGCACTGTGCAGAGCGAGTTGTTTCTTAGCTTCCCAAAGAGCTGGAAGCAAGATGCTGTGGGGCCCAACTCGCCCTTTGGAATGAAGCCTGCACGTTGTGCCTTTCGGCTCTAGGGCAAAGTAGCACACCCAGAGCAGAAGACCTACTTCAGCCGGATCAGGCCTGCAAAGAAACTGCGTTTCACAGGCCTTTGGAAGAGATGTTCCCGGTAGGCTGTAAGAGCACTGTGCAGAGCGAGTTGTTTCTTAGCTTCCCAAAGAGCTGGAAGCAAGATGCTGTGGGGCCCAACTCGCCCTTTGGAATGAAGCCTGCACTTTGTGCCTTTCGGCTCTAGGGCAAAGTAGCACACCCAGAGCAGAAGTCCTACTTCAGCCAGATCAGGCCTGCAAAGAAACTGCGTTTCACAGCCCTTTGGAAGACATGCTCCCCGGAGGCTGTAAGAGCACTGTGCAGAGCGAGTTGTTTCTTAGCTTCCCAAAGAGCTGGAAGCAAGATTCTGTGGGGCCCAACTCGCCCTTTGGAAAGAAGCCTGCACGTTGTGCCTTTCAGCTCTAGGGCAAAGTAGCACGCCCAGAGCAGAAGTCCTACTTCAGCCAGATCAGGCCTGCAAAGAAACTGCGTTTCACAGGCCTTTGGAAGAGATGCTCCCGGTAGGCTGTAAGAGCACTGTGCAGAGCGAGTTGTTTCTTAGCTTCCCAAAGAGCTGGAAGCAAGATGCTGTGGGGCCCAACTCGCCCTTTGGAAAGAAGCCCGCACGTTGTGCCTTTCAGCTCTAGGGCAATGTAGCACACCCAGAGCAGAAGTCCTACTTCAGCCGGATCAGGCCTGCAAAGAAACTGCGTTTCACAGGCCTTTGGAAGAGATGCTCCAGGTAGGCTGTAAGAGCACTGTGCAGAGCGAGTTCTTTCTTAGCTTACCAAAGAGCTGGAAGCAAGCTGCTGTGGGGCCCAACTCGCCCTTTGGAAAGAAGCCTGCACGTTGTGCCTTTCAGCTCTAGGGCAAAGTAGCACACCCAGAGCAGAAGTCCTACTTCAGCCAGATCAGGCCTGCAAAGAAACTGCGTTTCACAGGCCTTTGGAAGAGATGTTCCCGGTAGGCTTCAAGAGGACTGTGCAGAGCGAGTTGTTTCTTAGCTTCCCAAAGAGCTGGAAGCAAGATGCTGACGGGCCCAACTCGCCCCTTGGAAAGAAGCCTGTTCGTTGTGCCTTTAGCTCTAGGGCAATGTAGCACACCCAGAGCAGAAGTCCTACTTCAGCCAGATCAGGCCTGCAAAGAAACTGCGTTTCACAGGCCTTTGGAAGAGATGTTCCCGGTAGGCTGTAAGAGCACTGTGCAGAGCGAGTTGTTTCTTAGCTTCCCAAAGAGCTGGAAGCAAGATGCTGTGGGGCCCAACTTGCCATTTGGAAAGAAGCCTGCACGTTGTGCCTTTCGGCTCTAGGGCAAAGTAGCACACCCAGAGCAGAAGTCCTACTTCAGCCAGATCAGGCCTGCAAAGAAACTGCATTTCACAGGCCTTTGGAAGAGATGTTCCCACTAGGCTGTAAGAGCACTGTGCAGAGCGAGTTGTTTCTTAGCTTCCCAAAGAGCTGGAAGCAAGATGCTGTGGGGCCCAACTCGCCCTTTGGAAAGTAGCCTGCACGTTGTGCCTTTCGGCTCTAGGGCAAAGTAGCACACCCAGAGCAGAAGTCCTACTTCAGCCAGATCAGGCCTGCAAAGAAACTGCGTTTCACAGGCCTTTGGAAGACATGCTCCCCGGAGGCTGTAAGAGCACTGTGCAGAGCGAGTTGTTTCTTAGCTTCCCAAAGAGCTGGAAGCAAGATTCTGTGGGGCCCAACTCGCCCTTTGGAAAGAAGCCTGCACGTTGTGCCTTTCAGCTCTAGGGCAAAGTAGCACGCCCAGAGCAGAAGTCCTACTTCAGCCAGATGAGGCCTGCAAAGAAACTGCGTTTCACAGGCCTTTGGAAGAGATGCTCCCGGTAGGCTGTAAGAGCACTGTGCAGAGCGAGTTGTTTCTTAGCTTCCCAAAGAGCTGGAAGCAAGATGCTGTGGGGCCCAACTCGCCCTTTGGAAAGAAGCCTGCACGTTGTGCCTTTCAGCTCTAGGGCAAAGAATCACACCCAGAGCAGAAGTCCTACTTCAGCCAGATCAGGCCTGCAAAGAAACTGCGTTTCACAGGACTTTGGAAGAGATGTTCCCACTAGGCTGTAAGAGCACTGTGCAGAGCGAGTTGTTTCTTAGCTTCCCAAAGAGCTGGAAGCAAGATGCTGTGGGACCCAACTCGCCCCTTTTAAAGAAGCCTGCACCTTGTGCCTTTCAGCTCTAGGGCAAAGTAGCACACCCAGAGCAGAAGTCCTACTTCAGCCAGATCAGGCCTGCAAAGAAACTGCGTTTCACAATCCTTTGGAAGAGATGTTCCCGGTAGGCTGTAAGAGCACTGTGCAGAGCGAGTTGTTTCTTAGCTTCCCAAAGAGCTGGAATCAAGATGCTGTGGGGCCCAACTCGCCCTTTGGAAAGAAGCCTGCACGTTGTGCCTTTAGCTCTAGGGCAAAGTAGCACACCCAGAGCAGAAGTCCTACTTCAGCCAGATCAGGCCTGCAAAGAAACTGCGTTTCACAGGCCTTTGGAAGACATGCTCCCCGGAGGCTGTAAGAGCACTGTGCAGAGTGAGTTGTTTCTTAGCTTCCCAAAGAGCTGGAAGCAAGATGCTGTGGGGCCCAACTCGCCCCTTTTAAAGAAGCCTGCACGTTGTGCCTTTCAGCTCTAGGGCAAAGTAGCACACCCAGAGCAGAAGTCCTACTTCAGCCAGATCAGGCCTGCAAAGAAACTGCGTTTCACAGGCCTTTGGAAGAGATGTTCCCTGTAGGCTGTAAGAGCACTGTGCAGAGCGAGTTGTTTCTTAGCTTCCCAACGAGCTGGAAGCAAGATGCTGTGGGGCCCAACTCGCCCTTTGGAAAGAAGCCTGAACGTAGTGCCTTTCAGCTCTAGGACAAAGTAGCACACCCAGAGCAGAAGTCCTACTTCAGCCAGATCAGGCCTGCAAAGAAACTGCGTTTCACAGGCCTTTGGAAGAGATGTTCCCGGTAGGCTGTAAGAGCACTGTGCAGAGCGAGTTGTTTCTTAGCTTCCCAAAGAGCTGGAAGCAAGATGCTGTGGGTCCCAACTCGCCCTTTGGAATGAAGCCTGCACGTTGTGCCTTTCAGCTCTAGGGCCAATTAGCACACCCAGAGAAGAAGTCCTACTTCAGCCAGATCAGGCCTGCAAAGAAGCTGCGTTTACCAGGCCTTTGGAAGAGATGTTTCCGGTAGGCTGTAAGTACACTGGGGAGAGAGAGTTGTTACTTAGCTTCCCAAAGAGCTGGAAGCAAGATGCTGTGGGGCCCAACTCGCCCTTTGGAAAGAAGCCTGCACGTTGTGCCTTTCAGCTCTAGGGCAATGTAGCACACCCAGAGCAGAAGTCCTACTTCAGCCAGATCAGGCCTGCAAAGAAACTGCGTTTCACAGGCCTTTGGAAGAGATGTTCCCGGTAGGCTGTAAGAGCACTGTGCAGAGCGAGTTGTTTCTTAGCTTCCCAAAGAGCTGGAAGCAAGATGCTGTGGGGCCCAACTCGCCCTTTGGAAAGAAGCCTGCACGTTGTGCCTTTCAGCTCTAGGCAAAGTAGCACACCCAGAGCAGAAGTCCTACTTCAGCCAGATCAGGCCTGCAAAGAAACTGCGTTTCACAGGCCTTTGGAAGCGATGTTCCCGGTAGGCTGTAAGAGAACTGTGCAGAGCGAGTTGTTTCTTAGCTTCCCAAAGAGCTGGAAGCAAGATGCTGTGGGGCCCAACTCGCCCTTTGGAAAGAAGCCTGCACGTTGTGCCTTTCAGTTCTAGGGCAAAGTAGCACACCCAGAGCAGAAGTCCTACTTCAGCCAGATCAGGCCTGCAAAGAAACTGCGTTTCACAGGCCTTTGGAAGAGATGTTCCCGGTAGGCTGTAAGAGCACTGTGCAGAGCGAGTTGTTTCTTAGCTTCCCAAAGAGCTGGAAGCAAGATGCTGTGGGGCCCAACTCGCCCTTTGGAAAGAAGCCTGCACGTTGTGCCTTTCAGCTCTAGGGCAAAGTAGCACACCCAGAGCAGAAGTCCTACTTCAGCCAGATCAGGCCTGCAAAGAAACTGCGTTTCACAGGCCTTTGGAAGAGATGTTCCCGGTAGGCTGTAAGAGCACTGTGCAGAGCGAGTTGTTTCTTAGCTTCCCAAAGAGCTGGAAGCAAGATGCTGTGGGGCCCAACTCGCCCTTTGGAAAGAAGCCTGCACGTTGTGCCTTTCGGCTCTGGGGCAAAGTAGCACAACCAGAGCAGAAGTCCTACTTCAGCCAGATCAGGCCTGCAAAGAAACTGGGTTTCACAGGCCTTTGGAAGAGATGCTCCCGCTAGGCTGTAAGAGCACTGTGCAGAGCGAGTTGTTTCTTAGCTTCCCAAAGAGCTGGAAGCAAGATGCTGTGGGGCCCAACTCGCCCTTTGGAAAGAAGCCTGCACGTTGTGCCTTTCAGCTCTAGGGCAAAGTAGCACACCCAGAGCAGAAGTCCTACTTCAGCCAGATCAGGCCTGCAAAGAAACTGCGTTTCACAGGCCTTTGGAAGAGATGTTCCCGGTAGGCTGTAAGAGGTCTGAGCAGAGCGAATTCTTTCTTAGGTTCCCAAAGAGCTGGAAGCAAGATGCTGTGGGGCCCAACTCGCCCTTTGGAAAGAAGCCTGCACGTTGTGCCTTTCAGCTATAGGGCAAAGTAGCACACCCAGAGCAGAAGTCCTACTTCATCCAGAATAGGCCTGCAAAGAAACTGGGTTTAACAAGCCTTTGGAAGAGATGTTCCCGGTAGGCTGTAAGAGCACTGTGCAGAGCGAGTTGTTTCTTAGCTTCCCAAAGAGCTGGAAGCAAGATGCTGTGGGGCTCAACTCGCCCCTTGGAAAGAAGCCTGCACGTTGTGCCTTTCAGCTTTAGGGCAATGTAGCACACCCAGAGCAGAAGTCCTACTTCAGCCAGATCAGGCCTGCAAAGAAACTGCGTTTCACAGGCCTTTGGAAGAGATGTTCCCGGTAGGCTGTAAGAGCACTGTGCAGAGCGAGTTGTTTCTTAGCTTCCCAAAGAGCTGGAAGCAAGATGCTGTGGGGCCCAACTCGCCCTTTGGAAAGAAGCCTGCACGTTGTGCCTTTCAGCTCTAGGGCAAAGTAGCACACCCAGAGCAGAAGTCCTACTTCAGCCAGATCAGGCCTGCAAAGAAACTGCGTTTCACAGGCCTTTGGAAGAGATGTTCCCGGTAGGCTGCATGAGGACTGTGCAGAGCGAGTTGTTTCTTAGCTTCCCAAAGAGCTGGAAGCAAGATGCTGTGGGGCCCAACTCGCCCTTTGGAAAGAAGCCTGCACGTTGTGCCTTTCAGCTCTAGGGCAAAGTAGCACACCCAGAGCAGAAGTCCTACTTCAGCCAGGTAAGGCCTGCAAAGAAACTGCGTTTCACAGGCCTTTGGAAGAGATGTTCCCGGTAGGCTGTAAGAGCACTGTGCAGAGCGAGTTGTTTCTTAGCTTCCCAAAGAGCTGGAAGCAAGATGCTGTGGGGCCCAACTCGCCCTTTGGAAAGGAGCCTGCACGTTGTGCCTTTCAGCTCTAGGGCATAGTAGCACACCCAGAGCAGAAGTCCTACTTCAGCCAGATCAGGCCTGCAAAGAAACTGCGTTTCACAGGCCTTTGGAAGAGATGTTCCCGGTAGGCTGTAAGAGCACTGTGCAGAGCGAGTTGTTTCTTAGCTTCCCAAAGAGCTGGAAGCAAGATGCTGTGGGGCCCAACTCGCACTTTGGAAAGAAGCCTGCACGTTGTGCCTTTCAGCTCTAGGGCAATGTAGGACACCCAGAGAAGGAGTCCTACTTCAGCCAGATCAGGCCTGCAAAGAAACTGCGTTTCACAGGCCTTTGGAAGAGATGTTCCCGGTAGGCTGTAAGAACACTGAGCAGAGCGAGTTCTTTCTTAGGTTCCAAAAGAGCTGGAAGCAAGATGCTGTGGGGCCCAACTCGCCCTTTGGAAAGAAGCCTGCACGTTGTGCCTTTCGGCTCTAGGGCAAAGTAGCACACCCAGAGCAGAAGTCCTACTTCATCCAGAATAGGCCTGCAAAGAAACTGGGTTTAACAAGCCTTTGGAGGAGATGTTCCCGGTAGGCTATAAGAGCACTGTGCAGAGCGAGTTGTTTCTTAGCTTCCCAAAGAGCTGGAAGCAAGATGCTGTGGGGCCCAACTCGCCCCTTGGAAAGAAGCCGTCACGTTGTGCCTTTCAGCTCTAGGGAAATGTAGCACACCCAGAGCAGAAGTCCTACTTCAGCCAGATCTGGCCTGCAAAGAAACTGCGTTTCACAGGCCTTTGGAAGAGATGTTCCCGGTAGGCTGTAAGAGCACTGTGCAGAGCGAGTTGTTTCTTAGCTTCCCAAAGAGCTGGAAGCAAGATGCTGTGGGGCCCAACTCGCCCTTTGGAAAGAAGCCTGCACGTTGTGCCTTTCAGCTCTAGGGCAAAGTAGCACACCCAGAGCAGAAGTCCTACTTCAGCCAGATCAGGCCTGCAAAGAAACTGCGTTTCACAGGCCTTTGGAAGAGATGTTCCCGGTAGGCTGTAAGAGCACTGTGCAGAGCGAGTTCTTTCTTAGCTTCCCAAAGAGCTGGAAGCAACATGCTGTGGGGCCAAACTCGCACTTTGGAAAGGAGGCTTCACGTTGTGCCTTTCAGCTCTAGGGCAAAGTAGCACACCCAGAGCAGAAGTCCTACTTCAGCCAGATCAGGCCTGCAAAAAAACTGCGTTTCACAATCCTTTGGAAGAGATGTTCCCGGTAGGCTGTAAGAGCACTGTGCAGAGCGAGTTGTTTCTTAGCTTCCCAAAGAGCTGGAAGCAAGATGCTGTGGGGCCCAACTCGCCCTTTGGAAAGAAGCCTGCACGTTGTGCCTTTCAGCTCTAGGGCAAAGAAGCACACCCAGAGCAGAAGTCCTACTTCAGCCAGATCAGGCCTGCAAAGAAACTGCGTTTCACAGGCCTTTGGAAGAGATGTTCCCACTAGGCTGTAAGAGCACTGTGCAGAGCGAGTTGTTTCTTAGCTTCCCAAAGAGCTGGAAGCAAGATGCTGTGGGGCCCAACTCGCCCTTTGGAAAGAAGCCTGCACGTTGTGCCGTTCAGCTCTAGGGCAAAGTAGCACACCCAGAGCAGAAGTCCTACTTCAGCCAGATCAGGCCTGCAAAGAAACTGGGTTTCACGGGCCTTTGGAAGAGATGTTCCCACTAGGCTGTAAGAGCACTGTGCAGAGCGAGTTGTTTCTTAGCTTCCCAAAGAGCTGGAAGCAAGATGCTGTGGAGCCCAACTCGCCCTTTGGAAAGAAGCCTGCACGTTGTGCCTTTCAGCTCTAGGGCTAAGTAGCACACCCAGAGCAGAAGTCCTACTTCAGCCAGATCAGGCCTGCAAAGAAACTGTGTTTCACAGGCCTTTGGAAGAGATGCTCCCGGTAGGCTCTAAGAGCACTGTGCAGAGCGAGTTGTTTCTTAGCTTCCCAAAGAGCTGGAAGCAAGATGCTGTGGGGCCCAGCTCGCCCTTTGGAAAGAAGCCTGCACGTTGTGCCTTTCGGCTCTAGGGCAAAGTAGCACGCCCAGAGCAGAAGTCCTACTTCAGCCAGATCAGGCCTGCAAAGAAACTGCCTTTCACAGGCCTTTGGAAGAGATGCTCCCGGTAGGCTGTAAGAGCACTGTGCAGAGCGAGTTGTTTCTTAGCTTCCCAAAGAGCTGGAAGCAAGATGCTGTGGGGCCCAACTCGCCCTTTGGAAAGAAGCCTGCACGTTGCGCCTTTCGGCTCTAGGGCAAAGTAGCACGCCCAGAGCAGAAGTCCTACTTCAGCCAGATAAGGCCTGCAAAGAAACTGCGTTTCACAGGCCTTTGGAAGAGATGTTCCCGGTAGGCTGTAAGAGCACTGTGCAGAGCGAGTTGTTTCTTAGCTTCCCAAACAGCTGGAAGCAAGATGCTGTGGGGCCCAACTCGCCCTTTGGAAAGAAGCCTGCACGTTGTGCCTTTCAGCTCTAGGGCAAAGTAGCACACGCAGAGCAGAAGTCCTACTTCAGCCAGATCAGGCCTGCAAAGAAACTGCGTTTCACAGGCCTTTGGAAGAGATGCTCCAGGTAGGCTGTAAGAGCACTGTGCAGAGCGAGTTGTTTCTTAGCTTCCCAAAGAGCTGGAAGCAAGATGCTGTGGGGCCCAACTCGCCCTTTGGAAAAAAGCCTGCACGTTGTGCCTTTCAGCTCTAGGGCAAAGTAGCACACCCAGAGCAGAAGTCCTACTTCAGCCAGATCAGGCCTGCAAAGAAACTGCGTTTCACAGGCCTTTGGAAGAGATGTTCCCGGAAGGCTGTATGAGCACTGAGCAGAGCGAGTTCTTTCTTAGGTTCCCAAAGAGCTGGAAGCAAGATGCTGTGGGGCCCAACTCGCCCTTTGGAAAGAAGCCTGCACGTTGTGCCTTTCAGCTTTGGGGCAAAGTAGCACACCCAGAGCAGAAGTCCTACTTAATCCAGAATAGGCCTGCAAAGAAACTGGGTTTAACAAGCCTTTGGAAGAGATGTTCCCGGTAGGCTGTAAGAGCACTGTGCAGAGCGAGTTGTTTCTTAGCTTCCCAAAGAGCTGGAAGCAAGATGCTGTGGGGCCCAACTCGCCCCTTGGAAAGAAGCCTGCACGTTGTGCCTTTCAGCTCTAGGGCAATGTAGCACACCCAGAGCAGAAGTCCTACTTCAGCCAGATCAGGCCTGCAAAGAAACTGCGTTTCACAGGCCTTTGGAAGAGATGTTCCCGGTAGGCTGCATGAGGACTGTGCAGAGCGAGTTGTTTCTTAGCTTCCCAAAGAGCTGGAAGCAAGATGCTGTAGGGCCCAACTCGCCCTTTGGAAAGAAGCCTGCACGTTGTGCCTTTCAGCTCTAGGGCAAAGTAGCACACCCAGAGCAGAAGTCCTACTTCAGCCAGATCAGGCCTGCAAAGAAACTGCGTTTCACAGGCCTTTCGAAGAGATGTTCCCGGTAGGCTGCATGAGGACTGTGCAGAGCGAGTTGTTTCTTAGCTTCCCAAAGAGCTGGAAGCAAGATGCTGTAGGGCCCAACTCGCCCTTTGGAAAGAAGCCTGCACGTTGTGCCTTTCAGCTCTAGGGCAAAGTAGCACACCCAGAGCAGAAGTCCTACTTCAGCAAGATCAGGCCTGCAAAGAAACTGCGTTTCACAGGCCTTTGGAAGAGATGTTCCCGGTAGGCTGTAAGAGCACTGTGCAGAGCGAGTTGTTTCTTAGCTTCCCAAAGAGCTGGAAGCAAGATGCTGTGGGGCCCAACTCGCCATTTGCAAAGAAGCCTGCACGTTGTGCCTTTCAGCTCTAGGGCAAAGTAGCACACCCAGAGCAGAAGTCCAACTTCAGCCAGATCAGGCCTGCAAACAAACTGCGTTTCACAGGCCTTTGGAAGAGAGGTTCCCACTAGGCTGTAAGAGCACTGTGCAGAGCGACTTGTTTCTTAGCTTCCCAAAGAGCTGGAAGCAAGATTCTGTGGGGCCCAACTCGCCCTTTGGAAAGAAGCCTGCACGTTGTGCCTTTCAGCTCTAGGGCAAAGTAGCACGCCCAGAGCAGAAGTCCTACTTCAGCCAGATCAGGCCTGCAAAGAAACTGCGTTTCACAGGCCTTTGGAAGAGATGCTCCCGGTAGGCTGTAAGAGCACTGTGCAGAGCGAGTTGTTTCTTAGCTTCCCAAAGAGCTGGAAGCAAGATGCTGTGGGGCCCAACTCGCCCTTTGGAAAGAAGCCCGCACGTTGTGCCTTTCAGCTCTAGGGCAATGTAGCACACCCAGAGCAGAAGTCCTACTTCAGCCGGATCAGGCCTGCAAAGAAACTGCGTTTCACAGGCCTTTGGAAGAGATGCTCCAGGTAGGCTGTAAGAGCACTGTGCAGAGCGAGTTCTTTCTTAGCTTACCAAAGAGCTGGAAGCAAGATGCTGTGGGGCCCAAATCGCCCTTTGGAAAGAAGCCTGCACGTTGTGCCTTTCAGCTCTAGGGCAAAGTAGCACACCCAGAGCAGAAGTCCTACTTCAGCCAGATCAGGTATGCAAAGAAACTGCGTTTCACAGGCCTTTGGAAGAGATGTTCCCGGTAGGCTTCAAGAGGACTGTGCAGAGCGAGTTGTTTCTTAGCTTCCCAAAGAGCTGGAAGCAAGATGCTGACGGGCCCAACTCGCCCCTTGGAAAGAAGCCTGTTCGTTGTGCCTTTAGCTCTAGGGCAATGTAGCACACCCAGAGCAGAAGTCCTACTTCAGCCAGATCAGGCCTGCAAAGAAACTGCGTTTCACAGGCCTTTGGAAGAGATGTTCCCGGTAGGCTGTAAGAGCACTGTGCAGAGCGAGTTGTTTCTTAGCTTCCCAAAGAGCTGGAAGCAAGATGCTGTGGGGCCCAACTTGCCCTTTGGAAAGAAGCCTGCACGTTGTGCCTTTCGGCTCTAGGGCAAAGTAGCACACCCAGAGCAGAAGTCCTACTTCAGCCAGATCAGGCCTGCAAAGAAACTGCGTTTCACAGGACTGTGGAAGAGATGTTCCCACTAGGCTGTAAGAGCACTGTGCAGAGCGAGTTGTTTCTTAGCTTCCCAAAGAGCTGGAAGCAAGATGCTGTGGGACCCAACTCGCCCCTTTTAAAGAAGCCTGCACCTTGTGCCTTTCAGCTCTAGGGCAAAGTAGCACACCCAGAGCAGAAGTCCTACTTCAGCCAGATCAGGCCTGCAAAGAAACTGCGTTTCACAATCCTTTGGAAGAGATGTTCCCGGTAGGCTGTAAGAGCACTGTGCAGAGCGAGTTGTTTCTTAGCTTCCCAAAGAGCTGGAAGCAAGATGCTGTGGGGCCCAACTCGCCCTTTGGAAAGAAGCCTGCACGTTGTGCCTTTAGCTCTAGGGCAAAGTAGCACACCCAGAGCAGAAGTCCTACTTCAGCCAGATCAGGCCTGCAAAGAAACTGCGTTTCACAGGCCTTTGGAAGACATGCTCCCCGGAGGCTGTAAGAGCACTGTGCAGAGCGAGTTGTTTCTTAGCTTCCCAAAGAGCTGGAAGCAAGATGCTGTGGGGCCCAACTCGCCCCTTTTAAAGAAGCCTGCCCGTTGTGCCTTTCAGCTCTAGGGCAAAGTAGCACACCCAGAGCAGAAGTCCTACTTCAGCCAGATCAGGCCTGCAAAGAAACTGCGTTTCACAGGCCTTTGGAAGAGATGTTCCCTGTAGGCTGTAAGAGCACTGTGCAGAGCGAGTTGTTTCTTAGCTTCCCAACGAGCTGGAAGCAAGATGCTGTGGGGCCCAACTCGCCCTTTGGAAAGAAGCCTGAACGTAGTGCCTTTCAGCTCTAGGACAAAGTAGCACACCCAGAGCAGAAGTCCTACTTCAGCCAGATCAGGCCTGCAAAGAAACTGCGTTTCACAGGCCTTTGGAAGAGATGTTCCCGGTAGGCTGTAAGAGCACTGTGCAGAGCGAGTTGTTTCTTAGCTTCCCAAAGAGCTGGAAGCAAGATGCTGTGGGGCCCAACTCGCCCTTTGGAAAGAAGCCTGCACGTTGTGCCTTTCAGCTCTAGGGCAAAGTAGCACACCCAGAGCAGAAGTCCTACTTCAACCAGATCAAGCCTGCAAAGCAACTGCGTTTCACAGGCCTTTGGAAGAGATGTTCCCGGTAGGCTGTAAGAGCACTGTGCGGAGCGAGTTGTTTCTTAGCTTCCCAAAGAGCTGGAAGCAAGATGCTGTGGGGCCCAGCTCGCCCTTTGGAAAGAAGCCTGCACGTTGTGCCTTTCAGCTCTAGGGCAAAGAAGCACACCCAGAGCAGAAGTCCTACTTCAGCCAGATCAGGCCTGCAAAGAAACTGCGTTTCACAGGGCTTTGGAAGAGATGTTCCCACTAGGCTGTAAGAGCACTGTGCAGAGCGAGTTGTTTCTTAGCTTCCCAAAGAGCTGGAAGCAAGATGCTGTGTTGCCCAACTCGCCCTTTGGAATGAAGCCTGCACGTTGTGCCTTTCAGCTCTAGGGCCAATTAGCACACCCAGAGCAGAAGTCCTACTTCAGCCAGATCAGGCCTGCAAAGAAGCTGCGTTTACCAGGCCTTTGGAAGAGATGTTTCCGGTAGGCTGTAAGTACATTGGGGAGAGAGAGTTGTTACTTAGCTTCCCAAAGAGCTGGAAGCAAGATGCTGTGGGGCCCAACTCGCCCTTTGGAAAGAAGCCTGCACGTTGTGCCTTTCAGCTCTAGGGCAATGTAGCACACCCAGAGCAGAAGTCCTACTTCAGCCAGATCAGGCCTGCAAAGAAACTGCGTTTCACAGGCCTTTGGAAGAGATGTTCCCGGTAGGCTGTAAGAGCACTGTGCAGAGCGAGTTGTTTCTTAGCTTCCCAAAGAGCTGGAAGCAAGAGGCTGTGGGGCCCAACTCGCCCTTTGGAAAGAAGCCTGCACGTTGTGCCTTTCAGCTCTAGGCAAAGTAGCACACCCAGAGCAGAAGTCCTACTTCAGCCAGATCAGGCCTGCAAAGAAACTGCGTTTCACAGGCCTTTGGAAGCGATGTTCCCGGTAGGCTGTAAGAGAACTGTGCAGAGCGAGTTGTTTCTTAGCTTCCCAAAGAGCTGGAAGCAAGATGCTGTGGGGCCCAACTCGCCCTTTGGAAAGAAGCCTGCACGTTGTGCCTTTCAGTTCTAGGGCAAAGTAGCACACCCAGAGCAGAAGTCCTACTTCAGTCAGATCAGGCCTGCAAAGAAACTGCGTTTCACAGGCCTTTGGAAGAGATGTTCCCGGTAGGCTGTAAGAGCACTGTGCAGAGCGAGTTGTTTCTTAGCTTCCCAAAGAGCTGGAAGCAAGATGCTGTGGGGCCCAACTCGCCCTTTGGAAAGAAGCCTGCACGTTGTGCCTTTCAGCTCTAGGGCAAAGTAGCACACCCAGAGCAGAAGTCCTACTTCAGCCAGATCAGGCCTGCAAAGAAACTGCGTTTCACAGGCCTTTGGAAGAGATGTTCCCGGTAGGCTGTAAGAGCACTGTGCAGAGCGAGTTGTTTCTTAGCTTCCCAAAGAGCTGGAAGCAAGATGCTGTGGGGCCCAACTCGCCCTTTGGAAAGAAGCCTGCACGTTGTGCCTTTCGGCTCTGGGGCAAAGTAGCACACCCAGAGCAGAAGTCCTACTTCAGCCAGATCAGGCCTGCAAAGAAACTGGGTTTCACAGGCCTTTGGAAGAGATGCTCCCGGTAGGCTGTAAGAGCACTGTGCAGAGCGAGTTGTTTCTTAGCTTCCCAAAGAGCTGGAAGCAAGATGCTGTGGGGCCCAACTCGCCCTTTGGAAAGAAGCCTGCACGTTGTGCCTTTCAGCTCTAGGGCAAAGTAGCACACCCAGAGCAGAAGTCCTACTTCAGCCAGATCAGGCCTGCAAAGAAACTGCGTTTCACAGGCCTTTGGAAGAGATGTTCCCGGTAGGCTGTAAGAGCACTGAGCAGAGCGAATTCTTTCTTAGGTTCCCAAAGAGCTGGAAGCAAGATGCTGTGGGGCCCAACTCGCCCTTTGGAAAGAAGCCTGCACGTTGTGCCTTTCAGCTATAGGGCAAAGTAGCACACCCAGAGCAGAAGTCCTACTTCATCCAGAATAGGCCTGCAAAGAAACTGGGTTTAACAAGCCTTTGGAAGAGATGTTCCCGGTAGGCTGTAAGAGCACTGTGCAGAGCGAGTTGTTTCTTAGCTTCCCAAAGAGCTGGAAGCAAGATGCCGTGGGGATCAACTCGCCCCTTGGAAAGAAGCCTGCACGTTGTGCCTTTCAGCTCTAGGGCAATGTAGCACACCCAGAGCAGAAGTCCTACTTCAGCCAGATCAGGCCTGCAAAGAAACTGCGTTTCACAGGCCTTTGGAAGAGATGTTCCCGGTAGGCTGTAAGAGCACTGTGCAGAGCGAGTTGTTTCTTAGCTTCCCAAAGAGCTGGAAGCAAGATGCTGTGGGGCCCAACTCGCCCTTTGGAAAGAAGCCTGCACGTTGTGCCTTTCAGCTCTAGGGCAAAGTAGCACACCCAGAGCAGAAGTCCTACTTCAGCCAGATCAGGCCTGCAAAGAAACTGCGTTTCACAGGCCTTTGGAAGAGATGTTCCCGGTAGGCTGCATGAGGACTGTGCAGAGCGAGTTGTTTCTTAGCTTCCCAAAGAGCTGGAAGCAAGATGCTGTGGGGCCCAACTCGCCCTTTGGAAAGAAGCCTGCACGTTGTGCCTTTCAGCTCTAGGGCAAAGTAGCACACCCAGAGCAGAAGTCCTACTTCAGCCAGGTAAGGCCTGCAAAGAAACTGCGTTTCACAGGCCTTTGGAAGAGATGTTCCCGGTAGGCTGTAAGAGCACTGTGCAGAGCGAGTTGTTTCTTAGCTTCCCAAAGAGCTGGAAGCAAGATGCTGTGGGGCCCAACTCGCCCTTTGGAAAGGAGCCTGCACGTTGTGCCTTTCAGCTCTAGGGCATAGTAGCACACCCAGAGCAGAAGTCCTACTTCAGCCAGATCAGGCCTGCAAAGAAACTGCGTTTCACAGGCCTTTGGAAGAGATGTTCCCGGTAGGCTGTAAGAGCACTGTGCAGAGCGAGTTGTTTCTTAGCTTCCCAAAGAGCTGGAAGCAAGATGCTGTGGGGCCCAACTCGCCCTTTGGAAAGAAGCCTGCACGTTGTGCCTTTCAGCTCTAGGGCAATGTAGGACACCCAGAGAAGGAGTCCTACTTCAGCCAGATCAGGCCTGCAAAGAAACTGCGTTTCGCAGGCCTTTGGAAGAGATGTTCCCGGTAGGCTGTAAGAGCACTGAGCAGAGCGAGTTCTTTCTTAGGTTCCCAAAGAGCTGGAAGCAAGATGCTGTGGGGCCCAACTCGCCCTTTGGAAAGAAGCCTGCACGTTGTGCCTTTCGGCTCTAGGGCAAAGTAGCACACCCAGAGCAGAAGTCCTACTTCATCCAGAATAGGCCTGCAAAGAAACTGGGTTTAACAAGCCTTTGGAGGAGATGTTCCCGGTAGGCTATAAGAGCACTGTGCAGAGCGAGTTGTTTCTTAGCTTCCCAAAGAGCTGGAAGCAAGATGCTGTGGGGCCCAACTCGCCCCTTGGAAAGAAGCCGTCACGTTGTGCCTTTCAGCTCTAGGGCAATGTAGCACACCCAGAGCAGAAGTCCTACTTCAGCCAGATCAGGCCTGCAAAGAAACTGCGTTTCACAGGCCTTTGGAAGAGATGTTCCCGGTAGGCTGTAAGAGCACTGAGCAGAGCGAATTCTTTCTTAGGTTCCCAAAGAGCTGGAAGCAAGATGCTGTGGGGCCCAACTCGCCCTTTGGAAAGAAGCCTGCACGTTGTGCCTTTCAGCTATAGGGCAAAGTAGCACACCCAGAGCAGAAGTCCTACTTCATCCAGAATAGGCCTGCAAAGAAACTGGGTTTAACAAGCCTTTGGAAGAGATGTTCCCGGTAGGCTGTAAGAGCACTGTGCAGAGCGAGTTGTTTCTTAGCTTCCCAAAGAGCTGGAAGCAAGATGCCGTGGGGATCAACTCGCCCCTTGGAAAGAAGCCTGCACGTTGTGCCTTTCAGCTCTAGGGCAGTGTAGCACACCCAGAGCAGAAGTCCTACTTCAGCCAGATGAGGCCTGCAAAGAAACTGCGTTTCACAGGCCTTTGGAAGAGATGTTCCCGGTAGGCTGTAAGAGCACTGTGCAGAGCGAGTTGTTTCTTAGCTTCCCAAAGAGCTGGAAGCAAGATGCTGTGGGGCCCAACTCGCCCTTTGGAAAGAAGCCTGCACGTTGTGCCTTTCAGCTCTAGGGCAAAGTAGCACACCCAGAGCAGAAGTCCTACTTCAGCCAGATCAGGCCTGCAAAGAAACTGCGTTTCACAGGCCTTTGGAAGAGATGTTCCCGGTAGGCTGCATGAGGACTGTGCAGAGCGAGTTGTTTCTTAGCTTCCCAAAGAGCTGGAAGCAAGATGCTGTGGGGCCCAACTCGCCCTTTGGAAAGAAGCCTGCACGTTGTGCCTTTCAGCTCTAGGGCAAAGTAGCACACCCAGAGCAGAAGTCCTACTTCAGCCAGGTAAGGCCTGCAAAGAAACTGCGTTTCACAGGCCTTTGGAAGAGATGTTCCCGGTAGGCTGTAAGAGCACTGTGCAGAGCGAGTTGTTTCTTAGCTTCCCAAAGAGCTGGAAGCAAGATGCTGTGGGGCCCAACTCGCCCTTTGGAAAGGAGCCTGCACGTTGTGCCTTTCAGCTCTAGGGCAAAGTAGCACACCCAGAGCAGAAGTCCTACTTCAGCCAGATCAGGCCTGCAAAGAAACTGCGTTTCACAGGCCTTTGGAAGAGATGTTCCCGGTAGGCTGTAAGAGCACTGTGCAGAGCGAGTTGTTTCTTAGCTTCCCAAAGAGCTGGAAGCAAGATGCTGTGGGGCCCAACTCGCCCTTTGGAAAGAAGCCTGCACGTTGTGCCTTTCAGCTCTAGGGCAATGTAGGACACCCAGAGAAGGAGTCCTACTTCAGCCAGATCAGGCCTGCAAAGAAACTGCGTTTCGCAGGCCTTTGGAAGAGATGTTCCCGGTAGGCTGTAAGAGCACTGAGCAGAGCGAGTTCTTTCTTAGGTTCCCAAAGAGCTGGAAGCAAGATGCTGTGGGGCCCAACTCGCCCTTTGGAAAGAAGCCTGCACGTTGTGCCTTTCGGCTCTAGGGCAAAGTAGCACACCCAGAGCAGAAGTCCTACTTCATCCAGAATAGGCCTGCAAAGAAACTGGGTTTAACAAGCCTTTGGAGGAGATGTTCCCGGTAGGCTGTAAGAGCACTGTGCAGAGCGAGTTCTTTCTTAGCTTCCCAAAGAGCTGGAAGCAACATGCTGTGGGGCCAAACTCGCACTTTGGAAAGGAGGCTTCACGTTGTGCCTTTCAGCTCTAGGGCAAAGTAGCACACCCAGAGCAGAAGTCCTACTTCAGCCAGATCAGGCCTGCAAAAAAACTGCGTTTCACAATCCTTTGGAAGAGATGTTCCCGGTAGGCTGTAAGAGCACTGTGCAGAGCGAGTTGTTTCTTAGCTTCCCAAAGAGCTGGAAGCAAGATGCTGTGGGGCCCAACTCGCCCTTTGGAAAGAAGCCTGCACGTTGTGCCTTTCAGCTCTAGGGCAAAGAAGCACACCCAGAGCAGAAGTCCTACTTCAGCCAGATCAGGCCTGCAAAGAAACTGCGTTTCACAGGCCTTTGGAAGAGATGTTCCCACTAGGCTGTAAGAGCACTGTGCAGAGCGAGTTGTTTCTTAGCTTCCCAAAGAGCTGGAAGCAAGATGCTGTGGGGCCCAACTCGCCCTTTGGAAAGAAGCCTGCACGTTGTGCCGTTCAGCTCTAGGGCAAAGTAGCACACCCAGAGCAGAAGTCCTACTTCAGCCAGATCAGGCCTGCAAAGAAACTGGGTTTCACGGGCCTTTGGAAGAGATGTTCCCACTAGGCTGTAAGAGCACTGTGCAGAGCGAGTTGTTTCTTAGCTTCCCAAAGAGCTGGAAGCAAGATGCTGTGGAGCCCAACTCGCCCTTTGGAAAGAAGCCTGCACGTTGTGCCTTTCAGCTCTAGGGCTAAGTAGCACACCCAGAGCAGAAGTCCTACTTCAGCCAGATCAGGCCTGCAAAGAAACTGTGTTTCACAGGCCTTTGGAAGAGATGCTCCCGGTAGGCTCTAAGAGCACTGTGCAGAGCGAGTTGTTTCTTAGCTTCCCAAAGAGCTGGAAGCAAGATGCTGTGGGGCCCAGCTCGCCCTTTGGAAAGAAGCCTGCACGTTGTGCCTTTCGGCTCTAGGGCAAAGTAGCACGCCCAGAGCAGAAGTCCTACTTCAGCCAGATCAGGCCTGCAAAGAAACTGCCTTTCACAGGCCTTTGGAAGAGATGCTCCCGGTAGGCTGTAAGAGCACTGTGCAGAGCGAGTTGTTTCTTAGCTTCCCAAAGAGCTGGAAGCAAGATGCTGTGGGGCCCAACTCGCCCTTTGGAAAGAAGCCTGCACGTTGCGCCTTTCGGCTCTAGGGCAAAGTAGCACGCCCAGAGCAGAAGTCCTACTTCAGCCAGATAAGGCCTGCAAAGAAACTGCGTTTCACAGGCCTTTGGAAGAGATGTTCCCGGTAGGCTGTAAGAGCACTGTGCAGAGCGAGTTGTTTCTTAGCTTCCCAAACAGCTGGAAGCAAGATGCTTTGGGGCCCAACTCGCCCTTTGGAAAGAAGCCTGCACGTTGTGCCTTTCAGCTCTAGGGCAAAGTAGCACACGCAGAGCAGAAGTCCTACTTCAGCCAGATCAGGCCTGCAAAGAAACTGCGTTTCACAGGCCTTTGGAAGAGATGCTCCAGGTAGGCTGTAAGAGCACTGTGCAGAGCGAGTTGTTTCTTAGCTTCCCAAAGAGCTGGAAGCAAGATGCTGTGGGGCCCAACTCGCCCTTTGGAAAGAAGCCTGCACGTTGTGCCTTTCAGCTCTAGGGCAAAGTAGCACACCCAGAGCAGAAGTCCTACTTCAGCCAGATGAGGCCTGCAAAGAAACTGCGTTTCACAGGCCTTTGGAAGAGATGTTCCCGGAAGGCTGTAAGAGCACTGAGCAGAGCGAGTTCTTTCTTAGGTTCCCAAAGAGCTGGAAGCAAGATGCTGTGGGGCCCAACTCGCCCTTTGGAAAGAAGCCTGCACGTTGTGCCTTTCAGCTTTGGGGCAAAGTAGCACACCCAGAGCAGAAGTCCTACTTAATCCAGAATAGGCCTGCAAAGAAACTGGGTTTAACAAGCCTTTGGAAGAGATGTTCCCGGTAGGCTGTAAGAGCACTGTGCAGAGCGAGTTGTTTCTTAGCTTCCCAAAGAGCTGGAAGCAAGATGCTGTGGGGCCCAACTCGCCCTTTGGAAAGAAGCCTGCACGTTGTGCCTTTCAGCTCTAGGGCAAAGTAGCACACCCAGAGCAGAAGTCCTACTTCAGCCAGATCAGGCCTGCAAAGAAACTGCGTTTCACAGGCCTTTGGAAGAGATGTTCCTGGTAGGCTGCAAGAGGACTGTGCAGAGCGAGTTGTTTCTTAGCTTCCCAAAGAGCTGGAAGCAAGATGCTGTGGGGCCCACCTTGCCCTTTGGAAAGAAGCCTGCCCGTTGTGCCTTTCAGCTCTAGGGCAAAGTAGCACACCCAGAGCAGAAGTCCTACTTCAGCCAGATCAGGCCTGCAAAGAAACTGCGTTTCACATGCCTTTGGAAGAGATGTTGCCACTAGGCTGTAAGAGCACTGTGCAGAGCGAGTTGTTTCTTAGCTTCCCAAAGACCTGGAAGCAAGATGCTGTGGGGCCCAACTCGCCCTTTGGAATGAAGCCTGCACGTTGTGGCTTACAAATCTAGGGCAAAGTAGCACACCCAGAGCAGAAGTCCTACTTCAGCCAGATCAGGCCTGCAAAGAAGCTGCGTTTCCCAGGGCTTTGGAAGAGATGTTCCCGGTAGGCTGTAAGAGCACTGTGCAGACCGAGTTGTTTCTTAGCTTCCCAAAGAGCTGTAAGCAAGATGCTGTGGGGCCAAACTCGCCCTTTGGAAAGAAGCCTGCACGTTGTGCCTTTCAGCTCTAGGGCCAAGTAGCACACCCAGAGCAGAAGTCCTACTTCAGCCAGATCAGGCCTGAAAAGAAGCTGCGTTTCCCAGGCCTTTGGAAGAGATGTTTCCGGTAGGCTGTAAGTACACTGTGCAGAGCGAGTGGTTTCTTAGCTTCCCAAAGAGCTGGAAGCAAGATGCTGTGGGGCCCAACTCGCCCTTTGGAAAGAAGCCTGCACGTTGTGCCTTTCAGCTCTAGGGCAAAGTAGCACACCCAGAGCAGAAGTCCTACTTCAGCCAGATCAGGCCTGCAAAAAAACTGCGTTTCACAATCCTTTGGAAGAGATGTTCCCGGTAGGCTGTAAGAGCACTGTGCAGAGCGAGTTGTTTCTTAGCTTCCCAACGAGCTGGAAGCAAGATGCTGTGGGGCCCAACTCGCCCTTTGGAAAGAAGCCTGAACGTAGTGCCTTTCAGCTCTAGGACAAAGTAGCACACCCAGAGCAGAAGTCCTACTTCAGCCAGATCAGGCCTGCAAAGAAACTGCGTTTCACAGGCCTTTGGAAGAGATGTTCCCGGTAGGCTGTAAGAGCACTGTGCAGAGCGAGTTGTTTCTTAGCTTCCCAAAGAGCTGGAAGCAAGATGCTGTGGGGCCCAACTCGCCCTTTGGAAAGAAGCCTGCACGTTGTGCCTTTCAGCTCTAGGGCAAAGTAGCACACCCAGAGCAGAAGTCCTACTTCAGCCAGATCAGGCCTGCAAAGAAACTGCGTTTCACAGGCCTTTGGAAGAGATGTTCCCGGTAGGCTGTAAGAGCACTGTGCGGAGCGAGTTGTTTCTTAGCTTCCCAAAGAGCTGGAAGCAAGATGCTGTGGGGCCCAGCTCGCCCTTTGGAAAGAAGCCTGCACGTTGTGCCTTTCAGCTCTAGGGCAAAGAAGCACACCCAGAGCAGAAGTCCTACTTCAGCCAGATCAGGCCTGCAAAGAAACTGCGTTTCACAGGGCTTTGGAAGAGATGTTCCCACTAGGCTGTAAGAGCACTGTGCAGAGCGAGTTGTTTCTTAGCTTCCCAAAGAGCTGGAAGCAAGATGCTGTGGGGCCCAACTCGCCCTTTGGAATGAAGCCTGCACGTTGTGCCTTTCAGCTCTAGGGCCAATTAGCACACCCAGAGCAGAAGTCCTACTTCAGCCAGATCAGGCCTGCAAAGAAGCTGCGTTTACCAGGCCTTTGGAAGAGATGTTTCCGGTAGGCTGTAAGTACACTGGGCAGAGAGAGTTGTTACTTAGCTTCCCAAAGAGCTGGAAGCAAGATGCTGTGGGGCCCAACTCGCCCTTTGGAAAGAAGCCTGCACGTTGTGCCTTTCAGCTCTAGGGCAATGTAGCACACCAAGAGCAGAAGTCCTACTTCAGCCAGATCAGGCCTGCAAAGAAACTGCGTTTCACAGGCCTTTGGAAGAGATGTTCCCGGTAGGCTGTAAGAGCACTGTGCAGAGCGAGTTGTTTCTTAGCTTCCCAAAGAGCTGGAAGCAAGATGCTGTAGGGCCCAACTCGCCCTTTGGAAAGAAGCCTGCACGTTGTGCCTTTCAGCTCTAGGGCAAAGTAGCACACCCAGAGCAGAAGTCCTACTTCAGCCAGATCAGGCCTGCAAAGAAACTGCGTTTCACAGGCCTTTCGAAGAGATGTTCCCGGTAGGCTGCATGAGGACTGTGCAGAGCGAGTTGTTTCTTAGCTTCCCAAAGAGCTGGAAGCAAGATGCTGTAGGGCCCAACTCGCCCTTTGGAAAGAAGCCTGCACGTTGTGGCTTTCAGCTCTAGGGCAAAGTAGCACACCCAGAGCAGAAGTCCTACTTCAGCAAGATCAGGCCTGCAAAGAAACTGCGTTTCACAGGCCTTTGGAAGAGATGTTCCCGGTAGGCTGTAAGAGCACTGTGCAGAGCGAGTTGTTTCTTAGCTTCCCAAAGAGCTGGAAGCAAGATGCTGTGGGGCCCAACTCGCCATTTGCAAAGAAGCCTGCACGTTGTGCCTTTCAGCTCTAGGGCAAAGTAGCACACCCAGAGCAGAAGTCCAACTTCAGCCAGATCAGGCCTGCAAACAAACTGCGTTTCACAGGCCTTTGGAAGAGAGGTTCCCACTAGGCTGTAAGAGCACTGTGGAGAGCGACTTGTTTCTTAGCTTCCCAAAGAGCTGGAAGCAAGATGCTGTGGGGCCAAACTCGCCCTTTGGAAAGAAGCCTGCACGTTGTGCCTTTCAGCTCTAGGGCAAAGTAGCACACCCAGAGCAGAAGTCCTACTTCAGCCAGATCAGGCCTGCAAAGAAACTGCGTTTCACAGGCCTTTGGAAGAGATGTTCCTGGTAGGCTGCAAGAGGACTGTGCAGAGCGAGTTGTTTCTTAGCTTCCCAAAGAGCTGGAAGCAAGATGCTGTGGGGCCCACCTTGCCCTTTGGAAAGAAGCCTGCCCGTTGTGCCTTTCAGCTCTAGGGCAAAGTAGCACACCCAGAGCAGAAGTCCTACTTCAGCCAGATCAGGCCTGCAAAGAAACTGCGTTTCACATGCCTTTGGAAGAGATGTTCCCACTAGGCTGTAAGAGCACTGTGCAGAGCGAGTTGTTTCTTAGCTTCCCAAAGACCTGGAAGCAAGATGCTGTGGGGCCCAACTCGCCCTTTGGAATGAAGCCTGCACGTTGTGGCTTACAAATCTAGGGCAAAGTAGCACACCCAGAGCAGAAGTCCTACTTCAGCCAGATCAGGCCTGCAAAGAAGCTGCGTTTCCCAGGGCTTTGGAAGAGATGTTCCCGGTAGGCTGTAAGAGCACTGTGCAGACCGAGTTGTTTCTTAGCTTCCCAAAGAGCTGTAAGCAAGATGCTGTGGGGCCCAACTCGCCCTTTGGAAAGAAGCCTGCACGTTGTGCCTTTCAGCTCTAGGGCCAAGTAGCACACCCAGAGCAGAAGTCCTACTTCAGCCAGATCAGGCCTGAAAAGAAGCTGCGTTTCCCAGGCCTTTGGAAGAGATGTTTCCGGTAGGCTGTAAGTACACTGTGCAGAGCGAGTGGTTTCTTAGCTTCCCAAAGAGCTGGAAGCAAGATGCTGTGGGGCCCAACTCGCCCTTTGGAAAGAAGCCTGCACGTTGTGCCTTTCAGCTCTAGGGCAAAGTAGCACACCCAGAGCAGAAGTCCTACTTCAGCCAGATCAGGCCTGCAAAAAAACTGCGTTTCACAATCCTTTGGAAGAGATGTTCCCGGTAGGCTGTAAGAGCACTGTGCAGAGCGAGTTGTTTCTTAGCTTCCCAAAGAGCTGGAAGCAAGATGCTGTGGGGCCCAACTCGCCCTTTGGAAAGAAGCCTGCACGTTGTGCCTTTCAGCTCTAGGGCAAAGAAGCACACCCAGAGCAGAAGTCCTACTTCAGCCAGATCAGGCCTGCAAAGAAACTGCGTTTCACAGGCCTTTGGAAGAGATGTTCCCACTAGGCTGTAAGAGCACTGTGCAGAGCGAGTTGTTTCTTAGCTTCCCAAAGAGCTGGAAGCAAGATGCTGTGGGGCCCAACTCGCCCTTTGGAAAGAAGCCTGCACGTTGTGCCGTTCAGCTCTAGGGCAAAGTAGCACACCCAGAGCAGAAGTCCTACTTCAGCCAGATCAGGCCTGCAAAGAAACTGCGTTTCACAGGCCTTTGGAAGAGATGTTCCCGGTAGGCTGTAAGAGCACTGTGCAGAGCGAGTTGTTTCTTAGCTTCCCAACGAGCTGGAAGCAAGATGCTGTGGGGCCCAACTCGCCCTTTGGAAAGAAGCCTGAACGTAGTGCCTTTCAGCTCTAGGACAAAGTAGCACACCCAGAGCAGAAGTCCTACTTCAGCCAGATCAGGCCTGCAAAGAAACTGCGTTTCACAGGCCTTTGGAAGAGATGTTCCCGGTAGGCTGTAAGAGCACTGTGCAGAGCGAGTTGTTTCTTAGCTTCCCAAAGAGCTGGAAGCAAGATGCTGTGGGGCCCAACTCGCCCTTTGGAAAGAAGCCTGCACGTTGTGCCTTTCAGCTCTAGGGCAAAGTAGCACACCCAGAGCAGAAGTCCTACTTCAGCCAGATCAGGCCTGCAAAGAAACTGCGTTTCACAGGCCTTTGGAAGAGATGTTCCCGGTAGGCTGTAAGAGCACTGTGCGGAGCGAGTTGTTTCTTAGCTTCCCAAAGAGCTGGAAGCAAGATGCTGTGGGGCCCAGCTCGCCCTTTGGAAAGAAGCCTGCACGTTGTGCCTTTCAGCTCTAGGGCAAAGAAGCACACCCAGAGCAGAAGTCCTACTTCAGCCAGATCAGGCCTGCAAAGAAACTGCGTTTCACAGGGCTTTGGAAGAGATGTTCCCACTAGGCTGTAAGAGCACTGTGCAGAGCGAGTTTTTTCTTAGCTTCCCAAAGAGCTGGAAGCAAGATGCTGTGGGGCCCAACTCGCCCTTTGGAATGAAGCCTGCACGTTGTGCCTTTCAGCTCTAGGGCCAATTAGCACACCCAGAGCAGAAGTCCTACTTCAGCCAGATCAGGCCTGCAAAGAAGCTGCGTTTACCAGGCCTTTGGAAGAGATGTTTCCGGTAGGCTGTAAGTACACTGGGCAGAGAGAGTTGTTACTTAGCTTCCCAAAGAGCTGGAAGCAAGATGCTGTGGGGCCCAACTCGCCCTTTGGAAAGAAGCCTGCACGTTGTGCCTTTCAGCTCTAGGGCAATGTAGCACACCAAGAGCAGAAGTCCTACTTCAGCCAGATCAGGCCTGCAAAGAAACTGCGTTTCACAGGCCTTTGGAAGAGATGTTCCCGGTAGGCTGTAAGAGCACTGTGCAGAGCGAGTTGTTTCTTAGCTTCCCAAAGAGCTGGAAGCAAGATGGTGTGGGGCCCAACTCGCCCTTTGGAAAGAAGCCTGCACGTTGTGCCTTTCAGCTCTAGGGCAAAGTAGCACACCCAGAGCAGAAGTCCTACTACATCCAGATCAGGCCTGCAAAGAAACTGCGTTTCACAGGCCTTTGGAAGAGATGTTCCTGGTATGCTGTAGGAGCACTGTGCAGAGCGAGGTGTTTCTTAGCTTCCCAAAGAGCTGGAAGCAAGATGCTGTGGGGCCCAACTCGCCCCTTTTAAAGAAGCCTGCACGTTGTGCCTTTCAGCTCTAGGGCAATGTAGCACACGGAGAGCAGAAGTCCTACTTCAGGCAGATCAGGCCTGCAAAGAAACTGCGTTTCACAGGCCTTTGGAAGAGATGTTCCCACTAGGCTGTAAGAGCACTGTGCAGAGCGAGTTGTTTCTTAGCTTCCCAAAGACCTGGAAGCAAGATGCTGTGGGGCCCAACTCGCCCTTTGGAATGAAGCCTGCACGTTGTGGCTTACAAATCTAGGGCAAAGTAGCACACCCAGAGCAGAAGTCCTACTTCAGCCAGATCAGGCCTGCAAAGAAGCTGCGTTTCCCAGGGCTTTGGAAGAGATGTTCCCGGTAGGCTGTAAGAGCACTGTGCAGACCGAGTTGTTTCTTAGCTTCCCAAAGAGCTGTAAGCAAGATGCTGTGGGGCCCAACTCGCCCTTTGGAAAGAAGCCTGCACGTTGTGCCTTTCAGCTCTAGGGCCAAGTAGCACACCCAGAGCAGAAGTCCTACTTCAGCCAGATCAGGCCTGAAAAGAAGCTGCGTTTCCCAGGCCTTTGGAAGAGATGTTTCCGGTAGGCTGTAAGTACACTGTGCAGAGCGAGTGGTTTCTTAGCTTCCCAAAGAGCTGGAAGCAAGATGCTGTGGGGCCCAACTCGCCCTTTGGAAAGAAGCCTGCACGTTGTGCCTTTCAGCTCTAGGGCAAAGTAGCACACCCAGAGCAGAAGTCCTACTTCAGCCAGATCAGGCCTGCAAAAAAACTGCGTTTCACAATCCTTTGGAAGAGATGTTCCCGGTAGGCTGTAAGAGCACTGTGCAGAGCGAGTTGTTTCTTAGCTTCCCAAAGAGCTGGAAGCAAGATGCTGTGGGGCCCAACTCGCCCTTTGGAAAGAAGCCTGCACGTTGTGCCTTTCGCTCTAGGGCAAAGAAGCACACCCAGAGCAGAAGTCCTACTTCAGCCAGATCAGGCCTGCAAAGAAACTGCGTTTCACAGGCCTTTGGAAGAGATGTTCCCACTAGGCTGTAAGAGCACTGTGCAGAGCGAGTTGTTTCTTAGCTTCCCAAAGAGCTGGAAGCAAGATGCTGTGGGGCCCAACTCGCCCTTTGGAAAGAAGCCTGCACGTTGTGCCGTTCAGCTCTAGGGCAAAGTAGCACACCCAGAGCAGAAGTCCTACTTCAGCCAGATCAGGCCTGCAAAGAAACTGCGTTTCACAGGCCTTTGGAAGAGATGTTCCCGGTAGGCTGTAAGAGCACTGTGCAGAGCGAGTTGTTTCTTAGCTTCCCAACGAGCTGGAAGCAAGATGCTGTGGGGCCCAACTCGCCCTTTGGAAAGAAGCCTGAACGTAGTGCCTTTCAGCTCTAGGACAAAGTAGCACACCCAGAGCAGAAGTCCTACTTCAGCCAGATCAGGCCTGCAAAGAAACTGCGTTTCACAGGCCTTTGGAAGAGATGTTCCCGGTAGGCTGTAAGAGCACTGTGCAGAGCGAGTTGTTTCTTAGCTTCCCAAAGAGCTGGAAGCAAGATGCTGTGGGGCCCAACTCGCCCTTTGGAAAGAAGCCTGCACGTTGTGCCTTTCAGCTCTAGGGCAAAGTAGCACACCCAGAGCAGAAGTCCTACTTCAGCCAGATCAGGCCTGCAAAGAAACTGCGTTTCACAGGCCTTTGGAAGAGATGTTCCCGGTAGGCTGTAAGAGCACTGTGCGGAGCGAGTTGTTTCTTAGCTTCCCAAAGAGCTGGAAGCAAGATGCTGTGGGGCCCAGCTCGCCCTTTGGAAAGAAGCCTGCACGTTGTGCCTTTCAGCTCTAGGGCAAAGAAGCACACCCAGAGCAGAAGTCCTACTTCAGCCAGATCAGGCCTGCAAAGAAACTGCGTTTCACAGGGCTTTGGAAGAGATGTTCCCACTAGGCTGTAAGAGCACTGTGCAGAGCGAGTTGTTTCTTAGCTTCCCAAAGAGCTGGAAGCAAGATGCTGTGGGGCCCAACTCGCCCTTTGGAATGAAGCCTGCACGTTGTGCCTTTCAGCTCTAGGGCCAATTAGCACACCCAGAGCAGAAGTCCTACTTCAGCCAGATCAGGCCTGCAAAGAAGCTGCGTTTACCAGGCCTTTGGAAGAGATGTTTCCGGTAGGCTGTAAGTACACTGGGCAGAGAGAGTTGTTACTTAGCTTCCCAAAGAGCTGGAAGCAAGATGCTGTGGGGCCCAACTCGCCCTTTGGAAAGAAGCCTGCACGTTGTGCCTTTCAGCTCTAGGGCAATGTAGCACACCAAGAGCAGAAGTCCTACTTCAGCCAGATCAGGCCTGCAAAGAAACTGCGTTTCACAGGCCTTTGGAAGAGATGTTCCCGGTAGGCTGTAAGAGCACTGTGCAGAGCGAGTTGTTTCTTAGCTTCCCAAAGAGCTGGAAGCAAGATGGTGTGGGGCCCAACTCGCCCTTTGGAAAGAAGCCTGCACGTTGTGCCTTTCAGCTCTAGGGCAAAGTAGCACACCCAGAGCAGAAGTCCTACTACATCCAGATCAGGCCTGCAAAGAAACTGCGTTTCACAGGCCTTTGGAAGAGATGTTCCTGGTATGCTGTAGGAGCACTGTGCAGAGCGAGGTGTTTCTTAGCTTCCCAAAGAGCTGGAAGCAAGATGCTGTGGGGCCCAACTCGCCCCTTTTAAAGAAGCCTGCACGTTGTGCCTTTCAGCTCTAGGGCAATGTAGCACACGGAGAGCAGAAGTCCTACTTCAGGCAGATCAGGCCTGCAAAGAAACTGCGTTTCACAGGCCTTTGGAAGAGATGTTCCCACTAGGCTGTAAGAGCACTGTGCAGAGCGAGTTGTTTCTTAGCTTCCCAAAGAGCTGGAAGCAAGATGCTGTGGGGCCCAACTCGCCCTTTGGAAAGAAGCCTGCACGTTGTGCCTTTCAGCTCTAGGCAAAGTAGCACACCCAGAGCAGAAGTCCTACTTCAGCCAGATCAGGCCTGCAAAGAAACTGCGTTTCACAGGCCTTTGGAAGCGATGTTCCCGGTAGGCTGTAAGAGAACTGTGCAGAGCGAGTTGTTTCTTAGCTTCCCAAAGAGCTGGAAGCAAGATGCTGTGGGGCCCAACTCGCCCTTTGGAAAGAAGCCTGCACGTTGTGCCTTTCAGTTCTAGGGCAAAGTAGCACACCCAGAGCAGAAGTCCTACTTCAGCCAGATCAGGCCTGCAAAGAAACTGCGTTTCACAGGCCTTTGGAAGAGATGTTCCCGGTAGGCTGTAAGAGCACTGTGCAGAGCGAGTTGTTTCTTAGCTTCCCAAAGAGCTGGAAGCAAGATGCTGTGGGGCCCAACTCGCCCTTTGGAAAGAAGCCTGCTCGTTGTGCCTTTCAGCTCTAGGGCAAAGTAGCACACCCAGAGCAGAAGTCCTACTTCAGCCAGATCAGGCCTGCAAAGAAACTGCGTTTCACAGGCCTTTGGAAGAGATGTTCCCGGTAGGCTGTAAGAGCACTGTGCAGAGCGAGTTGTTTCTTAGCTTCCCAAAGAGCTGGAAGCAAGATGCTGTGGGGCCCAACTCGCCCTTTGGAAAGAAGCCTGCACGTTGTGCCTTTCGGCTCTGGGGCAAAGTAGCACAACCAGAGCAGAAGTCCTACTTCAGCCAGATCAGGCCTGCAAAGAAACTGGGTTTCACAGGCCTTTGGAAGAGATGCTCCCGGTAGGCTGTAAGAGCACTGTGCAGAGCGAGTTGTTTCTTAGCTTCCCAAAGAGCTGGAAGCAAGATGCTGTGGGGCCCAACTCGCCCTTTGGAAAGAAGCCTGCACGTTGCGCCTTTCGGCTCTAGGGCAAAGTAGCACGCCCACAGCAGAAGTCCTACTTCAGCCAGATCAGGCCTGCAAAGAAACTGCGTTTCACAGGCCTTTGGAAGAGATGTTCCCGGTAGGCTGTAAGAGCACTGTGCAGAGCGAGTTGTTTCTTAGCTTCCCAAAGAGCTGGTAGCAAGATGCTGTGGGGCCCTACTCGCCCTTTGGAAGGGAGCCTGCACGTTGTGCCTTTCAGCTCTAGGGCAAAGTAGCACACCCAGAGCAGAAGTCCTACTTCAGTCAAATTAGGCCTGCAAAGACACTGCGTTTCACAGGCCTTTGGAAGAGATGTTCCCGGTAGGCTGTAAGAGCACTGTGCAGAGCGAGTTGTTTCTTAGCTTCCCAAAGAGCTGGAAGCAAGATGCTGTGGGGCCCAAATCGCCCTTTGGAAAGAAGCCTGCACGTTGTGCCTTTCAGCTCTAGGGCAAAGTAGCACACCCAGAGCAGAAGTCCTACTTCAGCCAGATCAGGCCTGCAAAGAAACTGCATTTCACAGGCCTTTGGAAGAGATGTTCCCGGTAGGCTGTAAGAGCACTGTGCAGAGCGAGTTGTTTCTTAGCTTCCCAAAGAGCTGGAAGCAAGATGCTGTGGGGCCCAACTTGCCCTTTGGAAAGAAGCCTGCACGTTGTGCCTTTCAGCTCTAGGGCAAAGTAGCACACCCAGAGCAGAAGTCCTACTTCAGCCAGATCAGGCCTGCAAAGAAACTGCGTTTCACAGGCCTTTGGAAGAGATGTGCCCGGTAGGCTGCAAGAGGACTGTGCAGAGCGAGTTGTTTCTTACCTTCCCAAAGAGCTGGAAGCAAGATGCTGTGGGGCCCAACTCGCCCTTTGGAAAGAAGCCTGCACGTTGTGCCTTTCAGCTCTAGGGCAATGTAGCACACCCAGAGCAGAAGTCCTACTTCAGCCAGATCAGGCCTGCAAAGAAACTGCGTTTCACAGGCCTTTGGAAGAGATGTTCCCGGTAGGCTGTAAGAGCACTGTGCAGAGCGAGTTGTTTCTTAGCTTCCCAAAGAGCTGGAAGCAAGATGCTGTGGGGCCCAACTCGCCCTTTGGAAAGAAGCCTGCACGTTGTGCCTTTCAGCTCTAGGGCAATGTAGCACACCCAGAGCAGAAGTCCTACTTCAGCCAGATCAGGCCTGCAAAGAAACTGCGTTTCACAGGCCTTTGGAAGAGATGATCCCGGTAGGCTGTAAGAGCACTGTGCAGAGCGAGTTGTTTCTTAGCTTCCCAAAGAGCTGGAAGCAAGATGCTGTGGGGCCCAACTCGCCCTTTGGAAAGAAGCCTGCACGTTGTGCTTTTCAGCTCTAGGGCAAAGTAGCACACCCAGAGCAGAAGTCCTACTTCAGCCAGATCAGGCCTGCAAAGAAACTGCGTTTCACAGGCCTTTGGAAGAGATGTTCCCGGTAGGCTGCATGAGGACTGTGCAGAGCGAGTTGTTTCTTAGCTTCCCAAAGAGCTGGAAGCAAGATGCTGTGGGGCCCAACTCGCCCTTTGGAAAGAAGCCTGCACGTTGTGCCTTTCAGCTCTAGGGCAAAGTAGCACACCCAGAGCAGAAGTCCTACTTCAGCCAGGTAAGGCCTGCAAAGAAACTGCGTTTCACAGGCCTTTGGAAGAGATGTTCCCGGTAGGCTGTAAGAGCACTGTGCAGAGCGAGTTGTTTCTTAGCTTCCCAAGGAGCTGGAAGCAAGATGCTGTGGGGCCCAACTCGCCCTTTGGAAAGGAGCCTGCACGTTGTGCCTTTCAGCTCTAGGGCATAGTAGCACACCCAGAGCAGAAGTCCTACTTCAGCCAGATCAGGCCTGCAAAGAAACTGCGTTTCACAGGTCTTTGGAAGAGATGTTCCCGGTAGGCTGTAAGAGCACTGTGCAGAGCGAGTTGTTTCTTAGCTTCCCAAAGAGCTGGAAGCAAGATGCTGTGGGGCCCAACTCGCCCTTTGGAAAGAAGCCTGCACGTTGTGCCTTTCAGCTCTAGGGCAATGTAGGACACCCAGAGAAGGAGTCCTACTTCAGCCAGATCAGGCCTGCAAAGAAACTGCGTTTCGCAGGCCTTTGGAAGAGATGTTCCCGGTAGGCTGTAAGAGCACTGAGCAGAGCGATTTCTTTCTTAGGTTCCCAAAGAGCTGGAAGCAAGATGCTGTGGGGCCCAACTCGCCCTTTGGAAAGAAGCCTGCACGTTGTGCCTTTCGGCTCTAGGGCAAAGTAGCACACCCAGAGCAGAAGTCCTACTTCATCCAGAATAGGCCTGCAAAGAAACTGGGTTTAACAAGCCTTTGGAGGAGATGTTCCCGGTAGGCTATAAGAGCACTGTGCAGAGCGAGTTGTTTCTTAGCTTCCCAAAGAGCTGGAAGCAAGATGCTGTGGGGCCCAACTCGCCCCTTGGAAAGAAGCCGTCACGTTGTGCCTTTCAGCTCTAGGGCAATGTAGCACACCCAGAGCAGAAGTCCTACTTCAGCCAGATCAGGCCTGCAAAGAAACTGCGTTTCACAGGCCTTTGGAAGAGATGTTCCCGGTAGGCTGTAAGAGCACTGTGCAGAGCGAGTTGTTTCTTAGCTTCCCAAAGAGCTGGAAGCAAGATGCTGTGGGGCCCAACTCGCCCTTTGGAAAGAAGCCTGCACGTTGTGCCTTTCAGCTCTAGGGCAAAGTAGCACACCCAGAGCAGAAGTCCTACTTCAGCCAGATCAGGCCTGCAAAGAAACTGCCTTTCACAGGCCTTTGGAAGAGATGTTCCCGGTAGGCTGTAAGAGCACTGTGCAGAGCGAGTTGTTTCTTAGCTTCCCAAAGAGCTGGAAGCAACATGCTGTGGGGCCAAACTCGCACTTTGGAAAGGAGGCTTCACGTTGTGCCTTTCAGCTCTAGGGCAAAGTAGCACACCCAGAGCAGAAGTCCTACTTCAGCCAGATCAGGCCTGCAAAGAAACTGCGTTTCACAGGCCTTTGGAAGAGATGTTCCCGGTAGGCTGTAAGAGCACTGTGCAGAGCGAGTTGTTTCTTAGCTTCCCAAAGAGCTGGAAGCAAGATGCTGTGGGGCCCAACTCGCCCTTTGGAAAGAAGCCTGCACGTTGTGCCTTTCGGCTCTGGGGCAAAGTAGCACAACCAGAGCAGAAGTCCTACTTCAGCCAGATCAGGCCTGCAAAGAAACTGGGTTTCACAGGCCTTTGGAAGAGATGCTCCCGGTAGGCTGTAAGAGCACTGTGCAGAGCGAGTTGTTTCTTAGCT
The DNA here is from genome assembly GCF_041296265.1 of Equus caballus. Lineage (NCBI taxonomy): Eukaryota > Metazoa > Chordata > Mammalia > Perissodactyla > Equidae > Equus > Equus caballus. Next base: position 35,148,960 of record NC_091691.1, read on the forward strand.
TCCCAAAGAGCTGGAAGCAAGATGCTGTGGGGCCCAACTCGCCCTTTGGAAAGAAGCCTGCACGTTGCGCCTTTCGGCTCTAGGGCAAAGTAGCACGCCCACAGCAGAAGTCCTACTTCAGCCAGATCAGGCCTGCAAAGAAACTGCGTTTCACAGGCCTTTGGAAGAGATGTTCCCGGTAGGCTGTAAGAGCACTGTGCAGAGCGAGTTGTTTCTTAGCTTCCCAAAGAGCTGGTAGCAAGATGCTGTGGGGCCCTACTCGCCCTTTGGAAGGGAGCCTGCACGTTGTGCCTTTCAGCTCTAGGGCAAAGTAGCACACCCAGAGCAGAAGTCCTACTTCAGTCAAATTAGGCCTGCAAAGACACTGCGTTTCACAGGCCTTTGGAAGAGATGTTCCCGGTAGGCTGTAAGAGCACTGTGCAGAGCGAGTTGTTTCTTAGCTTCCCAAAGAGCTGGAAGCAAGATGCTGTGGGGCCCAAATCGCCCTTTGGAAAGAAGCCTGCACGTTGTGCCTTTCAGCTCTAGGGCAAAGTAGCACACCCAGAGCAGAAGTCCTACTTCAGCCAGATCAGGCCTGCAAAGAAACTGCATTTCACAGGCCTTTGGAAGAGATGTTCCCGGTAGGCTGTAAGAGCACTGTGCAGAGCGAGTTGTTTCTTAGCTTCCCAAAGAGCTGGAAGCAAGATGCTGTGGGGCCCAACTTGCCCTTTGGAAAGAAGCCTGCACGTTGTGCCTTTCAGCTCTAGGGCAAAGTAGCACACCCAGAGCAGAAGTCCTACTTCAGCCAGATCAGGCCTGCAAAGAAACTGCGTTTCACAGGCCTTTGGAAGAGATGTGCCCGGTAGGCTGCAAGAGGACTGTGCAGAGCGAGTTGTTTCTTACCTTCCCAAAGAGCTGGAAGCAAGATGCTGTGGGGCCCAACTCGCCCTTTGGAAAGAAGCCTGCACGTTGTGCCTTTCAGCTCTAGGGCAATGTAGCACACCCAGAGCAGAAGTCCTACTTCAGCCAGATCAGGCCTGCAAAGAAACTGCGTTTCACAGGCCTTTGGAAGAGATGTTCCCGGTAGGCTGTAAGAGCACTGTGCAGAGCGAGTTGTTTCTTAGCTTCCCAAAGAGCTGGAAGCAAGATGCTGTGGGGCCCAACTCGCCCTTTGGAAAGAAGCCTGCACGTTGTGCCTTTCAGCTCTAGGGCAATGTAGCACACCCAGAGCAGAAGTCCTACTTCAGCCAGATCAGGCCTGCAAAGAAACTGCGTTTCACAGGCCTTTGGAAGAGATGATCCCGGTAGGCTGTAAGAGCACTGTGCAGAGCGAGTTGTTTCTTAGCTTCCCAAAGAGCTGGAAGCAAGATGCTGTGGGGCCCAACTCGCCCTTTGGAAAGAAGCCTGCACGTTGTGCTTTTCAGCTCTAGGGCAAAGTAGCACACCCAGAGCAGAAGTCCTACTTCAGCCAGATCAGGCCTGCAAAGAAACTGCGTTTCACAGGCCTTTGGAAGAGATGTTCCCGGTAGGCTGCATGAGGACTGTGCAGAGCGAGTTGTTTCTTAGCTTCCCAAAGAGCTTAAAGCAAGATGCTGTGGGGCCCAACTCGCCCTTTGGAAAGAAGCCTGCACGTTGTGCCTTTCAGCTCTAGGGCAAAGTAGCACACCCAGAGCAGAAGTCCTACTTCAGCCAGGTAAGGCCTGCAAAGAAACTGCGTTTCACAGGCCTTTGGAAGAGATGTTCCCGGTAGGCTGTAAGAGCACTGTGCAGAGCGAGTTGTTTCTTAGCTTCCCAAGGAGCTGGAAGCAAGATGCTGTGGGGCCCAACTCGCCCTTTGGAAAGGAGCCTGCACGTTGTGCCTTTCAGCTCTAGGGCATAGTAGCACACCCAGAGCAGAAGTCCTACTTCAGCCAGATCAGGCCTGCAAAGAAACTGCGTTTCACAGGTCTTTGGAAGAGATGTTCCCGGTAGGCTGTAAGAGCACTGTGCAGAGCGAGTTGTTTCTTAGCTTCCCAAAGAGCTGGAAGCAAGATGCTGTGGGGCCCAACTCGCCCTTTGGAAAGAAGCCTGCACGTTGTGCCTTTCAGCTCTAGGGCAATGTAGGACACCCAGAGAAGGAGTCCTACTTCAGCCAGATCAGGCCTGCAAAGAAACTGCGTTTCGCAGGCCTTTGGAAGAGATGTTCCCGGTAGGCTGTAAGAGCACTGAGCAGAGCGATTTCTTTCTTAGGTTCCCAAAGAGCTGGAAGCAAGATGCTGTGGGGCCCAACTCGCCCTTTGGAAAGAAGCCTGCACGTTGTGCCTTTCGGCTCTAGGGCAAAGTAGCACACCCAGAGCAGAAGTCCTACTTCATCCAGAATAGGCCTGCAAAGAAACTGGGTTTAACAAGCCTTTGGAGGAGATGTTCCCGGTAGGCTATAAGAGCACTGTGCAGAGCGAGTTGTTTCTTAGCTTCCCAAAGAGCTGGAAGCAAGATGCTGTGGGGCCCAACTCGCCCCTTGGAAAGAAGCCGTCACGTTGTGCCTTTCAGCTCTAGGGCAATGTAGCACACCCAGAGCAGAAGTCCTACTTCAGCCAGATCAGGCCTGCAAAGAAACTGCGTTTCACAGGCCTTTGGAAGAGATGTTCCCGGTAGGCTGTAAGAGCACTGTGCAGAGCGAGTTGTTTCTTAGCTTCCCAAAGAGCTGGAAGCAAGATGCTGTGGGGCCCAACTCGCCCTTTGGAAAGAAGCCTGCACGTTGTGCCTTTCAGCTCTAGGGCAAAGTAGCACACCCAGAGCAGAAGTCCTACTTCAGCCAGATCAGGCCTGCAAAGAAACTGCGTTTCACAGGCCTTTGGAAGAGATGTTCCCGGTAGGCTGTAAGAGCACTGTGCAGAGCGAGTTCTTTCTTAGCTTCCCAAAGAGCTGGAAGCAACATGCTGTGGGGCCAAACTCGCACTTTGGAAAGGAGGCTTCACGTTGTGCCTTTCAGCTCTAGGGCAAAGTAGCACACCCAGAGCAGAAGTCCTACTTCAGCCAGATCAGGCCTGCAAAAAAACTGCGTTTCACAATCCTTTGGAAGAGATGTTCCCGGTAGGCTGTAAGAGCACTGTGCAGAGCGAGTTGTTTCTTAGCTTCCCAAAGAGCTGGAAGCAAGATGCTGTGGGGCCCAACTCGCCCTTTGGAAAGAAGCCTGCACGTTGTGCCTTTCAGCTCTAGGGCAAAGAAGCACACCCAGAGCAGAAGTCCTACTTCAGCCAGATCAGGCCTGCAAAGAAACTGCGTTTCACAGGCCTTTGGAAGAGATGTTCCCACTAGGCTGTAAGAGCACTGTGCAGAGCGAGTTGTTTCTTAGCTTCCCAAAGAGCTGGAAGCAAGATGCTGTGGGGCCCAACTCGCCCTTTGGAAAGAAGCCTGCACGTTGTGCCGTTCAGCTCTAGGGCAAAGTAGCACACCCAGAGCAGAAGTCCTACTTCAGCCAGATCAGGCCTGCAAAGAAACTGGGTTTCACGGGCCTTTGGAAGAGATGTTCCCACTAGGCTGTAAGAGCACTGTGCAGAGCGAGTTGTTTCTTAGCTTCCCAAAGAGCTGGAAGCAAGATGCTGTGGAGCCCAACTCGCCCTTTGGAAAGAAGCCTGCACGTTGTGCCTTTCAGCTCTAGGGCTAAGTAGCACACCCAGAGCAGAAGTCCTACTTCAGCCAGATCAGGCCTGCAAAGAAACTGTGTTTCACAGGCCTTTGGAAGAGATGCTCCCGGTAGGCTCTAAGAGCACTGTGCAGAGGGAGTTGTTTCTTAGCTTCCCAAAGAGCTGGAAGCAAGATGCTGTGGGGCCCAGCTCGCCCTTTGGAAAGAAGCCTGCACGTTGTGCCTTTCGGCTCTAGGGCAAAGTAGCATGCCCAGAGCAGAAGTCCTACTTCAGCCAGATCAGGCCTGCAAAGAAACTGCCTTTCACAGGCCTTTGGAAGAGATGCTCCCGGTAGGCTGTAAGAGCACTGTGCAGAGCGAGTTGTTTCTTAGCTTCCCAAAGAGCTGGAAGCAAGATGCTGTGGGGCCCAACTCGCCCTTTGGAAAGAAGCCTGCACGTTGCGCCTTTCGGCTCTAGGGCAAAGTAGCACGCCCAGAGCAGAAGTCCTACTTCAGCCAGATAAGGCCTGCAAAGAAACTGCGTTTCACAGGCCTTTGGAAGAGATGTTCCCGGTAGGCTGTAAGAGCACTGTGCAGAGCGAGTTGTTTCTTAGCTTCCCAAACAGCTGGAAGCAAGATGCTTTGGGGCCCAACTCGCCCTTTGGAAAGAAGCCTGCACGTTGTGCCTTTCAGCTCTAGGGCAAAGTAGCACAGGCAGAGCAGAAGTCCTACTTCAGCCAGATCAGGCCTGCAAAGAAACTGCGTTTCACAGGCCTTTGGAAGAGATGCTCCAGGTAGGCTGTAAGAGCACTGTGCAGAGCGAGTTGTTTCTTAGCTTCCCAAAGAGCTGGAAGCAAGATGCTGTGGGGCCCAACTCGCCCTTTGGAAAGAAGCCTGCACGTTGTGCCTTTCAGCTCTAGGGCAAAGTAGCACACCCAGAGCAGAAGTCCTACTTCAGCCAGATGAGGCCTGCAAAGAAACTGCGTTTCACAGGCCTTTGGAAGAGATGTTCCCGGAAGGCTGTAAGAGCACTGAGCAGAGCGAGTTCTTTCCTAGGTTCCCAAAGATCTGGAAGCAAGATGCTGTGGGGCCCAACTCGCCCTTTGGAAAGAAGCCTGCACGTTGTGCCTTTCAGCTTTGGGGCAAAGTAGCACACCCAGAGCAGAAGTCCTACTTAATCCAGAATAGGCCTGCAAAGAAACTGGGTTTAACAAGCCTTTGGAAGAGATGTTCCCGGTAGGCTGTAAGAGCACTGTGCAGAGCGAGTTGTTTCTTAGCTTCCCAAAGAGCTGGAAGCAAGATGCTGTGGGGCCCAACTCGCCCCTTGGAAAGAAGCCTGCACGTTGTGCCTTTCAGCTCTAGGGCAATGTAGCACACCCAGAGCAGAAGTCCTACTTCAGCCAGATCAGGCCTGCAAAGAAACTGCGTTTCACAGGCCTTTGGAAGAGATGTTCCCGGTAGGCTGCATGAGGACTGTGCAGAGCGAGTTGTTTCTTAGCTTCCCAAAGAGCTGGAAGCAAGATGCTGTAGGGCCCAACTCGCCCTTTGGAAAGAAGCCTGCACGTTGTGCCTTTCAGCTCTAGGGCAAAGTAGCACACCCAGAGCAGAAGTCCTACTTCAGCCAGATCAGGCCTGCAAAGAAACTGCGTTTCACAGGCCTTTCGAAGAGATGTTCCCGGTAGGCTGCATGAGGACTGTGCAGAGCGAGTTGTTTCTTAGCTTCCCAAAGAGCTGGAAGCAAGATGCTGTAGGGCCCAACTCGCCCTTTGGAAAGAAGCCTGCACGTTGTGGCTTTCAGCTCTAGGGCAAAGTAGCACACCCAGAGCAGAAGTCCTACTTCAGCAAGATCAGGCCTGCAAAGAAACTGCGTTTCACAGGCCTTTGGAAGAGATGTTCCCGGTAGGCTGTAAGAGCACTGTGCAGAGCGAGTTGTTTCTTAGCTTCCCAAAGAGCTGGAAGCAAGATGCTGTGGGGCCCAACTCGCCATTTGCAAAGAAGCCTGCACGTTGTGCCTTTCAGCTCTAGGGCAAAGTAGCACACCCAGAGCAGAAGTCCAACTTCAGCCAGATCAGGCCTGCAAACAAACTGCGTTTCACAGGCCTTTGGAAGAGAGGTTCCCACTAGGCTGTAAGAGCACTGTGCAGAGCGAGTTGTTTCTTAGCTTCCCAAAGAGCTGGAAGCAAGATGCTGTGGGGCCCACCTTGCCCTTTGGAAAGAAGCCTGCCCGTTGTGCCTTTCAGCTCTAGGGCAAAGTAGCACACCCAGAGCAGAAGTCCTACTTCAGCCAGATCAGGCCTGCAAAGAAACTGCGTTTCACATGCCTTTGGAAGAGATGTTCCCACTAGGCTGTAAGAGCACTGTGCAGAGCGAGTTGTTTCTTAGCTTCCCAAAGACCTGGAAGCAAGATGCTGTGGGGCCCAACTCGCCCTTTGGAATGAAGCCTGCACGTTGTGGCTTACAAATCTAGGGCAAAGTAGCACACCCAGAGCAGAAGTCCTACTTCAGCCAGATCAGGCCTGCAAAGAAGCTGCGTTTCCCAGGGCTTTGGAAGAGATGTTCCCGGTAGGCTGTAAGAGCACTGTGCAGACCGAGTTGTTTCTTAGCTTCCCAAAGAGCTGTAAGCAAGATGCTGTGGGGCCCAACTCGCCCTTTGGAAAGAAGCCTGCACGTTGTGCCTTTCAGCTCTAGGGCCAAGTAGCACACCCAGAGCAGAAGTCCTACTTCAGCCAGATCAGGCCTGAAAAGAAGCTGCGTTTCCCAGGCCTTTGGAAGAGATGTTTCCGGTAGGCTGTAAGTACACTGTGCAGAGCGAGTGGTTTCTTAGCTTCCCAAAGAGCTGGAAGCAAGATGCTGTGGGGCCCAACTCGCCCTTTGGAAAGAAGCCTGCACGTTGTGCCTTTCAGCTCTAGGGCAAAGTAGCACACCCAGAGCAGAAGTCCTACTTCAGCCAGATCAGGCCTGCAAAAAAACTGCGTTTCACAATCCTTTGGAAGAGATGTTCCCGGTAGGCTGTAAGAGCACTGTGCAGAGCGAGTTGTTTCTTAGCTTCCCAAAGAGCTGGAAGCAAGATGCTGTGGGGCCCAACTCGCCCTTTGGAAAGAAGCCTGCACGTTGTGCCTTTCAGCTCTAGGGCAAAGAAGCACACCCAGAGCAGAAGTCCTACTTCAGCCAGATCAGGCCTGCAAAGAAACTGCGTTTCACAGGCCTTTGGAAGAGATGTTCCCACTAGGCTGTAAGAGCACTGTGCAGAGCGAGTTGTTTCTTAGCTTCCCAAAGAGCTGGAAGCAAGATGCTGTGGGGCCCAACTCGCCCTTTGGAAAGAAGCCTGCACGTTGTGCCGTTCAGCTCTAGGGCAAAGTAGCACACCCAGAGCAGAAGTCCTACTTCAGCCAGATCAGGCCTGCAAAGAAACTGCGTTTCACAGGCCTTTGGAAGAGATGTTCCCGGTAGGCTGTAAGAGCACTGTGCAGAGCGAGTTGTTTCTTAGCTTCCCAACGAGCTGGAAGCAAGATGCTGTGGGGCCCAACTCGCCCTTTGGAAAGAAGCCTGAACGTAGTGCCTTTCAGCTCTAGGACAAAGTAGCACACCCAGAGCAGAAGTCCTACTTCAGCCAGATCAGGCCTGCAAAGAAACTGCGTTTCACAGGCCTTTGGAAGAGATGTTCCCGGTAGGCTGTAAGAGCACTGTGCAGAGCGAGTTGTTTCTTAGCTTCCCAAAGAGCTGGAAGCAAGATGCTGTGGGGCCCAACTCGCCCTTTGGAAAGAAGCCTGCACGTTGTGCCTTTCAGCTCTAGGGCAAAGTAGCACACCCAGAGCAGAAGTCCTACTTCAGCCAGATCAGGCCTGCAAAGAAACTGCGTTTCACAGGCCTTTGGAAGAGATGTTCCCGGTAGGCTGTAAGAGCACTGTGCGGAGCGAGTTGTTTCTTAGCTTCCCAAAGAGCTGGAAGCAAGATGCTGTGGGGCCCAGCTCGCCCTTTGGAAAGAAGCCTGCACGTTGTGCCTTTCAGCTCTAGGGCAATGAAGCACACCCAGAGCAGAAGTCCTACTTCAGCCAGATCAGGCCTGCAAAGAAACTGCGTTTCACAGGGCTTTGGAAGAGATGTTCCCACTAGGCTGTAAGAGCACTGTGCAGAGCGAGTTGTTTCTTAGCTTCCCAAAGAGCTGGAAGCAAGATGCTGTGGGGCCCAACTCGCCCTTTGGAATGAAGCCTGCACGTTGTGCCTTTCAGCTCTAGGGCCAATTAGCACACCCAGAGCAGAAGTCCTACTTCAGCCAGATCAGGCCTGCAAAGAAGCTGCGTTTACCAGGCCTTTGGAAGAGATGTTTCCGGTAGGCTGTAAGTACACTGGGCAGAGAGAGTTGTTACTTAGCTTCCCAAAGAGCTGGAAGTAAGATGCTGTGGGGCCCAACTCGCCCTTTGGAAAGAAGCCTGCACGTTGTGCCTTTCAGCTCTAGGGCAATGTAGCACACCAAGAGCAGAAGTCCTACTTCAGCCAGATCAGGCCTGCAAAGAAACTGCGTTTCACAGGCCTTTGGAAGAGATGTTCCCGGTAGGCTGTAAGAGCAATGTGCAGAGCGAGTTGTTTCTTAGCTTCCCAAAGAGCTGGAAGCAAGATGGTGTGGGGCCCAACTCGCCCTTTGGAAAGAAGCCTGCACGTTGTGCCTTTCAGCTCTAGGGCAAAGTAGCACACCCAGAGCAGAAGTCCTACTACATCCAGATCAGGCCTGCAAAGAAACTGCGTTTCACAGGCCTTTGGAAGAGATGTTCCTGGTATGCTGTAGGAGCACTGTGCAGAGCGAGGTGTTTCTTAGCTTCCCAAAGAGCTGGAAGCAAGATGCTGTGGGGCCCAACTCGCCCCTTTTAAAGAAGCCTGCACGTTGTGCCTTTCAGCTCTAGGGCAATGTAGCACACGGAGAGCAGAAGTCCTACTTCAGGCAGATCAGGCCTGCAAAGAAACTGCGTTTCACAGGCCTTTGGAAGAGATGTTCCCACTAGGCTGTAAGAGCACTGTGCAGAGCGAGTTGTTTCTTAGCTTCCCAAAGAGCTGGAAGCAAGATGCTGTGGGGCCCAACTCGCCCTTTGGAAAGAAGCCTGCACGTTGTGCCTTTCAGCTCTAGGCAAAGTAGCACACCCAGAGCAGAAGTCCTACTTCAGCCAGATCAGGCCTGCAAAGAAACTGCGTTTCACAGGCCTTTGGAAGCGATGTTCCCGGTAGGCTGTAAGAGAACTGTGCAGAGCGAGTTGTTTCTTAGCTTCCCAAAGAGCTGGAAGCAAGATGCTGTGGGGCCCAACTCGCCCTTTGGAAAGAAGCCTGCACGTTGTGCCTTTCAGTTCTAGGGCAAAGTAGCACACCCAGAGCAGAAGTCCTACTTCAGCCAGATCAGGCCTGCAAAGAAACTGCGTTTCACAGGCCTTTGGAAGAGATGTTCCCGGTAGGCTGTAAGAGCACTGTGCAGAGCGAGTTGTTTCTTAGCTTCCCAAAGAGCTGGAAGCAAGATGCTGTGGGGCCCAACTCGCCCTTTGGAAAGAAGCCTGCTCGTTGTGCCTTTCAGCTCTAGGGCAAAGTAGCACACCCAGAGCAGAAGTCCTACTTCAGCCAGATCAGGCCTGCAAAGAAACTGCGTTTCACAGGCCTTTGGAAGAGATGCTCCCGGTAGGCTGTAAGAGCACTGTGCAGAGCGAGTTGTTTCTTAGCTTCCCAAAGAGCTGGAAGCAAGATGCTGTGGGGCCCAACTCGCCCTTTGGAAAGAAGCCTGCACGTTGCGCCTTTCGGCTCTAGGGCCAAGTAGCACGCCCACAGCAGAAGTCCTACTTCAGCCAGATCAGGCCTGCAAAGAAACTGCGTTTCACAGGCCTTTGGAAGAGATGTTCCCGGTAGGCTGTAAGAGCACTGTGCAGAGCGAGTTGTTTCTTAGCTTCCCAAAGAGCTGGTAGCAAGATGCTGTGGGGCCCTACTCGCCCTTTGGAAGGGAGCCTGCACGTTGTGCCTTTCAGCTCTAGGGCAAAGTAGCACACCCAGAGCAGAAGTCCTACTTCAGTCAAATTAGGCCTGCAAAGACACTGCGTTTCACAGGCCTTTGGAAGAGATGTTCCCGGTAGGCTGTAAGAGCACTGTGCAGAGCGAGTTGTTTCTTAGCTTCCCAAAGAGCTGGAAGCAAGATGCTGTGGGGCCCAAATCGCCCTTTGGAAAGAAGCCTGCACGTTGTGCCTTTCAGCTCTAGGGCAAAGTAGCACACCCAGAGCAGAAGTCCTACTTCAGCCAGATCAGGCCTGCAAAGAAACTGCATTTCACAGGCCTTTGGAAGAGATGTTCCCGGTAGGCTGTAAGAGCACTGTGCAGAGCGAGTTGTTTCTTAGCTTCCCAAAGAGCTGGAAGCAAGATGCTGTGGGGCCCAACTTGCCCTTGGAAAGAAGCCTGCACGTTGTGCCTTTCAGCTCTAGGGCAAAGTAGCACACCCAGAGCAGAAGTCCTACTTCAGCCAGATCAGGCCTGCAAAGAAACTGCGTTTCACAGGCCTTTGGAAGAGATGTGCCCGGTAGGCTGCAAGAGGACTGTGCAGAGCGAGTTGTTTCTTACCTTCCCAAAGAGCTGGAAGCAAGATGCTGTGGGGCCCAACTCGCCCTTTGGAAAGAAGCCTGCACGTTGTGCCTTTCAGCTCTAGGGCAATGTAGCACACCCAGAGCAGAAGTCCTACTTCAGCCAGATCAGGCCTGCAAAGAAACTGCGTTTCACAGCCCTTTGGAAGAGATGTTCCCGGTAGGCTGTAAGAGCACTGTGCAGAGCGAGTTGTTTCTTAGCTTCCCAAAGAGCTGGAAGCAAGATGCTGTGGGGCCCAACTCGCCCTTTGGAAAGAAGCCTGCACGTTGTGCCTTTCAGCTCTAGGGCAATGTAGCACACCCAGAGCAGAAGTCCTACTTCAGCCAGATCAGGCCTGCAAAGAAACTGCGTTTCACAGGCCTTTGGAAGAGATGATCCCGGTAGGCTGTAAGAGCACTGTGCAGAGCGAGTTGTTTCTTAGCTTCCCAAAGAGCTGGAAGCAAGATGCTGTGGGGCCCAACTCGCCCTTTGGAAAGAAGCCTGCACGTTGTGCTTTTCAGCTCTAGGGCAAAGAAGCACACCCAGAGCAGAAGTCCTACTTCAGCCAGATCAGGCCTGAAAAGAAACTGCGTTTCACAGGCCTTTGGAAGAGATGCTCCTGGTAGGCTGTAAGAGCACTGTGCAGAGCGAGTTGTTTCTTAGCTTCCCAAAGAGCTGGTAGCAAGATGCTGTGGGGCCCTACTCGCCCTTTGGAAGGGAGCCTGCACGTTGTGCCTTTCAGCTCTAGGGCAAAGTAGCACACCCAGAGCAGAAGTCCTACTTCAGTCAGATTAGGCCTGCAAAGACACTGCGTTTCACAGGCCTTTGGAAGAGATGTTCCCGGTAGGCTGTAAGAGCACTGTGCAGAGCGAGTTGTTTCTTAGCTTCCCAAAGAGCTGGAAGCAAGATGCTGTGGGGCCCAAATCGCCCTTTGGAAAGAAGCCTGCACGTTGTGCCTTTCAGCTCTAGGGAAATGTAGCACACCCAGAGCAGAAGTCCTACTTCAGCCAGATCAGGCCTGCAAAGAAACTGCGTTTCACAGGCCTTTGGAAGAGATGTTCCCGGTAGGCTGTAAGAGCACTGTGCATAGCGAGTTCTTTCTTAGGTTCCCAAAGAGCTGGAAGCAAGATGGTGTGGGGCCCAACTCGCCCTTTGGAAAGAAGCCTGCACGTTGTGCCTTTCAGCTCTAGGGCAAAGTAGCACACCCAGAGCAGAAGTCCTACTTCAGCCAGATCAGGCCTGCAAAGACACTGCATTTCACAGGCCTTTGGAAGAGATGTTCCCGGTAGGCTGTAAGAGCACTGTGCAGAGCGAGTTGTTTCTTAGCTTCCCAAAGAGCTGGAAGCAAGATGCTGTGTGGCCCAAATCGCCCTTTGGAAAGAAGCCTGCACGTTGTGCCTTTCAGCTCTAGGGAAATGTAGCACACCCAGAGCAGAAGTCCTACTTCAGCCAGATCAGGCCTGCAAAGACACTGCGTTTCACAGGCCTTTGGAAGAGATGTTCCCGGTAGGCTGTAAGAGCACTGTGCAGAGCGAGTTGTTTCTTAGCTTCCCAAAGAGCTGGTAGCAAGATGCTGTGGGGCCCTACTCGCCCTTTGGAAGGGAGCCTGCACGTTGTGCCTTTCAGCTCTAGGGCAAAGTATCACACCCAGAGCAGAAGTCCTACTTCAGCCAGATCAGGCCTGCAAAGAAACTGCGTTTCACAGGCCTTTGGAAGAGATGTTCCCGGTAGGCTGTAAGAGCAGTGTGCAGAGCGAGTTGTTTCTTAGCTTCCCAAAGAGATGGAAGCAAGATGCTGTGGGGCCCAACTCGCCCTTTGGAAAGAAGCCTGCACGTTGTGCCTTTCAGCTCTAGGGCAAAGTAGCACACCCAGAGCAGAAGTCCTACTTCAGCCAGATCAGGCCTGCAAAGAAACTGCGTTCCACAGGCCTTTGGAAGAGATGTTCCCTGTAGGCTGTAAGAGCACTGTGCAGAGTGAGTTGTTACATAGCTTCCCAAAGAGCTGGAAGCAAGATGCTCTGGGGCCTAACTCGCCCTTTGCAGAGAAGCCTGCACGTTGTGCCTTTCAGCTCAAGGGCAAAGTAGCACACCCAGAGCAGAAGTCCTACTTCAGCCAGATCAGGCCTGCAAAGAAGCTGCGTTTCACAGGCCTTTGGAGGAGATGTTCCCAGTAGGATGTAAGAGCACTGTGCAGAGCGAGTTGTTTCTTAGCTTCCCAAAGAGCTGGAAGAAAGATGCTGTGGGGCCCAACTCGCCCTTTGGAAAGAAGCCTGCACGTTGTGCCTTTCAGCTCTAGGGCAAAGTAGCACACCCAGAGCAGAAGTCCCACTTCAGCCAGATCAGGCCTGCAAAGAAACTGCGTTTCACAGGCCTTTGGAAGAGATGTTCCCACTAGGCTGTAAGAGCACTGTGCAGAGCGAGTTGTTTCTTAGTTTCCCAAAGAGCTGGAAGCAAGATGCTGTGGAGACCAACTCGCCCTTTGGAAAGAAGCCTACACGTTGTGCCTTTCGGCTCTAGGGCAAAGTGGCACACCCAGAAGTGAAGTCCTACTTCAGCCAGATCAGGCCTGCAAAGAAACTGCGTTTCACAGGCCTTTGGAAGAGATGCTCCCGGTAGGCTGTAAGAGCAGTGTGCAGAGCGAGTTGTTTCTTAGCTTCCCAAAGAGCTGGAAGCAAGATGCTGTGGGGCCCAACTCGCCCTTTGGAAAGAAGACTGCACGTTGTGCCTTTCGGCTCTAGGGCAAAGTAGCACACCCAGAGCAGAAGTCCTACTTCAGCCAGATCAGGCCTGCAAAGAAACTGCGTTTCACAGGCCTTTGGAAGAGATGTTCCCGGTAGGCTGTAAGAGCACTGTGCAGAGCGAGTTGTTTCTTAGCTTCCCAAAGAGCTGGAAGCAAGATGCTGTGGGGCCCAACTCGCCCTTTGGAAAGAAGCCTGCTCGTTGTGCCTTTCAGCTCTAGGGCAAAGTAGCACACCCAGAGCAGAAGTCCTACTTCAGCCAGATCAGGCCTGCAAAGAAACTGCGTTTCACAGGCCTTTGGAAGAGATGTTCCCGGTAGGCTGTAAGAGCACTGTGCAGAGCGAGTTGTTTCTTAGCTTCCCAAAGAGCTGGAAGCAAGATGCTGTGGGGCCCAACTCGCCCTTTGGAAAGAAGCCTGCACGTTGTGCCTTTCGGCTCTGGGGCAAAGTAGCACAACCAGAGCAGAAGTCCTACTTCAGCCAGATCAGGCCTGCAAAGAAACTGGGTTTCACAGGCCTTTGGAAGAGATGCTCCCGGTAGGCTGTAAGAGCACTGTGCAGAGCGAGTTGTTTCTTAGCTTCCCAAAGAGCTGGAAGCAAGATGCTGTGGGGCCCAACTCGCCCTTTGGAAAGAAGCCTGCACGTTGCGCCTTTCGGCTCTAGGGCAAAGTAGCACGCCCACAGCAGAAGTCCTACTTCAGCCAGATCAGGCCTGCAAAGAAACTGCGTTTCACAGGCCTTTGGAAGAGATGTTCCCGGTAGGCTGTAAGAGCACTGTGCAGAGCGAGTTGTTTCTTAGCTTCCCAAAGAGCTGGTAGCAAGATGCTGTGGGGCCCTACTCGCCCTTTGGAAGGGAGCCTGCACGTTGTGCCTTTCAGCTCTAGGGCAAAGTAGCACACCCAGAGCAGAAGTCCTACTTCAGTCAAATTAGGCCTGCAAAGACACTGCGTTTCACAGGCCTTTGGAAGAGATGTTCCCGGTAGGCTGTAAGAGCACTGTGCAGAGCGAGTTGTTTCTTAGCTTCCCAAAGAGCTGGAAGCAAGATGCTGTGGGGCCCAAATCGCCCTTTGGAAAGAAGCCTGCACGTTGTGCCTTTCAGCTCTAGGGCAAAGTAGCACACCCAGAGCAGAAGTCCTACTTCAGCCAGATCAGGCCTGCAAAGAAACTGCATTTCACAGGCCTTTGGAAGAGATGTTCCCGGTAGGCTGTAAGAGCACTGTGCAGAGCGAGTTGTTTCTTAGCTTCCCAAAGAGCTGGAAGCAAGATGCTGTGGGGCCCAACTTGCCCTTTGGAAAGAAGCCTGCACGTTGCGCCTTTCAGCTCTAGGGCAAAGTAGCACACCCAGAGCAGAAGTCCTACTTCAGCCAGATCAGGCCTGCAAAGAAACTGCGTTTCACAGGCCTTTGGAAGAGATGTGCCCGGTAGGCTGCAAGAGGACTGTGCAGAGCGAGTTGTTTCTTACCTTCCCAAAGAGCTGGAAGCAAGATGCTGTGGGGCCCAACTCGCCCTTTGGAAAGAAGCCTGCACGTTGTGCCTTTCAGCTCTAGGGCAATGTAGCACACCCAGAGCAGAAGTCCTACTTCAGCCAGATCAGGCCTGCAAAGAAACTGCGTTTCACAGGCCTTTGGAAGAGATGTTCCCGGTAGGCTGTAAGAGCACTGTGCAGAGCGAGTTGTTTCTTAGCTTCCCAAAGACCTGGAAGCAAGATGCTGTGGGGCCCAACTCGCCCTTTGGAAAGAAGCCTGCACGTTGTGCCTTTCAGCTCTAGGGCAATGTAGCACACCCAGAGCAGAAGTCCTACTTCAGCCAGATCAGGCCTGCAAAGAAACTGCGTTTCACAGGCCTTTGGAAGAGATGATCCCGGTAGGCTGTAAGAGCACTGTGCAGAGCGAGTTGTTTCTTAGCTTCCCAAAGAGCTGGAAGCAAGATGCTGTGGGGCCCAACTCGCCCTTTGGAAAGAAGCCTGCACGTTGTGCTTTTCAGCTCTAGGGCAAAGTAGCACACCCAGAGCAGAAGTCCTACTTCAGCCAGATCAGGCCTGCAAAGAAACTGCGTTTCACAGGCCTTTGGAAGAGATGTTCCTGGTAGGCTGTAAGAGCACTGTGCAGAGCGAGTTGTTTCTTAGCTTCCCAAAGAGCTGGTAGCAAGATGCTGTGGGGCCCTACTCGCCCTTTGGAAGGGAGCCTGCACGTTGTGCCTTTCAGCTCTAGGGCAAAGTAGCACACCCAGAGCAGAAGTCCTACTTCAGTCAGATTAGGCCTGCAAAGACACTGCGTTTCACAGGCCTTTGGAAGAGATGTTCCCGGTAGGCTGTAAGAGCACTGTGCAGAGCGAGTTGTTTCTTAGCTTCCCAAAGAGCTGGAAGCAAGATGCTGTGGGGCCCAAATCGCCCTTTGGAAAGAAGCCTGCACGTTGTGCCTTTCAGCTCTAGGGAAATGTAGCACACCCAGAGCAGAAGTCCTACTTCAGCCAGATCAGGCCTGCAAAGAAACTGCGTTTCACAGGCCTTTGGAAGAGATGTTCCCGGTAGGCTGTAAGAGCACTGTGCATAGCGAGTTCTTTCTTAGGTTCCCAAAGAGCTGGAAGCAAGATGGTGTGGGGCCCAACTCGCCCTTTGGAAAGAAGCCTGCACGTTGTGCCTTTCAGCTCTAGGGCAAAGTAGCACACCCAGAGCAGAAGTCCTACTTCAGCCAGATCAGGCCTGCAAAGACACTGCATTTCACAGGCCTTTGGAAGAGATGTTCCCGGTAGGCTGTAAGAGCACTGTGCAGAGCGAGTTGTTTCTTAGCTTCCCAAAGAGCTGGAAGCAAGATGCTGTGGGGCCCAAATCGCCCTTTGGAAAGAAGCCTGCACGTTGTGCCTTTCAGCTCTAGGGAAATGTAGCACGCCCACAGCAGAAGTCCTACTTCAGCCAGATCAGGCCTGCAAAGAAACTGCGTTTCACAGGCCTTTGGAAGAGATGTGCCCGGTAGGCTGCAAGAGGACTGTGCAGAGCGAGTTGTTTCTTACCTTCCCAAAGAGCTGGAAGCAAGATGCTGTGGGGCCCAACTCGCCCTTTGGAAAGAAGCCTGCACGTTGTGCCTTTCAGCTCTAGGGCAATGTAGCACACCCAGAGCAGAAGTCCTACTTCAGCCAGATCAGGCCTGCAAAGAAACTGCGTTTCACAGGCCTTTGGAAGAGATGTTCCCGGTAGGCTGTAAGAGCACTGTGCAGAGCGAGTTGTTTCTTAGCTTCCCAAAGAGCTGGAAGCAAGATGCTGTGGGGCCCAACTCGCCCTTTGGAAAGAAGCCTGCACGTTGTGCCTTTCAGCTCTAGGGCAATGTAGCACACCCAGAGCAGAAGTCCTACTTCAGCCAGATCAGGCCTGCAAAGAAACTGCGTTTCACAGGCCTTTGGAAGAGATGATCCCGGTAGGCTGTAAGAGCACTGTGCAGAGCGAGTTGTTTCTTAGCTTCCCAAAGAGCTGGAAGCAAGATGCTGTGGGGCCCAACTCGCCCTTTGGAAAGAAGCCTGCACGTTGTGCTTTTCAGCTCTAGGGCAAAGTAGCACACCCAGAGCAGAAGTCCTACTTCAGCCAGATCAGGCCTGAAAAGAAACTGCGTTTCACAGGCCTTTGGAAGAGATGTTCCTGGTAGGCTGTAAGAGCACTGTGCAGAGCGAGTTGTTTCTTAGCTTCCCAAAGAGCTGGAAGCAAGATGCTGTGGGGCCCTACTCGCCCTTTGGAAGGGAGCCTGCACGTTGTGCCTTTCAGCTCTAGGGCAAAGTAGCACACCCAGAGCAGAAGTCCTACTTCAGTCAGATTAGGCCTGCAAAGACACTGCGTTTCACAGGCCTTTGGAAGAGATGTTCCCGGTAGGCTGTAAGAGCACTGTGCAGAGCGAGTTGTTTCTTAGCTTCCCAAAGAGCTGGAAGCAAGATGCTGTGGGGCCCAAATCGCCCTTTGGAAAGAAGCCTGCACGTTGTGCCTTTCAGCTCTAGGGAAATGTAGCACACCCAGAGCAGAAGTCCTACTTCAGCCAGATCAGGCCTGCAAAGAAACTGCGTTTCACAGGCCTTTGGAAGAGATGTTCCCGGTAGGCTGTAAGAGCACTGTGCATAGCGAGTTCTTTCTTAGGTTCCCAAAGAGCTGGAAGCAAGATGGTGTGGGGCCCAACTCGCCCTTTGGAAAGAAGCCTGCACGTTGTGCCTTTCAGCTCTAGGGCAAAGTAGCACACCCAGAGCAGAAGTCCTACTTCAGCCAGATCAGGCCTGCAAAGACACTGCATTTCACAGGCCTTTGGAAGAGATGTTCCCGGTAGGCTGTAAGAGCACTGTGCAGAGCGAGTTGTTTCTTAGCTTCCCAAAGAGCTGGAAGCAAGATGCTGTGGGGCCCAAATCGCCCTTTGGAAAGAAGCCTGCACGTTGTGCCTTTCAGCTCTAGGGAAATGTAGCACACCCAGAGCAGAAGTCCTACTTCAGCCAGATCAGGCCTGCAAAGACACTGCGTTTCACAGGCCTTTGGAAGAGATGTTCCCGGTAGGCTGTAAGAGCACTGTGCAGAGCGAGTTGTTTCTTAGCTTCCCAAAGAGCTGGTAGCAAGATGCTGTGGGGCCCTACTCGCCCTTTGGAAGGGAGCCTGCACGTTGTGCCTTTCAGCTCTAGGGCAAAGTATCACACCCAGAGCAGAAGTCCTACTTCAGCCAGATCAGGCCTGCAAAGAAACTGCGTTTCACAGGCCTTTGGAAGAGATGTTCCCGGTAGGCTGTAAGAGCAGTGTGCAGAGCGAGTTGTTTCTTAGCTTCCCAAAGAGATGGAAGCAAGATGCTGTGGGGCCCTACTCGCCCTTTGGAAAGAAGCCTGCACGTTGTGCCTTTCAGCTCTAGGGCAAAGTAGCACACCCAGAGCAGAAGTCCTACTTCAGCCAGATCAGGCCTGCAAAGAAACTGCGTTCCACAGGCCTTTGGAAGAGATGTTCCCTGTAGGCTGTAAGAGCACTGTGCAGAGTGAGTTGTTACATAGCTTCCCAAAGAGCTGGAAGCAAGATGCTCTGGGGCCTAACTCGCCCTTTGCAAAGAAGCCTGCACGTTGTGCCTTTCAGCTCAAGGGCAAAGTAGCACACCCAGAGCAGAAGTCCTACTTCAGCCAGATCAGGCCTGCAAAGAAGCTGCGTTTCACAGGCCTTTGGAGGAGATGTTCCCAGTAGGATGTAAGAGCACTGTGCAGAGCGAGTTGTTTCTTAGCTTCCCAAAGAGCTGGAAGCAAGATGCTGTGGGGCCCAACTCGCCCTTTGGAAAGAAGCCTGCACGTTGTGCCTTTCAGCTCTAGGGCAAAGTAGCACACCCAGAGCAGAAGTCCCACTTCAGCCAGATCAGGCCTGCAAAGAAACTGCGTTTTACAGGCCTTTGGAAGAGATGCTCCCACTAGGCTGTAAGAGCACTGTGCAGAGCGAGTTGTTTCTTAGTTTCCCAAAGAGCTGGAAGCAAGATGCTGTGGAGACCAACTCGCCCTTTGGAAAGAAGCCTACACGTTGTGCCTTTCGGCTCTAGGGCAAAGTGGCACACCCAGAAGTGAAGTCCTACTTCAGCCAGATCAGGCCTGCAAAGAAACTGGGTTTCACAGGCCTTTGGAAGAGATGCTCCCGGTAGGCTGTAAGAGCAGTGTGCAGAGCGAGTTGTTTCTTAGCTTCCCAAAGAGCTGGAAGCAAGATGCCTTGGGGCCCAACTCGCCCTTTGGAAAGAAGCCTGCACGTTGTGCCTTTCGGCTCTAGGGCAAAGTAGCACACCCAGAGCAGAAGTCCTACTTCAGCCAGATCAGGCCTGCAAAGAAACTGCGTTTCACAGGCCTTTGGAAGACATGCTCCCCGGAGGCTCTAAGAGCACTGTGCAGAGCGAGTTGTTTCTTAGCTTCCCAAAGAGCTGGAAGCAAGATTCTGTGGGGCCCAACTCGCCCTTTGGAAAGAAGCCTGCACGTTGTGCCTTTCAGCTCTAGGGCAAAGTAGCACGCCCAGAGCAGAAGTCCTACTTCAGCCAGATCAGGCCTGCAAAGAAACTGCGTTTCACAGGCCTTTGGAAGAGATGCTCCCGGTAGGCTGTAAGAGCACTGTGCAGAGCGAGTTGTTTCTTAGCTTCCCAAAGAGCTGGAAGCAAGATGCTGTGGGGCCCAACTCGCCCTTTGGAAAGAAGCCCGCACTTTGTGCCTTTCAGCTCTAGGGCAAAGTAGCACACCCAGAGCAGAAGTCCTACTTCAGCCGGATCAGGCCTGCAAAGAAACTGCGTTTCACAGGCATTTGGAAGAGATGCTCCAGGTAGGCTGTAAGAGCACTGTGCAGAGCGAGTTGTTTCTTAGCTTCCCAAAGAGCTGGAAGCAAGATGCTGTGGGGCCCAACTCGCCCTTTGGAAAGAAGCCTGCACGTTGTGCCTTTCAGCTCTAGGGCAAAGTAGCACACCCAGAGCAGAAGTCCTACTTCAGCCAGATCAGGCCTGCAAAGAAACTGCGTTTCACAGGCCTTTGGAAGAGATGTTCCCGGTAGGCTGCAAGAGGACTGTGCAGAGCGAGTTGTTTCTTAGCTTCCCAAAGAGCTGGAAGCAAGATGCTGACGGGCCCATCTCGCCCCTTGGAAAGAAGCCTGTTCGTTGTGCCTTTAGCTCTAGGGCAATGTAGCACACCCAGAGCAGAAGGCCTACTTCAGCCAGATCAGGCCTGCAAAGAAACTTCGTTTCAAAGGCCTTTGGAAGAGATGTTCCCGGTAGGCTGTAAGAGCACTGTGCAGAGCGAGTTGTTTCTTAGCTTCCCAAAGAGCTGGAAGCAAGATGCTGTGGGGCCCAACTCACCCCTTGGAAAGAAGCCTGCACGTTGTGCCTTTCAGCTCTAGGGCAAAGTAGCACACCCAGAGCAGAAGTCCTACTTCAGCCAGATCAGGCCTGCAAAGAAACTGCGTTTCTCAGGCCTTTGGAAGAGATGCTCTTGGTAGGCTGTAAGAGCACTGTGCAGAGCGAGTTGTTTCTTAGCTTCCCAAAGAGCTGGAAGCAAGATGCTGTGGGGCCCAACCCGCCCTTAGGAAAGGAGCCTGCACGTTGTGCCTTTCAGCTCTAGGGCAAAGTAGCACACCCAGAGCAGAAGTCCCACTTCAGCCAGATCAGGCCTGCAAAGAAACTGCGTTTCACAGGCCTTTGGAAGAGATGTTCCCACTAGGCTGTAAGAGCACTGTGCAGAGCGAGTTGTTTCTTAGTTTCCCAAAGAGATGGAAGCAAGATGCTGTGGAGACCAACTCGCCCTTTGGAAAGAAGCCTACACGTTGTGCCATTCGGCTCTAGGGCAAAGTGGCACACCCAGAAGTGAAGTCCTACTTCAGCCAGATCAGGCCTGCAAAGAAACTGCGTTTCACAGGCCTTTGGAAGAGATGCTCCCGGTAGGCTGTAAGAGCAGTGTGCAGAGCGAGTTGTTTCTTAGCTTCCCAAAGAGCTGGAAGCAAGATGCTGTGGGGCCCAACTCGCCCTTTGGAAAGAAGCCTGCACGTTGTGCCTTTCGGCTCTAGGGCAAAGTAGCACACCCAGAGCAGAAGTCCTACTTCAGCCAGATCAGGCCTGCAAAGAAACTGCGTTTCACAGGCCTTTGGAAGACATGCTCCCCGGAGGCTCTAAGAGCACTGTGCAGAGCGAGTTGTTTCTTAGCTTCCCAAAGAGCTGGAAGCAAGATTCTTTGGGCTCCAACTCGCCCTTTGGAAAGAAGCCTGCACGTTGTGCCTTTCAGCTCTAGGGCAAAGTAGCACGCCCAGAGCAGAAGTCCTACTTCAGCCAGATCAGGCCTGCAAAGAAACTGCGTTTCACAGGCCTTTGGAAGAGATGCTCCCGGTAGGCTGTAAGAGCACTGTGCAGAGCGAGTTGTTTCTTAGCTTCCCAAAGAGCTGGAAGCAAGATGCTGTGGGGCCAAACTCGCCCTTTGGAAAGAAGCCCGCACTTTGTGCCTTTCAGCTCTAGGGCAAAGTAGCACACCCAGAGCAGAAGTCCTACTTCAGCCGGATCAGGCCTGCAAAGAAACTGCGTTTCACAGGCATTTGGAAGAGATGCTCCAGGTAGGCTGTAAGAGCACTGTGCAGAGCGAGTTGTTTCTTAGCTTCCCAAAGAGCTGGAAGCAAGATGCTGTGGGGCCCAACTCGCCCTTTGGAAAGAAGCCTGCACGTTGTGCCTTTCAGCTCTAGGGCAAAGTAGCACACCCAGAGCAGAAGTCCTACTTCAGCCAGATCAGGCCTGCAAAGAAACTGCGTTTCACAGGCCTTTGGAAGAGATGTTCCCGGTAGGCTGCAAGAGGACTGTGCAGAGCGAGTTGTTTCTTAGCTTCCCAAAGAGCTGGAAGCAAGATGCTGACGGGCCCATCTCGCCCCTTGGAAAGAAGCCTGTTCGTTGTGCCTTTAGCTCTAGGGCAATGTAGCACACCCAGAGCAGAAGGCCTACTTCAGCCAGATCAGGCCTGCAAAGAAACTTCGTTTCAAAGGCCTTTGGAAGAGATGTTCCCGGTAGGCTGTAAGAGCACTGTGCAGAGCGAGTTGTTTCTTAGCTTCCCAAAGAGCTGGAAGCAAGATGCTGTGGGGCCCAACTCACCCCTTGGAAAGAAGCCTGCACGTTGTGCCTTTCAGCTCTAGGGCAAAGTAGCACACCCAGAGCAGAAGTCCTACTTCAGCCAGATCAGACCTGCAAAGAAACTGCGTTTCTCAGGCCTTTGGAAGAGATGCTCTTGGTAGGCTGTAAGAGCACTGTGCAGAGCGAGTTGTTTCTTAGCTTCCCAAAGAGCTGGAAGCAAGATGCTGTGGGGCCCAACCCGCCCTTAGGAAAGGAGCCTGCACGTTGTGCCTTTCAGCTCTAGGGCAAAGTAGCACACCCAGAGCAGAAGTCCTACTTCAGCCAGATCAGGCCTGAAAAGAAGCTGCGTTTCACAGGCCTTTGGAAGAGATGTTCCCGGTAGGCTGTAACAGCACTGTGCAGAGCGAGTTGTTTCTTAGCTTCCCAAAGAGCTGGAAGCAAGATGCTGTGGGGCCCAACTCGCCCTTTGGAAAGAAGCCTGCACGTTGTGCCTTTCAGCTCTAGGGCAAAGTAGCACACCCAGAGCAGAAGTCCTACTTCATCCAGAATAGGCCTGCAAAGAAACTGCGTTTCACAGGCCTTTGGAAGAGATGTTCCCGGTAGGCTGCATGAGGACTGTGCAGAGCGAGTTGTTTCTTAGCTTCCCAAAGAGCTGGAAGCAAGATGCTGTGGGGCCCAACTCGCCCTTTGGAAAGAAGCCTGCACGTTGTGCCTTTCAGCTCTGGGGCAAAGTAGCACACCCAGAGCAGAACTCCTACTTCAGCCAGATCAGGCCTGCAAAGAAACTGGGTTTCACGGGCCTTTGGAAGAGATGTTCCCGGTAGGCTGTAAGAGCACTGTGCAGAGCGAGTTCTTTCTTAGCTTCCCAAATAGCTGGAAGCAAGATGCTGTGGGGCCCAACTCGCCCTTTGGAAAGAAGCCTGCACGTTGTGCCTTTCAGCTCTAGGGCAAAGTAGCACACCCAGAGCTGAAGTACTACTTCAGCCAGATCAGGCCTGCAAAGAAACTGCGTTTCACAGGCCTTTGGAAGAGATGTTCCTGGCAGGCTGTAAGAGCACTGTGCAGAGCGAGTTGTTTCTTAGCTTCCCAAAGAGCTGGAAGCAAGATGCTGTGGGGCACAACTCGCCCTTTGGAATGAAGCCTGCACGTTGTGGCTTACAACTCTAGGGCAAAGTAGCACACCCAGAGCAGAAGTCCTACTTCAGCCAGATCAGGCCTGCAAAGAAACTGGGTTTCACGGGCCTTTGGAAGAGATGTTCCCGGTAGGCTGTAAGAGCACTGTGCAGAGCGAGTTCTTTCTTAGCTTCCCAAAGAGCTGGAAGCAAGATGCTGTGGGGGCCAACTCGCCCTTTGGAAAGAAGCCTGCACTTTGTGCCTCAGCTCTAGGGCAAAGTAGCACACCCAGAGCAGAAGTCCTACTTCAGCCAGATCAGGCCTGCAAAGAAACTGCGTTTCACAGGCCTTTGGAAGAGATGTTCCCGGTAGGCTGGAAGAGCACTGAGCAGTGCGAGTTGTTTCTTAGCTTCCCAAAGAGCTGGAAGCAAGATGCTGTGGGGCCCAACTCGCCCTTTGGAAAGAAGCCTGCACGTTGTGCCTTTCGGCTCTACGGCAAAGTAGCACACCCAGAGCAGAAGTCCTACTCCAGCCAGATCAGGCATGCAAAGAAACTGCGTTTCACAGGCCTTTGGAAGAGATGTTCCCACTAGCCTGTAAGAGAACTGTGCAGAGCGAGTTGTTTCTTAGCTTCCCAACGAGCTGGAAGCAAGATGCTGTGGTGCCCAACTCGCCCTTTGGAAAGAAGCCTGCACGTTGTGCCTTTCAGCTCTAGGGCAAAGTAGCACACCCAGAGCAGAAGTCATACTTCAGCCAGATCAGGCCTGCAAAGAAACTGCGTTTCACAGGCCTTTGGAAGAGATGTTCCCGTTAGGCTGTAAGAGCACTGTGCAGAGCGAGTTGTTTCTTAGCTTCCCAAAGAGCTGGAAGCAAGATGCTGTGGGGCGCATCTCTCCCTTTGGAAAGAAGCCTGCACGTTGTGCCTTTCAGCTCTAGGGCAATGTAGCACACCCAGAGCAGAAGTCCTACTTCAGCCAGATCAGGCCTGCAAAGAAACTGCG
Source organism: Equus caballus (assembly GCF_041296265.1). NCBI lineage: Eukaryota > Metazoa > Chordata > Mammalia > Perissodactyla > Equidae > Equus > Equus caballus. The sequence continues at coordinate 35,172,528 of NC_091691.1, forward strand.
TTTCACAGGCCTTTATAAGAGATGTTCCCGGTAGGCTGCAAGAGGACTGTGCAGAGCGAGTTGTTTCTTAGCTTCCCAAAGAGCTGGAAGCAAGATGCTGACGGGCCCAACTCGCCCCTTGGAAAGAAGCCCGTTCGTTGTGCCTTTAGCTCTAGGGCAATGTAGCACACCCAGAGCAGAAGTCCTACTTCAGCCAGATCAGGCCTGCAAAGAAACTGCGTTTCACAGGCCTTTGGAAGAGATGTTCCCGGTAGGCTGTAAGAGCACTGTGCAGAGCGAGTTGTTTCTTAGCTTCCCAAAGAGCTGGAAGCAAGATGCTGTGGGGCCCAACTCGCCCTTTGGAAAGAAGCCTGAACGTTGTGCCTTTCAGCTCAAGGGCAAAGTAGCACACCCAGAGCAGAAGTCCTACTTCAGCCAGATCAGGCCTGCAAAGAAGCTGCGTTTCACAGGCCTTTGGAAGAGATGTTCCCGGTAGGCTGTAACAGCACTGTGCAGAGCGAGTTCTTTCTTAGGTTCCCAAAGAGCTGGAAGCAAGATGCTGTGGGGCCCAACTCGCCCTTTGGAAAGAAGCCTGCACGTTGTGCCTTTCAGCTCTAGGGCAAAGTAGCACACCCAGAGCATAAGTCCTACTTCATCCAGAATAGGCCTGCAAAGAAACTGCGTTTCACAGGCCTTTGGAAGAGATGTTCCCGGTAGGCTGCATGAGGACTGTGCAGAGCGAGTTGTTTCTTAGCTTCCCAAAGAGCTGGAAGCAAGATGCTGTGGGGCCCAACTCGCCCTTTGGAAAGAAGCCTGCACGTTGTGCCTTTCAGCTCTAGGGCAAAGTAGCACACCCAGAGCAGAACTCCTACTTCAGCCAGATCAGGCCTGCAAAGAAACTGGGTTTCATGGGCCTTTGGAAGAGATGTTCCCGGTAGGCTGTAAGAGCACTGTGCAGAGCGAGTTCTTTCTTAGCTTCCCAAAGAGCTGGAAGCAAGATGCTGTGGGGCCCAACTCGCCCTTTGCAAAGAAGCCTGCACGTTGTGCCTTTCAGCTCTAGGACAAAGTAGCACACCCAGAGCAGAAGTCCTACTTCAGCCAGATCAGGCCTGCAAAGAAACTGCGTTTCACAGGCCTTTGGAAGAGATGTTCCCGGTAGGCTGTAAGAGCACTGTGCAGAGCGAGTTGTTTCTTAGCTTCCCAAAGAGCTGGAAGCAAGATGCTGTGGGGCCCAGCTGGCGCTTTGGAAAGAAGCCTGCACGTTGTGCCTTTCAGCTCTAGGGCAAAGAAGCACACCCAGAGCAGAAGTCCTACTTCAGCCAGATCAGGCCTGCAAAGAAACTGCGTTTCACAGGCCTTTGGAAGAGATGTTCCCACTAGGCTGTAAGAGCACTGTGCAGAGCGAATTGTTTCTTAGCTTCCCAAAGAGCTGGAAGCAAGATGCTGTGGGGCCCAACTAGCCCTTTGGAAAGAAGCCTGCACGTTGTGCCTTTCAGCTCCAGGGCAAAGTAGCACACCCAGAGCAGAAGTCCTACTTCAGCCAGATCAGGCCTGCAAAGAAACTGCGTTTCTCAGGCCTTTGGAAGAGATGCTCTTGGTAGGCTGTAAGAGCACTGTGCAGAGCGAGTTGTTTCTTAGCTTCCCAAAGAGCTGGAAGCAAGATGCTGTGGGGCCCATCTCGCCCTTTGGAATGAAGCCTGCACGTTGTGCCTTTCAGCTCTAGGGCCAATTAGCACACCCAGAGCAGAAGTCCTACTTCAGCCAGATCAGGCCTGCAAAGAAGCTGCGTTTCCCAGGCCTTTGGAAGAGATGTTTCCGGTAGGCTGTTAGTACACTGTGCAGAGCGAGTGGTTTCTTAGCTTCCCAAAGAGCTGGAAGCAAGATGCTGTGGGGCCCAACTCGCCCTTTGGAAAGAAGCCTGCACGTTGTGCCTTTCAGCTCTAGGGCAAAGTAGCACACCCAGAGCAGAAGTCCTACTTCAGCCAGATCAGGCCTGCAAAGAAACTGCCTTTCACAGGCCTTTGGAAGAGATGTACCCGGTAGGCTGTAAGAGCACTGTGCAGAGCGAGTTGTTTCTTAGCTTCCCAAAGAGCTGGAAGCAAGATGCTGTGGGGCCCAACTCGCCCTTTGGAAAGAAGCCTGCACGTTGTGCCTTTCGGCTCTAGGGCAAAGTAGCACACCCAGAGCAGAAGTCCTACTTCAGCCAGATCAGGCCTGCAAAGAAACTGCGTTTCACAGGCCTTTGGAAGACATGCTCCCCAGAGGCTGTAAGAGCACTGTGCAGAGCGAGTTGTTTCTTGGCTTCCCAAAGAGCAGGAAGCAAGATGCTGTGGGGCCCAACTCGCCCTTTGGAAAGAAGCCTGCACGTTGTGCCTTTCAGCTCTAGGGCAAAGTATCACACCCAGAGCAGAAGTCCTACTCCAGCCAGATCAGGCATGCAAAGAAACTGCGTTTCACAGGCCTTTGGAAGAGATGTTCCCACTAGGCTGTAAGAGAACTGTGCAGAGCGAGTTGTTTCTTAGCTTCCCAACGAGCTGGAAGCAAGATGCTGTGGGGCCCAACTCGCCCTTTGGAAAGAAGCCTGCACGTTGTGCCTTTCAGCTCTAGGGCAAAGTAGCACACCCAGAGCAGAAGTCATACTTCAGCCAGATCAGGCCTGCAAAGAAACTGCGTTTCACAGGCCTTTGGAAGAGATGTTCCCGTTAGGCTGTAAGAGCACTGTGCAGAGCGAGTTGTTACTTAGCTTCCCAAAGAGCTGGAAGCAAGATGCTGTGGGGCGCAACTCGCCCTTTGGAAAGAAGCCTGCACGTTGTGCCTTTCAGCTCTAGGGCAATGTAGCACACCCAGAGCAGAAGTCCTACTTCAGCCAGATCAGGCCTGCAAAGAAACTGCGTTTCACAGGCCTTTGGAAGAGATGTTCCCGGTAGGCTGCAAGAGGACTGTGCAGAGCGAGTTGTTTCTTAGCTTCCCAAAGAGCTGGAAGCAAGATGCTGACGGGCCCAACTCGCCCCTTGGAAAGAAGCCTGTTCGTTGTGCCTTTAGCTCTAGGGCAATGTATCACACCCAGAGCAGAACTCCTACTTCAGCCAGATCAGGCCTGCAAAGAAACTGGGTTTCATGGGCCTTTGGAAGATATGTTCCCGGTAGGCTGTAAGAGCACTGTGCAGAGCGAGGTCTTTCTTAGCTTCCCAAAGAGCTGGAAGCAAGATGCTGTGGGGGCCAACTCGCCCTTTGGAAAGAAGCCTGCACGTTGTGCCTTTCAGCTCTAGGGCAAAGTAGCACACCCAGAGCAGAAGTCCTACTTCAGCCAGATCAGGCCTGCAAAGAAACTGGGTTTCACGGGCCTTTGGAAGAGATGTTCCCGGTAGGCTGTAAGAGCACTGTGCAGATTCGAGTTCTTTCTTAGCTTCCCAAAGAGCTGGAAGCAAGATGCTGTGGGGCCCAACTCGCCCTTTGCAAAGAAGCCTGCACGTTGTGCCTTTCAGCTCTAGGGCAAAGTAGCACACCCAGAGCAGAAGTCCTACTTCAGCCAGATCAGGCCTGCAAAGAAACTGCGTTTCACAGGCCTTTGGAAGAGATGTTCCCGGTAGGCTGTAAGAGCACTGTGCAGAGCGAGTTGTTTCTTAGCTTCCGAAAGAGCTGGAAGCAAGATGCTGTGGGGCCCAGCTCGCCCTTTGGAAAGAAGCCTGCACGTTGTGCCTTTCAGCTCTAGGGCAAAGAAGCACACCCAGAGCAGAAGTCCTACTTCAGCCAGATCAGGCCTGCAAAGAAACTGCGTTTCACAGGGCTTTGGAAGAGATGTTCCCACTAGGCTGTAAGACCACTGTGCAGAGCGAGTTGTTTCTTAGCTTCCCAAAGAGCTGGAAGCAAGATGCTGTGGGGCCCAACTAGCCCTTTGGAAAGAAGCCTGCACGTTGTGCCTTTCAGCTCTAGGGCAAAGTAGCACACCCAGAGCAGAAGTCCTACTTCAGCCAGATCAGCCCTGCAAAGAAACTGCGTTTCTCAGGCCTTTGGAAGAGATGCTCTTGGTAGGCTGTAAGAGCACTGTGCAGAGCGAGTTGTTTCTTAGCTTCCCAAAGAGCTGGAAGCAAGATGCTGTGGAGCCCAACTCGGCCTTTGGAAAGAAGCCTACACGTTGTGCCTTTCAGCTCTAGGGCACAATAGCACACCCAGAGCTGAAGTCCTACTTCAGCCAGATCAGGCCTGCAAAGAAACTGCGTTTCACAGGCCTTTGGAAGAGATGCTCCCGGTAGGCTGTAAGAGCAGTGTGCAGAGCGAGTTGTTTCTTAGCTTCCCAAAGAGCTGGAAGCAAGATGCTGTGGGTCCCAAATCGCCCTTTGGAAAGAAGCCTGCACGTTGTGCCTTTCAGCTCTAGGGCAAAGTAGCGAACCCAGAGCAGAAGTCCTACTTCAGCCAGATCAGGCCTGCAAGGAAACTGCCTTTCACAGGCCTTTGGAAGAGATGTACCCGGTAGGGTGTAAGAGCACTGTGCAGAGCGAGTTGTTTCTTAGCTTCCCAAAGAGCTGGAAGCAAGATGCTGTGGGGCCCAACTCGCCCTTTGGAAAGAAGCCTGCACGTTGTGCCTTTCGGCTCTAGGGCAAAGTAGCACACCCAGAGCAGAAGTCCTACTTCAGCCAGATCAGGCCTGCAAAGAAACTGCATTTCACAGGCCTTTGGAAGACATGCTCCCCAGAGGCTGTAAGAGCACTGTGCAGAGCGAGTTGTTTCTTAGCTTCCCAAAGAGCAGGAAGCAAGATGCTGTGGGGCCCAACTCGCCCTTTGGAAAGAAGCCTGCACGTTGTGCCTTTCAGCTCTAGGGCAAAGTATCACACCCAGAGCAGAAGTCCTACTCCAGCCAGATCAGGCATGCAAAGAAACTGCGTTTCACAGGCCTTTGGAAGAGATGTTCCCACTAGGCTGTAAGAGAACTGTGCAGAGCGAGTTGTTTCTTAGCTTCCCAACGAGCTGGAAGCAAGATGCTGTGGGGCCCAACTCGCCATTTGGAAAGAAGCCTGCACGTTGTGCCTTTCAGCTCTAGGGCAAAGTAGCACACCCAGAGCAGAAGTCATACTTCAGCCAGATCAGGCCTGCAAAGAAACTGCGTTTCACAGGCCTTTGGAAGAGATGTTCCCGTTAGGCTGTAAGAGCACTGTGCAGAGCGAGTTGTTACTTAGCTTCCCAAAGAGCTGGAAGCAAGATGCTGTGGGGCGCAACTCGCCCTTTGGAAAGAAGCCTGCACGTTGTGCCTTTCAGCTCTAGGGCAATGTAGCACACCCAGAGCAGAAGTCCTACTTCAGCCAGATCAGGCCTGCAAAGAAACTGCGTTTCACAGGCCTTTGGAAGAGATGTTCCCGGTAGGCTGCAAGAGGACTGTGCAGAGCGAGTTGTTTCTTAGCTTCCCAAAGAGCTGGAAGCAAGATGCTGTGGGGCCCAACTCGCCCTTTGGAATGAAGCCTGCACGTTGTGCCTTTCAGCTCTAGGGCCAATTAGCACACCCAGAGCAGAAGTCCTACTTCAGCAAGATCAGGCCTGCAAAGAAACTGCGTTTCACAGGCCTTTGGAAGAGATGTTTCCGGTAGGCTGTAAGTACACTGTGCAGAGCGAGTGGTTTCTTAGCTTCCCAAAGAGCTGGAAGCAAGATGCTGTGGGGCCCAACTCGCCCTTTGGAAAGAAGCCTGCACGTTGTGCCTTTCAGCTCTAGGGCAAAGTAGCACACCCAGAGCAGAAGTCCTACTTCAGCCAGATCAGGCCTGCAAAGAAACTGCGTTTCACAGGCCTTTGGAAGAGATGTTCCCACTAGGCTGTAAGAGCACTGTGCAGAGCGAGTTGTTTCTTAGCTTCCCAAAGAGCTGGAAGCAAGATGCTGTGGAGCCCAACTCGCCCTTTGGAAAGAAGCCTACACGTTGTGCCTTTCAGCTCTAGGGCACAATAGCACACCCAGAGCTGAAGTCCTACTTCAGCCAGATCAGGCCTGCAAAGAAACTGCGTTTCACAGGCCTTTGGAAGAGATGCTCCCGGTAGGCTGTAAGAGCAGTGTGCAGAGCGAGTTGTTTCTTAGCTTCCCAAAGAGCTGGAAGCAAGATGCTGTGGGGCCCAAATCGCCCTTTGGAAAGAAGCCTGCACGTTGTGCCTTTCAGCTCTAGGGCAAAGTAGCGAACCAAGAGCAGAAGTCCTACTTCAACCAGATCAGGCCTGCAAAGAAACTGCCTTTCACAGGCCTTTGGAAGAGATGTACCCGGTAGGCTGTAAGAGCACTGTGCAGAGCGAGTTGTTTCTTAGCTTCCCAAAGAGCTGGAAGCAAGATGCTGTGGGGCCCAACTCGCCCTTTGGAAAGAAGCCTGCACGTTGTGCCTTTCGGCTCTAGGGCAAAGTAGCACACCCAGAGCAGAAGTCCTACTTCAGCCAGATCAGGCCTGCAAAGAAACTGCGTTTCACAGGCCTTTGGAAGACATGCTGCCCAGAGGCTGTAAGAGCACTGTGCAGAGCGAGTTGTTTCTTAGCTTCCCAAAGAGCTGGAAGCAAGATGCTGTGGGGCCCAATTCGCCCTTTGGAAAGAAGCCTGCACGTTGTGCCTTTCAGCTCTAGGGCAAAGTAACACGCCCAGAGCAGAAGTCCTACTTCAGCCGGATCAGGCCTGCAAAGAAACTGCGTTTCACAGGCCTTTGGAAGAGATGCTCCAGGTAGGCTGTAAGAGCACTGTGCAGAGCGAGTTGTTTCTTAGCTTCCCAAAGAGCTGGAAGCAAGATGCTGTGGGGCCCAACTCGCCCTTTGGAAAGAAGCCTGCACGTTGTGCCTTTCAGCTCTAGGGCAAAGTAGCACACCCAGAGCAGAAGTCCTACTCCAGCCAGATCAGGCCTGCAAAGAAACTGCGTTTCACAGGCCTTTGGAAGAGATGTTCCCGGTAGGCTGTAAGAGCACTGTGCAGAGCGAGTTGTTTCTTAGCTTCCCAACGAGCTGGAAGCAAGATGCTGTGGGGCCCAACTCGCCCTTTGGAAAGAAGCCTGCACGTTGTGCCTTTCAGCTCTAGGGCAAAGTAGCACACCCAGAGCAGAAGTCATACTTCAGCCAGAACAGGCCTGCAAAGAAACTGCGTTTCACAGGCCTTTGGAAGAGATGTTCCCGGTAGGCTGTAAGAGCACTGTGCAGAGAGAGTTGTTTCTTAGCTTCCCAAAGAGCTGGAAGCAAGATGCTGTGGGGCCCAACTCGCCCTTTGGAAAGAAGCCTGCACGTTGTGCCTTTCGGCTCTAGGGCAAAGTAGCACACCCAGAGCAGAAGTCCTACTTCAGCCAGATCAGACCTGCAAAGAAACTGTGTTTCAAAGGCCTTTGGAAGAGATGTTCCCACTAGGCTGTAAGAGCACTGTGCAGAGCGAGTTGTTTCTTAGCTTCCCAAAGAGCAGGAAGCAAGATGCTGTGGGTCCCAAATCGCCCTTTGGAAAGAAGCCTGCACGTTGTGCCTTTCAGCTCTAGGGCAAAGTAGCACACCCAGAGCAGAAGTCCTACTTCAGCCAGATCAGGCCTGCAAAGAAACTGCGTTTTACAGGCCTTTGGAAGAGATACTCCAGGTAGGCTGTAAGAGCACTGTGCAGAGCGAGTTGTTTCTTAGCTTCCCAAAGAGCTGGAAGCAAGATGCTGTGGGGCCCAACTCGCCCTTTGGAAAGAAGCCTGCACGTTGTGCCTTTCAGCTCTAGGGCAAAGTATCACACCCAGAGCAGAAGTCCTACTCCAGCCAGATCAGGCCTGCAAAGAAACTGCGTTTCACAGGCCTTTGGAAGAGATGTTCCCGTTAGGCTGTAAGAGCACTGTGCAGAGCGAGTTGTTACTTAGCTTCCCAAAGAGCTGGAAGCAAGATGCTGTGGGGCGCAACTCGCCCTTTGGAAAGAAGACTGCACGTTGTGCCTTTCAGCTCTAGGGCAATGTAGCACACCCAGAGCAGAAGTCCTACTTCAGCCAGATCAGGCCTGCAAAGAAACTGCGTTTCACAGGCCTTTGGAAGAGATGTTCCCGGTAGGCTGCAAGAGGACTGTGCAGAGCGAGTTGTTTCTTAGCTTCCCAAAGAGCTGGAAGCAAGATGCTGACGGGCCCACCTCGCCCCTTGGAAAGAAGCCTGTTCGTTGTGCCTTTAGCTCTAGGGCAATGTAGCACACCCAGAGCAGAAGTCCTACTTCAGCCAGATCAGGCCTGCAAAGAAACTGCGTTTCACAGGCCTTTGGAAGAGATGTTCCCGGTAGGCTGTAAGAGCACTGTGCAGAGCGAGTTGTTTCTTAGCTTCCCAAAGAGCTGGAAGCAAGATGCTGTGGGGCCCAACTCGCCCTTTGGAAAGAAGCTTGCACGTTGTGCCTTTCAGCTCTAGGGCAAAGTAGCACACCCAGAGCAGAAGTCCTACTTCAGCCAGATCAGGCCTGCAAAGAAGCTGCATTTCACAGGCCTTTGGAAGAGATGTTCCCGGTAGGCTGTAACAGCACTGTGCAGAGCGAGTTCTTTCTTAGGTTCCCAAAGAGCTGGAAGCAAGATGCTGTGGGGCCCAACTCGCCCTTTGGAAAGAAGCCTGCACGTTGTGCCTTTCAGCTCTAGGGCAAAGTAGCACACCCAGAGCAGAAGTCCTACTTCATCCAGAATAGGCCTGCAAAGAAACTGCGTTTCACAGGCCTTTGGAAGAGATGTTCCCGGTAGGCTGCATGAGGACTGTGCAGAGCGAGTTGTTTCTTAGCTTCCCAAAGAGCTGGAAGCAAGATGCTGTCTGGCCCAACTCGCCCTTTGGAAAGAAGCCTGCACGTTGTGCCTTTCAGCTCTGGGGCAAAGTAGCACACCCAGAGCAGAACTCCTACTTCAGCCAGATCAGGCCTGCAAAGAAACTGGGTTTCACGGGCCTTTGGAAGAGATGTTCCCGGTAGGCTGTAAGAGCACTGTGCAGAGAGAGTTCTTTCTTAGCTTCCCAAAGAGCTGGAAGCAAAATGCTGTGGGGGCCAACTCGCCCTTTGGAAAGAAGCCTGCACGTTGTGCCTTTCAGCTCTAGGGCAAAGTAGCACACCCAGAGCAGAAGTCCTACTTCAGCCAGATCAGGCCTGCAAAGAAACTGCGTTTCACAGGCCTTTGGAAGAGATGTTCCTGGCAGGCTGTAAGAGCACTGTGCAGAGCGAGTTGTTTCTTAGCTTCCCAAAGAGCTGGAAGCAAGATGCTGTGGGGCACAACTCGCCCTTTGGAATGAAGCCTGCACGTTGTGGCTTACAACTCTAGGGCAAAGTAGCACACCCAGAGCAGAAGTCCTACTTCAGCCAGATCAGGCCTGCAAAGAAACTGGGTTTCACGGGCCTTTGGAAGAGATGTTCCCGGTAGGCTGTAAGAGCACTGTGCAGAGCGAGTTCTTTCTTAGCTTCCCAAAGAGCTGGAAGCAAGATGCTGTGGGGCACAACTCGCCCTTTGGAAAGAAGCCTGCACGTTGTGCCTTTCAGCTCTAGGGCAATGTAGCACACCCAGAGCAGAAGTCCTACTTCAGCCAGATCAGGCCTGCAAAGAAACTGCGTTTCACAGGCCTTTGGAAGAGATGTTCCCGGTAGGCTGCAAGAGGACTGTGCAGAGCGAGTTGTTTCTTAGCTTCCCAAAGAGCTGGAAGCAAGATGCTGACGGGCCCAACTCGCCCCTTGGAAAGAAGCCTGTTCGTTGTGCCTTTAGCTCTAGGGCAATGTAGCACACCCAGAGCAGAAGTCCTACTTCAGCCAGATCAGGCCTGCAAAGAAACTGCGTTTCACAGGCCTTTGGAAGAGATGTTCCCGGTAGGCTGTAAGAGCACTGTGCAGAGCGAGTTGTTTCTTAGCTTCCCAAAGAGCTGGAAGCAAGATGCTGTGGGGCCCAACTCGCCCTTTGGAAAGAAGCTTGCACGTTGTGCCTTTCAGCTCTAGGGCAAAGTAGCACACCCAGAGCAGAAGTCCTACTTCAGCCAGAGCAGGCCTGCAAAGAAGCTGCATTTCACAGGCCTTTGGAAGAGATGTTCCCGGTAGGCTGTAACAGCACTGTGCAGAGCGAGTTCTTTCTTAGGTTCCCAAAGAGCTGGAAGCAAGATGCTGTGGGGCCCAACTCGCCCTTTGGAAAGAAGCCTGCACGTTGTGCCTTTCAGCTCTAGGGCAAAGTAGCACACCCAGAGCAGAAGTCCTACTTCAGCCAGAATAGGCCTGCAAAGAAACTGCGTTTCACAGGCCTTTGGAAGAGATGTTCCCGGTAGGCTGCATGAGGACTGTGCAGAGCGAGTTGTTTCTTAGCTTCCCAAAGAGCTGGAAGCAAGATGCTGTCTGGCCCAACTCGCCCTTTGGAAAGAAGCCTGCACGTTGTTCCTTTCAGCTCTGGGGCAAAGTAGCACACCCAGAGCAGAACTCCTACTTCAGCCAGATCAGGCCTGCAAAGAAACTGGGTTTCACGGGCCTTTGGAAGAGATATTCCCGGTAGGCTGTAAGAGCACTGTGCAGAGCGAGTTGTTTCTTAGCTTCCCAAAGAGCTGGAAGCAAGATGCTGTGGGGCACAACTCGCCCTTTGGAATGAAGCCTGCACGTTGTGGCTTACAACTCTAGGGCAAAGTAGCACACCCAGAGCAGAAGTCCTACTTCAGCCAGATCAGGCCTGCAAAGAAACTGGGTTTCACGGGCCTTTGGAAGAGATGTTCCCGGTAGGCTGTAAGAGCACTGTGCAGAGCGAGTTCTTTCTTAGCTTTCCAAAGAGCTGGAAGCAAGATGCTGTGAGGCCCAACTCGCCCTTTGGAAAGAAGCCTGCACGTTGTGCCTTTCAGCTCTAGGGCAAAGTAGCACACCCAGAGCAGAAGTCCTACTTCAGCCAGATCAGGCCTGCAAAGAAACTGCGTTTCACAGGCCTTTGGAAGAGATGTCCCCGGTAGGCTGTAAGAGCACTGTGCAGAGCAAGTTGTTTCTTAGCCTCCCAACGAGCTGGAAGCAAGATGCTGTGGGGCACAACTCGCCCTTTGGAAAGAAGCCTGCACGTTGTGCCTTTCAGCTCTAGGGCAAAGTAGCACACCCAGAGCAGAAGTCCTACTTCAGCCAGATCAGGCCTGCAAAGAAACTGCGTTTCACAGGCCTTTGGAAGAGATGCTCCCGGTAGGCTGCAAGAGGACTATGCAGAGCGAGTTGTTTCTTAGCTTCCCAAAGAGATGGAAGCAAGATGCTGACGGGCCCAACTCGCCCCTTGGAAAGAAGCCTGTTCGTTGTGCCTTTAGCTCTAGGGCAATGTAGCACACCCAGAGCAGAAGTCCTACTTCAGCCAGATCAGGCCTGCAAAGAAACTGCGTTTCACAGGCCTTTGGAAGAGATGTTCCCGGTAGGCTGTAAGAGCACTGTGCAGAGCGAGTTGTTTCTTAGCTTCCCAAAGAGCTGGAAGCAAGATGCTGTGGGGCCCAACTCGCCCTTTGGAAAGAAGCTTGCACGTTGTGCCTTTCAGCTCTAGGGCAAAGTAGCACACCCAGAGCAGAAGTCCTACTTCAGCCAGATCAGGCCTGCAAAGAAGCTGCATTTCACAGGCCTTTGGAAGAGATGTTCCCGGTAGGCTGTAACAGCACTGTGCAGAGCGAGTTCTTTCTTAGGTTCCCAAAGAGCTGGAAGCAACATGCTGTGGGGCCCAACTCGCCCTTTGGAAAGAAGCCTGCACGTTGTGCCTTTCAGCTCTAGGGCAAAGTAGCACACCCCGAGCAGAAGTCCTACTTCATCCAGAATAGGCCTGCAAAGAAACTGCGTTTCACAGGCCTTTGGAAGAGATGTTCCCGGTAGGCTGCATGAGGACTGTGCAGAGCGAGTTGTTTCTTAGCTTCCCAAAGAGCTGGAAGCAAGATGCTGTGGGGCCCAACTCGCCCTTTGGAAAGAAGCCTGCACGTTGTGCCTTTCAGCTCTGGGGCAAAGTAGCACACCCAGAGCAGAACTCCTACTTCAGCCAGATCAGGCCTGCAAAGAAACTGGGTTTCACAGGCCTTTGGAAGAGATGTTCCCGGTAGGCTGTAAGAGCACTGTGCAGAGCGAGTTGTTTCTTAGCTTCCCAAAGAGCTGGAAGCAAGATGCTGTGGGGCCCAACTCGCCCTTTGGAAAGAAGCTTGCACGTTGTGCCTTTCAGCTCTAGGGCAAAGTAGCACACCCAGAGCAGAAGTCCTACTTCAGCCAGATCAGGCCTGCAAAGAAGCTGCATTTCACAGGCCTTTGGAAGAGATGTTCCCGGTAGGCTGTAACAGCACTGTGCAGAGCGAGTTCTTTCTTAGCCTCCCAAAGAGCTGGAAGCAAGATGCTGTGGGGCCCAACTCGCCCTTTGGAAAGAAGCCTGCACGTTGTGCCTTTCAGCTCTAGGGCAAAGTAGCACACCCAGAGCAGAAGTCCTACTTCATCCAGAATAGGCCTGCAAAGAAACTGCGTTTCACAGGCCTTTGGAAGAGATGTTCCCGGTAGGCTGCATGAGGACTGTGCAGAGCGAGTTGTTTCTTAGCTTCCCAAAGAGCTGGAAGCAAGATGCTGTCTGGCCCAACTCGCCCTTTGGAAAGAAGCCTGCACGTTGTTCCTTTCAGCTCTGGGGCAAAGTAGCACACCCAGAGCAGAACTCCTACTTCAGCCAGATCAGGCCTGCAAAGAAACTGGGTTTCACGGGCCTTTGGAAGAGATGTTCCCGGTAGGCTGTAAGAGCACTGTGCAGAGCGAGTTCTTTCTTAGCTTCCCAAAGAGCTGGAAGCAAGATGCTGTGGGGGCCAACTCGCCCTTTGGAAAGAAGCCTGCACGTTGTGCCTTTCAGTTCTAGGGCAAAGTAGCACACCCAGAGCAGAAGTCCTACTTCAGCCAGATCAGGCCTGCAAAGAAACTGCGTTTCACAGGCCTTTGGAAGAGATGTTCCTGGCAGGCTGTAAGAGCACTGTGCAGAGCGAGTTGTTTCTTAGCTTCCCAAAGAGCTGGAAGCAAGATGCTGTGGGGCACAACTCGCCCTTTGGAATGAAGCCTGCACGTTGTGGCTTACAACTCTAGGGCAAAGTAGCACACCCAGAGCAGAAGTCCTACTTCAGCCAGATCAGGCCTGCAAAGAAACTGGGTTTCACGGGCCTTTGGAAGAGATGTTCCCGGTAGGCTGTAAGAGCACTGTGCAGAGCGAGTTCTTTCTTAGCTTTCCAAAGAGCTGGAAGCAAGATGCTGTGGGGCCCAACTCGCCCTTTGGAAAGAAGCCTGCACGTTGTGCCTTTCAGCTCTAGGGCAAAGTAGCACACCCAGAGCAGAAGTCCTACTTCAGCCAGATCAGGCCTGCAAAGAAACTGCGTTTCACAGGCCTTTGGAAGAGATGTCCCCGGTAGGCTGTAAGAGCACTGTGCAGTGCGAGTTGTTTCTTAGCCTCCCAACGAGCTGGAAGCAAGATGCTGTGGGGCACAACTCGCCCTTTGGAAAGAAGCCTGCACGTTGTGCCTTTCAGCTCTAGGGCAAAGTAGCACACCCAGAGCAGAAGTCATACTTCAGCCAGATCAGGCCTGCAAAGAAACTGCGTTTCACAGGCCTTTGGAAGAGATGTTCCCGGTAGGCTGTAAGAGCACTGTGCAGAGCGAGTTGTTACTTAGCTTCCCAAAGAGCTGGAAGCAAGATGCTGTGTGGCGCAACTCGCCCTTTGGAAAGAAGCCTGCACGTTGTGCCTTTCAGCTCTAGGGCAATGTAGCACACCCAGAGCAGAAGTCCTACTTCAGCCAGATCAGGCCTGCAAAGAAACTGCGTTTCACAGGCCTTTGGAAGAGATGCTCCCGGTAGGCTGCAAGAGGACTATGCAGAGCGAGTTGTTTCTTAGCTTCCCAAAGAGATGGAAGCAAGATGCTGACGGGCCCAACTCGCCCCTTGGAAAGAAGCCTGTTCGTTGTGCCTTTAGCTCTAGGGCAATGTAGCACACCCAGAGCAGAAGTCCTACTTCAGCCAGATCAGGCCTGCAAAGAAACTGCGTTTCACAGGCCTTTGGAAGAGATGTTCCCGGTAGGCTGTAAGAGCACTGTGCAGAGCGAGTTGTTTCTTAGCTTCCCAAAGAGCTGGAAGCAAGATGCTGTGGGGCCCAACTCGCCCTTTGGAAAGAAGCTTGCACGTTGTGCCTTTCAGCTCTAGGGCAAAGTAGCACACCCAGAGCAGAAGTCCTACTTCAGCCAGATCAGGCCTGCAAAGAAGCTGCATTTCACAGGCCTTTGGAAGAGATGTTCCCGGTAGGCTGTAACAGCACTGTGCAGAGCGAGTTCTTTCTTAGGTTCCCAAAGAGCTGGAAGCAAGATGCTGTGGGGCGCAACTCGCCCTTTGGAAAGAAGCCTGCACGTTGTGCCTTTCAGCTCTAGGGCAAAGTAGCACACCCAGAGCAGAAGTCCTACTTCATCCAGAATAGGCCTGCAAAGAAACTGCGTTTCACAGGCCTTTGGAAGAGATGTTCCCGGTAGGCTGCATGAGGACTGTGCAGAGCGAGTTGTTTCTTAGCTTCCCAAAGAGCTGGAAGCAAGATGCTGTGGGGCCCAACTCGCCCTTTGGAAAGAAGCCTGCACGTTGTGCCTTTCAGCTCTGGGGCAAAGTAGCACACCCAGAGCAGAACTCCTACTTCAGCCAGATCAGGCCTGCAAAAAAACTGGGTTTCACAGGCCTTTGGAAGAGATGTTCCCGGTAGGCTGTAAGAGCACTGTGCAGAGCGAGTTGTTTCTTAGCTTCCCAAAGAGCTGGAAGCAAGATGCTGTGGGGCCCAACTCGCCCTTTGGAAAGAAGCTTGCACGTTGTGCCTTTCAGCTCTAGGGCAAAGTAGCACACCCAGAGCAGAAGTCCTACTTCAGCCAGATCAGGCCTGCAAAGAAGCTGCATTTCACAGGCCTTTGGAAGAGATGTTCCCGGTAGGCTGTAACAGCACTGTGCAGAGCGAGTTCTTTCTTAGGTTCCCAAAGAGCTGGAAGCAAGATGCTGTGGGGCCCAACTCGCCCTTTGGAAATAAGCCTGCACGTTGTGCCTTTCAGCTCTAGGGCAAAGTAGCACACCCAGAGCAGAAGTCCTACTTCAGCCGGATCAGGCCTGCAAAGAAACTGCGTTTCACAGGCCTTTGGAAGAGATGTTCCCGGTAGGCTGCATGAGGACTGTGCAGAGCGAGTTGTTTCTTAGCTTCCCAAAGAGCTGGAAGCAAGATGCTGTCTGGCCCAACTCGCCCTTTGGAAAGAAGCCTGCACGTTGTGCCTTTCAGCTCTGGGGCAAAGTAGCACACCCAGAACAGAACTCCTACTTCAGCCAGATCAGGCCTGCAAAGAAACTGGGTTTCACGGGCCTTTGGAAGAGATGTTCCCGGTAGGCTGTAAGAGCACTGTGCAGAGCGAGTTCTTTCTTAGCTTCCCAAAGAGCTGGAAGCAAGATGCTGTGGGGGCCAACTCGCCCTTTGGAAAGAAGCCTGCACGTTGTGCCTTTCAGCTCTAGGGCAAAGTAGCACACCCAGAGCAGAAGTCCTACTTCAGCCAGATCAGGCCTGCAAAGAAACTGCGTTTCACAGGCCTTTGGAAGAGATGTTCCCGGTAGGCTGTAAGAGCACTGTGCAGAGCGAGTTGTTTCTTAGCTTCACAAAGAGCTGAAAGCAAGATGCTGTGGGGCCCAGCTCGCCCTTTGGAAAGAAGCCTGCACGTTGTGCCTTTCAGCTCTAGGGCAAAGAAGCACACCCAGAGCAGAAGTCCTACTTCAGCCAGATCAGGCCTGCAAAGAAACTGCGTTTCACAGGCCTTTGGAAGAGATGTTCCCACTAGGCTGTAAGAGCACTGTGCAGAGCGAGTTGTTTCTTAGCTTCCCAAAGAGCTGGAAGCAAGATGCTGTGGGGCCCAACTCGCCCTTTGGAAAGAAGCCTGCACGTTGTGCCTTTCAGCTCTAGGGCAAAGTATCACACCCAGAGCAGAAGTCCTACTCCAGCCAGATCAGGCCTGCAAAGAAACTGCGTTTCACAGGCCTTTGGAAGAGATGTTCCTGGTAGGCTGTAAGAGCACTGTGCAGAGCGAGTTGTTTCTTAGCTTCCCAAAGAGCTGGAAGCAAGATGCTGTGGGGCCCAACTCGCCCTTTGGAAAGAAGCCTGCACGTTGTGCCTTTCGGCTCTAGGGCAAAGTAGCACACCCAGAGCAGAAGTCCTACTTCAGCCAGATCAGACCTGCAAAGAAACTGCGTTTTACAGGCCTTTGGAAGAGATACTCCAGGTAGGCTGTAAGAGCACTGTGCAGAGCGAGTTGTTTCTTAGCTTCCCAAAGAGCAGGAAGCAAGATGCTGTGGGTCCCAAATCGCCCTTTGGAAAGAAGCCTGCACGTTGTGCCTTTCAGCTCTAGGGCAAAGTAGCACACCCAGAGCAGAAGTCCTACTTCAGCCAGATCAGGCCTGCAAAGAAACTGCGTTTGACAGGCCTTTGGAAGAGATGTTCCCGGTAGGCTATAAGAGCACTGTGCAGAGCGACTTGTTTCTTAGCTTCCCAAAGAGCTGGAAGCAAGATGCTGTGGGGCCCAACTCGCTCTTTGGAAAGAAGCCTGCACGTTGTGCCTTTCAGCTCTAGGGCAAAGTATCACACCCAGAGCAGAAGTCCTACTCCAGCCAGATCAGGCCTGCAAAGAAACTGCATTTCACAGGGCTTTGGAAGAGATGTTCCTGGTAGGCTGTAAGAGCACTGTGCAGAGCGAGTTGTTTCTTAGCTTCCCAAAGAGCTGGAAGCAAGATGCTGTGGGGCCCAACTCGCCCTTTGGAAAGAAGACTGCACGTTGCGCCTTTCAGCTCTAGGGCAAAGTATCACACCCAGAGCAGAAGTCCTACTCCAGCCAGATCAGGGCTGCAAAGAAACTGCGTTTCACAGGCCTTTGGAAGAGATGTTCCCACTAGGCTGTAAGAGCACTGTGCAGAGCGAGTTGTTTCTTAGCTTCCCAAAGAGCTGGAAGCAAGATGCTGTGGGGCCCAACTCGCCCTTTGGAAAGAAGCCTGCACGTTGTGCCTTTCAGCTCTAGGGCAATGCAGCACACCCAGAGCAGAAGTCCTACTTCAGCCAGATCAGGCCTGCAAAGAAACTGCGTTTCACAGGCCTTTGGAAGAGATGTTCCCGGTAGGCTGTAAGAGCACTGTGCAGAGCGAGTTGTTTCTTAGCTTCCCAAAGAGCTGGAAGCAAGATGCTGTGGGGCCCAACTCGCCCTTTGGAAAGAAGCCTGCACGTTGTGCCTTTCAGCTCTAGGGCCAAGTAGCACACCCAGAGCAGAAGTCCTACTTCAGCCAGATCAGGCCTGCAAAGAAACTGCGTTTCACAGGCCTTTGGAAGAGATGTTCCCGGTAGGCTATAAGAGCACTGTGCAGAGCGACTTGTTTCTTAGCTTCCCAAAGAGCTGGAAGCAAGATGCTGTGGGGCCCAACTCGCTCTTTGGAAAGAAGCCTGCACGTTGTGCCTTTCAGCTCTAGGGCAAAGTATCACACCCAGAGCAGAAGTCCTACTCCAGCCAGATCAGGCCTGCAAAGAAACTGCGTTTCACAGGGCTTTGGAAGAGATGTTCCTGGTAGGCTGTAAGAGCACTGTGCAGAGCGAGTTGTTTCTTAGCTTCCCAAAGAGCTGGAAGCAAGATGCTGTGGGGCCCAACTCGCCCTTTGGAAAGAAGACTGCACGTTGCGCCTTTCAGCTCTAGGGCAAAGTATCACACCCAGAGCAGAAGTCCTACTCCAGCCAGATCAGGGCTGCAAAGAAACTGCGTTTCACAGGCCTTTGGAAGAGAGGTTCCCACTAGGCTGTAAGAGCACTGTGCAGAGCGAGTTGTTTCTTAGCTTCCCAAAGAGCTGGAAGCAAGATGCTGTGGGGCCCAACTCGCCCTTTGGAAAGAAGCCTGCACGTTGTGCCTTTCAGCTCTAGGGCAAAGTAGCACACCCAGAGCAGAAGTCCTACTTCAGCCAGATCAGGCCTGCAAAGAAACTGTGTTTCACAGGCCTTTGGAAGAGATGTTCCCGGTAGGCTGTAAGAGCACTGTGCAGAGCGAGTTGTTTCTTAGCTTCCCAAAGAGCTGGAAGGAAGATGCTGTGGGGCCCAACTCGCCCTTTGGAAAGAAGCCTGCACGTTGTGCCTTTCAGCTCTAGGGCAAAGTATCACACCCAGAGCAGAAGTCCTACTCCAGCCAGATCAGGCCTGCAAAGAAACTGCGTTTCACAGGCCTTTGGAAGAGATGTTCCCGCTAGGCTGTAAGAGCACTGTGCAGAGCGAGTTGTTTCTTAGCTTCCCAAAGAGCTGGAAGCAAGATGCTGTGGGACCCAACTCGCCCCTTTTAAAGAAGCCTGCACGTTGTGCCTTTCGGCTCTAGGGCAAAGTAGCACACCCAGAGCAGAAGTCCTACTTCAGCCAGATCAGGCCTGCAAAGAAACTGCGTTTCACAGGCCTTTGGAAGAGATGTTCCCGGTAGGCTGTAAGAGCACTGTGCAGAGCGAGTTGTTTCTTAGCTTCCCAAAGAGCTGGAAGCAAGATGCTGTGGGGCCCAACTCGCCCTTTGGAAAGAAGCCTGCACGTTGTGCCTTTCGGCTCTAGGGCAAAGTAGCACACCCAGAGCAGAAGTCCTACTTCAGCCAGATCAGGCCTGCAAAGAAACTGCGTTTTACAGGCCTTTGGAAGAGATACTCCAGGTAGGCTGTAAGAGAACTGTGCAGAGCGAGTTGTTTCTTAGCTTCCCAAAGAGCAGGACGCAAGATGCTGTGGGGCCCAAATCGCCCTTTTGAAAGAAGCCTGCACGTTGTGCCTTTCAGCTCTAGGGCAAAGTAGCACACCCAGAGCAGAAGTCCTACTTCAGCCAGATCAGGCCTGCAAAGAAACTGCGTTTCACAGGCCTTTGGAAGAGATGTTCCCGGTAGGCTGTAAGAGCACTGTGCAGAGCGAGTTGTTTCTTAGCTTCCCAAAGAGCTGGAAGCAAGATGCTGTCGGGCCCAACTCGCCCTTTGGAAAGAAGACTGCACGTTGTGCCTTTCAGCTCTAGGGCAAAGTATCACACCCAGAGCAGAAGTCCTACTCCAGCCAGATCAGGCCTGCAAAGAAACTGCGTTTCACATGCCTTTGGAAGAGATGTTCCCACTAGGCTGTAAGAGCACTGTGCAGAGCGAGTTGTTTCTTAGCTTCCCAAAGAGCTGGAAGCAAGATGCTGTGGGGCCCAACTCGCCCTTTGGAAAGAAGCCTGCACGTTGTGCCTTTCAGCTCTAGGGCAATGCAGCACACCCAGAGCAGAAGTCCTACTTCAGCCAGATCAGGCCTGCAAAGAAACTGCGTTTCACAGGCCTTTGGAAGAGATGTTCCTGGTAGGCTGTAAGAGCACTGTGCAGAGCGAGTTGTTTCTTAGCTTCCCAAAGAGCTGGAAGCAAGATGCTGTGGGGCCCAACTCGCCCTTTGGAAAGAAGCCTGCACGTTGTGCCTTTCAGCTCTAGGGCAAAGTAGCACACCCAGAGCAGAAGTCATACTTCAGCCAGAACAGGCCTGCAAAGAAACTGCGTTTCACAGGCCTTTGGAAGAGATGTTCCCGGTAGGCTGTAAGAGCACTGTGCAGAGCGAGTTGTTTCTTAGCTTCCCAAAGAGCTGGAAGCAAGATGCTGTGGGGCCCAACTCGCCCTTTGGAAAGAAGCCTGCACGTTGTGCCTTTCAGCTCTAGGGCAATGTAGCACACCCAGAGCAGAAGTCCTACTTGAGCCAGATCAGGCCTGCAAAGAAACTGCGTTTCACAGGCCTTTGGAAGAGATGTTCCCGGTAGGCTGCAAGAGGAATGTGCAGAGCGAGTTGTTTCTTAGCTTCCCAAAGAGCTGGAAGCAAGATGCTGACGGGCCCTACTCGCCCCTTGGAAAGAAGCCTGTTCGTTGTGCCTTTAGCTCTAGGGCAATGTAGCACACCCAGAGCAGAAGTCCTACTTCAGCCAGATCAGGCCTGCAAAGAAACTGCGTTTCACAGGAGTTTGGAAGCGATGTTCCCGGTAGGCTGTAAGAGCACTGTGCAGAGCGAGTTGTTTCTTAGCTTCCCAAAGAGCTGGAAGCAAGATGCTGTGGGGCCCAACTCGCCCTTTGGAAAGAAGCCTGCACGTTGTGCCTTTCAGCTCTAGGGCAAAGTAGCACACCCAGAGCAGAAGTCCTACTCCAGCCAGATCAGGCCTGCAAAAAAACTGCGTTTCACAGGCCTTTGGAAGAGATGTTCCCGGTACGCTGTAAGAGCACTGTGCAGAGCGAGTTGTTTCTTAGCTTCCCAAAGAGCTGGAAGCAAGATGCTGTGGGGCCCAACTCGCCCTTTGGAAAGAAGCCTGCACGTTGTGCCTTTCGTCTCTAGGGCAAAGTAGCACACCCAGAGCAGAAGTCCTACTTCAGCCAGATCAGGCCTGCAAAGAAACTGCGTTTTACAGGCCTTTGGAAGAGATACTCCAGGTAGGCTGTAAGAGCACTGTCCAGAGCGAGTTGTTTCTTAGCTTCCCAAAGAGCAGGAAGCAAGATGCTGTGGGGCCCAAATCGCCCTTTTGAAAGAAGCCTGCACGTTGTGCCTTTCAGCTCTAGGGCAAAGTAGCACACCCAGAGCAGAAGTCCTACTTCAGCCAGATCAGGCCTGCAAAGAAACTGCGTTTTACAGGCCTTTGGAAGAGATGCTCCCGGTAGGCTGTAAGAGCACTGTGCAGAGCGATTTGTTTCTTAGCTTCCCAAACAGCTGGAAGCAAGATGCTGTGGGGCCCAACTCGCCCTTTGGAAAGAAGACTGCACGTTGCGCCTTTCTGCTCTAGGGCAAAGTATCACACCCAGAGCAGAAGTCCTACTCCAGCCAGATCAGGCCTGCAAAGAAATTGCGTTTCAAAGGCCTTTGGAAGAGATGTTCCCACTAGGCTGTAAGAGCACTGTGCAGAGCGAGTTGTTTCTTAGCTTCCCAAAGAGCTGGAAGGAAGATGCTGTGGGGCCCAACTCGCCCTTTGGAAAGAAGCCTGCACGTTGTGCCTTTCAGCTCTAGGGCAAAGTATCACACCCAGAGCAGAAGTCCTACTCCAGCCAGATCAGGCCTGCAAAGAAACTGCGTTTCACAGGCCTTTGGAAGAGATGTTCCCGCTAGGCTGTAAGAGCACTGTGCAGAGCGAGTTGTTTCTTAGCTTCCCAAAGAGCTGGAAGCAAGATGCTGTGGGACCCAACTCGCCCCTTTTAAAGAAGCCTGCACGTTGTGCCTTTCAGCTCTAGGGCAAAGTAGCACACCCAGAGCAGAAGTCCTACTCCAGCCAGATCAGGCCTGCAAAGAAACTGCGTTTCAAAGGCCTTTGGAAGAGATGTTCCCACTAGGCTGTAAGAGCACTGTGCAGAGCGAGTTGTTTCTTAGCTTCCCAAAGAGCTGGAAGGAAGATGCTGTGGGGACCAACTCGCCCTTTGGAAAGAAGCCTGCACGTTGTGCCTTTCAGCTCTAGGGCAATGCAGCACACCCAGAGCAGAAGTCCTACTTCAGCCAGATCAGGCCTGCAAAGAAACTGCGTTTCACAGGCCTTTGGAAGAGATGTTCCCGGTAGGCTGTAAGAGCACTGTGCAGAGCGAGTTGTTTCTTAGCCTCCCAAAGAGCTGGAAGCAAGATGCTGTGGGGCCCAACTCGCCCTTTGGAAAGAAGCCTGCACGTTGTGCCTTTCAGCTCTAGGGCAAAGTAGCACACCCAGAGCAGAAGTCCTACTTCAGCCAGATCAGGCCTGCAAAGAAACTGCGTTTCACAGGCCTTTGGAAGAGATGTTCCCGGTAGGCTGCAAGAGGACTGTGCAGAGCGAGTTGTTTCTTAGCTTCCCAAAGAGCTGGAAGCAAGATGCTGACAGGCCCAACTCGCCCCTTGGAAAGAAGCCTGTTCGTTGTGCCTTTAGATCTAGGGCAATGTAGCACACCCAGAGCAGAAGTCCTACTTCAGCCAGATCAGGCCTGCAAAGAAACTGCGTTTCACAGGCCTTTGGAAGAGATGTTCCCGGTAGGCTGTAAGAGCACTGTGCAGAGCGAGTTGTTTCTTAGCTTCCCAAAGAGCTGGAAGCAAGATGCTGTGGGGCCCAACTCGCCCTTTGGAAGGAAGCCTGTACGTTGTGCCTTTCAGCTCTAGGGCAAAGTATCACACCCAGAGCAGAAGTCCTACTTCAGCCAGATCAGGCCTGCAAAGAAACTGTGTTTCACAGGCCTTTGGAAGAGATGTTCCCGGTAGGCTGTAAGAGCACTGTGCAGAGCGAGTTGTTTCTTAGCTTCCCAAAGAGCTGGAAGCAAGATGCTGTGGGGCCCAACTCGCCCTTTGGAAAGAAGCCTGCACGTTGTGCCTTTCAGCTCTAGGGCAAAGTATCACACCCAGAGCAGAAGTCCTACTCCAGCCAGATCAGGCCTGCAAAGAAACTGCGTTTCACAGGCCTTTGGAAGAGATGTTCCCACTAGGCTGTAAGAGCACTGTGCAGAGCGAGTTGTTTCTTAGCTTCCCAAAGAGCTGGAAGCAAGATGCTGTGGGACCCAACTCGCCCAATTTAAAGAAGCCTGCACGTTGTGCCTTTCGGCTCTAGGGCAAAGTAGCACACCCAGAGCAGAAGTCCTACTTCAGCCAGATCAGGCCTGCAAAGAAACTGCGTTTCACAGGCCTTTGGAAGAGATGTTCCCGGTAGGCTGTAAGAGCACTGTGCAGAGCGAGTTGTTTCTTAGCTTCCCAAAGAGCTGGAAGCAAGATGCTGTGGGGCCCAACTCGCCCTTTGGAAAGAAGCCTGAACGTAGTGCCTTTCAGCTCTAGGACAAAGTAGCACACCCAGAGCAGAAGTCCTACTTCAGCCAGATCAGGCCTGCAAAGAAACTGCGTTTCACAGGCCTTTGGAAGAGATGTTCCCACTAGGCTGTAAGAGCACTGTGCAGAGCGAGTTGTTTCTTAGCTTCCCAAAGACCTGGAAGCAAGATGCTGTGGGGCCCAACTCGCCCTTTGGAAAGAAGCCTGCACGTTGTGTCTTTCAGCTCTAGGGCAAAGTAGCACACCCAGAGCAGAAGTCCTACTTCAGCCAGATCAGGCCTGCAAAGAAACTGCGTTTCACAGGCCTTTGGAAGAGATGTTCCCGGTAGGCTGTAAGAGCACTGTGCAGAGCGAGTTGTTTCTTAGCTTCCCAAAGAGCTGGAAGCAAGATGCTGTGGGGCCCAGCTCGCCCTTTGGAAAGAAGCCTGCACGTTGTGCCTTTCAGCTCTAGGGCAAAGAAGCACACACAGAGCAGAAGTCCTACTTCAGCCAGATCAGGCCTGCAAAGAAACTGCGTTTCACAGGCCTTTGGAAGAGATGTTCCCACTAGGCTGTAAGAGCACTGTGCAGAGCGAGTTGTTTCTTAGCTTCCAAAAGAGCTGGAAGCAAGATGCTGTGGGACCCAACTCGCCCAATTTAAAGAAGCCTGCACGTTGTGCCTTTCGGCTCTGGGGCAAAGTAGCACACCCAGAGCAGAAGTCCTACTTCAGCCAGATCAGGCCTGCAAAGAAACTGCGTTTCACAGGCCTTTGGAAGAGATGTTCCCGGTAGGCTGTAAGAGCACTGTGCAGAGCGAGTTGTTTCTTAGCTTCCCAAAGAGCTGGAAGCAAGATGCTGTGGGGCCCAACTCGCCCTTTGGAAAGAAGCCTGAACGTAGTGCCTTTCAGCTCTAGGACAAAGTAGCACACCCAGAGCAGAAGTCCTACTTCAGCCAGATCAGGCCTGCAAAGAAACTGCGTTTCACAGGCCTTTGGAAGAGATGTTCCCACTAGGCTGTAAGAGCACTGTGCAGAGCGAGTTGTTTCTTAGCTTCCCAAAGACCTGGAAGCAAGATGCTGTGGGGCCCAACTCGCCCTTTGGAAAGAAGCCTGCACGTTGTGTCTTTCAGCTCTAGGGCAAAGTAGCACACCCAGAGCAGAAGTCCTACTTCAGCCAGATCAGGCCTGCAAAGAAACTGCGTTTCACAGGCCTTTGGAAGAGATGTTCCCGGTAGGCTGTAAGAGCACTGTGCAGAGCGAGTTGTTTCTTAGCTTCCCAAAGAGCTGGAAGCAAGATGCTGTGGGGCCCAGCTCGCCCTTTGGAAAGAAGCCTGCACGTTGTGCCTTTCAGCTCTAGGGCAAAGAAGCACACACAGAGCAGAAGTCCTACTTCAGCCAGATCAGGCCTGCAAAGAAACTGCGTTTCACAGGCCTTTGGAAGAGATGTTCCCACTAGGCTGTAAGAGCACTGTGCAGAGCGAGTTGTTTCTTAGCTTCCAAAAGAGCTGGAAGCAAGATGCTGTGGGGCCCAACTCGCCCTTTGGAAAGAAGCCTGCACGTTGTGCCTTTCAGCTCTAGGGCAAAGTAGCACACCCAGAGCAGAAGTCCTACTTCAGCCAGATCAGGCCTGCAAAGAAACTGGGTTTCACGGGCCTTTGGAAGAGATGTTCCCGGTAGGCTGTAAGAGCACTGTGCAGAGCGAGTTCTTTCTTAGCTTCCCAAAGAGCTGGAAGCAAGATGCTGTGGGGCACAACTCGCCCTTTGGAAAGAAGCCTGCACGTTGTGCCTTTCAGCTCTAGGGCAATGTAGCACACCCAGAGCAGAAGTCCTACTTCAGCCAGATCAGGCCTGCAAAGAAACTGCGTTTCACAGGCCTTTGGAAGAGATGTTCCCGGTAGGCTGCAAGAGGACTGTGCAGAGCGAGTTGTTTCTTAGCTTCCCAAAGAGCTGGAAGCAAGATGCTGACGGGCCCAACTCGCCCCTTGGAAAGAAGCCTGTTCGTTGTGCCTTTAGCTCTAGGGCAATGTAGCACACCCAGAGCAGAAGTCCTACTTCAGCCAGATCAGGCCTGCAAAGAAACTGCGTTTCACAGGCCTTTGGAAGAGATGTTCCCGGTAGGCTGTAAGAGCACTGTGCAGAGCGAGTTGTTTCTTAGCTTCCCAAAGAGCTGGAAGCAAGATGCTGTGGGGCCCAACTCGCCCTTTGGAAAGAAGCTTGCACGTTGTGCCTTTCAGCTCTAGGGCAAAGTAGCACACCCAGAGCAGAAGTCCTACTTCAGCCAGAGCAGGCCTGCAAAGAAGCTGCATTTCACAGGCCTTTGGAAGAGATGTTCCCGGTAGGCTGTAACAGCACTGTGCAGAGCGAGTTCTTTCTTAGGTTCCCAAAGAGCTGGAAGCAAGATGCTGTGGGGCCCAACTCGCCCTTTGGAAAGAAGCCTGCATGTTGTGCCTTTCAGCTCTAGGGCAAAGTAGCACACCCAGAGCAGAAGTCCTACTTCAGCCAGAATAGGCCTGCAAAGAAACTGCGTTTCACAGGCCTTTGGAAGAGATGTTCCCGGTAGGCTGCATGAGGACTGTGCAGAGCGAGTTGTTTCTTAGCTTCCCAAAGAGCTGGAAGCAAGATGCTGTCTGGCCCAACTCGCCCTTTGGAAAGAAGCCTGCACGTTGTTCCTTTCAGCTCTGGGGCAAAGTAGCACACCCAGAGCAGAACTCCTACTTCAGCCAGATCAGGCCTGCAAAGAAACTGGGTTTCACGGGCCTTTGGAAGAGATATTCCCGGTAGGCTGTAAGAGCACTGTGCAGAGCGAGTTGTTTCTTAGCTTCCCAAAGAGCTGGAAGCAAGATGCTGTGGGGCACAACTCGCCCTTTGGAATGAAGCCTGCACGTTGTGGCTTACAACTCTAGGGAAAAGTAGCACACCCAGAGCAGAAGTCCTACTTCAGCCAGATCAGGCCTGCAAAGAAACTGGGTTTCACGGGCCTTTGGAAGAGATGTTCCCACTAGGCTGTAAGAGCACTGTGCAGAGCGAGTTGTTTCTTAGCTTCCCAAAGAGCTGGAAGCAAGATGCTGTGGGGCCCAACTCGCCCTTTGGAAAGAAGCCTGCACGTTGTGCCTTTCAGCTCTAGGGCAAAGTAGCACACCCAGAGCAGAAGTCCTACTTCAGCCAGATCAGGCCTGCAAAGAAACTGCGTTTCACAGGCCTTTGGAAGAGATGTCCCCGGTAGGCTGTAAGAGCACTGTGCAGAGCAAGTTGTTTCTTAGCCTCCCAACGAGCTGGAAGCAAGATGCTGTGGGGCACAACTCGCCCTTTGGAAAGAAGCCTGCACGTTGTGCCTTTCAGCTCTAGGGCAAAGTAGCACACCCAGAGCAGAAGTCATACTTCAGCCAGATCAGGCCTGCAAAGAAACTGCGTTTCACAGGCCTTTGGAAGAGATGTTCCCGGTAGGCTGTAAGAGCACTGTGCAGAGCGAGTTGTTACTTAGCTTCCCAAAGAGCTGGAAGCAAGATGCTGTGGGGCGCAACTCGCCCTTTGGAAAGAAGCCTGCACGTTGTGCCTTTCAGCTCTAGGGCAATGTAGCACACCCAGAGCAGAAGTCCTACTTCAGCCAGATCAGGCCTGCAAAGAAACTGCGTTTCACAGGCCTTTGGAAGAGATGCTCCCGGTAGGCTGCAAGAGGACTATGCAGAGCGAGTTGTTTCTTAGCTTCCCAAAGAGATGGAAGCAAGATGCTGACGGGCCCAACTCGCCCCTTGGAAAGAAGCCTGTTCGTTGTGCCTTTAGCTCTAGGGCAATGTAGCACACCCAGAGCAGAAGTCCTACTTCAGCCAGATCAGGCCTGCAAAGAAACTGCGTTTCACAGGCCTTTGGAAGAGATGTTCCCGGTAGGCTGTAAGAGCACTGTGCAGAGCGAGTTGTTTCTTAGCTTCCCAAAGAGCTGGAAGCAAGATGCTGTGGGGCCCAACTCGCCCTTTGGAAAGAAGCTTGCACGTTGTGCCTTTCAGCTCTAGGGCAAAGTAGCACACCCAGAGCAGAAGTCCTACTTCAGCCAGATCAGGCCTGCAAAGAAGCTGCATTTCACAGGCCTTTGGAAGAGATGTTCCCGGTAGGCTGTAACAGCACTGTGCAGAGCGAGTTCTTTCTTAGGTTCCCAAAGAGCTGGAAGCAACATGCTGTGGGGCCCAACTCGCCCTTTGGAAAGAAGCCTGCACGTTGTGCCTTTCAGCTCTAGGGCAAAGTAGCACACCCCGAGCAGAAGTCCTACTTCATCCAGAATAGGCCTGCAAAGAAACTGCGTTTCACAGGCCTTTGGAAGAGATGTTCCCGGTAGGCTGCATGAGGACTGTGCAGAGCGAGTTGTTTCTTAGCTTCCCAAAGAGCTGGAAGCAAGATGCTGTGGGGCCCAACTCGCCCTTTGGAAAGAAGCCTGCACGTTGTGCCTTTCAGCTCTGGGGCAAAGTAGCACACCCAGAGCAGAACTCCTACTTCAGCCAGATCAGGCCTGCAAAGAAACTGGGTTTCACAGGCCTTTGGAAGAGATGTTCCCGGTAGGCTGTAAGAGCACTGTGCAGAGCGAGTTGTTTCTTAGCTTCCCAAAGAGCTGGAAGCAAGATGCTGTGGGGCCCAACTCGCCCTTTGGAAAGAAGCTTGCACGTTGTGCCTTTCAGCTCTAGGGCAAAGTAGCACACCCAGTGCAGAAGTCCTACTTCAGCCAGATCAGGCCTGCAAAGAAGCTGCATTTCACAGGCCTTTGGAAGAGATGTTCCCGGTAGGCTGTAACAGCACTGTGCAGAGCGAGTTCTTTCTTAGGTTCCCAAAGAGCTGGAAGCAAGATGCTGTGGGGCCCAACTCGCCCTTTGGAAAGAAGCCTGCACGTTGTGCCTTTCAGCTCTAGGGCAAAGTAGCACACCCAGAGCAGAAGTCCTACTTCATCCAGAATAGGCCTGCAAAGAAACTGCGTTTCACAGGCCTTTGGAAGAGATGTTCCCGGTAGGCTGCATGAGGACTGTGCAGAGCGAGTTGTTTCTTAGCTTCCCAAAGAGCTGGAAGCAAGATGCTGTCTGGCCCAACTCGCCCTTTGGAAAGAAGCCTGCACGTTGTGCCTTTCAGCTCTGGGGCAAAGTAGCACACCCAGAGCAAAACTCCTACTTCAGCCAGATCAGGCCTGCAAAGAAACTGCGTTTCACAGGCCTTTGGAAGAGATGTTCCCGGTAGGCTGTAAGAGCACTGTGCAGAGAGAGTTCTTTCTTAGCTTCCCAAAGAGCTGGAAGCAAAATGCTGTGGGGGCCAACTCGCCCTTTGGAAAGAAGCCTGCACGTTGTGCCTTTCAGCTCTAGGGCAAAGTAGCACACCCAGAGCAGAAGTCCTACTTCAGCCAGATCAGGCCTGCAAAGAAACTGGGTTTCACGGGCCTTTGGAAGAGATGTTCCCGGTAGGCTGTAAGAGCACTGTGCAGAGCGAGTTCTTTCTTAGCTTTCCAAAGAGCTGGAAGCAAGATGCTGTGGGGCCCAACTCGCCCTTTGGAAAGAAGCCTGCACGTTGTGCCTTTCAGCTCTAGGGCAAAGTAGCACACCCAGAGCAGAAGTCCTACTTCAGACAGATCAGGCCTGCAAAGAAACTGCGTTTCACAGGCCTTTGGAAGAGATGTCCCCGGTAGGCTGTAAGAGCACTGTGCAGTGCGAGTTGTTTCTTAGCCTCCCAACGAGCTGGAAGCAAGATGCTGTGGGGCACAACTCGCCCTTTGGAAAGAAGCCTGCACGTTGTGCCTTTCAGCTCTAGGGCAAAGTAGCACACCCAGAGCAGAAGTCATACTTCAGCCAGATCAGGCCTGCAAAGAAACTGCGTTTCACAGGCCTTTGGAAGAGATGTTCCCGGTAGGCTGTAAGAGCACTGTGCAGAGCGAGTTGTTACTTAGCTTCCCAAAGAGCTGGAAGCAAGATGCTGTGTGGCGCAACTCGCCCTTTGTAAAGAAGCCTGCACGTTGTGCCTTTCAGCTCTAGGGCAATGTAGCACACCCAGAGCAGAAGTCCTACTTCAGCCAGATCAGGC
Organism: Equus caballus; assembly: GCF_041296265.1. Lineage (NCBI taxonomy): Eukaryota > Metazoa > Chordata > Mammalia > Perissodactyla > Equidae > Equus > Equus caballus. The sequence goes on from NC_091691.1 coordinate 35,201,233, forward strand.
CTGCAAAGAAACTGCGTTTCACAGGCCTTTGGAAGAGATGCTCCCGGTAGGCTGCAAGAGGACTATGCAGAGCGAGTTGTTTCTTAGCTTCCCAAAGAGATGGAAGCAAGATGCTGACGGGCCCAACTCGCCCCTTGGAAAGAAGCCTGTTCGTTGTGCCTTTAGCTCTAGGGCAATGTAGCACACCCAGAGCAGAAGTCCTACTTCAGCCAGATCAGGCCTGCAAAGAAACTGCGTTTCACAGGCCTTTGGAAGAGATGTTCCCGGTAGGCTGTAAGAGCACTGTGCAGAGCGAGTTGTTTCTTAGCTTCCCAAAGAGCTGGAAGCAAGATGCTGTGGGGCCCAACTCGCCCTTTGGAAAGAAGCTTGCACGTTGTGCCTTTCAGCTCTAGGGCAAAGTAGCACACCCAGAGCAGAAGTCCTACTTCAGCCAGATCAGGCCTGCAAAGAAGCTGCATTTCACAGGCCTTTGGAAGAGATGTTCCCGGTAGGCTGTAACAGCACTGTGCAGAGCGAGTTCTTTCTTAGGTTCCCAAAGAGCTGGAAGCAAGATGCTGTGGGGCCCAACTCGCCCTTTGGAAAGAAGCCTGCACGTTGTGCCTTTCAGCTCTAGGGCAAAGTAGCACACCCAGAGCAGAAGTCCTACTTCATCCAGAATAGGCCTGCAAAGAAACTGCGTTTCACAGGCCTTTGGAAGAGATGTTCCCGGTAGGCTGCATGAGGACTGTGCAGAGCGAGTTGTTTCTTAGCTTCCCAAAGAGCTGGAAGCAAGATGCTGTGGGGCCCAACTCGCCCTTTGGAAAGAAGCCTGCACGTTGTGCCTTTCAGCTCTGGGGCAAAGTAGCACACCCAGAGCAGAACTCCTACTTCAGCCAGATCAGGCCTGCAAAAAAACTGGGTTTCACAGGCCTTTGGAAGAGATGTTCCCGGTAGGCTGTAAGAGCACTGTGCAGAGCGAGTTGTTTCTTAGCTTCCCAAAGAGCTGGAAGCAAGATGCTGTGGGGCCCAACTCGCCCTTTGGAAAGAAGCTTGCACGTTGTGCCTTTCAGCTCTAGGGCAAAGTAGCACACCCAGAGCAGAAGTCCTACTTCAGCCAGATCAGGCCTGCAAAGAAGCTGCATTTCACAGGCCTTTGGAAGAGATGTTCCCGGTAGGCTGTAACAGCACTGTGCAGAGCGAGTTCTTTCTTAGGTTCCCAAAGAGCTGGAAGCAAGATGCTGTGGGGCCCAACTCGCCCTTTGGAAATAAGCCTGCACGTTGTGCCTTTCAGCTCTAAGGCAAAGTAGCACACCCCGAGCAGAAGTCCTACTTCATCCAGAATAGGCCTGCAAAGAAACTGCGTTTCACAGGCCTTTGGAAGAGATGTTCCCGGTAGGCTGCATGAGGACTGTGCAGAGCGAGTTGTTTCTTAGCTTCCCAAAGAGCTGGAAGCAAGATGCTGTCTGGCCCAACTCGCCCTTTGGAAAGAAGCCTGCACGTTGTGCCTTTCAGCTCTGGGGCAAAGTAGCACACCCAGAGCAGAACTCCTACTTCAGCCAGATCAGGCCTGCAAAGAAACTGGGTTTCACGGGCCTTTGGAAGAGATGTTCCCGGTAGGCTGTAAGAGCACTGTGCAGAGCGAGTTCTTTCTTCGCTTCCCAAAGAGCTGGAAGCAAGATGCTGTGGGGGCCAACTCGCCGTTTGGAAAGAAGCCTGCACGTTGTGCCTTTCAGCTCTAGGGCAAAGTAGCACACCCAGAGCAGAAGTCCTACTTCAGCCAGATCAGGCCTGCAAAGAAACTGCGTTTCACAGGCCTTTGGAAGAGATGTTCCCGGTAGGCTGTAAGAGCACTGTGCAGAGCGAGTTGTTTCTTAGCTTCCCAAAGAGCTGGAAGCAAGATGCTGTGGGGCCCAGCTCGCCCTTTGGAAAGAAGCCTGCACGTTGTGCCTTTCAGCTCTAGGGCAAAGAAGCACACCCAGAGCAGAAGTCCTACTTCAGCCAGATCAGGCCTGCAAAGAAACTGCGTTTCACAGGCCTTTGGAAGAGATGTTCCCACTAGGCTGTAAGAGCACTGTGCAGAGCGAGTTGTTTCTTAGCTTCCCAAAGAGCTGGAAGCAAGATGCTGTGGGGCCCAACTCGCCCTTTGGAAAGAAGCCTGCACGTTGTGCCTTTCAGCTCTAGGGCAAAGTATCACACCCAGAGCAGAAGTCCTACTCCAGCCAGATCAGGCCTGCAAAGAAACTGCGTTTCACAGGCCTTTGGAAGAGATGTTCCTGATAGGCTGTAAGAGCACTGTGCAGAGCGAGTTGTTTCTTAGCTTCCCAAAGAGCTGGAAGCAAGATGCTGTGGGGCCCAACTCGCCCTTTGGAAAGAAGCCTGCACGTTGTGCCTTTCAGCTCTAGGGCAAAGTAGCACACCCAGAGCAGAAGTCCTACTTCAGCCAGATCAGACCTGCAAAGAAACTGCGTTTTACAGGCCTTTGGAAGAGATACTCCAGGTAGGCTGTAAGAGCACTGTGCAGAGCGAGTTGTTTCTTAGCTTCCCAAAGAGCAGGAAGCAAGATGCTGTGGGTCCCAAATCGCCCTTTGGAAAGAAGCCTGCACGTTGTGCCTTTCAGCTCTAGGGCAAAGTAGCACACCCAGAGCAGAAGTCCTACTTCAGCCAGATCAGGCCTGCAAAGAAACTGCGTTTGACAGGCCTTTGGAAGAGATGTTCCCGGTAGGCTATAAGAGCACTGTGCAGAGCGACTTGTTTCTTAGCTTCCCAAAGAGCTGGAAGCAAGATGCTGTGGGGCCCAACTCGCTCTTTGGAAAGAAGCCTGCACGTTGTGCCTTTCAGCTCTAGGGCAAAGTATCACACCCAGAGCAGAAGTCCTACTCCAGCCAGATCAGGCCTGCAAAGAAACTGCGTTTCACAGGGCTTTGGAAGAGATGTTCCTGGTAGGCTGTAAGAGCACTGTGCAGAGCGAGTTGTTTCTTAGCTTCCCAAAGAGCTGGAAGCAAGATGCTGTGGGGCCCAACTCGCCCTTTGGAAAGAAGACTGCACGTTGCGCCTTTCAGCTCTAGGGCAAAGTATCACACCCAGAGCAGAAGTCCTACTCCAGCCAGATCAGGGCTGCAAAGAAACTGCGTTTCACAGGCCTTTGGAAGAGATGTTCCCACTAGGCTGTAAGAGCACTGTGCAGAGCGAGTTGTTTCTTAGCTTCCCAAAGAGCTGGAAGCAAGATGCTGTGGGGCCCAACTCGCCCTTTGGAAAGAAGCCTGCACGTTGTGCCTTTCAGCTCTAGGGCAATGCAGCACACCCAGAGCAGAAGTCCTACTTCAGCCAGATCAGGCCTGCAAAGAAACTGTGTTTCACAGGCCTTTGGAAGAGATGTTCCCGGTAGGCTGTAAGAGCACTGTGCAGAGCGAGTTGTTTCTTAGCTTCCCAAAGAGCTGGAAGCAAGATGCTGTGGGGCCCAACTCGCCCTTTGGAAAGAAGCCTGCACGTTGTGCCTTTCAGCTCTAGGGCCAAGTAGCACACCCAGAGCAGAAGTCCTACTTCAGCCAGATCAGGCCTGCAAAGAAACTGCGTTTCACAGGCCTTTGGAAGAGATGTTCCCGGTAGGCTGCAAGAGGACTGGGCAGAGCGAGTTGTTTCTCAGCTTCCCAAAGAGCTGGAAGCAAGATGCTGACGGGCGCAACTCGCCCTTGGAAAGAAGCCTGTTCGTTGTGCCTTTAGCTCTAGGGCAATGTAGCACACCCAGAGCAGAAGTCCTACTTCAGCCAGATCAGGCCTGCAAAGAAACTGCGTTTCACAGGCCTTTGGAAGAGATGTTCCCGGTAGGCTGTAAGAGCACTGTGCAGAGCGAGTTGTTTCTTAGCTTCCCAAAGAGCTGGAAGCAAGATGCTGTGGGGCCCAACTCGCCCTTTGGAAAGAAGCCTGCACGTTGTGCCTTTCGGCTCTAGGGCAAAGTAGCACACCCAGAGCAGAAGTCCTACTTCAGCCAGATCAGGCCTGCAAAGAAACTGCGTTTTACAGGCCTTTGGAAGAGATACTCCAGGTAGGCTGTAAGAGAACTGTGCAGAGCGAGTTGTTTCTTAGCTTCCCAAAGAGCAGGACGCAAGATGCTGTGGGGCCCAAATCGCCCTTTTGAAAGAAGCCTGCACGTTGTGCCTTTCAGCTCTAGGGCAAAGTAGCACACCCAGAGCAGAAGTCCTACTTCAGCCAGATCAGGCCTGCAAAGAAACTGCGTTTCACAGGCCTTTGGAAGAGATGTTCCCGGTAGGCTGTAAGAGCACTGTGCAGAGCGAGTTGTTTCTTAGCTTCCCAAAGAGCTGGAAGCAAGATGCTGTCGGGCCCAACTCGCCCTTTGGAAAGAAGACTGCACGTTGTGCCTTTCAGCTCTAGGGCAAAGTATCACACCCAGAGCAGAAGTCCTACTCCAGCCAGATCAGGCCTGCAAAGAAACTGCGTTTCACATGCCTTTGGAAGAGATGTTCCCACTAGGCTGTAAGAGCACTGTGCAGAGCGAGTTGTTTCTTAGCTTCCCAAAGAGCTGGAAGCAAGATGCTGTGGGGCCCAACTCGCCCTTTGGAAAGAAGCCTGCACGTTGTGCCTTTCAGCTCTAGGGCAATGCAGCACACCCAGAGCAGAAGTCCTACTTCAGCCAGATCAGGCCTGCAAAGAAACTGCGTTTCACAGGCCTTTGGAAGAGATGTTCCTGGTAGGCTGTAAGAGCACTGTGCAGAGCGAGTTGTTTCTTAGCTTCCCAAAGAGCTGGAAGCAAGATGCTGTGGGGCCCAACTCGCCCTTTGGAAAGAAGCCTGCACGTTGTGCCTTTCAGCTCTAGGGCAAAGTAGCACACCCAGAGCAGAAGTCATACTTCAGCCAGAACAGGCCTGCAAAGAAACTGCGTTTCACAGGCCTTTGGAAGAGATGTTCCCGGTAGGCTGTAAGAGCACTGTGCAGAGCGAGTTGTTTCTTAGCTTCCCAAAGAGCTGGAAGCAAGATGCTGTGGGGCCCAACTCGCCCTTTGGAAAGAAGCCTGCACGTTGTGCCTTTCAGCTCTAGGGCAATGTAGCACACCCAGAGCAGAAGTCCTACTTGAGCCAGATCAGGCCTGCAAAGAAACTGCGTTTCACAGGCCTTTGGAAGAGATGTTCCCGGTAGGCTGCAAGAGGAATGTGCAGAGCGAGTTGTTTCTTAGCTTCCCAAAGAGCTGGAAGCAAGATGCTGACGGGCCCTACTCGCCCCTTGGAAAGAAGCCTGTTCGTTGTGCCTTTAGCTCTAGGGCAATGTAGCACACCCAGAGCAGAAGTCCTACTTCAGCCAGATCAGGCCTGCAAAGAAACTGCGTTTCACAGGAGTTTGGAAGCGATGTTCCCGGTAGGCTGTAAGAGCACTGTGCAGAGCGAGTTGTTTCTTAGCTTCCCAAAGAGCTGGAAGCAAGATGCTGTGGGGCCCAACTCGCCCTTTGGAAAGAAGCCTGCACGTTGTGCCTTTCAGCTCTAGGGCAAAGTAGCACACCCAGAGCAGAAGTCCTACTCCAGCCAGATCAGGCCTGCAAAAAAACTGCGTTTCACAGGCCTTTGGAAGAGATGTTCCCGGTACGCTGTAAGAGCACTGTGCAGAGCGAGTTGTTTCTTAGCTTCCCAAAGAGCTGGAAGCAAGATGCTGTGGGGCCCAACTCGCCCTTTGGAAAGAAGCCTGCACGTTGTGCCTTTCGTCTCTAGGGCAAAGTAGCACACCCAGAGCAGAAGTCCTACTTCAGCCAGATCAGGCCTGCAAAGAAACTGCGTTTTACAGGCCTTTGGAAGAGATACTCCAGGTAGGCTGTAAGAGCACTGTCCAGAGCGAGTTGTTTCTTAGCTTCCCAAAGAGCAGGAAGCAAGATGCTGTGGGGCCCAAATCGCCCTTTTGAAAGAAGCCTGCACGTTGTGCCTTTCAGCTCTAGGGCAAAGTAGCACACCCAGAGCAGAAGTCCTACTTCAGCCAGATCAGGCCTGCAAAGAAACTGCGTTTCACAGGCCTTTGGAAGAGATGCTCCCGGTAGGCTGTAAGAGCACTGTGCAGAGCGATTTGTTTCTTAGCTTCCCAAACAGCTGGAAGCAAGATGCTGTGGGGCCCAACTCGCCCTTTGGAAAGAAGACTGCACGTTGCGCCTTTCTGCTCTAGGGCAAAGTATCACACCCAGAGCAGAAGTCCTACTCCAGCCAGATCAGGCCTGCAAAGAAATTGCGTTTCAAAGGCCTTTGGAAGAGATGTTCCCACTAGGCTGTAAGAGAACTGTGCAGAGCGAGTTGTTTCTTAGCTTCCCAAAGAGCTGGAAGGAAGATGCTGTGGGGCCCAACTCGCCCTTTGGAAAGAAGCCTGCACGTTGTGCCTTTCAGCTCTAGGGCAAAGTATCACACCCAGAGCAGAAGTCCTACTCCAGCCAGATCAGGCCTGCAAAGAAACTGCGTTTCACAGGCCTTTGGAAGAGATGTTCCCGCTAGGCTGTAAGAGCACTGTGCAGAGCGAGTTGTTTCTTAGCTTCCCAAAGAGCTGGAAGCAAGATGCTGTGGGACCCAACTCGCCCCTTTTAAAGAAGCCTGCACGTTGTGCCTTTCAGCTCTAGGGCAAAGTAGCACACCCAGAGCAGAAGTCCTACTCCAGCCAGATCAGGCCTGCAAAGAAACTGCGTTTCAAAGGCCTTTGGAAGAGATGTTCCCACTAGGCTGTAAGAGCACTGTGCAGAGCGAGTTGTTTCTTAGCTTCCCAAAGAGCTGGAAGGAAGATGCTGTGGGGACCAACTCGCCCTTTGGAAAGAAGCCTGCACGTTGTGCCTTTCAGCTCTAGGGCAATGCAGCACACCCAGAGCAGAAGTCCTACTTCAGCCAGATCAGGCCTGCAAAGAAACTGCGTTTCACAGGCCTTTGGAAGAGATGTTCCCGGTAGGCTGTAAGAGCACTGTGCAGAGCGAGTTGTTTCTTAGCCTCCCAAAGATCTGGAAGCAAGATGCTGTGGGGCCCAACTCGCCCTTTGGAAAGAAGCCTGCACGTTGTGCCTTTCAGCTCTAGGGCAAAGTAGCACACCCAGAGCAGAAGTCCTACTTCAGCCAGATCAGGCCTGCAAAGAAACTGCGTTTCACAGGCCTTTGGAAGAGATGTTCCCGGTAGGCTGCAAGAGGACTGTGCAGAGCGAGTTGTTTCTTAGCTTCCCAAAGAGCTGGAAGCAAGATGCTGACAGGCCCAACTCGCCCCTTGGAAAGAAGCCTGTTCGTTGTGCCTTTAGATCTAGGGCAATGTAGCACACCCAGAGCAGAAGTCCTACTTCAGCCAGATCAGGCCTGCAAAGAAACTGCGTTTCACAGGCCTTTGGAAGAGATGTTCCCGGTAGGCTGTAAGAGCACTGTGCAGAGCGAGTTGTTTCTTAGCTTCCCAAAGAGCTGGAAGCAAGATGCTGTGGGGCCCAACTCGCCCTTTGGAAGGAAGCCTGTACGTTGTGCCTTTCAGCTCTAGGGCAAAGTATCACACCCAGAGCAGAAGTCCTACTTCAGCCAGATCAGGCCTGCAAAGAAACTGTGTTTCACAGGCCTTTGGAAGAGATGTTCCCGGTAGGCTGTAAGAGCACTGTGCAGAGCGAGTTGTTTCTTAGCTTCCCAAAGAGCTGGAAGCAAGATGCTGTGGGGCCCAACTCGCCCTTTGGAAAGAAGCCTGCACGTTGTGCCTTTCAGCTCTAGGGCAAAGTATCACACCCAGAGCAGAAGTCCTACTCCAGCCAGATCAGGCCTGCAAAGAAACTGCGTTTCACAGGCCTTTGGAAGAGATGTTCCCACTAGGCTGTAAGAGCACTGTGCAGAGCGAGTTGTTTCTTAGCTTCCCAAAGAGCTGGAAGCAAGATGCTGTGGGACCCAACTCGCCCAATTTAAAGAAGCCTGCACGTTGTGCCTTTCGGCTCTAGGGCAAAGTAGCACACCCAGAGCAGAAGTCCTACTTCAGCCAGATCAGGCCTGCAAAGAAACTGCGTTTCACAGGCCTTTGGAAGAGATGTTCCCGGTAGGCTGTAAGAGCACTGTGCAGAGCGAGTTGTTTCTTAGCTTCCCAAAGAGCTGGAAGCAAGATGCTGTGGGGCCCAACTCGCCCTTTGGAAAGAAGCCTGAACGTAGTGCCTTTCAGCTCTAGGACAAAGTAGCACACCCAGAGCAGAAGTCCTACTTCAGCCAGATCAGGCCTGCAAAGAAACTGCGTTTCACAGGCCTTTGGAAGAGATGTTCCCACTAGGCTGTAAGAGCACTGTGCAGAGCGAGTTGTTTCTTAGCTTCCCAAAGACCTGGAAGCAAGATGCTGTGGGGCCCAACTCGCCCTTTGGAAAGAAGCCTGCACGTTGTGTCTTTCAGCTCTAGGGCAAAGTAGCACACCCAGAGCAGAAGTCCTACTTCAGCCAGATCAGGCCTGCAAAGAAACTGCGTTTCACAGGCCTTTGGAAGAGATGTTCCCGGTAGGCTGTAAGAGCACTGTGCAGAGCGAGTTGTTTCTTAGCTTCCCAAAGAGCTGGAAGCAAGATGCTGTGGGGCCCAGCTCGCCCTTTGGAAAGAAGCCTGCACGTTGTGCCTTTCAGCTCTAGGGCAAAGAAGCACACACAGAGCAGAAGTCCTACTTCAGCCAGATCAGGCCTGCAAAGAAACTGCGTTTCACAGGCCTTTGGAAGAGATGTTCCCACTAGGCTGTAAGAGCACTGTGCAGAGCGAGTTGTTTCTTAGCTTCCAAAAGAGCTGGAAGCAAGATGCTGTGGGGCCCAACTCGCCCTTTGGAAAGAAGCCTGCACGTTGTGCCTTTCAGCTCTAGGGCAAAGTAGCACACCCAGAGCAGAAGTCCTACTTCAGCCAGATCAGGCCTGCAAAGAAACTGCGTTTCACAGGCCTTTGGAAGAGATGCTCTTGGTAGGCTGTAAGAGCACTGTGCAGAGCGAGTTGTTTCTTAGCTTCCCAAAGAGCTGGAAGCAAGATGCTGTGGGGCCCAACTCGCCCTTTGGAATGAAGCCTGCACGTTGTGCCTTTCAGCTCTAGGGCCAATTAGCACACCCAGAGCAGAAGTCCTACTTCAGCCAGATCAGGCCTGCAAAGAAGCTGCGTTTCCCAGGCCCTTGGAAGAGATGTTTCCGGTAGGCTGTAAGTACACTGTGCAGAGCGAGTGGTTTCTTAGCTTCCCAAAGAGCTGGAAGCAAGATGCTGTGGGGCCCAACTCGCCCTTTGGAAAGAAGCCTGCACGTTGTGCCTTTCAGCTCTAGGGCAAAGTAGCACACCCAGAGCAGAAGTCCTACTTCAGCCAGATCAGGCCTGCAAAGAAACTGCGTTTCACAGGCCTTTGGAAGAGATGTTCCCGGTAGGCTGTAAGAGCACTGTGCAGAGCGAGTTGTTTCTTAGCTTCCCAAAGAGCTGGAAGCAAGATGCTGTGGGGCCCAACTCGCCCTTTGGAAAGAAGCCTGTTCGTTGTGCCTTTAGCTCTAGGGCAATGTAGCACACCCAGAGCAGAAGTCCTACTTCAGCCAGATCAGGCCTGCAAAGAAACTGCGTTTCACAGGCCTTTGGAAGAGATGTTCCCGGTAGGCTGTAAGAGCACTGTGCAGAGCGAGTTGTTTCTTAGCTTCCCAAAGAGCTGGAAGCAAGATGCTGTGGGGCCCAACTCGCCCTTTGGAAGGAAGCCTGTACGTTGTGCCTTTCAGCTCTAGGGCAAAGTATCACACCCAGAGCAGAAGTCCTACTTCAGCCAGATCAGGCCTGCAAAGAAACTGTGTTTCACAGGCCTTTGGAAGAGATGTTCCCGGTAGGGTGTAAGAGCACTGTGCAGAGCGAGTTGTTTCTTAGCTTCCCAAAGAGCTGGAAGCAAGATGCTGTGGGGCCCAACTCGCCCATTGGAAAGAAGCCTGCACGTTGTGCCTTTCAGCTCTAGGGCAAAGTATCACACCCAGAGCAGAAGTCCTACTCCAGCCAGATCAGGCCTGCAAAGAAACTGCGTTTCACAGGCCTTTGGAAGAGATGTTCCCACTAGGCTGTAAGAGCACTGTGCAGAGCGAGTTGTTTCTTAGCTTCCCAAAGAGCTGGAAGCAAGATGCTGTGGGACCCAACTCGCCCCTTTTAAAGAAGCCTGTACGTTGTGCCTTTCAGCTCTAGGGCAAAGTAGCACACCCAGAGCAGAAGTCCTACTTCAGCCAGATCAGGCCTGCAAAGAAACTGCGTTTCACAGGCCTTTGGAAGAGATGTTCCCGGTAGGCTGTAAGAGCACTGTGCAGAGCGAGTTGTTTCTTAGCTTCCCAAAGAGCTGGAAGCAAGATGCTGTGGGGCCCAGCTCGCCCTTTGGAAAGAAGCCTGCACGTTGTGCCTTTCAGCTCTAGGGCAAAGAAGCACACCCAGAGCAGAAGTCATACTTCAGCCAGATCAGGCCTGCAAAGAAACTGCGTTTCACAGGCCTTTGGAAGAGATGTACCCGGTAGGCTGTAAGAGCACTGTGCAGAGCGAGTTGTTTCTTAGCTTCCCAAAGAGCTGGAAGCAAGATGCTGTGGGGCCCAACTCGCCCTTTGGAAAGAAGCCTGCACGTTGTGCCTTTCAGCTCTAGGGCAAAGTAGCACACCCAGAGCAGAAGTCCTACTTCAGCCAGATCAGGCCTGCAAAGAAACTGCGTTTCACAGGCCTTTGGAAGAGATGCTCTTGGTAGGCTGTAAGAGCACTGTGCAGAGCGAGTTGTTTCTTAGCTTCCCAAAGAGCTGGAAGCAAGATGCTGTGGGGCCCAACTCGCCCTTTGGAATGAAGCCTGCACGTTGTGCCTTTCAGCTCTAGGGCCAATTAGCACACCCAGAGCAGAAGTCCTACTTCAGCCAGATCAGGCCTGCAAAGAAACTGCGTTTCACAGGCCTTTGGAAGAGATGTTTCCGGTAGGCTGTAAGTACACTGTGCAGAGCGAGTGGTTTCTTAGCTTCCGATAGAGCTGGAAGCAAGATGCTGTGGGACCCAACTCGCCCCTTTTAAAGAAGCCTGCACGTTGTGCCTTTCAGCTCTAGGGCAAAGTAGCACACCCAGAGCAGAAGTCCTACTTCAGCCAGATCAGGCCTGCAAAGAAACTGCGTTTCACAGGCCTTTGGAAGAGATGTTCCCGGTAGGCTGTAAGAGCACTGTGCAGAGCGAGTTGTTTCTTAGCTTCCCAAAGACCTGGAAGCAAGATGCTGTGGGGCCCAACTCGCCCTTTGGAAGGAAGCCTGTACGTTGTGCCTTTCAGCTCTAGGGCAAAGTATCACACCCAGAGCAGAAGTCCTACTTCAGCCAGATCAGGCCTGCAAAGAAACTGTGTTTCACAGGCCTTTGGAAGAGATGTTCCCAGTAGGGTGTAAGAGCACTGTGCAGAGCGAGTTGTTTCTTAGCTTCCCAAAGAGCTGGAAGCAAGATGCTGTGGGGCCCAACTCGCCCTTTGGAAAGAAGCCTGCACGTTGTGCCTTTCAGCTCTAGGGCAAAGTATCACACCCAGAGCAGAAGTCCTACTCCAGCCAGATCAGGCCTGCAAAGAAACTGCGTTTCACAGGCCTTTGGAAGAGATGTTCCCACTAGGCTATAAGAGCACTGTGCAGAGCGAGTTGTTTCTTAGCTTCCCAAGGAGCTGGAAGCAAGATGCTGTGGAGCCAAACTCGCCCTTTGGAAAGAAGCCTACACGTTGTGCCTTTCAGCTCTAGGGCAAAGTAGCACACCCAGAGCTGAAGTCCTACTTCAGCCAGATCAGGCCTGCAAAGAAAGTGCGTTTCACAGGCCTTTGGAAGAGATGCTCCCGGTAGGCTGTAAGAGCAGTGTGCAGAGCGAGTTGTTTCTTAGCTTCCCAAAGAGCTGGAAGCAAGATGCTGTGGGGCCCAACTCGCCCTTTGGAAAGAAGCCTGCACGTTGTGCCTTTCAGCTCTAGGGCAAAGTAGCGAACCCAGAGCAGAAGTCCTACTTCAGCCAGATCAGGCCTGCAAAGAAACTGCCTTTCACAGGCCTTTGGAAGAGATGTTCCCGGTAGGCTGTAAGAGCACTGTGCAGAGGGAGTTGTTTCTTAGCTTCCCAAAGAGCTGGAAGCAAGATGCTGTGGGGCCCAACTCGCCCTTTGGAAAGAAGACTGCACGTTGTGCCTTTCGGCTCTAGGGCAAAGTAGCACACCCAGAGCAGAAGTCCTACTTCAGCCAGATCAGGCCTGCAAAGAAACTGCGTTTCACAGGCCTTTGGAAGACATGCTCCCCGGAGGCTGTAAGAGCACTGTGCAGAGCGAGTTGTTTCTTAGCTTCCCAAAGAGCTGGAAGCAAGATTCTGTGGGGCCCAACTCGCCCTTTGGAAAGAAGCCTGCACGTTGTGCCTTTCAGCTCTAGGGCAAAGTAGCACACCCACAGCAGAAGTCCTACTTCAGCCGGATCAGGCCTGCAAAGAAACTGCGTTTCACAGGCCTATGGAAGAGATGCTCCAGGTAGGCTGTAAGAGAACTGTGCAGAGCGAGTTGTTTCTTAGCTTCCCAAAGAGCTGGAAGCAAGATGCTGTGGGGCCCAACTCGCCCTTTGGAAAGAAGCCTGCACGTTGTGCCTTTCAGCTCTAGGGCAAAGTAGCACACCCAGAGCAGAAGTCCTACTTCAGCCAGATCAGGCCTGCAAAGAAACTGCGTTTCACAGGCCTTTGGAAGAGATGTTCCCGGTAGGCTGTAAGAGCACTGTGCAGAGCGAGTTGTTTCTTAGCTTCCCAAAGAGCTGGAAGCAAGATGCTGTGGGGCCCAACTCGCCCTTTGGAAAGAAGCCTGCACGTTGTGCCTTTCGGCTCTAGGGCAAAGTAGCACACCCAGAGAAGAAGTCCTACTTCAGCCAGATCAGGCCTGCAAAGAAACTGCGTTTTACAGGCCTTTGGAAGAGATACTCCAGGTAGGCTGTAAGAGCAGTGTGCAGAGCGAGTTGTTTCTTAGCTTCCCAAAGAGCAGGAAGCAAGATGCTGTGGGGCCCAAATCACCCTTTGGAAAGAAGCCTGCACGTTGTGCCTTTCAGCTCTAGGGCAAAGTAGCACACCCAGAGCAGAAGTCCTACTTCAGCCAGATCAGGCCTGCAAAGAAACTGCGTTTCACAGGCCTTTGGAAGAGATGCTCCCGGTAGGCTGTAAGAGCACTGTGCAGAGCGAGTTGTTTCTTAGCTTCCCAAAGAGCTGGAAGCAAGATGCTGTGGGGCCCAACTCGCCCTTTGGAAAGAAGCCTGCACGTTGTGCCTTTCAGCTCTAGGGCAATGTAGCACACCCAGAGCAGAAGTCATACTTCAGCCAGATCAGGCCTGCAAAGAAACTGCGTTTCACAGGCCTTTGGAAGAGATGTTCCCGGTAGGCTGTAAGAGCACTGTGCAGAGCGAGTTGTTTCTTAGCTTCCCAAAGAGCTGGAAGCAAGATGCTGACGGGCCCAACTCACCCCTTGGAAAGAAGCCTGTTCGTTGTGCCTTTAGCTCTAGGGCAATGTAGCACACCCAGAGCAGAAGTCCTACTTCAGCCAGATCAGGCCTGCAAAGAAACTGCGTTTCACAGGCCTTTGGAAGAGATGTTCCCGGTAGGCTGTAAGAGCACTGTGCAGAGCGAGTTGTTTCTTAGCTTCCCAAAGAGCTGGAAGCAAGATGCTGTGGGGCCCAACTCGCCCTTTGGAAAGAAGCCTGCACGTTGTGCCTTTAAGCTCTAGGGCAAAGTAGCACACCCAGAGCAGAAGTCCTACTTCAGCCAGATCAGGCCTGCAAAGAAACTGCGTTTCACAGGCCTTTGGAAGAGATGTTCCCGGTAGGCTGTAAGAGCACTGTGCAGAGCGAGTTGTTTCCTGGCTTCCCAAAGAGCAGGAAGCAAGATGCTGTGGGGCCCAACTCGCCCTTTGGAAAGAAGCCTGCACGTTGTGCCTTTCAGCTCTAGGGCAAAGTAGCACACCCAGAGCAGAAGTCATACTTCAGCCAGATCAGGCCTGCAAAGAAACTGCGTTTCACAGGCCTTTGGAAGAGATGTTCCCGGTAGGCTGTAAGAGCACTGTGCAGAGCGAGTTGTTTCTTAGCTTCCCAAAGAGCTGGAAGCAAGATGCTGTGGGGCCCAACTCGCCCTTTGGAAAGAAGCCTGCACGTTGTGCCTTTCAGCTCTAGGGCAAAGTAGCACACCCAGAGCAGAAGTCATACTCCAGCCACATCAGGCCTGCAAAGAAACTGCGTTTCACAGGCCTTTGGAAGAGATGTTCCCGGTAGGCTGTAAGAGCACTGTGCAGAGAGAGTTGTTACTTAGCTTCCCAAAGAGCTGGAAGCAAGATGCTGTCGGGCCCAACTCGCCCTTTGGAAAGAAGCCTGCACGTTGTGCCTTTCAGCTCCTGGGCAATGCAGCACACCCAGAGCAGAAGTCCTACTTCAGCCAGATCAGGCCTGCAAAGAAACTGCGTTTCACAGGCCTTTGGAAGAGATGTTCCCGGTAGGCTGTAAGAGCACTGTGCAGAGCGAGTTGTTTCTTAGCTTCCCAAAGAGCTGGAAGCAAGATGCTGTGGGGCCCAACTCGCCCTTTGGAAAGAAGCCTGCACGTTGTGCCTTTCAGCTCTAGGGCAATGTAGCACACCCAGAGCAGAAGTCCTACTTCAGCCAGATCAGGCCTGCAAAGAAACTGCGTTTCACAGGCCTTTGGAAGAGATGTTCCCGGTAGGCTGCAAGAGGACTGTGCAGAGCGAGTTGTTTCCTAGCTTCCCAAAGAGCTGGAAGCAAGATGCTGACGGGGCCAACTCGCCCCTTGGAATGAAGCCTGTTCGTTGTGCCTTTAGCTCTAGGGCAATGTAGCACACCCAGAGCAGAAGTCCTACTTCAGCCAGATCAGGCCTGCAAAGAAACTGCGTTTCACAGGACTTTGGAAGAGAAGTTCCCGGTAGGCTGTAAGAGCACTGTGCAGAGCGAGTTGTTTCTTAGCTTCCCAAAGAGCTGGAAGCAAGATGCTGTGGGGCCCAACTCGCCCTTTGGAAAGAAGCCTGCACGTTGTGCCTTTCGGCTCTAGGGCAAAGTAGCACACCCAGAGCAGAAGTCCTACTTCAGCCAGATCAGGCCTGCAAAGAAACTGCGTTTCACAGGCCTTTGGAAGAGATGTTCCCGGTAGGCTGTAAGAGCACTGTGCAGAGCGAGTTGTTTCTTAGCTTCCCAAAGAGCAGGAAACAAGATGCTGTGGGGCCCAAATCGCCCTTTGGAAAGAAGCCTGCACGTTGTGCCTTTCAGCTCTAGGGCAATGCAGCACACCCAGAGCAGAAGTCCTACTTCAGCCAGATCAGGCCTGCAAAGAAACTGCGTTTCACAGGCCTTTGGAAGAGATGTTCCCGGTAGGCTGTAAGAGCACTGTGCAGAGCGAGTTGTTTCTTAGCTTCCCAAAGAGCTGGAAGCAAGATGCTGTGGGGCCCAACTCGCCCTTTGGAAAGAAGCCTGCACGTTGTGCCTTTCACCTCTAGGGCAATGTAGCACACCCAGAGCAGAAGTCCTACTTCAGCCAGATCAGGCCTGCAAAGAAACTGCGTTTCACAGGCCTTTGGAAGAGATGTTCCCGGTAGGCTGCAAGAGGACTGTGCAGAGCGAGTTGTTTCTTAGCTTCCCAAAGAGCTGGAAGCAAGATGCTGACGGGCCCAACTCGCCCCTTGGAAAGAAGCCTGTTCGTTGTGCCTTTAGCTCTAGGGCAATGTAGCACACCCAGAGCAGAAGTCCTACTTCAGCCAGATCAGGCCTGCAAAGAAACTGCGTTTCACAGGCCTTTGGAAGAGATGTTCCCGGTAGGCTGTAAGAGCACTGTGCAGAGCGAGTTGTTTCTTAGCTTCCCTAAGAGCTGGAAGCAAGATGGTGTGGGGCCTAACTCGCCCTTTGGAAAGAAGCCTGCACGTTGTGCCTTTCAGCTCTAGGGCAAAGTAGCACACCCAGAGCAGAAGTCCTACTTCAGCCAGATCAGGCCTGCAAAGAAACTGCGTTTCACAGGCCTTTGGAAGAGATGTTCCCGGTAGGCTGTAAGTGCACTGTGCAGAGCGAGTTGTTTCTTAGCTTCCCAAAGAGCTGGAAGCAAGATGCTGTGGGGCCCAACTCGCCCTTTGGAAAGAAGCCTGCACGTTGTGCCTTTCGGCTCTAGGGCAAAGTAGCACACCCAGAGCAGAAGTCCTACTTCAGCCAGATCAGGCCTGCAAAGAAACTGCGTTTTACAGGCCTTTGGAAGAGATACTCCAGGTAGGGTGTAAGAGCACTGTGCAGAGCGAGTTGTTTCTTAGCTTCCCAAAGAGATGGAAGCAAGATGCTGTGGGGCCCAAATCGCCCTTTGGAAAGAAGCCTGCACGTTGTGCCTTTCAGCTCTAGGGCAAAGTAGCACACCCAGAGCAGAAGTCCTACTTCAGCCAGATCAGGCCTGCAAAGAAACTGCGTTTCACAGGCCTTTGGAAGAGATGTTCCCGGTAGGCTGTAAGAGCACTGTGCAGAGCGAGTTGTTTCTTAGCTTCCCAAAGAGCTGGAAGCAAGATGCTGTGGGGCCCAACTCGCCCTTTGGAAAGAAGCCTGCACGTTGTGCCTTTCAGCTCTAGGGCAAAGTATCACACCCAGAGCAGAAGTCATACTCCAGCCAGATCAGGCCTGCAAAGAAACTGCGTTTCACAGGCCTTTGGAAGAGATGTTCCCACTAGGCTGTAAGAGCACTGTGCAGAGCGAGTTGTTTCTTAGCTTCCCAAAGAGCTGGAAGCAAGATGCTGTGGGGCCCAACTCGCCCTTTGGAAAGAAGCCTGCACGTTGTGCCTTTCAGCTCTAGGGCAAAGTAGCACACCCAGAGCAGAAGTCATACTTCAGCCAGATCAGGCCTGCAAAGAAACTGCGTTTCACAGGCCTTTGGAAGAGATGTTCCCGGTAGGCTGTAAGAGCACTGTGCAGAGAGAGTTGTTACTTAGCTTCCCAAAGAGCTGGAAGCAAGATGCTGTGGGGCACAACTCGCCCTTTGGAAAGAAGCCTGCACGTTGTGCCTTTCAGCTCTAGGGCAATGCAGCACACCCAGAGCAGAAGTCCTACTTCAGCCAGATCAGGCCTGCAAAGAAACTGCGTTTCACAGGCCTTTGGAAGAGATGTTCCCGGTAGGCTGTAAGAGCACTGTGCAGAGCGAGTTGTTTCTTAGCTTCCCAAAGAGCTGGAAGCAAGATGCTGTGGGGCCCAACTCGCCCTTTGGAAAGAAGCCTGCACGTTGTGCCTTTCAGCTCTAGGGCAAAGAAGCACACCCAGAGCAGAAGTCCTACTCCAGCCAGATCAGGCCTGCAAAGAAACTGCGTTTCACAGGCCTTTGGAAGAGATGTTCCCGGTAGGCTGCAAGAGGACTGTGCAGAGCGAGTTGTTTCTTGGCTTCCCAAAGAGCTGGAAGCAAGATGCTGACGGGCCCAACTCACCCCTTGGAAAGAAGCCTGTTCGTTGTGCCTTTAGCTCTAGGGCAATGTAGCACACCCAGAGCAGAAGTCCTACTTCAGCCAGATCAGGCCTGCAAAGAAACTGCGTTTCACAGGCCTTTGGAAGAGATGTTCCCGGTAGGCTGTAAGAGCACTGTGCAGAGCGAGTTGTTTCTTAGCTTCCCAAAGAGCTGGAAGCAAGATGCTGTGGGGCCCAACTCGCCCTTTGGAAAGAAGCCTGCACGTTGTGCCTTTCAGCTCTAGGGCAAAGTAGCACACCCAGAGCAGAAGTCCTACTTCAGCCAGATCAGGCCTGCAAAGAAACTGCGTTTCACAGGCCTTTGGAAGAGATGTTCCCGGTAGGCTGTAAGAGCACTGTGCAGAGCGAGTTGTTTCTTAGCTTCCCAAAGAGCTGGAAGCAAGATGC
Organism: Equus caballus; assembly: GCF_041296265.1. Taxonomy (NCBI): domain Eukaryota; kingdom Metazoa; phylum Chordata; class Mammalia; order Perissodactyla; family Equidae; genus Equus; species Equus caballus. Next base: position 35,219,017 of record NC_091691.1, read on the forward strand.
TGTGGGGCCCAACTCGCCCTTTGGAAAGAAGCCTGCACGTTGTGCCTTTCAGCTCTAGGGCAAAGTATCACACCCAGAGCAGAAGTCATACTCCAGCCAGATCAGGCCTGCAAAGAAACTGCGTTTCACAGGCCTTTGGAAGAGATGTTCCCACTAGGCTGTAAGAGCACTGTGCAGAGCGAGTTGTTTCTTAGCTTCCCAAAGAGCTGGAAGCAAGATGCTGTGGGGCCCAACTCGCCCTTTGGAAAGAAGCCTGCACGTTGTGCCTTTCAGCTCTAGGGCAAAGTAGCACACCCAGAGCAGAAGTCATACTTCAGCCAGATCAGGCCTGCAAAGAAACTGCGTTTCACAGGCCTTTGGAAGAGATGTTCCCGGTAGGCTGTAAGAGCACTGTGCAGAGAGAGTTGTTACTTAGCTTCCCAAAGAGCTGGAAGCAAGATGCTGTGGGGCACAACTCGCCCTTTGGAAAGAAGCCTGCACGTTGTGCCTTTCAGCTCTAGGGCAATGCAGCACACCCAGAGCAGAAGTCCTACTTCAGCCAGATCAGGCCTGCAAAGAAACTGCGTTTCACAGGCCTTTGGAAGAGATGTTCCCGGTAGGCTGTAAGAGCACTGTGCAGAGCGAGTTGTTTCTTAGCTTCCCAAAGAGCTGGAAGCAAGATGCTGTGGGGCCCAACTCGCCCTTTGGAAAGAAGCCTGCACGTTGTGCCTTTCAGCTCTAGGGCAAAGAAGCACACCCAGAGCAGAAGTCCTACTCCAGCCAGATCAGGCCTGCAAAGAAACTGCGTTTCACAGGCCTTTGGAAGAGATGTTCCCGGTAGGCTGCAAGAGGACTGTGCAGAGCGAGTTGTTTCTTGGCTTCCCAAAGAGCTGGAAGCAAGATGCTGACGGGCCCAACTCACCCCTTGGAAAGAAGCCTGTTCGTTGTGCCTTTAGCTCTAGGGCAATGTAGCACACCCAGAGCAGAAGTCCTACTTCAGCCAGATCAGGCCTGCAAAGAAACTGCGTTTCACAGGCCTTTGGAAGAGATGTTCCCGGTAGGCTGTAAGAGCACTGTGCAGAGCGAGTTGTTTCTTAGCTTCCCAAAGAGCTGGAAGCAAGATGCTGTGGGGCCCAACTCGCCCTTTGGAAAGAAGCCTGCACGTTGTGCCTTTCAGCTCTAGGGCAAAGTAGCACACCCAGAGCAGAAGTCCTACTTCAGCCAGATCAGGCCTGCAAAGAAACTGCGTTTCACAGGCCTTTGGAAGAGATGTTCCCGGTAGGCTGTAAGAGCACTGTGCAGAGCGAGTTTTTTCTTAGCTTCCCAAAGAGCTGGAAGCAAGATGCTGTGGGGCCCAGCTCGCCCTTTGGAAAGAAGCCTGCACGTTGTGCCTTTCAGCTCTAGGGCAAAGAAGCACACCCAGAGCAGAAGTCCTACTTCAGCCAGATCAGGCCTGCAAAGAAACTGCGTTTCACAGGCCTTTGGAGGAGATGTTCCCACTAGGCAGTAAGAGCACTGTGCAGAGCGAGTTGTTTCATAGCTTCCCAAAGAGCTGGAAGCAAGATGCTGTGGGGCCCAACTCGCCCTTTGGAATGAAGCCTGCACGTTGTGCCTTTCAGCTCTAGGGCAAAGTAGCACACCCAGAGCAGAAGTCCTACTTCAGCCAGATCAGGCCTGCAAAGAAACTGCGTTTCACAGGCCTTTGGAAGAGATGTTCCCGGTAGGCTGTAAGAGCACTGTGCAGAGCGAGTTGTTTTTTAGCTTCCCAACGAGCTGGAAGCAAGATGCTGTGGGGCCCAACTCGCCCTTTGGAATGAAGCCTGCACGTTGTGCCTTTCAGCTCTAGGGCCAATTAGCACACCCAGAGCAGAAGTCCTACTTCAGCCAGATCAGGCCTGCAAAGAAGCTGCGTTTCCCAGGCCTTTGGAAGAGATGTTTCCGGTAGGCTGTAAGTACACTGTGCAGAGCGAGTGGTTTCTTAGCTTCCCAAAGAGTTGGAAGCAAGATGCTGTGGGGCCCAACTCGCCCTTTGGAAAGAAGCCTGCACGTTGTGCCTTTCAGCTCTAGGGCAAAGTAGCACACCCAGAGCAGAAGTCCTACTTCAGCCAGATCAGGCCTGCAAAGAAACTTCGTTTCACAGGCCTTTGGAAGAGATGTTCCCGGTAGGCTATAAGAGCACTGTGCAGAGCGAGTTGTTTCTTAGCTTCCCAAAGAGCTGGAAGCAAGATGCTGTGGAGCCCAACTCGCCCTTTGGAAAGAAGCCTGCACGTTGTGCCTTTCAGCTCTAGGGCAAAGTAGCACACCCAGAGCAGAAGTCCTACTTCAGCCAGATCAGACCTGCAAAGAAACTGCGTTTCACAGGCCTTTGGAAGAGATGTTCCCGGTATGCTGTAGGAGCACTGTGCAGAGCGAGGTGTTTCTTAGCTTCCCAAAGAGCTGGAAGCAAGATGCTGTGGGGCCCAACTCGCCCCTTTTAAAGAAGCCTGCACGTTGTGCCTTTCAGCTCTAGGGCAATGTAGCACACGGAGAGCAGAAGTCCTACTTCAGCCAGATCAGGCCTGCAAAGAAACTGCGTTTCACAGGCCTTTGGAAGAGATGTTCCCACTAGGCTGTAAGAGCACTGTGCAGAGCGAGTTGTTTCTTAGCTTCCCCAAGAGCTGGAAGCAAGATGCTGTGGGGCCCAACTCGCCCTTTGGAAAGAAGCCTGCACGTTGTGCCTTTCAGCTCTAGGGCAAAGTATCACACCCAGAGCAGAAGTCCTACTCCAGCCAGATCAGGCCTGCAAAGAAACTGCGTTTCACAGGCCTTTGGAAGAGATGTTCCCACTAGGCTGTAAGAGCACTGTGCAGAGCGAGTTGTTTCTTAGCTTCCCAAAGAGCTGGAAGCAAGATGCTGTGGGGCCCAACTCGCCCTTTGGAAAGAAGCCTGCACGTTGTGCCTTTCAGCTCTAGGGCAAAGTAGCACAACCAAAGCAGAAGTCATACTTCAGCCAGATCAGGCCTGCAAAGAAACTGCGTTTCACAGGCCTTTGGAAGAGATGTTCCCGGTAGGCTGTAAGAGCACTGTGCAGAGAGAGTTGTTACTTAGCTTCCCAAAGAGCTGGAAGCAAGATGCTGTGGGGCACAACTCGCCCTTTGGAAAGAAGCCTGCTCGTTGTGCCTTTCAGCTCTAGGGCAATGCAGCACACCCAGAGCAGAAGTCCTACTTCAGCCAGGTCAGGCCTGCAAAGAAACTGCGTTTCACAGGCCTTTGGAAGAGATGTTCCCGGTAGGCTGTAAGAGCACTGTGCAGAGCGAGTTGTTTCTTAGCTTCCCAAAGAGCTGGAAGCAAGATGATGTGGGGCCCAACTCGCCCTTTGGAAAGAAGCCTGCACGTTGTGCCTTTCAGCTCTAGGGCAATGTAGCACACCCAGAGCAGAAGTCCTACTTCAGCCAGATCAGGCCTGCAAAGAAACTGCGTTTCACAGGCCTTTGGAAGAGATGTTCCCGGTAGGCTGCAAGAGGACTGTGCAGAGCGAGTTGTTTCTTAGCTTCCCAAAGAGCTGGAAGCAAGATGCCGACGAGCCCAACTCACCCCTTGGAAAGAAGCCTGTTCGTTGTGCCTTTAGCTCTAGGGCAATGTAGCACACCCAGAGCAGAAGTCCTACTTCAGCCAGATCAGGCCTGCAAAGAAACTGCGTTTCACAGGCCTTTGGAAGAGATGTTCCCGGTAGGCTGTAAGAGCACTGTGCAGAGCGAGTTGTTTCTTAGCTTCCCAAAGAGCTGGAAGCAAGATGCTGTGGGGCCCAACTCGCCCTTTGGAAAGAAGCCTGCACGTTGTGCCTTTCAGCTCTAGGGCAAAGTAGCACACCCAGAGCAGAAGTCCTACTTCAGCCAGATCAGGCCTGCAAAGAAACTGCGTTTCACAGGCCTTTGGAAGAGATGTTCCCGGTAGGCTGTAAGAGCACTGTGCAGAGCGAGTTGTTTCTTAGCTTCCCAAAGAGCTGGAAGCAAGATGCTGTGGGGCCCAGCTCGCCCTTTGGAAAGAAGCCTGCACGTTGTGCCTTTCAGCTCTAGGGCAAAGAAGCACACCCAGAGCAGAAGTCCTACTTCAGCCAGATCAGGCCTGCAAAGAAACTGCGTTTCACAGGCCTTTGGAAGAGATGTTCCCACTAGGCAGTAAGAGCACTGTGCAGAGCGAGTTGTTTCATAGCTTCCCAAAGAGCTGGAAGCAAGATGCTGTGGGGCCCAACTCGCCCTTTGGAAAGAAGCCTGCACGTTGTGCCTTTCAGCTCTAGGGCAAAGTAGCACACCCAGAGCAGAAGTCCTACTTCAGCCAGATCAGGCCTGCAAAGAAACTGCGTTTCACAGGCCTTTGGAAGACATGTTCCCGGTAGGCTGTAAGAGCACTGTGCAGAGCGAGTTGTTTCTTAGCTTCCCAAAGAGCTGGAAGCAAGATGCTGTGGGGCCCAACTCGCCCTTTGGAAAGCAGCCTGCACGTTGTGCCTTTCAGCTCTAGGGCAAAGTAGCACACCCAGAGCAGAAGTCCTACTTCAGCCAGATCAGGCCTGCAAAGAAACTGCGTTTCACAGGCCTTTGGAAGAGATGTTCCCACTAGGCTGTAAGAGCACTGTGCAGAGCGAGTTGTTTCTTAGCTTCCCAAAGAGCTGGAAGCAAGATGCTGTGGGGCCCAACTCGCCCTTTGGAAAGAAGCCTGCACGTTGTGCCTTTCAGCTCTAGGGCAAAGTAGCACACCCAGAGCAGAAGTCCTACTTCAGCCAGATCAGGCCTGCAAAGAAGCTGCGTTTCACAGGCCTTTGGAAGAGATGCTTCCGGTAGGCTGTAAGAGCACTGTGCAGAGCGAGTGGTTTCTTAGCTTCCCAAAGAGCTGTAAGCAAGATGCTGTGGGGCCCAACTCGCCCTTTGGAAAGGAGCCTGCACGTTGTGCCTTTCAGCTCTAGGGCCAAGTAGCACACCCAGAGCAGAAGTCCTACTTCAGCCAGATCAGGCCTGCAAAGAAGCTGCGTTTCCCAGGCCTTTGGAAGAGATGTTTCCGGTAGGCTGTAAGTACACTGTGCAGAGCGAGTGGTTTCTTAGCTTCCCAAAGAGCTGCAAGCAAGATGCTGTGGGGCCCAACTCGCCATTTGGAAAGAAGCCTGCACGTTGTGCCTTTCAGCTCTAGGGCAAAGTAGCACACCCAGAGCAGAAGTCCTACTTCAGCCAGATCAGGCCTGCAAAGAAACTGCATTTCACAGGCCTTTGGAAGAGATGTTCCGGGTAGGCTGTAAGAGCACTGTGCAGAGCGAGTTGTTTCTTAGCTTCCCAAAGAGCTGGAAGCAAGATGCTGTGGGGCCCATCTCGCCCTTTGGAAAGAAGCCTGCACGTTGTGCCTTTCAGCTCTAGGGCAAAGTAGCACACCCAGAGCAGAAGTCCTACTTCAGCCAGATCAGGCCTGCAAAGAGACTGCGTTTCACAGGCCTTTGGAAGAGATGTTACAGGTAGGCTGTAAGAGCACTGTGCAGAGCGAGTTGTTTCTTAGCTTCCCAAAGGGCTGGAAGCAAGATGCTGTGGGACCCAACTCGCCCCTTTTAAAGAAGACTGCACGTTGTGCCTTTCAGCTCTAGGGCAATGTAGCACACCCAGAACAGAAGTCCTAATTCAGCCAGATCAGGCCTGCAAAGAAACTGCGTTTCACAGGCCTTTGGAAGAGATGTTCCCGGTAGGCTGTAAGAGCACTGTGCAGAGCGAGTTGTTTCTTAGCTTCCCAAACAGCTGGAAGCAAGATGCTGTGGGGCCCAACTCGCCCTTTGGAAAGAAGCCTGCACGTTGTGCCTTTCAGCTCTAGGGCAAAGTAGCATAGCCAGAGCAGAAGTCCTACTTCAGCCAGATCAGGCCTGCAAAGAAACTGCCTTTCACAGGCCTTTGGAAGAGATGTTCCCGGTAGGCTGTAAGAGCACTGTGCAGAGCGAGTTGTTTCTTAGCTTTCCAAAGAGCTGGAAGCAAGATGCTGTGGGACCCAACTCGCCCCTTTTAAAGAAGCCTGCACCTTGTGCCTTTCAGCTCTAGGGCAAAGAAGGACACCCAGAGCAGAAGACCTACTTCAGTCAGATCAGGCCTGCAAAGAAACTGCGTTTCACAGGCCTTTGGAAGAGATGTTCCCACTAGGCTGTAAGAGCACTGTGCAGAGCGAGTTGTTTCTTAGCTTCCCAAAGAGCTGGAATCAAGATGCTGTGGGGCCCAACTCGCCCTTTGGAAAGAAGCCTGCACGTTGTGCCTTTCAGCTCTAGGGCAAAGTAGCACACCCAGAGCAGAAGTCCTACTTCAGCCAGATCAGGCCTGCAAAGAAACTGCGTTTCACAGGCCTTTGGAAGAGATGTTCCCGGTAGGCTGTAAGAGCACTGTGCAGAGCGAGTTGTTTCTTAGCTTCCCAAAGAGCTGGAAGCAAGATGCTGTGGGGCCCAACTCGCCCTTTGGAAAGGAGCCTGCACGTTGTGCCTTTCAGCTCTAGGGCAAAGTAGCACACCCAGAGCAGAAGTCCTACTTCAGCCAGATCAGGCCTGCAAAGAAACTTCGTTTCACAATACTTTCTAAGAGATGTTCCCGGTAGGCTGTAAGAGCACTGTGAAGAGCGAGTTGTTTCTTAGCTTCCCAAAGAGCTGGAAGCAAGATGCTGTGGGGCCCAACTCGCACTTTGGAAAGAAGCCTGCACGTTTTGCCTTTCAGCTCTAGGGCAAAGTAGCACACCCAGAGCAGAAGTCCTACTACAGCCAGATCAGGCCTGCAAAGAAACTGCGTTTCACAATCCTTTGGAAGAGATGTTCCCGGTAGGCTGTAAGAGCACTGTGCAGAGCGAGTTGTTTCTTAGCTTCCCAAAGAGCTGGAAGCAAGATGCTGTGGGGCCCAACTCGCCCTTTGGAAAGAAGCCTGCACGTTGTGCCTTTCAGCTCTAGGGCAATGCAGCACACCCAGAGCAGAAGTCCTACTTCAGCCAGATCAGGCCTGTAAAGAAACTGCGTTTCACAGGCCTTTGGAAGAGATGTTCCCGGTAGGCTGTAAGAGCACTGTGCAGAGCGAGTTGTTTCTTAGCTTCCCAAAGAGCTGGAGGCAAGATGCTCGGGGCCCAACGCGCCCTTTGGAAAGAATCCTGCACGTTGTGCCTTTCAGCTCTAGGGCAATGTAGCACACCCAGAGCAGAAGTCCTACTTCAGCCAGATCAGGCCTGCAAAGAAACTGCGTTTCACAGGCCTTTGGAAGAGATGTTCCCGGTAGGCTGCAAGAGGACTGTGCAGAGCGAGTTGTTTCTTAGCTTCCCAAAGAGCTGGAAGCAAGATGCTGACGGGCAAAACTCGCTCCTTGGAAAGAAGCCTGTTCGTTGTGCCTTTAGCTCTAGGGCAATGTAGTACACCCAGAGCAGAAGTCCTACTTCAGCCAGATCAGGCCTGCAAAGAAACTGCGTTTCACAGGCCTTTGGAAGAGATGTTCCCGGTAGGCTGTAAGAGCACTGTGCAGAGCGAGTTGTTTCTTAGCTTCCCAAAGAGCTGGAAGCAAGATGCTGTGGGGCCCAACTCGCCCTTTGGAAAGAAGCCTGCACGTTGTGGCTTTCAGCTCTAGGTCAAAGTAGCACACCCAGAGCAGAAGTCCTACTTCAGCCAGATCAGGCCTGCAAAGAAACTGCGTTTCACAGGCCTTTGGAAGAGATGTTCCCGGTAGGTTGTAAGAGCACTGTGCAGAGCGAGTTGTTTCTTAGCTTCCCAAAGAGCTGGAAGCAAGATGGTGTGGGGCCCAACTCGCCCTTTGGAAAGAAGCCTGCACGTTGTGCCTTTCAGCTCTAGGGCAAAGTAGCACACGCAGAGCAGAAGTCCTACTTCAGCCAGATCAGGCCTGCAAAGACACTGCGTTTCACAGGCCTTTGGAAGAGATGTTCCCGGTATGCTGTAGGAGCACTGTGCAGAGCGAGGTGTTTCTTAGCTTCCCAAAGAGCTGGAAGCAAGATGCTGTGGGGCCCAACTCGCCCCTTTTAAAGAAGCCTGCACGTTGTGCCTTTCAGCTCTGGGGCAAAGTAGCACACCCAGAGCAGAACTCCTACTTCAGCCAGATCAGGCCTGCAAAGAAACTGCGTTTCACAGGCCTTTGGAAGAGATGTTCCTGGCAGGCTGTAAGAGCACTGTGCAGAGCGAGTTGTTTCTTAGCTTCCCAAAGAGCTGGAAGCAAGATGCTGTGGGGCCCAACTCGCCCCTTTTAAAGAAGCGTGCACGTTGTGCCTTTCAGCTCTAGGGCAATGTAGCACACGGAGAGCAGAAGTCCTACTTCAGCCAGATAGGCCTGCAAAGAAACTGCGTTTCACAGGCCTTTGGAAGAGATGTTCCCACTAGGCTGTAAGAGCACTGTGCAGAGCGAGTTGTTTCTTAGCTTCCCAAAGAGCTGGAAGCAAGATGCTGTGGGGCCCAACTCGCCCTTTGGAAAGAAGCCTGCACGTTGTGCCTTTCAGCTCTAGGGCAAAGTAGCACACCCAGAGCAGAAGTCATACTTCAGCCAGATCAGGCCTGCAAAGAAACTGCGTTTCACAGGCCTTTGGAAGAGATGTTCCCGGTAGGCTGTAAGAGCACTGTGCAGAGCGAGTTGTTTCTTAGCTTCCCAAAGAGCTGGAAGCAAGATGCTGTGGGGCCCAACTCGCCCTTTGGAAAGAAGCCTGCACGTTGTGCCTTTCAGCTCTAGGTCAAAGTAGCACACCCAGAGCAGAAGTCCTACTTCAGCCAGATCAGGCCTGCAAAGAAACTGCGTTTCACAGGCCTTTGGAAGAGATGTTTCCGGTAGGCTGTAAGTACACTGTGCAGAGCGAGTGGTTTCTTAGCTTCCCAAAGAGCTGGAAGCAAGATGCTGTGGGGCCCAACTCGCCCTTTGGGAAGAAGCCTGCACGTTGTGCCTTTCAGCTCTAGGGCAAAGTAGCACACCCAGAGCAGAAGTCCTACTTCAGCCAGATCAGGCCTGCAAAGAAACTGCGTTTCACAGGAATTTGGAAGAGATGTTCCCACTAGGCTGTAAGAGCACTGTGCAGAGCGAGTTGTTTCTTAGCTTCCCAAAGAGCTGGAAGCAAGATGCTGTGGAGCCCAACTCGCCCTTTGGAAAGAAGCCTGCACGTTGTGCCTTTCAGCTCTAGGGCAAAGTAGCACACCCAGAGCAGAAGTCCTACTTCAGCCAGATCAGGCCTGCAAAGAAACTGCGTTTCACAGGCCTTTGGAAGAGATGTTCCCGGTAGGCTGTAAGAGCACTGTGCAGAGCGAGTTGTTTCTTAGCTTCCCAAAGAGCTGGAAGCAAGATGCTGTGGTGCCCAAATCGCCATTTGGAAAGAAGCCTGCACGTTGTGCCTTTCGGCTCTAGGGCAAAGTAGCACGCCCAGAGCAGAAGTCCTACTTCAGCCACATCAGGCCTGCAAAGAAACTGCCTTTCACAGGCCTATGGAAGAGATGCTCCAGGTAGGCTGTAAGAGCACTGTGCAGAGCGAGTTGTTTCTTAGCTTCCCAAAGAGCTGGAAGCAAGATGCTGTGGGGCCCAACTCGCCCTTTGGAAAGAAGCCTGCACGTTGTGCCTTTCAGCTCTAGGGCAAAGTAGCACACCCAGAGCTGAAGTCCTATTTCATCCAGAATAGGCCTGCAAAGAAACTGGGTTTAACAAGCCTTTGGAAGAGATGTTCCCGGTAGGCTGTAAGAGCACTGTGCAGAGCGAGTTGTTTCTTAGCTTCCCAAAGAGCTGGAAGCAAGATGCTGTGGGGCCCAACTCGCACTTTGGAAAGAAGCCTGCACGTTGTGCCTTTCAGCTCTAGGGCAAAGTAGCACACCCAGAGCAGAAGTCCTACTTCAGCCAGATCAGGCCTGCAAAGAAACTGCGTTTCACAGGCCTTTGGAAGAGATGTTCCCGGTAGGCTGTAAGAGCACTGTGCAGAGCGAGTTGTTTCTTAGCTTCCCAAAGAGCTGGAAGCAAGATGCTGTGGGGCCAAACTCGCCCTTTGGAAAGGAGCCTTCACGTTGTGCCTTTCAGCTCTTGGGCAAAGTAGCACACCCAGAGCAGAAGTCCTACTACAGCCAGATCAGGCCTGCAAAGAAACTGCGTTTCACAATCCTTTGGAAGAGATGTTCCCGGTAGGCTGTAAGAGCACTGTGCAGAGCGAGTTGTTTCTTAGCTTCCCAAAGAGCTGGAAGCAAGATGCTGTGGGGCCCAACTCGCCCTTTGGAAAGAAGCCTGCACGTTGTGCCTTTCAGCTCTAGGGCAAAGTAGCACACCCAGAGCAGAAGTCCTACTTCAGCCAGATCAGGCCTGCAAAGAAACTGCGTTTCACAGGCCTTTGGAAGAGATGCTCCCGGTAGGCTGTAAGAGCACTGTGCAGAGCGAGTTGTTTCTTAGCTTCCCAAAGAGCTGGAAGCAAGATGCTGTGGGGCACAAATCGCCATTTGGAAAGAAGCCTGCACGTTGCGCCTTTCGGCTCTAGGGCAAAGTAGCACGCCCAGAGCAGAAGTCCTACTTCAGCCAGATCAGGCCTGCAAAGAAACTGCCTTTCACAGGCCTTTGGAAGAGATGTTCCCGGTAGGCTGTAAGAGCACTGTGCAGAGCGAGTTGTTTCTTAGCTTCCCAAAGAGCTGGAAGCAAGATGCTGTGGGGCCCAACTCGCCCTTTGGAAAGAAGCCTGCACGTTGCGCCTTTCGGCTCTAGGGCAAAGTAGCACGCCCAGAGCAGAAGTCCTACTTCAGCCAGATCAGGCCTGCAAAGAAACTGCGTTTCACAGGCCTTTGGAAGAGATGTTCCCGGTAGGCTGTAAGAGCACTGTGCAAAGCGAGTTGTTTCTTAGCTTCCCAAACAGCTGGAAGCAAGATGCTGTGGGGCCCAACTCGCCCTTTATAAAGAAGCCTGCACGTTGTGCCTTTCAGCTCTAGGGCAAAGTAGCACACGCAGAGCAGAAGTCCTACTTCAGCCAGATCAGGCCTGCAAAGAAACTGCGTTTCACAGGCCTTTGGAAGAGATGCTCCAGGTAGGCTGTAAGAGCACTGTGCAGAGCGAGTTGTTTCTTAGCTTCCCAAAGAGCTGGAAGCAAGATGCTGTGGGGCCCAACTCGCCCTTTGGAAAGAAGCCTGCACGTTGTGCCTTTCAGCTCTAGGGCAAAGTAGCATACCCAGAGCAGAAGTCCTACTTCAGCCAGATCAGGCCTGCAAAGAAACTGCGTTTCACAGGCCTTTGGAAGAGATGTTCCCGGTAGGCTGTAAGAGCACTGTGCAGAGCGAGTTGTTTCTTAGCTTTCCAAAGAGCTGGAAGCAAGATGCTGTGGGACCCAACTCGCCCCTTTTAAAGAAGCCTGCACCTTGTGCCTTTCAGCTCTAGGGCAAAGAAGGACACCCAGAGCAGAAGACCTACTTCAGCCAGATCAGGCCTGCAAAGAAACTGCGTTTCACAGGCCTTTGGAAGAGATGTTCCCACTAGGCTGTAAGAGCACTGTGCAGAGCGAGTTGTTTCTTAGCTTCCCAAAGAGCTGGAAGCAAGATGCTGTGGGGCCCAACTCGCCCTTTGGAAAGAAGCCTGCACGTTGTGCCTTTCAGCTCTAGGGCAAAGTAGCACACCCAGAGCAGAAGTCCTACTTCAGCCAGATCAGGCCTGCAAAGAAACTGCGTTTCACAGGCCTTTGGAAGAGATGTTCCCGGTAGGCTGTAAGAGCACTGTGCAGAGCGAGTTGTTTCTTAGCTTCCCAAAGAGCTGGAAGCAAGATGCTGTGGGGCCCAACTCGCCCTTTGGAAAGGAGCCTGCACGTTGTGCCTTTCAGCTCTAGGGCAAAGTAGCACACCCAGAGCAGAAGTCCTACTTCAGCCAGATCAGGCCTGCAAAGAAACTTCGTTTCACAATACTTTCTAAGAGATGTTCCCGGTAGGCTGTAAGAGCACTGTGAAGAGCGAGTTGTTTCTTAGCTTCCCAAAGAGCTGGAAGCAAGATGCTGTGGGGCCCAACTCGCACTTTGGAAAGAAGCCTGCACGTTTTGCCTTTCAGCTCTAGGGCAAAGTAGCACACCCAGAGCAGAAGTCCTACTTCAGCCAGATCAGGCCTGCAATGAAACTGCGTTTCACAGGCCTTTGGAAGAGATGTTCCCGGTAGGCTGTAAGAGCACTGAGCAGAGCGAGTTCTTTCTTAGGTTCCCAAAGAGCTGGAAGCAAGATGCTGTGGGGCCCAACTCGCCCTTTGGAAAGGAGCCTGCACGTTGTGCCTTTCAGCTCTAGGGCAAAGTAGCACACCCAGAGCAGAAGTCCTACTACAGCCAGATCAGGCCTGCAAAGAAACTGCGTTTCACAATCCTTTGGAAGAGATGTTCCCGGTAGGCTGTAAGAGCACTGTGCAGAGCGAGTTGTTTCTTAGCTTCCCAAAGAGCTGGAAGCAAGATGCTGTGGGGCCCAACTCGCCCTTTGGAAAGGAGCCTGCACGTTGTGCCTTTCAGCTCTAGGGCAAAGTAGCACACCCAGAGCAGAAGTCCTACTTCAGCCAGATCAGGCCTGCAAAGAAACTGCGTTTCACAATCCTTTGGAAGAGATGTTCCCGGTAGGCTGTAAGAGCACTGTGAAGAGCGAGTTGTTTCTTAGCTTCCCAAAGAGCTGGAAGCAAGATGCTGTGGGGCCCAACTCGCACTTTGGAAAGAAGCCTGCACGTTGTGCCTTTCAGCTCTAGGGCAAAGTAGCACACCCAGAGCAGAAGTCCTACTTCAGCCAGATCAGGCCTGCAAAGAAACTGCGTTTCACAGGCCTTTGGAAGAGATGTTCCCGGTAGGCTGTAAGAGCACCTAGCAGAGCGAGTTCTTTCTTAGGTTCCCAAAGAGCTGGAAGCAAGATGCTGTGGGGCCCAACTCGCCCTTTGGAAAGAAGCCTGCACGTTGTGCCTTTCAGCTCTAGGGCAAAGTAGCACACCCAGAGCAAAAGTTCTACTTCATCCAGAATAGGCCTGCAAAGAAACTGGGTTTAACAAGCCTTTGGAAGAGATGTTCCCGGTAGGCTGTAAGAGCACTGTGCAGAGCGAGTTGTTTCTTAGCTTCCCAAAGAGCTGGAAGGAAGATGCTGTGGGGCCCAACTCGCACTTTGGAAAGAAGCCCGCACATTGTGCCTTTCAGCTCTAGGGCAATGTAGCACACCCAGAGCAGAAGACCTACTTCAGCCAGATCAGGCCTGCAAAGAAACTGCGTTTCACAGGCCTTTGGAAGAGATGTTCCCGGTAGGCTGTAAGAGCACTGTGCAGAGCGAGTTGTTTCTTAGCTTCCCAAAGAGCTGGAAGCAAGATGCTGTGGGGCCCAACTCGCCCTTTGGAAAGAAGCCTGCACGTTGTGCCTTTCAGCTCTAGGGCAAAGTAGCACACCCAGAGCAGAAGTCCTACTTCAGCCAGATCAGGCCTGCAAAGAAACTGCGTTTCACAGGCCTTTGGAAGAGATGTTCCCAGTAGGCTGTAAGAGCACTGTGCAGAGCGAGCTGTTTCTTAGCTTCCCAAAGAGCTGGAAGCAAGATGCTGTGGGGCCAAACTCGCCCTTTGGAAAGGAGCCTTCACGTTGTGCCTTTCAGCTCTAGGGCAAAGTAGCACACCCAGAGCAGAAGTCCTACTACAGCCAGATCAGGCCTGCAAAGAAACTGCGTTTCACAATCCTTTGGAAGAGATGTTCCCGGTAGGCTGTAAGAGCACTGTGCAGAGCGAGTTGTTTCTTAGCTTCCCAAAGAGCTGGAAGCAAGATGCTGTGGGGCCCAACTCGCCCTTTGGAAAGAAGCCTGCACGTTGTGCCTTTCAGCTCTAGGGCAATGCAGCACACCCAGAGCAGAAGTCCTACTTCAGCCAGATCAGGCCTGCAAAGAAACTGCGTTTCACAGGCCTTTGGAAGAGATGTTCCCGGTAGGCTGTAAGAGCACTGTGCAGAGCGAGTTGTTTCTTAGCTTCCCAAAGAGCTGGAAGCAAGATGCTCGGGGCCCAACGCGCCCTTTGGAAAGAAGCCTGCACGTTGTGCCTTTCAGCTCTAGGGCAATGTAGCACACCCAGAGCAGAAGTCCTACTTCAGCCAGATCAGGCCTGCAAAGAAACTGCGTTTCACAGGCCTTTGGAAGAGATGTTCCCGGTAGGCTGCAAGAGGACTGTGCAGAGGGAGTTGTTTCTTAGCTTCCCAAAGAGCTGGAAGCAAGATGCTGACGGGCAAAACTCGCTCCTTGGAAAGAAGCCTGTTCGTTGTGCCTTTAGCTCTAGGGCAATGTAGTACACCCAGAGCAGAAGTCCTACTTCAGCCAGATCAGGCCTGCAAAGAAACTGCGTTTCAGAGGCCTTTGGAAGAGATGTTCCCGGTAGGCTGTAAGAGCACTGTGCAGAGCGAGTTGTTTCTTAGCTTCCCAAAGAGCTGGAAGCAAGATGCTGTGGGGCCCAACTCGCCCCTTTTAAAGAAGCCTGCACGTTGTGCCTTTCAGCTCTGGGGCAAAGTAGCACACCCAGAGCAGAACTCCTACTTCAGCCAGATCAGGCCTGCAAAGAAACTGGGTTTCACGGGCCTTTGGAAGAGATGTTCCCGGTAGGCTGTAAGAGCACTGTGCAGAGCGAGTTGTTTCTTAGCTTCCCAAAGAGCTGGAAGCAAGATGCTGTGGGGGCCAACTGGCACTTTGGAAAGAAGCCTGCACGTTGTGCCTTTCAGCTCTAGGGCAAAGTAGCACACCCAGAGCAGAAGTCCTACTTCAGCCAGATCAGGCCTGCAAAGAAACTGCGTTTCACAGGCCTTTGGAAGAGATGTTCCCTGTAAGCTGTAAGAGCACTGTGCAGAGCGAGTTGTTTCTTAGCTTCCCAAAGAGCTGGAAGCAAGATGCTGTGGGGCCCAACTCGCCCTTTGGAAAGAAGCCTGCACGTTGTGCCTTTCAGCTCTAGGGCAAAGAAGCACACCCAGAGCAGAAGTCCTACTTCAGCCAGATCAGGCCTGCAAAGAAACTGGGTTTCACGGGCCATTGGAAGAGATGTTCCCGGTAGGCTGTAAGAGCACTGTGCAGAGCGAGTTCTTTCTTAGCTTCCCAAAGAGCTGGAAGCAAGATGCTGTGGGGCCCATCTCGCCCTTTGGAAAGAAGCCTGCACGTTGTGCCTTTCAGCTCTAGGGCAAAGTAGCACACCCAGAGCAGAAGTCCTACTTCAGCCAGATCAGGCCTGCAAAGAAACTGCGTTTCACAGGCCTTTGGAAGAGATGCTCCCGGTAGGCTGTAAGAGCACTGTGCAGAGCGAGTTGTTTCTTAGCTTCCCAAAGAGCTGGAAGCAAGATGCTGTGGTGCCCAAATCGCCATTTGGAAAGAAGCCTGCACGTTGTGCCTTTCGGCTCTAGGGCAAAGTAGCATGCCCAGAGCAGAAGTCCTACTTCATCCACATCAGGCCTGCAAAGAAACTGCCTTTCACAGGCCTATGGAAGAGATGCTCCAGGTAGGCTGTAAGAGCACTGTGCAGAGCGAGTTGTTTCTTAGCTTCCCAAAGAGCTGGAAGCAAGATGCTGTGGGGCCCAACTCGCCCTTTGGAAAGAAGCCTGCACGTTGTGCCTTTCAGCTCTAGGGCAAAGTAGCACACCCAGAGCAGAAGTCCTACTTCAGCCAGATCAGGCCTGCAAAGAAACTGCGTGTCACAGGCCTTTGGAAGAGATGTTCCCGGTAGGCTGTAAGAGCACTGTGCAGAGCGAGTTGTTTCTTAGCTTCCCAAAGAGCTGGAAGCAAGATGCTGTGGGGCCCAACTCGCCCTTTGGAAAGGAGCCTGCACGTTGTGCCTTTCAGCTCTAGGGCAAAGTAGCACACCCAGAGCAGAAGTCCTACTTCAGCCAGATCAGGCCTGCAAAGAAACTTCGTTTCACAATACTTTCTAAGAGATGTTCCCGGTAGGCTGTAAGAGCACTGTGAAGAGCGAGTTGTTTCTTAGCTTCCCAAAGAGCTGGAAGCAAGATGCTGTGGGGCCCAACTCGCACTTTGGAAAGAAGCCTGCACGTTTTGCCTTTCAGCTCTAGGGCAAAGTAGCACACCCAGAGCAGAAGTCCTACTTCAGCCAGATCAGGCCTGCAATGAAACTGCGTTTCACAGGCCTTTGGAAGAGATGTTCCCGGTAGGCTGTAAGAGCACTGAGCAGAGCGAGTTCTTTCTTAGGTTCCCAAAGAGCTGGAAGCAAGATGCTGTGGGGCCCAACTCGCCCTTTGGAAAGAAGCCTGCACGTTGTGCCTTTCAGCTCTAGGGCAAAGTAGCACACCCAGAGCAGAAGTCCTACTACAGCCAGATCAGGCCTGCAAAGAAACTGCGTTTCACAATCCTTTGGAAGAGATGTTCCCGGTAGGCTGTAAGAGCACTGTGCAGAGCGAGTTGTTTCTTAGCTTCCCAAAGAGCTGGAAGCAAGATGCTGTGGGGCCCAACTCGCCCTTTGGAAAGGAGCCTGCACGTTGTGCCTTTCAGCTCTAGGGCAAAGTAGCACACCCAGAGCAGAAGTCCTACTTCAGCCAGATCAGGCCTGCAAAGAAACTGCGTTTCACAATCCTTTGGAAGAGATCTTCCCGGTAGGCTGTAAGAGCACTGTGAAGAGCGAGTTGTTTCTTAGCTTCCCAAAGAGCTGGAAGCAAGATGCTGTGGGGCCCAACTCGCACTTTGGAAAGAAGCCTGCACGTTGTGCCTTTCAGCTCTAGGGCAAAGTAGCACACCCAGAGCAGAAGTCCTACTTCAGCCAGATCAGGCCTGCAAAGAAACTGCGTTTCACAGGCCTTTGGAAGAGATGTTCCCGGTAGGCTGTAAGAGCACCTAGCAGAGCGAGTTCTTTCTTAGGTTCCCAAAGAGCTGGAAGCAAGATGCTGTGGGGCCCAACTCGCCCTTTGGATAGAAGCCTGCACGTTGTGCCTTTCAGCTCTAGGGCAAAGTAGCACACCCAGAGCAAAAGTTCTACTTCATCCAGAATAGGCCTGCAAAGAAACTGGGTTTAACAAGCCTTTGGAAGAGATGTTCCCGGTAGGCTGTAAGAGCACTGTGCAGAGCGAGTTGTTTCTTAGCTTCCCAAAGAGCTGGAAGGAAGATGCTGTGGGGCCCAACTCGCACTTTGGAAAGAAGCCCGCACATTGTGCCTTTCAGCTCTAGGGCAATGTAGCACACCCAGAGCAGAAGACCTACTTCAGCCAGATCAGGCCAGCAAAGAAACTGCGTTTCACAGGCCTTTGGAAGAGATGTTCCCGGTAGGCTGTAAGAGCACTGTGCAGAGCGAGTTGTTTCTTAGCTTCCCAAAGAGCTGGAAGCAAGATGCTGTGGGGCCCAACTCGCCCTTTGGAAAGAAGCCTGCACGTTGTGCCTTTCAGCTCTAGGGCAAAGTAGCACACCCAGAGCAGAAGTCCTACTTCAGCCAGATCAGGCCTGCAAAGAAACTGCGTTTCACAGGCCTTTGGAAGAGATGTTCCCAGTAGGCTGTAAGAGCACTGTGCAGAGCGAGCTGTTTCTTAGCTTCCCAAAGAGCTGGAAGCAAGATGCTGTGGGGCCAAACTCGCCCTTTGGAAAGGAGCCTTCACGTTGTGCCTTTCAGCTCTAGGGCAAAGTAGCACACCCAGAGCAGAAGTCCTACTACAGCCAGATCAGGCCTGCAAAGAAACTGCGTTTCACAGGCCTTTGGAAGAGATGTTCTCGGTAGGCTGTAAGAGCACTGTGCAGAGCGAGTTGTTTCTTAGCTTCCCAAAGAGCTGGAAGCAAGATGCTGTGGGGCCCAACTCGCCCTTTGGAAAGAAGCCTGCACGTTGTGCCTTTCAGCTCTAGGGCAATGCAGCACACCCAGAGCAGAAGTCCTACTTCAGCCAGATCAGGCCTGCAAAGAAACTGCGTTTCACAGGCCTTTGGAAGAGATGTTCCCGGTAGGCTGTAAGAGCACTGTGCAGAGCGAGTTGTTTCTTAGCTTCCCAAAGAGCTGGAAGCAAGATGCTCGGGGCCCAACGCGCCCTTTGGAAAGAAGCCTGCACGTTGTGCCTTTCAGCTCTAGGGCAATGTAGCACACCCAGAGCAGAAGTCCTACTTCAGCCAGATCAGGCCTGCAAAGAAACTGCGTTTCACAGGCCTTTGGAAGAGATGTTCCCGGTAGGCTGCAAGAGGACTGTGCAGAGCGAGTTGTTTCTTAGCTTCCCAAAGAGCTGGAAGCAAGATGCTGACGGGCAAAACTCGCTCCTTGGAAAGAAGCCTGTTCGTTGTGCCTTTAGCTCTAGGGCAATGTAGTACACCCAGAGCAGAAGTCCTACTTCAGCCAGATCAGGCCTGCAAAGAAACTGCGTTTCACAGGCCTTTGGAAGAGATGTTCCCGGTAGGCTGTAAGAGCACTGTGCAGAGCGAGTTGTTTCTTAGCTTCCCAAAGAGCTGGAAGCAAGATGCTGTGGGGCCCAACTCGCCCTTTGGAAAGAAGCCTGCACGTTGTGGCTTTCAGCTCTAGGTCAAAGTAGCACACCCAGAGCAGAAGTCCTACTTCAGCCAGATCAGGCCTGCAAAGAAACTGCGTTTCACAGGCCTTTGGAAGAGATGTTCCCGGTAGGTTGTAAGAGCACTGTGCAGAGCGAGTTGTTACTTAGCTTCCCAAAGAGCTGGAAGCAAGATGGTGTGGGGCCCAACTCGCCCTTTGGAAAGAAGCCTGCACGTTGTGCCTTTCAGCTCTAGGGCAAAGTAGCACACCCAGAGCAGAAGTCCTACTTCAGCCAGATCAGGCCTGCAAAGACACTGCGTTTCACAGGCCTTTGGAAGAGATGTTCCCGGTATGCTGTAGGAGCACTGTGCAGAGCGAGGTGTTTCTTAGCTTCCCAAAGAGCTGGAAGCAAGATGCTGTGGGGCCCAACTCGCCCCTTTTAAAGAAGCCTGCACGTTGTGCCTTTCAGCTCTGGGGCAAAGTAGCACACCCAGAGCAGAACTCCTACTTCAGCCAGATCAGGCCTGCAAAGAAACTGGGTTTCACGGGCCTTTGGAAGAGATGTTCCCGGTAGGCTGTAAGAGCACTGTGCAGAGCGAGTTGTTTCTTAGCTTCCCAAAGAGCTGGAAGCAAGATGCTGTGGGGGCCAACTGGCACTTTGGGAAGAAGCCTGCACGTTGTGCCTTTCAGCTCTAGGGCAAAGTAGCACACCCAGAGCAGAAGTCCTACTTCAGCCAGATCAGGCCTGCAAAGAAACTGCGTTTCACAGGCCTTTGGAAGAGATGTTCCTGGCAGGCTGTAAGAGCACTGTGCAGAGCGAGTTGTTTCTTAGCTTCCCAAAGAGCTGGAAGCAAGATGCTGTGGGGCCCAACTCGCCCTTTGGAAAGAAGCCTGCACGTTGTGCCTTTCAGCTCTAGGGCAAAGAAGCACACCCAGAGCAGAAGTCCTACTTCAGCCAGATCAGGCCTGCAAAGAAACTGGGTTTCACGGGCCATTGGAAGAGATGTTCCCGGTAGGCTGTAAGAGCACTGTGCAGAGCGAGTTCTTTCTTAGCTTCCCTAAGAGCTGGAAGCAAGATGCTGTGGGGGCCAACTCGCCCTTTGGAAAGAAGACTGCACGTTGTGCCTTTCAGCTCTAGGGCAAAGTAGCACACCCAGAGCAGAAGTCCTACTTCAGCCAGATCAGGCCTGCAAAGAAACTGCGTTTCACAGGAATTTGGAAGAGATGTTCCCACTAGGCTGTAAGAGCACTGTGCAGAGCGAGTTGTTTCTTAGCTTCCCAAAGAGCTGGAAGCAAGATGCTGTGGAGCCCAACACGCCCTTTGGAAAGAAGCCTGCACGTTGTGCCTTTCAGCTCTAGGGCAAAGTAGCACACCCAGAGCAGAAGTCCTACTTCAGCCAGATCAGGCCTGCAAAGAAACTGCGTTTCACAGGCCTTTGGAAGAGATGCTCCCGGTAGGCTGTAAGAGCACTGTGCAGAGCGAGTTGTTTCTTAGCTTCCCAAAGAGCTGGAAGCAAGATGCTGTGGTGCCCAAATCGCCATTTGGAAAGAAGCCTGCACGTTGTGCCTTTCGGCTCTAGGGCAAAGTAGCACGCCCAGAGCAGAAGTCCTACTTCAGCCACATCAGGCCTGCAAAGAAACTGCCTTTCACAGGCCTATGGAAGAGATGCTCCAGGTAGGCTGTAAGAGCACTGTGCAGAGCGAGTTGTTTCTTAGCTTCCCAAAGAGCTGGAAGCAAGATGCTGTGGGGCCCAACTCGCCCTTTGGAAAGAAGCCTGCACGTTGTGCCTTTCAGCTCTAGGGCAAAGTAGCACACCCAGAGCAGAAGTCCTACTTCAGCCAGATCAGGCCTGCAAAGAAACTGCGTGTCACAGGCCTTTGGAAGAGATGTTCCCGGTAGGCTGTAAGAGCACTGTGCAGAGCGAGTTGTTTCTTAGCTTCCCAAAGAGCTGGAAGCAAGATGCTGTGGGGCCCAACTCGCCCTTTGGAAAGAAGCCTGCACGTTGTGCCTTTCAGCTCTAGGGCAAAGAAGGACACCCAGAGCAGAAGTCCTACTTCAGCCAGATCAGGCCTGCAAAGAAACTGCGTTTCACAGGCCTTTGGAAGAGATGATCCCACTAGGCTGTAAGAGCACTGTGCAGAGCGAGTTGTTTCTTAGCTTCCCAAAGAGCTGGAAGCAAGATGCTGTGGGGCCCAACTCGCCCTTTGGAAAGAAGCCTGCACGTTGTGCCTTTCAGCTCTAGGGCAAAGTAGCACACCCAGAGCAGAAGTCCTACTTCAGCCAGATCAGGCCTGCAAAGAAACTGCGTTTCACAGACCTTTGGAAGAGATGTTCCCGGTAGGCTGTAAGAGCACTGAGCAGAGCGAGTTCTTTCTTAGGTTCCCAAAGAGCTGGAAGCAAGATGCTGTGGGGCCCAACTCGCCCTTTGGAAAGAAGCCTGCACGTTGTGCCTTTCAGCTCTAGGGCAAAGAAGGACACCCAGAGCAGAAGTCCTACTTCAGCCAGATCAGGCCTGCAAAGAAACTGCGTTTCACAGGCCTTTGGAAGAGATGTTCCCACTAGGCTGTAAGAGCACTGTGCAGAGCGAGTTGTTTCTTAGCTTCCCAAAGAGATGGAAGCAAGATGCTGTGGGGCCCAACTCGCCCTTTTGGAAAGAAGCCTGCACGTTGTGCCTTTCAGCTCTAGGGCAAAGTAGCACACCCAGAGCAGAAGTCCTACTTCAGCCAGATCAGGCCTGCAAAGAAACTGCGTTTCACAGACCTTTGGAAGAGATGTTCCCGGTAGGCTGTAAGAGCACTGAGCAGAGCGAGTTCTTTCTTAGGTTCCCAAAGAGCTGGAAGCAAGATGCTGTGGGGCCCAACTCGCCCTTTGGAAAGAAGCCTGCACGTTGTGCCTTTCAGCTCTAGGGCAAAGTAGCACACCCAGAGCAGAAGTCCTACTTCATCCAGAATAGGCCTGCAAAGAAACTGGGTTTAACAAGCCTTTGGAAGAGATGTTCCCGGTAGGCTGTAAGAGCACTGTGCAGAGCGAGTTGTTTCTTAGCTTCCCAAAGAGCTGGAAGCAAGATGCTGTGGGGCCCAACTCGCCCCTTGGAAAGAAGCCTGCACGTTGTGCCTTTCAGCTCCAGGGCAATGTAGCACACCCAGAGCAGAAGTCCTACTTCAGCCAGATCAGGCCTGCAAAGAAACTGCGTTTCACAGGCCTTTGGAAGAGATGTTCCCGGTAGGCTGTAAGAGCACTGTGCAGAGCGAGTTGTTTCTTAGCTTCCCAAAGAGCTGGAAGCAAGATGCTGTGGGGCCCAACTCGCCCTTTGGAAAGAAGCCTGCACGTTGTGCCTTTCAGTTCTAGGGCAAAGTAGCAAACCCAGAGCAGAAGTCCTACTTCAGCCAGATCAGGACTGCAAAGACACTGCGTTTCACAGGCGTTTGGAAGAGATGCTCCCGGTAGGCTGTAAGAGCACTGTGCAGAGCGAGTTGTTTCTTAGCTTCCCAAAGAGCTGGAAGCAAGATGCTGTGGGGCCCAAATCGCCATTTCGAAAGAAGCCTGCACGTTGTGCCTAACGGCTCTAGGGCAAAGTAGCACGCCCAGAGCAGAAGTCCTACTTCAGCCAGATCAGGCCTGCAAAGAAACTGCCTTTCACAGGCCTTTGGAAGAGATGCTCCAGGTAGGCTGTAAGAGCACTGTGCAGAGCGAGTTGTTTCTTATCTTCCCAAAGAGCTGGAAGCAAGATGCTGTGGGGCCCAACTCGCCCTTTGGAAAGAAGCCTGCACGTTGTGCCTTTCAGCTCTAGGGCAAAGTAGCACACTCAGAGCAGAAGTCCTACTTCAGCCAGATCAGGCCTGCAAAGAAACTGCGTTTCACAGGCCTTTGGAAGAGATGTTCCCGGTAGGCTGTAAGAGCACTGTGCAGAGCGAGTTGTTTCTTAGCTTCCCAAAGAGCTGGAAGCAAGATGCTGTGGGGCCCAACTCGCCCTTTGGAAAGAAGCCTGCACGTTGTGCCTTTCAGCTCTAGGGCAAAGTAGCACACCCAGAGCAGAAGTCCTACTTCAGCCAGATCAGGCCTGCAAAGAAACTGCGTTTCACAGGCCTTTGGAAGAGATGTTCCCGATAGGCTGTAAGAGCACTGTGCAGAGCGAGTTGTTTCTTAGGTTCCCAAAGAGCTGGAAGCAAGATGCTGTGGGGCCCAACTCGCCCTTTGGAAAGGAGCCTGCACGTTGTGCCTTTCAGCTCTAGGGCAAAGTAGCACACCCAGAGCAGAAGTCCTACTTCAGCCAGATCAGGCCTGCAAAGAAACTGCGTTTCACAATCCTTTGGAAGAGATGTTCCCGGTAGGCTGTAAGAGCACTGTGAAGAGCGAGATGTTTCTTAGCTTCCCAAAGAGCTGGAAGCAAGATGCTGTGGGGCCCAACTCGCACTTTGGAAAGAAGCCTGCACGTTGTGCCTTTCAGCTCTAGGGCAAAGAAGGACACCCAGAGCAGAAGTCCTACTTCAGCCAGATCAGGCCTGCAAAGAAACTGCGTTTCACAGGCCTTTGGAAGAGATGTTCCCACTAGGCTGTAAGAGCACTGTGCAGAGCGAGTTGTTTCTTAGCTTCCCAAAGAGCTGGAAGCAAGATGCTGTGGGGCCCAACTCGCCCTTTGGAAAGAAGCCTGCACGTTGTGCCTTTCAGCTCTAGGGCAATGCAGCACACCCAGAGCAGAAGTCCTACTTCAGCCAGATCAGGCCTGCAAAGAAACTGCGTTTCACAGGCCTTTGGAAGAGACGTTCCCGGTAGGCTGTAAGAGCACTGTGCAGAGCGAGCTGTTTCTTAGCTTCCCAAAGAGCTGGAAGCAAGATGCTGTGGGGCCCAACGCGCCCTTTGGAAAGAAGCCTGGACGTTGTGCCTTTCAGCTCTAGGGCAATGTAGCACACCCAGAGCAGAAGTCCTACTTCAGCCAGATCAGGCCTGCAAAGAAACTGCGTTTCACAGGCCTTTGGAAGAGATGTTCCCGGTAGGCTGCAAGAGGACTGTGCAGAGCGAGTTGTTTCTTAGCTTCCCAAAGAGCTGGAAGCAAGATGCTGACGGGCAAAACTCGCTCCTTGGAAAGAAGCCTGTTCGTTGTGCCTTTAGCTCTAGGGCAATGTAGCTCACCCAGAGCAGAAGTCCTACTTCAGCCAGATCAGGCCTGCAAAGAAACTGCGCTTCACAGGCCTTTGGAAGAGATGTTCCCGGTAGGCTGTAAGAGCACTGTGCAGAGCGAGTTGTTTCTTAGCTTCCCAAAGAGCTGGAAGCAAGATGCTGTGGGGCCCAACTCGCCCTTTGGAAAGAAGCCTGCACGTTGTGCCTTTCAGCTCTAGGTCAAAGTAGCACACCCAGAGCAGAAGTCCTACTTCAGCCAGATCAGGCCTGCAAAGAAACTGCGTTTCACAGGCCTTTGGAAGAGATGTTTCCGGTAGGCTGTAAGTACACTGTGCAGAGCGAGTGGTTTCTTAGCTTCCCAAAGAGCTGGAAGCAAGATGCTGTGGGGCCCCACTCGCCTTTGGGAAGAAGCCTGCACGTTGTGCCTTTCAGCTCTAGGGCAAAGTAGCACACCCAGAGCAGAAGTCCTACTTCAGCCAGATCAGGCCTGCAAAGAAACTGCGTTTCACAGGAATTTGGAAGAGATGTTCCCACTAGGCTGTAAGAGCACTGTGCAGAGCGAGTTGTTTCTTAGCTTCCCAAAGAGCTGGAAGCAAGATGCTGTGGAGCCCAACACGCCCTTTGGAAAGAAGCCTGCACGTTGTGCCTTTCAGCTCTAGGGCAAAGTAGCACACCCAGAGCAGAAGTCCTACTTCAGCCAGATCAGGCCTGCAAAGAAACTGCGTTTCACAGGCCTTTGGAAGAGATGCTCCCGGTAGGCTGTAAGAGCACTGTGCAGAGCGAGTTGTTTCTTAGCTTCCCAAAGAGCTGGAAGCAAGATGCTGTGGTGCCCAAATCGCCATTTGGAAAGAAGCCTGCACGTTGTGCCTTTCGGCTCTAGGGCAAAGTAGCACGCCCAGAGCAGAAGTCCTACTTCAGCCACATCAGGCCTGCAAAGAAACTGCCTTTCACAGGCCTATGGAAGAGATGCTCCAGGTAGGCTGTAAGAGCACTGTGCAGAGCGAGTTGTTTCTTAGCTTCCCAAAGAGCTGGAAGCAAGATGCTGTGGGGCCCAACTCGCCCTTTGGAAAGAAGGCTGCACGTTGTGCCTTTCAGCTCTAGGGCAAAGTAGCACACCCAGAGCAGAAGTCCTACTTCAGCCAGATCAGGCCTGCAAAGAAACTGCGTGTCACAGGCCTTTGGAAGAGATGTTCCCGGTAGGCTGTAAGAGCACTGTGCAGAGCGAGTTGTTTCTTAGCTTCCCAAAGAGCTGGAAGCAAGATGCTGTGGGGCCCAACTCGCCCTTTGGAAAGAAGCCTGCACGTTGTGCCTTTCAGCTCTAGGGCAAAGAAGGACACCCAGAGCAGAAGTCCTACTTCAGCCAGATCAGGCCTGCAAAGAAACTGCGTTTCACAGGCCTTTGGAAGAGATGTTCCCACTAGGCTGTAAGAGAACTGTGCAGAGCGAGTTGTTTCTTAGCTTCCCAAAGAGCTGGAAGCAAGATGCTGTGGGGCCCAACTCGCCCTTTGGAAAGAAGCCTGCACGTTGTGCCTTTCAGCTCTAGGCAAAGTAGCACACCCAGAGCAGAAGTCCTACTTCAGCCAGATCAGGCCTGCAAAGAAACTGCGTTTCACAGACCTTTGGAAGAGATGTTCCCGGTAGGCTGTAAGAGCACTGAGCAGAGCGAGTTCTTTCTTAGGTTCCCAAAGAGCTGGAAGCAAGATGCTGTGGGGCCCAACTCGCCCTTTGGAAAGAAGCCTGCACGTTGTGCCTTTCAGCTCTAGGGCAAAGAAGGACACCCAGAGCAGAAGTCCTACTTCAGCCAGATCAGGCCTGCAAAGAAACTGCGTTTCACAGGCCTTTGGAAGAGATGTTCCCACTAGGCTGTAAGAGCACTGTGCAGAGCGAGTTGTTTCTTAGCTTCCCAAAGAGCTGGAAGCAAGATGCTGTGGGGCCCAACTCGCCCTTTGGAAAGAAGCCTGCACGTTGTGCCTTTCAGCTCTAGGGCAAAGTAGCACACCCAGAGCAGAAGTCCTACTTCAGCCAGATCAGGCCTGCAAAGAAACTGCGTTTCACAGACCTTTGGAAGAGATGTTCCCGGTAGGCTGTAAGAGCACTGAGCAGAGCGAGTTCTTTCTTAGGTTCCCAAAGAGCTGGAAGCAAGATGCTGTGGGGCCCAACTCGCCCTTTGGAAAGAAGCCTGCACGTTGTGCCTTTCAGCTCTAGGGCAAAGTAGCACACCCAGAGCAGAAGTCCTACTTCATCCAGAATAGGCCTGCAAAGAAACTGGGTTTAACAAGCCTTTGGAAGAGATGTTCCCGGTAGGCTGTAAGAGCACTGTGCAGAGCGAGTTGTTTCTTAGCTTCTCAAAGAGCTGGAAGCAAGATGCTGTGGGGCCCAACTCGCCCCTTGGAAAGAAGCCTGCACGTTGTGCCTTTCAGCTCCAGGGCAATGTAGCACACCCAGAGCAGAAGTCCTACTTCAGCCAGATCAGGCCTGCAAAGAAACTGCGTTTCACAGGCCTTTGGAAGAGATGTTCCCGGTAGGCTGTAAGAGCACTGTGCAGAGCGAGTTGTTTCTTAGCTTCCCAAAGAGCTGGAAGCAAGATGCTGTGGGGCCCAACTCGCCCTTTGGAAAGAAGCCTGCACGTTGTGCCTTTCAGTTCTAGGGCAAAGTAGCAAACCCAGAGCAGAAGTCCTACTTCAGCCAGATCAGGCCTGCAAAGACACTGCGTTTCACAGGCGTTTGGAAGAGATGCTCCCGGTAGGCTGTAAGAGCACTGTGCAGAGCGAGTTGTTTCTTAGCTTCCCAAAGAGCTGGAAGCAAGATGCTGTGGGGCCCAAATCGCCATTTCGAAAGAAGCCTGCACGTTGTGCCTAACGGCTCTAGGGCAAAGTAGCACGCCCAGAGCAGAAGTCCTACTTCAGCCAGATCAGGCCTGCAAAGAAACTGCCTTTCACAGGCCTTTGGAAGAGATGCTCCAGGTAGGCTGTAAGAGCACTGTGCAGAGCGAGTTGTTTCTTATCTTCCCAAAGAGCTGGAAGCAAGATGCTGTGGGGCCCAACTCGCCCTTTGGAAAGAAGCCTGCACGTTGTGCCTTTCAGCTCTAGGGCAAAGTAGCACACTCAGAGCAGAAGTCCTACTTCAGCCAGATCAGGCCTGCAAAGAAACTGCATTTCACAGGCCTTTGGAAGAGATGTTCCCGGTAGGCTGTAAGAGCACTGTGCAGAGCGAGTTGTTTCTTAGCTTCCCAAAGATCTGGAAGCAAGATGCTGTGGGGCCCAACTCGCCCTTTGGAAAGAAGCCTGCACGTTGTGCCTTTCAGCTCTAGGGCAAAGTAGCACACCCAGAGCAGAAGTCCTACTTCAGCCAGATCAGGCCTGCAAAGAAACTGCGTTTCACAGGCCTTTGGAAGAGATGTTCCCGATAGGCTGTAAGAGCACTGTGCAGAGCGAGTTGTTTCTTAGGTTCCCAAAGAGCTGGAAGCAAGATGCTGTGGGGCCCAACTCGCCCTTTGGAAAGGAGCCTGCACGTTGTGCCTTTCAGCTCTAGGGCAAAGTAGCACACCCAGAGCAGAAGTCCTACTTCAGCCAGATCAGGCCTGCAAAGAAACTGCGTTTCACAATCCTTTGGAAGAGATGTTCCCGGTAGGCTGTAAGAGCACTGTGAAGAGCGAGATGTTTCTTAGCTTCCCAAAGAGCTGGAAGCAAGATGCTGTGGGGCCCAACTCGCACTTTGGAAAGAAGCCTGCACGTTGTGCCTTTCAGCTCTAGGGCAAAGTAGCACACCCAGAGCAGAAGTCCTACTTCAGCCAGATCAGGCCTGCAAAGAAACTGCGTTTCACAGGCCTTTGGAAGAGATGTTCCCGGTAGGCTGTAAGAGCACTGAGCAGAGCGAGTTCTTTCTTAGGTTCCCAAAGAGCTGGAAGCAAGATGCTGTGGGGCCCAACTCGCCCTTTGGAAAGAAGCCTGCACGTTGTGCCTTTCAGCTCTAGGGCAAAGTAGCACACCCAGAGCAGAAGTCCTATTTCATCCAGAATAGGCCTGCAAAGAAACTGGGTTTAACAAGCCTTTGGAAGAGATGTTCCCGGTAGGCTGTAAGAGCACTGTGCAGAGCGAGTTGTTTCTTAGCTTCCCAAAGAGCTGGAAGCAAGATGCTGTGGGGCCCAACTCGCCCTTTGGAAAGAAGCCTGCACGTTGTGCCTTTCAGCTCTAGGGCAAAGTAGCACACCCAGAGCAGAAGTCCTACTTCAGCCAGATCAGGCCTGCAAAGAAACTGCGTTTCACAGGCCTTTGGAAGAGATGTTCCCGGTAGGCTGTAAGAGCACTGTGCAGAGCGAGTTGTTTCTTAGCTTCCCAAAGAGCTGGAAGCAAGATGCTGTGGGGCCAAACTCGCCCTTTGGAAAGGAGCCTTCACGTTGTGCCTTTCAGCTCTTGGGCAAAGTAGCACACCCAGAGCAGAAGTCCTACTACAGCCAGATCAGGCCTGCAAAGAAACTGCGTTTCACAATCCTTTGGAAGAGATGTTCCCGGTAGGCTGTAAGAGCACTGTGCAGAGCCAGTTGTTTCTTAGCTTCCCAAAGAGCTGGAAGCAAGATGCTGTGGGGCCCAACTCGCCCTTTGGAAAGAAGCCTGCACGTTGTGCCTTTCAGCTCTAGGGCAAAGTAGCACACCCAGAGCAGAAGTCCTACTTCAGCCAGATCAGGCCTGCAAAGAAACTGCGTTTCACAGGCCTTTGGAAGAGATGCTCCCGGTAGGCTGTAAGAGCACTGCGCAGAGCGAGTTGTTTCTTAGCTTCCCAAAGAGCTGGAAGCAAGATGCTGTGGGGCACAAATCGCCATTTGGAAAGAAGCCTGCACGTTGCGCCTTTCGGCTCTAGGGCAAAGTAGCACGCCCAGAGCAGAAGTCCTACTTCAGCCAGATCAGGCCTGCAAAGAAACTGCCTTTCACAGGCCTTTGGAAGAGATGTTCCCGGTAGGCTGTAAGAGCACTGTGCAGAGCGAGTTGTTTCTTAGCTTCCCAAAGAGCTGGAAGCAAGATGCTGTGGGGCCCAACTCGCCCTTTGGAAAGAAGCCTGCACGTTACGCCTTTCGGCTCTAGGGCAAAGTAGCACGCCCAGAGCAGAAGTCCTACTTCAGCCAGATCAGGCCTGCAAAGAAACTGCGTTTCACAGGCCTTTGGAAGAGATGTTCCCGGTAGGCTGTAAGAGCACTGTGCAGAGCGAGTTGTTTCTTAGCTTCCCAAACAGCTGGAAGCAAGATGCTGTGGGGCCCAACTCGCCCTTTGGAAAGAAGCCTGCACGTTGTGACTTTCAGCTCTAGGGCAAAGTAGCACACGCAGAGCAGAAGTCCTACTTCAGCCAGATCAGGCCTGCAAAGAAACTGCGTTTCACAGGCCTTTGGAAGAGATGCTCCAGGTAGGCTGTAAGAGCACTGTGCAGAGCGAGTTGTTTCTTAGCTTCCCAAAGAGCTGGAAGCAAGATGCTGTGGGGCCCAAATCGCCCTTTGGAAAGAAGCCTTCACGTTGCGCCTTTCGGCTCTAGGGCAAAGTAGCACGCCCAGAGCAGAAGTCCTACTTCAGCCAGATCAGGCCTGCAAAGAAACTGCGTTTCACAGGCCTTTGGAAGAGATGTTCCCGGTAGGCTCTAAGAGCACTGTGCAGAGCGAGTTGTTTCTTAGCTTCCCAAACAGCTGGAAGCAAGATGCTGTGGGGCCCAACTCGCCCTTTGGAAAGAAGCCTGCACGTTGTGCCTTTCAGCTCTAGGGCAAAGTAGCACACGCAGAGCAGAAGTCCTACTTCAGCCAGATCAGGCCTGCAAAGAAACTGCGTTTCACAGGCCTTTGGAAGAGATGCTCCAGGTAGGCTGTAAGACCACTGTGCAGAGCGAGTTGTTTCTTAGCTTCCCAAAGAGCTGGAAGCAAGATGCTGTGGGGCCCAACTCGCCCTTTGGAAAGAAGCCTGCACGTTGTGCCTTTCAGCTCTAGGGCAAAGTAGCATAACCAGAGCAGAAGTCCTACTTCAGCCAGATCAGGCCTGCATAGAAACTGCGTTTCACAGGACTTTGGAAGAGATGTTCCCGGTAGGCTGTAATAGCACTGTGCAGAGCGAGTTGTTTCTTAGCTTCCCAAAGAGCTGGAAGCAAGATGCTTTGGGACCCAAATCGCCCCTTTTAAAGAAGCCTGCACCTTGTGCCTTTCAGCTCTAGGGCAAAGAAGGACACCCAGAGCAGAAGACCTACTTCAGCCAGATCAGGCCTGCAAAGAAACTGCGTTTCACAGGCCTTTGGAAGAGATGTTCCCACTAGGCTGTAAGAGCACTGTGCAGAGCAAGTTGTTTCTTAGCTTCCCAAAGAGCTGGAAGCAAGATGCTGTGGGGCCCAAATCGCCCTTTGGAAAGAAGCCTGCACGTTGTGCCTTTCAGCTCTAGGGCAAAGTAGCACACCCAGAGCAGAAGTCCTACTTCAGCCAGATCAGGCCTGCAAAGAAACTGCGTTTCACAGGCCTTTGGAAGAGATGTTCCCGGTAGGCTGCATGAGGACTGTGCAGAGCGAGTTGTTTCTTAGCTTCCCAAAGAGCTGGAAGCAAGATGCTGTGGGGCCCAACTCGCCCTTTGGAAAGAAGCCTGCACGTTGTGCCTTTCAGCTCTAGGGCAAAGTAGCACACCCAGAGCAGAAGTCCTACTTCAGCCAGATCAGGCCTGCAAAGAAACTGCGTTTCACAGGCCTTTGGAAGAGATGTTCCCACTAGGCTGTAAGAGCACTGTGCAGAGCGAGTTGTTTCTTAGCTTCCCAAAGAGCTGGAAGCAAGATGCTGTGGGGCCAAACTCGCCCTTTGGAAAGGAGCCTTCACGTTGTGCCTTTCAGAACTAGGGCAAAGTAGCACACCCAGAGCAGAAGTCCTACTACAGCCAGATCAGGCCTGCAAAGAAACTGCGTTTCACAATCCTTTGGAAGAGATGTTCCCGGTAGGCTGTAAGAGCACTGTGCAGAGCCAGTTGTTTCTTAGCTTCCCAAAGAGCTGGAAGCAAGATGCTGTGGGGCCCAACTCGCCCTTTGGAAAGAAGCCTGCACGTTGTGCCTTTCAGCTCTAGGGCAAAGTAGCACACCCAGAGCAGAAGTCCTACTTCAGCCAGATCAGGCCTGCAAAGAAACTGCGTTTCACAGGCCTTTGGAAGAGATGCTCCCGGTAGGCTGTAAGAGCACTGTGCAGAGCGAGTTGTTTCTTAGCTTCCCAAAGAGCTGGAAGCAAGATGCTGTGGGGCACAAATCGCCATTTGGAAAGAAGCCTGCACGTTGCGCCTTTCGGCTCTAGGGCAAAGTAGCACGCCCAGAGCAGAAGTCCTACTTCAGCCAGATCAGGCCTGCAAAGAAACTGCCTTTCACAGGCCTTTGGAAGAGATGTTCCCGGTAGGCTGTAAGAGCACTGTGCAGAGCGAGTTGTTTCTTAGCTTCCCAAACAGCTGGAAGCAAGATGCTGTGGGGCCCAACTCGCCCTTTGGAAAGAAGCCTGCACGTTGTGCCTTTCAGCTCTAGGGCAAAGTAGCACACGCAGAGCAGAAGTCCTACTTCAGCCAGATCAGGCCTGCAAAGAAACTGCGTTTCACAGGCCTTTGGAAGAGATGCTCCAGGTAGGCTGTAAGAGCACTGTGCAGAGCGAGTTGTTTCTTAGCTTCCCAAAGAGCTGGAAGCAAGATGCTGTGGGGCCCAACTCGCCCTTTGGAAAGAAGCCTGCACGTTGTGCCTTTCAGCTCTAGGGCAAAGTAGCACACCCAGAGCAGAAGTCCTACTTCAGCCAGATCAGGCCTGCAAAGAAACTGCGTTTCACAGGCTTTTGGAAGAGATGTTCCCGGTAGGCTGTAAGAGCACTGTGCAGAGCGAGTTGTTTCTTAGCTTCCCAAACACCTGGAAGCAAGATGCTGTGGGGCCCAACTCGCCCTTTGGAAAGAAGCCTGCACGTTGTGCCTTTCAGCTCTAGGGCAAAGTAGCACACACAGAGCAGAAGTCCTACTTCAGCCAGATCAGGCCTGCAAAGAAACTGCGTTTCACAGGCCTTTCGAAGAGATGCTCCAGGTAGGCTGTAAGAGCACTGTGCAGAGCGAGTTGTTTCTTAGCTTCCCAAAGAGCTGGAAGCAAGATGCTGTGGGGCCCAACTCGCCCTTTGGAAAGAAGCCTGCACGTTGTGCCTTTCAGCTCTAGGGCAAAGTAGCACACCCAGATCAGAAGTCCTACTACAGCCAGATCAGGCCTGCAAAGAAACTGCATTTCATAATCCTTTGGAAGAGATGTTCCCGGTAGGCTGTAAGAGCACTGTGCAGAGCGAGTTGTTTCTTAGCTTCCCAAAGAGCTGGAAGCAAGATGCTGTGGGGCCCAACTCGCCCTTTGGAAAGAAGCCTGCACGTTGTGCCTTTCAGCTCTAGGGCAATGCAGCACACCCAGAGCAGAAGTCCTACTTCAGCTAGATCAGGCCTGCAAAGAAATTGCGTTTCACAGGCCTTTGGAAGAGATGTTCCCGGTAGGCTGTAAGAGCACTGTGCAGAGCGAGTTGTTTCTTAGCTTCCCAAAGAGCTGGAAGCAAGATGCTCGGGGCCCAACGCGCCCTTTGGAAAGAAGCCTGCACGTTGTGCCTTTCAGCTCTAGGGCAAAGTAGCACACCCAGAGCAGAAGTCCTACTTCAGCCAGATCAGGCCTGCAAAGAAACTGCGTTTCACAGGCCTTTCGAAGAGATGCTCCAGGTAGGCTGTAAGAGCACTGTGCAGAGCGAGTTGTTTCTTAGCTTCCCAAAGAGCTGGAAGCAAGATGCTGTGGGGCCCAACTCGCCCTTTGGAAAGAAGCCTGCACGTTGTGCCTTTCAGCTCTAGGGCAAAGTAGCACACCCAGAGCAAAAGTCCTACTTCAGCCAGATCAGGCCTGCAAAGAAACTGCGTTTCACAGGCCTTTGGAAGAGATGTTCCCGGTAGGCTGTAAGAGCACTGTGCAGAGCGAGTTGTTTCTTAGCTTCCCAAAGAGCTGGAAGCAAGATTCTGTGGGGCCAACTCGCCCTTTGGAAAGGAGGCTTCACGTTGTGCCTTTCAGCTCTAGGGCAAAGTAGCACACCCAGAGCAGATGTCCTACTACAGCCAGATCAGGCCTGCAAAGAAACTGCGTTTCACAGGCCTTTGGAAGAGATGTTCCCGGTAGGCTGTAAGAGCACTGTGCAGAGCGAGTTCTTTCTTAGCTTCCCAAAGAGCTGGAAGCAAGATGCTGTGGGGCCCAACTCGCCCTTTGGAAAGAAGCCTGCACGTTGTGCCTTTCAGCTCTAGGGCAAAGTAGCACACCCAGAGCAGAAGTCCTACTTCAGCCAGATCAGGCCTGCAAAGAAACTGCGTTTCACAGGCCTTTGGAAGAGATGTTCCCGGTAGGCTGTAAGAGCACTGTGCAGAGCGAGTTGTTTCTTAGCTTCCCAAAGAGCTGGAAGCAAGATGCTCGGGGCCCAACGCGCCCTTTGGAAAGAAGCCTGCACGTTGTGCCTTTCAGCTCTAGGGCAATGTAGCACACCCAGAGCAGAAGTCCTACTTCAGCCAGATCAGGCCTGCAAAGAAACTACGTTTCACAGGCCTTTGGAAGAGATGTTCCCGGTAGGCTGCAAGAGGACTGTGCAGAGCGAGTTGTTTCTTAGCTTCCCAAAGAGCTGGAAGCAAGATGGTGTGGGGCCCAACTCGCCCTTTGAAAAGAAGCCTGCACGTTGTGCCTTTCAGCTCTAGGCCAAAGTAGCACACGCAGAGCAGAAGTCCTACTTCAGCCAGATCAGGCCTGCAAAGACACTGCGTTTCACAGGCCTTTGGAAGAGATGTTCCCGGTATGCTGTAGGAGCACTGTGCAGAGCGAGGTGTTTCTTAGCTTCCCAAAGAGCTGGAAGCAAGATGCTGTGGGGCCCAACTCGCCCTTTGGAAAGAAGCCTGCACGTTGTGCCTTTCAGCTCTGGGGCAAAGTAGCACACCCAGAGCAGAACTCCTACTTCAGCCAGATCAGGCCTGCAAAGAAACTGGGTTTCACGGGCGTTTGGAAGAGATGTTCCCGGTAGGCTGTAAGAGCACTGTGCAGAGCGAGTTGTTTCTTAGCTTCCCAAAGAGCTGGAAGCAAGATGCTGTGGGGGCCAACTGGCCCTTTGGAAAGAAGCCTGCACGTTGTGCCTTTCAGCTCTAGGGCAAAGTAGCACACCCAGAGCAGAAGTCCTACTTCAGCCAGATCAGGCCTGCAAAGAAACTTCGTTTCACAGGCCTTTGGAAGAGATGTTCCTGGCAGGCTGTAAGAGCACTGTGCAGAGCGAGTTGTTTCTTAGCTTCCCAAAGAGCTGGAAGCAAGATGCTGTGGGGCCCAACTCGCCCTTTGGAAAGAAGCCTGCACGTTGTGCCTTTCAGCTCTAGGGCAAAGAAGCACACCCAGAGCAGAAGTCCTACTTCAGCCAGATCAGGCCTGCAAAGAAACTGGGTTTCACGGGCCATTGGAAGAGATGTTCCCGGTAGGCTGTAAGAGCACTGTGCAGAGCGAGTTCTTTCTTAGCTTCCCAAAGAGCTGGAAGCAAGATGCTGTGGGGGCCAACTCGCCCTTTGGAAAGAAGCCTGCACGTTGTGCCTTTCAGCTCTAGGGCAAAGTAGCACACCCAGAGCAGAAGTCCTACTTCAGCCAGATCAGGCCTGCAAAGAAACTGCGTTTCACAGGCCTTTGGAAGAGATGTTCCTGGCAGGCTGTAAGAGCACTGTGCAGAGCGAGTTGTTTCTTAGCTTCCCAAAGAGCTGGAAGCAAGATTCTGCGGGGCCCAACTCGCCCTTTGGAAAGAAGCGTGCACGTTGTGCCTTTCAGCTCTAGGGCAAAGAAGCACACCCAGAGCAGAAGTCCTACTTCAGCCAGATCAGGCCTGCAAAGAAACTGCGTTTCACAGGCCTTTGGAAGAGATGTTCCCACTAGGCTGTAAGAGCACTGTGCAGAGCGAGTTGTTTCTTAGCTTCCCAAAGAGCTGGAAGCAAGATGCTGTGGGGCCCAACTCGCCCTTTGGAAAGAAGCCTGCACGTTGTGCCTTTCAGCTCTAGGGCAAAGTAGCACACCCAGAGCAGAAGTCATACTTCAGCCAGATCAGGCCTGCAAAGAAACTGCGTTTCACAGGCCTTTGGAAGAGATGTTCCCGGTAGGCTGTAAGAGCACTGTGCAGAGAGAGTTGTTACTTAGCTTCCCAAAGAGCTGGAAGCAAGATGCTGTGGGGCCCAACTCGCCCTTTGGAAAGAAGCCTGCACGTTGTGCCTTTCAGCTCTAGGGCAATGCAGCACACCCAGAGCAGAAGTCCTACTTCAGCCAGATCAGGCCTGCAAAGAAACTGCGTTTCACAGGCCTTTGGAAGAGATGTTCCCGGTAGGCTGTAAGAGCACTGTGCAGAGCGAGTTGTTTCTTAGCTTCCCAAAGAGCTGGAAGCAAGATGCTGTGGGGCCCAACGCGCCCTTTGGAAAGAAGCCTGCACGTTGTGCCTTTCAGCTCTAGGGCAATGTAGCACACCCAGAGCAGAAGTCCTACTTCAGCCAGATCAGGCCTGCAAAGAAACTGCGTTTCACAGGCCTTTGGAAGAGATGTTCCCGGTAGGCTGCAAGAGGACTGTGCAGAGCGAGTTGTTTCTTAGCTTCCCAAAGACCTGGAAGCAAGATGCTGACGGGCAAAACTCGCTCCTTGGAAAGAACCCTGTTCGTTGTGCCTTTAGCTCTAGGGCAATGTAGCTCACCCAGAGCAGAAGTCCTACTTCAGCCAGATCAGGCCTGCAAAGAAACTGCGTTTCACAGGCCTTTGGAAGAGATGTTCCCGGTAGGCTGTAAGAGCACTGTGCAGAGCGAGTTGTTTCTTAGCTTCCCAAAGAGCTGGAAGCATGATGCTGTGGGGCCCAACTCGCCCCTTGGAAAGAAGCCTGCACGTTGTGCCTTTCAGCTCCAGGGCAATGTAGCACACCCAGAGCAGAAGTCCTACTTCAGCCAGATCAGGCCTGCAAAGAAACTGCGTTTCACAGGCCTTTGGAAGAGATGCTCCCGGTAGGCTGTAAGAGCACTGTGCAGAGCGAGTTGTTTCTTAGCTTCCCAAAGAGCTGGAAGCAAGATGCTGTGGGGCCCAACTCGCCCTTTGGAAAGAAGCCTGCACGTTGTGCATTTCAGCTCTAGGGCAAAGTAGCACACCCAGAGCAGAAGTCCTACTTCAGCCAGATCAGGCCTGCAAAGACACTGCGTTTCACAGGCGTTTGGAAGAGATGCTCCCGGTAGGCTGTAAGAGCACTGTGCAGAGCGAGTTGTTTCTTAGCTTCCCAAAGAGCTGGAAGCAAGATGCTGTGGGGCCCAAATCGCCATTTCGAAAGAAGCCTGCACGTTGTGCCTTTCGGCTCTAGGGCAAAGTAGCACGCCCAGAGCAGAAGTCCTACTTCAGCCAGATCAGGCCTGCAAAGAAACTGCCTTTCACAGGCCTTTGGAAGAGATGCTCCAGGTAGGCTGTAAGAGCACTGTGCAGAGCGAGTTGTTTCTTAGCTTCCCAAAGAGCTGGAAGCAAGATGCTGTGGGGCCCAACTCGCCCTTTGGAAAGAAGCCTGCACGTTGTGCCTTTCAGCTCTAGGGCAAAGTAGCACACTCAGAGCAGAAGTCCTACTTCAGCCAGATCAGGCCTGCAAAGAAACTGCATTTCACAGGCCTTTGGAAGAGATGTTCCCGGTAGGCTGTAAGAGCACTATGCAGAGCGAGTTGTTTCTTAGCTTCCCAAAGAGCTGGAAGCAAGATGCTGTGGGGCCCAACTCGCCCTTTGGAAAGAAGCCTGCACGTTGTGCCTTTCAGCTCTAGGGCAAAGTAGCACACCCAGAGCAGAAGTCCTACTTCAGCCAGATCAGGCCTGCAAAGAAACTGCGTTTCACAGGCCTTTGGAAGAGATGTTCCCGGTAGGCTGTAAGAGCACTGTGCAGAGCGAGTTGTTTCTTAGGTTCCCAAAGAGCTGGAAGCAAGATGCTGTGGGGCCCAACTCGCCCTTTGGAAAGGAGCCTGCACGTTGTGCCTTTCAGCTCTAGGGCAAAGTAGCACACCCAGAGCAGAAGTCCTACTTCAGCCAGATCAGGCCTGCAAAGAAACTGCGTTTCACAATCCTTTGGAAGAGATGTTACCGGTAGGCTGTAAGAGCACTGTGAAGAGCGAGATGTTTCTTAGCTTCCCAAAGAGCTGGAAGCAAGATGCTGTGGGGCCCAACTCGCACTTTGGAAAGAAGCCTGCACGTTGTGCCTTTCAGCTCTAGGGCAAAGTAGCACACCCAGAGCAGAAGTCCTACTTCAGCCAGATCAGGCCTGCAAAGAAACTGCGTTTCACAGGCCTTTGGAAGAGATGTTCCCGGTAGGCTGTAAGAGCACTGAGCAGAGCGAGTTCTTTCTTAGGTTCCCAAAGAGCTGGAAGCAAGATGCTGTGCGGCCCAACTCGCCCTTTGGAAAGAAGCCTGCACGTTGTGCCTTTCAGCTCTAGGGCAAAGTAGCACACCCAGAGCAGAAGTCCTATTTCATCCAGAATAGGCCTGCAAAGAAACTGGGTTTAACAAGCCTTTGGAAGAGATGTTCCCGGTAGGCTGTAAGAGCACTGTGCAGAGCGAGTTGTTTCTTAGCTTCCCAAAGAGCTGGAAGCAAGATGCTGTGGGGCCCAACTCGCACTTTGGAAAGAAGCCTGCACGTTGTGCCTTTCAGCTCTAGGGCAAAGTAGCACACCCAGAGCAGAAGTCCTACTTCAGCCAGATCAGGCCTGCAAAGAAACTGCGTTTCACAGGCCTTTGGAAGAGATGTTCCCGGTAGGCTGTAAGAGCACTGTGCAGAGCGAGTTGTTTCTTAGCTTCCCAAAGAGCTGGAAGCAAGATGCTGTGGGGCCAAACTCGCCCTTTGGAAAGGAGCCTTCACGTTGTGCCTTTCAGCTCTTGGGCAAAGTAGCACAACCAGAGCAGAAGTCCTACTACAGCCAGATCAGGCCTGCAAAGAAACTGCGTTTCACAATCCTTTGGAAGAGATGTTCCCGGTAGGCTGTAAGAGCACTGTGCAGAGCCAGTTGTTTCTTAGCTTCCCAAAGAGCTGGAAGCAAGATGCTGTGGGGCCCAACTCGCCCTTTGGAAAGAAGCCTGCACGTTGTGCCTTTCAGCTCTAGGGCAAAGTAGCACACCCAGAGCAGAAGTCCTACTTCAGCCAGATCAGGCCTGCAAAGAAACTGCGTTTCACAGGCCTTTGGAAGAGATGCTCCCGGTAGGCTGTAAGAGCACTGTGCAGAGCGAGTTGTTTCTTAGCTTCCCAAAGAGCTGGAAGCAAGATGATGTGGGGCACAAATCGCCATTTGGAAAGAAGCCTGCACGTTGCGCCTTTTGGCTCTAGGGCAAAGTAGCACGCCCAGAGCAGAAGTCCTACTTCAGCCAGATCAGGCCTGCAAAGAAACTGCCTTTCACAGGCCTTTGGAAGAGATGTTCCCGGTAGGCTGTAAGAGCACTGTGCAGAGCGAGTTGTTTCTTAGCTTCCCAAACAGCTGGAAGCAAGATGCTGTGGGGCCCAACTCGCCCTTTGGAAAGAAGCCTGCACGTTGCGCCTTTCGGCTCTAGGGCAAAGTAGCACGCCCAGAGCAGAAGTCCTACTTCAGCCAGATCAGGCCTGCAAAGATACTGCGTTTCACAGGCCTTTGGAAGAGATGTTCCCGGTAGGCTGTAAGAGCACTGTGCAGAGCGAGTTGTTTCTTAGCTTCCCAAACAGCTGGAAGCAAGATGCTGTGGGGCCCAACTCGCCCTTTGGAAAGAAGCCTGCACGTTGTGCCTTTCAGCTCTAGGGCAAAGTAGCACACGCAGAGCAGAAGTCCTACTTCAGCCAGATCAGGCCTGCAAAGAAACTGCCTTTCACAGGCCTTTGGAAGAGATGCTCCAGGTAGGCTGTAAGACCACTGTGCAGAGCGAGTTGTTTCTTAGCTTCCCAAAGAGCTGGAAGCAAGATGCTGTGGGGCCCAACTCGCCCTTTGGAAAGAAGCCTGCACGTTGTGCCTTTCAGCTCTAGGGCAAAGTAGCATACCCAGAGCAGAAGTCCTACTTCAGCCAGATCAGGCCTGCATAGAAACTGCGTTTCACAGGACTTTGGAAGAGATGTTCCCGGTAGGCTGTAAGAGCACTGTGCAGAGCGAGTTGTTTCTTAGCTTCCCAAAGAGCTGGAAGCAAGATGCTGTGGGACCCAACTCGCCCCTTTTAAAGAAGCCTGCACCTTGTGCCTTTCAGCTCTAGGGCAAAGAAGGACACCCAGAGCAGAAGACCTACTTCAGCCAGATCAGGCCTGCAAAGAAACTTCGTTTCACAGGCCTTTGGAAGAGATGTTCCCACTAGGCTGTAAGAGCACTGTGCAGAGCAAGTTGTTTCTTAGCTTCCCAAAGAGCTGGAAGCAAGATGCTGTGGGGCCCAACTCGCCCTTTGGAAAGAAGCCTGCACGTTGTGCCTTTCAGCTCTAGGGCAAAGTAGCACACCCAGAGCAGAAGTCCTACTACAGCCAGATCAGGGCTGCAAAGAAACTGCGTTTCACAATCCTTTGGAAGAGATGTTCCCGGTAGGCTGTAAGAGCACTGTGCAGAGCGAGTTGTTTCTGAGCTTCCCAAAGAGCTGGAAGCAAGATGCTGTGGGGCCCAACTCGCCCTTTGGAAAGAAGCCTGCACGTTGCGCCTTTCGGCTCTAGGGCAAAGTAGCACGCCCAGAGCAGAAGTCCTACTTCAGCCAGATCAGGCCTGCAAAGAAACTGCGTTTCACAGGCCTTTGGAAGAGATGTTCCCGGTAGGCTGTAAGAGCACTGTGCAGAGCGAGTTGTTTCTTAGCTTCCCAAACAGCTGGAAGCAAGATGCTGTGGGGCCCAACTCGCCCTTTGGAAAGAAGCCTGCACGTTGTGCCTTTCAGCTCTAGGGCAAAGTAGCACACGCAGAGCAGAAGTCCTACTTCAGCCAGATCAGGCCTGCAAAGAAACTGCGTTTCACAGGCCTTTGGAAGAGATGCTCCAGGTAGGCTGTAAGAGCACTGTGCAGAGCGAGTTGTTTCTTTGCTTCCCAAAGAGCTGGAAGCAAGATGCTGTGGGGCCCAACTCGCCCTTTGGAAAGAAGCCTTCACGTTGCACCTTTCGGCTCTAGGGCAAAGTAGCACGCCCAGAGCAGAAGTCCTACTTCAGCCAGATCAGGCCTGCAAAGAAACTGCGTTTCACAGGCCTTTGGAAGAGATGTTCCCGGTAGGCTGTAAGAGCACTGTGCAGAGCGAGTTGTTTCTTAGCTTCCCAAACAGCTGGAAGCAAGATGCTGTGGGGCCCAACTCGCCCTTTGGAAAGAAGCCTGCACGTTGTGCCTTTCAGCTCTAGGGCAAAGTAGCACACGCAGAGCAGAAGTCCTACTTCAGCCAGATCAGGCCTGCAAAGAAACTGCCTTTCACAGGCCTTTGGAAGAGATGCTCCAGGTAGGCTGTAAGACCACTGTGCAGAGCGAGTTGTTTCTTAGCTTCCCAAAGAGCTGGAAGCAAGATGCTGTCGGGCCCAACTCGCCCTTTGGAAAGAAGCCTGCACGTTGTGCCTTTCAGCTCTAGGGCAAAGTAGCATAACCAGAGCAGAAGTCCTACTTCAGCCAGATCAGGCCTGCATAGAAACTGCGTTTCACAGGACTTTGGAAGAGATGTTCCCGGTAGGCTGTAAGAGCACTGTGCAGAGCGAGTTGTTTCTTAGCTTCCCAAAGAGCTGGAAGCAAGATGCTTTGGGACCCAACTCGCCCCTTTTAAAGAAGCCTGCACCTTGTGCCTTTCAGCTCTAGGGCAAAGAAGGACACCCAGAGCAGAAGACCTACTTCAGCCAGATCAGGCCTGCAAAGAAACTGCGTTTCACAGGCCTTTGGAAGAGATGTTCCCACTAGGCTGTAAGAGCACTGTGCAGAGCGAGTTGTTTCTTAGCTTCCCAAAGAGCTGGAAGCAAGATGCTGTGGAGCCCAACTCGCCCTTTGGAAAGAAGCCTGCACGTTGTGCCTTTCAGCTCTAGGGCAAAGTAGCACACCCAGAGCAGAAGTCCTACTTCAGCCAGATCAGGCCTGCAAAGAAACTGCGTTTCACAGGCCTTTGGAAGAGATGCTCCCGGTAGGCTGTAAGAGCACTGTGCAGAGCGAGTTGTTTCTTAGCTTCCCAAAGAGCTGGAAGCAAGATGCTGTGGGGCCCAAATCGCCATTTGGAAAGAAGCCTGCACGTTGTGCCTTTCGGCTCTAGGGCAAAGTAGCACGCCCAGAGCAGAAGTCCTACTTCAGCCACATCAGGCCTGCAAAGAAACTGCCTTTCACAGGCCTATGGAAGAGATGCTCCAGGTAGGCTGTAAGAGCACTGTGCAGAGCGAGTTGTTTCTTAGCTTCCCAAAGAGCTGGAAGCAAGATGCTGTGGGGCCCAACTCGCCCTTTGGAAAGAAGCCTGCACGTTGTGCCTTTCAGCTCTAGGGCAAAGTAGCACACCCAGAGCAGAAGTCCTACTTCAGCCAGATCAGGCCTGCAAAGAAACTGCGTTTCACAGGCCTTTGGAAGAGATGTTCCCGGTAGGCTGTAAGAGCACTGAGCAGAGCGAGTTCTTTCTTAGGTTCCCAAAGAGCTGGAAGCAAGATGCTGTGGGGCCCAACTCGCCCTTTGGAAAGAAGCCTGCACGTTGTGCCTTTCAGCTCTAGGGCAAAGTAGCACACCCAGAGCAGAAGTCCTACTTCATCCAGAATAGGCCTGCAAAGAAACTGGGTTTAACAAGCCTTTGGAAGAGATGTTCCCGGTAGGCTGTAAGAGCACTGTGCAGAGCGAGTTGTTTCTTAGCTTCCCAAAGAGCTGGAAGCATGATGCTGTGGGGCCCAACTCGCCCCTTGGAAAGAAGCCTGCACGTTGTGCCTTTCAGCTCCAGGGCAATGTAGCACACCCAGAGCAGAAGTCCTACTTCAGCCAGATCAGGCCTGCAAAGAAACTGCGTTTCACAGGCCTTTGGAAGAGATGTTCCCGGTAGGCTGTAAGAGCACTGTGCAGAGCGAGTTGTTTCTTAGCTTCCCAAAGAGCTGGAAGCAAGATGCTGTGGGGCCCAACTCGCCCTTTGGAAAGAAGCCTGCACGTTGTGCATTTCAGCTCTAGGGCAAAGTAGCACACCCAGAGCAGAAGTCCTACTTCAGCCAGATCAGGCCTGCAAAGACACTGCGTTTCACAGGCGTTTGGAAGAGATGCTCCCGGTAGGCTGTAAGAGCACTGTGCAGAGCGAGTTGTTTCTTAGCTTCCCAAAGAGCTGGAAGCAAGATGCTGTGGGGCCCAAATCGCCATTTCGAAAGAAGCCTGCACGTTGTGCCTTTCGGCTCTAGGGCAAAGTAGCACGCCCAGAGCAGAAGTCCTACTTCAGCCAGATCAGGCCTGCAAAGAAACTGCCTTTCACAGGCCTTTGGAAGAGATGTTCCCGGTAGGCTGTAAGAGCACTGTGCAGAGCGAGTTGTATCTTAGGTTCCCAAAGAGCTGGAAGCAAGATGCTGTGGGGCCCAACTCGCCCTTTGGAAAGGAGCCTGCACGTTGTGCCTTTCAGCTCTAGGGCAAAGTAGCACACCCAGAGCAGAAGTCCTACTTCAGCCAGATCAGGCCTGCAAAGAAACTGCGTTTCACAATCCTTTGGAAGAGATGTTCCCGGTAGGCTGTAAGAGCACTGTGAAGAGCGAGATGTTTCTTAGCTTCCCAAAGAGCTGGAAGCAAGATGCTGTGGGGCCCAACTCGCACTTTGGAAAGAAGCCTGCACGTTGTGCCTTTCAGCTCTAGGGCAAAGTAGCACACCCAGAGCAGAAGTCCTACTTCAGCCAGATCAGGCCTGCAAAGAAACTGCGTTTCACAGGCCTTTGGAAGAGATGTTCCCGGTAGGCTGTAAGAGCACTGAGCAGAGCGAGTTCTTTCTTAGGTTCCCAAAGAGCTGGAAGCAAGATGCTGTGGGGCCCAACTCGCCCTTTGGAAAGAAGCCTGCACGTTGTGCCTTTCAGCTCTAGGGCAAGTAGCACACCCAGAGCAGAAGTCCTATTTCATCCAGAATAGGCCTGCAAAGAAACTGGGTTTAACAAGCTTTTGGAAGAGATGTTCCCGGTAGGCTGTAAGAGCACTGTGCAGAGCGAGTTGTTTCTTAGCTTCCCAAAGAGCTGGAAGCAAGATGCTGTGGGGCCCAACTCGCACTTTGGAAAGAAGCCTGCACGTTGTGCCTTTCAGCTCTAGGGCAAAGTAGCACACCCAGAGCAGAAGTCCTACTTCAGCCAGATCAGGCCTGCAAAGAAACTGCGTTTCTCAGGCCTTTGGAAGAGATGTTCCCGGTAGGCTGTAAGAGCACTGTGCAGAGCGAGTTGTTTCTTAGCTTCCCAAAGAGCTGGAAGCAAGATGCTGTGGGGCCAAACTCGCCCTTTGGAAAGGAGCCTTCACGTTGTGCCTTTCAGCTCTTGGGCAAAGTAGCACACCCAGAGCAGAAGTCCTACTACAGCCAGATCAGGCCTGCAAAGAAACTGCGTTTCACAATCCTTTGGAAGAGATGTTCCCGGTAGGCTGTAAGAGCACTGTGCAGAGCCAGTTGTTTCTTAGCTTCCCAAAGAGCTGGAAGCAAGATGCTGTGGGGCCCAACTCGCCCTTTGGAAAGAAGCCTGCACGTTGTGCCTTTCAGCTCTAGGGCAAAGTAGCACACCCAGAGCAGAAGTCCTACTTCAGCCAGATCAGGCCTGCAAAGAAACTGCGTTTCACAGGCCTTTGGAAGAGATGCTCCCGGTAGGCTGTAAGAGCACTGTGCAGAGCGAGTTGTTTCTTAGCTTCCCAAAGAGCTGGAAGCAAGATGATGTGGGGCACAAATCGCCATTTGGAAAGAAGCCTGCACGTTGCGCCTTTTGGCTCTAGGGCAAAGTAGCACGCCCAGAGCAGAAGTCCTACTTCAGCCAGATCAGGCCTGCAAAGAAACTGCCTTTCACAGGCCTTTGGAAGAGATGTTCCCGGTAGGCTGTAAGAGCACTGTGCAGAGCGAGTTGTTTCTTAGCTTCCCAAACAGCTGGAAGCAAGATGCTGTGGGGCGCAACTCGCCCTTTGGAAAGAAGCCTGCACGTTGCGCCTTTCGGCTCTAGGGCAAAGTAGCACGCCCAGAGCAGAAGTCCTACTTCAGCCAGATCAGGCCTGCAAAGAAACTGCGTTTCACAGGCCTTTGGAAGAGATGTTCCCGGTAGGCTGTAAGAGCACTGTGCAGAGCGAGTTGTTTCTTAGCTTCCCAAACAGCTGGAAGCAAGATGCTGTGGGGCCCAACTCGCCCTTTGGAAAGAAGCCTGCACGTTGTGCCTTTCAGCTCTAGGGCAAAGTAGCACACGCAGAGCAGAAGTCCTACTTCAGCCAGATCAGGCCTGCAAAGAAACTGCCTTTCACAGGTCTTTGGAAGAGATGCTCCAGGTAGGCTGTAAGACCACTGTGCAGAGCGAGTTGTTTCTTAGCTTCCCAAAGAGCTGGAAGCAAGATGCTGTGGGGCCCAACTCGCCCTTTGGAAAGAAGCCTGCACGTTGTGCCTTTCAGCTCTAGGGCAAAGTAGCATACCCAGAGCAGAAGTCCTACTTCAGCCAGATCAGGCCTGCATAGAAACTGCGTTTCACAGGACTTTGGAAGAGATGTTCCCGGTAGGCTGTAAGAGCACTGTGCAGAGCGAGTTGTTTCTTAGCTTCCCAAAGAGCTGGAAGCAAGATGCTGTGGGACCCAACTCGCCCCTTTTAAAGAAGCCTGCACCTTGTGCCTTTCAGCTCTAGGGCAAAGAAGGACACCCAGAGCAGAAGACCTACTTCAGCCAGATCAGGCCTGCAAAGAAACTGCGTTTCACAGGCCTTTGGAAGAGATGTTCCCACTAGGCTGTAAGAGCACTGTGCAGAGCAAGTTGTTTCTTAGCTTCCCAAAGAGCTGGAAGCAAGATGCTGTGGGGCCCAACTCGCCCTTTGGAAAGAAGCCTGCACGTTGTGCCTTTCAGCTCTAGGCCAAAGTAGCACACCCAGAGC
The DNA here is from genome assembly GCF_041296265.1 of Equus caballus. Lineage (NCBI taxonomy): Eukaryota > Metazoa > Chordata > Mammalia > Perissodactyla > Equidae > Equus > Equus caballus. The sequence goes on from NC_091691.1 coordinate 35,263,502, forward strand.
AGAAGTCCTACTACAGCCAGATCAGGCCTGCAAAGAAACTGCGTTTCACAATCCTTTGGAAGAGATGTTCCCGGTAGGCTGTAAGAGCACTGTGCAGAGCCAGTTGTTTCTTAGCTTCCCAAAGAGCTGGAAGCAAGATGCTGTGGGGCCCAACTCGCCCTTTGGAAAGAAGCCTGCACGTTGTGCCTTTCAGCTCTAGGGCAAAGTAGCACACCCAGAGCAGAAGTCCTACTTCAGCCAGATCAGGCCTGCAAAGAAACTGCGTTTCACAGGCCTTTGGAAGAGATGCTCCCGGTAGGCTGTAAGAGCACTGTGCAGAGCGAGTTGTTTCTTAGCTTCCCAAAGAGCTGGAAGCAAGATGCTGTGGGGCCCAACTCGCCATTTGGAAAGAAGCCTGCACGTTGCGCCTTTCGGCTCTAGGGCAAAGTAGCACGCCCAGAGCAGAGGTCCTACTTCAGCCAGATCAGGCCTGCAAAGAAACTGCCTTTCACAGGCCTTTGGAAGAGATGTTCCCGGTAGGCTGTAAGAGCACTGTGCAGAGCGAGTTGTTTCTTAGCTTCCCAAAGAGCTGGAAGCAAGATGCTGTGGGGCCCAACTCGCCCTTTGGAAAGAAGCCTGCACGTTGCGCCTTTCGGCTCTAGGGCAAAGTAGCACGCCCAGAGCAGAAGTACTACTTCAGCCAGATCAGGCCTGCAAAGAAACTGCGTTTCACAGGCCTTTGGAAGAGATGTTCCCGGTAGGCTGTAAGAGCACTGTGCAGAGCGAGTTGTTTCTTAGCTTCCCAAACAGCTGGAAGCAAGATGCTGTGGGGCCCAACTCGCCCTTTGGAAAGAAGCCTGCACGTTGTGCCTTTCAGCTCTAGGGCAAAGTAGCACACGCAGAGCAGAAGTCCTACTTCAGCCAGATCAGGCCTGCAAAGAAACTGCGTTTCACAGGCCTTTGGAAGAGATGCTCCAGGTAGGCTGTAAGAGCACTGTGCAGAGCGAGTTGTTTCTTAGCTTCCCAAAGAGCTGGAAGCAAGATGCTGTGGGGCCCAACTCGCCCTTTGGAAAGAAGCCTTCACGTTGCGCCTTTCGGCTCTAGGGCAAAGTAGCACGCCCAGAGCAGAAGTCCTACTTCAGCCAGATCAGGCCTGCAAAGAAACTGCGTTTCACAGGCCTTTGGAAGAGATGTTCCCGGTAGGCTGTAAGAGCACTGTGCAGAGCGAGTTGTTTCTTAGCTTCCCAAAGAGCTGGAAGCAAGATGCTGTGGGGCCCAACTCGCCCTTTGGAAAGAAGCCTGCACGTTGTGCCTTTCAGCTCTAGGGCAAAGTAGCACACGCAGAGCAGAAGTCCTACTTCAGCCAGATCAGGCCTGCAAAGAAACTGCCTTTCACAGGCCTTTGGAAGAGATGCTCCAGGTAGGCTGTAAGACCACTGTGCAGAGCGAGTTGTTTCTTAGCTTCCCAAAGAGCTGGAAGCAAGATGCTGTGGGGCCCAACTCGCCCTTTGGAAAGAAGCCTGCACGTTGTGCCTTTCAGCTCTAGGGCAAAGTAGCATACCCAGAGCAGAAGTCCTACTTCAGCCAGATCAGGCCTGCATAGAAACTGCGTTTCACAGGACTTTGGAAGAGATGTTCCCGGTAGGCTGTAAGAGCACTGTGCAGAGCGAGTTGTTTCTTAGCTTCCCAAAGAGCTGGAAGCAAGATGCTGTGGGACCCAACTCGCCCCTTTTAAAGAAGCCTGAACCTTGTGCCTTTCAGCTCTAGGGCAAAGAAGGACACCCAGAGCAGAAGACCTACTTCAGCCAGATCAGGCCTGCAAAGAAACTGCGTTTCACAGGCCTTTGGAAGAGATGTTCCCACTAGGCTGTAAGAGCACTGTGCAGAGCAAGTTGTTTCTTAGCTTCCCAAAGAGCTGGAAGCAAGATGCTGTGGGGCCCAACTCGCCCTTTGGAAAGAAGCCTGCACGTTGTGCCTTTCAGCTCTAGGGCAAAGTAGCACACCCAGAGCAGAAGTCCTACTACAGCCAGATCAGGCCTGCAAAGAAACTGCGTTTCACAATCCTTTGGAAGAGATGTTCCCGGTAGGCTGTAAGAGCACTGTGCAGAGCCAGTTGTTTCTTAGCTTCCCAAAGAGCTGGAACAAGATGCTGTGGGGCCCAACTCGCCCTTTGGAAAGAAGCCTGCACGTTGTGCCTTTCAGCTCTAGGGCAAATTAGCACACCCAGAGCAGAAGTCCTACTTCAGCCAGATCAGGCCTGCAAAGAAACTGCGTTTCACAGGGCTTTGGAAGAGATGCTCCCGGTAGGCTGTAAGAGCACTGTGCAGAGCGAGTTGTTTCTTAGCTTCCCAAAGAGCTGGAAGCAAGATGCTGTGGGGCCCAACTCGCCATTTGGAAAGAAGCCTGCACGTTGCGCCTTTCGGCTCTAGGGCAAAGTAGCACGCCCAGAGCAGAAGTCCTACTTCAGCCAGATCAGGCCTGCAAAGAAACTGCCTTTCACAGGCCTTTGGAAGAGATGTTCCCGGTAGGCTGTAAGAGCACTGTGCAGAGCGAGTTGTTTCTGAGCTTCCCAAAGAGCTGGAAGCAAGATGCTGTGGGGCCCAACTCGCCCTTTGGAAAGAAGCCTGCACGTTGTGCCTTTCAGCTCTAGGGCAAAGTAGCACACGCAGAGCAGAAGTCCTACTTCAGCCAGATCAGGCCTGCAAAGAAACTGCGTTTCACAGGCCTTTGGAAGAGATGCTCCAGGTAGGCTGTAAGAGCACTGTGCAGAGCGAGTTGTTTCTTAGCTTCCCAAAGAGCTGGAAGCAAGATGCTGTGGGGCCCAACTCGCCCTTTGGAAAGAAGCCTTCACGTTGCGCCTTTCGGCTCTAGGGCAAAGTAGCACGCCCAGAGCAGAAGTCCTACTTCAGCCAGATCAGGCCTGCAAAGAAACTGCGTTTCACAGGCCTTTGGAAGAGATGTTCCCGGTAGGCTGTAAGAGCACTGTGCAGAGCGAGTTGTTTCTTAGCTTCCCAAACAGCTGGAAGCAAGATGCTGTGGGGCCCAACTCGCCCTTTGGAAAGAAGCCTGCACGTTGTGCCTTTCAGCTCTAGGGCAAAGTAGCACACGCAGAGCAGAAGTCCTACTTCAGCCAGATCAGGCCTGCAAAGAAACTGCCTTTCACAGGCCTTTGGAAGAGATGCTCCAGGTAGGCTGTAAGACCACTGTGCAGAGCGAGTTGTTTCTTAGCTTCCCAAAGAGCTGGAAGCAAGATGCTGTGGGGCCCAACTCGCCCTTTGGAAAGAAGCCTGCACGTTGTGCCTTTCAGCTCTAGGGCAAAGTAGCATAACCAGAGCAGAAGTCCTACTTCAGCCAGATCAGGCCTGCATAGAAACTGCGTTTCACAGGACTTTGGAAGAGATGTTCCCGGTAGGCTGTAAGAGCACTGTGCAGAGCGAGTTGTTTCTTAGCTTCCCAAAGAGCTGGAAGCAAGATGCTTTGGGACCCAACTCGCCCCTTTTAAAGAAGCCTGCACCTTGTGCCTTTCAGCTCTAGGGCAAAGAAGGACACCCAGAGCAGAAGACCTACTTCAGCCAGATCAGGCCTGCAAGGAAACTGCGTTTCACAGGCCTTTGGAAGAGATGTTCCCACTAGGCTGTAAGAGCACTGTGCAGAGCGAGTTGTTTCTTAGCTTCCCAAAGAGCTGGAAGCAAGATGCTGTGGAGCCCAACTCGCCCTTTGGAAAGAAGCCTGCACGTTGTGCCTTTCAGCTCTAGGGCAAAGTAGCACACCCAGAGCAGAAGTCCTACTTCAGCCAGATCAGGCCTGCAAAGAAACTGCGTTTCACAGGCCTTTGGAAGAGATGCTCCCGGTAGGCTGTAAGAGCACTGTGCAGAGCGAGTTGTTTCTTAGCTTCCCAAAGAGCTGGAAGCAAGATGCTGTGGTGCCCAAATCGCCATTTGGAAAGAAGCCTGCACGTTGTGCCTTTCGGCTCTAGGGCAAAGTAGCACGCCCAGAGCAGAAGTCCTACTTCAGCCACATCAGGCCTGCAAAGAAACTGCCTTTCACAGGCCTATGGAAGAGATGCTCCAGGTAGGCTGTAAGAGCACTGTGCAGAGCGAGTTGTTTCTTAGCTTCCCAAAGAGCTGGAAGCAAGATGCTGTGGGGCCCAACTCGCCCTTTGGAAAGAAGCCTGCACGTTGTGCCTTTCAGCTCTAGGGCAAAGTAGCACACCCAGAGCAGAAGTCCTACTTCAGCCAGATCAGGCCTGCAAAGAAACTGCGTGTCACAGGCCTTTGGAAGAGATGTTCCCGGTAGGCTGTAAGAGCACTGTGCAGAGCGAGTTGTTTCTTAGCTTCCCAAAGAGCTGGAAGCAAGATGCTGTGGGGCCCAACTCGCCCTTTGGAAAGAAGCCTGCACGTTGTGCCTTTCAGCTCTAGGGCAAAGAAGGACACCCAGAGCAGAAGTCCTACTTCAGCCAGATCAGGCCTGCAAAGAAACTGCGTTTCACAGGCCTTTGGAAGAGATGTTCCCACTAGGCTGTAAGAGCACTGTGCAGAGCGAGTTGTTTCTTAGCTTCCCAAAGAGCTGGAAGCAAGATGCTGTGGGGCCCAACTCGCCCTTTGGAAAGAAGCCTGCACGTTGTGCCTTTCAGCTCTAGGGCAAAGTAGCACACCCAGAGCAGAAGTCCTACTTCAGCCAGATCAGGCCTGCAAAGAAACTGCGTTTCACAGGCCTTTGGAAGAGATGTTCCCGGTAGGCTGTAAGAGCACTGAGCAGAGCGAGTTCTTTCTTAGGTTCCCAAAGAGCTGGAAGCAAGATGCTGTGGGGCCCAACTCGCCCTTTGGAAAGAAGCCTGCACGTTGTGCCTTTCAGCTCTACGGCAAAGTAGCACACCCAGAGCAGAAGTCCTACTTCATCCAGAATAGGCCTGCAAAGAAACTGGGTTTAACAAGCCTTTGGAAGAGATGTTCCCGGTAGGCTGTAAGAGCACTGTGCAGAGCGAGTTGTTTCTTAGCTTCCCAAAGAGCTGGAAGCATGATGCTGTGGGGCCCAACTCGCCCCTTGGAAAGAAGCCTGCACGTTGTGCCTTTCAGCTCCAGGGCAATGTAGCACACCCAGAGCAGAAGTCCTACTTCAGCCAGATCAGGCCTGCAAAGAAACTGCGTTTCACAGGCCTTTGGAAGAGATGTTCCCGGTAGGCTGTAAGAGCACTGTGCAGAGCGAGTTGTTTCTTAGCTTCCCAAAGAGCTGGAAGCAAGATGCTGTGGGGCCCAACTCGCCCTTTGGAAAGAAGCCTGCACGTTGTGCATTTCAGCTCTAGGGCAAAGTAGCACACCCAGAGCAGAAGTCCTACTTCAGCCAGATCAGGCCTGCAAAGACACTGCGTTTCACAGGCGTTTGGAAGAGATGCTCCCAGTAGGCTGTAAGAGCACTGTGCAGAGCGAGTTGTTTCTTAGCTTCCCAAAGAGCTGGAAGCAAGATGCTGTGGGGCCCAAATCGCCATTTCGAAAGAAGCCTGCACGTTGTGCCTTTCGGCTCTAGGGCAAAGTAGCACGCCCAGAGCAGAAGTCCTACTTCAGCCAGATCAGGCCTGCAAAGAAACTGCCTTTCACAGGCCTTTGGAAGAGATGCTCCAGGTAGGCTGTAAGAGCACTGTGCAGAGCGAGTTGTTTCTTATCTTCCCAAAGAGCTGGAAGCAAGATGCTGTGGGGCCCAACTCGCCCTTTGGAAAGAAGCCTGCACGTTGTGCCTTTCAGCTCTAGGGCAAAGTAGCACACTCAGAGCAGAAGTCCTACTTCAGCCAGATCAGGCCTGCAAAGAAACTGCATTTCACAGGCCTTTGGAAGAGATGTTCCCGGTAGGCTGTAAGAGCACTGTGCAGAGCGAGTTGTTTCTTAGCTTCCCAAAGAGCTGGAAGCAAGATGCTGTGGGGCCCAACTCGCCCTTTGGAAAGAAGACTGCACGTTGTGCCTTTCAGCTCTAGGGCAAAGTAGCACACCCAGAGCAGAAGTCCTACTTCAGCCAGATCAGGTCTGCAAAGAAACTGCGTTTCACAGGCCTTTGGAAGAGATGTTCCCGGTAGGCTGTAAGAGCACTGTGCAGAGCGAGTTGTATCTTAGGTTCTCAAAGAGCTGGAAGCAAGATGCTGTGGGGCCCAACTCGCCCTTTGGAATGAAGCCTGCACGTTGTGCCTTTCAGCTCTAGGGCAAAGTAGCACACCCAGAGCAGAAGTCCTACTTCAGCCAGATCAGGCCTGCAAAGAAACTGCGTTTCACAATCCTTTGGAAGAGATGTTCCCGGTAGGCTGTAAGAGCACTGTGAAGAGCGAGATGTTTCTTAGCTTCCCAAAGAGCTGGAAGCAAGATGCTGTGGGGCCCAACTCGCACTTTGGAAAGAAGCCTGCACGTTGTGCCTTTCAGCTCTAGGGCAAAGTAGCACACCCAGAGCAGAAGTCCTACTTCAGCCAGATCAGGCCTGCAAAGAAACTGCGTTTCACAGGCCTTTGGAAGAGATGTTCCCGGTAGGCTGTAAGAGCACTGAGCAGAGCGAGTTCTTTCTTAGGTTCCCAAAGAGCTGGAAGCAAGATGCTGTGGGGCCCAACTCGCCCTTTGGAAAGAAGCCTGCACGTTGTGCCTTTCAGCTCTAGGGCAAGTAGCACACCCAGAGCAGAAGTCCTATTTCATCCAGAATAGGCCTGCAAAGAAACTGGGTTTAACAAGCCTTTGGAAGAGATGTTCCCGGTAGGCTGTAAGAGCACTGTGCAGAGCGAGTTGTTTCTTAGCTTCCCAAAGAGCTGGAAGCAAGATGCTGTGGGGCCCAACTCGCACTTTGGAAAGAAGCCTGCACGTTGTGCCTTTCAGCTCTAGGGCAAAGTAGCACAACCAGAGCAGAAGTCCTACTTCAGCCAGATCAGGCCTGCAAAGAAACTGCGTTTCACAGGCCTTTGGAAGAGATGTTCCCGGTAGGCTGTAAGAGCACTGTGCAGAGCGAGTTGTTTCTTAGCTTCCCAAAGAGCTGGAAGCAAGATGCTGTGGGGCCAAACTCGCCCTTTGGAAAGGAGCCTTCACGTTGTGCCTTTCAGCTCTTGGGCAAAGTAGCACACCCAGAGCAGAAGTCCTACTACAGCCAGATCAGGCCTGCAAAGAAACTGCGTTTCACAATCCTTTGGAAGAGATGTTCCCGGTAGGCTGTAAGAGCACTGTGCAGAGCCAGTTGTTTCTTAGCTTCCCAAAGAGCTGGAAGCAAGATGCTGTGGGGCCCAACTCGCCCTTTGGAAAGAAGCCTGCACGTTGTGCCTTTCAGCTCTAGGGCAAAGTAGCACACCCAGAGCAGAAGTCCTACTTCAGCCAGATCAGGCCTGCAAAGAAACTGCGTTTCACAGGCCTTTGGAAGAGATGCTCCCGGTAGGCTGTAAGAGCACTGTGCAGAGCGAGTTGTTTCTTAGCTTCCCAAAGAGCTGGAAGCAAGATGATGTGGGGCACAAATCGCCATTTGGAAAGAAGCCTGCACGTTGCGCCTTTTGGCTCTAGGGCAAAGTAGCACGCCCAGAGCAGAAGTCCTACTTCAGCCAGATCAGGCCTGCAAAGAAACTGCCTTTCACAGGCCTTTGGAAGAGATGTTCCCGGTAGGCTGTAAGAGCACTGTGCAGAGCGAGTTGTTTCTTAGCTTCCCAAACAGCTGGAAGCAAGATGCTGTGGGGCCCAACTCGCCCTTTGGAAAGAAGCCTGCACGTTGCGCCTTTCGGCTCTAGGGCAAAGTAGCACGCCCAGAGCAGAAGTCCTACTTCAGCCAGATCAGGCCTGCAAAGAAACTGCGTTTCACAGGCCTTTGGAAGAGATGTTCCCGGTAGGCTGTAAGAGCACTGTGCAGAGCGAGTTGTTTCTTAGCTTCCCAAACAGCTGGAAGCAAGATGCTGTGGGGCCCAACTCGCCCTTTGGAAAGAAGCCTGCACGTTGTGCCTTTCAGCTCTAGGGCAAAGTAGCACACGCAGAGCAGAAGTCCTACTTCAGCCAGATCAGGCCTGCAAAGAAACTGCCTTTCACAGGCCTTTGGAAGAGATGCTCCAGGTAGGCTGTAAGACCACTGTGCAGAGCGAGTTGTTTCTTAGCTTCCCAAAGAGCTGGAAGCAAGATGCTGTGGGGCCCAACTCGCCCTTTGGAAAGAAGCCTGCACGTTGTGCCTTTCAGCTCTAGGGCAAAGTAGCATACCCAGAGCAGAAGTCCTACTTCAGCCAGATCAGGCCTGCATAGAAACTGCGTTTCACAGGCCTTTGGAAGAGATGTTCCCGGTAGGCTGTAAGAGCACTGTGCAGAGCGAGTTGTTTCTTAGCTTCCCAAAGAGCTGGAAGCAAGATGCTGTGGGACCCAACTCGCCCCTTTTAAAGAAGCCTGCACCTTGTGCCTTTCAGCTCTAGGGCAAAGAAGGACACCCAGAGCAGAAGACCTACTTCAGCCAGATCAGGCCTGCAAAGAAACTGCGTTTCACAGGCCTTTGGAAGAGATGTTCCCGGTAGGCTGTAAGAGCACTGTGCAGAGCGAGTTGTTTCTTAGCTTCCCAAAGAGCTGGAAGCAAGATGCTGTGGGGCCAAACTCGCCCTTTGGAAAGGAGCCTTCACGTTGTGCCTTTCAGCTCTTGGGCAAAGTAGCACACCCAGAGCAGAAGTCCTACTACAGCCAGATCAGGCCTGCAAAGAAACTGCGTTTCACAATCCTTTGGAAGAGATGTTCCCGGTAGGCTGTAAGAGCACTGTGCAGAGCCAGTTGTTTCTTAGCTTCCCAAAGAGCTGGAAGCAAGATGCTGTGGGGCCCAACTCGCCCTTTGGAAAGAAGCCTGCACGTTGTGCCTTTCAGCTCTAGGGCAAAGTAGCACACCCAGAGCAGAAGTCCTACTTCAGCCAGATCAGGCCTGCAAAGAAACTGCGTTTCACAGGCCTTTGGAAGAGATGCTCCCGGTAGGCTGTAAGAGCACTGTGCAGAGCGAGTTGTTTCTTAGCTTCCCAAAGAGCTGGAAGCAAGATGATGTGGGGCACAAATCGCCATTTGGAAAGAAGCCTGCACGTTGCGCCTTTTGGCTCTAGGGCAAAGTAGCACGCCCAGAGCAGAAGTCCTACTTCAGCCAGATCAGGCCTGCAAAGAAACTGCCTTTCACAGGCCTTTGGAAGAGATGTTCCCGGTAGGCTGTAAGAGCACTGTGCAGAGCGAGTTGTTTCTTAGCTTCCCAAACAGCTGGAAGCAAGATGCTGTGGGGCCCAACTCGCCCTTTGGAAAGAAGCCTGCACGTTGCGCCTTTCGGCTCTAGGGCAAAGTAGCACGCCCAGAGCAGAAGTCCTACTTCAGCCAGATCAGGCCTGCAAAGAAACTGCGTTTCACAGGCCTTTGGAAGAGATGTTCCCGGTAGGCTGTAAGAGCACTGTGCAGAGCGAGTTGTTTCTTAGCTTCCCAAACAGCTGGAAGCAAGATGCTGTGGGGCCCAACTCGCCCTTTGGAAAGAAGCCTGCACGTTGTGCCTTTCAGCTCTAGGGCAAAGTAGCACACGCAGAGCAGAAGTCCTACTTCAGCCAGAACAGGCCTGCAAAGAAACTGCCTTTCACAGGCCTTTGGAAGAGATGCTCCAGGTAGGCTGTAAGACCACTGTGCAGAGCGAGTTGTTTCTTAGCTTCCCAAAGAGCTGGAAGCAAGATGCTGTGGGGCCCAACTCGCCCTTTGGAAAGAAGCCTGCACGTTGTGCCTTTCAGCTCTAGGGCAAAGTAGCATACCCAGAGCAGAAGTCCTACTTCAGCCAGATCAGGCCTGCATAGAAACTGCGTTTCACAGGACTTTGGAAGAGATGTTCCCGGTAGGCTGTAAGAGCACTGTGCAGAGCGAGTTGTTTCTTAGCTTCCCAAAGAGCTGGAAGCAAGATGCTGTGGGACCCAACTCGCCCCTTTTAAAGAAGCCTGCACCTTGTGCCTTTCAGCTCTAGGGCAAAGAAGGACACCCAGAGCAGAAGACCTACTTCAGCCAGATCAGGCCTGCAAAGAAACTGCGTTTCACAGGCCTTTGGAAGAGATGTTCCCACTAGGCTGTAAGAGCACTGTGCAGAGCAAGTTGTTTCTTAGCTTCCCAAAGAGCTGGAAGCAAGATGCTGTGGGGCCCAACTCGCCCTTTGGAAAGAAGCCTGCACGTTGTGCCTTTCAGCTCTAGGCCAAAGTAGCACACCCAGAGCAGAAGTCCTACTACAGCCAGATCAGGCATGCAAAGAAACTGCGTTTCACAATACTTTGGAAGAGATGTTCCCGGTAGGCTGTAAGAGCACTGTGCAGAGCCAGTTGTTTCTTAGCTTCCCAAAGAGCTGGAAGCAAGATGCTGTGGGGCCCAACTCGCCCTTTGGAAAGAAGCCTGCACGTTGTGCCTTTCAGCTCTAGGGCAAAGTAGCACACCCAGAGCAGAAGTCCTACTTCAGCCAGATCAGGCCTGCAAAGAAACTGCGTTTCACAGGCCTTTGGAAGAGATGCTCCCGGTAGGCTGTAAGAGCACTGTGCAGAGCGAGTTGTTTCTTAGCTTCCCAAAGAGCTGGAAGCAAGATGCTGTGGGGCCCAACTCGCCATTTGGAAAGAAGCCTGCACGTTGCGCCTTTCGGCTCTAGGGCAAAGTAGCACGCCCAGAGCAGAAGTCCTACTTCAGCCAGATCAGGCCTGCAAAGAAACTGCCTTTCACAGGCCTTTGGAAGAGATGTTCCCGGTAGGCTGTAAGAGCACTGTGCAGAGCGAGTTGTTTCTTAGCTTCCCAAAGAGCTGGAAGCAAGATGCTGTGGGGCCCAACTCGCCCTTTGGAAAGAAGCCTGCACGTTGCGCCTTTCGGCTCTAGGGCAAAGTAGCACGCCCAGAGCAGAAGTCCTACTTCAGCCAGATCAGGCCTGCAAAGAAACTGCGTTTCACAGGCCTTTGGAAGAGATGTTCCCAGTAGGCTGTAAGAGCACTGTGCAGAGCGAGTTGTTTCTTAGCTTCCCAAACAGCTGGAAGCAAGATGCTGTGGGGCCCAACTCGCCCTTTGGAAAGAAGCCTGCACGTTGTGCCTTTCAGCTCTAGGGCAAAGTAGCACACGCAGAGCAGAAGTCCTACTTCAGCCAGATCAGGCCTGCAAAGAAACTGCGTTTCACAGGCCTTTGGAAGAGATGCTCCAGGTAGGCTGTAAGAGCACTGTGCAGAGCGAGTTGTTTCTTAGCTTCCCAAAGAGCTGGAAGCAAGATGCTGTGGGGCCCAACTCGCCCTTTGGAAAGAAGCCTTCACGTTGCGCCTTTCGGCTCTAGGGCAAAGTAGCACGCCCAGAGCAGAAGTCCTACTTCAGCCAGATCAGGCCTGCAAAGAAACTGCGTTTCACAGGCCTTTGGAAGAGATGTTCCCGGTAGGCTGTAAGAGCACTGTGCAGAGCGAGTTGTTTCTTAGCTTCCCAAACAGCTGGAAGCAAGATGCTGTGGGGCCCAACTCGCCCTTTGGAAAGAAGCCTGCACGTTGTGCCTTTCATCTCTAGGGCAAAGTAGCACACGCAGAGCAGAAGTCCTACTTCAGCCAGATCAGGCCTGCAAAGAAACTGCCTTTCACAGGCCTTTGGAAGAGATGCTCCAGGTAGGCTGTAAGACCACTGTGCAGAGCGAGTTGTTTCTTAGCTTCCCAAAGAGCTGGAAGCAAGATGCTGTGGGGCCCAACTCGCCCTTTGGAAAGAAGCCTGCACGTTGTGCCTTTCAGCTCTAGGGCAAAGTAGCATAACCAGAGCAGAAGTCCTACTTCAGCCAGATCAGGCCTGCATAGAAACTGCGTTTCACAGGACTTTGGAAGAGATGTTCCCGGTAGGCTGTAAGAGCACTGTGCAGAGCGAGTTGTTTCTTAGCTTCCCAAAGAGCTGGAAGCAAGATGCTTTGGGACCCAACTCGCCCCTTTTAAAGAAGCCTGCACCTTGTGCCTTTCAGCTCTAGGGCAAAGAAGGACACCCAGAGCAGAAGACCTACTTCAGCCAGATCAGGCCTGCAAAGAAACTGCGTTTCACAGGCCTTTGGAAGAGATGTTCCCACTAGGCTGTAAGAGCACTGTGCAGAGCAAGTTGTTTCTTAGCTTCCCAAAGAGCTGGAAGCAAGATGCTGTGGGGCCCAACTCGCCCTTTGGAAAGAAGCCTGCACGTTGTGCCTTTCAGCTCTAGGGCAAAGTAGCACACCCAGAGCAGAAGTCCTACTTCAGCCAGATCAGGCCTGCAAAGAAACTGCGTTTCACAGGCCTTTGGAAGAGATGCTCCCGGTAGGCTGTAAGAGCACTGTGCAGAGCGAGTTGTTTCTTAGCTTCCCAAAGAGCTGGAAGCAAGATGCTGTGGGGCACAAATCGCCATTTGGAAAGAAGCCTGCACGTTGCGCCTTTCGGCTCTAGGGCAAAGTAGCACGCCCAGAGCAGAAGTCCTACTTCAGCCAGATCAGGCCTGCAAAGAAACTGCGTTTCACAGGCCTTTGGAAGAGATGTTCCCACTAGGCTGTAAGAGCACTGTGCAGAGCGAGTTGTTTCTTAGCTTCCCAAACAGCTGGAAGCAAGATGCTGTGGGGCCCAACTCGCCCTTTGGAAAGAAGCCTGCACGTTGTGCCTTTCAGCTCTAGGGCAAAGTAGCACACGCAGAGCAGAAGTCCTACTTCAGCCAGATCAGGCCTGCAAAGAAACTGCGTTTCACAGGCCTTTGGAAGAGATGCTCCAGGTAGGCTGTAAGACCACTGTGCAGAGCGAGTTGTTTCTTAGCTTCCCAAAGAGCTGGAAGCAAGATGCTGTGGGGCCCAACTCGCCCTTTGGAAAGAAGCCTGCACGTTGTGCCTTTCAGCTCTAGGGCAAAGTAGCATACCCAGAGCAGAAGTCCTACTTCAGCCAGATCAGGCCTGCATAGAAACTGCGTTTCACAGGACTTTGGAAGAGATGTTCCCGGTAGGCTGTAAGAGCACTGTGCAGAGCGAGTTGTTTCTTAGCTTCCCAAAGAGCTGGAAGCAAGATGCTGTGGGACCCAACTCGCCCCTTTTAAAGAAGCCTGCACCTTGTGCCTTTCAGCTCTAGGGCAAAGAAGGACACCCAGAGCAGAAGACCTAATTCAGCCAGATCAGGCCTGCAAAGAAACTGCGTTTCACAGGCCTTTGGAAGAGATGTTAACACTAGGCTGTAAGAGCACTGTGCAGAGCGAGTTGTTTCTTAGCTTCCCAAAGAGCTGGAAGCAAGATGCTGTGGGGCCCAACTCGCCCTTTGGAAAGAAGCCTGCACGTTGCACCTTTCGGCTCTAGGGCAAAGTAGCACGCCCAGAGCAGAAGTCCTACTTCAGCCAGATCAGGCCTGCAAAGAAACTGCGTTTCACAGGCCTTTGGAAGAGATGTTCCCGGTAGGCTGCATGAGGACTGTGCAGAGCGAGTTGTTTCTTAGCTTCCCAAAGAGCTGGAAGCAAGATGCTGTGGGGCCAAACTCGCCCTTTGGAAAGGAGCCTTCACGTTGTGCCTTTCAGAACTAGGGCAAAGTAGCACACCCAGAGCAGAAGTCCTACTACAGCCAGATCAGGCCTGCAAAGAAACTGCGTTTCACAATCCTTTGGAAGAGATGTTCCCGGTAGGCTGTAAGAGCACTGTGCAGAGCGAGTTGTTTCTTAGCTTCCCAAAGAGCTGGAAGCAAGATGCTGTGGGGCCCAACTCGCCCTTTGGAAAGAAGCCTGCACGTTGTGCCTTTCAGCTCTAGGGCAAAGTAGCACACCCAGAGCAGAAGTCCTACTTCAGCCAGATCAGGCCTGCAAAGAAACTGCATTTCACAGGCCTTTGGAAGAGATGCTCCCGGTAGGCTGTAAGAGCACTGTGCAGAGCGAGTTGTTTCTTAGCTTCCCAAAGAGCTGGAAGCAAGATGCTGTGGGGCCCAAATCGCCATTTGGAAAGAAGCCCGCACGTTGTGCCTTTCGGCTCTAGGGCAAAGTAGCACGCCCAGAGCAGAAGTCCTACTTCAGCCAGATCAGGCCTGCAAAGAAACTGCGTTTCACAGGCTGTTGGAAGAGATGTTCCCGGTAGGCTGTAAGAGCACTGTGCAGAGCGAGTTGTTTCTTACCTTCCCAAAGAGCTGGTAGCAAGATGCTGTGGGGCCCAACTCGCCCTTTGGAAAGAAGCCTGCACGTTGCGCCTTTCGGCTCTAGGGCAAAGTAGCACGCCCAGAGCAGAAGTCCTACTTCAGCCAGATCAGGCCTGCAAAGAAACTGCGTTTCACAGGCCTTTGCAAGAGATGTTCCCAGTAGGCTGTAAGAGCACTGTGCAGAGCGAGTTGTTTCTTAGCTTCCCAAACAGCTGGAAGCAAGATGCTGTGGGGCCCAACTCGCCCTTTGGAAAGAAGCCTGCACGTTGTGCCTTTCAGCTCTAGGGCAAAGTAGCACACGCAGAGCAGAAGTCCTACTTCAGCCAGATCAGGCCTGCAAAGAAACTGCGTTTCACAGGCCTTTGGAAGAGATGCTCCAGGTAGGCTGTAAGAGCACTGTGCAGAGCGAGTTGTTTCTTAGCTTCCCAAAGAGCTGGAAGCAAGATGCTGTGGGGCCCAACTCGCCCTTTGGAAAGAAGCCTGCACGTTGTGCCTTTCAGCTCTAGGGCAAAGTAGCACACCCAGAGCAGAAGTCCTACTTCAGCCAGATCAGGCCTGCAAAGAAACTGCGTTTCACAGGCCTTTGGAAGAGATGTTCCCGGTAGGCTGTAAGAGCACTGTGCAGAGCGAGTTGTTTCTTAGCTTCCCAAAGAGCTGGAAGCAAGATGCTGTGGGGCCCAATCGCCCCTTTTAAAGAAGCCTGCACCTTGTGCCTTTCAGCTCTAGGGCAAAGAAGGACACCCAGAGCAGAAGTCCTACTTCAGCCAGATCAGGCCTGCAAAGAAACTGCGTTTCACAGGCCTTTGGAAGAGATGTTCCCACTAGGCTGTAAGAGCACTGTGCAGAGCGAGTTGTTTCTTAGCTTCCCAAAGAGCTGGAAGCAAGATGCTGTGGGGCCCAACTCGGCCTTTGGAAAGAAGCCTGCACGTTGTGCCTTTCGGCTCTGGGGCAAAGTAGCACAACCAGAGCAGAAGTCCTACTTCAGCCAGATGAGGCCTGCAAAGAAACTGGGTTTCACAGGCCTTTGGAAGAGATGCTCCCGGGAGGCTGTAAGAGCACTGTGCAGAGCGAGTTGTTTCTTAGCTTCCCAAAGAGCTGGAAGCAAGATGCTGTGGGGCCCAACTCGCCCTTTGGAAAGAAGCCTGCACGTTGTGCCTTTCAGCTCTAGGGCAAAGTAGCACACCCAGAGCAGAAGTCCTACTTCAGCCAGATCAGGCCTGCAAAGAAACTGCGTTTCACAATCCTTTGGAAGAGATGTTCCCGGTAGGCTGTAAGAGCACTGTGAAGAGCGAGATGTTTCTTAGCTTCCCAAAGAGCTGGAAGCAAGATGCTGTTGGGCCCAACTCGCACTTTGGAAAGAAGCCTGCACGTTGTGCCTTTCTGCTCTAGGGCAAAGTAGCACACCCAGAGCAGAAGTCCTACTTCAGCCAGATCAGGCCTGCAAAGAAACTGCGTTTCACAGGCCTTTGGAAGAGATGTTCCCGGTAGGCTGTAAGAGCACTGTGCAGAGCGAGTTGTTTCTTAGCTTCCCAAAGAGCTGGAAGCAAGATGCTGTGGGGCCAAACTCGCCCTTTGGAAAGGAGCCTTCACGTTGTGCCTTTCAGCTCTTGGGCAAAGTAGCACACCCAGAGCAGAAGTCCTACTTCAGCCAGATCAGGCCTGCAAAGAAACTGCGTTTCAGAATCCTTTGGAAGAGATGTTCCCGGTAGGCTGTAAGAGCACTGTGCAGAGCCAGTTGTTTCTTAGCTTCCCAAAGAGCTGGAAGCAAGATGCTGTGGGGCCCAACTCGCCCTTTGGAAAGAAGCCTGCACGTTGTGCCTTTCAGCTCTAGGGCAAAGTAGCACACCCAGAGCAGAAGTCCTACTTCAGCCAGATCAGGCCTGCAAAGAAACTGCGTTTCACAGGCCTTTGGAAGAGATGCTCCCGGTAGGCTGTAAGAGCACTGTGCAGAGCGAGTTGTTTCTTAGCTTCCCAAAGAGCTGGAAGCAAGATGATGTGGGGCACAAATCGCCATTTGGAAAGAAGCCTGCACGTTGCGCCTTTTGGCTCTAGGGCAAAGTAGCACGCCCAGAGCAGAAGTCCTACTTCAGCCAGATCAGGCCTGCAAAGAAACTGCCTTTCACAGGCCTTTGGAAGAGATGTTCCCGGTAGGCTGTAAGAGCACTGTGCAGAGCGAGTTGTTTCTTAGCTTCCCAAAGAGCTGGAAGCAAGATGCTGTGGGGCCCAACTCGCCCTTTGCAAAGAAGCCTGCACGTTGCGCCTTTCGGCTCTAGGGCAAAGTAGCACGCCCAGAGCAGAAGTCCTACTTCAGCCAGATC
This sequence comes from Equus caballus, assembly GCF_041296265.1. Lineage (NCBI taxonomy): Eukaryota > Metazoa > Chordata > Mammalia > Perissodactyla > Equidae > Equus > Equus caballus. Next base: position 35,279,876 of record NC_091691.1, read on the forward strand.
AGGCCTGCAAAGAAACTGCGTTTCACAGGCCTTTGGAAGAGATGTTCCCGGTAGGCTGTAAGAGCACTGTGCAGAGCGAGTTGTTTCTTAGCTTCCCAAACAGCTGGAAGCAAGATGCTGTGGGGCCCAACTCGCCCTTTGGAAAGAAGCCTGCACGTTGTGCCTTTCAGCTCTAGGGCAAAGTAGCACACGCAGAGCAGAAGTCCTACTTCAGCCAGATCAGGCCTGCAAAGAAACTGCCTTTCACAGGCCTTTGGAAGAGATGCTCCAGGTAGGCTGTAAGACCACTGTGCAGAGCGAGTTGTTTCTTAGCTTCCCAAAGAGCTGGAAGCAAGATGCTGTGGGGCCCAACTCGCCCTTTGGAAAGAAGCCTGCACGTTGTGCCTTTCAGCTCTAGGGCAAAGTAGCATACCCAGAGCAGAAGTCCTACTTCAGCCAGATCAGGCCTGCAAAGAAACTGCGTTTCACAGGACTTTGGAAGAGATGTTCCCGGTAGGCTGTAAGAGCACTGTGCAGAGCGAGTTGTTTCTTAGCTTCCCAAAGAGCTGGAAGCAAGATGCTGTGGGACCCAACTCGCCCCTTTTAAAGAAGCCTGCACCTTGTGCCTTTCAGCTCTAGGGCAAAGAAGGACACCCAGAGCAGAAGACCTACTTCAGCCAGATCAGGCCTGCAAAGAAACTGCGTTTCACAGGCCTTTGGAAGAGATGTTCCCACTAGGCTGTAAGAGCACTGTGCAGAGCAAGTTGTTTCTTAGCTTCCCAAAGAGCTGGAAGCAAGATGCTGTGGGGCCCAACTCGCCCTTTGGAAAGAAGCCTGCACGTTGTGCCTTTCAGCTCTAGGGCAAAGTAGCACACCCAGAGCAGAAGTCCTACTACAGCCAGATCAGGCCTGCAAAGAAACTGCGTTTCACAATCCTTTGGAAGAGATGTTCCCGGTAGGCTGTAAGAGCACTGTGCAGAGCCAGTTGTTTCTTAGCTTCCCAAAGAGCTGGAAGCAAGATGCTGTGGGGCCCAACTCGCCCTTTGGAAAGAAGCCTGCACGTTGTGCCTTTCAGCTCTAGGGCAAAGTAGCACACCCAGAGCAGAAGTCCTACTTCAGCCAGATCAGGCCTGCAAAGAAACTGCGTTTCACAGGCCTTTGGAAGAGATGCTCCCGGTAGGCTGTAAGAGCACTGTGCAGAGCGAGTTGTTTCTTAGCTTCCCAAAGAGCTGGAAGCAAGATGCTGTGGGGCCCAACTCGCCATTTGGAAAGAAGCCTGCACGTTGCGCCTTTCGGCTCTAGGGCAAAGTAGCACGCCCAGAGCAGAAGTCCTACTTCAGCCAGATCAGGCCTGCAAAGAAACTGCCTTTCACAGGCCTTTGGAAGAGATGTTCCCGGTAGGCTGTAAGAGCACTGTGCAGAGCGAGTTGTTTCTTAGCTTCCCAAAGAGCTGGAAGCAAGATGCTGTGGGGCCCAACTCGCCCTTTGGAAAGAAGCCTGCACGTTGCGCCTTTCGGCTCTAGGGCAAAGTAGCACGCCCAGAGCAGAAGTCCTACTTCAGCCAGATCAGGCCTGCAAAGAAACTGCGTTTCACAGGCCTTTGGAAGAGATGCTCCAGGTAGGCTGTAAGAGCACTGTGCAGAGCGAGTTGTTTCTTAGCTTCCCAAAGAGCTGGAAGCAAGATGCTGTGGGGCCCAACTCGCCCTTTGGAAAGAAGCCTTCACGTTGCGCCTTTCGGCTCTAGGGCAAAGTAGCACGCCCAGAGCAGAAGTCCTACTTCAGCCAGATCAGGCCTGCAAAGAAACTGCGTTTCACAGGCCTTTGGAAGAGATGTTCCCGGTAGGCTGTAAGAGCACTGTGCAGAGCGAGTTGTTTCTTAGCTTCCCAAACAGCTGGAAGCAAGATGCTGTGGGGCCCAACTCGCCCTTTGGAAAGAAGCCTGCACGTTGTGCCTTTCAGCTCTAGGGCAAAGTAGCACACGCAGAGCAGACGTCCTACTTCAGCCAGATCAGGCCTGCAAAGAAACTGCCTTTCACAGGCCTTTGGAAGAGATGCTCCCACTAGGCTGTAAGAGCACTGTGCAGAGCGAGTTGTTTCTTAGCTTCCCAAAGAGCTGGAAGCAAGATGCTGTGGGGCCAAACTCGCCCTTTGGAAAGGAGCCTTCACGTTGTGCCTTTCAGCTCTTGGGCAAAGTAGCACACCCAGAGCAGAAGTCCTACTACAGCCAGATCAGGCCTGCAATGAAACTGCGTTTCACAATCCTTTGGAAGAGATGTTCCCGGTAGGCTGTAAGAGCACTGTGCAGAGCCAGTTGTTTCTTAGCTTCCCAAAGAGCTGGAAGCAAGATGCTGTGGGGCCCAACTCGCCCTTTGGAAAGAAGCCTGCACGTTGTGCCTTTCAGCTCTAGGGCGAAGTAGCACACCCAGAGCAGAAGTCCTACTTCAGCCAGATCAGGCCTGCAAAGAAACTGCCTTTCACAGGCCTTTGGAAGAGATGCTCCAGGTAGGCTGTAAGACCACTGTGCAGAGCGAGTTGTTTCTTAGCTTCCCAAAGAGCTGGAAGCAAGATGCTGTGGGGCCCAACTCGCCCTTTGGAAAGAAGCCTGCACGTTGTGCCTTTCAGCTCTAGGGCAAAGTAGCACACCCAGAGCAGAAGTCCTACTTCATCCAGAATAGGCCTGCAAAGAAACTGGGTTTAACAAGCCTTTGGAAGAGATGTTCCCGGTAGGCTGTAAGAGCACTGTGCAGAGCGAGTTGTTTCTTAGCTTCCGAAAGAGCTGGAAGCAAGATGCTGTGGGGCCCAACTCGCCCTTTGGAAAGAAGCCTGCACGTTGTGCCTTTCAGCTCTAGGGCAAAGTAGCACACCCAGAGCAGAAGTCCTACTTCAGCCAGATCAGGCCTGCAAAGAAACTGCGTTTCACAGGCCTTTGGAAGAGATGTTCCCGGTAGGCTGTAAGAGCACTGTGCAGAGCGAGTTGTTTCTTAGCTTCCCAAAGAGCTGGAAGCAAGATGCTGTGGGGCCCAACTCGCCCTTTGGAAAGAAGCCTGCACGTTGTGCCTTTCAGCTCTAGGGCAAAGTTGCACACCAAGAGCAGAAGTCCTACTTCAGCCAGATAAGGCCTGCAAAGAAACTGCGTTTCACAGGCCTTTGGAAGAGATGTTCCCGGTAGGCTGTAAGAGCACTGTGCAGAGCGAGTTGTTTCTTAGCTTCCCAAAGAGCTGGAAGCAAGATGCTGTGGGGCCAAACTCGCCCTTTGGAAAGGAGCCTTCACGTTGTGCCTTTCAGAACTAGGGCAAAGTAGCACACCCAGAGCAGAAGTCCTACTACAGCCAGATCAGGCCTGCAAAGAAACTGCGTTTCACAATCCTTTGGAAGAGATGTTCCCGGTAGGCTGTAAGAGCACTGTGCAGAGCGAGTTGTTTCTTAGCTTCCCAAAGAGCTGGAAGCAAGATGCTGTGGGGCCCAACTCGCCCTTTGGAAAGAAGCCTGCACGTTGTGCCTTTCAGCTCTAGGGCAAAGTAGCACACCCAGAGCAGAAGTCCTACTTCAGCCAGATCAGGCCTGCAAAGAAACTGCATTTCACAGGCCTTTGGAAGAGATGCTCCCGGTAGGCTGTAAGAGCACTGTGCAGAGCGAGTTGTTTCTTAGCTTCCCAAAGAGCTGGAAGCAAGATGCTGTGGGGCCCAAATCGCCCTTTGGAAAGAAGCCCGCACGTTGTGCCTTTCGGCTCTAGGGCAAAGTAGCACGCCCAGAGCAGAAGTCCTACTTCAGCCAGATCAGGCCTGCAAAGAAACTGCCTTTCACAGGCCTTTGGAAGAGATGTTCCCGGTAGGCTGTAAGAGCACTGTGCAGAGCGAGTTGTTTCTTACCTTCCCAAAGAGCTGGTAGCAAGATGCTGTGGGGCCCAACTCGCCCTTTGGAAAGAAGCCTGCACGTTGCGCCTTTTGGCTCTAGGGCAAAGTAGCACGCCCAGAGCAGAAGTCCTACTTCAGCCAGATCAGGCCTGCAAAGAAACTGCGTTTCACAGGCCTTTGCAAGAGATGTTCCCCGTAGGCTGTAAGAGCACTGTGCAGAGCGAGTTGTTTCTTAGCTTCCCAAACAGCTGGAAGCAAGATGCTGTGGGGCCCAACTCGCCCTTTGGAAAGAAGCCTGCACGTTGCGCCTTTTAGCTCTAGGGCAAAGTAGCACACGCAGAGCAGAAGTCCTACTTCAGCCAGATCAGGCCTGCAAAGAAACTGCGTTTCACAGGCCTTTGGAAGAGATGCTCCAGGTAGGCTGTAAGAGCACTGTGCAGAGCGAGTTGTTTCTTAGCTTCCCAAAGAGCTGGAAGCAAGATGCTGTGGGGCCCAACTCGCACTTTGGAAAGAAGCCTGCACGTTGTGCCTTTCAGCTCTAGGGCAAAGTAGCACACCCAGAGCAGAAGTCCTACTTCAGCCAGATCAGGCCTGCAAAGAAACTGCGTTTCACAGGCCTTTGGAAGAGATGTTCCCGGTAGGCTGTAAGAGCACTGTGCAGAGCGAGTTGTTTCTTAGCTTCCCAAAGAGCTGGAAGCAAGATGCTGTGGGGCCCAATCGCCCCTTTTAAAGAAGCCTGCACCTTGTGCCTTTCAGCTCTAGGGCAAAGAAGGACACCCAGAGCAGAAGTCCTACTTCAGCCAGATCAGGCCTGCAAAGAAACTGCGTTTCACAGGCCTTTGGAAGAGATGTTCCCACTAGGCTGTAAGAGCACTGTGCAGAGCGAGTTGTTTCTTAGCTTCCCAAAGAGCTGGAAGCAAGATGCTGTGGGGCCCAACTCGGCCTTTGGAAAGAAGCCTGCACGTTGTGCCTTTCGGCTCTGGGGCAAAGTAGCACACCCAGAGCAGAAGTCCTACTTCAGCCAGATCAGGCCTGCAAAGAAACTGGGTTTCACAGGCCTTTGGAAGAGATGCTCCCGGTAGGCTGTAAGAGCACTGTGCAGAGCGAGTTGTTTCTTAGCTTCCCAAAGAGCTGGAAGCAAGATGCTGTGGGGCCCAACTCGCCCTTTGGAAAGAAGCCTGCACGTTGTGCCTTTCAGCTCTAGGGCAAAGTAGCACACCCAGAGCAGAAGTCCTACTTCAGCCAGATCAGGCCTGCAAAGAAACTGCGTTTCACAATCCTTTGGAAGAGATGTTCCCGGTAGGCTGTAAGAGCACTGTGAAGAGCGAGATGTTTCTTAGCTTCCCAAAGAGCTGGAAGCAAGATGCTGTTGGGCCCAACTCGCACTTTGGAAAGAAGCCTGCACGTTGTGCCTTTCAGCTCTAGGGCAAAGTAGCACACCCAGAGCAGAAGTCCTACTTCAGCCAGATCAGGCCTGCAAAGAAACTGCGTTTCACAGGCCTTTGGAAGAGATGTTCCCGGTAGGCTGTAAGAGCACTGAGCAGAGCGAGTTCTTTCTTAGGTTCCCAAAGAGCTGGAAGCAAGATGCTGTGGGGCCCAACTCGCCCTTTGGAAAGAAGCCTGCACGTTGTGCCTTTCAGCTCTAGGGCAAAGTAGCACACCCAGAGCAGAAGTCCTATTTCATCCAGAATAGGCCTGCAAAGAAACTGGGTTTAACAAGCCTTTGGAAGAGATGTTCCCGGTAGGCTGTAAGAGCACTGTGCAGAGCGAGTTGTTTCTTAGCTTCCCAAAGAGCTGGAAGCAAGATGCTGTGGGGCCCAACTCGCACTTTGGAAAGAAGCCTGCACGTTGTGCCTTTCAGCTCTAGGGCAAAGTAGCACACCCAGAGCAGAAGTCCTACTTCAGCCAGATCAGGCCTGCAAAGAAACTGCGTTTCACAGGCCTTTGGAAGAGATGTTCCCGGTAGGCTGTAAGAGCACTGTGCAGAGCGAGTTGTTTCTTAGCTTCCCAAAGAGCTGGAAGCAAGATGCTGTGGGGCCAAACTCGCCCTTTGGAAAGGAGCCTTCACGTTGTGCCTTTCAGCTCTTGGGCAAAGTAGCACACCCAGAGCAGAAGTCCTACTACAGCCAGATCAGGCCTGCAAAGAAACTGCGTTTCAGAATCCTTTGGAAGAGATGTTCCCGGTAGGCTGTAAGAGCACTGTGCAGAGCCAGTTGTTTCTTAGCTTCCCAAAGAGCTGGAAGCAAGATGCTGTGGGGCCCAACTCGCCCTTTGGAAAGAAGCCTGCACGTTGTGCCTTTCAGCTCTAGGGCAAAGTAGCACACCCAGAGCAGAAGTCCTACTTCAGCCAGATCAGGCCTGCAAAGAAACTGCGTTTCACAGGCCTTTGGAAGAGATGCTCCCGGTAGGCTGTAAGAGCACTGTGCAGAGCGAGTTGTTTCTTAGCTTCCCAAAGAGCTGGAAGCAAGATGATGTGGGGCACAAATCGCCATTTGGAAAGAAGCCTGCACGTTGCGCCTTTTGGCTCTAGGGCAAAGTAGCATACCCAGAGCAGAAGTCCTACTTCAGCCAGATCAGGCCTGCAAAGAAACTGCGTTTCACAGGACTTTGGAAGAGATGTTCCCGGTAGGCTGTAAGAGCACTGTGCAGAGCGAGTTGTTTCTTAGCTTCCCAAAGAGCTGGAAGCAAGATGCTGTGGGACCCAACTCGCCCCTTTTAAAGAAGCCTGCACCTTGTGCCTTTCAGCTCTAGGGCAAAGAAGGACACCCAGAGCAGAAGACCTACTTCAGCCAGATCAGGCCTGCAAAGAAACTGCGTTTCACAGGCCTTTGGAAGAGATGTTCCCACTAGGCTGTAAGAGCACTGTGCAGAGCAAGTTGTTTCTTAGCTTCCCAAAGAGCTGGAAGCAAGATGCTGTGGGGCCCAACTCGCCCTTTGGAAAGAAGCCTGCACGTTGTGCCTTTCAGCTCTAGGGCAAAGTAGCACACCCAGAGCAGAAGTCCTACTACAGCCAGATCAGGCCTGCAAAGAAACTGCGTTTCACAATCCTTTGGAAGAGATGTTCCCGGTAGGCTGTAAGAGCACTGTGCAGAGCCAGTTGTTTCTTAGCTTCCCAAAGAGCTGGAAGCAAGATGCTGTGGGGCCCAACTCGCCCTTTGGAAAGAAGCCTGCACGTTGTGCCTTTCAGCTCTAGGGCAAAGTAGCACACCCAGAGCAGAAGTCCTACTTCAGCCAGATCAGGCCTGCCAAGAAACTGCGTTTCACAGGCCTTTGGAAGAGATGCTCCCGGTAGGCTGTAAGAGCACTGTGCAGAGCGAGTTGTTTCTTAGCTTCCCAAAGAGCTGGAAGCAAGATGCTGTGGGGCCCAACTCGCCATTTGGAAAGAAGCCTGCACGTTGCGCCTTTCGGCTCTAGGGCAAAGTAGCACGCCCAGAGCAGAAGTCCTACTTCAGCCAGATCAGGCCTGCAAAGAAACTGCCTTTCACAGGCCTTTGGAAGAGATGTTCCCGGTAGGCTGTAAGAGCACTGTGCAGAGCGAGTTGTTTCTTAGCTTCCCAAAGAGCTGGAAGCAAGATGCTGTGGGGCCCAACTCGCCCTTTGGAAAGAAGCCTGCACGTTGCGCCTTTCGGCTCTAGGGCAAAGTAGCACGCCCAGAGCAGAAGTCCTACTTCAGCCAGATCAGGCCTGCAAAGAAACTGCGTTTCACAGGCCTTTGGAAGAGATGTTCCCGGTAGGCTGTAAGAGCACTGTGCAGAGCGAGTTGTTTCTTAGCTTCCCAAACAGCTGGAAGCAAGATGCTGTGGGGCCCAACTCGCCCTTTGGAAAGAAGCCTGCACGTTGTGCCTTTCAGCTCTAGGGCAAAGTAGCACACGCAGAGCAGAAGTCCTACTTCAGCCAGATCAGGCCTGCAAAGAAACTGCGTTTCACAGGCCTTTGGAAGAGATGCTCCAGGTAGGCTGTAAGAGCACTGTGCAGAGCGAGTTGTTTCTTAGCTTCCCAAAGAGCTGGAAGCAAGATGCTGTGGGGCCCAACTCGCCCTTTGGAAAGAAGCCTTCACGTTGCGCCTTTCGGCTCTAGGGCAAAGTAGCACGCCCAGAGCAGAAGTCCTACTTCAGCCAGATCAGGCCTGCAAAGAAACTGCGTTTCACAGGCCTTTGGAAGAGATGTTCCCGGTAGGCTGTAAGAGCACTGTGCAGAGCGAGTTGTTTCTTAGCTTCCCAAACAGCTGGAAGCAAGATGCTGTGGGGCCCAACTCGCCCTTTGGAAAGAAGCCTGCACGTTGTGCCTTTCAGCTCTAGGGCAAAGTAGCACACGCAGAGCAGACGTCCTACTTCAGCCAGATCAGGCCTGCAAAGAAACTGCCTTTCACAGGCCTTTGGAAGAGATGCTCCAGGTAGGCTGTAAGAGCACTGTGCAGAGCGAGTTGTTTCTTAGCTTCCCAAAGAGCTGGAAGCAAGATGCTGTGGGGCCCAACTCGCCCTTTGGAAAGAAGCCTGCACGTTGTGCCTTTCAGCTCTAGGGCAAAGTAGCATAACCAGAGCAGAAGTCCTACTTCAGCCAGATCAGGCCTGCATAGAAACTGCGTTTCACAGGACTTTGGAAGAGATGTTCCCGGTAGGCTGTAAGAGCACTGTGCAGAGCGAGTTGTTTCTTAGCTTCCCAAAGAGCTGGAAGCAAGATGCTTTGGGACCCAACTCGCCCCTTTTAAAGAAGCCTGCACCTTGTGCCTTTCAGCTCTAGGGCAAAGAAGGACACCCAGAGCAGAAGACCTACTTCAGCCAGATCAGGCCTGCAAAGAAACTGCGTTTCACAGGCCTTTGGAAGAGATGTTCCCACTAGGCTGTAAGAGCACTGTGCAGAGCAAGTTGTTTCTTAGCTTCCCAAAGAGCTGGAAGCAAGATGCTGTGGGGCCCAACTCGCCCTTTGGAAAGAAGCCTGCACGTTGTGCCTTTCAGCTCTAGGGCAAAGTAGCACACCCAGAGCAGAAGTCCTACTTCAGCCAGATCAGGCCTGCAAAGAAACTGCGTTTCACAGGCCTTTGGAAGAGATGTTCCCGGTAGGCTGCATGAGGACTGTGCAGAGCGAGTTGTTTCTTAGCTTCCCAAAGAGCTGGAAGCAAGATGCTGTGGGGCCCAACTCGCCCTTTGGAAAGAAGCCTGCACGTTGTGCCTTTCAGCTCTAGGGCAAAGTAGCACACCCAGAGCAGAAGTCCTACTTCAGCCAGATCAGGCCTGCAAAGAAACTGCGTTTCACAGGCCTTTGGAAGAGATGTTCCCACTAGGCTGTAAGAGCACTGTGCAGAGCGAGTTGTTTCTTAGCTTCCCAAAGAGCTGGAAGCAAGATGCTGTGGGGCCAAACTCGCCCTTTGGAAAGGAGCCTTCACGTTGTGCCTTTCAGCTCTTGGGCAAAGTAGCACACCCAGAGCAGAAGTCCTACTACAGCCAGATCAGGCCTGCAATGAAACTGCGTTTCACAATCCTTTGGAAGAGATGTTCCCGGTAGGCTGTAAGAGCACTGTGCAGAGCCAGTTGTTTCTTAGCTTCCCAAAGAGCTGGAAGCAAGATGCTGTGGGGCCCAACTCGCCCTTTGGAAAGAAGCCTGCACGTTGTGCCTTTCAGCTCTAGGGCGAAGTAGCAAACCCAGAGCAGAAGTCCTACTTCAGCCAGATCAGGCCTGCAAAGAAACTGCGTTTCACAGGCCTTTGGAAGAGATGCTCCCGGTAGGCTGTAAGAGCACTGTGCAGAGCGAGTTGTTTCTTAGCTTCCCAAAGAGCTGGAAGCAAGATGCTGTGGGGCACAAATCGCCATTTGGAAAGAAGCCTGCACGTTGCGCCTTTCGGCTCTAGGGCAAAGTAGCACGCCCAGAGCAGAAGTCCTACTTCAGCCAGATCAGGCCTGCAAAGAAACTGCCTTTCACAGGCCTTTGGAAGAGATGTTCCCGGTAGGCTGTAAGAGCACTGTGCAGAGCGAGTTGTTTCTTAGCTTCCCAAACAGCTGGAAGCAAGATGCTGTGGGGCCGAACTCGCCCTTTGGAAAGAAGCCTGCACGTTGTGCCTTTCAGCTCTAGGGCAAAGTAGCACACGCAGAGCAGAAGTCCTACTTCAGCCAGATCAGGCCTGCAAAGAAACTGCGTTTCACAGGCCTTTGGAAGAGATGCTCCAGGTAGGCTGTAAGACCACTGTGCAGAGCGAGTTGTTTCTTAGCTTCCCAAAGAGCTGGAAGCAAGATGCTGTGGGGCCCAACTCGCCCTTTGGAAAGAAGCCTGCACGTTGTGCCTTTCAGCTCTAGGGCAAAGTAGCATACCCAGAGCAGAAGTCCTACTTCAGCCAGATCAGGCCTGCATAGAAACTGCGTTTCACAGGACTTTGGAAGAGATGTTCCCGGTAGGCTGTAAGAGCACTGTGCAGAGCGAGTTGTTTCTTAGCTTCCCAAAGAGCTGGAAGCAAGATGCTGTGGGACCCAACTCGCCCCTTTTAAAGAAGCCTGCACCTTGTGCCTTTCAGCTCTAGGGCAAAGAAGGACACCCAGAGCAGAAGACCTACTTCAGCCAGATCAGGCCTGCAAAGAAACTGCGTTTCACAGGCCTTTGGAAGAGATGTTCCCAGTAGGCTGTAAGAGCACTGTGCAGAGCGAGTTGTTTCTTAGCTTCCCAAAGAGCTGGAAGCAAGATGCTGTGGGGCCCAACTCGCCCTTTGGAAAGAAGCCTGCACGTTGCACCTTTCGGCTCTAGGGCAAAGTAGCACGCCCAGAGCAGAAGTCCTACTTCAGCCAGATCAGGCCTGCAAAGAAACTGCGTTTCACAGGCCTTTGGAAGAGATGTTCCCGGTAGGCTGCATGAGGACTGTGCAGAGCGAGTTGTTTCTTAGCTTCCCAAAGAGCTGGAAGCAAGATGCTGTGGGGCCCAACTCGCCCTTTGGAAAGAAGCCTGCACGTTGTGCCTTTCAGCTCTAGGGCAAAGTAGCACACCCAGAGCAGAAGTCCTACTTCAGCCAGATCAGGCCTGCAAAGAAACTGCGTTTCACAGGCCTTTGGAAGAGATGTTCCCGGTAGGCTGTAAGAGCACTGTGCAGAGCGAGTTGTTTCTTAGCTTCTCAAAGAGCTAGAAGCAAGATGCTGTGGGGCCAAACTCGCCCTTTGGAAAGGAGCCTTCACGTTGTGCCTTTCAGCTCTTGGGCAAAGTAGCACACCCAGAGCAGAAGTCCTACTACAGCCAGATCAGGCCTGCAAAGAAACTGCGTTTCAGAATCCTTTGGAAGAGATGTTCCCGGTAGGCTGTAAGAGCACTGTGCAGAGCGAGTTGTTTCTTAGCTTCCCAAAGAGCTGGAAGCAAGATGCTGTGGGGCCCAACTCGCCCTTTGGAAAGAAGCCTGCACGTTGTGCCTTTCAGCTCTAGGGCAAAGTAGCACACCCAGAGCAGAAGTCCTACTTCAGCCAGATCAGGCCTGCAAAGAAACTGCGTTTCACAGGCCTTTGGAAGAGATGCTCCCGGTAGGCTGTAAGAGCACTGTGCAGAGCGAGTTGTTTCTTAGCTTCCCAAAGAGCTGGAAGCAAGATGCTGTGGCTCCCAACTCGCCATTTGGAAAGAAGCCTGCACGTTGCGCCTTTCGGCTCTAGGGCAAAGTAGCACGCCCAGAGCAGAAGTCCTACTTCAGCCAGATCAGGCCTGCAAAGAAACTGCCTTTCACAGGCCTTTGGAAGAGATGTTCCCGGTAGGCTGTAAGAGCACTGTGCAGAGCGAGTTGTTTCTTAGCTTCCCAAAGAGCTGGAAGCAAGATGCTGTGGGGCCCAACTCGCCCTTTGGAAAGAAGCCTGCACGTTGCGCCTTTCGGCTCTAGGGCAAAGTAGCACGCCCAGAGCAGAAGTCCTACTTCAGCCAGATCAGGCCTGCAAAGAAACTGCGTTTCACAGGCCTTTGGAAGAGATGTTCCCGGTAGGCTGTAAGAGCACTGTGCAGAGCGAGTTGTTTCTTAGCTTCCCAAAGAGCTGGAAGCAAGATGCTGTGGGGCCCAACTCGCCCTTTGGAAAGAAGCCTGCACGTTGTGCCTTTCAGCTCTAGGGCAAAGTAGCACACCCAGAGCAGAAGTCCTACTTCAGCCAGATCAGGCCTGCAAAGAAACTGCATTTCACAGGCCTTTGGAAGAGATGCTCCCGGTAGGCTGTAAGAGCACTGTGCAGAGCGAGTTGTTTCTTAGCTTCCCAAAGAGCTGGAAGCAAGATGCTGTGGGGCCCAAATCGCCCTTTGGAAAGAAGCCCGCACGTTGTGCCTTTCGGCTCTAGGGCAAAGTAGCACGCCCAGAGCAGAAGTCCTACTTCAGCCAGATCAGGCCTGCAAAGAAACTGCCTTTCACAGGCCTTTGGAAGAGATGTTCCCGGTAGGCTGTAAGAGCACTGTGCAGAGCGAGTTGTTTCTTACCTTCCCAAAGAGCTGGTAGCAAGATGCTGTGGGGCCCAACTCGCCCTTTGGAAAGAAGCCTGCACGTTGCGCCTTTTGGCTCTAGGGCAAAGTAGCACGCCCAGAGCAGAAGTCCTACTTCAGCCAGATCAGGCCTGCAAAGAAACTGCGTTTCACAGGCCTTTGCAAGAGATGTTCCCCGTAGGCTGTAAGAGCACTGTGCAGAGCGAGTTGTTTCTTAGCTTCCCAAACAGCTGGAAGCAAGATGCTGTGGGGCCCAACTCGCCCTTTGGAAAGAAGCCTGCACGTTGCGCCTTTTAGCTCTAGGGCAAAGTAGCACACGCAGAGCAGAAGTCCTACTTCAGCCAGATCAGGCCTGCAAAGAAACTGCGTTTCACAGGCCTTTGGAAGAGATGCTCCAGGTAGGCTGTAAGAGCACTGTGCAGAGCGAGTTGTTTCTTAGCTTCCCAAAGAGCTGGAAGCAAGATGCTGTGGGGCCCAACTCGCACTTTGGAAAGAAGCCTGCACGTTGTGCCTTTCAGCTCTAGGGCAAAGTAGCACACCCAGAGCAGAAGTCCTACTTCAGCCAGATCAGGCCTGCAAAGAAACTGCGTTTCACAGGCCTTTGGAAGAGATGTTCCCGGTAGGCTGTAAGAGCACTGTGCAGAGCGAGTTGTTTCTTAGCTTCCCAAAGAGCTGGAAGCAAGATGCTGTGGGGCCCAATCGCCCCTTTTAAAGAAGCCTGCACCTTGTGCCTTTCAGCTCTAGGGCAAAGAAGGACACCCAGAGCAGAAGTCCTACTTCAGCCAGATCAGGCCTGCAAAGAAACTGCGTTTCACAGGCCTTTGGAAGAGATGTTCCCACTAGGCTGTAAGAGCACTGTGCAGAGCGAGTTGTTTCTTAGCTTCCCAAAGAGCTGGAAGCAAGATGCTGTGGGGCCCAACTCGGCCTTTGGAAAGAAGCCTGCACGTTGTGCCTTTCGGCTCTGGGGCAAAGTAGCACACCCAGAGCAGAAGTCCTACTTCAGCCAGATCAGGCCTGCAAAGAAACTGGGTTTCACAGGCCTTTGGAAGAGATGCTCCCGGTAGGCTGTAAGAGCACTGTGCAGAGCGAGTTGTTTCTTAGCTTCCCAAAGAGCTGGAAGCAAGATGCTGTGGGGCCCAACTCGCCCTTTGGAAAGAAGCCTGCACGTTGTGCCTTTCAGCTCTAGGGCAAAGTAGCACACCCAGAGCAGAAGTCCTACTTCAGCCAGATCAGGCCTGCAAAGAAACTGCGTTTCACAATCCTTTGGAAGAGATGTTCCCGGTAGGCTGTAAGAGCACTGTGAAGAGCGAGATGTTTCTTAGCTTCCCAAAGAGCTGGAAGCAAGATGCTGTTGGGCCCAACTCGCACTTTGGAAAGAAGCCTGCACGTTGTGCCTTTCAGCTCTAGGGCAAAGTAGCACACCCAGAGCAGAAGTCCTACTTCAGCCAGATCAGGCCTGCAAAGAAACTGCGTTTCACAGGCCTTTGGAAGAGATGTTCCCGGTAGGCTGTAAGAGCACTGAGCAGAGCGAGTTCTTTCTTAGGTTCCCAAAGAGCTGGAAGCAAGATGCTGTGGGGCCCAACTCGCCCTTTGGAAAGAAGCCTGCACGTTGTGCCTTTCAGCTCTAGGGCAAAGTAGCACACCCAGAGCAGAAGTCCTATTTCATCCAGAATAGGCCTGCAAAGAAACTGGGTTTAACAAGCCTTTGGAAGAGATGTTCCCGGTAGGCTGTAAGAGCACTGTGCAGAGCGAGTTGTTTCTTAGCTTCCCAAAGAGCTGGAAGCAAGATGCTGTGGGGCCCAACTCGCACTTTGGAAAGAAGCCTGCACGTTGTGCCTTTCAGCTCTAGGGCAAAGTAGCACACCCAGAGCAGAAGTCCTACTTCAGCCAGATCAGGCCTGCAAAGAAACTGCGTTTCACAGGCCTTTGGAAGAGATGTTCCCGGTAGGCTGTAAGAGCACTGTGCAGAGCGAGTTGTTTCTTAGCTTCCCAAAGAGCTGGAAGCAAGATGCTGTGGGGCCAAACTCGCCCTTTGGAAAGGAGCCTTCACGTTGTGCCTTTCAGCTCTTGGGCAAAGTAGCACACCCAGAGCAGAAGTCCTACTACAGCCAGATCAGGCCTGCAAAGAAACTGCGTTTCAGAATCCTTTGGAAGAGATGTTCCCGGTAGGCTGTAAGAGCACTGTGCAGAGCCAGTTGTTTCTTAGCTTCCCAAAGAGCTGGAAGCAAGATGCTGTGGGGCCCAACTCGCCCTTTGGAAAGAAGCCTGCACGTTGTGCCTTTCAGCTCTAGGGCAAAGTAGCACACCCAGAGCAGAAGTCCTACTTCAGCCAGATCAGGCCTGCAAAGAAACTGCGTTTCACAGGCCTTTGGAAGAGATGCTCCCGGTAGGCTGTAAGAGCACTGTGCAGAGCGAGTTGTTTCTTAGCTTCCCAAAGAGCTGGAAGCAAGATGATGTGGGGCACAAATCGCCATTTGGAAAGAAGCCTGCACGTTGCGCCTTTTGGCTCTAGGGCAAAGTAGCATACCCAGAGCAGAAGTCCTACTTCAGCCAGATCAGGCCTGCAAAGAAACTGCGTTTCACAGGACTTTGGAAGAGATGTTCCCGGTAGGCTGTAAGAGCACTGTGCAGAGCGAGTTGTTTCTTAGCTTCCCAAAGAGCTGGAAGCAAGATGCTGTGGGACCCAACTCGCCCCTTTTAAAGAAGCCTGCACCTTGTGCCTTTCAGCTCTAGGGCAAAGAAGGACACCCAGAGCAGAAGACCTACTTCAGCCAGATCAGGCCTGCAAAGAAACTGCGTTTCACAGGCCTTTGGAAGAGATGTTCCCACTAGGCTGTAAGAGCACTGTGCAGAGCAAGTTGTTTCTTAGCTTCCCAAAGAGCTGGAAGCAAGATGCTGTGGGGCCCAACTCGCCCTTTGGAAAGAAGCCTGCACGTTGTGCCTTTCAGCTCTAGGGCAAAGTAGCACACCCAGAGCAGAAGTCCTACTACAGCCAGATCAGGCCTGCAAAGAAACTGCGTTTCACAATCCTTTGGAAGAGATGTTCCCGGTAGGCTGTAAGAGCACTGTGCAGAGCCAGTTGTTTCTTAGCTTCCCAAAGAGCTGGAAGCAAGATGCTGTGGGGCCCAACTCGCCCTTTGGAAAGAAGCCTGCACGTTGTGCCTTTCAGCTCTAGGGCAAAGTAGCACACCCAGAGCAGAAGTCCTACTTCAGCCAGATCAGGCCTGCCAAGAAACTGCGTTTCACAGGCCTTTGGAAGAGATGCTCCCGGTAGGCTGTAAGAGCACTGTGCAGAGCGAGTTGTTTCTTAGCTTCCCAAAGAGCTGGAAGCAAGATGCTGTGGGGCCCAACTCGCCATTTGGAAAGAAGCCTGCACGTTGCGCCTTTCGGCTCTAGGGCAAAGTAGCACGCCCAGAGCAGAAGTCCTACTTCAGCCAGATCAGGCCTGCAAAGAAACTGCCTTTCACAGGCCTTTGGAAGAGATGTTCCCGGTAGGCTGTAAGAGCACTGTGCAGAGCGAGTTGTTTCTTAGCTTCCCAAAGAGCTGGAAGCAAGATGCTGTGGGGCCCAACTCGCCCTTTGGAAAGAAGCCTGCACGTTGCGCCTTTCGGCTCTAGGGCAAAGTAGCACGCCCAGAGCAGAAGTCCTACTTCAGCCAGATCAGGCCTGCAAAGAAACTGCGTTTCACAGGCCTTTGGAAGAGATGTTCCCGGTAGGCTGTAAGAGCACTGTGCAGAGCGAGTTGTTTCTTAGCTTCCCAAACAGCTGGAAGCAAGATGCTGTGGGGCCCAACTCGCCCTTTGGAAAGAAGCCTGCACGTTGTGCCTTTCAGCTCTAGGGCAAAGTAGCACACGCAGAGCAGAAGTCCTACTTCAGCCAGATCAGGCCTGCAAAGAAACTGCGTTTCACAGGCCTTTGGAAGAGATGCTCCAGGTAGGCTGTAAGAGCACTGTGCAGAGCGAGTTGTTTCTTAGCTTCCCAAAGAGCTGGAAGCAAGATGCTGTGGGGCCCAACTCGCCCTTTGGAAAGAAGCCTTCACGTTGCGCCTTTCGGCTCTAGGGCAAAGTAGCACGCCCAGAGCAGAAGTCCTACTTCAGCCAGATCAGGCCTGCAAAGAAACTGCGTTTCACAGGCCTTTGGAAGAGATGTTCCCGGTAGGCTGTAAGAGCACTGTGCAGAGCGAGTTGTTTCTTAGCTTCCCAAACAGCTGGAAGCAAGATGCTGTGGGGCCCAACTCGCCCTTTGGAAAGAAGCCTGCACGTTGTGCCTTTCAGCTCTAGGGCAAAGTAGCACACGCAGAGCAGACGTCCTACTTCAGCCAGATCAGGCCTGCAAAGAAACTGCCTTTCACAGGCCTTTGGAAGAGATGCTCCAGGTAGGCTGTAAGAGCACTGTGCAGAGCGAGTTGTTTCTTAGCTTCCCAAAGAGCTGGAAGCAAGATGCTGTGGGGCCCAACTCGCCCTTTGGAAAGAAGCCTGCACGTTGTGCCTTTCAGCTCTAGGGCAAAGTAGCATAACCAGAGCAGAAGTCCTACTTCAGCCAGATCAGGCCTGCATAGAAACTGCGTTTCACAGGACTTTGGAAGAGATGTTCCCGGTAGGCTGTAAGAGCACTGTGCAGAGCGAGTTGTTTCTTAGCTTCCCAAAGAGCTGGAAGCAAGATGCTTTGGGACCCAACTCGCCCCTTTTAAAGAAGCCTGCACCTTGTGCCTTTCAGCTCTAGGGCAAAGAAGGACACCCAGAGCAGAAGACCTACTTCAGCCAGATCAGGCCTGCAAAGAAACTGCGTTTCACAGGCCTTTGGAAGAGATGTTCCCACTAGGCTGTAAGAGCACTGTGCAGAGCAAGTTGTTTCTTAGCTTCCCAAAGAGCTGGAAGCAAGATGCTGTGGGGCCCAACTCGCCCTTTGGAAAGAAGCCTGCACGTTGTGCCTTTCAGCTCTAGGGCAAAGTAGCACACCCAGAGCAGAAGTCCTACTTCAGCCAGATCAGGCCTGCAAAGAAACTGCGTTTCACAGGCCTTTGGAAGAGATGTTCCCGGTAGGCTGCATGAGGACTGTGCAGAGCGAGTTGTTTCTTAGCTTCCCAAAGAGCTGGAAGCAAGATGCTGTGGGGCCCAACTCGCCCTTTGGAAAGAAGCCTGCACGTTGTGCCTTTCAGCTCTAGGGCAAAGTAGCACACCCAGAGCAGAAGTCCTACTTCAGCCAGATCAGGCCTGCAAAGAAACTGCGTTTCACAGGCCTTTGGAAGAGATGTTCCCACTAGGCTGTAAGAGCACTGTGCAGAGCGAGTTGTTTCTTAGCTTCCCAAAGAGCTGGAAGCAAGATGCTGTGGGGCCAAACTCGCCCTTTGGAAAGGAGCCTTCACGTTGTGCCTTTCAGCTCTTGGGCAAAGTAGCACACCCAGAGCAGAAGTCCTACTACAGCCAGATCAGGCCTGCAATGAAACTGCGTTTCACAATCCTTTGGAAGAGATGTTCCCGGTAGGCTGTAAGAGCACTGTGCAGAGCCAGTTGTTTCTTAGCTTCCCAAAGAGCTGGAAGCAAGATGCTGTGGGGCCCAACTCGCCCTTTGGAAAGAAGCCTGCACGTTGTGCCTTTCAGCTCTAGGGCGAAGTAGCAAACCCAGAGCAGAAGTCCTACTTCAGCCAGATCAGGCCTGCAAAGAAACTGCGTTTCACAGGCCTTTGGAAGAGATGCTCCCGGTAGGCTGTAAGAGCACTGTGCAGAGCGAGTTGTTTCTTAGCTTCCCAAAGAGCTGGAAGCAAGATGCTGTGGGGCACAAATCGCCATTTGGAAAGAAGCCTGCACGTTGCGCCTTTCGGCTCTAGGGCAAAGTAGCACGCCCAGAGCAGAAGTCCTACTTCAGCCAGATCAGGCCTGCAAAGAAACTGCCTTTCACAGGCCTTTGGAAGAGATGTTCCCGGTAGGCTGTAAGAGCACTGTGCAGAGCGAGTTGTTTCTTAGCTTCCCAAACAGCTGGAAGCAAGATGCTGTGGGGCCGAACTCGCCCTTTGGAAAGAAGCCTGCACGTTGTGCCTTTCAGCTCTAGGGCAAAGTAGCACACGCAGAGCAGAAGTCCTACTTCAGCCAGATCAGGCCTGCAAAGAAACTGCGTTTCACAGGCCTTTGGAAGAGATGCTCCAGGTAGGCTGTAAGACCACTGTGCAGAGCGAGTTGTTTCTTAGCTTCCCAAAGAGCTGGAAGCAAGATGCTGTGGGGCCCAACTCGCCCTTTGGAAAGAAGCCTGCACGTTGTGCCTTTCAGCTCTAGGGCAAAGTAGCATACCCAGAGCAGAAGTCCTACTTCAGCCAGATCAGGCCTGCATAGAAACTGCGTTTCACAGGACTTTGGAAGAGATGTTCCCGGTAGGCTGTAAGAGCACTGTGCAGAGCGAGTTGTTTCTTAGCTTCCCAAAGAGCTGGAAGCAAGATGCTGTGGGACCCAACTCGCCCCTTTTAAAGAAGCCTGCACCTTGTGCCTTTCAGCTCTAGGGCAAAGAAGGACACCCAGAGCAGAAGACCTACTTCAGCCAGATCAGGCCTGCAAAGAAACTGCGTTTCACAGGCCTTTGGAAGAGATGTTCCCAGTAGGCTGTAAGAGCACTGTGCAGAGCGAGTTGTTTCTTAGCTTCCCAAAGAGCTGGAAGCAAGATGCTGTGGGGCCCAACTCGCCCTTTGGAAAGAAGCCTGCACGTTGCACCTTTCGGCTCTAGGGCAAAGTAGCACGCCCAGAGCAGAAGTCCTACTTCAGCCAGATCAGGCCTGCAAAGAAACTGCGTTTCACAGGCCTTTGGAAGAGATGTTCCCGGTAGGCTGCATGAGGACTGTGCAGAGCGAGTTGTTTCTTAGCTTCCCAAAGAGCTGGAAGCAAGATGCTGTGGGGCCCAACTCGCCCTTTGGAAAGAAGCCTGCACGTTGTGCCTTTCAGCTCTAGGGCAAAGTAGCACACCCAGAGCAGAAGTCCTACTTCAGCCAGATCAGGCCTGCAAAGAAACTGCGTTTCACAGGCCTTTGGAAGAGATGTTCCCGGTAGGCTGTAAGAGCACTGTGCAGAGCGAGTTGTTTCTTAGCTTCTCAAAGAGCTAGAAGCAAGATGCTGTGGGGCCAAACTCGCCCTTTGGAAAGGAGCCTTCACGTTGTGCCTTTCAGCTCTTGGGCAAAGTAGCACACCCAGAGCAGAAGTCCTACTACAGCCAGATCAGGCCTGCAAAGAAACTGCGTTTCAGAATCCTTTGGAAGAGATGTTCCCGGTAGGCTGTAAGAGCACTGTGCAGAGCGAGTTGTTTCTTAGCTTCCCAAAGAGCTGGAAGCAAGATGCTGTGGGGCCCAACTCGCCCTTTGGAAAGAAGCCTGCACGTTGTGCCTTTCAGCTCTAGGGCAAAGTAGCACACCCAGAGCAGAAGTCCTACTTCAGCCAGATCAGGCCTGCAAAGAAACTGCGTTTCACAGGCCTTTGGAAGAGATGCTCCCGGTAGGCTGTAAGAGCACTGTGCAGAGCGAGTTGTTTCTTAGCTTCCCAAAGAGCTGGAAGCAAGATGCTGTGGCTCCCAACTCGCCATTTGGAAAGAAGCCTGCACGTTGCGCCTTTCGGCTCTAGGGCAAAGTAGCACGCCCAGAGCAGAAGTCCTACTTCAGCCAGATCAGGCCTGCAAAGAAACTGCCTTTCACAGGCCTTTGGAAGAGATGTTCCCGGTAGGCTGTAAGAGCACTGTGCAGAGCGAGTTGTTTCTTAGCTTCCCAAAGAGCTGGAAGCAAGATGCTGTGGGGCCCAACTCGCCCTTTGGAAAGAAGCCTGCACGTTGCGCCTTTCGGCTCTAGGGCAAAGTAGCACGCCCAGAGCAGAAGTCCTACTTCAGCCAGATCAGGCCTGCAAAGAAACTGCGTTTCACAGGCCTTTGGAAGAGATGTTCCCGGTAGGCTGTAAGAGCACTGTGCAGAGCGAGTTGTTTCTTAGCTTCCCAAACAGCTGGAAGCAAGATGCTGTGGGGCCCAACTCGCCCTTTGGAAAGAAGCCTGCACGTTGTGCCTTTCAGCTCTAGGGCAAAGTAGCACACGCAGAGCAGAAGTCCTACTTCAGCCAGATCAGGCCTGCAAAGAAACTGCGTTTCACAGGCCTTTGGAAGAGATGCTCCAGGTAGGCTGTAAGACCACTGTGCAGAGCGAGTTGTTTCTTAGCTTCCCAAAGAGCTGGAAGCAAGATGCTGTGGGGCCCAACTCGCCCTTTGGAAAGAAGCCTGCACGTTGTGCCTTTCAGCTCTAGGGCAAAGTAGCATACCCAGAGCAGAAGTCCTACTTCAGCCAGATCAGGCCTGCATAGAAACTGCGTTTCACAGGACTTTGGAAGAGATGTTCCCGGTAGGCTGTAAGAGCACTGTGCAGAGCGAGTTGTTTCTTAGCTTCCCAAAGAGCTGGAAGCAAGATGCTGTGGGACCCAACTCGCCCCTTTTAAAGAAGCCTGCACCTTGTGCCTTTCAGCTCTAGGGCAAAGAAGGACACCCAGAGCAGAAGACCTACTTCAGCCAGATCAGGCCTGCAAAGAAACTGCGTTTCACAGGCCTTTGGAAGAGATGTTCCCACTAGGCTGTAAGAGCACTGTGCAGAGCGAGTTGTTTCTTAGCTTCCCAAAGAGCTGGAAGCAAGATGCTGTGGGGCCCAACTCGCCCTTTGGAAAGAAGCCTGCACGTTGCACCTTTCGGCTCTAGGGCAAAGTAGCACGCCCAGAGCAGAAGTCCTACTTCAGCCAGATCAGGCCTGCAAAGAAACTGCGTTTCACAGGCCTTTGGAAGAGATGTTCCCGGTAGGCTGCATGAGGACTGTGCAGAGCGAGTTGTTTCTTAGCTTCCCAAAGAGCTGGAAGCAAGATGCTGTGGGGCCCAACTCGCCCTTTGGAAAGAAGCCTGCACGTTGTGCCTTTCAGCTCTAGGGCAAAGTAGCACACCCAGAGCAGAAGTCCTACTTCAGCCAGATCAGGCCTGCAAAGAAACTGCGTTTCACAGGCCTTTGGAAGAGATGTTCCCACTAGGCTGTAAGAGCACTGTGCAGAGCGAGTTGTTTCTTAGCTTCCCAAAGAGCTGGAAGCAAGATGCTGTGGGGCCCAACTCGCCCTTTGGAAAGAAGCCTGCACGTTGTGCCTTTCAGCTCTAGGGCAAAGTAGCACACCCAGAGCAGAAGTCCTACTTCAGCCAGATCAGGCCTGCAAAGAAACTGCGTTTCACAGGCCTTTGGAAGAGATGTTCCCGGTGGGCTGCATGAGGACTGTGCAGAGCGAGTTGTTTCTTAGCTTCCCAAAGAGCTGGAAGCAAGACGCTGTGGGGCCCAACTCGCACTTTCTAAAGAAGCCTGCACGTTGTGCCTTTCAGCTCTAGGGCAAAGTAGCACACCCAGAGCAGAAGTCCTACTTCAGCCAGATCAGGCCTGCAAAGAAACTGCGTTTAACAGGCCTTTGGAAGAGATGTTCCCGGTAGGCTGTAAGAGCACTGTGCAGAGCGAGTTGTTTCTTAGCTTCCCAAAGAGCTGGAAGCAAGATGCTGTGGGGCCCAACTCGCCCTTTGGAAAGAAGCCTGCACGTTGTGCCTTTCAGCTCTAGGGCAAAGTAGCACACCCAGAGCAGAAGTCCTACTTCAGCCAGATCAGGCCTGCAAAGAAACTGCGTTTCACAATCCTTTGGAAGAGATGTTCCCGGTAGGCTGTAAGAGCACTGTGAAGAGCGAGTTGTTTCTTAGATTCCCAAAGAGCTGGAAGCAAGATGCTGTGGGGCCCAACTCGCCCTTTGGAAAGAAGCCTGCACGTTGTGCCTTTCAGCTCTAGGGCGAAGTAGCACACCCAGAGCAGAAGTCCTACTTCAGCCAGATCAGGCCTGCAAAGAAACTGCGTTTCACAGGCCTTTGGAAGAGATGCTCCCGGTAGGCTGTAAGAGCACTGTGCAGAGCGAGTTGTTTCTTAGCTTCCCAAAGAGCTGGAAGCAAGATGCTGTGGGGCACAAATCGCCATTTGGAAAGAAGCCTGCACGTTGCGCCTTTCGGCTCTAGGGCAAAGTAGCACGCCCAGAGCAGAAGTCCTACTTCAGCCAGATCAGGCCTGCAAAGAAACTGCCTTTCACAGGCCTTTGGAAGAGATGTTCCCGGTAGGCTGTAAGAGCACTGTGCAGAGCGAGTTGTTTCTTAGCTTCCCAAACAGCTGGAAGCAAGATGCTGTGGGGCCCAACTCGCCCTTTGGAAAGAAGCCTGCACGTTGTGCCTTTCAGCTCTAGGGCAAAGTAGCACACGCAGAGCAGAAGTCCTACTTCAGCCAGATCAGGCCTGCAAAGAAACTGCGTTTCACAGGCCTTTGGAAGAGATGCTCCAGGTAGGCTGTAAGACCACTGTGCAGAGCGAGTTGTTTCTTAGCTTCCCAAAGAGCTGGAAGCAAGATGCTGTGGGGCCCAACTCGCCCTTTGGAAAGAAGCCTGCACGTTGTGCCTTTCAGCTCTAGGGCAAAGTAGCATACCCAGAGCAGAAGTCCTACTTCAGCCAGATCAGGCCTGCATAGAAACTGCGTTTCACAGGACTTTGGAAGAGATGTTCCCGGTAGGCTGTAAGAGCACTGTGCAGAGCGAGTTGTTTCTTAGCTTCCCAAAGAGCTGGAAGCAAGATGCTGTGGGACCCAACTCGCCCCTTTTAAAGAAGCCTGCACCTTGTGCCTTTCAGCTCTAGGGCAAAGAAGGACACCCAGAGCAGAAGACCTACTTCAGCCAGATCAGGCCTGCAAAGAAACTGCGTTTCACAGGCCTTTGGAAGAGATGTTCCCAGTAGGCTGTAAGAGCACTGTGCAGAGCGAGTTGTTTCTTAGCTTCCCAAAGAGCTGGAAGCAAGATGCTGTGGGGCCCAACTCGCCCTTTGGAAAGAAGCCTGCACGTTGCACCTTTCGGCTCTAGGGCAAAGTAGCACGCCCAGAGCAGAAGTCCTACTTCAGCCAGATCAGGCCTGCAAAGAAACTGCGTTTCACAGGCCTTTGGAAGAGATGTTCCCGGTAGGCTGCATGAGGACTGTGCAGAGCGAGTTGTTTCTTAGCTTCCCAAAGAGCTGGAAGCAAGATGCTGTGGGGCCCAACTCGCCCTTTGGAAAGAAGCCTGCACGTTGTGCCTTTCAGCTCTAGGGCAAAGTAGCACACCCAGAGCAGAAGTCCTACTTCAGCCAGATCAGGCCTGCAAAGAAACTGCGTTTCACAGGCCTTTGGAAGAGATGTTCCCGGTAGGCTGTAAGAGCACTGTGCAGAGCGAGTTGTTTCTTAGCTTCTCAAAGAGCTAGAAGCAAGATGCTGTGGGGCCAAACTCGCCCTTTGGAAAGGAGCCTTCACGTTGTGCCTTTCAGCTCTTGGGCAAAGTAGCACACCCAGAGCAGAAGTCCTACTACAGCCAGATCAGGCCTGCAAAGAAACTGCGTTTCAGAATCCTTTGGAAGAGATGTTCCCGGTAGGCTGTAAGAGCACTGTGCAGAGCGAGTTGTTTCTTAGCTTCCCAAAGAGCTGGAAGCAAGATGCTGTGGGGCCCAACTCGCCCTTTGGAAAGAAGCCTGCACGTTGTGCCTTTCAGCTCTAGGGCAAAGTAGCACACCCAGAGAGAAGTCCTACTTCAGCCAGATCAGGCCTGCAAAGAAACTGCGTTTCACAGGCCTTTGGAAGAGATGCTCCCGGTAGGCTGTAAGAGCACTGTGCAGAGCGAGTTGTTTCTTAGCTTCCCAAAGAGCTGGAAGCAAGATGCTGTGGCTCCCAACTCGCCATTTGGAAAGAAGCCTGCACGTTGCGCCTTTCGGCTCTAGGGCAAAGTAGCACGCCCAGAGCAGAAGTCCTACTTCAGCCAGATCAGGCCTGCAAAGAAACTGCCTTTCACAGGCCTTTGGAAGAGATGTTCCCGGTAGGCTGTAAGAGCACTGTGCAGAGCGAGTTGTTTCTTAGCTTCCCAAAGAGCTGGAAGCAAGATGCTGTGGGGCCCAACTCGCCCTTTGGAAAGAAGCCTGCACGTTGCGCCTTTCGGCTCTAGGGCAAAGTAGCACGCCCAGAGCAGAAGTCCTACTTCAGCCAGATCAGGCCTGCAAAGAAACTGCGTTTCACAGGCCTTTGGAAGAGATGTTCCCGGTAGGCTGTAAGAGCACTGTGCAGAGCGAGTTGTTTCTTAGCTTCCCAAACAGCTGGAAGCAAGATGCTGTGGGGCCCAACTCGCCCTTTGGAAAGAAGCCTGCACGTTGTGCCTTTCAGCTCTAGGGCAAAGTAGCACACGCAGAGCAGAAGTCCTACTTCAGCCAGATCAGGCCTGCAAAGAAACTGCGTTTCACAGGCCTTTGGAAGAGATGCTCCAGGTAGGCTGTAAGACCACTGTGCAGAGCGAGTTGTTTCTTAGCTTCCCAAAGAGCTGGAAGCAAGATGCTGTGGGGCCCAACTCGCCCTTTGGAAAGAAGCCTGCACGTTGTGCCTTTCAGCTCTAGGGCAAAGTAGCATACCCAGAGCAGAAGTCCTACTTCAGCCAGATCAGGCCTGCATAGAAACTGCGTTTCACAGGACTTTGGAAGAGATGTTCCCGGTAGGCTGTAAGAGCACTGTGCAGAGCGAGTTGTTTCTTAGCTTCCCAAAGAGCTGGAAGCAAGATGCTGTGGGACCCAACTCGCCCCTTTTAAAGAAGCCTGCACCTTGTGCCTTTCAGCTCTAGGGCAATGAAGGACACCCAGAGCAGAAGACCTACTTCAGCCAGATCAGGCCTGCAAAGAAACTGCGTTTCACAGGCCTTTGGAAGAGATGTTCCCACTAGGCTGTAAGAGCACTGTGCAGAGCGAGTTGTTTCTTAGCTTCCCAAAGAGCTGGAAGCAAGATGCTGTGGGGCCCAACTCGCCCTTTGGAAAGAAGCCTGCACGTTGCACCTTTCGGCTCTAGGGCAAAGTAGCACGCCCAGAGCAGAAGTCCTACTTCAGCCAGATCAGGCCTGCAAAGAAACTGCGTTTCACAGGCCTTTGGAAGAGATGTTCCCGGTAGTCTGTAAGAGCACTGTGCAGAGCGAGTTGTTTCTTAGCTTCCCAAACACCTGGAAGCAAGATGCTGTGGGGCCCAACTCGCCCTTTGGAAAGAAGCCTGCACGTTGTGCCTTTCAGCTCTAGGGCAAAGTAGCACACCCAGAGCAGAAGTCCTACTTCAGCCAGATCTGGCCTGCAAAGAAACTGCGTTTCACAGGCCTTTGGAAGAGATGTTCCCGGTAGGCTGCATGAGGACTGTGCAGAGCGAGTTGTTTCTTAGCTTCCCAAAGAGCTGGAAGCAAGATGCTGTGGGGCCCAACTCGCCCTTTGGAAAGAAGCCTGCACGTTGTGCCTTTCAGCTCTAGGGCAAAGTAGCACACCCAGAGCAGAAGTCCTACTTCAGCCAGATCAGGCCTGCAAAGAAACTGCGTTTCACAGGCCTTTGGAAGAGATGTTCCCACTAGGCTGTAAGAGCACTGTGCAGAGCGAGTTGTTTCTTAGCTTCCCAAAGAGCTGGAAGCAAGATGCTGTGGGGCCCAACTCGCCCTTTGGAAAGAAGCCTGCACGTTGTGCCTTTCAGCTCTAGGGCAAAGTAGCACACCCAGAGCAGAAGTCCTACTTCAGCCAGATCAGGCCTGCAAAGAAACTGCGTTTCACAGGCCTTTGGAAGAGATGTTCCCGGTGGGCTGCATGAGGACTGTGCAGAGCGAGTTGTTTCTTAGCTTCCCAAAGAGCTGGAAGCAAGACGCTGTGGGGCCCAACTCGCACTTTCTAAAGAAGCCTGCACGTTGTGCCTTTCAGCTCTAGGGCAAAGTAGCACACCCAGAGCAGAAGTCCTACTTCAGCCAGATCAGGCCTGCAAAGAAACTGCGTTTAACAGGCCTTTGGAAGAGATGTTCCCGGTAGGCTGTAAGAGCACTGTGCAGAGCGAGTTGTTTCTTAGCTTCACAAAGAGCTGGAAGCAAGATGCTGTGGGGCCCAACTCGCCCTTTGGAAAGAAGCCTGCACGTTGTGCCTTTCAGCTCTAGGGCAAAGTAGCACACCCAGAGCAGAAGTCCTACTTCAGCCAGATCAGGCCTGCAAAGAAACTGCGTTTCACAATCCTTTGGAAGAGATGTTCCCGGTAGGCTGTAAGAGCACTGTGAAGAGCGAGTTGTTTCTGAGATTCCCAAAGAGCTGGAAGCAAGATGCTGTGGGGCCCAACTCGCACTTTGGAAAGAAGCCTGCACGTTGTGCCTTTCAGCTCTAGGGCAAAGTAGCACACCCAGAGCAGAAGTCCTACTTCAGCCAGATCAGGCCTGCAAAGAAACTGCGTTTCACAGGCCTTTGGAAGAGATGTTCCCGGTAGGCTGTAAGAGCACTGAGCAGAGCGAGTTCTTTCTTAGGTTCCCAAAGAGCTGGAAGCAAGATGCTGTGGGGCCCAACTCGCCCTTTGGAAAGAAGCCTGCACGTTGTGCCTTTCAGCTCTAGGGCAAAGTAGCACACCCAGAGCAGAAGTCCTACTTCATCCAGAATAGGCCTGCAAAGAAACTGGGTTTAACAAGCCTTTGGAAGAGATGTTCCCGGTAGGCTGTAAGAGCACTGTGCAGAGCGAGTTGTTTCTTAGCTTCCGAAAGAGCTGGAAGCAAGATGCTGTGGGGCCCAACTCGCACTTTGGAAAGAAGCCTGCACGTTGTGCCTTTCAGCTCTAGGGCAAAGTAGCACACCCAGAGCAGAAGTCCTACTTCAGCCAGATCAGGCCTGCAAAGAAACTGCGTTTCACAGGCCTTTGGAAGAGATGTTCCCGGTAGGCTGTAAGAGCACTGTGCAGAGCGAGTTGTTTCTTAGCTTCCCAAAGAGCTGGAAGCAAGATGCTGTGGGGCCCAACTCGCCCTTTGGAAAGAAGCCTGCACGTTGTGCCTTTCAGCTCTAGGGCAAAGTTGCACACCAAGAGCAGAAGTCCTACTTCAGCCAGATAAGGCCTGCAAAGAAACTGCGTTTTACAGGCCTTTGGAAGAGATGTTCCCGGTAGGCTGTAAGAGCACTGTGCAGAGCGAGTTGTTTCTTAGCTTCCCAAAGAGCTGGAAGCAAGATGCTGTGGGGCCAAACTCGCCCTTTGGAAAGGAGCCTTCACGTTGTGCCTTTCAGAACTAGGGCAAAGTAGCACACCCAGAGCAGAAGTCCTACTACAGCCAGATCAGGCCTGCAAAGAAACTGCGTTTCACAATCCTTTGGAAGAGATGTTCCCGGTAGGCTGTAAGAGCACTGTGCAGAGCGAGTTGTTTCTTAGCTTCCCAAAGAGCTGGAAGCAAGATGCTGTGGGGCCCAACTCGCCCTTTGGAAAGAAGCCTGCACGTTGTGCCTTTCAGCTCTAGGGCAAAGTAGCACACCCAGAGCAGAAGTCCTACTTCAGCCAGATCAGGCCTGCAAAGAAACTGCATTTCACAGGCCTTTGGAAGAGATGCTCCCGGTAGGCTGTAAGAGCACTGTGCAGAGCGAGTTGTTTCTTAGCTTCCCAAAGAGCTGGAAGCAAGATGCTGTGGGGCCCAAATCGCCATTTGGAAAGAAGCCCGCACGTTGTGCCTTTCGGCTCTAGGGCAAAGTAGCACGCCCAGAGCAGAAGTCTTACTTCAGCCAGATCAGGCCTGCAAAGAAACTGCCTTTCACAGGCCTTTGGAAGAGATGTTCCCGGTAGGCTGTAAGAGCACTGTGCAGAGCGAGTTGTTTCTTACCTTCCCAAAGAGCTGGTAGCAAGATGCTGTGGGGCCCAACTCGCCCTTTGGAAAGAAGCCTGCACGTTGCGCCTTTCGGCTCTAGGGCAAAGTAGCACGCCCAGAGCAGAAGTCCTACTTCAGCCAGATCAGGCCTGCAAAGAAACTGCGTTTCACAGGCCTTTGCAAGAGATGTTCCCAGTAGGCTGTAAGAGCACTGTGCAGAGCGAGTTGTTTCTTAGCTTCCCAAACAGCTGGAAGCAAGATGCTGTGGGGCCCAACTCGCCCTTTGGAAAGAAGCCTGCACGTTGCGCCTTTCAGCTCTAGGGCAAAGTAGCACACGCAGAGCAGAAGTCCTACTTCAGCCAGATCAGGCCTGCAAAGAAACTGCGTTTCACAGGCCTTTGGAAGAGATGCTCCAGGTAGGCTGTAAGAGCACTGTGCAGAGCGAGTTGTTTCTTAGCTTCCCAAAGAGCTGGAAGCAAGATGCTGTGGGGCCCAACTCGCCCTTTGGAAAGAAGCCTGAACGTTGTGCCTTTCAGCTCTAGGGCAAAGTAGCACACCCAGAGCAGAAGTCCTACTTCAGCCAGATCAGGCCTGCAAAGAAACTGCGTTTCACAGGCCTTTGGAAGAGATGTTCCCGGTAGGCTGTAAGAGCACTGTGCAGAGCGAGTTGTTTCTTAGCTTCCCAAAGAGCTGGAAGCAAGATGCTGTGGGGCCCAATCGCCCCTTTTAAAGAAGCCTGCACCTTGTGCCTTTCAGCTCTAGGGCAAAGAAGGACACCCAGAGCAGAAGTCCTACTTCAGCCAGATCAGGCCTGCAAAGAAACTGCGTTACACAGGCCTTTGGAAGAGATGTTCCCACTAGGCTGTAAGAGCACTGTGCAGAGCGAGTTGTTTCTTAGCTTCCCAAAGAGCTGGAAGCAAGATGCTGTGGGGCCCAACTCGCCCTTTGGAAAGAAGCCTGCACGTTGTGCCTTTCAGCTCTGGGGCAAAGTAGCACACCCAGAGCAGAAGTCCTACTTCAGCCAGATCAGGCCTGCAAAGAAACTGCGTTTCACAGGCCCTTGGAAGAGATGCTCCCGGTAGGCTGTAAGAGCACTGTGCAGAGCGAGTTGTTTCTTAGCTTCCCAAAGAGCTGGAAGCAAGATGCTGTGGGGCCCAAATCGCCATTTGGAAAGAAGCCTGCACGTTGTGCCTTTCGGCTCTAGGGCAAAGTAGCACGCCCAGAGCAGAAGTCCTACTTCAGCCAGATCAGGCCTGCAAAGAAACTGCCTTTCACAGGCCTTTGGAAGAGATGTTCCCGGTAGGCTGTAAGAGCACTGTGAAGAGCGAGTTGTTTCTTAGCTTCCCAAAGAGCTGGAAGCAAGATGCTGTGGGGCCCAACTCGCCCTTTGGAAAGAAGCCTGCACGTTGCACCTTTCGGCTCTAGGGCAAAGTAGCACGCCCAGAGCAGAAGTCCTACTTCAGCCAGATCAGGCCTGCAAAGTAACTGCGTTTCACAGGCCTTTGGAAGAGATGTTCCCGGTAGGCTGTAAGAGCACTGTGCAGAGCGAGTTGTTTCTTAGCTTCCCAAACAGCTGGAAGCAAGATGCTGTGGGGCCCAACTCGCCCTTTGGAAAGAAGCCTGCACGTTGTGCCTTTCAGCTCTAGGGCAAAGTAGCACACGCAGAGCAGAAGTCCTACTTCAGCCAGATCAGGCCTGCAAAGAAACTGCATTTCACAGGCCTTTGGAAGAGATGCTCCAGGTAGGCTGTAAGAGCACTGTGCAGAGCGAGTTGTTTCTTAGCTTCCCAAAGAGCTGGAAGCAGGATGCTGTGGGGCCCAACTCGCCCTTTGGAAAGAAGCCTGCACGTTGTGCCTTTCAGCTCTAGGGCAAAGTAGCACACCCAGAGCAGAAGTCCTACTTCAGCCAGATCAGGCCTGCAAAGAAACTGCGTTTCACAGGCCTTTGGAAGAGATGTTCCCGGTAGGCTGTAAGAGCACTGTGCAGAGCGAGTTGTTTCTTAGCTTCCCAAAGAGCTGGAAGCAAGATGCTGTGGGGCCCAACTCGCCCCTTTTAAAGAAGCCAGCACCTTGTGCCTTTCAGCTCTAGGGCAAAGAAGGACACCCAGAGCAGAAGTCCTACTTCAGCCAGATCAGGCCTGCAAAGAAACTGCGTTTCACAGGCCTTTGGAAGAGATGTTCCCACTAGGCTGTAAGAGCACTGTGCAGAACGAGTTGTTTCTTAGCTTCCCAAAGAGCTGGAAGCAAGATGCTGTGGGGCCCAACTCGCCCTTTGGAAAGAAGCCTGCACGTTGTGCCTTTCAGCTCTAGGGCAAAGTAGCACACCCAGAGCAGAAGTCCTACTTCATCCAGATCAGGCCTGCAAAGAAACTGCGTTTCACAGGCCTTTGGAAGAGATGTTCCCGGTAGGCTGTAAGAGCACTGTGCAGAGCGAGTTGTTTCTTAGCTTCCCAAAGAGCTGGAAGCAAGATGCTGTGGGGCCCAACTCGCCCTTTGGAAAGAAGCCTGCACGTTGTGCCTTTCAGCTCTAGGGCAAAGTAGCACACCCAGAGCAGAAGTCCTACTTCAGCCAGATCAGGCCTGCAAAGAAACTGCGTTTCACAGGCCTTTGGAAGAGATGTTCCCGGTAGGCTGTAAGAGCACTGTGCAGAGCGAGTTGTTTCTTAGCTTGCCAAAGAGCTGGAAGCAAGATGCTGTGGGGCCCAACTCGCCCTTTGGAAAGAAGCCTGCACGTTGTGCCTTTCAGCTCTAGGGCAAAGTAGCACACCCAGAGCAGAAGTCCTACTTCAGCCAGATCAGGCCTGCAAAGAAACTGCGTTTCACAGGCCTTTGGAAGAGATGTTCAGGGTAGGCTGCATGAGGACTGTGCAGAGCGAGTTGTTTCTTAGCTTCCCAAAGAGCTGGAAGCAAGATGCTGTGGGGCCCAACTCGCCCTTTGGAAAGAAGCCTGCACGTTGTGCCTTTCAGCTCTAGGGCAAAGTAGCACACCCAGAGCAGAAGTCCTACTTCAGCCAGATCAGGCCTGCAAAGAAACTGCGTTTCACAGGCCTTTGGAAGAGATGTTCCCGGTAGGCTGTAAGAGCACTGTGCAGAGCGAGTTGTTTCTTAGCTTCCCAAAGAGCTGGAAGCAAGATGCTGTGGGGCCCAACTCGCCCTTTGGAAAGGAGCCTGCACGTTGTGCCTTTCAGCTCTAGGGCAAAGTAGCACACCCAGAGCAGAAGTCCTACTTCAGCCAGATCCGGCCTGCAAAGAAACTGCGTTTCACAATCCTTTGGAAGAGATGTTCCCGGTAGGCTGTAAGAGCACTGTGCGGAGCGAGTTGTTTCTTAGCTTCCCAAAGAGCTGGAAGCAAGATGCTGTGGGGCCCAACTCGCACTTTGGAAAGAAGCCTGCACGTTGCACCTTTCAGCTCTAGGGCAAAGTAGCACACCCAGAGCAGAAGTCCTACTTCAGCCAGATCAGGCCTGCAAAGAAACTGCGTTTCACAGGCCTTTGGAAGAGATGTTCCCGGTAGGCTGTAAGAGCACTGAGCAGAGCGAGTTCTTTCTTAGGTTCCCAAAGAGCTGGAAGCAAGATGCTGTGGGGCCCAACTCGCCCTTTGGAAAGAAGCCTGCACGTTGTGCCTTTCAGCTCTAGGGCAAAGTAGCACACCCAGAGCAGAAGTTCTACTTCATCCAGAATAGGCCTGCAAAGAAACTGGGATTAACAAGCCTTTGGAAGAGATGTTCCCGGTAGGCTGTAAGAGCACTGTGCAGAGCGAGTTGTTTCTTAGCTTCCCAAAGAGCTGGAAGCAAGATGCTGTGGGGCCCAACTCGCACTTTGGAAAGAAGCCTGCACGTTGTGCCTTTCAGCTCTAGGGCAATGTAGCACACCCAGAGCAGAAGTCCTACTTCAGCCAGATCAGGCCTGCAAAGAAACTGCGTTTCACAGGCCTTTGGAAGAGATGTTCCCGGTAGGCTGTAAGAGCACTGTGCAGAGCGAGTTGTTTCTTAGCTTCCCAAAGAGCTGGAAGCAAGATGCTGTGGGGCCCAACTCGCCCTTTGGAAAGAAGCCTGCACGTTGTGCCTTTCAGCTCTAGGGCAAAGTAGCACACCCAGAGCAGAAGTCCTACTTCAGCCAGATAAGGCCTGCAAAGAAACTGTGTTTCACAGGCCTTTGGAAGAGATGTTCCCGGTAGGCTGTAAGAGCACTGTGCAGAGCGAGTTGTTTCTTAGCTTCCCAAAGAGCTGGAAGCAAGATGCTGTGGGGCCAAACTCGCCCTTTGGAAAGGAGCCTTCACGTTGTGCCTTTCAGAACTAGGGCAAAGTAGCACACCCAGAGCAGAAGTCCTACTACAGCCAGATCAGGCCTGCAAAGAAACTGCGTTTCACAATCCTTTGGAAGAGATGTTCCCGGTAGGCTGTAAGAGCACTGTGCAGAGCGAGTTGTTTCTTAGCTTCCCAAAGAGCTGGAAGCAAGATGCTGTGGGGCCCAACTCGCCCTTTGGAAAGAAGCCTGCACGTTGTGCCTTTCAGCTCTAGGGCAAAGTAGCACGCCCAGAGCAGAAGTCCTACTTCAGCCAGATCAGGCCTGCAAAGAAACTGCGTTTCACAGGCCTTTGGAAGAGATGTTCCCGGTAGGCTGTAAGAGCACTGAGCAGAGCGAGTTCTTTCTTAGGTTCCCAAAGAGCTGGAAGCAAGATGCTGTGGGGCCCAACTCGCCCTTTGGAAAGAAGCCTGCACGTTGTGCCTTTCAGCTCTAGGGCAAAGTAGCACACCCAGAGCAGAAGTCCTACTTCATCCAGAATAGGCCTGCAAAGAAACTGGGTTTAACAAGCCTTTGGAAGAGATGTTCCCGGTAGGCTGTAAGAGCACTGTGCAGAGCGAGTTGTTTCTTAGCTTCCCAAAGAGCTGGAAGCAAGATGCTGTGGGGCCCAACTCGCCCCTTGGAAAGAAGCCTGCACGTTGTGCCATTCAGCTCTAGGGCAATGTAGCACACCCAGAGCAGAAGTCCTACTTCAGCCAGATCAGGCCTGCAAAGAAACTGCGTTTCACAGGCCTTTGGAAGAGATGTTCCCGGTAGGCTGTAAGAGCACTGGGCAGAGCGAGTTGTTTCTTAGCTTCCCAAAGAGCTGGAAGCAAGATGCTGTGGGGCCCAACTCGCCCTTTGGAAAGAAGCCTGCACGTTGTGCCTTTCAGCTCTAGGGCAAAGTAGCACACCCAGAGCAGAAGTCCTACTTCAGCCAGATCAGGCCTGCAAAGAAACTGCGTTTCACAGGCCTTTGGAAGAGATGTTCCCGGTAGGCTGCATGAGGACTGTGCAGAGAGAGTTGTTTCTTAGCTTCCCAAAGAGCTGGAAGCAAGATGCTGTGGGGCCCAACTCGCCCTTTGGAAAGAAGCCTGCACGTTGTGCCTTTCAGCTCTAGGGCAAAGTAGCACACCCAGAGGAGAAGTCCTACTTCAGCCAGATCAGGCCTGCAAAGAAACTGCGTTTCACAGGCCTTTGGAAGAGATGTTCCCGGTAGGCTGTAAGAGCACTGTGCAGAGCGAGTTGTTTCTTAGCTTCCCAAAGAGCTGGAAGCAAGATGCTGTGGGGCCCAACTCGCCCTTTGGAAAGGAGCCTGCACGTTGTGCCTTTCAGCTCTAGGGCAAAGTAGCACACCCAGAGCAGAAGTCCTACTTCAGCCAGATCAGGCCTGCAAAGAAACTGCGTTTCACAGGCCTTTGGAAGAGATGTTCCCACTAGGCTGTAAGAGCACTGTGCAGAGCGAGTTGTTTCTTAGCTTCCCAAAGAGCTGGAAGCAAGATGCTGTGTAGCCCAACTCGCCCTTTGGAAAGAGCCTGCACGTTGTGCCTTTCAGCTCTAGGGCTAAGTAGCACACCCAGAGAAGAAGTCCTACTTCAGCCAGATCAGGTCTGCAAAGAAACTGCGTTTCACAGGCCTTTGGAAGAGAGGCTCCCGGTAGGCTGTAAGAGCACTGTGCAGAGCGAGTTGTTTCTTAGCTTCCCAAAGAGCTGGAAGCAAGATGCTGTGGGGCCCAAATCGCCATTTGGAAAGAAGCCTGCACGTTGTGCCTTTCGGCTCTAGGGCAAAGTAGCACGCCCAGAGCAGAAGTCCTACTTCAGCCAGATCAGGCCTGCAAAGAAACTGCCTTTCACAGGCCTTTGGAAGAGATGTTCCCGGTAGGCTGTAAGAGCACTGTGCAGAGCGAGTTGTTTCTTAGCTTCCCAAAGAGCTGGAAGCAAGATGCTGTGGGGCCCAACTCGCCCTTTGGAAAGAAGCCTGCACGTTGCGCCTTTCGGCTCTAGGGCAAAGTAGCACGCCCAGAGCAGAAGTCCTACTTCAGCCAGATCAGGCCTGCAAAGAAACTGCGTTTCACAGGCCTTTGGAAGAGATGTTCCCAGTTGGCTGTAAGAGCACTGTGCAGAGCGAGTTGTTTCTTAGCTTCCCAAACAGCTGGAAGCAAGATGCTGTGGGGCCCAACTCGCCCTTTGGAAAGAAGCCTGCACGTTGTGCCTTTCAGCTCTAGGGCAAAGTAGCACACCCAGAGCAGAAGTCCTACTTCTGCCAGATCAGGCCTGCAAAGAAACTGCGTTTAACAGGCCTTTGGAAGAGATGCTCCAGGTAGGCTGTAAGAGCACTGTGCAGAGCGAGTTGTTTCTTAGCTTCCCAAAGAGCTGGAAGCAAGATGCTGTGGGGCCCAACTCGCCCTTTGGAAAGAAGCCTGCACGTTGTGCCTTTCAGCTCTAGGGCAAAGAAGGACACCCAGAGCAGAAGTCCTACTTCAGCCAGATCAGGCCTGCAAAGAAACTGCGTTTCACAGGCCTTTGGAAGAGATGTTCCCACTAGGCTGTAAGAGCACTGTGCAGAGCGAGTTGTTTCTTAGCTTCCCAAAGAGCTGGAAGCAAGATGCTGTGGGGCCCAACTCGCCCTTTGGAAAGAAGCCTGCACGTTGTGCCTTTCAGCTCTAGGGCAAAGTAGCACACCCAGAGCAGAAGTCCTACTTCAGCCAGATCAGGCCTGCAAAGAAACTGCGTTTCACAGGCCTTTGGAAGAGATGTTCCCGGTAGGCTGTAAGAGCACTGAGCAGAGCGAGTTCTTTCTTAGGTTCCCAAAGAGCTGGAAGCAAGATGCTGTGGGGCCCAACTCGCCCTTTGGAAAGAAGCCTGCACGTTGTGCCTTTCAGCTCTAGGGCAAAGTAGCACACCCAGAGCAGAAGTCCTATTTCATCCAGAATAGGCCTGCAAAGAAACTGGGTTTAACAAGCCTTTGAAAGAGATGTTCCCGGTAGGCTGTAAGAGCACTGTGCAGAGCGAGTTGTTTCTTAGCTTCCCAAAGAGCTGGAAGCAAGATGCTGTGGGGCCAACTCGCACTTTGGAAAGAAGCCTGCACGTTGTGCCTTTCAGCTCTAGGGCAAAGTAGCACACCCAGAGCAGAAGTCCTACTTCAGCCAGATCAGGCCTGCAAAGAAACTGCGTTTCACAGGCCTTTGGAAGAGATGCTCCCGGTAGGCTGTAAGAGCACTGTGCAGAGCGAGTTGTTTCTTAGCTTCCCAAAGAGCTGGAAGCAAGATGCTGTGGGGCCAAACTCGCCCTTAGGAAAGGAGCCTTCACGTTGTGCCTTTCAGCTCTAGGGCAAAGTAGCACACCCAGAGCAGAAGTCCTACTACAGCCAGATCAGGCCTGCAAAGAAACTGCGTTTCACAATCCTTTGGAAAAGATGTTCCCGGTAGGCTGTAAGAGCACTGTGCAGAGCGAGTTGTTTCTTAGCTTCCCAAAGAGCTGGAAGCAAGATGCTGTGGGGCCCAACTCGCCCTTTGGAAAGAAGCCTGCACGTTGTGCCTTTCAGCTCTAGGGCAAAGTAGCACACCCAGAGCAGAAGTCCTACTTCAGCCAGATCAGGCCTGCAAAGAAACTGCGTTTCACAGGCCTTTGGAAGAGATGCTCCCGGTAGGCTGTAAGAGCACTGTGCAGAGCGAGTTGTTTCTTAGCTTCCCAAAGAGCTGGAAGCAAGATGCTGTGGGGCCCAAATCGCCATTTGGAAAGAAGCCTGCACGTTGCGCCCTTCGGCTCTAGGGCAAAGTAGCATGCCCAGAGCAGAAGTCCTACTTCAGCCAGATCAGGCCTGCAAAGAAACTGCCTTTCACAGGCCTTTGGAAGAGATGTTCCCGGTAGGCTGTAAGAGCACTGTGCAGAGCGAGTTGTTTCTTAGCTTCCCAAAGAGCTGGAAGCAAGATGCTGTGGGGCCCAACTCGCCCTTTGGAAAGAAGCCTGCACGTTGCGCCTTTCGGCTCTAGGGCAAAGTAGCACGCCCAACGCAGAAGTCCTACTTCAGCCAGATCAGGCCTGCAAAGAAACTGCGTTTCACAGGCCTTTGGAAGAGATGTTCCCGGTAGGCTGTAAGAGCACTGTGCAGAGCGAGTTGTTTCTTAGCTTCCCAAAGAGCTGGAAGCAAGATGCTGTGGGACCCAACTCGCCCCTTTTAAAGAAGCCTGCACCTTGTGCCTTTCAGCTCTAGGGCAAAGAAGGACACCCAGAGCAGAAGTCCTACTTCAGCCAGATCAGGCCTGCAAAGAAACTGCGTTTCACAGGCCTTTGGAAGAGATGTTCCCGGTAGGCTGTAAGAGCACTGTGCAGAGGGAGTTGTTTCTTAGCTTCCCAAACAGCTGGAAGCAAGATGCTGTGGGGCCCAACTCGCCCTTTGGAAAGAAGCCTGCACGTTGTTCCTTTCAGCTCTAGGGCAAAGTAGCACACGCAGAGCAGAAGTCCTACTTCAGCCAGATCAGGCCTGCAAAGAAACTGCGTTTCACAGGCCTTTGGAAGAGATGCTTCAGGTAGGCTGTAAGAGCACTGTGCAGAGCGAGTTGTTTCTTAGCTTCCCAAAGAGCTGGAAGCAAGATGCTGTGGGGCCCAACTCGCCCTTTGGAAAGAAGCCTGCACGTTGTGCCTTTCAGCTCTAGGGCAAAGTAGCACACCCAGAGCAGAAGTCCTACTTCAGCCAGATCAGGCCTGCAAAGAAACTGCGTTTCACAGGCCTTTGGAAGAGATGTTCCCGGTAGGCTGTAAGAGCACTGTGCAGAGCGAGTTGTTTCTTAGCTTCCCAAAGAGCTGGAAGCAAGATGCTGTGGGGCCCAACTCGCCCTTTGGAAAGAAGCCTGCACGTTGTGCCTTTCAGCTCTAGGGCAAAGTAGCACACCCAGAGCAGAAGTCCTACTTCAGCCAGATCAGGCCTGCAAAGAAACTGCGTTTCACAGGCCTTTGGAAGAGATGTTCCCGGTAGGCTGCATGAGGACTGTGCAGAGCGAGTTGTTTCTTAGCTTCCCAAAGAGCTGGAAGCAAGATGCTGTGGGGCCCAACTCGCCCTTTGGAAAGGAGCCTGCACGTTGTGCCTTTCAGCTCTAGGGCAAAGTAGCACACCCAGAGCAGAAGTCCTACTTCAGCCAGATCAGGCCTGCAAAGAAACTGCGTTTCACAGGCCTTTGGAAGAGATGTTCCCACTAGGCTGTAAGAGCACTGTGCAGAGCGAGTTGTTTCTTAGCTTCCCAAAGAGCTGGAAGCAAGATGCTGTGTAGCCCAACTCGCCCTTTGGAAAGAGCCTGCACGTTGTGCCTTTCAGCTCTAGGGCTAAGTAGCACACCCAGAGAAGAAGTCCTACTTCAGCCAGATCAGGTCTGCAAAGAAACTGCGTTTCACAGGCCTTTGGAAGAGAGGCTCCCGGTAGGCTGTAAGAGCACTGTGCAGAGCGAGTTGTTTCTTAGCTTCCCAAAGAGCTGGAAGCAAGATGCTGTGGGGCCCAAATCGCCATTTGGAAAGAAGCCTGCACGTTGTGCCTTTCGGCTCTAGGGCAAAGTAGCACGCCCAGAGCAGAAGTCCTACTTCAGCCAGATCAGGCCTGCAAAGAAACTGCCTTTCACAGGCCTTTGGAAGAGATGTTCCCGGTAGGCTGTAAGAGCACTGTGCAGAGCGAGTTGTTTCTTAGCTTCCCAAAGAGCTGGAAGCAAGATGCTGTGGGGCCCAACTCGCCCTTTGGAAAGAAGCCTGCACGTTGCGCCTTTCGGCTCTAGGGCAAAGTAGCACGCCCAGAGCAGAAGTCCTACTTCAGCCAGATCAGGCCTGCAAAGAAACTGCGTTTCACAGGCCTTTGGAAGAGATGTTCCCAGTTGGCTGTAAGAGCACTGTGCAGAGCGAGTTGTTTCTTAGCTTCCCAAACAGCTGGAAGCAAGATGCTGTGGGGCCCAACTCGCCCTTTGGAAAGAAGCCTGCACGTTGTGCCTTTCAGCTCTAGGGCAAAGTAGCACACCCAGAGCAGAAGTCCTACTTCTGCCAGATCAGGCCTGCAAAGAAACTGCGTTTAACAGGCCTTTGGAAGAGATGCTCCAGGTAGGCTGTAAGAGCACTGTGCAGAGCGAGTTGTTTCTTAGCTTCCCAAAGAGCTGGAAGCAAGATGCTGTGGGGCCCAACTCGCCCTTTGGAAAGAAGCCTGCACGTTGTGCCTTTCAGCTCTAGGGCAAAGAAGGACACCCAGAGCAGAAGTCCTACTTCAGCCAGATCAGGCCTGCAAAGAAACTGCGTTTCACAGGCCTTTGGAAGAGATGTTCCCGGTAGGCTGTAAGAGCACTGTGCAGAGCGAGTTGTTTCTTAGCTTCCCAAACAGCTGGAAGCAAGATGCTGTGGGGCCCAACTCGCCCTTTGGAAAGAAGCCTGCACATTGTGCCTTTCAGCTCTAGGGCAAAGTAGCACACGCAGAGCAGAAGTCCTACTTCAGCCAGATCAGGCCTGCAAAGAAACTGCCTTTCACAGGCCTTTGGAAGAGATGCTCCCGGTAGGCTGTAAGAGCACTGTGCAGAGCGAGTTGTTTCTTAGCTTCCCAAAGAGCTGGAAGCAAGATGCTGTGGGACCCAACTCGCCCCTTTTAAAGAAGCCTGCACCTTGTGCCTTTCAGCTCTAGGGCAAAGAAGGACACCCAGAGCAGAAGTCCTACTTCAGCCAGATCAGGCCTGCAAAGAAACTGCGTTTCACAGGCCTTTGGAAGAGATGTTCCCGGTAGGCTGTAAGAGCACTGTGCAGAGGGAGTTGTTTATTAGCTTCCCAAAGAGCTGGAAGCAAGATGCTGTGGGGCCCAACTCGCCCTTTGGAAAGAAGCCTGCACGTTGTTCCTTTCAGCTCTAGGGCAAAGTAGCACACGCAGAGCAGAAGTCCTACTTCAGCCAGATCAGGCCTGCAAAGAAACTGCGTTTCACAGGCCTTTGGAAGAGATGTTCCCGGTAGGCTGCATGAGGACTGTGCAGAGCGAGTTGTTTCTTAGCTTCCCAAAGAGCTGGAAGCAAGATGCTGTGGGGCCCAACTCGCCCTTTGGAAAGGAGCCTGCACGTTGTGCCTTTCAGCTCTAGGGCAAAGTAGCACACCCAGAGCAGAAGTCCTACTTCAGCCAGATCAGGCCTGCAAAGAAACTGCGTTTCACAGGCCTTTGGAAGAGATGTTCCCACTAGGCTGTAAGAGCACTGTGCAGAGCGAGTTGTTTCTTAGCTTCCCAAAGAGCTGGAAGCAAGATGCTGTGTAGCCCAACTCGCCCTTTGGAAAGAGCCTGCACGTTGTGCCTTTCAGCTCTAGGGCTAAGTAGCACACCCAGAGAAGAAGTCCTACTTCAGCCAGATCAGGTCTGCAAAGAAACTGCGTTTCACAGGCCTTTGGAAGAGAGGCTCCCGGTAGGCTGTAAGAGCACTGTGCAGAGCGAGTTGTTTCTTAGCTTCCCAAAGAGCTGGAAGCAAGATGCTGTGGGGCCCAAATCGCCATTTGGAAAGAAGCCTGCACGTTGTGCCTTTCGGCTCTAGGGCAAAGTAGCACGCCCAGAGCAGAAGTCCTACTTCAGCCAGATCAGGCCTGCAAAGAAACTGCCTTTCACAGGCCTTTGGAAGAGATGTTCCCGGTAGGCTGTAAGAGCACTGTGCAGAGCGAGTTGTTTCTTAGCTTCCCAAAGAGCTGGAAGCAAGATGCTGTGGGGCCCAACTCGCCCTTTGGAAAGAAGCCTGCACGTTGCGCCTTTCGGCTCTAGGGCAAAGTAGCACGCCCAGAGCAGAAGTCCTACTTCAGCCAGATCAGGCCTGCAAAGAAACTGCGTTTCACAGGCCTTTGGAAGAGATGTTCCCAGTTGGCTGTAAGAGCACTGTGCAGAGCGAGTTGTTTCTTAGCTTCCCAAACAGCTGGAAGCAAGATGCTGTGGGGCCCAACTCGCCCTTTGGAAAGAAGCCTGCACGTTGTGCCTTTCAGCTCTAGGGCAAAGTAGCACACCCAGAGCAGAAGTCCTACTTCTGCCAGATCAGGCCTGCAAAGAAACTGCGTTTAACAGGCCTTTGGAAGAGATGCTCCAGGTAGGCTGTAAGAGCACTGTGCAGAGCGAGTTGTTTCTTAGCTTCCCAAAGAGCTGGAAGCAAGATGCTGTGGGGCCCAACTCGCCCTTTGGAAAGAAGCCTGCACGTTGTGCCTTTCAGCTCTAGGGCAAAGTAGCACACCCAGAGCAGAAGTCCTACTTCAGCCAGATCAGGCCTGCAAAGAAACTGCGTTTCACAGGCCTTTGGAAGACATGTTCCCACTAGGCTGTAAGAGCACTGTGCAGAGCGAGTTGTTTCTTAGCTTCCCAAACAGCTGGAAGCAAGATGCTGTGGGGCCCAACTCGCCCTTTGGAAAGAAGCCTGCACATTGTGCCTTTCAGCTCTAGGGCAAAGTAGCACACGCAGAGCAGAAGTCCTACTTCAGCCAGATCAGGCCTGCAAAGAAACTGCCTTTCACAGGCCTTTGGAAGAGATGCTCCCGGTAGGCTGTAAGAGCACTGTGCAGAGCGAGTTGTTTCTTAGCTTCCCAAAGAGCTGGAAGCAAGATGCTGTGGGACCCATCTCGCCCCTTTTAAAGAAGCCTGCACCTTGTGCCTTTCAGCTCTAGGGCAAAGAAGGACACCCAGAGCAGAAGTCCTACTTCAGCCAGATCAGGCCTGCAAAGAAACTGCGTTTCACAGGCCTTTGGAAGAGATGTTCCCGGTAGGCTGTAAGAGCACTGTGCAGAGGGAGTTGTTTCTTAGCTTCCCAAACAGCTGGAAGCAAGATGCTGTGGGGCCCAACTCGCCCTTTGGAAAGAAGCCTGCACGTTGTTCCTTTCAGCTCTAGGGCAAAGTAGCACACGCAGAGCAGAAGTCCTACTTCAGCCAGATCAGGCCTGCAAAGAAACTGCGTTTCACAGGCCTTTGGAAGAGATGCTTCAGGTAGGCTGTAAGAGCACTGTGCAGAGCGAGTTGTTTCTTAGCTTCCCAAAGAGCTGGAAGCAAGATGCTGTGGGGCCCAACTCGCCCTTTGGAAAGAAGCCTGCACGTTGTGCCTTTCAGCTCTAGGGCAAAGTAGCACACCCAGAGCAGAAGTCCTACTTCAGCCAGATCAGGCCTGCAAAGAAACTGCGTTTCACAGGCCTTTGGAAGAGATGTTCCCGGTAGGCTGTAAGAGCACTGTGCAGAGCGAGTTGTTTCTTAGCTTCCCAAAGAGCTGGAAGCAAGATGCTGTGGGGCCCAACTCGCCCTTTGGAAAGAAGCCTGCACGTTGTGCCTTTCAGCTCTAGGGCAAAGTAGCACACCCAGAGCAGAAGTCCTACTTCAGCCAGATCAGGCCTGCAAAGAAACTGCGTTTCACAGGCCTTTGGAAGAGATGTTCCCGGTAGGCTGCATGAGGACTGTGCAGAGCGAGTTGTTTCTTAGCTTCCCAAAGAGCTGGAAGCAAGATGCTGTGGGGCCCAACTCGCCCTTTGGAAAGGAGCCTGCACGTTGTGCCTTTCAGCTCTAGGGCAAAGTAGCACACCCAGAGCAGAAGTCCTACTTCAGCCAGATCAGGCCTGCAAAGAAACTGCGTTTCACAGGCCTTTGGAAGAGATGTTCCCACTAGGCTGTAAGAGCACTGTGCAGAGCGAGTTGTTTCTTAGCTTCCCAAAGAGCTGGAAGCAAGATGCTGTGTAGCCCAACTCGCCCTTTGGAAAGAGCCTGCACGTTGTGCCTTTCAGCTCTAGGGCTAAGTAGCACACCCAGAGAAGAAGTCCTACTTCAGCCAGATCAGGTCTGCAAAGAAACTGCGTTTCACAGGCCTTTGGAAGAGAGGCTCCCGGTAGGCTGTAAGAGCACTGTGCAGAGCGAGTTGTTTCTTAGCTTCCCAAAGAGCTGGAAGCAAGATGCTGTGGGGCCCAAATCGCCATTTGGAAAGAAGCCTGCACGTTGTGCCTTTCGGCTCTAGGGCAAAGTAGCACGCCCAGAGCAGAAGTCCTACTTCAGCCAGATCAGGCCTGCAAAGAAACTGCCTTTCACAGGCCTTTGGAAGAGATGTTCCCGGTAGGCTGTAAGAGCACTGTGCAGAGCGAGTTGTTTCTTAGCTTCCCAAAGAGCTGGAAGCAAGATGCTGTGGGGCCCAACTCGCCCTTTGGAAAGAAGCCTGCACGTTGCGCCTTTCGGCTCTAGGGCAAAGTAGCACGCCCAGAGCAGAAGTCCTACTTCAGCCAGATCAGGCCTGCAAAGAAACTGCGTTTCACAGGCCTTTGGAAGAGATGTTCCCAGTTGGCTGTAAGAGCACTGTGCAGAGCGAGTTGTTTCTTAGCTTCCCAAACAGCTGGAAGCAAGATGCTGTGGGGCCCAACTCGCCCTTTGGAAAGAAGCCTGCACGTTGTGCCTTTCAGCTCTAGGGCAAAGTAGCACACCCAGAGCAGAAGTCCTACTTCTGCCAGATCAGGCCTGCAAAGAAACTGCGTTTAACAGGCCTTTGGAAGAGATGCTCCAGGTAGGCTGTAAGAGCACTGTGCAGAGCGAGTTGTTTCTTAGCTTCCCAAAGAGCTGGAAGCAAGATGCTGTGGGGCCCAACTCGCCCTTTGGAAAGAAGCCTGCACGTTGTGCCTTTCAGCTCTAGGGCAAAGAAGGACACCCAGAGCAGAAGTCCTACTTCAGCCAGATCAGGCCTGCAAAGAAACTGCGTTTCACA
This sequence comes from Equus caballus, assembly GCF_041296265.1. Classification (NCBI taxonomy): domain Eukaryota; kingdom Metazoa; phylum Chordata; class Mammalia; order Perissodactyla; family Equidae; genus Equus; species Equus caballus. The sequence goes on from NC_091691.1 coordinate 35,322,768, forward strand.
GGCCTTTGGAAGAGATGTTCCCAGTTGGCTGTAAGAGCACTGTGCAGAGCGAGTTGTTTCTTAGCTTCCCAAAGAGCTGGAAGCAAGATGCTGTGGGGCCCAACTCGCCCTTTGGAAAGAAGCCTGCACGTTGTGCCTTTCAGCTCTAGGGCAAAGTAGCACACCCAGAGCAGAAGTCCTACTTCAGCCAGATCAGGCCTGCAAAGAAACTGCGTTTCACAGGCCTTTGGAAGAGATGTTCCCGGTAGGCTGTAAGAGCACTGAGCAGAGCGAGTTCTTTCTTAGGTTCCCAAAGAGCTGGAAGCAAGATGCTGTGGGGCCCAACTCGCCCTTTGGAAAGAAGCCTGCACGTTGTGCCTTTCAGCTCTAGGGCAAAGTAGCACACCCAGAGCAGAAGTCCTATTTCATCCAGAATAGGCCTGCAAAGAAACTGGGTTTAACAAGCCTTTGAAAGAGATGTTCCCGGTAGGCTGTAAGAGCACTGTGCAGAGCGAGTTGTTTCTTAGCTTCCCAAAGAGCTGGAAGCAAGATGCTGTGGGGCCAACTCGCACTTTGGAAAGAAGCCTGCACGTTGTGCCTTTCAGCTCTAGGGCAAAGTAGCACACCCAGAGCAGAAGTCCTACTTCAGCCAGATCAGGCCTGCAAAGAAACTGCGTTTCACAGGCCTTTGGAAGAGATGTTCCCGGTAGGCTGTAAGAGCACTGTGCAGAGCGAGTTGTTTCTTAGCTTCCCAAAGAGCTGGAAGCAAGATGCTGTGGGGCCAAACTCGCCCTTAGGAAAGGAGCCTTCACGTTGTGCCTTTCAGCTCTAGGGCAAAGTAGCACACCCAGAGCAGAAGTCCTACTACAGCCAGATCAGGCCTGCAAAGAAACTGCGTTTCACAATCCTTTGGAAAAGATGTTCCCGGTAGGCTGTAAGAGCACTGTGCAGAGCGAGTTGTTTCTTAGCTTCCCAAAGAGCTGGAAGCAAGATGCTGTGGGGCCCAACTCGCCCTTTGGAAAGAAGCCTGCACGTTGTGCCTTTCAGCTCTAGGGCAAAGTAGCACACCCAGAGCAGAAGTCCTACTTCAGCCAGATCAGGCCTGCAAAGAAACTGCGTTTCACAGGCCTTTGGAAGAGATGCTCCCGGTAGGCTGTAAGAGCACTGTGCAGAGCGAGTTGTTTCTTAGCTTCCCAAAGAGCTGGAAGCAAGATGCTGTGGGGCCCAAATCGCCATTTGGAAAGAAGCCTGCACGTTGCGCCCTTCGGCTCTAGGGCAAAGTAGCATGCCCAGAGCAGAAGTCCTACTTCAGCCAGATCAGGCCTGCAAAGAAACTGCCTTTCACAGGCCTTTGGAAGAGATGTTCCCGGTAGGCTGTAAGAGCACTGTGCAGAGCGAGTTGTTTCTTAGCTTCCCAAAGAGCTGGAAGCAAGATGCTGTGGGGCCCAACTCGCCCTTTGGAAAGAAGCCTGCACGTTGCGCCTTTCGGCTCTAGGGCAAAGTAGCACGCCCAACGCAGAAGTCCTACTTCAGCCAGATCAGGCCTGCAAAGAAACTGCGTTTCACAGGCCTTTGGAAGAGATGTTCCCGGTAGGCTGTAAGAGCACTGTGCAGAGCGAGTTGTTTCTTAGCTTCCCAAACAGCTGGAAGCAAGATGCTGTGGGGCCCAACTCGCCCTTTGGAAAGAAGCCTGCACATTGTGCCTTTCAGCTCTAGGGCAAAGTAGCACACGCAGAGCAGAAGTCCTACTTCAGCCAGATCAGGCCTGCAAAGAAACTGCGTTTCACAGGCCTTTGGAAGAGATGCTCCCGGTAGGCTGTAAGAGCACTGTGCAGAGCGAGTTGTTTCTTAGCTTCCCAAAGAGCTGGAAGCAAGATGCTGTGGGACCCAACTCGCCCCTTTTAAAGAAGCCTGCACCTTGTGCCTTTCAGCTCTAGGGCAAAGAAGGACACCCAGAGCAGAAGTCCTACTTCAGCCAGATCAGGCCTGCAAAGAAACTGCGTTTCACAGGCCTTTGGAAGAGATGTTCCCGGTAGGCTGTAAGAGCACTGTGCAGAGGGAGTTGTTTCTTAGCTTCCCAAACAGCTGGAAGCAAGATGCTGTGGGGCCCAACTCGCCCTTTGGAAAGAAGCCTGCACGTTGTTCCTTTCAGCTCTAGGGCAAAGTAGCACACGCAGAGCAGAAGTCCTACTTCAGCCAGATCAGGCCTGCAAAGAAACTGCGTTTCACAGGCCTTTGGAAGAGATGCTTCAGGTAGGCTGTAAGAGCACTGTGCAGAGCGAGTTGTTTCTTAGCTTCCCAAAGAGCTGGAAGCAAGATGCTGTGGGGCCCAACTCGCCCTTTGGAAAGAAGCCTGCACGTTGTGCCTTTCAGCTCTAGGGCAAAGTAGCACACCCAGAGCAGAAGTCCTACTTCAGCCAGATCAGGCCTGCAAAGAAACTGCGTTTCACAGGCCTTTGGAAGAGATGTTCCCGGTAGGCTGTAAGAGCACTGTGCAGAGCGAGTTGTTTCTTAGCTTCCCAAAGAGCTGGAAGCAAGATGCTGTGGGGCCCAACTCGCCCTTTGGAAAGAAGCCTGCACGTTGTGCCTTTCAGCTCTAGGGCAAAGTAGCACACCCAGAGCAGAAGTCCTACTTCAGCCAGATCAGGCCTGCAAAGAAACTGCGTTTCACAGGCCTTTGGAAGAGATGTTCCCGGTAGGCTGCATGAGGACTGTGCAGAGCGAGTTGTTTCTTAGCTTCCCAAAGAGCTGGAAGCAAGATGCTGTGGGGCCCAACTCGCCCGTTGGAAAGAAGCCTGCACGTTGTGCCTTTCAGCTCTAGGGCAAAGTAGCACACCCAGAGCAGAAGTCCTACTTCAGCCAGATCAGGCCTGCAAAGAAACTGCGTTTCACAGGCCTTTGGAAGAGATGTTCCCGGTAGGCTGTAAGAGCACTGTGCAGAGCGAGTTGTTTCTTAGCTTCCCAAAGAGCTGGAAGCAAGATGCTGTGGGGCCCAACTCTCCCTTTGGAAAGAAGCCTGCACGTTGTGCCTTTCAGCTCTAGGGCAAAGTAGCACACCCAGAGCAGAAGTCCTACTTCAGCCAGATCAGGCCTGCAAAGAAACTGCGTTTCACAGGCCTTTGGAAGAGATGTTCCCGGTAGGCTGTAAAAGCACTGTGCAGAGCGAGTTGTTTCTTAGCTTCCCAAAGAGCTGGAAGCAAGATGCTGTGGGGCCCAACTCGCCCTTTGGAAAGAAGCCTGCACGTTGTGCCTTTCAGCTCTAGGGCAAAGTAGCACACCCAGAGCAGAAGTCCTACTTCAGCCAGATCAGGCCTGCAAAGAAACTGCGTTTCACAGGCCTTTGGAAGAGATGTTCCCGGTAGGCTGCATGAGGACTGTGCAGAGCGAGTTGTTTCTTAGCTTCCCAAAGAGCTGGAAGCAAGATGCTGTGGGGCCCAACTCGCCCTTTGGAAAGGAGCCTGCACGTTGTGCCTTTCAGCTCTAGGGCAAAGTAGCACACCCAGAGCAGAAGTCCTACTTCAGCCAGATCAGGCCTGCAAAGAAACTGCGTTTCACAGGCCTTTGGAAGAGATGTTCCCGGTAGGCTGTAAGAGCACTGTGCAGAGCGAGTTGTTTCTTAGCTTCCCAAAGAGCTGGAAGCAAGATGCTGTGGGGCCCAACTCGCCCTTTGGAAAGGAGCCTGCACGTTGTGCCTTTCAGCTCTAGGGCAAAGTAGCACACCCAGAGCAGAAGTCCTACTTCAGCCAGATCAGGCCTGCAAAGAAACTGCGTTTCACAATCCTTTGGAAGAGATGTTCCCGGTAGGCTGTAAGAGCACTGTGAAGAGCGAGTTGTTTCTTAGCTTCCCAAAGAGCTGGAAGCAAGATGCTGTAGGGCCCAACTCGCCCTTTGGAAAGAAGCCTGCACGTTGTGCCTTTCAGCTCTAGGGCAAAGTAGCACACCCAGAGCAGAAGTCCTACTTCAGCCAGATCAGGCCTGCAAAGAAACTGCGTTTCAGAGGCCTTTGGAAGAGATGTTCCCGGTAGGCTGTAAGAGCACTGAGCAGATCGAGTTCTTTCTTAGGTTCCCAAAGAGCTGGAAGCAAGATGCTGTGGGGCCCAACTCGCCCTTTGGAAAGAAGCCTGCACATTGTGCCTTTCAGCTCTAGGGCAAAGTAGCACACCCAGAGCAGAAGTCCTACTTCAGCCAGAATAGGCCTGCAAAGAAACTGGGTTTAACAAGCCTTTGGAAGAGATGTTCCCGGTAGGCTGTAAGAGCACTGTGCAGAGCGAGTTGTTTCTTAGCTTCCCAAAGAGCTGGAAGCAAGATGCTGTGGGGCCCAACTCGCACTTTGGAAAGAAGCCTGCACGTTGTGCCTTTCAGCTCTAGGGCAATGTAGCACACCCAGAGCAGAAGTCCTACTTCAGCCAGATCAGGCCTGCAAAGAAACTGCGTTTCACAGGCCTTTGGAAGAGATGTTCCCGGTAGGCTGTAAGAGCACTGTGCAGAGCGAGTTGTTTCTTAGCTTCCCAAAGAGCTGGAAGCAAGATGCTGTGGGGCCCAACTCGCCCTTTGGAAAGAAGCCTGCACGTTGTGCCTTTCAGCTCTAGGGCAAAGTAGCACACCCAGAGCAGAAGTCCTACTTCAGCCAGATCAGGCCTGCAAAGAAACTGCGTTTCACAGGCCTTTGGAAGAGATGTTCCCGGTAGGCTGTAAGAGCACTGTGCAGAGCGAGTTGTTTCTTAGCTTCCCAAAGAGCTGGAAGCAAGATGCTGTGGGGCCCAACTCGCCCTTTGGAAAGGAGCCTGCACGTTGTGCCTTTCAGCTCTAGGGCAAAGAAGGACACCCAGAGCAGAAGTCCTACTTCAGCCAGATCAGGCCTGCAAAGAAACTGCGTTTCACAGGCCTTTGGAAGAGATGTTCCCACTAGGCTGTAAGAGCACTGTGCAGAGCGAGTTGTTTCTTAGCTTCCCAAAGAGCTGGAAGCAAGATGCTGTGGGGCCCAACTCGCCCTTTGGAAAGAAGCCTGCACGTTGTGCCTTTCAGCTCTAGGGCAAAGTAGCACACCCAGAGCAGAAGTCCTACTTCAGCCAGATCAGGCCTGCAAAGAAACTGCGTTTCACAGGCCTTTCGAAGAGATGTTCCTGGTAGTCTGCATGAGGACTGTGCAGAGCGAGTTGTTTCTTAGCTTCCCAAAGAGCTGGAAGCAAGATGCTGTGGGGCCCAACTCGCCCTTTGGAAAGAAGCCTGCACGTTGTGCCTTTCAGCTCTAGGGCAAAGTAGCACACCCAGAGCAGAAGTCCTACTTCAGCCAGATCAGGCCTGCAAAGAAACTGCGTGTCACAGGCCTTTGGAAGAGATGTTCCCGGTAGGCTGTAAGAGCACTGTGCAGAGCGAGTTGTTTCTTAGCTTCCCAAAGAGCTGGAAGCAAGATGCTGTGGGGCCCAACTCGCCCTTTGGAAAGAAGCCTGCACGTTGTGCCTTTCAGCTCTAGGGCAAAGTAGCACACCCAGAGCAGAAGTCCTACTTCAGCCAGATCAGGCCTGCAAAGAAACTGCGTTTCACAGGCCTTTGGAAGAGATGTTCCCGGTAGGCTGTAAGAGCACTGTGCAGAGCGAGTTGTTTCTTAGCTTCCCAAAGAGCTGGAAGCAAGATGCTGTGGGGCCCAACTCTCCCTTTGGAAAGAAGCCTGCACGTTGTGCCTTTCAGCTCTAGGGCAAAGTAGCACACCCAGAGCAGAAGTCCTACTTCAGCCAGATCAGGCCTGCAAAGAAACTGCGTTTCACAGGCCTTTGGAAGAGATGTTCCCGGTAGGCTGCATGAGGACTGTGCAGAGCGAGTTGTTTCTTAGCTTCCCAAAGAGCTGGAAGCAAGATGCTGTGGGGCCCAACTCGCCCTTTGGAAAGAAGCCTGCACGTTGTGCCTTTCAGCTCTAGGGCAAAGTAGCACACCCAGAGCAGAAGTCCTACTTCAGCCAGATCAGGCCTGCAAAGAAACTGCGTTTCACAGGCCTTTGGAAGAGAAGTTCCCGGTAGGCTGTAAGAGCACTGTGCAGAGCGAGTTGTTTCTTAGCTTCCCAAAGAGCTGGAAGCAAGATGCTGTGGGGCCCAACTCGCCCTTTGGAAAGAAGCCTGCACGTTGTGCCTTTCAGCTCTAGGGCAAAGTAGCACACCCAGAGCAGAAGTCCTACTTCAGCCAGATCAGGCCTGCAAAGAAACTGCGTTTCACAGGCCTTTGGAAGAGATGTTCCCGGTAGGCTGCATGAGGACTGTGCTGAGCGAGTTGTTTCTTAGCTTCCCAAAGAGCTGGAAGCAAGATGCTGTGGGGCCCAACTCGCCCTTTGGAAAGAAGTCTGCACGTTGTGCCTTTCAGCTCTAGGGCAAAGTAGCACACCCAGTGCAGAAGTCCTACTTCATCCAGATCAGGCCTGCAAAGAAACTGCGTTTCACAGGCCTTTGGAAGAGATGTTCCCGGTAGGCTGTAAGAGCACTGTGCAGAGCGAGTTGTTTCTTAGCTTCCCAAAGAGCTGGAAGCAAGATGCTGTGGGGCCCAACTCGCCCTTTGGAAAGAAGCCTGCACGTTGTGCCTTTCAGCTCTAGGGCAAAGTAGCACACCCAGAGCAGAAGTCCTACTTCAGCCAGATCAGGCCTGCAAAGAAACTGCGTTTCACAGGCCTTTGGAAGAGATGTTCCCGGTAGGCTGTAAGAGCACTGTGCAGAGCGAGTTGTTTCTTAGCTTCCCAAAGAGCTGGAAGCAAGATGCTGTGGGGCCCAACTCGCCCTTTGGAAAGAAGCCTGCACGTTGTGCCTTTCAGCTCTAGGGCAAAGTAGCACACCCAGAGCAGAAGTCCTACTTCAGCCAGATCAGGCCTGCAAAGAAACTGCGTTTCACAGGCCTTTGGAAGAGATGTTCCCGGTAGGCTGTAAGAGCACTGTGCAGAGCGAGTTGTTTCTTAGCTTCCCAAAGAGCTGGAAGCAAGATGCTGTGGGGCCCAACTCGCCCTTTGGAAAGGAGCCTGCACGTTGTGCCTTTCAGCTCTAGGGCAAAGAAGGACACCCAGAGCAGAAGTCCTACTTCAGCCAGATCAGGCCTGCAAAGAAACTGCGTTTGACAGGCCTTTGGAAGAGATGTTCCCACTAGGCTGTAAGAGCACTGTGCAGAGCGAGTTGTTTCTTAGCTTCCCAAAGAGCTGGAAGCAAGATGCTGTGGGGCCCAACTCGCCCTTTGGAAAGAAGCCTGCACGTTGTGCCTTTCAGGTCTAGGGCAAAGTAGCACACCCAGAGCAGAAGTCCTACTTCAGCCAGATCAGGCCTGCAAAGAAACTGCGTTTCACAGGCCTTTGGAAGAGATGTTCCCGGTAGGCTGCATGAGGACTGTGCAGAGCGAGTTGTTTCTTAGCTTCCCAAAGAGCTGGAAGCAAGATGCTGTGGGGCCCAACTCGCCCTTTGGAAAGAAGCCTGCACGTTGTGCCTTTCAGCTCTAGGGCAAAGTAGCACACCCAGAGCAGAAGTCCTACTTCAGCCAGATCAGGCCTGCAAAGAAACTGCGTTTCACAGGCCTTTGGAAGAGATGTTCCCGGTAGGCTGTAAGAGCACTGTGCAGAGCGAGTTGTTTCTTAGCTTCCCAAAGAGCTGGAAGCAAGATGCTGTGGGGCCCAACTCGCCCTTTGGAAAGAAGCCTGCACGTTGTGCCTTTCAGCTCTAGGGCAAAGTAGCACACCCAGAGCAGAAGTCCTACTTCAGCCAGATCAGGCCTGCAAAGAAACTGCGTTTCACAGGCCTTTGGAAGAGATGTTCCCGTTAGGCTGCATGAGGACTGTGCTGAACGAGTTGTTTTTTAGCTTCCCAAAGAGCTGGAAGCAAGATGCTGTGGGGCCCAACTCGCCCTTTGGAAAGAAGCCTGCACGTTGTGCCTTTCAGCTCTAGGGCAAAGTAGCACACCCAGAGCAGAAGTCCTACTTCATCCAGATCAGGCCTGCAAAGAAACTGCGTTTCACAGGCCTTTGGAAGAGATGTTCCCGGTAGGCTGTAAGAGCACTGTGCAGAGCGAGTTGTTTCTTAGCTTCCCAAAGAGCTGGAAGCAAGATGCTGTGGGGCCCAACTCGCCCTTTGGAAAGAAGCCTGCACGTTGTGCCTTTCAGCTCTAGCGCAAAGTAGCACACCCAGAGCAGAAGTCCTACTTCAGCCAGATCAGGCCTGCAAAGAAACTGCGTTTCACAGGCCTTTGGAAGAGATGTTCCTGGTAGGCTTTAAGAGCACTGTGCAGAGCGAGTTGTTTCTTAGCTTCCCAAAGAGCTGGAAGCAAGATGCTGTGGGGCCCAACTCGCCCTTTGGAAAGAAGCCTGCACGTTGTGCCTTTCAGCTCTAGGGCAAAGTAGCACACCCAGAGCAGAAGTCCTACTTCAGCCAGATCAGGCATGCAAAGAAACTGCGTTTCACAGGCCTTTGGAAGAGATGTTCCCGGTAGGCTGCATGAGGACTGTGCAGAGCGAGTTGTTTCTTAGCTTCCCAAAGAGCTGGAAGCAAGATGCTGTGGGGCCGAACTCGCCCTTTGGAAAGAAGCCTGCACGTTGTGCCTTTCAGCTCTAGGGCAAAGTAGCACACCCAGAGCAGAAGTCCTACTTCAGCCAGATCAGGCCTGCAAAGAAACTGCGTTTCACAGGCCTTTGGAAGAGATGTTCCCGGTAGGCTGTAAGAGCACTGTGCAGAGCGAGTTGTTTCTTAGCTTCCCAAAGAGCTGGAAGCAAGATGCTGTGAGGCCCAACTCGCCCTTTGGAAAGGAGCCTGCACGTTGTGCCTTTCAGCTCTAGGGCAAAGTAGCACACCCAGAGCAGAAGTCCTACTTCAGCCAGATCAGGCCTGCAAAGAAACTGCGTTTCACAATCCTTTGGAAGAGATGTTCCCGGTAGGCTGTAAGAGCACTGTGAAGAGCGAGTTGTTTCTTAGCTTCCCAAAGAGCTGGAAGCAAGATGCTGTGGGGCCCAACTCGCCCTTTGGAAAGAAGCCTGCACGTTGTGCCTTTCAGCTCTAGGGCAAAGTAGCACACCCAGAGCAGAAGTCCTACTTCAGCCAGATCAGGCCTGCAAAGAAACTGCGTTTCACAGGCCTTTGGAAGAGATGTTCCCGGTAGGCTGTAAGAGCACTGAGCAGAGCGAGTTCTTTCTTAGGTTCCCAAAGAGCTGGAAGCAAGATGCTGTGGGGCCCAACTCGCCCTTTGGAAAGAAGCCTGCACGTTGTGCCTTTCAGCTCTAGGGCAAAGTAGCACACTCAGAGCAGAAGTCCTACTTCACCCAGAATAGGCCTGCAAAGAAACTGGGTTTAACAAGCCTTTGGAAGAGATGTTCCCGGTAGGCTGTAAGAGCACTGTGCAGAGCGAGTTGTTTCTTAGCTTCCCAAAGAGCTGGAAGCAAGATGCTGTGGGGCCCAACTCGCCCTTTGGAAAGAAGCCTGCACGTTGTGCCTTTCAGCTCTAGGGCAATGTAGCACACCCAGAGCACAAGTCCTACTTCAGCCAGATCAGGCCTGCAAAGAAACTGCGTTTCACAGGCCTTTGGAAGAGATGTTCCCGGTAGGCTGTAAGAGCACTGTGCAGAGCGAGTTGTTTCTTAGCTTCCCAAAGAGCTGGAAGCAAGATGCTGTGGGGCCCAACTCGCCCTTTGGAAAGAAGCCTGCACGTTGTGCCTTTCAGCTCTAGGGCAAAGTAGCACACCCAGAGCAGAAGTCCTACTTCAGCCAGATCAGGCCTGCAAAGAAACTGCGTTTCACAGGCCTTTGGAAGAGATGCTCCCGGTAGGCTGTAAGAGCACTGTGCAGAGCGAGTTGTTTCTTAGCTTCCCAAAGAGCTGGAAGCAAGATGCTGTGGGGCCCAAATCGCCATTTGGAAAGAAGCCTGCACGCTGTGCCTTTCGGCTCTAGGGCAAAGTAGCACGCCCAGAGCAGAAGTCCTACTTCAGCCAGATCAGGCCTGCAAAGAAACTGCGTTTCACAGGCCTTTGGAAGAGATGCTCCAGGTAGGCTGTAAGAGCACTGTGCAGAGCGAGTTGTTTCTTAGCTTCCCAAAGAGCTGGAAGCAAGATGCTCTGGGGCCCAACTCGCCCTTTGGAAAGAAGCCTGCACGTTGTGCCTTTCAGCTCTAGGGCAAAGTAGCACACCCAGAGCAGAAGTCCTACTTCAGCCAGATCAGGCCTGCAAAGAAACTGCGTTTCACAGGCCTTTGGAAGAGATGTTCCCGGTAGGCTGCATGAGGACTGTGCAGAGCGAGTTGTTTCTTAGCTTCCCAAAGAGCTGGAAGCAAGATGCTGTGGGGCCCAACTCGCCCTTTGGAAAGAAGCCTGCACGTTGTGCCTTTCAGCTCTAGGGCAAAGTAGCACACCCAGAGCAGAAGTCCTACTTCAGCCAGATCAGGCCTGCAAAGAAACTGCGTTTCACAGGCCTTTGGAAGAGATGTTCCCGGTAGGCTGTAAGAGCACTGTGCAGAGCGAGTTGTTTCTTAGCTTCCCAAAGAGCTGGAAGCAAGATGCTGTGGGGCCCAACTCGCCCTTTGGAAAGAAGCCTGCACGTTGTGCCTTTCAGCTCTAGGGCAAAGTAGCACACCCAGAGCAGAAGTCCTACTTCAGCCAGATCAGGCCTGCAAAGAAACTGCGTTTCACAGGCCTTTGGAAGAGATGTTCCCGGTAGGCTGCATGAGGACTGTGCTGAGCGAGTTGTTTCTTAGCTTCCCAAAGAGCTGGAAGCAAGATGCTGTGGGGCCCAACTCGCCCTTTGGAAAGAAGCCTGCGCGTTGTGCCTTTCAGCTCTAGGGCAAAGTAGCACACCCAGAGCAGAAGTCCTACTTCATCCAGATCAGGCCTGCAAAGAAACTGCGTTTCACAGGCCTTTGGAAGAGATGTTCCCGGTAGGCTGTAAGAGCACTGTGCAGAGCGAGTTCTTTCTTAGCTTCCCAAAGAGCTGGAAGCAAGATGCTGTGGGGCCCAACTCGCCCTTTGGAAAGAAGCCTGCACGTTGTGCCTTTCAGCTCTAGGGCAAAGTAGCACACCCAGAGCAGAAGTCCTACTTCAGCCAGATCAGGCCTGCAAAGAAACTGCGTTTCACAGGCCTTTGGAAGAGATGTTCCCGGTAGGCTGTAAGAGCACTGTGCAGAGCGAGTTGTTTCTTAGCTTCCCAAAGAGCTGGAAGCAAGATGCTGTGAGGCCCAACTCGCCCTTTGGAAAGGAGCCTGCACGTTGTGCCTTTCAGCTCTAGGGCAAAGTAGCACACCCAGAGCAGAAGTCCTACTTCAGCCAGATCAGGCCTGCAAAGAAACTGCGTTTCACAATCCTTTGGAAGAGATGTTCCCGGAAGGCTGTAAGAGCACTGTGAAGAGCGAGTTGTTTCTTAGCTTCCCAAAGAGCTGGAAGCAAGATGCTGTGGGGCCCAACTCGCCCTTTGGAAAGAAGCCTGCACGTTGTGCCTTTCAGCTCTAGGGCAAAGTAGCACACCCAGAGCAGAAGTCCTACTTCAGCCAGATCAGGCCTGCAAAGAAACTGCGTTTCACAGGCCTTTGGAAGAGATGTTCCCGGTAGGCTGTAAGAGCACTGAGCAGAGCGAGTTCTTTCTTAGGTTCCCAAAGAGCTGGAAGCAAGATGCTGTGGGGCCCAACTCGCCCTTTGGAAAGAAGCCTGCACGTTGTGCCTTTCAGCTCTAGGGCAAAGTAGCACACCCAGAGCAGAAGTCCTACTTCACCCAGAATAGGCCTGCAAAGAAACTGGGTTTAACAAGCCTTTGGAAGAGATGTTCCCGGTAGGCTGTAAGAGCACTGTGCAGAGCGAGTTGTTTCTTAGCTTCCCAAAGAGCTGGAAGCAAGATGCTGTGGGGCCCAACTCGCCCTTTGGAAAGAAGCCTGCACGTTGTGCCTTTCAGCTCTAGGGCAATGTAGCACACCCAGAGCAGAAGTCCTACTTCAGCCAGATCAGGCCTGCAAAGAAACTGCGTTTCACAGGCCTTTGGAAGAGATGTTCCCGGTAGGCTGTAAGAGCACTGTGCAGAGCGAGTTGTTTCTTAGCTTCCCAAAGAGCTGGAAGCAAGATGCTGTGGGGCCCAACTCGCCCTTTGGAAAGAAGCCTGCACGTTGTGCCTTTCAGCTCTAGGGCAAAGTAGCACACCCAGAGCAGAAGTCCTACTTCAGCCAGATCAGGCCTGCAAAGAAACTGCGTTTCACAGGCCTTTGGAAGAGATGTTCCCACTAGGCTGTAAGAGCACTGTGCAGAGCGAGTAGTTTCTTAGCTTCCCAAAGAGCTGGAAGCAAGATGCTGTGGGGCCCAACTCGCCTTTGGAAAGAAGCCTGCACGTTGTGCCTTTCAGCTCTAGGGCAAAGTAGCACACCCAGAGCAGAAGTCCTACTTCAGCCAGATCAGGCCTGCAAAGAAACTGCGTTTCACAGGCCTTTGGAAGAGATGTTCCCGGTAGGCTGTAAGAGCACTGAGCAGAGCGAGTTCTTTCTTAGGTTCCCAAAGAGCTGGAAGCAAGATGCTGTGGGGCCCAACTCGCCCTTTGGAAAGAAGCCTGCACGTTGTGCCTTTCAGCTCTAGGGCAAAGTAGCACACCCAGAGCAGAAGTCCCACTTCATCCAGAATAGGCCTGCAAAGAAACTGGGTTTAACAAGCCTTTGGAAGAGATGTTCCCGGTAGGCTGTAAGAGCACTGTGCAGAGCGAGTTGTTTCTTAGCTTCCCAAAGAGCTGGAAGCAAGATGCTGTGGGGCCCAACTCGCCCCTTGGAAAGAAGCCTGCACGTTGTGCCTTTCAGCTCTAGGGCAATGTAGCACACCCAGAGCAGAAGTCCTACTTCAGCCAGATCAGGCCTGCAAAGAAACTGCCTTTCACAGGCCTTTGGAAGAGATGTTCCCGGTAGGCTGTAAGAGCACTGTGCAGAGCGAGTTGTTTCTTAGCTTCCCAAAGAGCTGGAAGCAAGATGCTGTGGGGCCCAACTCGCCCTTTGGAAAGAAGCCTGCACGTTGTGCCTTTCAGCTCTAGGGCAAAGTAGCACACCCAGAGCAGAAGTCCTACTTCAGCCAGATCAGGCCTGCAAAGAAACTGCGTTTCACAGGCCTTTGGAAGAGATGTTCCCGGTAGGCTGCATGAGGACTGTGCAGAGCGAGTTGTTTCTTAGCTTCCCAAAGAGCTGGAAGCAAGATGCTGTGGGGCCGAACTCGCCCTTTGGAAAGAAGCCTGCACGTTGTGCCTTTCAGCTCTAGGGCAAAGTAGCACACCCAGAGCAGAAATCCTACTTCAGCCAGATCAGGCCTGCAAAGAAACTGCGTTTCACAGGCCTTTGGAAGAGATGTTCCCGGTAGGCTGTAAGAGCACTGTGCAGAGCGAGTTGTTTCTTAGCTTCCCAAAGAGCTGGAAGCAAGATGCTGTGGGGCCCAACTCGCCCTTTGGAAAGAAGCCTGCACGTTGTGCCTTTCAGCTCTGGGGCAAAGTAGCACACCCAGAGCAGATGTCCTACTTCAGCCAGATCAGGCCTGCAAAGAAACTGCGTTTCACAGGCCTTTGGAAGAGATGTTCCCGGTAGGCTGCATGAGGACTGTGCTGAGCGAGTTGTTTCTTAGCTTCCCAAAGAGCTGGAAGCAAGATGCTGTGGGGCCCAACTCGCCCTTTGGAAAGAAGCCTGCACGTTGTGCCTTTCAGCTCTAGGGCAAAGTAGCACACCCAGAGCAGAAGTCCTACTTCATCCAGATCAGGCCTGCAAAGAAACTGCGTTTCACAGGCCTTTGGAAGAGATGTTCCCGGTAGGCTGTAAGAGCACTGTGCAGAGCGAGTTGTTTCTTAGCTTCCCAAAGAGCTGGAAGCAAGATGCTGTGGGGCCCAACTCGCCCTTTGGAAAGAAGCCTGCACGTTGTGCCTTTCAGCTCTAGGGCAAAGTAGCACACCCAGAGCAGAAGTCCTACTTCAGCCAGATCAGGCCTGCAAAGAAACTGCGTTTCACAGGCCTTTGGAAGAGATGTTCCCGGTAGGCTGTAAGAGCACTGTGCAGAGCGAGTTGTTTCTTAGCTTCCCAAAGAGCTGGAAGCAAGATGCTGTGGGGCCCAACTCGCCCTTTGGAAAGAAGCCTGCACGTTGTGCCTTTCAGCTCTAGGGCAAAGTAGCACACCCAGAGCAGAAGTCCTACTTCTTCCAGATCAGGCATGCAAAGAAACTGCGTTTCACAGGCCTTTGGAAGAGATGTTCCCGGTAGGCTGCATGAGGACTGTGCAGAGCGAGTTGTTTCTTAGCTTCCCAAAGAGCTGGAAGCAAGATGCTGTGGGGCCGAACTCGCCCTTTGGAAAGAAGCCTGCACGTTGTGCCTTTCAGCTCTAGGGCAAAGTAGCACACCCAGAGCAGAAGTCCTACTTCAGCCAGATCAGGCCTGCAAAGAAACTGCGTTTCACAGGCCTTTGGAAGAGATGTTCCCGGTAGGCTGTAAGAGCACTGTGCAGAGCGAGTTGTTTCTTAGCTTCCCAAAGAGCTGGAAGCAAGATGCTGTGAGGCCCAACTCGCCCTTTGGAAAGGAGCCTGCACGTTGTGCCTTTCAGCTCTAGGGCAAAGTAGCACACCCAGAGCAGAAGTCCTACTTCAGCCAGATCAGGCCTGCAAAGAAACTGCGTTTCACAATCCTTTGGAAGAGATGTTCCCGGTAGGCTGTAAGAGCACTGTGAAGAGCGAGTTGTTTCTTAGCTTCCCAAAGAGCTGGAAGCAAGATGCTGTGGGGCCCAACTCGCCCTTTGGAAAGAAGCCTGCACGTTGTGCCTTTCAGCTCTAGGGCAAAGTAGCACACCCAGAGCAGAAGTCCTACTTCAGCCAGATCAGGCCTGCAAAGAAACTGCGTTTCACAGGCCTTTGGAAGAGATGTTCCCGGTAGGCTGTAAGAGCACTGTGCAGAGCGAGTTGTTTCTTAGCTTCCCAAAGAGCTGGAAGCAAGATGCTGTGGGGCCCAACTCGCCCTTTGGAAAGAAGCCTGCACGTTGTGCCTTTCAGCTCTAGGGCAAAGTAGCACACCCAGAGCAGAAGTCCTACTTCTTCCAGATCAGGCATGCAAAGAAACTGCGTTTCACAGGCCTTTGGAAGAGATGTTCCCGGTAGGCTGCATGAGGACTGTGCAGAGCGAGTTGTTTCTTAGCTTCCCAAAGAGCTGGAAGCAAGATGCTGTGGGGCCGAACTCGCCCTTTGGAAAGAAGCCTGCACGTTGTGCCTTTCAGCTCTAGGGCAAAGTAGCACACCCAGAGCAGAAGTCCTACTTCAGCCAGATCAGGCCTGCAAAGAAACTGCGTTTCACAGGCCTTTGGAAGAGATGTTCCCGGTAGGCTGTAAGAGCACTGTGCAGAGCGAGTTGTTTCTTAGCTTCCCAAAGAGCTGGAAGCAAGATGCTGTGAGGCCCAACTCGCCCTTTGGAAAGGAGCCTGCACGTTGTGCCTTTCAGCTCTAGGGCAAAGTAGCACACCCAGAGCAGAAGTCCTACTTCAGCCAGATCAGGCCTGCAAAGAAACTGCGTTTCACAATCCTTTGGAAGAGATGTTCCCGGTAGGCTGTAAGAGCACTGTGAAGAGCGAGTTGTTTCTTAGCTTCCCAAAGAGCTGGAAGCAAGATGCTGTGGGGCCCAACTCGCCCTTTGGAAAGAAGCCTGCACGTTGTGCCTTTCAGCTCTAGGGCAAAGTAGCACACCCAGAGCAGAAGTCCTACTTCAGCCAGATCAGGCCTGCAAAGAAACTGCGTTTCACAGGCCTTTGGAAGAGATGTTCCCGGTAGGCTGTAAGAGCACTGAGCAGAGCGAGTTCTTTCTTAGGTTCCCAAAGAGCTGGAAGCAAGATGCTGTGGGGCCCAACTCGCCCTTTGGAAAGAAGCCTGCACGTTGTGCCTTTCAGCTCTAGGGCAAAGTAGCACACCCAGAGCAGAAGTCCTACTTCACCCAGAATAGGCCTGCAAAGAAACTGGGTTTAACAAGCCTTTGGAAGAGATGTTCCCGGTAGGCTGTAAGAGCACTGTGCAGAGCGAGTTGTTTCTTAGCTTCCCAAAGAGCTGGAAGCAAGATGCTGTGGGGCCCAACTCGCCCTTTGGAAAGAAGCCTGCACGTTGTGCCTTTCAGCTCTAGGGCAATGTAGCACACCCAGAGCAGAAGTCCTACTTCAGCCAGATCAGGCCTGCAAAGAAACTGCGTTTCACAGGCCTTTGGAAGAGATGTTCCCGGTAGGCTGTAAGAGCACTGTGCAGAGCGAGTTGTTTCTTAGCTTCCCAAAGAGCTGGAAGCAAGATGCTGTGGGGCCCAACTCGCCCTTTGGAAAGAAGCCTGCACGTTGTGCCTTTCAGCTCTAGGGCAAAGTAGCACACCCAGAGCAGAAGTCCTACTTCAGCCAGATCAGGCCTGCAAAGAAACTGCGTTTCACAGGCCTTTGGAAGAGATGTTCCCACTAGGCTGTAAGAGCACTGTGCAGAGCGAGTTGTTTCTTAGCTTCCCAAAGAGCTGGAAGCAAGATGCTGTGGGGCCCAACTCGCCTTTGGAAAGAAGCCTGCACGTTGTGCCTTTCAGCTCTAGGGCAAAGTAGCACACCCAGAGCAGAAGTCCTACTTCAGCCAGATCAGGCCTGCAAAGAAACTGCGTTTCACAGGCCTTTGGAAGAGATGTTTCCGGTAGGCTGTAAGAGCACTGAGCAGAGCGAGTTCTTTCTTAGGTTCCCAAAGAGCTGGAAGCAAGATGCTGTGGGGCCCAACTCGCCCTTTGGAAAGAAGCCTGCACGTTGTGCCTTTCAGCTCTAGGGCAAAGTAGCACACCCAGAGCAGAAGTCCCACTTCATCCAGAATAGGCCTGCAAAGAAACTGGGTTTAACAAGCCTTTGGAAGAGATGTTCCCGGTAGGCTGTAAGAGCACTGTGCAGAGCGAGTTGTTTCTTAGCTTCCCAAAGAGCTGGAAGCAAGATGCTGTGGGGCCCAACTCGCCCCTTGGAAAGAAGCCTGCACGTTGTGCCTTTCAGCTCTAGGGCAATGTAGCACACCCAGAGCAGAAGTCCTACTTCAGCCAGATCAGGCCTGCAAAGAAACTGCCTTTCACAGGCCTTTGGAAGAGATGTTCCCGGTAGGCTGTAAGAGCACTGTGCAGAGCGAGTTGTTTCTTAGCTTCCCAAAGAGCTGGAAGCAAGATGCTGTGGGGCCCAACTCGCCCTTTGGAAAGAAGCCTGCACGTTGTGCCTTTCAGCTCTAGGGCAAAGTAGCACACCCAGAGCAGAAGTCCTACTTCAGCCAGATCAGGCCTGCAAAGAAACTGCGTTTCACAGGCCTTTGGAAGAGATGTTCCCGGTAGGCTGCATGAGGACTGTGCAGAGCGAGTTGTTTCTTAGCTTCCCAAAGAGCTGGAAGCAAGATGCTGTGGGGCCGAACTCGCCCTTTGGAAAGAAGCCTGCACGTTGTGCCTTTCAGCTCTAGGGCAAAGTAGCACACCCAGAGCAGAAATCCTACTTCAGCCAGATCAGGCCTGCAAAGAAACTGCGTTTCACAGGCCTTTGGAAGAGATGTTCCCGGTAGGCTGTAAGAGCACTGTGCAGAGCGAGTTGTTTCTTAGCTTCCCAAAGAGCTGGAAGCAAGATGCTGTGGGGCCCAACTCGCCCTTTGGAAAGGAGCCTGCACGTTGTGCCTTTCAGCTCTAGGGCAAAGTAGCACTCCCAGAGCAGAAGTCCTACTTCAGCCAGATCAGGCCTGCAAAGAAACTGCGTTTCACAGGCCTTTGGAAGAGATGTTCCCGGTAGGCTGTAAGAGCACTGAGCAGAGCGAGTTCTTTCTTAGGTTCCCAAAGAGCTGGAAGCAAGATGCTGTGGGGCCCAACTCGCCCTTTGGAAAGAAGCCTGCACGTTGTGCCTTTCAGCTCTAGGGCAAAGTAGCACACCCAGAGCAGAAGTCCCACTTCATCCAGAATAGGCCTGCAAAGAAACTGGGTTTAACAAGCCTTTGGAAGAGATGTTCCCGGTAGGCTGTAAGAGCACTGTGCAGAGCGAGTTGTTTCTTAGCTTCCCAAAGAGCTGGAAGCAAGATGCTGTGGGGCCCAACTCGCCCCTTGGAAAGAAGCCTGCACGTTGTGCCTTTCAGCTCTAGGGCAATGTAGCACACCCAGAGCAGAAGTCCTACTTCAGCCAGATCAGGCCTGCAAAGAAACTGCCTTTCACAGGCCTTTGGAAGAGATGTTCCCGGTAGGCTGTAAGAGCACTGTGCAGAGCGAGTTGTTTCTTAGCTTCCCAAAGAGCTGGAAGCAAGATGCTGTGGGGCCCAACTCGCCCTTTGGAAAGAAGCCTGCACGTTGTGCCTTTCAGCTCTAGGGCAAAGTAGCACACCCAGAGCAGAAGTCCTACTTCAGCCAGATCAGGCCTGCAAAGAAACTGCGTTTCACAGGCCTTTGGAAGAGATGTTCCCGGTAGGCTGCATGAGGACTGTGCAGAGCGAGTTGTTTCTTAGCTTCCCAAAGAGCTGGAAGCAAGATGCTGTGGGGCCGAACTCGCCCTTTGGAAAGAAGCCTGCACGTTGTGCCTTTCAGCTCTAGGGCAAAGTAGCACACCCAGAGCAGAAATCCTACTTCAGCCAGATCAGGCCTGCAAAGAAACTGCGTTTCACAGGCCTTTGGAAGAGATGTTCCCGGTAGGCTGTAAGAGCACTGTGCAGAGCGAGTTGTTTCTTAGCTTCCCAAAGAGCTGGAAGCAAGATGCTGTGGGGCCCAACTCGCCCTTTGGAAAGGAGCCTGCACGTTGTGCCTTTCAGCTCTAGGGCAAAGTAGCACACCCAGAGCAGAAGTCCTACTTCAGCCAGATCAGGCCTGCAAAGAAACTGCGTTTCACAGGCCTTTGGAAGAGATGTTCCCGGTAGGCTGCATGAGGACTGTGCTGAGCGAGTTGTTTCTTAGCTTCCCAAAGAGCTGGAAGCAAGATGCTGTGGGGCCCAACTCGCCCTTTGGAAAGAAGCCTGCACGTTGTGCCTTTCAGCTCTAGGGCAAAGTAGCACACCCAGAGCAGAAGTCCTACTTCATCCAGATCAGGCCTGCAAAGAAACTGCGTTTCACAGGCCTTTGGAAGAGATGTTCCCGGTAGGCTGTAAGAGCACTGTGCAGAGCGAGTTGTTTCTTAGCTTCCCAAAGAGCTGGAAGCAAGATGATGTGGGGCCCAACTCGCCCTTTGGAAAGAAGCCTGCACGTTGTGCCTTTCAGCTCTAGGGCAAAGTAGCACACCCAGAGCAGAAGTCCTACTTCAGCCAGATCAGGCCTGCAAAGAAACTGCGTTTCACAGGCCTTTGGAAGAGATGTTCCCGGTAGGCTGTAAGAGCACTGTGCAGAGCGAGTTGTTTCTTAGCTTCCCAAAGAGCTGGAAGCAAGATGCTGTGGGGCCCAACTCGCCCTTTGGAAAGAAGCCTGCACGTTGTGCCTTTCAGCTCTAGGGCAAAGTAGCACACCCAGAGCAGAAGTCCTACTTCAGCCAGATCAGGCCTGCAAAGAAACTGCGTTTCACAGGCCTTTGGAAGAGATGTTCCCGGTAGGCTGCATGAGGACTGTGCAGAGCGAGTTGTTTCTTAGCTTCCCAAAGAGCTGGAAGCAAGATGCTGTGGGGCCCAACTCGCCCTTTGGAAAGAAGCCTGCACGTTGTGCCTTTCAGCTCTAGGGCAAAGTAGCACACCCAGAGCAGAAGTCCTACTTCAGCCAGATCAGGCCTGCAAAGAAACTGCGTTTCACAGGAATTTGGAAGAGATGTTCCCGGTAGGCTGTAAGAGCACTGTGCAGAGCGAGTTGTTTCTTAGCTTCCCAAAGAGCTGGAAGCAAGATGCTGTGAGGCCCAACTCGCCCTTTGGAAAGGAGCCTGCACGTTGTGCCTTTCAGCTCTAGGGCAAAGTAGCACACCCAGAGCAGAAGTCCTACTTCAGCCAGATCAGGCCTGCAAAGAAACTGCGTTTCACAATCCTTTGGAAGAGATGTTCCCGGTAGGCTGTAAGAGCACTGTGAAGAGCGAGTTGTTTCTTAGCTTCCCAAAGAGCTGGAAGCAAGATGCTGTGGGGCCCAACTCGCCCTTTGGAAAGAAGCCTGCACGTTGTGCCTTTCAGCTCTAGGGCAAAGTAGCACACCCAGAGCAGAAGTCCTACTTCAGCCAGATCAGGCCTGCAAAGAAACTGCGTTTCACAGGCCTTTGGAAGAGATGTTCCCGGTAGGCTGTAAGAGCACTGAGCAGAGCGAGTTCTTTCTTAGGTTCCCAAAGAGCTGGAAGCAAGATGCTGTGGGGCCCAACTCGCCCTTTGGAAAGAAGCCTGCACGTTGTGCCTTTCAGCTCTAGGGCAAAGTAGCACACCCAGAGCAGAAGTCCTACTTCAGCCAGATCAGGCCTGCAAAGAAACTGCGTTTCACAGGCCTTTGGAAGAGATGTTCCCGGTAGGCTGTAAGAGCACTGTGCAGAGCGAGTTGTTTCTTAGCTTCCCAAAGAGCTGGAAGCAAGATGCTGTGGGGCCAAACTCGCCATTTGGAATGGAGCCTTCACGTTGTGCCTTTCAGAACTAGGGCAAAGTAGCACACCCAGAGCAGAAGTCCTACTACAGCCAGCTCAGGCCTGCAAAGAAACTGCGTTTCACAATCCTTTGAAAGAGATGTTCCCGGTAGGCTGTAAGAGCACTGTGCAGAGCGAGTTGTTTCTTAGCTTCCCAAAGAGCTGGAAGCAAGATGCTGTGGGGCCCAACTCGCCCTTTGGAAAGAAGCCTGCACGTTGTGCCTTTCAGCTCTAGGGCAAAGTAGCACACCCAGAGCAGAAGTCCTACTTCAGCCAGATCAGGCCTGCAAAGAAACTGCGTTTCACAGGCCTTTGGAAGAGATGCTCCCGGTAGGCTGTAAGAGCACTGTGCAGAGCGAGTTGTTTCTTAGCTTCCCAAAGAGCTGGAAGCAAGATGCTGTGGGGCCCAAATCGCCATTTGGAAAGAAGCCTGCACGCTGTGCCTTTCGGCTCTAGGGCAAAGTAGCACGCCCAGAGCAGAAGTCCTACTTCATCCAGATCAGGCCTGCAAAGAAACTGCGTTTCACAGGCCTTTGGAAGAGATGCTCCAGGTAGGCTGTAAGAGCACTGTGCAGAGCGAGTTGTTTCTTAGCTTCCCAAAGAGCTGGAAGCAAGATGCTCTGGGGCCCAACTCGCCCTTTGGAAAGAAGCCTGCACGTTGTGCCTTTCAGCTCTAGGGCAAAGTAGCACACCCAGAGCAGAAGTCCTACTTCAGCCAGATCAGGCCTGCAAAGAAACTGCGTTTCACAGGCCTTTGGAAGAGATGTTCCCGGTAGGCTGTAAGAGCACTGTGCAGAGCGAGTTGTTTCTTAGCTTCCCAAAGAGCTGGAAGCAAGATGCTGTGGGGCCCAACTCGCCCTTTGGAAAGAAGCCTGCACGTTGTGCCTTTCAGCTCTAGGGCAAAGAAGGACACCCAGAGCAGAAGTCCTACTTCAGCCAGATCAGGCCTGCAAAGAAACTGCGTTTCACAGGCCTTTGGAAGAGATGTTCCCACTAGGCTGTAAGAGCACTGTGCAGACCGAGTTGTTACTTAGCTTCCCAAAGAGCTGGAAGCAAGATGCTGTGGGGCCCAACTCGCCTTTGGAAAGAAGCCTGCACGTTGTGCCTTTCAGCTCTAGGGCAAAGTAGCACACCCAGAGCAGAAGTCCTACTTCATCCAGATCAGGCCTGCAAAGAAACTGCGTTTCACAGGCCTTTGGAAGAGATGTTCCCGGTAGGCTGTAAGAGCACTGAGCAGAGCGAGTTCTTTCTTAGCTTCCCAAAGAGCTGGAAGCAAGATGCTGTGGGGCCCAACTCGCCCTTTGGAAAGAAGCCTGCACGTTGTGCCTTTCAGCTCTAGGGCAATGTAGCACACCCAGAGCAGAAGTCCTACTTCAGCCAGATCAGGCCTGCAAAGAAACTGCGTTTCACAGGCCTTTGGAAGAGATGTTCCCGGTAGGCTGTAAGAGCACTGTGCAGAGCGAGTTGTTTCTTAGCTTCCCAAGAGCTGGAAGCAAGATGCTGTGGGGCCCAACTCGCCCTTTGGAAAGAAGCCTGCACGTTGTGCCTTTCAGCTCTAGGGCAAAGTAGCACACCCAGAGCAGAAGTCCTACTTCAGCCAGATAAGGCCTGCAAAGAAACTGCGTTTCACAGGCCTTTGGAAGAGATGTTCCCGGTAGGCTGTAAGAGCACTGTGCAGAGCGAGTTGTTTCTTAGCTTCCCAAAGAGCTGGAAGCAAGATGCTGTGGGGCCAAACTCGCCCTTTGGAAAGGAGCCTTCACGTTGTGCCTTTCAGAACTAGGGCAAAGTAGCACACCCAGAGCAGAAGTCCTACTACAGCCAGCTCAGGCCTGCAAAGAAACTGCGTTTCACAATCCTTTGAAAGAGATGTTCCCGGTAGGCTGTAAGAGCACTGTGCAGAGCGAGTTGTTTCTTAGCTTCCCAAAGAGCTGGAAGCAAGATGCTGTGGGGCCCAACTCGCCCTTTGGAAAGAAGCCTGCACGTTGTGCCTTTCAGCTCTAGGGCAAAGTAGCACACCCAGAGCAGAAGTCCTACTTCAGCCAGATCAGGCCTGCAAAGAAACTGCGTTTCACAGGCCTTTGGAAGAGATGTTCCCGGTAGGCTGTAAGAGCACTGTGCAGAGCGAGTTGTTTCTTAGCTTCCCAAAGAGCTGGAAGCAAGATGCTGTGGGGCCCAACTCGCCCTTTGGAAAGAAGCCTGCACGTTGTGCCTTTCAGCTCTAGGGCAAAGTAGCACACCCAGAGCAGAAGTCCTACTTCAGCCAGATCAGGCCTGCAAAGAAACTGCGTTTCACAGGCCTTTGGAAGAGATGCTCCCGGTAGGCTGTAAGAGCACTGTGCCGAGCGAGTTGTTTCTTAGCTTCCCAAAGAGCTGGAAGCAAGATGCTGTGGGACCCAACTCGCCCTTTGGAAAGAAGCCTGCACGTTGTGCCTTTCAGCTCTAGGGCAATGTAGCACACCCAGAGCAGAAGTCCTACTTCAGCCAGATCAGGCCTGCAAAGAAACTGCGTTTCACAGGCCTTTGGAAGAGATGTTCCCGGTAGGCTGTAAGAGCACTGTGCAGAGCGAGTTGTTTCTTAGCTTCCCAAAGAGCTGGAAGCAAGATGCTGTGGGGCCCAACTCGCCCTTTGGAAAGAAGCCTGCACGTTGTGCCTTTCAGCTCTAGGGCAAAGTAGCACACCCAGAGCAGAAGTCCTACTTCAGCCAGATCAGGCCTGCAAAGAAACTGCGTTTCACAGGCCTTTGGAAGAGATGTTCCCGGTAGGCTGTAAGAGCACTGTGCAGAGCGAGTTGTTTCTTAGCTTCCCAAAGAGCTGGAAGCAAGATGCTGTGGGGCCAAACTCGCCCTTTGGAAAGGAGCCTTCACGTTGTGCCTTTCAGAACTAGGGCAAAGTAGCACACCCAGAGCAGAAGTCCTACTACAGCCGACTCAGGCCTGCAAAGAAACTGCGTTTCACAATCCTTTGAAAGAGATGTTCCCGGTAGGCTGTAAGAGCACTGTGCAGAGCGAGTTGTTTCTTAGCTTCCCAAAGAGCTGGAAGCAAGATGCTGTGGGGCCCAACTCGCCCTTTGGAAAGAAGCCTGCACGTTGTGCCTTTCAGCTCTAGGGCAAAGTAGCACACCCAGAGCAGAAGTCCTACTTCAGCCAGATCAGGCCTGCAAAGAAACTGCGTTTCACAGGCCTTTGGAAGAGATGCTCCCGGTAGGCTGTAAGAGCACTGTGCAGAGCGAGTTGTTTCTTAGCTTCCCAAAGAGCTGGAAGCAAGATGCTGTGGGGCCCAAATCGCCATTTGGAAAGAAGCCTGCACGCTGTGCCTTTCGGCTCTAGGGCAAAGTAGCACGCCCAGAGCAGAAGTCCTACTTCATCCAGATCAGGCCTGCAAAGAAACTGCGTTTCACAGGCCTTTGGAAGAGATGCTCCAGGTAGGATGTAAGAGCACTGTGCAGAGCGAGTTGTTTCTTAGCTTCCCAAAGAGCTGGAAGCAAGATGCTCTGGGGCCCAACTCGCCCTTTGGAAAGAAGCCTGCACGTTGTGCCTTTCAGCTCTAGGGCAAAGTAGCACACCCAGAGCAGAAGTCCTACTTCAGCCAGATCAGGCCTGCAAAGAAACTGCGTTTCACAGGCCTTTGGAAGAGATGTTCCCGGTAGGCTGTAAGAGCACTGTGCAGAGCGAGTTGTTTCTTAGCTTCCCAAAGAGCTGGAAGCAAGATGCTGTGGGGCCCAACTCGCCCTTTGGAAAGAAGCCTGCACGTTGTGCCTTTCAGCTCTAGGGCAAAGAAGGACACCCAGAGCAGAAGTCCTACTTCAGCCAGATCAGGCCTGCAAAGAAACTGCGTTTCACAGGCCTTTGGAAGAGATGTTCCCACTAGGCTGTAAGAGCACTGTGCAGACCGAGTTGTTACTTAGCTTCCCAAAGAGCTGGAAGCAAGATGCTGTGGGGCCCAACTCGCCTTTGGAAAGAAGCCTGCACGTTGTGCCTTTCAGCTCTAGGGCAAAGTAGCACACCCAGAGCAGAAGTCCTACTTCAGCCAGATCAGGCCTGCAAAGAAACTGCGTTTCACAGGCCTTTGGAAGAGATGTTCCCGGTAGGCTGTAAGAGCACTGAGCAGAGCGAGTTCTTTCTTAGGTTCCCAAAGAGCTGGAAGCAAGATGCTGTGGGGCCCAACTCGCCCTTTGGAAAGAAGCCTGCACGTTGTGCCTTTCAGCTCTAGGGCAATGTAGCACACCCAGAGCAGAAGTCCTACTTCAGCCAGATCAGGCCTGCAAAGAAACTGCGTTTCACAGGCCTTTGGAAGAGATGTTCCCGGTAGGCTGTAAGAGCACTGTGCAGAGCGAGTTGTTTCTTAGCTTCCCAAAGAGCTGGAAGCAAGATGCTGTGGGGCCCAACTCGCCCTTTGGAAAGAAGCCTGCACGTTGTGCCTTTCAGCTCTAGGGCAAAGTAGCACACCCAGAGCAGAAGTCCTACTTCAGCCAGATAAGGCCTGCAAAGAAACTGCGTTTCACAGGCCTTTGGAAGAGATGTTCCCGGTAGGCTGTAAGAGCACTGTGCAGAGCGAGTTGTTTCTTAGCTTCCCAAAGAGCTGGAAGCAAGATGCTGTGGGGCCAAACTCGCCCTTTGGAAAGGAGCCTTCACGTTGTGCCTTTCAGAACTAGGGCAAAGTAGCACCACCAGAGCAGAAGTCCTACTACAGCCAGCTCAGGCCTGCAAAGAAACTGCGTTTCACAATCCTTTGAAAGAGATGTTCCCGGTAGGCTGTAAGAGCACTGTGCAGAGCGAGTTGTTTCTTAGCTTCCCAAAGAGCTGGAAGCAAGATGCTGTGGGGCCCAACTCGCCCTTTGGAAAGAAGCCTGCACGTTGTGCCTTTCAGCTCTAGGGCAAAGTAGCACACCCAGAGCAGAAGTCCTACTTCAGCCAGATCAGGCCTGCAAAGAAACTGCGTTTCACAGGCCTTTGGAAGAGATGCTCCCGGTAGGCTGTAAGAGCACTGTGCAGAGCGAGTTGTTTCTTAGCTTCCCAAAGAGCTGGAAGCAAGATGCTGTGGGGCCCAAATCGCCATTTGGAAAGAAGCCTGCACGCTGTGCCTTTCGGCTCTAGGGCAAAGTAGCACGCCCAGAGCAGAAATCCTACTTCATCCAGATCAGGCCTGCAAAGAAACTGCGTTTCACAGGCCTTTGGAAGAGATGCTCCAGGTAGGCTGTAAGAGCACTGTACAGAGCGAGTTGTTTCTTAGCTTCCCAAAGAGCTGGAAGCAAGATGCTCTGGGGCCCAACTCGCCCTTTGGAAAGAAGCCTGCACGTTGTGCCTTTCAGCTCTAGGGCAAAGTAGCACACCCAGAGCAGAAGTCCTACTTCAGCCAGATCAGGCCTGCAAAGAAACTGCGTTTCACAGGCCTTTGGAAGAGATGTTCCCACTAGGCTGTAAGAGCACTGTGCAGAGCGAGTTGTTTCTTAGCTTCCCAAACAGCTGGAAGCAAGATGCTGTGGGGCCCAACTCGCCCTTTGGAAAGAAGCCTGCACGTTGTGCCTTTCAGCTCTAGGGCAAAGAAGGACACCCAGAGCAGAAGTCCTACTTCAGCCAGATCAGGCCTGCAAAGAAACTGCGTTTCACAGGCCTTTGGAAGAGATGTTCCCACTAGGCTGTAAGAGCACTGTGCAGACCGAGTTGTTACTTAGCTTCCCAAAGAGCTGGAAGCAAGATGCTGTGGGGCCCAACTCGCCTTTGGAAAGAAGCCTGCACGTTGTGCCTTTCAGCTCTAGGGCAAAGTAGCACACCCAGAGCAGAAGTCCTACTTCAGCCAGATCAGGCCTGCAAAGAAACTGCGTTTCACAGGCCTTTGGAAGAGATGTTCCCGGTAGGCTGTAAGAGCACTGAGCAGAGCGAGTTCTTTCTTAGGTTCCCAAAGAGCTGGAAGCAAGATGCTGTGGGGCCCAACTCGCCCTTTGGAAAGAAGCCTGCACGTTGTGCCTTTCAGCTCTAGGGCAAAGTAGCACACCCAGAGCAGAAGTCCTACTTCATCCAGAATAGGCCTGCAAAGAAACTGGGTTTAACAAGCCTTTGGAAGAGATGTTCCCGGTAGGCTGTAAGAGCACTGTGCAGAGCGAGTTGTTTCTTAGCTTCCCAAAGAGCTGGAAGCAAGATGCTGTGGGGCCCAACTCGCCTTTGGAAAGAAGCCTGCACGTTGTGCCTTTCAGCTCTAGGGCAAAGTAGCACACCCAGAGCAGAAGTCCTACTTCAGCCAGATCAGGCCTGCAAAGAAACTGCGTTTCACAGGCCTTTGGAAGAGATGTTCCCGGTAGGCTGTAAGAGCACTGAGCAGAGCGAGTTCTTTCTTAGGTTCCCAAAGAGCTGGAAGCAAGATGCTGTGGGGCCCAACTCGCCCTTTGGAAAGAAGCCTGCACGTTGTGCCTTTCAGCTCTAGGGCAAAGTAGCACACCCAGAGCAGAAGTCCTACTTCATCCAGAATAGGCCTGCAAAGAAACTGGGTTTAACAAGCCTTTGGAAGAGATGTTCCCGGTAGGCTGTAAGAGCACTGTGCAGAGCGAGTTGTTTCTTAGCTTCCCAAAGAGCTGGAAGCAAGATGCTGTGGGGCCCAACTCGCCCCTTGGAAAGAAGACTGCACGTTGTGCCTTTCAGCTCTAGGGCAATGTAGCACACCCAGAGCAGAAGTCCTACTTCAGCCAGATCAGGCCTGCAAAGAAACTGCGTTTCACAGGCCTTTGGAAGAGATGTTCCTGGTAGGCTGTAAGAGCACTGTGCAGAGCGAGTTGTTTCTTAGCTTCCCAAAGAGCTGGAAGCAAGATGCTGTGGGGCCAAACTCGCCCTTAGGAAAGGAGCCTTCACGTTGTGCCTTTCAGCTCTAGGGCAAAGTAGCACACCCAGAGCAGAAGTCCTACTACAGCCAGATCAGGCCTGCAAAGAAACTGCGTTTCACAATCCTTTGGAAAAGATGTTCCCGGTAGGCTGTAAGAGCACTGTGCAGAGCGAGTTGTTTCTTAGCTTCCCAAAGAGCTGGAAGCAAGATGCTGTGGGGCCCAACTCGCCCTTTGGAAAGAAGCCTGCACGTTGTGCCTTTCAGCTCTAGGGCAAAGTAGCACACCCAGAGCAGAAGTCCTACTTCAGCCAGATCAGGCCTGCAAAGAAACTGCGTTTCACAGGCCTTTGGAAGAGATGCTCCCGGTAGGCTGTAAGAGCACTGTGCAGAGCGAGTTGTTTCTTAGCTTCCCAAAGAGCTGGAAGCAAGATGCTGTGGGGCCCAAATCGCCATTTGGAAAGAAGCCTGCACGTTGCGCCCTTCGGCTCTAGGGCAAAGTAGCATGCCCAGAGCAGAAGTCCTACTTCAGCCAGATCAGGCCTGCAAAGAAACTGCCTTTCACAGGCCTTTGGAAGAGATGTTCCCGGTAGGCTGTAAGAGCACTGTGCAGAGCGAGTTGTTTCTTAGCTTCCCAAAGAGCTGGAAGCAAGATGCTGTGGGGCCCAACTCGCCCTTTGGAAAGAAGCCTGCACGTTGCGCCTTTCGGCTCTAGGGCAAAGTAGCACGCCCAAGGCAGAAGTCCTACTTCAGCCAGATCAGGCCTGCAAAGAAACTGCGTTTCACAGGCCTTTGGAAGAGATGTTCCCGGTAGGCTGTAAGAGCACTGTGCAGAGCGAGTTGTTTCTTAGCTTCCCAAACAGCTGGAAGCAAGATGCTGTGGGGCCCAACTCGCCCTTTGGAAAGAAGCCTGCACGTTGTGCCTTTCAGCTCTAGGGCAAAGTGCACACGCAGAGCAGAAGTCCTACTTCAGCCAGATCAGGCCTGCAAAGAAACTGCGTTTCACAGGCCTTTGGAAGAGATGCTCCAGGTAGGCTGTAAGAGCACTGTGCAGAGCGAGTTGTTTCTTAGCTTCCCAAAGAGCTGGAAGCAAGATGCTGTGGGACCCAACTCGCCCCTTTTAAAGAAGCCTGCACCTTGTGCCTTTCAGCTCTATGGCAAAGAAGGACACCCAGAGCAGAAGTCCTACTTCAGCCAGATCAGGCCTGCAAAGAAACTGCGTTTCACAGGCCTTTGGAAGAGATGTTCCCGGTAGGCTGTAAGAGCACTGTGCAGAGGGAGTTGTTTCTTAGCTTCCCAAACAGCTGGAAGCAAGATGCTGTGGGGCCCAACTCGCCCTTTGGAAAGAAGCCTGCACGTTGTTCCTTTCAGCTCTAGGGCAAAGTAGCTCACGCAGAGCAGAAGTCCTACTTCAGCCAGATCAGGCCTGCAAAGAAACTGCGTTTCACAGGCCTTTGGAAGAGATGCTTCAGGTAGGCTGTAAGAGCACTGTGCAGAGCGAGTTGTTTCTTAGCTTCCCAAAGAGCTGGAAGCAAGATGCTGTGGGGCCCAACTCGCCCTTTGGAAAGAAGCCTGCACGTTGTGCCTTTCAGCTCTAGGGCAAAGTAGCACACCCAGAGCAGAAGTCCTACTTCAGCCAGATCAGGCCTGCAAAGAAACTGCGTTTCACAGGCCTTTGGAAGAGATGTTCCCACTAGGCTGTAAGAGCACTGTGCAGAGCGAGTTGTTTCTTAGCTTCCCAAAGAGCTGGAAGCAAGATGCTGTGGGGCCCAACTCGCCCTTTGGAAAGAAGCCTGCACGTTGTGCCTTTCAGCTCTAGGGCAAAGTAGCACACCCAGAGCAGAAGTCCTACTTCAGCCAGATCAGGCCTGCAAAGAAACTGCGTTTCACAGGCCTTTGGAAGAGATGTTCCCGGTAGGCTGCATGAGGACTGTGCAGAGCGAGTTGTTTCTTAGCTTCCCAAAGAGCTGGAAGCAAGATGCTGTGGGGCCCAACTCGCCCTTTGGAAAGAAGCCTGCACGTTGTGCCTTTCAGCTCTAGGGCAAAGTAGCACACCCAGAGCAGAAGTCCTACTTCAGCCAGATCAGGCCTGCAAAGAAACTGCGTTTCACAGGCCTTTGGAAGAGATGTTCCCGGTAGGCTGTAAGAGCACTGTGCAGAGCGAGTTGTTTCTTAGCTTCCCAAAGAGCTGGAAGCAAGATGCTGTGGGGCCCAACTCGCCCTTTGGAAAGAAGCCTGCACGTTGTGCCTTTCAGCTCTAGGGCAAAGTAGCACACCCAGAGCAGAAGTCCTACTTCAGCCAGATCAGGCCTGCAAAGAAACTGCGTTTCACAGGCCTTTGGAAGAGATGTTCCCGGTAGGCTGTAAGAGCACTGTGCAGAGCGAGTTGTTTCTTAGCTTCCCAAAGAGCTGGAAGCAAGATGCTCTGGGGCCCAACTCGCCCTTTGGAAAGGAGCCTGCACGTTGTGCCTTTCAGCTCTAGGGCAAAGTAGCACACCCAGAGCAGAAGTCCTACTTCAGCCAGATCAGGCCTGCAAAGAAACTGCGTTTCACAGGCCTTTGGAAGAGATGTTCCCGGTAGGCTGCATGAGGACTGTGCAGAGCGAGTTGTTTCTTAGCTTCCCAAAGAGCTGGAAGCAAGATGCTGTGGGGCCCAACTCGCCCTTTGGAAAGGAGCCTGCACGTTGTGCCTTTCAGCTCTAGGGCAAAGTAGCACACCCAGAGCAGAAGTTCTACTTCAGCCAGGCAGGCCTGCAAAGAAACTGCGTTTCACAGGCCTTTGGAAGAGATGTTCCCGGTAGGCTGTAAGAGCACTGTGCAGAGCGAGTTGTTTCTTAGCTTCCCAAAGAGCTGGAAGCAAGATGCTGTGGGGCCCAACTCGCCCTTTGGAAAGGAGCCTGCACGTTGTGCCTTTCAGCTCTAGGGCAAAGTAGCACACCCAGAGCAGAAGTCCTACTTCAGCCAGATCAGGCCTGCAAAGAAACTGCGTTTCACAATCCTTTGGAAGAGATGTTCCCGGTAGGCTGTAAGAGCACTGTGAAGAGCGAGTTGTTTCTTAGCTTCCCAAAGAGCTGGAAGCAAGATGCTGTAGGGCCCAACTCGCCCTTTGGAAAGAAGCCTTCACGTTGTGCCTTTCAGCTCTAGGGCAAAGTAGCACACCCAGAGCAGAAGTCCTACTTCAGCCAGATCAGGCCTGCAAAGAAACTGCGTTTCACAGGCCTTTGGAAGAGATGTTCCCGGTAGGCTGTAAGAGCACTGTGCAGAGCGAGTTGTTTCTTAGCTTCCCAAAGAGCTGGAAGCAAGATGCTGTGGGGCCCAACTCTCCCTTTGGAAAGAAGCCTGCACGTTGTGCCTTTCAGCTCTAGGGCAAAGTAGCACACCCAGAGCAGAAGTCCTACTTCAGCCAGATCAGGCCTGCAAAGAAACTGCGTTTCACAGGCCTTTGGAAGAGATGTTCCCGGTAGGCTGCATGAGGACTGTGCAGAGCGAGTTGTTTCTTAGCTTCCCAAAGAGCTGGAAGCAAAATGCTGTGGGGCCCAACTCGCCCTTTGGAAAGAAGCCTGCACGTTGTGCCTTTCAGCTCTAGGGCAAATTAGCACACCCAGAGCAGAAGTCCTACTTCAGCCAGATCAGGCCTGCAAAGAAACTGCGTTTCACAGGCCTTTGGAAGAGATGTTCCCGGTAGGCTGTAAGAGCACTGTGCAGAGCGAGTTGTTTCTTAGCTTCCCAAAGAGCTGGAAGCAAGATGCTGTGGGGCCCAACTCGCCCTTTGGAAAGAAGCCTGCACGTTGTGCCTTTCAGCTCTAGGGCAAAGTAGCACACCCAGAGCAGAAGTCCTACTTCAGCCAGATCAGGCCTGCAAAGAAACTGCGTTTCACAGGCCTTTGGAAGAGATGTTCCCGGTAGGCTGCATGAGGACTGTGCAGAGCGAGTTGTTTCTTAGCTTCCCAAAGAGCTGGAAGCAAGATGCTGTGGGGCCCAACTCGCCCTTTGGAAAGAAGCCTGCACGTTGTGCCTTTCAGCTCTAGGGCAAAGTAGCACACCCAGAGCAGAAGTCCTACTTCAGCCAGATCAGGCCTGCAAAGAAACTGCGTTTCACAGGCCTTTGGAAGAGATGTTCCCACTAGGCTGTAAGAGCACTGTGCAGAGCGAGTTGTTTCTTAGCTTCCCAAAGAGCTGGAAGCAAGATGCTGTGGGGCCCAACTCGCCCCTTGGAAAGAAGCCTGCACGTTGTGCCTTTCAGCTCTAGGGCAAAGTAGCACACCCAGAGCAGAAGTCCTACTTCAGCCAGATCAGGCCTGCAAAGAAACTGCGTTTCACAGGCCTTTGGAAGAGATGTTCCCGGTAGGCTGCATGAGGACTGTGCAGAGCGAGTTGTTTCTTAGCTTCCCAAAGAGCTGGAAGCAAGATGCTGTGGGGCCCAACTCGCCCTTTGGAAAGAAGCCTGCACGTTGTGCCTTTCAGCTCTAGGGCAAAGTAGCACACCCAGAGCAGAAGTCCTACTTCAGCCAGATCAGGCCTGCAAAGAAACTGCGTTTCACAGGCCTTTGGAAGAGATGTTCCCGGTAGGCTGTAAGAGCACTGTGCAGAGCGAGTTGTTTCTTAGCTTCCCAAAGAGCTGGAAGCAAGATGCTGTGGGGCCCAACTCGCCCTTTGGAAAGAAGCCTGCACGTTGTGCCTTTCAGCTCTAGGGCAAAGTAGCACACCCAGAGCAGAAGTCCTACTTCAGCCAGATCAGGCCTGCAAAGAAACTGCGTTTCACAGGCCTTTCGAAGAGATGTTCCTGGTAGTCTGCATGAGGACTGTGCAGAGCGAGTTCTTTCTTAGCTTCCCAAAGAGCTGGAAGCAAGATGCTGTGGGGCCCAACTCGCCCTTTGGAAAGAAGCCTGCACGTTGTGCCTTTCAGCTCTAGGGCAAAGTAGCACACCCAGAGCAGAAGTCCTACTTCAGCCAGATCAGGCCTGCAAAGAAACTGCGTTTCACAGGCCTTTGGAAGAGATGTTCCCACTAGGCTGTAAGAGCACTGTGCAGAGCGAGTTGTTTCTTAGCTTCCCAAAGAGCTGGAAGCAAGATGCTGTGGGGCCCAACTCGCCCTTTGGAAAGAAGCCTGCACGTTGTGCCTTTCAGCTCTAGGGCAAAGTAGCACACCCAGAGCAGAAGTCCTACTTCAGCCAGATCAGGCCTGCAAAGAAACTGCGTTTCACAGGCCTTTGGAAGAGATGTTCCCGGTAGGCTGTAAGAGCACTGTGCAGAGCGAGTTGTTTCTTAGCTTCCCAAAGAGCTGGAAGCAAGATGCTGTGGGGCCCAACTCTCCCTTTGGAAAGAAGCCTGCACGTTGTGCCTTTCGGCTCTAGGGCAAAGTAGCACACCCAGAGCAGAAGTCCTACTTCAGCCAGATCAGGCCTGCAAAGAAACTGCGTTTCACAGGCCTTTGGAAGAGATGTTCCCGGTAGGCTGCATGAGGACTGTGCAGAGCGAGTTGTTTCTTAGCTTCCCAAAGAGCTGGAAGCAAGATGCTGTGGGGCCCAACTCGCCCTTTGGAAAGAAGCCTGCACGTTGTGCCTTTCAGCTCTAGGGCAAAGTAGCACACCCAGAGCAGAAGTCCTACTTCAGCCAGATCAGGCCTGCAAAGAAACTGCGTTTCACAGGCCTTTGGAAGAGATGTTCCCGGTAGGCTGTAAGAGCACTGTGCAGAGCGAGTTGTTTCTTAGCTTCCCAAAGAGCTGGAAGCAAGATGCTGTGGGGCCCAACTCGCCCTTTGGAAAGAAGCCTGCACGTTGTGCCTTTCAGCTCTAGGGCAAAGTAGCACACCCAGAGCAGAAGTCCTACTTCAGCCAGATCAGGCCTGCAAAGAAACTGCGTTTCACAGGCCTTTGGAAGAGATGTTCCCGGTAGGCTGCATGAGGACTGTGCTGTGCGAGTTGTTTCTTAGCTTCCCAAAGAGCTGGAAGCAAGATGCTGTGGGGCCCAACTCGCCCTTTGGAAAGAAGTCTGCACGTTGTGCCTTTCAGCTCTAGGGTAAAGTAGCACACCCAGTGCAGAAGTCCTACTTCATCCAGATCAGGCCTGCAAAGAAACTGCGTTTCACAGGCCTTTGGAAGAGATGTTCCCGGTAGGCTGTAAGAGCACTGTGCAGAGCGAGTTGTTTCTTAGCTTCCCAAAGAGCTGGAAGCAAGATGCTGTGGGGCCCAACTCGCCCTTTGGAAAGAAGCCTGCACGTTGTGCCTTTCAGCTCTAGGGCAAAGTAGCACACCCAGAGCAGAAGTCCTACTTCAGCCAGATCAGGCCTGCAAAGAAACTGCGTTTCACAGGCCTTTGGAAGAGATGTTCCCGGTAGGCTGTAAGAGCACTGTGCAGAGTGAGTTGTTTCTTAGCTTCCCAAAGAGCTGGAAGCAAGATGCTGTGGGGCCCAACTCGCCCTTTGGAAAGGAGCCTGCACGTTGTGCCTTTCAGCTCTAGGGCAAAGAAGGACACCCAGAGCAGAAGTCCTACTTCAGCCAGATCAGGCCTGCAAAGAAACTGCGTTTCACAGGCCTTTGGAAGAGATGTTCCCACTAGGCTGTAAGAGCACTGTGCAGAGCGAGTTGTTTCTTAGCTTCCCAAAGAGCTGGAAGCAAGATGCTGTGGGGCCCAACTCGCCCCTTGGAAAGAAGCCTGCACGTTGTGCCTTTCAGCTCTAGGGCAAAGTAGCACACCCAGAGCAGAAGTCCTACTTCAGCCAGATCAGGCCTGCAAAGAAACTGCGTTTCACAGGCCTTTGGAAGAGATGTTCCCGGTAGGCTGCATGAGGACTGTGCAGAGCGAGTTGTTTCTTAGCTTCCCAAAGAGCTGGAAGCAAGATGCTGTGGGGCCCAACTCGCCCTTTGGAAAGAAGCCTGCACGTTGTGCCTTTCAGCTCTAGGGCAAAGTAGCACACCCAGAGCAGAAGTCCTACTTCAGCCAGATCAGGCCTGCAAAGAAACTGCGTTTCACAGGCCTGTGGAAGAGATGTTCCCGGTAGGCTGTAAGAGCACTGTGCAGAGCGAGTTGTTTCTTAGCTTCCCAAAGAGCTGGAAGCAAGATGCTGTGGGGCCCAACTCGCCCTTTGGAAAGAAGCCTGCACGTTGTGCCTTTCAGCTCTAGGGCAAAGTAGCACACCCAGAGCAGAAGTCCTACTTCAGCCAGATCAGGCCTGCAAAGAAACTGCGTTTCACAGGCCTTTGGAAGAGATGTTCCCGGTAGGCTGCATGAGGACTGTGCTGAGCGAGTTGTTTCTTAGCTTCCCAAAGAGCTGGAAGCAAGATGCTGTGGGGCCCAACTCGCCCTTTGGAAAGAAGCCTGCACGTTGTGCCTTTCAGCTATAGGGCAAAGTAGCACACCCAGAGCAGAAGTCCTACTTCATCCAGATCAGGCCTGCAAAGAAACTGCGTTTCACAGGCCTTTGGAAGAGATGTTCCCGGTAGGCTGTAAGAGCACTGTGCAGAGCGAGTTGTTTCTTAGCTTCCCAAAGAGCTGGAAGCAAGATGCTGTGGGGCCCAACTCGCCCTTTGGAAAGAAGCCTGCACGTTGTGCCTTTCAGCTCTAGGGCAAAGTAGCACACCCAGAGCAGAAGTCCTACTTCAGCCAGATCAGGACTGCAAAGAAACTGCGTTTCACAGGCCTTTGGAAGAGATGTTCCCGGTAGGCTTTAAGAGCACTGTGCAGAGCGAGTTGTTTCTTAGCTTCCCAAAGAGCTGGAAGCAAGATGCTGTGGGGCCCAACTCGCCCTTTGGAAAGAAGCCTGCACGTTGTGCCTTTCAGCTCTAGGGCAAAGTAGCACACCCAGAGCAGAAGTCCTACTTCAGCCAGATCAGGCCTGCAAAGAAACTGCGTTTCACAGGCCTTTGGAAGAGATGTTCCCGGTAGGCTGCATGAGGACTGTGCAGAGCGAGTTGTTTCTTAGCTTCCCAAAGAGCTGGAAGCAAGATGCTGTGGGGCCGAACTCGCCCTTTGGAAGGAAGCCTGCACGTTGTGCCTTTCAGCTCTAGGGCAAAGTAGCACACCCAGAGCAGAAGTCCTACTTCAGCCAGATCAGGCCTGCAAAGAAACTGCGTTTCACAGGCCTTTGGAAGAGATGTTCCCGGTAGGCTGTAAGAGCACTGTGCAGAGCGAGTTGTTTCTTAGCTTCCCAAAGAGCTGGAAGCAAGATGCTGTGAGGCCCAACTCGCCCTTTGGAAAGGAGCCTGCACGTTGTGCCTTTCAGCTCTAGGGCAAAGTAGCACACCCAGAGCAGAAGTCCTACTTCAGCCAGATCAGGCCTGCAAAGAAACTGCGTTTCACAATCCTTTGGAAGAGATGTTCCCGGTAGGCTGTAAGAGCACTGTGAAGAGCGAGTTGTTTCTTAGCTTCCCAAAGAGCTGGAAGCAAGATGCTGTGGGGCCCAACTCGCCCTTTGGAAAGAAGCCTGCACGTTGTGCCTTTCAGCTCTAGGGCAAAGTAGCACACCCAGAGCAGAAGTCCTACTTCAGCCAGATCAGGCCTGCAAAGAAACTGCGTTTCACAGGCCTTTGGAAGAGATGTTCCCGGTAGGCTGTAAGAGCACTGAGCAGAGCGAGTTCTTTCTTAGGTTCCCAAAGAGCTGGAAGCAAGATGCTGTGGGGCCCAACTCGCCCTTTGGAAAGAAGCCTGCACGTTGTGCCTTTCAGCTCTAGGGCAAAGTAGCACACCCAGAGCAGAAGTCCTACTTCACCCAGAATAGGCCTGCAAAGAAACTGGGTTTAACAAGCCTTTGGAAGAGATGTTCCCGGTAGGCTGTAAGAGCACTGTGCAGAGCGAGTTGTTTCTTAGCTTCCCAAAGAGCTGGAAGCAAGATGCTGTGGGGCCCAACTCGCCCTTTGGAAAGAAGCCTGCACGTTGTGCCTTTCAGCTCTAGGGCAATGTAGCATACCCAGAGCAGAAGTCCTACTTCAGCCAGATCAGGCCTGCAAAGAAACTGCGTTTCACAGGTCTTTGGAAGAGATGTTCCCGGTAGGCTGTAAGAGCACTGTGCAGAGCGAGTTGTTTCTTAGCTTCCCAAAGAGCTGGAAGCAAGATGCTGTGGAGCCCAACTCGCCCTTTGGAAAGAAGCCTGCACGTTGTGCCTTTCAGCTCTAGGGCAAAGTAGCACACCCAGAGCAGAAGTCCTACTTCAGCCAGATCAGGCCTGCAAAGAAACTGCGTTTCACAGGCCTTTGGAAGAGATGCTCCCGGTAGGCTGTAAGAGCACTGTGCAGAGCGAGTTGTTTCTTAGCTTCCCAAAGAGCTGGAAGCAAGATGCTGTGGGGCCCAAATCGCCATTTGGAAAGAAGCCTGCACGCTGTGCCTTTCGGCTCTAGGGCAAAGTAGCACGCCCAGAGCAGAAGTCCTACTTCAGCCAGATCAGGCCTGCAAAGAAACTGCGTTTCCCAGGCCTTTGGAAGAGATGCTCCAGGTAGGCTGTAAGAGCACTGTGCAGAGCGAGTTGTTTCTTAGCTTCCCAAAGAGCTGGAAGCAAGATGCTGTGGGGCCCAACTCTCCCTTTGGAAAGAGGCCTGCACGTTGTGCCTTTCAGCTCTAGGGCAAAGTAGCACACCCAGAGCAGAAGTCCTACTTCAGCCAGATCAGGCCTGCAAAGAAACTGCGTTTCACAGGCCTTTGGAAGAGATGTTCCCGGTAGGCTGTAAGAGCACTGTGCAGAGCGAGTTGTTTCTTAGCTTCCCAAAGAGCTGGAAGCAAGATGCTGTGGGGCCCAACTCGCCCTTTGGAAAGAAGCCTGCACGTTGTGCCTTTCAGCTCTAGGGCAAAGAAGGACACCCAGAGCAGAAGTCCTACTTCAGCCAGATCAGGCCTGCAAAGAAACTGCGTTTCACAGGCCTTTGGAAGAGATGTTCCCACTAGGCTGTAAGAGCACTGTGCAGAGCGAGTTGTTTCTTAGCTTCCCAAAGAGCTGGAAGCAAGATGCTGTGGGGCCCAACTCGCCTTTGGAAAGAAGCCTGCACGTTGTGCCTTTCAGCTCTAGGGCAAAGTAGCACACCCAGAGCAGAAGTCCTACTTCAGCCAGATCAGGCCTGCAAAGAAACTGCGTTTCACAGGCCTTTGGAAGAGATGTTCCCGGTAGGCTGTAAGAGCACTGAGCAGAGCGAGTTCTTTCTTAGGTTCCCAAAGAGCTGGAAGCAAGATGCTGTGGGGCCCAACTCGCCCTTTGGAAAGAAGCCTGCACGTTGTGCCTTTCAGCTCTAGGGCAAAGTAGCACACCCAGAGCAGAAGTCCTACTTCATCCAGAATAGGCCTGCAAAGAAACTGGGTTTAACAAGCCTTTGGAAGAGATGTTCCCGGTAGGCTGTAAGAGCACTGTGCAGAGCGAGTTGTTTCTTAGCTTCCCAAAGAGCTGGAAGCAAGATGCTGTGGGGCCCAACTCGCCCTTTGGAAAGAAGCCTGCACGTTGTGCCTTTCAGCTCTAGGGCAAAGTAGCACACCCAGAGCAGAAGTCCTACTTCAGCCAGATCAGGCCTGCAAAGAAACTGCGTTTCACAGGCCTTTGGAAGAGATGTTCCCGGTAGGCTGTAAGAGCACTGTGCAGAGCGAGTTGTTTCTTAGCTTCCCAAAGAGCTGGAAGCAAGATGCTGTGGGGCCCAACTCGCCCTTTGGAAAGAAGCCTGCACGTTGTGCCTTTCAGCTCTAGGGCAAAGTAGCACACCCAGAGCAGAAGTCCTACTTCAGCCAGATCAGGCCTGCAAAGAAACTGCGTTTCACAGGCCTTTGGAAGAGATGTTCCCGGTAGGCTGCATGAGGACTGTGCAGAGCGAGTTGTTTCTTAGCTTCCCAAAGAGCTGGAAGCAAGATGCTGTGGGGCCCAACTCGCCCTTTGGAAAGAAGCCTGCACGTTGTGCCTTTCAGCTCTAGGGCAAAGTAGCACACCCAGAGCAGAAGTCCTACTTCAGCCAGATCAGGCCTGCAAAGAAACTGCGTTTCACAGGCCTTTGGAAGAGATGTTCCCGGTAGGCTGTAAGAGCACTGTGCACAGCGAGTTGTTTCTTAGCTTCCCAAAGAGCTGGAAGCAAGATGCTGTGAGGCCCAACTCGCCCTTTGGAAAGAAGCCTGCACGTTGTGCCTTTCAGCTCTAGGGCAAAGTAGCACACCCAGAGCAGAAGTCCTACTTCAGCCAGATCAGGCCTGCAAAGAAACTGCGTTTCACAATCCTTTGGAAGAGATGTTCCCGGTAGGCTGTAAGAGCACTGTGAAGAGCGAGTTGTTTCTTAGCTTCCCAAAGAGCTGGAAGCAAGATGCTGTGGGGCCCAACTTGCACTTTGGAAAGAAGCCTGCACGTTGTGCCTTTCAGCTCTAGGGCAAAGTAGCACACCCAGAGCAGAAGTCCTACTTCAGCCAGATCAGGCCTGCAAAGAAACTGCGTTTCACAGGCCTTTGGAAGAGATGTTCCCGGTAGGCTGTAAGAGCACTGAGCAGAGCGAGTTCATTCTTAGGTTCCCAAAGAGCTGGAAGCAAGATGCTGTGGGGCCCAACTCGCCCTTTGGAAAGAAGCCTGCACGTTGTGCCTTTCAGCTCTAGGGCAAAGTAGCACACCCAGAGCAGAAGTCCTACTTCAACCAGAATAGGCCTGCAAAGAAACTGGGTTTAACAAGCCTTTGGAAGAGATGTTCCCGGTAGGCTGTAAGAGCACTGTGCAGAGCGAGTTGTTTCTTAGCTTCCCAAAGAGCTGGAAGCAAGATGCTGTGGGGCCCAACTCGCCCTTTGGAAAGAAGCCTGCACGTTGTGCCTTTCAGCTCTAGGGCAATGTAGCACACCCAGAGCAGAAGTCCTACTTCAGCCAGATCAGGCCTGCAAAGAAACTGCGTTTCACAGGCCTTTGGAAGAGATGTTCCCGGTAGGCTGTAAGAGCACTGTGCAGAGCGAGTTGTTTCTTAGCTTCCCAAAGAGCTGGAAGCAAGATGCTGTGGGGCCCAACTCGCCCTTTGGAAAGAAGCCTGCACGTTGTGCCTTTCAGCTCTAGGGCAAAGTAGCACACCCAGAGCAGAAGTCCTACTTCAGCCAGATAAGGCCTGCAAAGAAACTGCGTTTCACAGGCCTTTGGAAGAGATGTTCCCGGTAGGCTGTAAGAGCACTGTGCAGAGCGAGTTGTTTCTTAGCTTCCCAAAGAGCTGGAAGCAAGATGCTGTGGGGCCAAACTCGCCCTTTGGAAAGGAGCCTTCACGTTGTGCCTTTCAGAACTAGGGCAAAGTAGCACACCCAGAGCAGAAGTCCTACTACAGCCAGCTCAGGCCTGCAAAGAAACTGCGTTTCACAATCCTTTGAAAGAGATGTTCCCGGTAGGCTGTAAGAGCACTGTGCAGAGCGAGTTGTTTCTTAGCTTCCCAAAGAGCTGGAAGCAAGATGCTGTGGGGCCCAACTCGCCCTTTGGAAAGAAGCCTGCACGTTGTGCCTTTCAGCTCTAGGGCCAAGTAGCACACCCAGAGCAGAAGTCCTACTTCAGCCAGATCAGGCCTGCAAAGAAGCTGCGTTTCCCAGGCCTTTGGAAGAGATGTTTCCGGTAGGCTGTAAGTACACTGTGCAGAGCGAGTGGTTTCTTAGCTTCCCAAAGAGCTGGAAGCAAGATGCTGTGGGGCCCAACTCGCCCTTTGGGAAGAAGCCTGCACGTTGTGCCTTTCAGCTCTAGTTCAAAGTAGCACACCCAGAGCAGAAGTCCTACTTCAGCCAGATCAGGCCTGAAAAGAAACTGCGTTTCACAGGCCTTTGGAAGAGATGTTCCCGGTAGGCTGTAAGAGCACTGTGCAGAGCAAGTTGTTTCTTAGCTTCCCAAAGAGCTGGAAGCAAGATGCTGTGGGGCCCAACTCGCCCTTTGGAAAGGAGCCTGCACGTTGTGCCTTTCAGCTCTAGGGCAAAGTAGCACACCCAGAGCAGAAGTCCTACTTCAGCCAGATCAGGCCTGCAAAGAAACTGTGTTTCACAATCCTTTGGAAGAGATGTTCCCGGTAGGCTGTAAGAGCACTGTAAAGAGCGAGTTGTTTCTTAGCTTCCCAAAGAGCTGGAAGCAAGATGCTGTGGGGCCCAACTCGCACTTTGGAAAGAAGCCTGCACGTTGTGCCTTTCAGCTCTAGGGCAAAGTAGCACACCCAGAGCAGAAGTCCTACTTCAGCCAGATCAGGCCTGCAAAGAAACTGCGTTTCACAGGCCTTTGGAAGAGATGTTCCCGGTAGGCTGTAAGAGCACTGAGCAGAGCGAGTTCTTTCTTAGGTTCCCAAAGAGCTGGAAGCAAGATGCTGTGGGGCCCAACTCGCCCTTTGGAAAGAAGCCTGCACGTTGTGCCTTTCAGCTCTAGGGCAAAGTAGCACACCAAGAGCAGAAGTCCTACTTCATCCAGAATAGGCCTGCAAAGAAACTGGGTTTAACAAGCCTTTGGAAGAGATGTTCCCGGTAGGCTGTAAGAGCACTGTGCAGAGCGAGTTGTTTCTTAGCTTCCCAAAGAGCTGGAAGCAAGATGCTGTGGGGCCCAACTCGCCCTTTGGAAAGAAGCCTGCACGTTGTGCCTTTCAGCTCTAGGGCAATGTAGCACACCCAGAGCAGAAGTCCTACTTCAGCCAGATCAGGCCTGCAAAGAAACTGCGTTTCACAGGCCTTTGGAAGAGATGCTCCCGGTAGGCTGTAAGAGCACTGTGCAGAGCGAGTTGTTTCTTAGCTTCCCAAAGAGCTGGAAGCAAGATGCTGTGGGGCCCAACTCGCCCTTTGGAAAGAAGCCTGCACGTTGTGCCTTTCAGCTCTAGGGCAAAGTAGCACACCCAGAGCAGAAGTCCTACTTCAGCCAGATCAGGCCTGCAAAGAAACTGCGTTTCACAGGCCTTTGGAAGAGATGTTCCCGGTAGGCTGTAAGAGCACTGTGCAGAGCGAGTTGTTTCTTAGCTTCCCAAAGAGCTGGAAGCAAGATGCTGTGGGGCCCAACTCGCCCTTTGGAAAGGAGCCTGCACGTTGTGCCTTTCAGCTCTAGGGCAAAGTAGCACAACCAGAGCAGAAGTTCTACTTCAGCCAGATCAGGCCTGCAAAGAAACTGCGTTTCACAATCCTTTGGAAGAGATGTTCCCGGTAGGCTGTAAGAGCACTGTGAAGAGCGAGTTGTTTCTTAGCTTCCCAAAGAGCTGGAAGCAAGATGCTGTGGGGCCCAACTCGCACTTTGGAAAGAAGCCTGCACGTTGTGCCTTTCAGCTCTAGGGCAAAGTAGCACACCCAGAGCAGAAGTCCTACTTCAGCCAGATCAGGCCTGCAAAGAAACTTCGTTTCACAGGCCTTTGGAAGAGATGTTCCCGGTAGGCTGTAAGAGCACTGAGCAGAGCGAGTTCTTTCTTAGGTTCCCAAAGAGCTGGAAGCAAGATGCTGTGGGGCCCAACTAGCCCTTTGGAAAGAAGCCTGCACGTTGTGCCTTTAGCTCTAGGGCCAAGTAGCACACCCAGAGCAGAAGTCCTATTTCAGCCAAATCAGGCCTGCAAAGAAACTGCGTTTCACAGGCCTTTGGAGGAGATGCTCCCGGTAGGCTGTAAGAGCACTGTGCAGAGCGAGTTGTTTCTTAACTTCACAAAGAGCTGGAAGCAAGATGCTCGGGGCCCAACTCGCCCTTTGGGAAGGAGCCTGCACGTTGTGCCTTTCAGCTCTAGGGCAAAGTAGCACACGCAGAGCAGAAGTCCTACTTCAGCCAGATCAGGCCTGCAAAGAAACTGCGTTTCACAGGCCTTTGGAAGAGATGTTCCCGGTAGGCTGTAAGAGCACTGTGCAGAGCGAGTTGTTTCTTAGCTTCCCAAAGAGCTGGAAGCAAGATGCTGTGGGGCCCAACTCGCCCTTTGGAATGAAGCCTGCACGTTGTGCCTTTCAGCTCTAGGGCCAAGTAGCACAC
Source organism: Equus caballus (assembly GCF_041296265.1). Lineage (NCBI taxonomy): Eukaryota > Metazoa > Chordata > Mammalia > Perissodactyla > Equidae > Equus > Equus caballus. Next base: position 35,364,909 of record NC_091691.1, read on the forward strand.
CCAGAGCAGAATTCCTACTTCAGCCAGATCAGGCCTGCAAAGAAGCTGCGTTTCCCAGGCCTTTGGAAGAGATGTTTCCGGTAGGCTGTAAGTACACTGTGCAGAGCGAGTGGTTTCTTAGCTTCCCAAAGAGCTGGAAGCAAGATGCTGTGGGGCCCAACTCGCCCTTTGGGAAGAAGCCTGCACGTTGTGCCTTTCAGCTCTAGGGCAAAGTAGCACACCCAGAGCAGAAGTCCTACTTCAGCCAGATCAGGCCTGCAAAGAAACTGCGTTTCACAGGCCTTTGGAAGAGATGTTCCCGGTAGGCTGTAAGAGCACTGTGCAGAGCGAGTTGTTTCTTAGCTTCCCAAAGAGCTGGAAGCAAGATGCTGTGGGGCCCAACTCGCCCTTTGGAAAGGAGCCTGCACGTTGTGCCTTTCAGCTCTAGGGCAAAGTAGCAGACCCAGAGCAGAAGTCCTACTTCAGCCAGATCAGGCCTGCAAAGAAACTGCATTTCACACTCCTTTGGAAGAGATGTTCCCGGTAGGCTGTAAGAGCACTGTAAAGAGCGAGTTGTTTCTTAGCTTCCCAAAGAGCTGGAAGCAAGATGCTGTGGGGCCCAACTCGCACTTTGGAAAGAAGCCTGCACGTTGTGCCTTTCAGCTCTAGGGCAAAGTAGCACACCCAGAGCAGAAGTCCTACTTCAGCCAGATCAGGCCTGCAAAGAAACTGCGTTTCACAGGCCTTTGGAAGAGATGTTCCCGGTAGGCTGTAAGAGCACTGTGCAGAGCGAGTTGTTTCTTAGCTTCCCAAAGAGCTGGAAGCAAGATGCTGTGGGGCCCAACTCGCCCTTTGGAAAGAAGCCTGCACGTTGTGCCTTTCAGCTCTAGGGCAAAGTAGCACACCCAGAGCAGAAGTCCTACTTCAGCCAGATCAGGCCTGCAAAGAAACTGCGTTTCACAGGCCTTTGGAAGAGATGTTCCCGGTAGGCTGCATGAGGACTGTGCAGAGCGAGTTGTTTCTTAGCTTCCCAAAGAGCTGGAAGCAAGATGCTGTGGGGCCCAACTCGCCCTTTGGAAAGAAGCCTGCACGTTGTGCCTTTCAGCTCTAGGGCAAAGTAGCACACCCAGAGCAGAAGTCCTACTTCAGCCAGATCAGGCCTGCAAAGAAACTGCGTTTCACAGGCCTTTGGAAGAGATGTTCCCGGTAGGCTGTAAGAGCACTGTGCAGAGCGAGTTGTTTCTTAGCTTCCCAAAGAGCTGGAAGCAAGATGCTGTGAGGCCCAACTCGCCCTTTGGAAAGAAGCCTGCACGTTGTGCCTTTCAGCTCTAGGGCAAAGTAGCACACCCAGAGCAGAAGTCCTACTTCAGCCAGATCAGGCCTGCAAAGAAACTGCGTTTCACAATCCTTTGGAAGAGATGTTCCCGGTAGGCTGTAAGAGCACTGTGAAGAGCGAGTTGTTTCTTAGCTTCCCAAAGAGCTGGAAGCAAGATGCTGTGGGGCCCAACTCGCACTTTGGAAAGAAGCCTGCACGTTGTGCCTTTCAGCTCTAGGGCAAAGTAGCACACCCAGAGCAGAAGTCCTACTTCAGCCAGATCAGGCCTGCAAAGAAACTGCGTTTCACAGGCCTTTGGAAGAGATGTTCCCGGTAGGCTGTAAGAGCACTGAGCAGAGCGAGTTCTTTCTTAGGTTCCCAAAGAGCTGGAAGCAAGATGCTGTGGGGCCCAACTCGCCCTTTGGAAAGAAGCCTGCACGTTGTGCCTTTCAGCTCTAGGGCAAAGTAGCACACCCAGAGCAGAAGTCCTACTTCAACCAGAATAGGCCTGCAAAGAAACTGGGTTTAACAAGCCTTTGGAAGAGATGTTCCCGGTAGGCTGTAAGAGCACTGTGCAGAGCGAGTTGTTTCTTAGCTTCCCAAAGAGCTGGAAGCAAGATGCTGTGGGGCCCAACTTGCCCTTTGGAAAGAAGCCTGCACGTTGTGCCTTTCAGCTCTAGGGCAATGTAGCACACCCAGAGCAGAAGTCCTACTTCAGCCAGATCAGGCCTGCAAAGAAACTGCGTTTCACAGGCCTTTGGAAGAGATGTTCCCGGTAGGCTGTAAGAGCACTGTGCAGAGCGAGTTGTTTCTTAGCTTCCCAAAGAGCTGGAAGCAAGATGCTGTGGGGCCCAACTCGCCCTTTGGAAAGAAGCCTGCACGTTGTGCCTTTCAGCTCTAGGGCAAAGTAGCACACCCAGAGCAGAAGTCCTACTTCAGCCAGATCAGGCCTGCAAAGAAACTGCGTTTCACAGGCCTTTGGAAGAGATGTTCCCGGTAGGCTGTAAGAGCACTGTGCAGAGCGAGTTGTTTCTTAGCTTCCCAAAGAGCTGGAAGCAAGATGCTGTGGGGCCAAACTCGCCCTTTGGAAAGGAGCCTTCACGTTGTGCCTTTCAGAACTAGGGCAAAGTAGCACACCCAGAGCAGAAGTCCTACTACAGCCAGCTCAGGCCTGCAAAGAAACTGCGTTTCACAATCCTTTGAAAGAGATGTTCCCGGTAGGCTGTAAGAGCACTGTGCAGAGCGAGTTGTTTCTTAGCTTCCCAAAGAGCTGGAAGCAAGATGCTGTGGGGCCCAACTCGCCCTTTGGAATGAAGCCTGCACGTTGTGCCTTTCAGCTCTAGGGCCAAGTAGCACACCCAGAGCAGAAGTCCTACTTCAGCCAGATCAGGCCTGCAAAGAAGCTGCGTTTCCCAGGCCTTTGGAAGAGATGTTTCCGGTAGGCTGTAAGTACACTGTGCAGAGCGAGTGGTTTCTTAGCTTCCCAAAGAGCTGGAAGCAAGATGCTGTGGGGCCCAACTCGCCCTTTGGGAAGAAGCCTGCACGTTGTGCCTTTCAGCTCTAGTTCAAAGTAGCACACCCAGAGCAGAAGTCCTACTTCAGCCAGATCAGGCCTGAAAAGAAACTGCGTTTCACAGGCCTTTGGAAGAGATGTTCCCGGTAGGCTGTAAGAGCACTGTGCAGAGCAAGTTGTTTCTTAGCTTCCCAAAGAGCTGGAAGCAAGATGCTGTGGGGCCCAACTCGCCCTTTGGAAAGGAGCCTGCACGTTGTGCCTTTCAGCTCTAGGGCAAAGTAGCACACCCAGAGCAGAAGTCCTACTTCAGCCAGATCAGGCCTGCAAAGAAACTGTGTTTCACAATCCTTTGGAAGAGATGTTCCCGGTAGGCTGTAAGAGCACTGTAAAGAGCGAGTTGTTTCTTAGCTTCCCAAAGAGCTGGAAGCAAGATGCTGTGGGGCCCAACTCGCACTTTGGAAAGAAGCCTGCACGTTGTGCCTTTCAGCTCTAGGGCAAAGTAGCACACCCAGAGCAGAAGTCCTACTTCAGCCAGATCAGGCCTGCAAAGAAACTGCGTTTCACAGGCCTTTGGAAGAGATGTTCCCGGTAGGCTGTAAGAGCACTGAGCAGAGCGAGTTCTTTCTTAGGTTCCCAAAGAGCTGGAAGCAAGATGCTGTGGGGCCCAACTCGCCCTTTGGAAAGAAGCCTGCACGTTGTGCCTTTCAGCTCTAGGGCAAAGTAGCACACCAAGAGCAGAAGTCCTACTTCATCCAGAATAGGCCTGCAAAGAAACTGGGTTTAACAAGCCTTTGGAAGAGATGTTCCCGGTAGGCTGTAAGAGCACTGTGCAGAGCGAGTTGTTTCTTAGCTTCCCAAAGAGCTGGAAGCAAGATGCTGTGGGGCCCAACTCGCCCTTTGGAAAGAAGCCTGCACGTTGTGCCTTTCAGCTCTAGGGCAATGTAGCACACCCAGAGCAGAAGTCCTACTTCAGCCAGATCAGGCCTGCAAAGAAACTGCGTTTCACAGGCCTTTGGAAGAGATGCTCCCGGTAGGCTGTAAGAGCACTGTGCAGAGCGAGTTGTTTCTTAGCTTCCCAAAGAGCTGGAAGCAAGATGCTGTGGGGCCCAACTCGCCCTTTGGAAAGAAGCCTGCACGTTGTGCCTTTCAGCTCTAGGGCAAAGTAGCACACCCAGAGCAGAAGTCCTACTTCAGCCAGATCAGGCCTGCAAAGAAACTGCGTTTCACAGGCCTTTGGAAGAGATGTTCCCGGTAGGCTGTAAGAGCACTGTGCAGAGCGAGTTGTTTCTTAGCTTCCCAAAGAGCTGGAAGCAAGATGCTGTGGGGCCCAACTCGCCCTTTGGAAAGGAGCCTGCACGTTGTGCCTTTCAGCTCTAGGGCAAAGTAGCACAACCAGAGCAGAAGTTCTACTTCAGCCAGATCAGGCCTGCAAAGAAACTGCGTTTCACAATCCTTTGGAAGAGATGTTCCCGGTAGGCTGTAAGAGCACTGTGAAGAGCGAGTTGTTTCTTAGCTTCCCAAAGAGCTGGAAGCAAGATGCTGTGGGGCCCAACTCGCACTTTGGAAAGAAGCCTGCACGTTGTGCCTTTCAGCTCTAGGGCAAAGTAGCACACCCAGAGCAGAAGTCCTACTTCAGCCAGATCAGGCCTGCAAAGAAACTTCGTTTCACAGGCCTTTGGAAGAGATGTTCCCGGTAGGCTGTAAGAGCACTGAGCAGAGCGAGTTCTTTCTTAGGTTCCCAAAGAGCTGGAAGCAAGATGCTGTGGGGCCCAACTCGCCCTTTGGAAAGAAGCCTGCACGTTGTGCCTTTAGCTCTAGGGCCAAGTAGCACACCCAGAGCAGAAGTCCTATTTCAGCCAAATCAGGCCTGCAAAGAAACTGCGTTTCACAGGCCTTTGGAGGAGATGCTCCCGGTAGGCTGTAAGAGCACGGTGCAGAGCGAGTTGTTTCTTAACTTCACAAAGAGCTGGAAGCAAGATGCTCGGGGCCCAACTCGCCCTTTGGGAAGGAGCCTGCACGTTGTGCCTTTCAGCTATAGGGCAAAGTAGCACACGCAGAGCAGAAGTCCTACTTCAGCCAGATCAGGCCTGCAAAGAAACTGCGTTTCACAGGCCTTTGGAAGAGATGTTCCCGGTAGGCTGTAAGAGCACTGTGCAGAGCGAGTTGTTTCTTAGCTTCCCAAAGAGCTGGAAGCAAGATGCTGTGGGGCCCAACTCGCCCTTTGGAATGAAGCCTGCACGTTGTGCCTTTCAGCTCTAGGGCCAAGTAGCACACCCAGAGCAGAATTCCTACTTCAGCCAGATCAGGCCTGCAAAGAAGCTGCGTTTCCCAGGCCTTTGGAAGAGATGTTTCCGGTAGGCTGTAAGTACACTGTGCAGAGCGAGTGGTTTCTTAGCTTCCCAAAGAGCTGGAAGCAAGATGCTGTGGGGCCCAACTCGCCCTTTGGGAAGAAGCCTGCACGTTGTGCCTTTCAGCTCTAGGGCAAAGTAGCACACCCAGAGCAGAAGTCCTACTTCAGCCAGATCAGGCCTGCAAAGAAACTGCGTTTCACAGGCCTTTGGAAGAGATGTTCCCGGTAGGCTGTAAGAGCACTGTGCAGAGCGAGTTGTTTCTTAGCTTCCCAAAGAGCTGGAAGCAAGATGCTGTGGGGCCCAACTCGCCCTTTGGAAAGGAGCCTGCACGTTGTGCCTTTCAGCTCTAGGGCAAAGTAGCAGACCCAGAGCAGAAGTCCTACTTCAGCCAGATCAGGCCTGCAAAGAAACTGCATTTCACACTCCTTTGGAAGAGATGTTCCCGGTAGGCTGTAAGAGCACTGTAAAGAGCGAGTTGTTTCTTAGCTTCCCAAAGAGCTGGAAGCAAGATGCTGTGGGGCCCAACTCGCACTTTGGAAAGAAGCCTGCACGTTGTGCCTTTCAGCTCTAGGGCAAAGTAGCACACCCAGAGCAGAAGTCCTACTTCAGCCAGATCAGGCCTGCAAAGAAACTGCGTTTCACAGGCCTTTGGAAGAGATGTTCCCGGTAGGCTGTAAGAGCACTGAGCAGAGCGAGTTGTTTCTTAGGTTCCAAAAGAGCTGGAAGCAAGATGCTGTGGGGCCCAACTCGCCCTTTGGAAAGAAGCCTGCACGTTGTGCCTTTCAGCTCTAGGGCAAAGTAGCACACCAAGAGCAGAAGTCCTACTACATCCAGAATAGGCCTGCAAAGAAACTGGGTTTAACAAGCCTTTGGAAGAGATGTTCCCGGTAGGCTGTAAGAGCACTGTGCATAGCGAGTTGTTTCTTAGCTTCCCAAAGAGCTGGAAGCAAGATGCTGTGGGGCCCAACTCACACTTTGGAAAGAAGCCTGCACGTTGTGCCTTTCAGCTCTAGGGCAATGTAGCACACCCAGAGCAGAAGTCCTACTTCAGCCAGATCAGGCCTGCAAAGAAACTGCGTTTCACAGGCCTTTGGAAGAGATGTTCCCGGTAGGCTGTAAGAGCACTGTGCAGAGCGAGTTGTTTCTTAGCTTCCCAAAGAGCTGGAAGCAAGATGCTGTGGGGCCCAAATCGCCATTTGGAAAGAAGCCTGCACGTTGTGCCTTTCGGCACTAGGGCAAAGTAGCACGCCCAGAGCAGAAGTCCTACTTCAGCCAGATCAGGCCTGCAAAGAAACTGCCTTTCACAGGCCTTTGCAAGAGATGTTCCCGGTAGGCTGTAAGAGCACTGTGCAGAGCGAGTTGTTTCTTAGCTTCCCAAAGAGCTGGAAGCAAGATGCTGTGGGGCCCAACTCGCCCTTTGGAAAGAAGCCTGCACGTTGCGCCTTTCGGCTCTAGGGCAAAGTAGCACGCCCAGAGCAGAAGTCCTACTTCAGCCAGATCAGGCCTGCAAAGAAACTGCGTTTCACAGGCCTTTGGAAGAGATGTTCCCAGTAGGCTGTAAGAGCACTGTGCAGAGCGAGTTGTTTCTTAGCTTCCCAAACAGCTGGAAGCAAGATGCTGTGGGGCCCAACTCGCCCTTTGGAAAGAAGCCTGCACGTTGTGCCTTTCAGCTCTAGGGCAAAGTAGCACACCCAGAGCAGAAGTCCTACTTCAGCCAGATCAGGCCTGCAAAGAAACTGCGTTTCACAGGCCTTTGGAAGAGATGTTCCCGGTAGGCTGTAAGAGCACTGTGCAGAGCGAGTTGTTTCTTAGCTTCCCAAAGAGCTGGAAGCAAGATGCTGTGGGGCCCAACTCGCCCTTTGGAAAGAAGCCTGCACGTTGTGCCTTTCAGCTCTAGGGCAAAGTAGCACACCCAGAGCAGAAGTCCTACTTCAGCCAGATCAGGCCTGCAAAGAAACTGCGTTTCACAGGCATTTGGAAGAGATGTTCCCGGAAGGCTGTAAGAGCACTGAGCAGAGGGAGTTCTTTCTTAGGTTCCCAAAGAGCTGGAAGCAAGATGCTGTGGGGCCCAACTCGCCCTTTGGAAAGAAGCCTGCACGTTGTGCCTTTCAGCTCTGGGGCAAAGTAGCACACCCAGAGCAGAAGTCCTACTTGATCCAGAATAGGCCTGCAAAGAAACTGGGTTTAACAAGCCTTTGGAAGAGATGTTCCCGGTAGGCTGTAAGAGCACTGTGGAGAGCGAGTTGTTTCTTAGCTTCCCAAAGAGCTGGAAGCAAGATGCTGTGGGGCCCAACTCGCCCCTTGGAAAGAAGCCTGCACGTTGTGCCTTTCAGCTCTAGGGCAATGTAGCACACCCAGAGCAGAAGTCCTACTTCAGCCAGATCAGGCCTGCAAAGAAACTGCGTTTCACAGGCCTTTGGAAGAGATGTTCCCGGTAGGCTGTAAGAGCACTGTGCAGAGCGAGTTGTTTCTTAGCTTCCCAAAGAGCTGGAAGCAAGATGCTGTGGGGCCCAACTCGCCCTTTGGAAAGAAGCCTGCACGTTGTGCCTTTCAGCTCTAGGGCAAAGTAGCACACCCAGAGCAGAAGTCCTACTTCAGCCAGATCAGGCCTGCAAAGAAACTGGGTTTAACCAGCCTTTGGAAGAGATGTTCCCGGTAGGCTGTAAGAGCACTGTGCAGAGCGAGTTGTTTCTTAGCTTCCCAAAGAGCTGGAAGCAAGATGCTGTGGGGCCCAACTCGCCCCTTGGAAAGAAGCCTGCATGTTGTGCCTTTCAGCTCTAGGGCAATGTAGCACACCCTGAGCAGAAGTCCTACTTCAGCCAGATCAGGCCTGCAAAGAAACTGCGTTTCACAGGCCTTTGGAAGAGATGTTCCCGGTAGGCTGTAAGAGCACTGTGCAGAGCGAGTTGTTTCTTAGCTTCCCAAAGAGCTGGAAGCAAGATGCTGTGGGGCCCAACTCGCCCCTTGGAAAGAAGCCTGCATGTTGTGCCTTTCAGCTCTAGGGCAATGTAGCACACCCTGAGCAGAAGTCCTACTTCAGCCAGATCAGGCCTGCAAAGAAACTGCGTTTCACAGGCCTTTGGAAGAGATGTTCCCGGTAGGCTGTAAGAGCACTGTGCAGAGCGAGTTGTTTCTTAGCTTCCCAAAGAGCTGGAAGCAAGATGCTGTGGGGCCGAACTCGCCCTTTGGAAAGAAGCCTGCACGTTGTGCCTTTCAGCTCTAGGGCAAAGTAGCACACCCATAGCAGAAGTCCTACTTCGGCCAGATCAGGCCTGCAAAGAAACTGCGTTTCACAGTCCTTTGGAAGAGATGTTCCCGGTAGGCTGCATGAGGACTGTGCAGAGCGAGTTGTTTCTTAGCTTCCCAAAGAGCTGGAAGCAAGATGCTGTGGGGCCCAACTCGCCCTTTGGAAAGAAGCCTGCACGTTGTGCCTTTCAGCTCTAGGGCAAAGTAGCACACCCAGAGCAGAAGTCCTACTTCAGCCAGATCAGGCCTGCAAAGAAACTGCGTTTCACAGGCCTTTGGAAGAGATGTTCCCGGTAGGCTGTAAGAGCACTGTGCAGAGCGAGTTGTTTCTTAGCTTCACAAAGAGCTGGAAGCAAGATGCTGTGGGGCCCAACTCGCCCTTTGGAAAGAAGCCTGCACGTTGTGCCTTTCAGCTCTAGGGCAAAGTAGCACACCCAGAGCAGAAGTCCTACTTCAGCCAGATCAGGCCTGCAAAGAAACTGCGTTTCACAGGCCTTTGGAAGAGATGTTCCCGGTAGGCTGTAAGAGCACTGTGCAGAGCGAGTTCTTTCTTAGGTTCCCAAAGAGCTGGAAGCAAGATGCTGTGGGGCCCAACTCGCCCTTTGGAAAGAAGCCTGCACGTTGTGCCTTTCAGCTCTAGGGCAAAGTAGCACACCCAGAGCAGAAGTCCTACTTCAGCCAGATCAGGCCTGCAAAGAAACTGCATTTCACAGGCCTTTGGAAGAGATGTTCCCGGTAGGCTGTAAGAGCACTGTGCAGAGCGAGTTGTTTCTTAGCTTCCCAAAGAGCTGGAAGCAAGATGCTGTGGGGCCCAAATCGCCCTTTGGAAAGAAGCCTGCACGTTGTGCCTTTAAGCTCTAGGGAAATGTAGCACACCCAGAGCAGAAGTCCTACTTCAGCCAGATCAGGTCTGCAAAGAAACTGCGTTTCACAGGCCTTTGGAAGAGATGTTCCCGGTAGGCTGTAAGAGCACTGTGCAGAGCGAGTTGTTTCTTAGCTTCCCAAAGAGCTGGTAGCAAGATGCTGAGGGGCCCAACTCTCCCTTTGGAAGGGAGCCTGCACGTTGTGCCTTTCAGCTCTAGGGCAAAGTAGCACACCCAGAGCAGAAGTCTTACTTCAGTCAGATTAGGCATGCAAAGACACTGCGTTTCACAGGCCTTTGGAAGAGATGTTCCCGGTAGGCTGTAAGAGCACTGTGCAGAGCGAGTTCCTTCTTAGGTTCCCAAAGAGCTGGAAGCAAGATGCTGTGGGGCCCAACTCGCCCTTTGGAAAGAAGCCTGCACGTTGTGCCTTTCAGCTCTAGGGCAAAGTAGCACACCCAGAGCAGAAGTCCCACTTCAGCCAGATCAGGCCTGCAAAGAAACTGCATTTCACAGGCCTTTGGAAGAGATGTTCCCGGTAGGCTGTAAGAGCACTGTGCAGAGCGAGTTGTTTCTTAGCTTCCCAAAGAGCTGGAAGCAAGATGCTGTGGGGCCCAACTCGCCCTTTGGAAAGGAGCCTGCACGTTGTGCCTTTCAGCTCTAGGGCAAAGTAGCACACCCAGAGCAGAAGTCCTACTTCAGCCAGATCAGGCCTGCAAAGAAACTGCGTTTCACAATCCTTTGGAAGAGATGTTCCCGGTAGGCTGTAAGAGCACTGTGAAGAGCGAGTTGTTTCTTAGCTTCCCAAAGAGCTGGAAGCAAGATGCTGTGGGGCCCAACTCGCACTTTGGAAAGAAGCCTGCACGTTCTGCCTTTCAGCTCTAGGGCAAAGTAGCACAGCCAGAGCAGAAGTCCTACTTCACCCAGATCAGGCCTGCAAGGAAACTGCGTTTCGCAGGCCTTTGGAAGAGATGTTCCCGGTAGGCTGTAAGAGCACTGAGCAGAGCGAGTTCTTTCTTAGGTTCCCAAAGAGCTGGAAGCAAGATGCTGTGGGGCCCAACTCGCCCATTGGAAAGAAGCCTGCACGTTGTGCCTTTCGGCTCTAGGGCAAAGTAGCACACCCAGAGCAGAAGTCCTACTTCATCCAGAATAGGCCTGCAAAGAAACTGGGTTTAACAAGCCTTTGGAAGAGATGTTCCCGGTAGGCTGTAAGAGAACTGTGCAGAGCGAGTTGTTTCTTAGCTTCCCAAAGAGCTGGTAGCAAGATGCTGTGGGGCCCTACTCGCCCTTTGGAAGGGAGCCTGAACGTTTTGCCTTTCAGCTCTAGGGCAAAGTAGCACACCCAGAGCAGAAGTCCTACTTCAGTCAGATTAGTCCTGGAAAGACACTGCGTTTCACAGGCCTTTGGAAGAGATGTTCCCGGTAGGCTGTAAGAGCACTGTGCAGAGCGAGTTCTTTCTTAGCTTCCCAAAGTGCTGGAAGCAAGATGCTGTGGGGCCCAACTCGCCCTTTGGAAAGAAGCCTGCACGTTGTGCCTTTCAGCTCTAGGGCAAAGTAGCACACGCAGAGCAGAAGTCCTACTTCAGCCAGATCAGGCCTGCAAAGAAACTGCGTTTCACAGGCCTTTGGAAGAGATGTTCCCGGTAGGCTGTAAGAGCACTGTGCAGAGCGAGTTGTTTCTTAGCTTCCCAAAGAGCTGGAAGCAAGATGCTGTGGGGCCCAAATCGCCCTTTGGAAAGAAGCCTGCACGTTGTGCCTTTCAGCTCTAGGGCAATGTAGCACACCCAGAGCAGAAGTCCTACTTCAGCCAGATCAGGCCTGCAAAGAAACTGCGTTTCACAGGCCTTTGGAAGAGATGTTCCCGGTAGGCTGTAAGAGCACTGTTCAGAGCGAGTTGTTTCTTAGCTTCCCAAAGAGCTGGTAGCAAGATGCTGTGGGGCCCTTCTCGCCCTTTGGAAGGGAGCCTGCACGTTGTGCCTTTCGGCTCTAGGGCAAAGTAGCACACCCAGAGCAGAAGTCCTGCTTCAGTCAGATTAGGCCTGCAAAGACACTGCGTTTCACAGGCCTTTGGAAGAGATGTTCCCGGTAGGCTGTAAGAGCACTGTGCAGAGCGAGTTCTTTCTTAGGTTCCCAAAGAGCTGGAAGCAAGATGCTGTGGGGCCCAACTCGCCCTTTGGAAAGAAGCCTGCACGTTGTGCCTTTCAGCTCTAGGGCAAAGTAGCACACCCAGAGCAGAAGTCCTACTTCAGCCAGATCAGGCCTGCAAAGAAACTGCATTTCACAGGCCTTTGGAAGAGATGTTCCCGGTAGGCTGTAAGAGCACTGTGCAGAGCGAGTTGTTTCTTAGCTTCCCAAAGAGCTGGAAGCAAGATGCTGTGGGGCCCAAATCGCCCTTTGGAAAGAAGCCTGCACGTTGTGCCTTTAAGCTCTAGGGAAATGTAGCACACCCAGAGCAGAAGTCCTACTTCAGCCAGATCAGGTCTGCAAAGAAACTGCGTTTCACAGGCCTTTGGAAGAGATGTTCCCGGTAGGCTGTAAGAGCACTGTGCAGAGCGAGTTGTTTCTTAGCTTCCCAAAGAGCTGGTAGCAAGATGCTGAGGGGCCCAACTCTCCCTTTGGAAGGGAGCCTGCACGTTGTGCCTTTCAGCTCTAGGGCAAAGTAGCACACCCAGAGCAGAAGTCTTACTTCAGTCAGATTAGGCATGCAAAGACACTGCGTTTCACAGGCCTTTGGAAGAGATGTTCCCGGTAGGCTGTAAGAGCACTGTGCAGAGCGAGTTCCTTCTTAGGTTCCCAAAGAGCTGGAAGCAAGATGCTGTGGGGCCCAACTCGCCCTTTGGAAAGAAGCCTGCACGTTGTGCCTTTCAGCTCTAGGGCAAAGTAGCACACCCAGAGCAGAAGTCCCACTTCAGCCAGATCAGGCCTGCAAAGAAACTGCATTTCACAGGCCTTTGGAAGAGATGTTCCCGGTAGGCTGTAAGAGCACTGTGCAGAGCGAGTTGTTTCTTAGCTTCCCAAAGAGCTGGAAGCAAGATGCTGTGGGGCCCAACTCGCCCTTTGGAAAGGAGCCTGCACGTTGTGCCTTTCAGCTCTAGGGCAAAGTAGCACACCCAGAGCAGAAGTCCTACTTCAGCCGGATCAGGCCTGCAAAGAAACTGCGTTTCACAGGCCTTTGGAAGAGATGTTCCCGGTAGGCTGTAAGAGCACTGTGCAGAGCGAGTTGTTTCTTAGCTTCCCAAAGAGCTGGAAGCAAGATGCTGAGGGGCCCAACTCGCCCTTTGGTAAGAAGCCTGCACGTTGTGCCTTTCAACTCTAGGGCAATGTAGCACACGGAGAGCAGAAGTCCTACTTCAGCCAGATCAGGCCTGCAAAGAAACTGCGTTTCACAGGCCTTTGGAAGAGATGTTCCCGGTAGGCTGTAAGAGCACTGTGCAGAGCGAGTTGTTTCTTAGCTTCCCAAAGAGCTGGAAGGAAGATGCTGTGGGGCCCAACTCTCCCTTTGGAAAGAAGCCTGCACGTTGTGCCTTTCAACTCTAGGGCAATGTAGCACACCCAGAGCAATAGTCCTACTTCAGCCAGATCAGGCCTGAAAAGAAACTGCGTTTCACAGGCCTTTGGAAGAGATGTTCCCGGTAGGCTGCAAGAGGACTGTGCAGAGCGAGTTGTTTCTTAGCTTCCCAAAGAGCTGGAAGCAAGATGCTGATGGGCCCAACTTGCCCCTTGGAAAGAAGCCTGCTCGTTGTGCCTTTAGCTCTAGGGCAATGTAGCACACCCAGAGCAGAAGTCCTACTTCAGCCAGATCAGGCCTGCAAAGAAACTGCGTTTAAACAGGCCTTTGGAAGAGATGTTCCCACTAGGCTGTAAGAGCACTGTGCAGAGCGAGTTGTTTCTTAGCTTCCCAAAGAGCTGGAAGCAAGATGCTGTGGGGCCCAACTCGCCCTTTGGAAAGAAGCCTGCACGTTGTGCCTTTCAGCTCTAGGGCAAAGTAGCACACCCAGAGCAGAAGTCCTACTTCATCTAGAATAGGCCTACAAAGAAACTCGGTTTCACAAGCCTTTGGAAGAGATGTTCCCGGTAGGCTGTAAGAGCACTGTGCAGAGCGAGTTGTTTCTTAGCTTCCCAAAGAGCTGGAAGCAAGATGCTGTGGGGCCCAACTCGCCCCTTGGAAAGAAGCCTGCACGTTGTGCCTTTCAGCTCTAGGGCAATGTAGCACACGGAGAGCAGAAGTCCTACTTCAGCCAGATCAGGCCTGCAAAGAAACTGCGTTTCACAGGCCTTTGGAAGAGATGTTCCCGGTAGGCTGTAAGAGCACTGTGCAGAGCGAGTTGTGTCTTAGCTTACCAAAGAGCTGGAAGCAAGATGCTGTGGGGCCCAACTTGCCCTTTGGAAAGAAGCCTGCACGTTGTGCCTTTCAGCTCTAGGGCAAAGTAGCACACGCAGAGCAGAAGTCCTACTTCAGCCAGATCAGGCCTGCAAAGAAACTGCGTTTCACAGGCCTTTGGAAGAGATGCTCCAGGTAGGCTGTAAGAGCACTGTGCAGAGCGAGTTGTTTCTTAGCTTCCCAAAGAGCTGGAAGCAAGATGCTGTGGGGCCCAACTCGCCCTTTGGAAAGAAGCCTGCACGTTGTGCCTTTCAGCTCTAGGGCAAAGAAGGACACCCAGAGCAGAAGTCCTACTTCAGCCAGATCAGGCCTGCAAAGAAACTGCGTTTCACAGGCCTTTGGAAGAGATGTTCCCACTAGGCTGTAAGAGCACTGTGCAGAGCGAGTTGTTTCTTAGCTTCCCGAAGAGCTGGAAGCAAGATGCTGTGGGGCCCAACTCGCCCTTTGGAAAGAAGCCTGCACGTTGTGCCTTTCAGCTCTAGGGCAAAGTAGCACACCCAGAAAAGAAATCCTACTTCAGCCAGATCAGGCCTGCAAAGAAACTGCGTTTCACAGGCCTTTGGAAGAGATGTTCCCGGTAGGCTGTAAGAGCACTGTGCAGAGCGAGTTGTTTCTTAGCTTCCCAAAGAGCTGGAAGCAAGATGCTGTGGGGCCCAACTCGCCCTTTGGAAAGGAGCCTGCACGTTGTGCCTTTCAGCTCTAGGGCAAAGTAGCACACCCAGAGCAGAAGTCCTACTTCAGCCAGATCAGGCCTGCAAAGAAACTGTGTTTCACAGGCCTTTGGAAGAGATGTTCCCACTAGGCTGTAAGAGCACTGTGCAGAGCGAGTTGTTTCTTAGCTTCCCAAAGAGCTGGAAGCAAGATGCTGTGTAGCCCAACTCGCCCTTTGGAAAGAGCCTGCACGTTGTGCCTTTCAGCTCTAGGGCTAAGTAGCACACCCAGAGCAGAAGTCCTACTTCAGCCAGATCAGGCCTGCAAAGAAACTGCGTTTCACAGGCCTTTGGAAGAGATGTTCCCACTAGGCTGTAAGAGCACTGTGCAGAGCGAGTTGTTTCTTAGCTTCCCAAAGAGCTGGAAGCAAGATGCTGTGGGGCCCAACTCGCCCTTTGGAAAGAAGCCTGCACGTTGTGCCTTTCAGCTCTAGGGCAAAGTAGCACACCCAGAGCAGAAGTCCTACTTCAGCCAGATCAGGCCTGCAAAGAAACTGCGTTTCACAAGCCTTTGGAAGAGATGTTCCCGGTAGGCTGTAAGAGCACTGAGCAGAGCGAGTTCTTTCTTAGGTTCCCAAAGAGCTGGAAGCAAGATGCTGTGGGGCCCAACTCGCCCTTTGGAGAGAAGCCTGCACGTTGTGCCTTTCAGCTCTAGGGCAAAGTAGCACACCCAGAGCAGAAGTCCTACTTCATCCAGAATAGGCCTGCAAAGAAACTGTTTTTAACAAGCCTTTGGAAGAGAAGTTCCCGGTAGGCTGTAAGAGCACTGTGCAGAGCGAGTTGTTTCTTAGCTTCCCAAAGAGCTGGAAGCAAGATGCTGTGGGGCCCAACTCGCCCCTTGGAAAGAAGCCTGCACGTTGTGCCTTTCAGCTCTAGGGCAATGTAGCACACCCAGAGCAGAAGTCCTACTTCAGCCAGATCAGGCCTGCAAAGAAACTGCGTTACACAGGCCTTTGGAAGAGATGTTCCCGGTAGGCTGTAAGAGCACTGTGCAGAGCGAGTTGTTTCTTAGCTTCCCAAAGAGCTGGAAGCAAGATGCTGTGGGGCCCAACTCGCCCTTTGGAAAGAAGCCTGCACGTTGTGCCTTTCAGCTCTAGGGCAAAGTAGCACAGCCAGAGCAGAAGTCCTACTTCAGCCAGATCAGGCCTGCAAAGAAACTGCGTTTCACAGGCCTTTGGAAGAGATGTTCCCGGTAGGCTGTAAGAGCACTGTGCAGAGCGAGTTGTTTCTTAGCTTCCCAAAGAGCTGGAAGCAAGATGCTGAGGGGCCCAACTCGCCCTTTGGTAAGAAGCCTGCACGTTGTGCCTTTCAACTCTAGGGCAATGTAGCACACGGAGAGCAGAAGTCCTACTTCAGCCAGATCAGGCCTGCAAAGAAACTGCGTTTCACAGGCCTTTGGAAGAGATGTTCCCGGTAGGCTGTAAGAGCACTGTGCAGAGCGAGTTGTTTCTTAGCTTCCCAAAGAGCTGGAAGGAAGATGCTGTGGGGCCCAACTCTCCCTTTGGAAAGAAGCCTGCACGTTGTGCCTTTCAACTCTAGGGCAATGTAGCACACCCAGAGCAATAGTCCTACTTCAGCCAGATCAGGCCTGAAAAGAAACTGCGTTTCACAGGCCTTTGGAAGAGATGTTCCCGGTAGGGTGCAAGAGGACTGTGCAGAGCGAGTTGTTTCTTAGCTTCCCAAAGAATTGGAAGCAAGATGCTGATGAGCCCAACTCGCCCCTTGGAAAGAAGCCTGCTCGTTGTGCCTTTAGCTCTAGGGCAATCTAGCACTCCCAGAGCAGAAGTTCTACTTCAGCCAGATCAGGCCTGCAAAGAAACTGCGTTTAACCAGGCCTTTGGAAGAGATGTTCCCACTAGGCTGTAAGAGCACTGTGCAGAGCGAGTTGTTTCTTAGCTTCCCAAAGAGCTGGAAGCAAGATGCTGTGGGGCCCAACTCGCCCTTTGGAAAGAAGCCTGCACGTTGTGCCTTTCAGCTCTAGGGCAAAGTAGCACACCCAGAGCAGAAGTCCTACTTCATCTAGAATAGGCCTACAAAGAAACTCGGTTTCACAAGCCTTTGGAAGAGATGTTCCCGGTAGGCTGTAAGAGCACTGTGCAGAGCGAGTTGTTTCTTAGCTTCCCAAAGAGCTGGAAGCAAGATGCTGTGGGGCCCAACTCGCCCCTTGGAAAGAAGCCTGCACGTTGTGCCTTTCAGCTCTAGGGCAATGTAGCACACGGAGAGCAGAAGTCCTACTTCAGCCAGATCAGGCCTGCAAAGAAACTGCGTTTCACAGGCCTTTGGAAGAGATGTTCCCGGTAGGCTGTAAGAGCACTGTGCAGAGCGAGTTGTGTCTTAGCTTCCCAAAGAGCTGGTAGCAAGATGCTGAGGGGCCCAACTCTCCCTTTGGAAGGGAGCCTGCACGTTGTGCCTTTCAGCTCTAGGGCAAAGTAGCACACCCAGAGCAGAAGTCTTACTTCAGTCAGATTAGGCATGCAAAGACACTGCGTTTCACAGGCCTTTGGAAGAGATGTTCCCGGTAGGCTGTAAGAGCACTGTGCAGAGCGAGTTCCTTCTTAGGTTCCCAAAGAGCTGGAAGCAAGATGCTGTGGGGCCCAACTCGCCCTTTGGAAAGAAGCCTGCACGTTGTGCCTTTCAGCTCTAGGGCAAAGTAGCACACCCAGAGCAGAAGTCCCACTTCAGCCAGATCAGGCCTGCAAAGAAACTGCATTTCACAGGCCTTTGGAAGAGATGTTCCCGGTAGGCTGTAAGAGCACTGTGCAGAGCGAGTTGTTTCTTAGCTTCCCAAAGAGCTGGAAGCAAGATGCTGTGGGGCCCAACTCGCCCTTTGGAAAGGAGCCTGCACGTTGTGCCTTTCAGCTCTAGGGCAAAGTAGCACACCCAGAGCAGAAGTCCTACTTCAGCCAGATCAGGCCTGCAAAGAAACTGCGTTTCACAATCCTTTGGAAGAGATGTTCCCGGTAGGCTGTAAGAGCACTGTGAAGAGCGAGTTGTTTCTTAGCTTCCCAAAGAGCTGGAAGCAAGATGCTGTGGGGCCCAACTCGCACTTTGGAAAGAAGCCTGCACGTTCTGCCTTTCAGCTCTAGGGCAAAGTAGCACAGCCAGAGCAGAAGTCCTACTTCACCCAGATCAGGCCTGCAAAGAAACTGCGTTTCGCAGGCCTTTGGAAGAGATGTTCCCGGTAGGCTGTAAGAGCACTGAGCAGAGCGAGTTCTTTCTTAGGTTCCCAAAGAGCTGGAAGCAAGATGCTGTGGGGCCCAACTCGCCCATTGGAAAGAAGCCTGCACGTTGTGCCTTTCGGCTCTAGGGCAAAGTAGCACACCCAGAGCAGAAGTCCTACTTCATCCAGAATAGGCCTGCAAAGAAACTGGGTTTAACAAGCCTTTGGAAGAGATGTTCCCGGTAGGCTGTAAGAGAACTGTGCAGAGCGAGTTGTTTCTTAGCTTCCCAAAGAGCTGGTAGCAAGATGCTGTGGGGCCCTACTCGCCCTTTGGAAGGGAGCCTGAACGTTTTGCCTTTCAGCTCTAGGGCAAAGTAGCACACCCAGAGCAGAAGTCCTACTTCAGTCAGATTAGTCCTGGAAAGACACTGCGTTTCACAGGCCTTTGGAAGAGATGTTCCCGGTAGGCTGTAAGAGCACTGTGCAGAGCGAGTTCTTTCTTAGCTTCCCAAAGTGCTGGAAGCAAGATGCTGTGGGGCCCAACTCGCCCTTTGGAAAGAAGCCTGCACGTTGTGCCTTTCAGCTCTAGGGCAAAGTAGCACACGCAGAGCAGAAGTCCTACTTCAGCCAGATCAGGCCTGCAAAGAAACTGCGTTTCACAGGCCTTTGGAAGAGATGTTCCCGGTAGGCTGTAAGAGCACTGTGCAGAGCGAGTTGTTTCTTAGCTTCCCAAAGAGCTGGAAGCAAGATGCTGTGGGGCCCAAATCGCCCTTTGGAAAGAAGCCTGCACGTTGTGCCTTTCAGCTCTAGGGCAATGTAGCACACCCAGAGCAGAAGTCCTACTTCAGCCAGATCAGGCCTGCAAAGAAACTGCGTTTCACAGGCCTTTGGAAGAGATGTTCCCGGTAGGCTGTAAGAGCACTGTTCAGAGCGAGTTGTTTCTTAGCTTCCCAAAGAGCTGGTAGCAAGATGCTGTGGGGCCCTACTCGCCCTTTGGAAGGGAGCCTGCACGTTGTGCCTTTCGGCTCTAGGGCAAAGTAGCACACCCAGAGCAGAAGTCCTGCTTCAGTCAGATTAGGCCTGCAAAGACACTGCGTTTCACAGGCCTTTGGAAGAGATGTTCCCGGTAGGCTGTAAGAGCACTGTGCAGAGCGAGTTCTTTCTTAGGTTCCCAAAGAGCTGGAAGCAAGATGCTGTGGGGCCCAACTCGCCCTTTGGAAAGAAGCCTGCACGTTGTGCCTTTCAGCTCTAGGGCAAAGTAGCACACCCAGAGCAGAAGTCCTACTTCAGCCAGATCAGGCCTGCAAAGAAACTGCATTTCACAGGCCTTTGGAAGAGATGTTCCCGGTAGGCTGTAAGAGCACTGTGCAGAGCGAGTTGTTTCTTAGCTTCCCAAAGAGCTGGAAGCAAGATGCTGTGGGGCCCAAATCGCCCTTTGGAAAGAAGCCTGCACGTTGTGCCTTTAAGCTCTAGGGAAATGTAGCACACCCAGAGCAGAAGTCCTACTTCAGCCAGATCAGGTCTGCAAAGAAACTGCGTTTCACAGGCCTTTGGAAGAGATGTTCCCGGTAGGCTGTAAGAGCACTGTGCAGAGCGAGTTGTTTCTTAGCTTCCCAAAGAGCTGGTAGCAAGATGCTGAGGGGCCCAACTCTCCCTTTGGAAGGGAGCCTGCACGTTGTGCCTTTCAGCTCTAGGGCAAAGTAGCACACCCAGAGCAGAAGTCTTACTTCAGTCAGATTAGGCATGCAAAGACACTGCGTTTCACAGGCCTTTGGAAGAGATGTTCCCGGTAGGCTGTAAGAGCACTGTGCAGAGCGAGTTCCTTCTTAGGTTCCCAAAGAGCTGGAAGCAAGATGCTGTGGGGCCCAACTCGCCCTTTGGAAAGAAGCCTGCACGTTGTGCCTTTCAGCTCTAGGGCAAAGTAGCACACCCAGAGCAGAAGTCCCACTTCAGCCAGATCAGGCCTGCAAAGAAACTGCATTTCACAGGCCTTTGGAAGAGATGTTCCCGGTAGGCTGTAAGAGCACTGTGCAGAGCGAGTTGTTTCTTAGCTTCCCAAAGAGCTGGAAGCAAGATGCTGTGGGGCCCAACTCGCCCTTTGGAAAGGAGCCTGCACGTTGTGCCTTTCAGCTCTAGGGCAAAGTAGCACACCCAGAGCAGAAGTCCTACTTCAGCCGGATCAGGCCTGCAAAGAAACTGCGTTTCACAGGCCTTTGGAAGAGATGTTCCCGGTAGGCTGTAAGAGCACTGTGCAGAGCGAGTTGTTTCTTAGCTTCCCAAAGAGCTGGAAGCAAGATGCTGAGGGGCCCAACTCGCCCTTTGGTAAGAAGCCTGCACGTTGTGCCTTTCAACTCTAGGGCAATGTAGCACACGGAGAGCAGAAGTCCTACTTCAGCCAGATCAGGCCTGCAAAGAAACTGCGTTTCACAGGCCTTTGGAAGAGATGTTCCCGGTAGGCTGTAAGAGCACTGTGCAGAGCGAGTTGTTTCTTAGCTTCCCAAAGAGCTGGAAGGAAGATGCTGTGGGGCCCAACTCTCCCTTTGGAAAGAAGCCTGCACGTTGTGCCTTTCAACTCTAGGGCAATGTAGCACACCCAGAGCAATAGTCCTACTTCAGCCAGATCAGGCCTGAAAAGAAACTGCGTTTCACAGGCCTTTGGAAGAGATGTTCCCGGTAGGGTGCAAGAGGACTGTGCAGAGCGAGTTGTTTCTTAGCTTCCCAAAGAATTGGAAGCAAGATGCTGATGAGCCCAACTCGCCCCTTGGAAAGAAGCCTGCTCGTTGTGCCTTTAGCTCTAGGGCAATCTAGCACTCCCAGAGCAGAAGTTCTACTTCAGCCAGATCAGGCCTGCAAAGAAACTGCGTTTAACCAGGCCTTTGGAAGAGATGTTCCCACTAGGCTGTAAGAGCACTGTGCAGAGCGAGTTGTTTCTGAGCTTCCCAAAGAGCTGGAAGCAAGATGCTGTGGGGCCCAACTCGCCCCTTGGAAAGAAGCCTGCACGTTGTGCCTTTCAGCTCTAGGGCAATGTAGCACACGGAGAGCAGAAGTCCTACTTCAGCCAGATCAGGCCTGCAAAGAAACTGCGTTTCACAGGCCTTTGGAAGAGATGTTCCCGGTAGGCTGTAAGAGCACTGTGCAGAGCGAGTTGTGTCTTAGCTTACCAAAGAGCTGGAAGCAAGATGCTGTGGGGCCCAACTTGCCCTTTGGAAAGAAGCCTGCACGTTGTGCCTTTCAGCTCTAGGGCAAAGTAGCACACGCAGAGCAGAAGTCCTACTTCAGCCAGATCAGGCCTGCAAAGAAACTGCGTTTCACAGGCCTTTGGAAGAGATGCTCCAGGTAGGCTGTAAGAGCACTGTGCAGAGCGAGTTGTTTCTTAGCTTCCCAAAGAGCTGGAAGCAAGATGCTGTGGGGCCCAACTCGCCCTTTGGAAAGAAGCCTGCACGTTGTGCCTTTCAGCTCTAGGGCAAAGAAGGACACCCAGAGCAGAAGTCCTACTTCAGCCAGATCAGGCCTGCAAAGAAACTGCGTTTCACAGGCCTTTGGAAGAGATGTTCCCACTAGGCTGTAAGAGCACTGTGCAGAGCGAGTTGTTTCTTAGCTTCCCGAAGAGCTGGAAGCAAGATGCTGTGGGGCCCAACTCGCCCTTTGGAAAGAAGCCTGCACGTTGTGCCTTTCAGCTCTAGGGCAAAGTAGCACACCCAGAAAAGAAATCCTACTTCAGCCAGATCAGGCCTGCAAAGAAACTGCGTTTCACAGGCCTTTGGAAGAGATGTTCCCGGTAGGCTGTAAGAGCACTGTGCAGAGCGAGTTGTTTCTTAGCTTCCTAAAGAGCTGGAAGCAAGATGCTGTGGGGCCCAACTCGCCCTTTGGAAAGAGCCTGCACGTTGTGCCTTTCAGCTCTAGGGCTAAGTAGCACACCCAGAGCAGAAGTCCTACTTCAGCCAGATCAGGCCTGCAAAGAAACTGCGTTTCACAGGCCTTTGGAAGAGATGTTCCCACTAGGCTGTAAGAGCACTGTGCAGAGCGAGTTGTTTCTTAGCTTCCCAAAGAGCTGGAAGCAAGATGCTGTGGGGCCCAACTCGCCCTTTGGAAAGAAGCCTGCACGTTGTGCCTTTCAGCTCTAGGGCAAAGTAGCACACCCAGAGCAGAAGTCCCACTTCAGCCAGATCAGGCCTGCAAAGAAACTGCATTTCACAGGCCTTTGGAAGAGATGTTCCCGGTAGGCTGTAAGAGCACTGTGCAGAGCGAGTTGTTTCTTAGCTTTCCAAAGAGCTGGAAGCAAGATGCTGTGGGGCCCAACTCGCCCTTTGGAAAGGAGCCTGCACGTTGTGCCTTTCAGCTCTAGGGCAAAGTAGCACACCCAGAGCAGAAGTCCTACTTCAGCCGGATCAGGCCTGCAAAGAAACTGCGTTTCACAGGCCTTTGGAAGAGATGTTCCCGGTAGGCTGTAAGAGCACTGTGCAGAGCGAGTTGTTTCTTAGCTTCCCAAAGAGCTGGAAGCAAGATGCTGAGGGGCCCAACTCGCCCTTTGGTAAGAAGCCTGCACGTTGTGCCTTTCAACTCTAGGGCAATGTAGCACACGGAGAGCAGAAGTCCTACTTCAGCCAGATCAGGCCTGCAAAGAAACTGCGTTTCACAGGCCTTTGGAAGAGATGTTCCCGGTAGGCTGTAAGAGCACTGTGCAGAGCGAGTTGTTTCTTAGCTTCCCAAAGAGCTGGAAGGAAGATGCTGTGGGGCCCAACTCTCCCTTTGGAAAGAAGCCTGCACGTTGTGCCTTTCAACTCTAGGGCAATGTAGCACACCCAGAGCAATAGTCCTACTTCAGCCAGATCAGGCCTGAAAAGAAACTGCGTTTCACAGGCCTTTGGAAGAGATGTTCCCGGTAGGGTGCAAGAGGACTGTGCAGAGCGAGTTGTTTCTTAGCTTCCCAAAGAATTGGAAGCAAGATGCTGATGAGCCCAACTCGCCCCTTGGAAAGAAGCCTGCTCGTTGTGCCTTTAGCTCTAGGGCAATCTAGCACTCCCAGAGCAGAAGTTCTACTTCAGCCAGATCAGGCCTGCAAAGAAACTGCGTTTAACCAGGCCTTTGGAAGAGATGTTCCCACTAGGCTGTAAGAGCACTGTGCAGAGCGAGTTGTTTCTTAGCTTCCCAAAGAGCTGGAAGCAAGATGCTGTGGGGCCCAACTCGCCCCTTGGAAAGAAGCCTGCACGTTGTGCCTTTCAGCTCTAGGGCAATGTAGCACACGGAGAGCAGAAGTCCTACTTCAGCCAGATCAGGCCTGCAAAGAAACTGCGTTTCACAGGCCTTTGGAAGAGATGTTCCCGGTAGGCTGTAAGAGCACTGTGCAGAGCGAGTTGTGTCTTAGCTTACCAAAGAGCTGGAAGCAAGATGCTGTGGGGCCCAACTTGCCCTTTGGAAAGAAGCCTGCACGTTGTGCCTTTCAGCTCTAGGGCAAAGTAGCACACGCAGAGCAGAAGTCCTACTTCAGCCAGATCAGGCCTGCAAAGAAACTGCGTTTCACAGGCCTTTGGAAGAGATGCTCCAGGTAGGCTGTAAGAGCACTGTGCAGAGCGAGTTGTTTCTTAGCTTCCCAAAGAGCTGGAAGCAAGATGCTGTGGGGCCCAACTCGCCCTTTGGAAAGAAGCCTGCACGTTGTGCCTTTCAGCTCTAGGGCAAAGAAGGACACCCAGAGCAGAAGTCCTACTTCAGCCAGATCAGGCCTGCAAAGAAACTGCGTTTCACAGGCCTTTGGAAGAGATGTTCCCACTAGGCTGTAAGAGCACTGTGCAGAGCGAGTTGTTTCTTAGCTTCCCGAAGAGCTGGAAGCAAGATGCTGTGGGGCCCAACTCGCCCTTTGGAAAGAAGCCTGCACGTTGTGCCTTTCAGCTCTAGGGCAAAGTAGCACACCCAGAAAAGAAATCCTACTTCAGCCAGATCAGGCCTGCAAAGAAACTGCGTTTCACAGGCCTTTGGAAGAGATGTTCCCGGTAGGCTGTAAGAGCACTGTGCAGAGCGAGTTGTTTCTTAGCTTCCCAAAGAGCTGGAAGCAAGATGCTGTGGGGCCCAACTCGCCCTTTGGAAAGAGCCTGCACGTTGTGCCTTTCAGCTCTAGGGCTAAGTAGCACACCCAGAGCAGAAGTCCTACTTCAGCCAGATCAGGCCTGCAAAGAAACTGCGTTTCACAGGCCTTTGGAAGAGATGTTCCCACTAGGCTGTAAGAGCACTGTGCAGAGCGAGTTGTTTCTTAGCTTCCCAAAGAGCTGGAAGCAAGATGCTGTGGGGCCCAACTCGCCCTTTGGAAAGAAGCCTGCACGTTGTGCCTTTCAGCTCTAGGGCAAAGTAGCACACCCAGAGCAGAAGTCCTACTTCAGCCAGATCAGGCCTGCAAAGAAACTGCGTTTCACAAGCCTTTGGAAGAGATGTTCCCGGTAGGCTGTAAGAGCACTGAGCAGAGCGAGTTCTTTCTTAGGTTCCCAAAGAGCTGGAAGCAAGATGCTGTGGGGCCCAACTCGCCCTTTGGAGAGAAGCCTGCACGTTGTGCCTTTCAGCTCTAGGGCAAAGTAGCACACCCAGAGCAGAAGTCCTACTTCATCCAGAATAGGCCTGCAAAGAAACTGTTTTTAACAAGCCTTTGGAAGAGAAGTTCCCGGTAGGCTGTAAGAGCACTGTGCAGAGCGAGTTGTTTCTTAGCTTCCCAAAGAGCTGGAAGCAAGATGCTGTGGGGCCCAACTCGCCCCTTGGAAAGAAGCCTGCACGTTGTGCCTTTCAGCTCTAGGGCAATGTAGCACACCCAGAGCAGAAGTCCTACTTCAGCCAGATCAGGCCTGCAAAGAAACTGCGTTACACAGGCCTTTGGAAGAGATGTTCCCGGTAGGCTGTAAGAGCACTGTGCAGAGCGAGTTGTTTCTTAGCTTCCCAAAGAGCTGGAAGCAAGATGCTGTGGGGCCCAACTCGCCCTTTGGAAAGAAGCCTGCACGTTGTGCCTTTCAGCTCTAGGGCAAAGTAGCACAGCCAGAGCAGAAGTCCTACTTCAGCCAGATCAGGCCTGCAAAGAAACTGCGTTTCACAGGCCTTTGGAAGAGATGTTCCCGGTAGGCTGTAAGAGCACTGTGCAGAGCGAGTTGTTTCTTAGCTTCCCAAAGAGCTGGAAGCAAGATGCTGAGGGGCCCAACTCGCCCTTTGGTAAGAAGCCTGCACGTTGTGCCTTTCAACTCTAGGGCAATGTAGCACACGGAGAGCAGAAGTCCTACTTCAGCCAGATCAGGCCTGCAAAGAAACTGCGTTTCACAGGCCTTTGGAAGAGATGTTCCCGGTAGGCTGTAAGAGCACTGTGCAGAGCGAGTTGTTTCTTAGCTTCCCAAAGAGCTGGAAGGAAGATGCTGTGGGGCCCAACTCTCCCTTTGGAAAGAAGCCTGCACGTTGTGCCTTTCAACTCTAGGGCAATGTAGCACACCCAGAGCAATAGTCCTACTTCAGCCAGATCAGGCCTGAAAAGAAACTGCGTTTCACAGGCCTTTGGAAGAGATGTTCCCGGTAGGGTGCAAGAGGACTGTGCAGAGCGAGTTGTTTCTTAGCTTCCCAAAGAATTGGAAGCAAGATGCTGATGAGCCCAACTCGCCCCTTGGAAAGAAGCCTGCTCGTTGTGCCTTTAGCTCTAGGGCAATCTAGCACTCCCAGAGCAGAAGTTCTACTTCAGCCAGATCAGGCCTGCAAAGAAACTGCGTTTAACCAGGCCTTTGGAAGAGATGTTCCCACTAGGCTGTAAGAGCACTGTGCAGAGCGAGTTGTTTCTTAGCTTCCCAAAGAGCTGGAAGCAAGATGCTGTGGGGCCCAACTCGCCCTTTGGAAAGAAGCCTGCACGTTGTGCCTTTCAGCTCTAGGGCAAAGTAGCACACCCAGAGCAGAAGTCCTACTTCATCTAGAATAGGCCTACAAAGAAACTCGGTTTCACAAGCCTTTGGAAGAGATGTTCCCGGTAGGCTGTAAGAGCACTGTGCAGAGCGAGTTGTTTCTTAGCTTCCCAAAGAGCTGGAAGCAAGATGCTGT
This sequence comes from Equus caballus, assembly GCF_041296265.1. Classification (NCBI taxonomy): domain Eukaryota; kingdom Metazoa; phylum Chordata; class Mammalia; order Perissodactyla; family Equidae; genus Equus; species Equus caballus. Next base: position 35,390,470 of record NC_091691.1, read on the forward strand.
GGGGCCCAACTCGCCCCTTGGAAAGAAGCCTGCACGTTGTGCCTTTCAGCTCTAGGGCAATGTAGCACACGGAGAGCAGAAGTCCTACTTCAGCCAGATCAGGCCTGCAAAGAAACTGCGTTTCACAGGCCTTTGGAAGAGATGTTCCCGGTAGGCTGTAAGAGCACTGTGCAGAGCGAGTTGTGTCTTAGCTTACCAAAGAGCTGGAAGCAAGATGCTGTGGGGCCCAACTCGCCCTTTGGAAAGAAGCCTGCACGTTGCGCCTTTCGGCTCTAGGGCAAAGTAGCACGCCCAGAGCAGAAGTCCTACTTCAGCCAGATCAGGCCTGCAAAGAAACTGCGTTTCACAGGCCTTTGGAAGAGATGTTCCCAGTAGGCTGTAAGAGCACTGTGCAGAGCGAGTTGTTTCTTAGCTTCCCAAACAGCTGGAAGCAAGATGCTGTGGGGCCCAACTTGCCCTTTGGAAAGAAGCCTGCACGTTGTGCCTTTCAGCTCTAGGGCAAAGTAGCACACGCAGAGCAGAAGTCCTACTTCAGCCAGATCAGGCCTGCAAAGAAACTGCGTTTCACAGGCCTTTGGAAGAGATGCTCCAGGTAGGCTGTAAGAGCACTGTGCAGAGCGAGTTGTTTCTTAGCTTCCCAAAGAGCTGGAAGCAAGATGCTGTGGGGCCCAACTCGCCCTTTGGAAAGAAGCCTGCACGTTGTGCCTTTCAGCTCTAGGGCAAAGAAGGACACCCAGAGCAGAAGTCCTACTTCAGCCAGATCAGGCCTGCAAAGAAACTGCGTTTCACAGGCCTTTGGAAGAGATGTTCCCACTAGGCTGTAAGAGCACTGTGCAGAGCGAGTTGTTTCTTAGCTTCCCGAAGAGCTGGAAGCAAGATGCTGTGGGGCCCAACTCGCCCTTTGGAAAGAAGCCTGCACGTTGTGCCTTTCAGCTCTAGGGCAAAGTAGCACACCCAGAAAAGAAATCCTACTTCAGCCAGATCAGGCCTGCAAAGAAACTGCGTTTCACAGGCCTTTGGAAGAGATGTTCCCGGTAGGCTGTAAGAGCACTGTGCAGAGCGAGTTGTTTCTTAGCTTCCCAAAGAGCTGGAAGCAAGATGCTGTGGGGCCCAACTCGCCCTTTGGAAAGAGCCTGCACGTTGTGCCTTTCAGCTCTAGGGCTAAGTAGCACACCCAGAGCAGAAGTCCTACTTCAGCCAGATCAGGCCTGCAAAGAAACTGCGTTTCACAGGCCTTTGGAAGAGATGTTCCCACTAGGCTGTAAGAGCACTGTGCAGAGCGAGTTGTTTCTTAGCTTCCCAAAGAGCTGGAAGCAAGATGCTGTGGGGCCCAACTCGCCCTTTGGAAAGAAGCCTGCACGTTGTGCCTTTCAGCTCTAGGGCAAAGTAGCACACCCAGAGCAGAAGTCCTACTTCAGCCAGATCAGGCCTGCAAAGAAACTGCGTTTCACAAGCCTTTGGAAGAGATGTTCCCGGTAGGCTGTAAGAGCACTGAGCAGAGCGAGTTCTTTCTTAGGTTCCCAAAGAGCTGGAAGCAAGATGCTGTGGGGCCCAACTCGCCCTTTGGAGAGAAGCCTGCACGTTGTGCCTTTCAGCTCTAGGGCAAAGTAGCACACCCAGAGCAGAAGTCCTACTTCATCCAGAATAGGCCTGCAAAGAAACTGTTTTTAACAAGCCTTTGGAAGAGAAGTTCCCGGTAGGCTGTAAGAGCACTGTGCAGAGCGAGTTGTTTCTTAGCTTCCCAAAGAGCTGGAAGCAAGATGCTGTGGGGCCCAACTCGCCCCTTGGAAAGAAGCCTGCACGTTGTGCCTTTCAGCTCTAGGGCAATGTAGCACACCCAGAGCAGAAGTCCTACTTCAGCCAGATCAGGCCTGCAAAGAAACTGCGTTACACAGGCCTTTGGAAGAGATGTTCCCGGTAGGCTGTAAGAGCACTGTGCAGAGCGAGTTGTTTCTTAGCTTCCCAAAGAGCTGGAAGCAAGATGCTGTGGGGCCCAACTCGCCCTTTGGAAAGAAGCCTGCACGTTGTGCCTTTCAGCTCTAGGGCAAAGTAGCACAGCCAGAGCAGAAGTCCTACTTCAGCCAGATCAGGCCTGCAAAGAAACTGCGTTTCACAGGCCTTTGGAAGAGATGTTCCCGGTAGGCTGTAAGAGCACTGTGCAGAGCGAGTTGTTTCTTAGCTTCCCAAAGAGCTGGAAGCAAGATGCTGAGGGGCCCAACTCGCCCTTTGGTAAGAAGCCTGCACGTTGTGCCTTTCAACTCTAGGGCAATGTAGCACACGGAGAGCAGAAGTCCTACTTCAGCCAGATCAGGCCTGCAAAGAAACTGCGTTTCACAGGCCTTTGGAAGAGATGTTCCCGGTAGGCTGTAAGAGCACTGTGCAGAGCGAGTTGTTTCTTAGCTTCCCAAAGAGCTGGAAGGAAGATGCTGTGGGGCCCAACTCTCCCTTTGGAAAGAAGCCTGCACGTTGTGCCTTTCAACTCTAGGGCAATGTAGCACACCCAGAGCAATAGTCCTACTTCAGCCAGATCAGGCCTGAAAAGAAACTGCGTTTCACAGGCCTTTGGAAGAGATGTTCCCGGTAGGGTGCAAGAGGACTGTGCAGAGCGAGTTGTTTCTTAGCTTCCCAAAGAATTGGAAGCAAGATGCTGATGAGCCCAACTCGCCCCTTGGAAAGAAGCCTGCTCGTTGTGCCTTTAGCTCTAGGGCAATCTAGCACTCCCAGAGCAGAAGTTCTACTTCAGCCAGATCAGGCCTGCAAAGAAACTGCGTTTAACCAGGCCTTTGGAAGAGATGTTCCCACTAGGCTGTAAGAGCACTGTGCAGAGCGAGTTGTTTCTTAGCTTCCCAAAGAGCTGGAAGCAAGATGCTGTGGGGCCCAACTCGCCCTTTGGAAAGAAGCCTGCACGTTGTGCCTTTCAGCTCTAGGGCAAAGTAGCACACCCAGAGCAGAAGTCCTACTTCATCTAGAATAGGCCTACAAAGAAACTCGGTTTCACAAGCCTTTGGAAGAGATGTTCCCGGTAGGCTGTAAGAGCACTGTGCAGAGCGAGTTGTTTCTTAGCTTCCCAAAGAGCTGGAAGCAAGATGCTGTGGGGCCCAACTCGCCCCTTGGAAAGAAGCCTGCACGTTGTGCCTTTCAGCTCTAGGGCAATGTAGCACACGGAGAGCAGAAGTCCTACTTCAGCCAGATCAGGCCTGCAAAGAAACTGCGTTTCACAGGCCTTTGGAAGAGATGTTCCCGGTAGGCTGTAAGAGCACTGTGCAGAGCGAGTTGTGTCTTAGCTTACCAAAGAGCTGGAAGCAAGATGCTGTGGGGCCCAACTCGCCCTTTGGAAAGAAGCCTGCACGTTGCGCCTTTCGGCTCTAGGGCAAAGTAGCACGCCCAGAGCAGAAGTCCTACTTCAGCCAGATCAGGCCTGCAAAGAAACTGCGTTTCACAGGCCTTTGGAAGAGATGTTCCCAGTAGGCTGTAAGAGCACTGTGCAGAGCGAGTTGTTTCTTAGCTTCCCAAACAGCTGGAAGCAAGATGCTGTGGGGCCCAACTTGCCCTTTGGAAAGAAGCCTGCACGTTGTGCCTTTCAGCTCTAGGGCAAAGTAGCACACGCAGAGCAGAAGTCCTACTTCAGCCAGATCAGGCCTGCAAAGAAACTGCGTTTCACAGGCCTTTGGAAGAGATGCTCCAGGTAGGCTGTAAGAGCACTGTGCAGAGCGAGTTGTTTCTTAGCTTCCCAAAGAGCTGGAAGCAAGATGCTGTGGGGCCCAACTCGCCCTTTGGAAAGAAGCCTGCACGTTGTGCCTTTCAGCTCTAGGGCAAAGAAGGACACCCAGAGCAGAAGTCCTACTTCAGCCAGATCAGGCCTGCAAAGAAACTGCGTTTCACAGGCCTTTGGAAGAGATGTTCCCACTAGGCTGTAAGAGCACTGTGCAGAGCGAGTTGTTTCTTAGCTTCCCGAAGAGCTGGAAGCAAGATGCTGTGGGGCCCAACTCGCCCTTTGGAAAGAAGCCTGCACGTTGTGCCTTTCAGCTCTAGGGCAAAGTAGCACACCCAGAAAAGAAATCCTACTTCAGCCAGATCAGGCCTGCAAAGAAACTGCGTTTCACAGGCCTTTGGAAGAGATGTTCCCGGTAGGCTGTAAGAGCACTGTGCAGAGCGAGTTGTTTCTTAGCTTCCAAAAGAGCTGGAAGCAAGATGCTGTGGGGCCCAACTCGCCCTTTGGAAAGGAGCCTGCACGTTGTGCCTTTCAGCTCTAGGGCAAAGTAGCACACCCAGAGCAGAAGTCCTACTTCAGCCAGATCAGGCCTGCAAAGAAACTGTGTTTCACAGGCCTTTGGAAGAGATGTTCCCACTAGGCTGTAAGAGCACTGTGCAGAGCGAGTTGTTTCTTAGCTTCCCAAAGAGCTGGAAGCAAGATGCTGTGTAGCCCAACTCGCCCTTTGGAAAGAGCCTGCACGTTGTGCCTTTCAGCTCTAGGGCTAAGTAGCACACCCAGAGCAGAAGTCCTACTTCAGCCAGATCAGGCCTGCAAAGAAACTGCGTTTCACAGGCCTTTGGAAGAGATGTTCCCACTAGGCTGTAAGAGCACTGTTCAGAGCGAGTTGTTTCTTAGCTTCCCAAAGAGCTGGAAGCAAGATGCTGTGGGGCCCAACTCGCCCTTTGGAAAGAAGCCTGCACGTTGTGCCTTTCAGCTCTAGGGCAAAGTAGCACACCCAGAGCAGAAGTCCTACTTCAGCCAGATCAGGCCTGCAAAGAAACTGCGTTTCACAAGCCTTTGGAAGAGATGTTCCCGGTAGGCTGTAAGAGCACTGAGCAGAGCGAGTTCTTTCTTAGGTTCCCAAAGAGCTGGAAGCAAGATGCTGTGGGGCCCAACTCGCCCTTTGGAGAGAAGCCTGCACGTTGTGCCTTTCAGCTCTAGGGAAAAGTAGCACACCCAGAGCAGAAGTCCTACTTCATCCAGAATAGGCCTGCAAAGAAACTGTTTTTAACAAGCCTTTGGAAGAGAAGTTCCCGGTAGGCTGTAAGAGCACTGTGCAGAGCGAGTTGTTTCTTAGCTTCCCAAAGAGCTGGAAGCAAGATGCTGTGGGGCCCAACTCGCCCCTTGGAAAGAAGCCTGCACGTTGTGCCTTTCAGCTCTAGGGCAATGTAGCACACCCAGAGCAGAAGTCCTACTTCAGCCAGATCAGGCCTGCAAAGAAACTGCGTTACACAGGCCTTTGGAAGAGATGTTCCCGGTAGGCTGTAAGAGCACTGTGCAGAGCGAGTTGTTTCTTAGCTTCCCAAAGAGCTGGAAGCAAGATGCTGTGGGGCCCAACTCGCCCTTTGGAAAGAAGCCTGCACGTTGTGCCTTTCAGCTCTAGGGCAAAGTAGCACACCCAGAGCAGAAGTCCTACTTCAGCCAGATCAGGCCTGCAAAGAAACTGCGTTTCACAGGCCTTTGGAAGAGATGTTCCCGGTAGGCTGTAAGAGCACTGTGCAGAGCGAGTTGTTTCTTAGCTTCCCAAAGAGCTGGAAGCAAGATGCTGAGGGGCCCAACTCGCCCTTTGGTAAGAAGCCTGCACGTTGTGCCTTTCAACTCTAGGGCAATGTAGCACACGGAGAGCAGAAGTCCTACTTCAGCCAGATCAGGCCTGCAAAGAAACTGCGTTTCACAGGCCTTTGGAAGAGATGTTCCCGGTAGGCTGTAAGAGCACTGTGCAGAGCGAGTTGTTTCTTAGCTTCCCAAAGAGCTGGAAGGAAGATGCTGTGGGGCCCAACTCTCCCTTTGGAAAGAAGCCTGCACGTTGTGCCTTTCAACTCTAGGGCAATGTAGCACACCCAGAGCAATAGTCCTACTTCAGCCAGATCAGGCCTGAAAAGAAACTGCGTTTCACAGGCCTTTGGAAGAGATGTTCCCGGTAGGGTGCAAGAGGACTGTGCAGAGCGAGTTGTTTCTTAGCTTCCCAAAGAATTGGAAGCAAGATGCTGATGAGCCCAACTCGCCCCTTGGAAAGAAGCCTGCTCGTTGTGCCTTTAGCTCTAGGGCAATCTAGCACTCCCAGAGCAGAAGTTCTACTTCAGCCAGATCAGGCCTGCAAAGAAACTGCGTTTAACCAGGCCTTTGGAAGAGATGTTCCCACTAGGCTGTAAGAGCACTGTGCAGAGCGAGTTGTTTCTTAGCTTCCCAAAGAGCTGGAAGCAAGATGCTGTGGGGCCCAACTCGCCCTTTGGAAAGAAGCCTGCACGTTGTGCCTTTCAGCTCTAGGGCAAAGTAGCACACCCAGAGCAGAAGTCCTACTTCATCTAGAATAGGCCTACAAAGAAACTCGGTTTCACAAGCCTTTGGAAGAGATGTTCCCGGTAGGCTGTAAGAGCACTGTGCAGAGCGAGTTGTTTCTTAGCTTCCCAAAGAGCTGGAAGCAAGATGCTGTGGTGCCCAACTCGCCCCTTGGAAAGAAGCCTGCACGTTGTGCCTTTCAGCTCTAGGGCAATGTAGCACACGGAGAGCAGAAGTCCTACTTCAGCCAGATCAGGCCTGCAAAGAAACTGCGTTTCACAGGCCTTTGGAAGAGATGTTCCCGGTAGGCTGTAAGAGCACTGTGCAGAGCGAGTTGTGTCTTAGCTTACCAAAGAGCTGGAAGCAAGATGCTGTGGGGCCCAACTCGCCCTTTGGAAAGAAGCCTGCACGTTGCGCCTTTCGGCTCTAGGGCAAAGTAGCACGCCCAGAGCAGAAGTCCTACTTCAGCCAGATCAGGCCTGCAAAGAAACTGCGTTTCACAGGCCTTTGGAAGAGATGTTCCCAGTAGGCTGTAAGAGCACTGTGCAGAGCGAGTTGTTTCTTAGCTTCCCAAACAGCTGGAAGCAAGATGCTGTGGGGCCCAACTTGCCCTTTGGAAAGAAGCCTGCACGTTGTGCCTTTCAGCTCTAGGGCAAAGTAGCACACGCAGAGCAGAAGTCCTACTTCAGCCAGATCAGGCCTGCAAAGAAACTGCGTTTCACAGGCCTTTGGAAGAGATGCTCCAGGTAGGCTGTAAGAGCACTGTGCAGAGCGAGTTGTTTCTTAGCTTCCCAAAGAGCTGGAAGCAAGATGCTGTGGGGCCCAACTCGCCCTTTGGAAAGAAGCCTGCACGTTGTGCCTTTCAGCTCTAGGGCAAAGAAGGACACCCAGAGCAGAAGTCCTACTTCAGCCAGATCAGGCCTGCAAAGAAACTGCGTTTCACAGGCCTTTGGAAGAGATGTTCCCACTAGGCTGTAAGAGCACTGTGCAGAGCGAGTTGTTTCTTAGCTTCCCGAAGAGCTGGAAGCAAGATGCTGTGGGGCCCAACTCGCCCTTTGGAAAGAAGCCTGCACGTTGTGCCTTTCAGCTCTAGGGCAAAGTAGCACAGCCAGAGCAGAAGTCCTACTTCAGCCAGATCAGGCCTGCAAAGAAACTGCGTTTCACAGGCCTTTGGAAGAGATGTTCCCGGTAGGCTGTAAGAGCACTGTGCAGAGCGAGTTGTTTCTTAGCTTCCCAAAGAGCTGGAAGCAAGATGCTGAGGGGCCCAACTCGCCCTTTGGTAAGAAGCCTGCACGTTGTGCCTTTCAACTCTAGGGCAATGTAGCACACGGAGAGCAGAAGTCCTACTTCAGCCAGATCAGGCCTGCAAAGAAACTGCGTTTCACAGGCCTTTGGAAGAGATGTTCCCGGTAGGCTGTAAGAGCACTGTGCAGAGCGAGTTGTTTCTTAGCTTCCCAAAGAGCTGGAAGGAAGATGCTGTGGGGCCCAACTCTCCCTTTGGAAAGAAGCCTGCACGTTGTGCCTTTCAACTCTAGGGCAATGTAGCACACCCAGAGCAATAGTCCTACTTCAGCCAGATCAGGCCTGAAAAGAAACTGCGTTTCACAGGCCTTTGGAAGAGATGTTCCCGGTAGGGTGCAAGAGGACTGTGCAGAGCGAGTTGTTTCTTAGCTTCCCAAAGAATTGGAAGCAAGATGCTGATGAGCCCAACTCGCCCCTTGGAAAGAAGCCTGCTCGTTGTGCCTTTAGCTCTAGGGCAATCTAGCACTCCCAGAGCAGAAGTTCTACTTCAGCCAGATCAGGCCTGCAAAGAAACTGCGTTTAACCAGGCCTTTGGAAGAGATGTTCCCACTAGGCTGTAAGAGCACTGTGCAGAGCGAGTTGTTTCTTAGCTTCCCAAAGAGCTGGAAGCAAGATGCTGTGGGGCCCAACTCGCCCTTTGGAAAGAAGCCTGCACGTTGTGCCTTTCAGCTCTAGGGCAAAGTAGCACACCCAGAGCAGAAGTCCTACTTCATCTAGAATAGGCCTACAAAGAAACTCGGTTTCACAAGCCTTTGGAAGAGATGTTCCCGGTAGGCTGTAAGAGCACTGTGCAGAGCGAGTTGTTTCTTAGCTTCCCAAAGAGCTGGAAGCAAGATGCTGTGGGGCCCAACTCGCCCCTTGGAAAGAAGCCTGCACGTTGTGCCTTTCAGCTCTAGGGCAATGTAGCACACGGAGAGCAGAAGTCCTACTTCAGCCAGATCAGGCCTGCAAAGAAACTGCGTTTCACAGGCCTTTGGAAGAGATGTTCCCGGTAGGCTGTAAGAGCACTGTGCAGAGCGAGTTGTGTCTTAGCTTACCAAAGAGCTGGAAGCAAGATGCTGTGGGGCCCAACTCGCCCTTTGGAAAGAAGCCTGCACGTTGCGCCTTTCGGCTCTAGGGCAAAGTAGCACGCCCAGAGCAGAAGTCCTACTTCAGCCAGATCAGGCCTGCAAAGAAACTGCGTTTCACAGGCCTTTGGAAGAGATGTTCCCAGTAGGCTGTAAGAGCACTGTGCAGAGCGAGTTGTTTCTTAGCTTCCCAAACAGCTGGAAGCAAGATGCTGTGGGGCCCAACTTGCCCTTTGGAAAGAAGCCTGCACGTTGTGCCTTTCAGCTCTAGGGCAAAGTAGCACACGCAGAGCAGAAGTCCTACTTCAGCCAGATCAGGCCTGCAAAGAAACTGCGTTTCACAGGCCTTTGGAAGAGATGCTCCAGGTAGGCTGTAAGAGCACTGTGCAGAGCGAGTTGTTTCTTAGCTTCCCAAAGAGCTGGAAGCAAGATGCTGTGGGGCCCAACTCGCCCTTTGGAAAGAAGACTGCACGTTGTGCCTTTCAGCTCTAGGGCAAAGAAGGACACCCAGAGCAGAAGTCCTACTTCAGCCAGATCAGGCCTGCAAAGAAACTGCGTTTAACAGGCCTTTGGAAGAGATGTTCCCACTACGCTGTAAGAGCACTGTGCAGAGCGAGTTGTTTCTTAGCTTCCCGAAGAGCTGGAAGCAAGATGCTGTGGGGCCCAACTCGCCCTTTGGAAAGAAGCCTGCACGTTGTGCCTTTCAGCTCTAGGGCAAAGTAGCACACCCAGAAAAGAAATCCTACTTCAGCCAGATCAGGCCTGCAAAGAAACTGCGTTTCACAGGCCTTTGGAAGAGATGTTCCCGGTAGGCTGTAAGAGCACTGTGCAGAGCGAGTTGTTTCTTAGCTTCCCAAAGAGCTGGAAGCAAGATGCTGTGGGGCCCAACTCGCCCTTTGGAAAGGAGCCTGCACGTTGTGCCTTTCAGCTCTAGGGCAAAGTAGCACACCCAGAGCAGAAGTCCTACTTCAGCCAGATCAGGCCTGCAAAGAAACTGTGTTTCACAGGCCTTTGGAAGAGATGTTCCCACTAGGCTGTAAGAGCACTGTGCAGAGCGAGTTGTTTCTTAGCTTCCCAAAGAGCTGGAAGCAAGATGCTGTGTAGCCCAACTCGCCCTTTGGAAAGAGCCTGCACGTTGCGCCTTTCAGCTCTAGGGCTAAGTAGCACACCCAGAGCAGAAGTCCTACTTCAGCCAGATCAGGCCTGCAAAGAAACTGCGTTTCACAGGCCTTTGGAAGAGATGTTCCCACTAGGCTGTAAGAGCACTGTGCAGAGCGAGTTGTTTCTTAGCTTCCCAAAGAGCTGGAAGCAAGATGCTGTGGGGCCCAACTCGCCCTTTGGAAAGAAGCCTGCACGTTGTGCCTTTCAGCTCTAGGGCAAAGTAGCACACCCAGAGCAGAAGTCCTACTTCAGCCAGATCAGGCCTGCAAAGAAACTGCGTTTCACAGGCCTTTGGAAGAGATGTTCCCGGTAGGCTGTAAGAGCACTGAGCAGAGCGAGTTCTTTCTTAGGTTCCCAAAGAGCTGGAAGCAAGATGCTGTGGGGCCCAACTCGCCCTTTGGAAAGAAGCCTGCACGTTGTGCCTTTCAGCTCTAGGGCAAAGTAGCACACCCAGAGCAGAAGTCCTACTTCATCCAGAATAGGCCTGCAAAGAAACTGTTTTTAACAAGCCTTTGGAAGAGAAGTTCCCGGTAGGCTGTAAGAGCACTGTGCAGAGCGAGTTGTTTCTTAGCTTCCCAAAGAGCTGGAAGCAAGATGCTGTGGGGCCCTACTCGCCCCTTGGAAAGAAGCCTGCACGTTGTGCCTTTCAGCTCTAGGGCAATGTAGCACACCCAGAGCAGAAGTCCTACTTCAGCCAGATCAGGCCTGCAAAGAAACTGCGTTACACAGGCCTTTGGAAGAGATGTTCCCGGTAGGCTGTAAGAGCACTGTGCAGAGCGAGTTGTTTCTTAGCTTCACAAAGAGCTGGAAGCAAGATGCTCGGGGCCCAACTCGCCCTTTGGAAAGGAGCCTGCACGTTGTGCCTTTCAGCTCTAGGGCAAAGTAGCACACGCAGAGCAGAAGTCCTACTTCAGCCAGATCAGGCCTGCAAAGAAACTGCGTTTCACAGGCCTTTGGAAGAGATGTTCCCGGTAGGCTGTAAGAGCACTGTGCAGAGCGAGTTGTTTCTTAGCTTCCCAAAGAGCTGGAAGCAAGATGCTTTGGGGCCCAACTCGCCCTTTGGAAAGAAGCCTGCACGTTGTGCCTTTCAGCTCTAGGGCCAAGTAGCACACCCAGAGCAGAAGTCCTACTTCAGCCAGATCAGGCCTGCAAAGAAACTGCGTTTAACAGGCCTTTGGAAGAGATGTTCCCACTACGCTGTAAGAGCACTGTGCAGAGCGAGTTGTTTCTTAGCTTCCCGAAGAGCTGGAAGCAAGATGCTGTGGGGCCCAACTCGCCCTTTGGAAAGAAGCCTGCACGTTGTGCCTTTCAGCTCTAGGGCAAAGTAGCACACCCAGAAAAGAAATCCTACTTCAGCCAGATCAGGCCTGCAAAGAAACTGCGTTTCACAGGCCTTTGGAAGAGATGTTCCCGGTAGGCTGTAAGAGCACTGTGCAGAGCGAGTTGTTTCTTAGCTTCCCAAAGAGCTGGAAGCAAGATGCTGTGGGGCCCAACTCGCCCTTTGGAAAGGAGCCTGCACGTTGTGCCTTTCAGCTCTAGGGCAAAGTAGCACACCCAGAGCAGAAGTCCTACTTCAGCCAGATCAGGCCTGCAAAGAAACTGTGTTTCACAGGCCTTTGGAAGAGATGTTCCCACTAGGCTGTAAGAGCACTGTGCAGTGCGAGTTGTTTCTTAGCTTCCCAAAGAGCTGGAAGCAAGATGCTGTGTAGCCCAACTCGCCCTTTGGAAAGAGCCTGCACGTTGTGCCTTTCAGCTCTAGGGCTAAGTAGCACACCCAGAGCAGAAGTCCTACTTCAGCCAGATCAGGCCTGCAAAGAAACTGCGTTTCACAGGCCTTTGGAAGAGATGTTCCCACTAGGCTGTAAGAGCACTGTGCAGAGCGAGTTGTTTCTTAGCTTCCCAAAGAGCTGGAAGCAAGATGCTGTGGGGCCCAACTCGCCCTTTGGAAAGAAGCCTGCACGTTGTGCCTTTCAGCTCTAGGGCAAAGTAGCACACCCAGAGCAGAAGTCCTACTTCAGCCAGATCAGGCCTGCAAAGAAACTGCGTTTCACAGGCCTTTGGAAGAGATGTTCCCGGTAGGCTGTAAGAGCACTGAGCAGAGCGAGTTCTTTCTTAGGTTCCCAAAGAGCTGGAAGCAAGATGCTGTGGGGCCCAACTCGCCCTTTGGAAAGAAGCCTGCACGTTGTGCCTTTCAGCTCTAGGGCAAAGTAGCACACCCAGAGCAGAAGTCCTACTTCATCCAGAATAGGCCTGCAAAGAAACTGTTTTTAACAAGCCTTTGGAAGAGAAGTTCCCGGTAGGCTGTAAGAGCACTGTGCAGAGCGAGTTGTTTCTTAGCTTCCCAAAGAGCTGGAAGCAAGATGCTGTGGGGCCCAACTCGCCCCTTGGAAAGAAGCCTGCACGTTGTGCCTTTCAGCTCTAGGGCAATGTAGCACACCCAGAGCAGAAGTCCTACTTCAGCCAGATCAGGCCTGCAAAGAAACTGCGTTACACAGGCCTTTGGAAGAGATGTTCCCGGTAGGCTGTAAGAGCACTGTGCAGAGCGAGTTTTTTCTTAGCTTCACAAAGAGCTGGAAGCAAGATGCTCGGGGCCCAACTCGCCCTTTGGAAAGGAGCCTGCACGTTGTGCCTTTCAGCTCTAGGGCAAAGTAGCACACGCAGAGCAGAAGTCCTACTTCAGCCAGATCAGGCCTGCAAAGAAACTGCCTTTCACAGGCCTTTGGAAGAGATGTTCCCGGTAGGCTGTAAGAGCACTGTGCAGAGCGAGTTGTTTCTTAGCTTCCCAAAGAGCTGGAAGCAAGATGCTTTGGGGCCCAACTCGCCCTTTGGAAAGAAGCCTGCACGTTGTGCCTTTCAGCTCTAGGGCCAAGTAGCACACCCAGAGCAGAAGTCCTCCTTCAGCCAGATCAGGCCTGCAAAGAAGCTGCGTTTCCCAGGCCTTTGGAAGAGATGTTTCCGGTAGGCTGTAAGTACACTGTGCAGAGCGAGTGGTTTCTTAACTTCCCAAAGAGCTGGAAGCAAGATGCTGTGGGGCCCAACTCGCCCTTTGGGAAGAAGCCTGCACGTTGTGCCTTTCAGCTCTAGGGCAAAGTAGCACACCCAGAGCAGAAGTCCTACTTCAGCCAGATCAGGCCTGCAAAGAAACTGCGTTTCACAGGCCTTTGGAAGAGATGTTCCCACTAGGCTGTAAGAGCACTGTGCAGAGCGAGTTGTTTCTTAGCTTCCCAAAGAGCTGGAAGCAAGATGCTGTGTAGCCCAACTCGCCCTATGGAAAGAGCCTGCACGTTGTGCCTTTCAGCTCTAGGGCTAAGTAGCACACCCAGAGAAGAAGTCCTACTTCAGCCAGATCAGGTCTGCAAAGAAACTGCGTTTCACAGGCCTTTGGAAGAGATGCTCCCGGTAGGCTGTAAGAGCACTGTGCAGAGCGAGTTGTTTCTTAGCTTCCCAAAGAGCTGGAAGCAAGATGCTGTGGGGCCCAAATCGCCATTTGGAAAGAAGCCTGCACGTTGTGCCTTTCGGCTCTAGGGCAAAGTAGCACGCCCAGAGCAGAAGTCCTACTTCAGCCAGATCAGGCCTGCAAAGAAACTGCCTTTCACAGGCCTTTGGAAGAGATGTTCACGGTAGGCTGTAAGAGCACTGTGCAGAGCGAGTTGTGTCTTAGCTTCCCAAAGAGCTAGAAGCAAGATGCTCTGGGGCCCAACTCGCCCTTTGGAAAGAAGCCCGCACGTTGTGCCTTTCGGCTCTAGGGCAAAGTAGCACACCCAGAGCAGAAGTCCTACTTCAGCCAGATCAGGCCTGCAAAGACACTGCGTTTCACAGGCCTTTGGAAGAGATGTTCCCGGTAGGCTGCAAGAGGACTGTGCAGAGCGAGTTGTTTCTTAGCTTCCCAAAGAGCTGGAAGCAAGATGCTGACGGGCAAAACTCGCCCCTTGGAAAGAAGCCTGTTCGTTGTGCCTTTAGCTCTAGGGCAATGTAGCACACCCAGAGCAGTAGTCCTATTTCATCCAGAATAGGCCTGCAAAGAAACTGCGTTTCACAGGCCTTTGGAAGAGATGTTCCCGGTAGGCTGTAAGAGCACTGTGCAGAGCGAGTTGTTTCTTAGCTTCCCAAAGAGCTGGAAGCAAGATGCTGTGGGGCCCAACTCGCCCTTTGGAAAGAAGCCTGCACGTTGTGCCTTTCGGCTCTAGGGCAAAGTAGCACACCCAGAGCAGAAGTCCTACTTCAGCCAGATCAGGCCTGCAAAGAAAGTGCGTTTCACAGGCCTTTGGAAGAGATGTTCCCGGTAGGCTGTAAGAGCACTGTGCAGAGCGAGTTGTTTCTTAGCTTCCCAAAGAGCTGGAAGCAAGATGCTGTGGGGCCAAACTCGCCCTGTGGAAAGGAGCCTTCACGTTGTGCCTTTCAGCTCTAGGGCAAAGTAGCACACCCAGAGCAGAAGTCCTACTACAGCCAGATCAGGCCTGCAAAGAAACTGCGTTTCACAATCCTTTGGAAGAGATGTTCCCGGTAGGCTGTAAGAGCACTGTGCAGAGCGAGTTGTTTCTTAGCTTCCCAAAGAGCTGGAAGCAAGATGCTGTGGGGCCCAACTCGCCCTTTGGAAAGAAGCCTGCACGTTGTGCCTTTCAGCTCTAGGGCAAAGTAGCACACCCAGAGCAGAAGTCCTACTTCAGCCAGATCAGGCCTGCAAAGAAACTGCGTTTCACAGGCCTTTGGAAGAGATGTTCCCGGTAGGCTGCATGAGGACTGTGCAGAGCGAGTTGTTTCTTAGCTTCCCAAAGAGCTGGAAGCAAGATGCTGTGGGGCCCAACTCGCCCTTTGGAAAGAAGCCTGCACGTTGTGCCTTTCAGCTCTAGGGCAAAGTAGCACACCCAGAGCAGAAATCCTACTTCAGCCAGATCAGGCCTGCAAAGAAACTGCGTTTCACAGGCCTTTGGAAGAGATGTTCCCGGTAGGCAGTAACAGCAATGTGCAGAGCGAGTTGTTTCTTAGCTTCCCAAAGAGCTGGAAGCAAGATGCTGTGGGGCCCAACTCGCCCTTTGGAAAGGAGCCTGCACGTTGTGCCTTTCAGCTCTAGGGCAAAGTAGCACAACCAGAGCAGAAGTCCTACTTCAGCCAGATCAGGCCTGCAAAGAAACTGCGTTTCACAATCCTTTGGAAGAGATGTTCCCGGTAGGCTGTAAGAGCACTGTGAAGAGCGAGTTGTTTCTTAGCTTCCCAAAGAGCTGGAAGCAAGATGCTGTGGGGCCCAACTCGCACTTTGGAAAGAAGCCTGCACGTTGTGCCTTTCAGCTCTAGGGCAAAGTAGCACACCCAGAGCAGAAGTCCTACTTCAGCCAGATCAGGCCTGCAAAGAAACTGCGTTTCACAGGCCTTTGGAAGAGATGTTCCCGGTAGGCTGTAAGAGCACTGAGCAGAGCGAGTTCTTTCTTAGGTTCCCAAAGAGCTGGAAGCAAGATGCTGTGGGGCCCAACTCGCCCTTTGGAAAGAAGCCTGCACGTTGTGCCTTTCAGCTCTAGGGCCAAGTAGCACACCCAGAGCAGAAGTCCTACTTCAGCCAGATCAGGCCTGCAAAGAAACTGCGTTTCACAGGCCTTTGGAAGAGATGTTCCCGGTAGGCTGCATGAGGACTGTGCAGAGCGAGTTGTTTCTTAGCTTCCCAAAGAGCTGGAAGCAAGATGCTGTGGGGCCCAAATCGCCCTTTGGAAAGAAGCCTGCACGTTGTGCCTTTCAGCTCTAGGGCAAAGTAGCACACCCAGAGCAGAAATCCTACTTCAGCCAGATCAGGCCTGCAAAGAAACTGCGTTTCACAGGCCTTTGGAAGAGATGTTCCCGGTAGGCAGTAAGAGCACTGTGCAGAGCGAGTTGTTTCTTAGCTTCCCAAAGAGCTGGAAGCAAGATGCTGTGGGGCCCAACTCGCCCTTTGGAAAGGAGCCTGCACGTTGTGCCTTTCAGCTCTAGGGCAAAGTAGCACAACCAGAGCAGAAGTCCTACTTCAGCCAGATCAGGCCTGCAAAGAAACTGCGTTTCACAATCCTTTGGAAGAGATGTTCCCGGTAGGCTGTAAGAGCACTGTGAAGAGCGAGTTGTTTCTTAGCTTCCCAAAGAGCTGGAAGCAAGATGCTGTGTAGCCCAACTCGCCCTTTGGAAAGAGCCTGCACGTTGTGCCTTTCAGCTCTAGGGCTAAGTAGCACACCCAGAGAAGAAGTCCTACTTCAGCCAGATCAGGTCTGCAAAGAAACTGCGTTTCACAGGCCTTTGGAATAGATGCTCCCGGTAGGCTGTAAGAGCACTGTGCAGAGCGAGTTGTTTCTTAGCTTCCCAAAGAGCTGGAAGCAAGATGCTGTGGGGCCCAAATCGCCATTTGGAAAGAAGCCTGCACGTTGTGCCTTTCGGCTCTAGGGCAAAGTAGCACGCCCAGAGCAGAAGTCCTACTTCAGCCAGATCAGGCCTGCAAAGAAACTGCCTTTCACAGGCCTTTGGAAGAGATGTTCCCAGTTGGCTGTAAGAGCACTGTGCAGAGCGAGTTGTTTCTTAGCTTCCCAAACAGCTGGAAGCAAGATGCTGTGGGGCCCAACTCGCCCTTTGGAAAGAAGCCTGCACGTTGTGCCTTTCAGCTATAGGGCAAAGTAGCACACGCAGAGCAGAAGTCCTACTTCTGCCAGATCAGGCCTGCAAAGAAACTGCGTTTAACAGGCCTTTGGAAGAGATGCTCCAGGTAGGCTGTAAGAGCACTGTGCAGAGCGAGTTGTTTCTTAGCTTCCCAAAGAGCTGGAAGCAAGATGCTGTGGGGCCCAACTCGCCCTTTGGAAAGAAGCCTGCACGTTGTGCCTTTCAGCTCTAGGGCAAAGTAGCACACCCAGAGCAGAAGTCCTACTTCAGCCAGATCAGGCCTGCAAAGAAACTGCGTTTCACAGGCCTTTGGAAGAGATGTTCCCGGTAGGCTGTAAGAGCACTGTGCAGAGCGAGTTGTTTCTTAGCTTCCCAAAGAGCTGGAAGCAAGATGCTGTGGGGCCCAACTCGCCCTTTGGAAAGCAGCCTGCACGTTGTGCCTTTCAGCTCTAGGGCAAAGTAGCACACCCAGAGCAGAAGTCCTACTTCAGCCAGATCAGGCCTGCAAAGAAACTGCGTTTCACAATCCTTTGGAAGAGATGTTCCCGGTAGGCTGTAAGAGCACTGTGAAGAGCGAGTTGTTTCTTAGCTTCCCAAAGAGCTGGAAGCAAGATGCTGTGGGGCCCAACTCGCACTTTGGAAAGAAGCCTGCACGTTCTGCCTTTCAGCTCTAGGGCAAAGTAGCACAGCCAGAGCAGAAGTCCTACTTCACCCAGATCAGGCCTGCAAAGAAACTGCGTTTCACAGGCCTTTGGAAGAGATGTTCCCGGTAGGCTGTAAGAGCACTGACCAGAGCGAGTTCTTTCTTAGGTTCCCAAAGAGCTGGAAGCAAGATGCTGTGGGGCCCAACTCGCCCTTTGGAAAGAAGCCTGCACGTTGTGCCTTTCGGCTCTAGGGCAAAGTAGCACACCCAGAGCAGAAGTCCTACTTCATCCAAATAGGCCTGCAAAGAAACTGGGTTTAACAAGTCTTTGGAAGAGATGTTCCCGGTAGGCTGTAAGAGCACTGTGCAGAGCGAGTTGTTTCTTAGCTTCCCAAAGAGCTGGAAGCAAGATGCTGTGGGGCCCAACTCGCACTTTTGAAAGGAGGCTGCACGTTGTGCCTTTCAGCTCTAGGGCAATGTAGCACACCCAGAGCAGAAGTCCTACTTCAGCCAGATCAGGCCTGCAAAGAAACTGCGTTTCACAGGCCTTTGGAAGAGATGTTCCCGGTAGGCTGTAAGAGCACTGTGCAGAGCGAGTTGTTACTTAGCTTCCCAAAGAGCTGGAAGCAAGATGCTGTGGGGCCCAACTCGCCCTTTGGAAAGAAGCCTGCACGTTGTGCCTTTCAGCTCTAGGGCAAAGTAGCACACCCAGAGCAGAAGTCCTACTTCAGCCAGATCAGGCCTGCAAAGAAACTGCGTTTCACAGGCCTTTGGAAGAGATGTTCCCGGTAGGCTGTAAGAGCACTGTGCAGAGCGAGTTGTTTCTTAGCTTCCCAAAGAGCTGGAAGCAAGATGCTGTGGGGCCAAACTAGCCCTTTGGAAAGGAGCCTTCACGTTGTGCCTTTCAGCTCTAGGGCAAAGTAGCACACCCAGAGCAGAAGTCCTACTACAGCCAGATCAGGCCTGCAAAGAAACTGCGTTTCACAATCCTTTGGAAGAGATGTTCCCGGTAGGCTGTAAGAGCACTGTGCAGAGCGAGTTGTTTCTTAGCTTCCCAAAGAGCTGGAAGCAAGATGCTGTGGGGCCCAACTCGCCCTTTGGAAAGAAGCCTGCACGTTGTGCCTTTCAGCTCTAGGGCAAAGAAGCACACCCAGAGCAGAAGTCCTACTTCAGCCAGATCAGGCCTTCCAAGAAACTGCGTTTCACAGGCCTTTGGAAGAGATGTTCCCACTAGGCTGTAAGAGCACTGTGCAGAGCGAGTTGTTTCTTAGCTTCCCAAAGAGCTGGAAGCAAGATGCTGTGGGGCCCAACTCGCCCTTAGGAAAGAAGCCTGCACGTTGTGCCTTTCGGCTCTAGGGCAAAGTAGCACACCCAGAGCAGAAGTCCTACTTCAGCCAGATCAGGCCTGCAAAGAAACTGCGTTTCACAGGCCTTTGGAAGAGATGTTCCCGGTAGGCTGCAAGAGGACTGTGCAGAGCGAGTTGTTTCTTAGCTTCCCAAAGAGCTGGAAGCAAGATGCTGACGGGCAAAACTCGCCCCTTGGAAAGAAGCCTGTTCGTTGTGCCTTTAGCTCTAGGGCAATGTAGCACACCCAGAGCAGAAGTCCTATTTCATCCAGAATAGGCCTGCAAAGAAACTGCGTTTCACAGGCCTTTGGAAGAGATGTTCCCGGTAGGCTGTAAGAGCACTGTGCAGAGCGAGTTGTTTCTTAGCTTCCCAAAGAGCTGGAAGCAAGATGCTGTGGGGCCCAACTCGCACTTTGGAAAGAAGCCTGCACGTTGTGCCTTTCAGCTCTAGGGCAAAGTGGCACACCCAGAGCAGAAGTCCTACTTCAGCCAGATCAGGCCTGCAAAGAAAGTGCGTTTCAAGGCCTTTGGAAGAGATGTTCCCGGTAGGCTGTAAGAGCACTGTGCAGAGCGAGTTGTTTCTTAGCTTCCCAAAGAGCTGGAAGCAAGATGCTGTGGGGCCAAACTCGCCCTGTGGAAAGGAGCCTTCACGTTGTGCCTTTCAGCTCTAGGGCAAAGTAGCACACCCAGAG
Source organism: Equus caballus (assembly GCF_041296265.1). NCBI lineage: Eukaryota > Metazoa > Chordata > Mammalia > Perissodactyla > Equidae > Equus > Equus caballus. Next base: position 35,409,540 of record NC_091691.1, read on the forward strand.
CAGAAGTCCTACTACAGCCAGATCAGGCCTGCAAAGAAACTGCGTTTCACAATCCTTTGGAAGAGATGTTCCCGGTAGGCTGTAAGAGCACTGTGCAGAGCGAGTTGTTTCTTAGCTTCCCAAAGAGCTGGAAGCAAGATGCTGTGGGGCCCAACTCGCCCTTTGGAAAGAAGCCTGCACGTTGTGCCTTTCAGCTCTAGGGCAAAGTAGCACACCCAGAGCAGAAGTCCTACTTCAGCCAGATCAGGCCTGCAAAGAAACTGCGTTTCACAGGCCTTTGGAAGAGATGCTCCCGGTAGGCTGTAAGAGCACTGTGCAGAGCGAGTTGTTTCTTAGCTTCCCAAAGAGCTGGAAGCAAGATGCTGTGGGGCCCAAATCGCCATTTGGAAAGAAGCCTGCACGTTGTGCCTTTCAGCTCTAGGGCAAAGTAGCACACCCAGAGCAGAAGTCCTACTACAGCCAGATCAGGCCTGCAAAGAAACTGCGTTTCACAATCCTTTGGAAGAGATGTTCCCGGTAGGCTGTAAGAGCACTGTGCAGAGCGAGTTGTTTCTTAGCTTCCCAAAGAGCTGGAAGCAAGACGCTGTGGGCCCCAACTCGCCCCTTTTAAAGAAGCCTGCACGTTGTGCATTTCAGCTCTAGGGCAAAGTAGCACACCCAGAGCAGAAGTCCTACTTCAGCCAGATCAGGCCTGCAAAGACACTGCGTTTCGCAGGCCTTTGGAAGAGATGCTCCCGGTAGGCTGTAAGAGCACTGTGCAGAGCGAGTTGTTTCTTAGCTTCCCAAAGAGCTGGAAGCAAGATGCTGTGGGGCCCAAATCGCCATTTGGAAAGAAGCCTGCACGTTGTGCCTTTTGGCTCTAGGGCAAAGTAGCACGCCCAGAGCAGAAGTCCTACTTCAGCCAGATCAGGCCTGCAAAGAAACTGCCTTTCACAGGCCTTTGGAAGAGATGCTCCAGGTAGGCTGTAAGAGCACTGTGCAGAGCGAGTTGTTTCTTATCTTCCCAAAGAGCTGGAAGCAAGATGCTGTGGGGCCCAACTCTCCCTTTGGAAAGAAGCCTGCACGTTGTGCCTTTCAGCTCTAGGGCAAAGTAGCACACCCAGAGCAGAAGTCCTACTTCAGCCAGATCAGGCCTGCAAAGAAACTGCGTTTCACAGGCCTTTGGAAGAGATGTTCCCGGTAGGCTGTAAGAGCACTGTGCAGAGCGAGTTGTTTCTTAGCTTCCCAAAGAGCTGGAAGCAAGATGCTGTGGGGCCCAACTCGCCCTTTGGAAAGAAGCCTGCAGGTTGTGCCTTTCATCTCTAGGGCAAAGTAGCACACCCAGAGCAGAAGTCCTACTTCAGCCAGATCAGGCCTGCAAAGAAACTGCGTTTCACAGGCCTTTGGAAGAGATGTTACCGGTAGGCTGTAAGAGCACTGTGCAGAGCGAGTTGTTTCTTAGCTTCCCAAAGAGCTGGAAGCAAGATGCTGTGGGGCCCAACTCGCCCTTTGGAAAGAAGCCTGCACGTTGTGCCTTTCGGCTCTAGGGCAAAGTAGCTCACCCAGAGCAGAAGTCCTACTTCAGCCAGATCAGGCCTGCAAAGAAACTGCGTTTCACAGGCCTTTGGAAGAGATGTTCCCGGTAGGCTGTAAGAGCACTGTGCAGAGCGAGTTGTTTCTTAGCTTCCCAAAGAGCTGGAAGCAAGATGCTGTGGGGCCCAACTCGCCCTTTGGAAAGAAGCCTGCACGTTGTGCCTTTCAGCTCTAGGGCAAAGTAGCACACCCAGAGCAGAAGTCCTACTTCAGCCAGATCAGGCCTGCAAAGAAACTGCGTTTCACAGGCCTTTGGAAGAGATGTTCCCGGTAGGCTGTAAGAGCACTGTGCAGAGCGAGTTGTTTCTTAGCTTCCCAAAGAGCTGGAAGCAAGATGCTGTGGGGCCCAACTCGCCCTTTGGAAAGGAGCCTGCACGTTGTGCCTTTCAGCTCTAGGGCAAAGTAGCACACCCAGAGCAGAAGTCCTACTTCAGCCAGATCAGGCCTGCAAAGAAACTGCGTTTCACAATCCTTTGGAAGAGATGTTCCCGGTAGGCTGTAAGAGCACTGTGAAGAGCGAGATGTTTCTTAGCTTCCCAAAGAGCTGGAAGCAAGATGCTGTGGGGCCCAACTCGCACTTTGGAAAGAAGCCTGCACGTTGTGCCTTTCAGCTCTAGGGCAAAGTAGCACACGCAGAGCAGAAGTCCTACTTCAGCCAGATCAGGTCTGCAAAGAAACTGCGTTTCACAGGCCTTTGGAAGAGATGTTCCCGGTAGGCTGTAAGAGCACTGAGCAGAGCGAGTTCTTTCTTAGGTTCCCAAAGGGCTGGAAGCAAGATGCTGTGGGGCCCAACTCGCCCTTTGGAAAGAAGCCTGCACGTTGTGCCTTTCAGCTCTAGGGCAAAGTAGCACACCCAGAGCAGAAGTCCTACTTCAGCCAGATCAGGCCTGCAAAGAAACTGCGTTTCACAGGCCTTTGGAAGAGATGCTCCCGGTAGGCTGTAAGAGCACTGTACAGAGCGAGATGTTTCTTAGCTTCCCAAAGAGCTGGAAGCAAGATGCTGTGGGGCCCAAATCGCCCTTTGGAAAGAAGCCTGCACGTTGCGCCTTTCGGCTCTAGGGCAAAGTAGCATGCCCAGAGCAGAAGTCCTACTTCAGCCAGATCAGGCCTGCAAAGAAACTGCCTTTCACAGGCCTTTGGAAGAGATGTTCCCGGTAGGCTGTAAGAGCACTGTGCAGAGCGAGTTGTTTCTTAGCTTCCCAAAGAGCTGGAAGCAAGATGCTGTGGGGCCCAACTCGCCCTTTGGAAAGAAGCCTGCACGTTGCGCCTTTCGGCTCTAGGGCAAAGTAGCACGCCCAACGCAGAAGTCCTACTTCAGCCAGATCAGGCCTGCAAAGAAACTGCGTTTCACAGGCCTTTGGAAGAGATGTTCCCGGTAGGCTGTAAGAGCACTGTGCAGAGCGAGTTGTTTCTTAGCTTCCCAAACAGCTGGAAGCAAGATGCTGTAGGGCCCAACTCGCCCTTTGGAAAGAAGCCTGCACGTTGTGCCTTTCAGCTCTAGGGCAAAGTAGCACACGCAGAGCAGAAGTCCTACTTCAGCCAGATCAGGCCTGCAAAGAAACTGCGTTTCACAGGCCTTTGGAAGAGATGCTCCAGGTAGGCTGTAAGAGCACTGTGCAGAGCGAGTTGTTTCTTAGCTTCCCAAAGAGCTGGAAGCAAGATGCTGTGGGACCCAACTCGCCCCTTTTAAAGAAGCCTGCACCTTGTGCCTTTCAGCTCTAGGGCAAAGAAGGACACCCAGAGCAGAAGTCCTACTTCAGCCAGACCAGGCCTGCAAAGAAACTGCGTTTCACAGGCCTTTGGAAGAGATGTTCCCAGTAGGCTGTAAGAGCACTGTGCAGAGGGAGTTGTTTCTTAGCTTCCCAAACAGCTGGAAGCAAGATGCTGTGGGGCCCAACTCGCCCTTTGGAAAGAAGCCTGCACGTTGTGCCTTTCAGCTCTAGGGCAAAGTAGCACACGCAGAGCAGAAGTCCTACTTCAGCCAGATCAGGCCTGCAAAGAAACTGCGTTTCACAGGCCTTTGGAAGAGATGCTTCAGGTAGGCTGTAAGAGCACTGTGCAGAGCGAGTTGTTTCTTAGCTTCACAAAGAGCTGGAAGCAAGATGCTGTGGGGCCCAACTCGCCCTTTGGAAAGAAGCCTGCACGTTGTGCCTTTCAGCTCTAGGGCAAAGTAGCACACCCAGAGCAGAAGTCCTACTTCAGCCAGATCAGGCCTGCAAAGAAACTGCGTTTCACAGCCCTTTGGAAGAGATGTTCCCGGTAGGCTGTAAGAGCACTGTGCAGAGCGAGTTGTTTCTTAGCTTCCCAAAGAGCTGGAAGCAAGATGCTGTGGGGCCCAACTCGCCCTTTGGAAAGAAGCCTGCACGTTGTGCCTTTCAGCTCTAGGGCAAAGTAGCACACCCAGAGCAGAAGTCCTACTTCAGCCAGATCAGGCCTGCAAAGAAACTGCGTTTCACAGGCCTTTGGAAGAGATGTTCCCGGTAGGCTGCATGAGGACTGTGCAGAGCGAGTTGTTTCTTAGCTTCCCAAAGAGCTGGAAGCAAGATGCTGTGGGGCCCAACTCGCCCTTTGGAAAGAAGCCTGCACGTTCTGCCTTTCAGCTCTAGGGCAAAGTAGCACACCCAGAGCAGAAGTCCTACTTCAGCCAGATCAGGCCTGCAAAGAAACTGCGTTTCACAGGCCTTTGGAAGAGATGTTCCCGGTAGGCTGTAAGAGCACTGTGCAGAGCGAGTTGTTTCTTAGCTTCCCAAAGAGCTGGAAGCAAGATGCTGTGGGGCCAAACTCGCCCTTTGGAAAGGAGCCTTCACGTTGTGCCTTTCAGCTCTAGGGCAAAGTAGCACACCCAGAGCAGAAGTCCTACTACAGCCAGATCAGGCCTGCAAAGAAACTGCGTTTCACAATCCTTTGGAAGAGATGTTCCCAGTAGGCTGTAAGAGCACTGTGCAGAGCGAGTTGTTTCTTAGCTTCCCAAAGAGCTGGAAGCAAGATGCTGTGGGGCCCAACTCGCCCTTTGGAAAGAAGCCTGCACGTTGTGCCTTTCAGCTCTAGGGCAAAGTAGCACACCCAGAGCAGAAGTCCTACTTCAGCCAGATCAGGCCTGCAAAGAAACTGCGTTTCACAGGCCTTTGGAAGAGATGCTCCCGGTAGGCTGTAAGAGCACTGTGCAGAGCGAGTTGTTTCTTAGATTCCCAAAGAGCTGGAAGCAAGATGCTGTGGGGCCCAAATCGCCATTTGGAAAGAAGCCTGCACGTTGTGCCTTTCGGCTCTAGGGCAAAGTAGCACGCCCAGAGCAGAAGTCCTACTTCTGCCAGATCAGGCCTGCAAAGAAACTGCGTTTCACAGGCCTTTGGAAGAGATGTTCCCGGTAGGCTGCATGAGGACTGTGCAGAGCGAGTTGTTTCTTAGCTTCCCAAAGAGCTGGAAGCAAGATGCTGTGGGGCCCAACTCGCCCTTTGGAAAGAAGCCTGCACGTTGTGCCTTTCAGCTCTAGGGCAAAGTAGCACACCCAGAGCAGAAGTCCTACTTCAGCCAGATCAGGCCTGCAAAGAAACTGCGTTTCACAGGCCTTTGGAAGAGATGTTCCCGGTAGGCTGTAAGAGCAGTGTGCAGAGCGAGTTTTTTCTTAGCTTCCCAAAGAGCTGGAAGCAAGATGCTGTGGGGCCCAACTCGCCCTTTGGAAAGAAGCCTGCACGTTGTGCCTTTCAGCTCTAGGGCAAAGTATCACACCCAGAGCAGAAGTCCTACTTCAGCCAGATCAGGCCTGCAAAGAAACTGCGTTTCACAGGCCTTTGGAAGAGATGTTCCCGGTAGGCTGCATGAGGACTGTGCAGAGCGAGTTGTTTCTTAGCTTCCCAAAGAGCTGGAAGCAAGATGCTGTGGGGCCCAACTCGCCCTTTGGAAAGAAGCCTGCACGTTGTGCCTTTCAGCTCTAGGGCAAAGTAGCACACCCAGAGCAGAAGTCCTACTTCAGCCAGATCAGGCCTGCAAAGAAACTGCGTTTCACAGGCCTTTGGAAGAGATGTTCCCGGTAGGCTGTAAGAGCACTGTGCAGAGCGAGTTGTTTCTTAGCTTCCCAAAGAGCTGGAAGCAAGATGCTGTGGGGCCCAACTCGCCCTTTGGAAAGAAGCCTGCACGTTGTGCCTTTCAGCTCTAGGGCAAAGTAGCACACCCAGAGCAGAAGTCCTACTTCAGCCAGATCAGGCCTGCAAAGAAACTGCGTTTCACAGGCCTTTGGAAGAGATGTTCCCGGTAGGCTGTAAGAGCACTGTGCAGAGCGAGTTGTTTCTTAGCTTCCCAAAGAGCTGGAAGCAAGATGCTGTGGGGCCGAACTCGCCCTTTGGAAAGAAGCCTGCACGTTGTGCCTTTCAGCTCTAGGGCAAAGTAGCACACCCAGAGCAGAAGTCCTACTCCAGCCAGATCAGGCCTGCAAAGAAACTGCGTTTCACAGGCCTTTGGAAGAGATGTTCCCGGTAGGCTGTAAGAGCACTGTGCAGAGCGAGTCGTTTCTTAGCTTCCCAAAGAGCTGGAAGCAAGATGCTGTGAGGCCCAACTCGCCCTTTGGAAAGGAGCCTGCACGTTGTGCCTTTCAGCTCTAGGGCAAAGTAGCACACCCAGAGCAGAAGTCCTACTTCAGCCAGATCAGGCCTGCAAAGAAACTGCGTTTCACAATCCTTTGGAAGAGATGTTCCCGGTAGGCTGTAAGAGCACTGTGAAGAGCGAGTTGTTTCTTAGCTTCCCAAAGAGCTGGAAGCAAGATGCTGTGGGGCCCAACTCGCACTTTGGAAAGAAGCCTGCACGTTGTGCCTTTCAGCTCTAGGGCAAAGTAGCACACCCAGAGCAGAAGTCCTACTTCAGCCAGATCAGGCCTGCAAAGAAACTGCGTTTCACAGGCCTTTGGAAGAGATGTTCCCGGTAGGCTGTAAGAGCACTGAGCAGAGCGAGTTCTTTCTTAGGTTCCCAAATAGCTGGAAGCAAGATGCTGTGGGGCCCAACTCGCCCTTTGGAAAGAAGCCTGCACGTTGTGCCTTTCAGCTCTAGGGCAAAGTAGCACACCCAGAGCAGAAGTCCTACTTCAGCCAGAATAGGCCTGCAAAGAAACTGGGTTTAACAAGCCTTTGGAAGAGATGTTCCCGGTAGGCTGTAAGAGCACTGTGCAGAGCGAGTTGTTTCTTAGCTTCCCAAAGAGCTGGAAGCAAGATGCTGTGGGGCCCAACTCGCCCTTTGGAAAGAAGCCTGCACGTTGTGCCTTTCAGCTCTAGGGCAAAGTAGCACACCCAGAGCAGAAGTCCTACTTCAGCCAGATCAGGCCTGCAAAGAAACTGCGTTTCACAGGCCTTTGGAAGAGATGCTCCCGGTAGGCTGTAAGAGCACTGTGCAGAGCGAGTTGTTTCTTAGCTTCCCGAAGAGCTGGAAGCAAGATGCTGTGGGGCCCAAATCGCCATTTGGAAAGAAGCCTGCACGCTGTGCCTTTCGGCTGTAGGGCAAAGTAGCACGCCCAGAGCAGAAGTCCTACTTCAGCCAGATCAGGCCTGCAAAGAAACTGCGTTTCACAGGCCTTTGGAAGAGATGCTCCAGGTAGGCTGTAAGAGCACTGTGCAGAGCGAGTTGTTTCTTAGCTTCCCAAAGAGCTGGAAGCAAGATGCTGTGGGGCCCAACTCGCCCTTTGGAAAGAAGCCTGCACGTTGCGCCTTTCAGCTCTAGGGCAAAGTAGCACACCCAGAGCAGAAGTCCTACTTCAGCCAGATCAGGCCTGCAAAGAAACTGCGTTTCACAGGCCTTTGGAAGAGATGTTCCCACTAGGCTGTAAGAGCACTGTGCAGAGCGAGTTGTTTCTTAGCTTCCCAAAGAGCTGGAAGCAAGATGCTGTGGGGCCCAACTCGCCCTTTGGAAAGAAGCCTGCACGTTGTGCCTTTCAGCTCTAGGGCAAAGAAGCACACCCAGAGCAGAAGTCCTACTTCAGCCAGATCAGGCCTGCAAAGAAACTGCGTTTCACAGGCCTTTGGAAGAGATGTTCCCGGTAGGCTGTAAGAGCACTGAGCAGAGCGAGTTGTTTCTTAGCTTCCCAAAGAGCTGGAAGCAAGATGCTGTGGGGCCCAACTCGCCCTTTGGAAAGAAGCCTGCACGTTGTGCCTTTCAGCTCTAGGGCAAAGTAGCACACCCAGAGCAGAAGTCCTACTTCAGCCAGATCAGGCCTGCAAAGAAACTGCGTTTCACAGGCCTTTGGAAGAGATGTTCCCGGTAGGCTGTAAGAGCACTGAGCAGAGCGAGTTCTTTCTTAGGTTCCCAAAGAGCTGGAAGCAAGATGCTGTGGGGTCCAACTCGCCCTTTGGAAAGAAGCCTGCACGTTGTGCCTTTCAGCTCTAGGGCAAAGTAGCACACCCACAGCAGAAGTCCTACTTCATCCAGAATAGGCCTGCAAAGAAACTGGGTTTAACAAGCCTTTGGAAGAGATGTTCCCGGTAGGCTGTAAGAGCACTGTGCAGAGCGAGTTGTTTCTTAGCTTCCCAAAGAGCTGGAAGCAAGATGCTGTGGGGCCCAACTCGCCCCTTGGAAAGAAGCCTGCACGTTGTGCCTTTCAGCTCTAGGGCAATGTAGCACACCCAGAGCAGAAGTCCTACTTCAGCCAGATCAGGCCTGCAAAGAAACTGCGTTTCACAGGCCTTTGGAAGAGATGTTCCCGGTAGGCTGTAAGAGCACTGTGCAGAGCGAGTTGTTTCTTAGCTTCCCAAAGAGCTGGAAGCAAGATGCTGTGGGGCCCAACTCGCCCTTTGGAAAGAAGCCTGCACGTTGTGCCTTTCAGCTCTAGGGCAAAGTAGCACACCCAGAGCAGAAGTCCTACTTCAGCCAGATCAGGCCTGCAAAGAAACTGCGTTTCACAGGCCTTTGGAAGAGATGTTCCCGGTAGGCTGCATGAGGACTGTGCAGAGCGAGTTGTTTCTTAGCTTCCCAAAGAGCTGGAAGCAAGATGCTGTGGGGCCGAACTCGCCCTTTGGAAAGAAGCCTGCACGTTGTGCCTTTCAGCTCTAGGGCAAAGTAGCACACCCAGAGCAGAAATCCTACTTCAGCCAGATCAGGCCTGCAAAGAAACTGCGTTTCACAGGCCTTTGGAAGAGATGTTCCCGGTAGGCTGTAAGAGCACTGTGAAGAGCGAGATGTTTCTTAGCTTCCCAAAGAGCTGGAAGCAAGATGCTGTGGGGCCCAACTCGCACTTTGGAAAGAAGCCTGCACGTTGTGCCTTTCAGCTCTAGGGCAAAGTAGCACACCCAGAGCAGAAGTCCTACTTCAGCCAGATCAGGCCTGCAAAGAAACTGCGTTTCACAGGCCTTTGGAAGAGATGTTCCCGGTAGGCTGTAAGAGCACTGTGCAGAGCGAGTTGTTTCTTAGCTTCCCAAAGAGCTGGAAGCAAGATGCTGTGGGGCCCAACTCGCCCTTTGGAAAGAAGCCTGCACGTTGTGCCTTTCAGCTCTAGGGCAAAGTAGCACACCCAGAGCAGAAGTCCTACTTCAGCCAGATCAGGCCTGCAAAGAAACTGCGTTTCACAGGCCTTTGGAAGAGATGTTCCCGGTAGGCTGTAAGAGCACTGTGCAGAGCGAGTTGTTTCTTAGCTTCCCAAAGAGCTGGAAGCAAGATGCTGTGGGGCCCAACTCGCCCTTTGGAAAGAAGCCTGCACGTTGTGCCTTTCATCTCTAGGGCAAAGTAGCACACCCAGAGCAGAAGTCCTACTTCAGCCAGATCAGGCCTGCAAAGAAACTGCGTTTCACAGGCCTTTGGAAGAGATGTTCCCGGTAGGCTGCATGAGGACTGTGCAGAGCGAGTTGTTTCTTAGCTTCCCAAAGAGCTGGAAGCAAGATGCTGTGGGGCCCAACTCGCCCTTTGGAAAGGAGCCTGCACGTTGTGCCTTTCAGCTCTAGGGCAAAGTAGCACACCCAGAGCAGAAGTCCTACTTCAGCCAGATCAGGCCTGCAAAGAAACTGCGTTTCACAGGCCTTTGGAAGAGATGTTCCCGGTAGGCTGTAAGAGCACTGTGCAGAGCGAGTTGTTTCTTAGCTTCCCAAAGAGCTGGAAGCAAGATGCTGTGGGGCCCAACTCGCCCTTTGGAAAGAAGCCTGCACGTTGTGCCTTTCAGCTCTAGGGCAAAGTAGCACACCCAGAGCAGAAGTCCTACTTCAGCCAGATCAGGCCTGCAAAGAAACTGCGTTTCACAGGCCTTTGGAAGAGATGTTCCCGGTAGGCTGTAAGAGCACTGTGCAGAGCGAGTTGTTTCTTAGCTTCCCAAAGAGCTGGAAGCAAGATGCTGTGGGGCCCAACTCGCCCTTTGGAAAGAAGCCTGCACGTTGTGCCTTTCAGCTCTAGGGCAAAGTAGCACACCCAGAGCAGAAGTCCTACTTCAGCCAGATCAGGCCTGCAAAGAAACTGCGTTTCACAGGCCTTTGGAAGAGATGTTCCCGGTAGGCTGCATGAGGACTGTGCAGAGCGAGTTGTTTCTTAGCTTCCCAAAGAGCTGGAAGCAAGATGCTGTGGGGCCGAACTCGCCCTTTGGAAAGAAGCCTGCACGTTGTGCCTTTCAGCTCTAGGGCAAAGTAGCACACCCAGAGCAGAAGTCCTACTTCAGCCAGATCAGGCCTGCAAAGAAACTGCGTTTCACAGGCCTTTGGAAGAGATGTTCCCGGTAGGCTGTAAGAGCACTGAGCAGAGCGAGTTCTTTCTTAGGTTCCCAAAGAGCTGGAAGCAAGATGCTGTGGGGCCCAACTCGCCCTTTGGAAAGAAGCCTGCACGTTGTGCCTTTCAGCTCTAGGGCAAAGTAGCACACCAAGAGCAGAAGTCCTACTTCATCCAGAATAGGCCTGCAAAGAAACTGGGTTTAACAAGCCTTTGGAAGAGATGTTCCCGGTAGGCTGTAAGAGCACTGTGCAGAGCGAGTTGTTTCTTAGCTTCCCAAAGAGCTGGAAGCAAGATGCTGTGGGGCCCAACTCGCACTTTGGAAAGAAGCCTGCACGTTGTGCCTTTCAGCTCTAGGGCAATGTAGCACACCCAGAGCAGAAGTCCTACTTCAGCCAGATCAGGCCTGCAAAGAAACTGCGTTTCACAGGCCTTTGGAAGAGATGTTCCCGGTAGGCTGCATGAGGACTGTGCAGAGCGAGTTGTTTCTTAGCTTCCCAAAGAGCTGGAAGCAAGATGCTGTGGGGCCGAACTCGCCCTTTGGAAAGAAGCCTGCACGTTGTGCCTTTCAGCTCTAGGGCAAAGTAGCACACCCAGAGCAGAAATCCTACTTCAGCCAGATCAGGCCTGCAAAGAAACTGCGTTTCACAGGCCTTTGGAAGAGATGTTCCCGGTAGGCTGTAAGAGCACTGTGCAGAGCGAGTTGTTTCTTAGCTTCCCAAAGAGCTGGAAGCAAGATGCTGTGGGGCCCAACTCGCCCTTTGGAAAGGAGCCTGCACGTTGTGCCTTTCAGCTCTAGGGCAAAGTAGCACACCCAGAGCAGAAGTCCTACTTCAGCCAGATCAGGCCTGCAAAGAAACTGCGTTTCACAATCCTTTGGAAGAGATGTTCCCGGTAGGCTGTAAGAGCACTGTGAAGAGCGAGTTGTTTCTTAGCTTCCCAAAGAGCTGGAAGCAAGATGCTGTGGGGCCCAACTCGCACTTTGGAAAGAAGCCTGCACGTTGTGCCTTTCAGCTCTAGGGCAAAGTAGCACACCCAGAGCAGAAGTCCTACTTCAGCCAGATCAGGCCTGCAAAGAAACTTCGTTTCACAGGCCTTTGGAAGAGATGTTCCCGGTAGGCTGTAAGAGCACTGAGCAGAGCGAGTTCTTTCTTAGGTTCCCAAAGAGCTGGAAGCAAGATGCTGTGGGGCCCAACTCGCCCTTTGGAAAGAAGCCTGCACGTTGTGCCTTTCAGCTCTAGGGCCAAGTAGCACACCCAGAGCAGAAGTCCTATTTCAGCCAAATCAGGCCTGCAAAGAAACTGCGTTTCACAGGCCTTTGGAGGAGATGCTCCCGGTAGGCTGTGAGAGCACTGTGCAGAGCGAGTTGTTTCTTAGCTTCACAAAGAGCTGGAAGCAAGTTGCTCGCTGCCCAACTCGCCCTTTGGGAAGGAGCCTGCACGTTGTGCCTTTCAGCTCTAGGGCAATGTAGCACACGCAGAGCAGAAGTCCTACTTCAGCCAGATCAGGCCTGCAAAGAAACTGCGTTTCACAGGCCTTTGGAAGAGATGTTCCCGGTAGGCTGTAAGAGCACTGTGCAGAGCGAGTTGTTTCTTATCTTCCCAAAGAGCTGGAAGCAAGATGCTGTGGGGCCCAACTCGCCCTTTGGAAAGGAGCCTGCACGTTGTGCCTTTCAGCTCTAGGGCAAAGTAGCACACCCAGAGCAGAAGTCCTACTTCAGCCAGATCAGGCCTGCAAAGAAACTGCGTTTCACAATCCTTTGGAAGAGATGTTCCCGGTAGGCTGTAAGAGCACTGTAAAGAGCGAGTTGTTTCTTAGCTTCCCAAAGAGCTGGAAGCAAGATGCTGTGGGGCCCAACTCGCCCTTTGGAAAGAAGCCTGCACGTTGTGCCTTTCAGCTCTAGGGCAAAGTAGCACACCCAGAGCAGAAGTCCTACTTCGGCCAGATCAGGCCTGCAAAGAAACTGCGTTTCACAGGCCTTTGGAAGAGATGTTCCCGGTAGGCTGCATGAGGACTGTGCAGAGCGAGTTGTTTCTTAGCTTCCCAAAGAGCTGGAAGCAAGATGCTGTGGGGCCCAACTCGCCCTTTGGAAAGAAGCCTGCACGTTGTGCCTTTCAGCTCTAGGGCAAAGTAGCACACCCAGAGCAGAAGTCATACTTCAGCCAGATCAGGCCTGCAAAGAAACTGCGTTTCACAGGCCTTTGGAAGAGATGTTCCCGGTAGGCTGTAAGAGCACTGTGCAGAGCGAGTTGTTTCTTAGCTTCCCAAAGAGCTGGAAGCAAGATGCTGTGGGGCCCAACTCGCACTTTGGAAAGAAGCCTGCACGTTGTGCCTTTCAGCTCTACGGCAAAGTAGCACACCCAGAGCAGAAGTCCTACTTCAGCCAGATCAGGCCTGCAAAGAAACTGCGTTTCACAGGCCTTTGGAAGAGATGTTCCCGGTAGGCTGTAAGAGCACTGTTCAGAGCGAGTTGTTTCTTAGCTTCCCAAAGAGCTGGTAGCAAGATGCTGTGGGGCCCTACTCGCCCTTTGGAAGGGAGCCTGCACGTTGTGCCTTTCGGCTCTAGGGCAAAGTAGCACACCCAGAGCAGAAGTCCTGCTTCAGTCAGATTAGGCCTGCAAAGACACTGCGTTTCACAGGCCTTTGGAAGAGATGTTCCCGGTAGGCTGTAAGAGCACTGTGCAGAGCGAGTTGTTTCTTAGCTTCCCAAAGAGCTGGAAGCAAGATGCTGTGGGGCCCAACTCGCCCTTTGGAAAGAAGCCTGCACGTTGTGCCTTTCAGCTCTAGGGCAAAGTAGCACACCCAGAGCAGAAGTCCTACTTCAGCCAGATCAGGCCTGCAAAGAAACTGCATTTCACAGGCCTTTGGAAGAGATGTTCCCGGTAGGCTGTAAGAGCACTGTGCAGAGCGAGTTGTTTCTTAGCTTCCCAAAGAGCTGGAAGCAAGATGCTGTGGGGCCCAAATCGCCCTTTGGAAAGAAGCCTGCACGTTGTGCCTTTAAGCTCTAGGGAAATGTAGCACACCCAGAGCAGAAGTCCTACTTCAGCCAGATCAGGTCTGCAAAGAAACTGCGTTTCACAGGCCTTTGGAAGAGATGTTCCCGGTAGGCTGTAAGAGCACTGTGCAGAGCGAGTTGTTTCTTAGCTTCCCAAAGAGCTGGTAGCAAGATGCTGATGGGCCCAACACGCCCTTTGGAAGGGAGCCTGCACGTTGTGCCTTTCAGCTCTAGGGCAAAGTAGCACACCCAGAGCAGAAGTCTTACTTCAGTCAGGTTAGGCATGCAAAGACACTGCGTTTCACAGGCCTTTGAAAGAGATGTTCCCGGTAGGCTGTAAGAGCACTGTGCAGAGCGAGTTCCTTCTTAGGTTCCCAAAGAGCTGGAAGCAAGATGCTGTGGGGCCCAACTCGCCCTTTGGAAAGAAGCCTGCACGTTGTGCCTTTCAGCTCTAGGGCAAAGTAGCACACCCAGAGCAGAAGTCCCACTTCAGCCAGATCAGGCCTGCAAAGAAACTGCATTTCACAGGCCTTTGGAAGAGATGTTCCCGGTAGGCTGTAAGAGCACTGTGCAGAGCGAGTTGTTTCTTAGCTTCCCAAAGAGCTGGAAGCAAGATGCTGTGGGGCCCAACTCGCCCTTTGGAAAGAGGCCTGCACGTTGTGCCTTTCAGCTCTAGGGCAATGTAGCACACCCAGAGCAGAAGTCCTACTTCAGCCAGATCAGGCCTGCAAAGAAACTGCGTTTCACAGGTCTTTGGAAGAGATGTTCCGGTAGGCTGTAAGAGCACTGTGCAGAGCGAGTTGTTTCTTAGCTTCCCAAAGAGCTGGAAGCAAGATGCTGTGGGGCCCAACTCGCCCTTTGGAAAGAAGCCTGCACGTTGAGCCTTTCAGCTCTAGGGCAATGTAGCACACCCAGAGCAGAAGTCCTACTTCAGCCAGATCAGGCCTGAAAAGAAACTGCGTTTCACAGGCCTTTGGAAGAGATGTTCCCGGTAGGCTGCAAGAGGACTGTGCAGAGCGAGTTGTTTCTTAGCTTCCCAAAGAGCTGGAAGCAAGATGCTGTGGGGCCCAACTCGCCCTTTGGAAAGAAGCCTGCACGTTGTGCCTTTCAGCTCTAGGGCAAAGTAGCACACCCAGAGCAGAAGTCCTACTTCAGCCAGATCAGGCCTGCAAAGAAACTGCGTTTCACAGGCCTTTGGAAGAGATGTTCCCGGTAGGCAGTAAGAGCACTGTGCAGAGCGAGTTGTTTCTTAGCTTCCCAAAGAGCTGGAAGCAAGATGCTGTGGGGCCCAACTCGCCCTTTGGAAAGAGCCTGCACGTTGTGCCTTTCAGCTCTAGGGCAAAGTAGCACACCCAGAGCAGAAGTCCTACTTCAGCCAGATCAGGCCTGCAAAGAAACTGCGTTTCACAGGCCTTTGGAAGAGATGTTCCCGGTAGGCTGTAAGAGCACTGTGCAGAGCGAGATGTTTCTTAGCTTCCCAAAGAGCTGGAAGCAAGATGCTGAGGGGCCCAACTCGCCCTTTGGTAAGAAGCCTGCACGTTGTGCCTTTCAACTCTAGGGCAATGTAGCACACGGAGAGCAGAAGTCCTACTTCAGCCAGATCAGGCCTGCAAAGAAACTGCGTTTCACAGGCCTTTGGAAGAGATGTTCCCGGTAGGCTGTAAGAGCACTGTGCAGAGCGAGTTGTTTCTTAGCTTCCCAAAGAGCTGGAAGCAAGATGCTGTGGGGCCCAACTCGCCCTTTGGAAAGAAGCCTGCACGTTGTGCCTTTCAACTCTAGGGCAATGTAGCACACCCAGAGCAATAGTCCTACTTCAGCCAGATCAGGCCTGAAAAGAAACTGCGTTTCACAGGCCTTTGGAAGAGATGTTCCCGGTAGGGTGCAAGAGGACTGTGCAGAGCGAGTTGTTTCTTAGCTTCCCAAAGAATTGGAAGCAAGATGCTGATGAGCCCAACTCGCCCCTTGGAAAGAAGCCTGCTCGTTGTGCCTTTAGCTCTAGGGCAATCTAGCACTCCCAGAGCAGAAGTTCTACTTCAGCCAGATCAGGCCTGCAAAGAAACTGCGTTTAACCAGGCCTTTGGAAGAGATGTTCCCACTAGGCTGTAAGAGCACTGTGCAGAGCGAGTTGTTTCTTAGCTTCCCAAAGAGCTGGAAGCAAGATGCTGTGGGGCCCAACTCGCCCTTTGGAAAGAAGCCTGCACGTTGTGCCTTTCAGCTCTAGGGCAAAGTAGCACACCCAGAGCAGAAGTCCTACTTCAGCCAGATCAGGCCTGCAAAGAAACTGCGTTTCACAGGCCTTTGGAAGAGATGTTCCCGGTAGGCTGTAAGAGCACTGTGAAGAGCGAGTTGTTTCTTAGCTTCCCAAAGAGCTGGAAGCAAGATGCTGTGGGGCCCAACTCGCCTTTTGCAAAGAAGCCTGCACGTTGTGCCTTTCAGCTCTAGGGCAAAGTAGCACAGCCAGAGCAGAAGTCCTACTTCAGCCAGATCAGGCCTGCAAAGAAGATGCGTTTCACAGGCATTTGGAGGAGATGTTCCCGGTAGGATGTAAGAGCACTGTGCTGAGCGAGTTGTTTCTTAGCTTCCCAAAGAGCTGGAACCAAGATGCTGTGGGGCCCAAATCGCCCCTTGGAAAGAAGCCTGCACGTTGTGCCTTTCAGCTCTAGGGCAATGTAGCACACCCAGAGCAGAAGTCCTACTTCAGCCAGGTCAGGCCTTCAAAGAAACTGCGTTTCACAGGCCTTTGGAAGAGATGTTCCCGGTAGGCTGTAAGAGGACTGTGCAGAGCTAGTTGTTTCTTAGCTTCCCAAAGAGCTGGAAGCAAGATGCTGAGGGGCCCAACTCGCCCTTTGGTAAGAATCCTGCACGTTGTGCCTTTCAACTCTAGGGCAATGTAGCACACGGAGAGCAGAAGTCCTACTTCAGCCAGATCAGGCCTGCAAAGAAACTGCGTTTCACAGGCCTTTGGAAGAGATGTTCCCGGTAGGCTGCAAGAGGACTGTGCAGAGCGAGTTGTTTCTTAGCTTCCCAAAGAGCTGGAAGCAAGATGCTGTGGGGCCCAACTCGCCCTTTGGAAAGAAGCCTGCACGTTGTGCCTTTCAACTCTAGGGCAATGTAGCACACCCAGAGCAATAGTCCTACTTCAGCCAGATCAGGCCTGAAAAGAAACTGCGTTTCACAGGCCTTTGGAAGAGATGTTCCCGGTAGGGTGCAAGAGGACTGTGCAGAGCGAGTTGTTTCTTAGCTTCCCAAAGAATTGGAAGCAAGATGCTGATGAGCCCAACTCGCCCCTTGGAAAGAAGCCTGCTCGTTGTGCCTTTAGCTCTAGGGCAATCTAGCACTCCCAGAGCAGAAGTTCTACTTCAGCCAGATCAGGCCTGCAAAGAAACTGCGTTTAACCAGGCCTTTGGAAGAGATGTTCCCACTAGGCTGTAAGAGCACTGTGCAGAGCGAGTTGTTTCTTAGCTTCCCAAAGAGCTGGAAGCAAGATGCTGTGGGGCCCAACTCGCCCTTTGGAAAGAAGCCTGCACGTTGTGCCTTTCAGCTCTAGGGCAAAGTAGCACACCCAGAGCAGAAGTCCTACTTCATCCAGAATAGGCCTGCAAAGAAACTCGGTTTCACAAGCCTTTGGAAGAGATGTTCCCGGTAGGCTGTAAGAGCACTGTGCAGAGCGAGTTGTTTCCTAGCTTCCCAAAGAGATGGAAGCAAGATGCTGTGAGGCCCAACTCGCCCTTTGGAAAGAAGCCTGCACGTTGTGCCTTTCAACTCTAGGGCAATGTAGCACACCCAGAGCAATAGTCCTACTTAAGCCAGATCAGGCCTGAAAAGAAACTGCGTTTCACAGGCCTTTGGAAGAGATGTTCCCGGTAGGCTGTAAGAGCACTGTGCAGAGCGAGTTGTTTCTTAGCTTCCCAAAGAGCTGGAAGGAAGATGCTGTGGGGCCCAAATCGCCCTTTGGAAAGAAGCCTGCACGTTGTGCCTTTCAGCTCTAGGGCAATGTAGCACACCCAGAGCAGAAGTCCTACTTCAGCCAGATCAGGCCTGCAAAGAAACTGCGTTTCACAGGCCTTTGGAAGAGATGTTCCCGGTAGGCTGTAAGAGCACTGTTCAGAGCGAGTTGTTTCTTAGCTTCCCAAAGAGCTGGTAGCAAGATGCTGTGGGGCCCTACTCGCCCTTTGGAAGGGAGCCTGCACGTTGTGCCTTTCGGCTCTAGGGCAAAGTAGCACACCCAGAGCAGAAGTCCTGCTTCAGTCAGATTAGGCCTGCAAAGACACTGCGTTGCACAGGCCTTTGGAAGAGATGTTCCCGGTAGGCTGTAAGAGCACTGTGCAGAGCGAGTTCTTTCTTAGGTTCCCAAAGAGCTGGAAGCAAGATGCTGAGGGGCCCAACTCGCCCTTTGGTAAGAAGCCTGCACGTTGTGCCTTTCAGCTCTAGGGCAATGTAGCACACGGAGAGCAGAAGTCCTACTTCAGCCAGATCAGGCCTGCAAAGAAACTGCGTTTCACAGGCCTTTGGAAGAGATGTTCCCACTAGGCTGTAAGAGCACTGAGCAGAGCGAGTTGTTTCTTATCTTCCCAAAGAGCTGGAAGCAAGATGCTGTGGGGCCCAACTCGCCCTTTGGAAAGAAGACTGCACGATGTGCCTTTCATCTCTAGGGCAAAGTAGCACACCCAGAGCAGAAGTCCTACTTCAGCCAGATCAGGCCTGCAAAGAAACTGCGTTTCACAGGTCTTTGGAAGAGATGTTCCGGTAGGCTGTAAGAGCACTGTGCAGAGCGAGTTGTTTCTTAGTTTCCCAAAGAGCTGGAAGCAAGATGCTGTGGGGCCCAACTCGCCCTTTGGAAAGAAGCCTGCACGTTGTGCCTTTCAGCTCTAGGGCAATGTAGCACACCCTGAGCAGAAGTCCTACTTCAGCCAGATCAGGCCTGAAAAGAAACTGCGTTTCACAGGCCTTTGGAAGAGATGTTCCCGGTAGGCTGCAAGAGGACTGTGCAGAGCGAGTTGTTTCTTAGCTTCCCAAAGAGCTGGAAGCAAGATGCTGTGGGGCCCAACTCGCCCTTTGGAAAGAAGCCTGCACGTTGTGCCTTTCAGCTCTAGGGCAAAGTAGCACACCCAGAGCAGAAGTCCTACTTCAGCCAGATCAGGCCTGCAAAGAAACTGCGTTTCACAGGCCTTTGGAAGAGATGTTCCCGGTAGGCTGTAAGAGCACTGTGCAGAGCGAGTTGTTTCTTAGCTTCCCAAAGAGCTGGAAGCAAGATGCTGAGGGGCCCAACTCGCCCTTTGGTAAGAAGCCTGCACGTTGTGCCTTTCAACTCTAGGGCAATGTAGCACACGGAGAGCAGAAGTCCTACTTCAGCCAGATCAGGCCTGCAAAGAAACTGCGTTTCACAGGCCTTTGGAAGAGATGTTCCCGGTAAGCTGTAAGAGCACTGTGCAGAGCGAGTTGTTTCTTAGCTTCCCAAAGAGCTGGAAGCAAGATGCTGAGGGGCCCAACTCGCCCTTTGGTAAGAAGCCTGCACGTTGTGCCTTTCAACTCTAGGGCAATGTAGCACACCCAGAGCAGAAGTCCTACTTCAGCCAGATCAGGCCTGCAAAGTAACTGCGTTTCACAGGCCTTTGGAAGAGATGTTCCCGGTAGGCTGTAAGAGCACTGTGCAGAGCGAGTTGTTTCTTAGCTTCCCAAAGAGCTGGAAGCAAGATGCTGTGGGGCCCAACTCGCCCTTTGCAAAGAAGCCTGCACGTTGTGCCTTTCAGCTCTAGGGCAAAGTAGCACACCCAGAGCAGAAGTCCTACTTCAGCCAGATCAGGCTTGCAAAGAAACTGCGTTTCACAGGCCTTTGGAAGAGATGTTCACGTTAGGCTGTAAGAGCACTGTGCAGAGCGAGCTGTTTCTTAGCTTCCCAAAGAGCTGGAAGCAAGATGCTGAGGGGCCCAACTCGCCCTTTGGAAAGAAGCCTGCACGTTGTGCCTTTCAACTCTAGGGCAATGTAGCACACGGAGAGCAGAAGTCCTACTTCAGCCAGATCAGGCCTGCAAAGAAACTGCGTTTCACAGGCCTTTGGAAGAGATGCTCCCACTAGGCTGTAAGAGCACTGTGCAGAGCGAGTTGTTTCTTATCTTACCAAAGAGCTGGAACCAAGATGCTGTGGGGCCCAACTCGCCCTTTGGAAAGAAGCCTGCACGTTGTGCCTTTCAGCTCTAGGGCAAAGTAGCACACGCAGAGCAGAAGTCCTACTTCAGCCAGATAAGGCCTGCAATGAAACTGCGTTTCACAGGCCTTTGGAAGAGATGTTCCCGGTAGGCTGTAAGAGCACTGTGCAGAGCGAGTTGTTTCTTAGCTTCCCAAAGAGCTGGAAGCAAGATGCTGTGGGGCCCAACTCGCCCTTTGCAAAGAAGCCTGCACGTTGTGCCTTTCAGCTCTAGGGCAAAGTAGCACACCCAGAGCAGAAGTCCTACTTCAGCCAGATCAGGCCTGCAAAGAAACTGCGTTTCACAGGCCTTTGGAAGAGATGTTCCCGGTAGGCTGTAAGAGCACTGTGCAGAGCGAGATGTTTCTTAGCTTCCCAAAGAGCTGGAAGCAAGATGCTGTGGGGCCCAACTCGCCCTTTGGAAAGAGGCCTGCACGTTGCGCCTTTCAGCTCTAGGGCAAAGTAGCACACCCAGAGCAGAAGTCCTACTTCAGCCAGATCAGGCCTGCAAAGACACTGCGTTTCACAGGCCTTTGGAAGAGATGTTCCCGGTAGGCTGTAAGAGCACTGTGCAGAGCGAGTTGTTTCCTAGCTTCCCAAAGAAATGGAAGCAAGATGCTGTGAGGCCCAACTCGCCCTTTGGAAAGAAGCCTGCACGTTGTGCCTTTCAACTCTAGGGCAATGTAGCACACCCAGAGCAATAGTCCTACTTAAGCCAGATCAGGCCTGAAAAGAAACTGCGTTTCACAGGCCTTTGGAAGAGATGTTCCCGGTAGGCTGTAAGAGCACTGTGCAGAGCGAGTTGTTTCTTAGCTTCCCAAAGAGCTGGAAGGAAGATGCTGTGGGGCCCAAATCGCCCTTTGGAAAGAAGCCTGCACGTTGTGCCTTTCAGCTCTAGGGCAATGTAGCACACCCAGAGCAGAAGTCCTACTTCAGCCAGATCAGGCCTGCAAAGAAACTGCGTTTCACAGGCCTTTGGAAGAGATGTTCCCGGTAGGCTGTAAGAGCACTGTTCAGAGCGAGTTGTTTCTTAGCTTCCCAAAGAGCTGGTAGCAAGATGCTGTGGGGCCCTACTCGCCCTTTGGAAGGGAGCCTGCACGTTGTGCCTTTCGGCTCTAGGGCAAAGTAGCACACCCAGAGCAGAAGTCCTGCTTCAGTCAGATTAGGCCTGCAAAGACACTGCGTTGCACAGGCCTTTGGAAGAGATGTTCACGGTAGGCTGTAAGAGCACTGTGCAGAGCGAGTTCTTTCTTAGGTTCCCAAAGAGCTGGAAGCAAGATGCTGTGGGGCCCAACTCGCCCTTTGGAAAGAAGCCTGCACGTTGTGCCTTTCAGCTCTAGGGCAAAGTAGCACACCCAGAGCAGAAGTCCTACTTCAGCCAGATCAGGACTGCAAAGAAACTGCATTTCACAGGCCTTTGGAAGAGATGTTCCCGGTAGGCTGTAAGAGCACTGTGCAGAGCGAGTTGTTTCTTAGCTTCCCAAAGAGCTGGAAGCAAGATGCTGTGGGGCCCAAATCGCCCTTTGGAAAGAAGCCTGCACGTTGTGCCTTTAAGCTCTAGGGAAATGTAGCACACCCAGAGCAGAAGTCCTACTTCAGCCAAATCAGGTCTGCAAAGAAACTGCGTTTCACAGGCCTTTGGAAGAGATGTTCCCGGTAGGCTGTAAGAGCACTGTGCAGAACGAGTTGTTTCTTAGCTTCCCAAAGAGCTGGTAGCAAGATGCTGAGGGGCCCAACTCGCCCTTTGGAAGGGAGCCTGCACGTTGTGCCTTTCATCTCTAGGGCAAAGTAGCACACCCAGAGCAGAAGTCTTACTTCAGTCAGATTAGGCCTGCAAAGACACTGCGTTTCACAGGCCTTTGGAAGAGATGTTCCCGGTAGGCTGTAAGAGCACTGTGCAGAGCGAGTTCCTTCTTAGGATCCCAAAGAGCTGGAAGCAAGATGCTGTGGGGCCCAACTCGCCCTTTGGAAAGAAGCCTGCACGTTGTGCCTTTCAGCTCTAGGGCAAAGTAGCACACCCAGAGCAGAAGTCCCACTTCAGCCAGATCAGGCCTGCAAAGAAACTGCATTTCACAGGCCTTTGGAAGAGATGTTCCCGGTAGGCTGTAAGAGCACTGTGCAGAGCGAGTTGTTTCTTAGCTTCCCAAAGAGCTGGAAGCAAGATGCTGTGGGGCCCAACTCGCCCTTTGGAAAGAGGCCTGCACGTTGTGCCTTTCAGCTCTAGGGCAATGTAGCACACCCAGAGCAGAAGTCCTACTTCAGCCAGATCAGGCCTGCAAAGAAACTGCGTTTCACAGGCCTTTGGAAGAGATGTTCCCGGTAGGCTGCAAGAGGACTGTGCAGAGCGAGTTGTTTCTTAGCTTCCCAAAGAGCTGGAAGCAAGATGCTGTGGGGCCCAACTCGCTCTTTGGAAAGAAGCCTGCACGTTGTGCCTTTCAGCTCTAGGGCAAAGTAGCACACCCAGAGCAGAAGTCCTACTTCAGCCAGATCAGGCCTGCAAAGAAACTGCGTTTCACAGGCCTTTGGAAGAGATCTTCCCGGTAGGCTGTAAGAGAACTGTGCAGAGCGAGTTGTTTCTTAGCTTCCCAAAGAGCTGGAAGCAAGATGCTGTGGGGCCCAACTCGCCCTTTGGAAAGAAGGCTGCACGTTGTGCCTTTCAGCTCTAGGGCAATGTAGCACACCCAGAGCAGAAGTCCTACTTCAGCCAGATCAGGCCTGCAAAGAAACTGCCTTTCAAAATCCTTTGGAAGAGATGTTCCCGGTAGGCTGTAAGAGCACTGTGCAGAGCGAGTTGTTTCTTAGCTTCCCAAAGAGCTGGTAGCAAGATGCTGTGGGGCCCTACTCGCCCTTTGGAAGGGAGCCTGAACGTTTTGCCTTTCAGCTCTAGGGCAAAGTAGCACACCCAGAGCAGAAGTCCTACTTCAGTCAGATTAGGCCTGCAAAGACACTGCGTTTCACAGGCCTTTGGAAGAGATGTTCCCGGTAGGCTGTAAGAGCACTGTGCAGAGCGAGTTCTTTCTTAGGTTCCCAAAGAGCTGGAAGCAAGATGCTGTGGGGCCCAACTCGCCCTTTGGAAAGAAGCCTGCACGTTGTGCCTTTCAGCTCTAGGGCAAAGTAGCACACCCAGAGCAGAAGTCCCACTTCAGCCAGATTAGGCCTGCAAAGAAACTGCATTTCACAGGCCTTTGGAAGAGATGTTCCCGGTAGGCTGTAAGAGCACTGTGCAGAGCGAGTTGTTTCTTAGCTTCCCAAAGAGCTGGAAGCAAGATGCTGTGGGGCCCAACTCGCCCTTTGGAAAGAGGCCTGCACGTTGTGCCTTTCAACTCTAGGGCAATGTAGCACACCCAGAGCAGAAGTCCTACTTCAGCCAGATCAGGCCTGCAAAGAAACTGCGTTTCACAGCCCTTGGAAGAGATGTTCCCGGTAGGCTGCAAGAGGACTGTGCAGAGCGAGTTGATTCTTAGCTTCCCAAAGAGCTGGAAGCAAGATGCTGTGGGGCCCAACTCGCCCTTTGGAAAGAAGCCTGCACGTTGTGCCTTTCAGCTCTAGGGCAAAGTAGCACACCCAGAGCAGAAGTCCTACTTCAGCCAGATCAGGCCTGCAAAGAAACTGCGTTTCACAGGCCTTTGGAAGAGATGTTCCCGGTAGGCAGTCAGAGCACTGTGCAGAGCGAGTTGTTTCTTAGCTTCCCAAAGAGCTGTAAGCAAGATGCTGTGGGGCCCAACTCGCCCTTTGGAAAGAGCCTGCACGTTGTGCCTTTCAGCTCTAGAGCAAAGTAGCACACCCAGAGCAGAAGTCCTACTTCAGCCAGATCAGGCCTGCAAAGAAACTGCGTTTCACAGGCCTTTGGAAGAGATGTTCCCGGTAGGCTGTAAGAGCACTGTGCAGAGCGAGCTGTTTCTTAGCTTCCCAAAGAGCTGGAAGCAAGATGCTGAGGGGCCCAACTCGCCCTTTGGTAAGAAGCCTGCACGTTGTGCCTTTCAACTCTAGGGCAATGTAGCACACGGAGAGCAGAAGTCCTACTTCAGCCAGATCAGGCCTGCAAAGAAACTGCGTTTCACAGGCCTTTGGAAGAGATGTTCCCGGTAGGCTGTAAGAGCACTGTGCAGAGCGAGTTGTTTCTTAGCTTCCCAAAGAGCTGGAAGCAAGATGCTGTGGGGCCCAACTCGCCCTTTGGAAAGAAGCCTGCACGTTGTGCCTTTCAACTCTAGGGCAATGTAGCACACCCAGAGCAATAGTCCTACTTCAGCCAGATCAGGCCTGAAAAGAAACTGCGTTTCACAGGCCTTTGGAAGAGATGTTCCCGGTAGGGTGCAAGAGGACTGTGCAGAGCGAGTTGTTTCTTAGCTTCCCAAAGAATTGGAAGCAAGATGCTGATGAGCCCAACTCGCCCCTTGGAAAGAAGCCTGCTCGTTGTGCCTTTAGCTCTAGGGCAATCTAGCACTCCCAGAGCAGAAGTTCTACTTCAGCCAGATCAGGCCTGCAAAGAAACTGCGTTTAACCAGGCCTTTGGAAGAGATGTTCCCACTAGGCTGTAAGAGCACTGTGCAGAGCGAGTTGTTTCTTAGCTTCCCAAAGAGCTGGAAGCAAGATGCTGTGGGGCCCAACTCGCCCTTTGGAAAGAAGCCTGCACGTTGTGCCTTTCAGCTCTAGGGCAAAGTAGCACACCCAGAGCAGAAGTCCTACTTCATCCAGAATAGGCCTGCAAAGAAACTCGGTTTCACAAGCCTTTGGAAGAGATGTTCCCGTTAGGCTGTAAGAGCACTGTGCAGAGCGAGCTGTTTCTTAGCTTCCCAAAGAGCTGGAAGCAAGATGCTGAGGGGCCCAACTCGCCCTTTGGAAAGAAGCCTGCACGTTGTGCCTTTCAACTCTAGGGCAATGTAGCACACGGAGAGCAGAAGTCCTACTTCAGCCAGATCAGGCCTGCAATGAAACTGCGTTTCACAGGCCTTTGGAAGAGATGTTCCCGGTAGGCTGTAAGAGCACTGTGCAGAGCGAGTTGTTTCTTAGCTTCCCAAAGAGCTGGAAGCAAGATGCTGTGGGGCCCAACTCGCCCTTTGCAAAGAAGCCTGCACGTTGTGCCTTTCAGCTCTAGGGCAAAGTAGCACACGCAGAGCAGAAGTCCTACTTCAGCCAGATCAGGCCTGCAAAGACACTGCGTTTCACAGGCCTTTGGAAGAGATGTTCCCGGTAGGCTGTAAGAGCACTGTGCAGAGCGAGTTGTTTCTTAGCTTCCCAAAGAGCTGGAAGCAAGATGCTGTGGGGCCCAACTCGCCCTTTGGAAGGAGGCCTGCACGTTGCGCCTTTCAGCTCTAGGTCAAAGTAGCACACCCAGAGCAGAAGTCCTACTTCAGCCAGATCAGGCCTGCAAAGAAACTGCGTTTCACAGGCCTTTGGAAGAGATGTTCCCGGTAGGCTGTAAGAGCACTGTGCAGAGCGAGTTGTTTCCTAGCTTCCCATAGAGATGGAAGCAAGATGCTGTGAGGCCCAACTCGCCCTTTGGAAAGAAGCCTGCACGTTGTGCCTTTCAACTCTAGGGCAATGTAGCACACCCAGAGCAATAGTCCTACTTAAGCCAGATCAGGCCTGAAAAGAAACTGCGTTTCACAGGCCTTTGGAAGAGATGTTCCCGGTAGGCTGTAAGAGCACTGTGCAGAGCGAGTTGTTTCTTAGCTTCCCAAAGAGCTGGAAGGAAGATGCTGTGGGGCACAAATCGCCCTTTGGAAAGAAGCCTGCACGTTGTGCCTTTCAGCTCTAGGGCAATGTAGCACACCCAGAGCAGAAGTCCTACTTCAGCCAGATCAGGCCTGCAAAGAAACTGCGTTTCACAGGCCTTTGGAAGAGATGTTCCCGGTAGGCTGTAAGAGCACTGTTCAGAGCGAGTTGTTTCTTAGCTTCCCAAAGAGCTGGTAGCAAGATGCTGTGGGGCCCTACTCGCCCTTTGGAAGGGAGCCTGCACGTTGTGCCTTTCGGCTCTAGGGCAAAGTAGCACACCCAGAGCAGAAGTCCTGCTTCAGTCAGATTAGGCCTGCAAAGACACTGCGTTGCACAGGCCTTTGGAAGAGATGTTCCCGGTAGGCTGTAAGAGCACTGTGCAGAGCGAGTTGTTTCTTAGCTTCCCAAAGAGCTGGAAGCAAGATGCTGTGGGGCCCAACTCGCCCTTTGGAAAGAAGCCTGCACGTTGTGCCTTTCAGCTCTAGGGCAGTGTAGCACACGGAGAGCAGAAGTCCTACTTCAGCCAGATCAGGCCTGCAAAGAAACTGCGTTTCAAAGGCCTTTGGAAGAGATGTTCCCACTAGGCTGTAAGAGCACTGTGCAGAGCGAGTTGTTTCTTAGCTTCCCAAAGAGCTGGAAGCAAGATGCTGTGGGGCCCAACTCGCCCTTTGGAAAGAAGACTGCACGTTGTGCCTTTCATCTCTAGGGCAAAGTAGCACACCCAGAGCAGAAGTCCTACTTCAGCCAGATCAGGCCTGCAAAGAAACTGCGTTTCACAGGTCTTTGGAAGAGATGTTCCGGTAGGCTGTAAGAGCACTGTGCAGAGCGAGTTGTTTCTTAGCTTCCCAAAGAGCTGGAAGCAAGATGCTGTGGGGCCCAACTCGCCCTTTGGAAAGAAGCCTGCACGTTGTGCCTTTCAGCTCTAGGGCAATGTAGCACACCCTGAGCAGAAGTCCTACTTCAGCCAGATCAGGCCTGAAAAGAAACTGCGTTTCACAGGCCTTTGGAAGAGATGTTCCCGGTAGGCTGCAAGAGGACTGTGCAGAGCGAGTTGTTTCTTAGCTTCCCAAAGAGCTGGAAGCAAGATGCTGTGGGGCCCAACTCGCCCTTTGGAAAGAAGCCTGCACGTTGTGCCTTTCAGCTCTAGGGCAAAGTAGCACACCCAGAGCAGAAGTCCTACTTCAGCCAGATCAGGCCTGCAAAGAAACTGCGTTTCACAGGCCTTTGGAAGAGATGTTCCCGGTAGGCTGTAAGAGCACTGTGCAGAGCGAGTTGTTTCTTAGCTTCCCAAAGAGCTGGAAGCAAGATGCTGAGGGGCCCAACTCGCCCTTTGTTAAGAAGCCTGCACGTTGTGCCTTTCAACTCTAGGGCAATGTAGCACACGGAGAGCAGAAGTCCTACTTCAGCCAGATCAGGCCTGCAAAGAAACTGCGTTTCACAGGCCTTTGGAAGAGATGTTCCCGGTAAGCTGTAAGAGCACTGTGCAGAGCGAGTTGTTTCTTAGCTTCCCAAAGAGCTGGAAGCAAGATGCTGAGGGGCCCAACTCGCGCTTTGGTAAGAAGCCTGCACGTTGTGCCTTTCAACTCTAGGGCAATGTAGCACACGGAGAGCAGAAGTCCTACTTCAGCCAGATCAGGCCTGCAAAGAAACTGCGTTTCACAGGCCTTTGGAAGAGATGTTCCCGGTAGGCTGTAAGAGCACTGTGCAGAGCGAGTTGTTTCTTAGCTTCCCAAAGAGCTGGAAGCAAGATGCTGTGGGGCCCAGCTCGCCCTTTGGAAAGAAGCCTGCACGTTGTGCCTTTCAGCTCTACTGCAAAGTAGCACACCCAGAGCAGAAGTCCTACTTCAGCCAGATCAGGCCTGCAAAGAAACTGCATTTCACAAGCCTTTGGAAGAGATGTTCCTGGTAGGCTGTAAGAGCACTGTGCAGAGCGAGTTGTTTCTTAGCTTCCCAAAGAGCTGGAAGCAAGATGCTGAGGGGCCCAACTCGCCCTTTGGAGAGAAGCCTGCACGTTGTGCCTTTCAACTCTAGGGCAATGTAGCACACGGAGAGCAGAAGTCCTACTTCAGCCAGATCAGGCCTGCGAAGAAACTGCGTTTCACAGGCCTTTGGAAGAGATGTTCCCACTAGGCTGTAAGAGCACTGTGCAGAGCGAGTTGTTTCTTATCTTACCAAAGAGCTGGAAGCAAGATGCTGTGGGGCCCAACTCGCCCTTTGGAAAGAAGCCTGCACGTTGTGCCTTTCAGCTCTAGGGAAATGTAGCACACGGAGAGCAGAAGTCCTACTTCAGCCAGATCAGGCCTGCAAAGAAACTGCGTTTCACAGGCCTTTGTAAGAGATGTTCCCGGTAGGCTGTAAGAGCACTGTGCAGAGCGAGTTGTTTCTTAGCTTCCCAAAGAGCTGGAAGCAAGATGCTGAGGGGCCCAACTCGCCCTTTGGAAAGAAGCCTGCACGTTGTGCCTTTCAACTCTAGGGCAATGTAGCACACGGAGAGCAGAAGTCCTACTTCAGCCAGATCAGGCCTGCAAAGAAACTGCGTTTCACAGGCCTTTGGAAGAGATGCTCCCACTAGGCTGTAAGAGCACTGTGCAGAGCGAGTTGTTTCTTATCTTACCAAAGAGCTGGAACCAAGATGCTGTGGGGCCCAACTCGCCCTTTGGAAAGAAGCCTGCACGTTGTGCCTTTCAGCTCTAGGGCAAAGTAGCACACGCAGAGCAGAAGTCCTACTTCAGCCAGATCAGGCCTGCAATGAAACTGCGTTTCACAGGCCTTTGGAAGAGATGTTCCCGGTAGGCTGTAAGAGCACTGTGCAGAGCGAGTTCCTTCTTAGCTTCCCAAAGAGCTGGAAGCAAGATGCTGTGGGGCCCAACTCACCCTTTGCAAAGAAGCCTGCACGTTGTGCCTTTCAGCTCTAGGGCAAAGTAGCACACCCAGAGCAGAAGTCCTACTTCAGCCAGATCAGGCCTGCAAAGAAACTGCGTTTCACAGGCCTTTGGAAGAGATGTTCCCGGTAGGCTGTAAGAGCACTGTGCAGAGCGAGATGTTTCTTAGCTTCCCAAAGAGCTGGAAGCAAGATGCTGTGGGGCCCAACTCGCCCTTTGGAAAGAGGCCTGCACGTTGCGCCTTTCAGCTCTAGGGCAAAGTAGCACACCCAGAGCAGAAGTCCTACTTCAGCCAGATCAGGCCTGCAAAGACACTGCGTTTCACAGGCCTTTGGAAGAGATGTTCCCGGTAGGCTGTAAGAGCACTGTGCAGAGCGAGTTGTTTCCTAGCTTCCCAAAGAAATGGAAGCAAGATGCTGTGAGGCCCAACTCGCCCTTTGGAAAGAAGCCTGCACGTTGTGCCTTTCAACTCTAGGGCAATGTAGCACACCCAGAGCAATAGTCCTACTTAAGCCAGATCAGGCCTGAAAAGAAACTGCGTTTCACAGGCCTTTGGAAGAGATGTTCCCGGTAGGCTGTAAGAGCACTGTGCAGAGCGAGTTGTTTCTTAGCTTCCCAAAGAGCTGGAAGGAAGATGCTGTGGGGCCCAAATCGCCCTTTGGAAAGAAGCCTGCACGTTGTGCCTTTCAGCTCTAGGGCAATGTAGCACACCCAGAGCAGAAGTCCTACTTCAGCCAGATCAGGCCTGCAAAGAAACTGCGTTTCACAGGCCTTTGGAAGAGATGTTCCCGGTAGGCTGTAAGAGCACTGTTCAGAGCGAGTTGTTTCTTAGCTTCCCAAAGAGCCGGTAGCAAGATGCTGTGGGGCCCTACTCGCCCTTTGGAAGGGAGCCTGCACGTTGTGCCTTTCGGCTCTAGGGCAAAGTAGCACACCCAGAGCAGAAGTCCTGCTTCAGTCAGATTAGGCCTGCAAAGACACTGCGTTGCACAGGCCTTTGGAAGAGATGTTCACGGTAGGCTGTAAGAGCACTGTGCAGAGCGAGTTCTTTCTTAGGTTCCCAAAGAGCTGGAAGCAAGATGCTGTGGGGCCCAACTCGCCCTTTGGAAAGAAGCCTGCACGTTGTGCCTTTCAGCTCTAGGGCAAAGTAGCACACCCAGAGCAGAAGTCCTACTTCAGCCAGATCAGGACTGCAAAGAAACTGCATTTCACAGGCCTTTGGAAGAGATGTTCCCGGTAGGCTGTAAGAGCACTGTGCAGAGCGAGTTGTTTATTAGCTTCCCAAAGAGCTGGAAGCAAGATGCTGTGGGGCCCAAATCGCCCTTTGGAAAGAAGCCTGCACGTTGTGCCTTTAAGCTCTAGGGAAATGTAGCACACCCAGAGCAGAAGTCCTACTTCAGCCAGATCAGGTCTGCAAAGAAACTGCGTTTCACAGGCCTTTGGAAGAGATGTTCCCGGTAGGCTGTAAGAGCACTGTGCAGAGCGAGTTGTTTCTTAGCTTCCCAAAGAGCTGGAAGCAAGATGCTGAGGGGCCCAACTCGCCCTTTGGAAGGGAGCCTGCACGTTGTGCCTTTCATCTCTAGGGCAAAGTAGCACACCCAGAGCAGAAGTCTTACTTCAGTCAGATTAGGGGTGCAAAGACACTGCGTTTCACAGGCCTTTGGAAGAGATGTTCCCGGTAGGCTGTAAGAGCACTGTGCAGAGCGAGTTCCTTCTTAGGATCCCAAAGAGCTGGAAGCAAGATGCTGTGGGGCCCAACTCGCCCTTTGGAAAGAAGCCTGCACGTTGTGCCTTTCAGCTCTAGGGCAAAGTAGCACACCCAGAGCAGAAGTCCCACTTCAGCCAGATCAGGCCTGCAAAGAAACTGCATTTCACAGGCCTTTGGAAGAGATGTTCCCGGTAGGCAGTAAGAGCACTGTGCAGAGCGAGTTGTTTCTTAGCTTCCCAAAGAGCTGGAAGCAAGATGCTGTGGGGCCCAACTCGCCCTTTGGAAAGAGGCCTGCACGTTGTGCCTTTCAGCTCTAGGGCAATGTAGCACACCCAGAGCAGAAGTCCTACTTCAGCCAGATCAGGCCTGCAAAGAAACTGCGTTTCACAGGCCTTTGGAAGAGATGTTCCCACTAGGCTGTAAGAGCACTGTGCAGAGCGAGTTGTTTCTTATCTTACCAAAGAGCTGGAAGCAAGATGCTGTGGGGCCCAACTCGCCCTTTGGAAAGAAGCCTGCACGTTGTGCCTTTCAGCTCTAGGGCAATGTAGCACACGGAGAGCAGAAGTCCTACTTCAGCCAGATCAGGCCTGCAAAGAAACTGCGTTTCACAGGCCTTTGTAAGAGATGTTCCCGGTAGGCTGTAAGAGCACTGTGCAGAGCGAGTTGTTTCTTAGCTTCCCAAAGAGCTGGAAGCAAGATGCTGTGGGGCCCAACTCGCCCTTTGCAAAGAAGCCTGCACGTTGTGCCTTTCAGCTCTAGGGCAAAGTAGCACACCCAGAGCAGAAGTCCTACTTCAGCCAGATCAGGCTTGCAAAGAAACTGCGTTTCACAGGCCTTTGGAAGAGATGTTCCCGTTAGGCTGTAAGAGCACTGTGCAGAGCGAGCTGTTTCTTAGCTTCCCAAAGAGCTGGAAGCAAGATGCTGAGGGGCCCAACTCGCCCTTTGGAAAGAAGCCTGCACGTTGTGCCTTTAAGCTCTAGGGAAATGTAGCACACCCAGAGCAGAAGTCCTACTTCAGCCAGATCAGGTCTGCAAAGAAACTGCGTTTCACAGGCCTTTGGAAGAGATGTTCCCGGTAGGCTGTAAGAGCACTGTGCAGAGCGAGTTGTTTCTTAGCTTCCCAAAGAGCTGGTAGCAAGATGCTGAGGGGCCCAACTCGCCCTTTGGAAGGGAGCCTGCACGTTGTGCCTTTCATCTCTAGGGCAAAGTAGCACACCCAGAGCAGAAGTCTTACTTCAGTCAGATTAGGGGTGCAAAGACACTGCGTTTCACAGGCCTTTGGAAGAGATGTTCCCGGTAGGCTGTAAGAGCACTGTGCAGAGCGAGTTCCTTCTTAGGATCCCAAAGAGCTGGAAGCAAGATGCTGTGGGGCCCAACTCGCCCTTTGGAAAGAAGCCTGCACGTTGTGCCTTTCAGCTCTAGGGCAAAGTAGCACACCCAGAGCAGAAGTCCCACTTCAGCCAGATCAGGCCTGCAAAGAAACTGCATTTCACAGGCCTTTGGAAGAGATGTTCCCGGTAGGCAGTAAGAGCACTGTGCAGAGCGAGTTGTTTCTTAGCTTCCCAAAGAGCTGGAAGCAAGATGCTGTGGGGCCCAACTCGCCCTTTGGAAAGAGGCCTGCACGTTGTGCCTTTCAGCTCTAGGGCAATGTAGCACACCCAGAGCAGAAGTCCTACTTCAGCCAGATCAGGCCTGCAAAGAAACTGCGTTTCACAGGCCTTTGGAAGAGATGTTCCCACTAGGCTGTAAGAGCACTGTGCAGAGCGAGTTGTTTCTTATCTTACCAAAGAGCTGGAAGCAAGATGCTGTGGGGCCCAACTCGCCCTTTGGAAAGAAGCCTGCACGTTGTGCCTTTCAGCTCTAGGGCAATGTAGCACACGGAGAGCAGAAGTCCTACTTCAGCCAGATCAGGCCTGCAAAGAAACTGCGTTTCACAGGCCTTTGTAAGAGATGTTCCCGGTAGGCTGTAAGAGCACTGTGCAGAGCGAGTTGTTTCTTAGCTTCCCAAAGAGCTGGAAGCAAGATGCTGTGGGGCCCAACTCGCCCTTTGCAAAGAAGCCTGCACGTTGTGCCTTTCAGCTCTAGGGCAAAGTAGCACACCCAGAGCAGAAGTCCTACTTCAGCCAGATCAGGCTTGCAAAGAAACTGCGTTTCACAGGCCTTTGGAAGAGATGTTCCCGTTAGGCTGTAAGAGCACTGTGCAGAGCGAGCTGTTTCTTAGCTTCCCATAGAGCTGGAAGCAAGATGCTGAGGGGCCCAACTCGCCCTTTGGAAAGAAGCCTGCACGTTGTGCCTTTCAACTCTAGGGCAATGTAGCACACGGAGAGCAGAAGTCCTACTTCAGCCAGATCAGGCCTGCAAAGAAACTGCGTTTCACAGGCCTTTGGAAGAGATGCTCCCACTAGGCTGTAAGAGCACTGTGCAGAGCGAGTTGTTTCTTATCTTACCAAAGAGCTGGAACCAAGATGCTGTGGGGCCCAACTCGCCCTTTGGAAAGAAGCCTGCACGTTGTGCCTTTCAGCTCTAGGGCAAAGTAGCACACGCAGAGCAGAAGTCCTACTTCAGCCAGATCAGGCCTGCAATGAAACTGCGTTTCACAGGCCTTTGGAAGAGATGTTCCCGGTAGGCTGTAAGAGCACTGTGCAGAGCGAGTTGTTTCTTAGCTTCCCAAAGAGCTGGAAGCAAGATGCTGTGGGGCCCAACTCGCCCTTTGCAAAGAAGCCTGCACGTTGTGCCTTTCAGCTCTAGGGCAAAGTAGCACACCCAGAGCAGAAGTCCTACTTCAGCCAGATCAGGCCTGCAAAGAAACTGCGTTTCACAGGCCTTTGGAAGAGATGTTCCCGGTAGGCTGTAAGAGCACTGTGCAGAGCGAGATGTTTCTTAGCTTCCCAAAGAGCTGGAAGCAAGATGCTGTGGGGCCCAACTCGCCCTTTGGAAAGAGGCCTGCACGTTGCGCCTTTCAGCTCTAGGGCAAAGTAGCACACCCAGAGCAGAAGTCCTACTTCAGCCAGATCAGGCCTGCAAAGACACTGCGTTTCACAGGCCTTTGGAAGAGATGTTCCCGGTAGGCTGTAAGAGCACTGTGCAGAGCGAGTTGTTTCCTAGCTTCCCAAAGAAATGGAAGCAAGATGCTGTGAGGCCCAACTCGCCCTTTGGAAAGAAGCCTGCACGTTGTGCCTTTCAACTCTAGGGCAATGTAGCACACCCAGAGCAATAGTCCTACTTAAGCCAGATCAGGCCTGAAAAGAAACTGCGTTTCACAGGCCTTTGGAAGAGATGTTCCCGGTAGGCTGTAAGAGCACTGTGCAGAGCGAGTTGTTACTTAGCTTCCCAAAGAGCTGGAAGCAAGATGCTGTGGGGCCCAACTCGCCCATTGCAAAGAAGCCTGCACGTTGTGCCTTTCAGCTCTAGGGCAAAGTAGCACAGCCACAGCAGAAGTCCTACTTCAGCCAGATCAGGCCTGCAAAGAAGATGCGTTTCACAGGCCTTTCGAGGAGATGTTCCCGGTAGGATGTAAGAGCACTGTGCTGAGCGAGTTGTTTCTTAGCTTCCCAAAGAGCTGGAACCAAGATGCTGTGGGGCCCAAATCGCCCTTTGGAAAGAAGCCTGCACGTTGTGCCTTTCAGGTCTAGGGCAATGTAGCACACCCAGGGCAGAAGTCCTACTTCAGCCAGGTCAGGCCTTCAAAGAAACTGCGTTTCACAGGCCTTTGGAAGAGATGTTCCCGGTAGGCTGTAAGAGCACTGTGCAGAGCGAGCTGTTTCTTAGCTTCCCAAAGAGCTGGAAGCAAGATGCTGAGGGGCCCAACTCGCCCTTTGGTAAGAAGCCTGCACGTTGTGCCTTTCAACTCTAGGGCACTGTAGCACACGGAGAGCAGAAGTCCTACTTCAGCCAGATCAGGCCTGCAAAGAAACTGCGTTTCACAGGCCTTTGGAAGAGATGTTCCCAGTAGGCTGTAAGAGCACTGTGCAGAGCGAGTTGTTTCTTATCTTACCAAAGAGCTGGAAGCAAGATGCTGTGGGGCCCAACTCGCCCTTTGGAAAGAAGACTGCACGTTGTGCCTTTCATCTCTAGGGCAAAGTAGCACACCCAGAGCAGAAGTCCAACTTCAGCCAGATCAGGCCTGCAAAGAAACTGCGTTTCACAGGTCTTTGGAAGAGATGTTCCGGTAGGCTGTAAGAGCACTGTGCAGAGCGAGTTGTTTCTTAGCTTCCCAAAGAGCTGGAAGCAAGATGCTGTGGGGCCCAACTCGCCCATTGCAAAGAAGCCTGCACGTTGTGCCTTTCAGCTCTAGGGCAAAGTAGCACAGCCACAGCAGAAGTCCTACTTCAGCCAGATCAGGCCTGCAAAGAAGATGCGTTTCACAGGCCTTTCGAGGAGATGTTCCCGGTAGGATGTAAGAGCACTGTGCTGAGCGAGTTGTTTCTTAGCTTCCCAAAGAGCTGGAACCAAGATGCTGTGGGGCCCAAATCGCCCTTTGGAAAGAAGCCTGCACGTTGTGCCTTTCAGGTCTAGGGCAATGTAGCACACCCAGGGCAGAAGTCCTACTTCAGCCAGGTCAGGCCTTCAAAGAAACTGCGTTTCACAGGCCTTTGGAAGAGATGTTCCCGGTAGGCTGTAAGAGCACTGTGCAGAGCGAGCTGATTCTTAGCTTCCCAAAGAGCTGGAAGCAAGATGCTGAGGGGCCCAACTCGCCCTTTGGTAAGAAGCCTGCACGTTGTGCCTTTCAACTCTAGGGCACTGTAGCACACGGAGAGCAGAAGTCCTACTTCAGCCAGATCAGGCCTGCAAAGAAACTGCGTTTCACAGGCCTTTGGAAGAGATGTTCCCACTAGGCTGTAAGAGCACTGTGCAGAGCGAGTTGTTTCTTATCTTACCAAAGAGCTGGAAGCAAGATGCTGTGGGGCCCAACTCGCCCTTTGGAAAGAAGACTGCACGTTGTGCCTTTCATCTCTAGGGCAAAGTAGCACACCCAGAGCAGAAGTCCTACTTCAGCCAGATCAGGCCTGCAAAGAAACTGCGTTTCACAGGTCTTTGGAAGAGATGTTCCGGTAGGCTGTAAGAGCACTGTGCAGAGCGAGTTGTTTCTTAGCTTCCCAAAGAGCTGGAAGCAAGATGCTGTGGGGCCCAACTCGCCCTTTGGAAAGAAGCCTGCACGTTGTGCCTTTCAGCTGTAGGGCAATGTAGCACACCCAGAGCAGAAGTCCTACTTCAGTCAGATTAGGCCTGCAAAGACACTGCGTTTCACAGGCCTTTGGAAGAGATGTTCCCGGTAGGCTGTAAGAGCACTGTGCAGAGCGAGTTCTTTCTTAGGTTCCCAAAGAGCTGGAAGCAAGATGCTGTGGGGCCCAACTCGCCCTTTGGAAAGAAGCCTGCACGTTGTGCCTTTCAGCTCTAGGGCAAAGTAGCACACCCAGAGCAGAAGTCCTACTTCAGCCAGATCAGGCCTGCAAAGAAACTGCGTTTCACAGGCCTTTGGAAGAGATGTTCCCGGTAGGCTGTAAGAGCACTGTGCAGAGCGAGTTGTTTCTTAGCTTCCCAAAGAGCTGGAAGCAAGATGCTGTGGGGCCCAACTCGCCCTTTGGAAAGAAGACTGCACGTTGTGCCTTTCAGCTCTAGGGCAATGTAGCACACGGAGAGCAGAAGTCCTACTTCAGCCAGAATAGGCCTGCAAAGAAACTGCGTTTCACAGGCCTTTGGAAGAGATGTTCCCGGTAGGCTGTAAGAGCACTGTGCAGAGCGAGTTGTTACTTAGCTTCCCAAAGAGCTGGAAGCAAGATGCTGTGGGGCCCAACTCGCCCATTGCAAAGAAGCCTGCACGTTGTGCCTTTCAGCTCTAGGGCAAAGTAGCACAGCCACAGCAGAAGTCCTACTTCAGCCAGATCAGGCCTGCAAAGAAGATGCGTTTCACAGGCCTTTCGAGGAGATGTTCCCGGTAGGATGTAAGAGCACTGTGCTGAGCGAGTTGTTTCTTAGCTTCCCAAAGAGCTGGAACCAAGATGCTGTGGGGCCCAAATCGCCCTTTGGAAAGAAGCCTGCACGTTGTGCCTTTCAGGTCTAGGGCAATGTAGCACACCCAGGGCAGAAGTCCTACTTCAGCCAGGTCAGGCCTTCAAAGAAACTGCGTTTCACAGGCCTTTGGAAGAGATGTTCCCGGTAGGCTGTAAGAGCACTGTGCAGAGCGAGCTGTTTCTTAGCTTCCCAAAGAGCTGGAAGCAAGATGCTGAGGGGCCCAACTCGCCCTTTGTTAAGAAGCCTGCACGTTGTGCCTTTCAACTCTAGGGCACTGTAGCACACGGAGAGCAGAAGTCCTACTTCAGCCAGATCAGGCCTGCAAAGAAACTGCGTTTCACAGGCCTTTGGAAGAGATGTTCCCACTAGGCTGTAAGAGCACTGTGCAGAGCGAGTTGTTTCTTATCTTACCAAAGAGCTGGAAGCAAGATGCTGTGGGGCCCAACTCGCCCTTTGGAAAGAAGACTGCACGTTGTGCCTTTCATCTCTAGGGCAAAGTAGCACACCCAGAGCAGAAGTCCTACTTCAGCCAGATCAGGCCTGCAAAGAAACTGCGTTTCACAGGTCTTTGGAAGAGATGTTCCGGTAGGCTGTAAGAGCACTGTGCAGAGCGAGTTGTTTCTTAGCTTCCCAAAGAGCTGGAAGCAAGATGCTGTGGGGCCCAACTCGCCCTTTGGAAAGAAGCCTGCACGTTGTGCCTTTCAGCTCTAGGGCAATGTAGCACACCCAGAGCAGAAGTCCTACTTCAGCCAGATCAGGCCTGCAAAGAAACTGCGTTTCACAGGCCTTTGGAAGAGATGTTCCCGGTAGGCTGCAAGAGGACTGTGCAGAGCGAGTTGTTTCTTAGCTTCCCAAAGAGCTGGAAGCAAGATGCTGTGGGGCCCAACTCGCCCTTTGGAAAGAAGCCTGCACGTTGTGCCTTTCAGCTCTAGGGCCAAGTAGCACACCCAGAGCAGAAGTCCTACTTCAGCCAGATCAGGCCTGCAAAGAAACTGCGTTTCACAGGCCTTTGGAAGAGATGTTCCCGGTAGGCTGTAAGAGCACTGTGCAGAGCGAGTTGTTTCTTAGCTTCCCAAAGAGCTGGAAGCAAGATGCTGTGGGGCAAAACTCGCCCTTTGGAAAGAAGACTGCACGTTGTGCCTTTCTGCTCTAGGGCAATGTAGCACACCCAGAGCAGAAGTCCTACTTCAGCCAGATCAGGCCTGCAAAGAAACTGCGTTTCACAGGCCTTTGGAAGAGATGTTCCCGGTAGGCCGTAAGAGCACTGTGCAGAGCGAGCTGTTTCTTAGCTTCCCAAAGATCTGGAAGCAAGATGCTGAGGGGCCCAACTCGCCGTTGGAAAGAAGCCTGCACGTTGTGCCTTTCAACTCTAGGGCAATGTAGCACACGGAGAGCAGAAGTCCTACTTCAGCCAGATCAGGCCTGCAAAGAAACTGCGTTTCACAGGCCTTTGGAAGAGATGTTCCCACTAGGCTGTAAGAGCACTGTGCAGAGCGAGTTGTTTCTTATCTTACCAAAGAGCTGGAAGCAAGATGCTGTGGGGCCCAACTCGCCCTTTGGAAAGAAGCCTGCACGTTGTGCCTTTCAGCTCTAGGGCAAAGTAGCACACGCAGAGCAGAAGTCCTACTTCAGCTAGATCAGGCCTGCAAAGAAACTGCGTTTCACAGGCCTTTGGAAGAGATGTTCCCGGTAGGCTGTAAGAGCACTGTGCAGAGCGAGTTGTTTCTTAGCTTCCCAAAGAGCTGGAAGCAAGATGCTGTGGGGCCCAACTCGCCCTTTGGAAAGAGCCTGCACGTTGTGCCTTTCAGCTCTAGGGCAAAGTAGCACACCCAGAGCAGAAGTCCTACTTCAGCCAGATCAGGCCTGCAAAGAAACTGCGTTTCACAGGCCTTTGGAAGAGATGTTCCCGGTAGGCTGTAAGAGCACTGTGCAGAGCGAGTTGTTTCTTAGCTTCCCAAAGAGCTGGAAGCAAGATTCTGATGAGCCCAACTCGCCCCTTGGAAAGAAGCCTGCTCGTTGTGCCTTTAGCTCTAGGGCAATCTAGCACTCCCAGAGCAGAAGTTCTACTTCAGCCAGGCAGGCCTGCAAAGAAACTGCGTTTAACCAGGCCTTTGGAAGAGATGTTCCCACTAGGCTGTAAGAGCACTGTGCAGAGCGAGTTGTTTCTTAGCTTCCCAAAGAGCTGGAAGCAAGATGCTGTGGGGCCCAACTCGCCCTTTGGCAAGAAGCCTGCACGTTGTGCCTTTCAGCTCTAGGGCAAAGTAGCACACCCAGAGCAGAAGTCCTACTTCATCCAGAATAGGCCTGCAAAGAAACTGGGTTTCACAAGCCTTTGGAGGAGATGTTCCCGATAGGCTGTAAGAGCACTGTGCAGAGCGAGTTGTTTCTTAGCTTCCCAAAGAGCTGGAAGCAAGATGCTGTGGGGCCCAACTCGCCCCTTGGAAAGAAGCCTGCACGTTGTGCCTTTCAGCTCTAGGGCAATGTAGCACACCCAGAGCAGAAGTCCTACTTCAGCCAGATCAGGCCTGCAAAGAAACTGCGTTTCACAGGCCTTTGGAAGAGATGTTCCCACTAGGCTGTAAGAGCACTGTGCAGAGCGAGTTGTTTCTTTTTTTCCCAAAGAGCTGGAAGCAAGATGCGGTGGGGCCCAACTCGCCCATTGCAAAGAAGCCTGCACGTTGTGCCTTTCAGTTCTAGGGCAAAGTAGCACACCCAGAGCAGAAGTCCTACTTCAGCCAGATCAGGCTTGCAAAGAAACTGCGTTTCACAGGCCTTTGGAAGAGATGTTCCCGTTAGGCTGTAAGAGCGCTGTGCAAATCGAGCTGTTTCTTAGCTTCCCAAAGAGCTGGAAGCAAGATGCTGAGGGGCCCAACTCGCCCTTTGGAGAGAAGCCTGCACGTTGTGCCTTTCAACTCTAGGGCAATGTAGCACACGGAGAGCAGAAGTCCTACTTCAGCCAGATCAGGCCTGCGAAGAAACTGCGTTTCACAGGCCTTTGGAAGAGATGTTCCCACTAGGCTGTAAGAGCACTGTGCAGAGCGAGTTGTTTCTTATCTTACCAAAGAGCTGGAAGCAAGATGCTGTGGGGCCCAACTCGCCCTTTGGAAAGAAGCCTGCACATTGTGCCTTTCAGCTCTAGGGCAAAGTAGCACACCCAGAGCAGAAGTCCTACTTCAGCCAGATCAGGCCTGCAAAGAAACTGCGTTTCACAGGCCTTTGGAAGAGATGTTCCCGGTAGGCTGTAAGAGCACTGTGCAGAGCGAGCTGTTTCTTAGCTTCCCAAAGAGCTGGAAGCAAGATGCTGAGGGGCCCAACTCGCCCTTTGGTAAGAAGCCTGCACGTTGTGCCTTTCAGCTCTAGGGCAATGTAACGCACGGAGAGCAGAAGTCCTACTTCAGTCAGATCAGGCCTGCAAAGAAACTGCGTTTCACAGGTCTTTGGAAGAGATGTTCCGGTAGGCTGTAAGAGCACTGTGCAGAGCGAGTTGTTTCTTATCTTCCCAAAGAGCTGGAAGCAAGATGCTGTGGGGCCCAACTCGCCCTTTGGAAAGAAGCCTGCACGTTGTGCCTTTCAGCTCTAGGGCAAAGTAGCACCCCCAGAGCAGAAGTCCTACTTCAGCCAGATCAGGCTTGCAAAGAAACTGCGTTTCACAGGCCTTTGGAAGAGATGTTCCCGTTAGGCTGTAAGAGCACTGTGCAGAGCGAGCTGTTTCTTAGCTTCCCAAAGAGCTGGAAGGAAGATGCTGAGGGGCCCAACTCGCCCATTGGAAAGAAGCCTGCACGTTGTGCCTTTCAACTCTGGGGCAATGTAGCACACGGAGAGCAGAAGTCCTACTTCAGCCAGATCAGGCCTGCAAAGAAACTGCGTTTCACAGGCCTTTGGAAGAGATGTTCCCACTAGGCTGTAAGAGCACTGTGCAGAGCGACTTGTTTCTTATCTTACCAAAGAGCTGGAAGCAAGATGCTGTGGGGCCCAACTCGCCCTTTGGAAAGAAGCCTGCACGTTGTGCCTTTCAGCTCTAGGGCAAAGTAGCACACGCAGAGCAGAAGTCCTACTTCATCCAGAATAGGCCTGCAAAGAAACTCGGTTTCACAAGCCTTTGGAAGAGATGTTCCCGGTAGGCTGTAAGAGCACTGTGCAGAGCGAGTTGTTTCTTAGCTTCCCAAACAGCTGGAAGCAAGATGCTGTGGGGCCCAACTCGCCCTTTGGAAAGAGGCCTGCACGTTGCGCCTTTCAGCTCTAGGGCAAAGTAGCACACCCAGAGCAGAAGTCCTACTTCAGCCAGATCAGGCCTGCAAAGACACTGCGTTTCACAGGCCTTTGGAAGAGATGTTCCCGGTAGGCTGTAAGAGCACTGTGCAGAGCGAGTTGTTTCCTAGCTTCCCAAAGAGATGGAAGCAAGATGCTGTGAGGCCCAACTCGCCCTTTGGAAAGAAGCCTGCACGTTGTGCCTTTCAACTCTAGGGCAATGTAGCACACCCAGAGCAATAGTCCTACTTCAGCCAGATCAGGCCTGAAAAGAAACTGCGTTTCACAGGCCTTTGGAAGAGATGTTCCCGGTAGGGTGCAAGAGGACTGTGCAGAGCGAGTTGTTTCTTAGCTTCCCAAAGAGCTGGAAGCAAGATGCTGATGAGCCCAACTCGCCCCTTGGAAAGAAGCCTGCTCGTTGTGCCTTTAGCTCTAGGGCAATCTAGCACTCCCAGAGCAGAAGTTCTACTTCAGCCAGATCAGGCCTGCAAAGAAACTGCGTTTAACCAGGCCTTTGGAAGAGATGTTCCCACTAGGCTGTAAGAGCACTGTGCAGAGCGAGTTGTTTCTTAGCTTCCCAAAGAGCTGGAAGCAAGATGCTGTGGGGCCCAACTCGCCCTTTGGCAAGAAGCCTGCACGTTGTGCCTTTCAGCACTAGGGCAATGTAGCACACCCAGAGCAGAAGTCCTACTTCAGCCAGATCAGGCCTGCAAAGAAACTGCGTTTCACAGGCCTTTGGAAGAGATATTCCCGGTAGGCTGTAAGAGCACTGTGCAGAGCGAGCTGTTTCTTAGCTTCCCAAAGAGCTGGAAGCAAGATGCTGTGGGGCCCAACTCGCCCTTTGGAAAGAAGCCTGCACGTTGTGCCTTTCAGCTCTAGGGCAAAGTAGCACACCCAGAGCAGAAGTCCTACTTCAGCCAGATCAGGCCTGCAAACAAACTGCGTTTCACAGGCCTTTGGAAGAGATGTTCCCGGTAGGCTGTAAGAGCACTGTGCAGAGCGAGTGGTTTCTTAGCTTCCCAAAGAGCTGGAAGCAAGATGCTGTGGGGCCCAACTCGCCCTTTGGAAAGAAGCCTGCACGTTGTGCCTTTAAGCTCTAGGGCAAAGTAGCACACCCAGAGCAGAAGTCCTACTTCAGCCAGATCAGGCCTGCAAAGAAACTGCGTTTCACAGGCATTTGGAAGAGATGTTCCCGGTAGGCTGTAAGAGCACTGTGCAGAGCGAGTTGTTTCTTACCTTCCCAAAGAGCTGGAAGCAAGATGCTGTTGGGCCCATCTCGCCCTTTGGAAAGAAGCCTGCACGTGGTGCCTTTCAGCTCTAGGGCAAAGTAGCACACCCAGAGCAGAAGTCCTACTTCAGCCAGATCAGGCCTGCAAAGAAACTGCGTTTCACAGGCCTTTGGAAGAGATGTTCCCGTTAGGCTGTAAGAGCACTGTGCAGAGCGAGTTGTTTCTTAGCTTCCCAAAGAGCTGGAAGCAAGATGCTGTGGAGCCCAACTGGCCCTTTGGAAAGAAGCCTGCACGTTGTGCCTTTCAGCTCTAGGGCAAAGTAGCACACCCAGAGCAGAAGTCCTACTTCAGCCAGATCAGGCCTGCAAAGAAACTGCGTTTCACAGGCCTTTGGAAGAGATGTTCCGGGTAGGCTGTAAGAGCACCTTGCAGAGCGACTTGTTTCTTAGCTTCCC
The DNA here is from genome assembly GCF_041296265.1 of Equus caballus. Lineage (NCBI taxonomy): Eukaryota > Metazoa > Chordata > Mammalia > Perissodactyla > Equidae > Equus > Equus caballus. The sequence continues at coordinate 35,451,195 of NC_091691.1, forward strand.
AAAGAGCTGGAAGCAAGATGCTGTGGGGCCCAACTCGCCCTTTGGAAAGAAGCCTGCACGTTGTGCCTTTCAACTCTAGGGCAATGTAGCACACCCAGAGCAATAGTCCTACTTCAGCCAGATCAGGCCTGAAAAGAAACTGCGTTTCACAGGCCTTTGGAAGAGATGTTCCCGGTAGGGTGCAAGAGGACTGTGCAGAGCGAGTTGTTTCTTACCTTCCCAAAGAGCTGGAAGCAAGATGCTGATGAGCCCAACTCGCCCCTTGGAAAGAAGCCTGCTCGTTGTGCCTTTAGCTCTAGGGCAATCTACCACTCCCAGAGCAGAAGTTCTACTTCAGCCAGATCAGGCCTGCAAAGAAACTGCGTTTAACCAGGCCTTTGGAAGAGATGTTCCCACTAGGCTGTAAGAGCACTGTGCAGAGCGAGTTGTTTCTTAGCTTCCCAAAGAGCTGGAAGCAAGATGCTGTGGGGCCCAACTCGCCCTTTGGAAAGAAGCCTGCACGTTGTGCCTTTCAACTCTAGGGCAAAGTAGCACACGCAGAGCAGAAGTCCTACTTCATCCAGAATAGGCCTGCAAAGAAACTCGGTTTCACAAGCCTTTGGAAGAGATGTTCCCGGTAGGCTGTAAGAGCACTGTGCAGAGCGAGTTGTTTCTTAGCTTCCCAAAGAGCTGGAAGCAAGATGCTGTGGGGCCCAACTCGCCCTTTGGAAAGAGGCCTGCACGTTGCGCCTTTCAGCTCTAGGGCAAAGTAGCACACCCAGAGCAGAAGTCCTACTTCAGCCAGATCAGGCCTGCAAAGACACTGCGTTTCACAGGCCTTTGGAAGAGATGTTCCCGGTAGGCTGTAAGAGCACTGTGCAGAGCGAGTTGTTTCCTAGCTTCCCAAAGAGATGGAAGCAAGATGCTGTGAGGCCCAACTCGCCCTTTGGAAAGAAGCCTGCACGTTGTGCCTTTCAACTCTAGGGCAATGTAGCACACCCAGAGCAATAGTCCTACTTCAGCCAGATCAGGCCTGAAAAGAAACTGCGTTTCACAGGCCTTTGGAAGAGATGTTCCCGGTAGGGTGCAAGAGGACTGTGCAGAGCGAGTTGTTTCTTAGCTTCCCAAAGAGCTGGAAGCAAGATGCTGATGAGCCCAACTCGCCCCTTGGAAAGAAGCCTGCTCGTTGTGCCTTTAGCTCTAGGGCAATCTAGCACTCCCAGAGCAGAAGTTCTACTTCAGCCAGATCAGGCCTGCAAAGAAACTGCGTTTAACCAGGCCTTTGGAAGAGATGTTCCCACTAGGCTGTAAGAGCACTGTGCAGAGCGAGTTGTTTCTTAGCTTCCCAAAGAGCTGGAAGCAAGATGCTGTGGGGCCCAACTCGCCCTTTGGCAAGAAGCCTGCACGTTGTGCCTTTCAGCACTAGGGCAATGTAGCACACCCAGAGCAGAAGTCCTACTTCAGCCAGATCAGGCCTGCAAAGAAACTGCGTTTCACAGGCCTTTGGAAGAGATATTCCCGGTAGGCTGTAAGAGCACTGTGCAGAGCGAGCTGTTTCTTAGCTTCCCAAAGAGCTGGAAGCAAGATGCTGTGGGGCCCAACTCGCCCTTTGGAAAGAAGCCTGCACGTTGTGCCTTTCAGCTCTAGGGCAAAGTAGCACACCCAGAGCAGAAGTCCTACTTCAGCCAGATCAGGCCTGCAAACAAACTGCGTTTCACAGGCCTTTGGAAGAGATGTTCCCGGTAGGCTGTAAGAGCACTGTGCAGAGCGAGTGGTTTCTTAGCTTCCCAAAGAGCTGGAAGCAAGATGCTGTGGGGCCCAACTGGCCCTTTGGAAAGAAGCCTGCACGTTGTGCCTTTCAGCTCTAGGGCAAAGTAGCACACCCAGAGCAGAAGTCCTACTTCAGCCAGATCAGGCCTGCAAAGAAACTGCGTTTCACAGGCATTTGGAAGCGATGTTCCCGGTAGGCTGTAAGAGCACTGTGCAGAGCGAGTTGTTTCTTACCTTCCCAAAGAGCTGGAAGCAAGATGCTGTTGGGCCCATCTCGCCCTTTGGAAAGAAGCCTGCACGTGGTGCCTTTCAGCTCTAGGGCAAAGTAGCACACCCAGAGCAGAAGTCCTACTTCAGCCAGATCAGGCCTGCAAAGAAACTGCGTTTCACAGGCCTTTGGAAGAGATGTTCCCGGTAGGCTGTAAGAGCACTGTGCAGAGCGAGTTGTTTCTTAGCTTCCCAAAGAGCTGGAAGCAAGATGCTGTGGAGCCCAACTGGCCCTTTGGAAAGAAGCCTGCACGTTGTGCCTTTCAGCTCTAGGGCAAAGTAGCACACCCAGAGCAGAAGTCCTACTTCAGCCAGATCAGGCCTGCAAAGAAACTGCGTTTCACAGGCCTTTGGAAGAGATGTTCCGGGTAGGCTGTAAGAGCACCTTGCAGAGCGACTTGTTTCTTAGCTTCCCAAAGAGCTGGAAGCAAGATGCTGTGGGGCCCAACTCGCCCTTTGGAAAGAAGCCTGCACGTTGTGCCTTTCAACTCTAGGGCAATGTAGCACACCCAGAGCAATAGTCCTACTTCAGCCAGATCAGGCCTGAAAAGAAACTGCGTTTCACAGGCCTTTGGAAGAGATGTTCCCGGTAGGGTGCAAGAGGACTGTGCAGAGCGAGTTGTTTCTTACCTTCCCAAAGAGCTGGAAGCAAGATGCTGATGAGCCCAACTCGCCCCTTGGAAAGAAGCCTGCTCGTTGTGCCTTTAGCTCTAGGGCAATCTACCACTCCCAGAGCAGAAGTTCTACTTCAGCCAGATCAGGCCTGCAAAGAAACTGCGTTTAACCAGGCCTTTGGAAGAGATGTTCCCACTAGGCTGTAAGAGCACTGTGCAGAGCGAGTTGTTTCTTAGCTTCCCAAAGAGCTGGAAGCAAGATGCTGTGGGGCCCAACTCGCCCTTTGGCAAGAAGCCTGCACGTTTTGCCTTTCAGCTCTAGGGCAAATTAGCACACCCAGAGCAGAAGTCCTACTTCATCCAGAATAGGCCTGCAAAGAAACTGGGTTTCACAAGCCTTTCGAAGAGATGTTCCCGGTAGGCTGTAAGAGCACTGTGCAGAGCGAGTGGTTTCTTAGCTTCCCAAAGAGCTGGAAGCAAGACGCTGTGGGGCCCAACTCGCCCTTTGGAAAGAAGCCTGCACGTTGTGCCTTTCAGCTCTAGGGCAAAGTAGCAAACCCAGAGCAGAAGTCCTACTTCAGCCAGATCGGGCCTGCAAAGAAACTGCGTTTCACAGGCCTTTGGAAGAGATGTTCCTGGTAGGCTGTAAGAGCACTCTGCAGAGCGAGTTGTTTCTTAGCTTCCCAAAGAGCTGGAAGCAAGATGCTGTGGGGCCCAAATCGCCCTTTGGAAAGAAGCCTGCACGTTGTGCCTTTCAGCTCTAGGGCAAAGTAGCACACCCAGAGCAGAAGTCCTACTTCAGCCAGATCAGTCCTGCAAAGAAACTGCGTTTCACAGGCCTTTGGAAGAGATGTTCTCGGTAGGCTGTAAGAGCACTGTGCAGAGCGAGTGGTATCTTAGCTTCGCAAAGAGCTGGAAGCAAGATGCTGTGGGGCCCAACTCGCCCTTTGGAAAGAAGCCTGCACCTTGTGCCTTTCAGCTCTAGGGCAAAGTAGCAAACCCAGAGCAGAAGTCCTACTTCAGCCAGATCAGGCTGTTAGAGCATGTCTTCCAAAGGCCTGTGAAACACAGTTTCTGTGCAGGCCTGATCTGGCTGAAGTAGGACTGAGCAATTCCACCTTGCCAACCCGGCTCAGACGAAATGCCTACATCTTCCTCTGAAGCAACTGTGCTGATTCCCAGATGATTGAGCATCCACATGCTTAGGAGGCGATCAACTGCATGCCTTTTGCCAACCACCATTTTACACTGCTTAGAGAGCGTCGGAAACCAGCTATGTCAGAAAGGCCCCTTTGCTCTCAGCCATGCCCTCCATTGCTCTCGAGGTGGATCCACCCCTCAATGGGAGACAAACCACATCTTGTCCTGCTTCCAGCTCTTTAGGAAGTGGAGAAAAAACTCCCTTTCCACAGGGCTCTTACAGCGTCCTGGGAACATCTCATACAAAGGAGGCTGAACGCCGTTTCTTTTCAGCACTTCACTCGCCAGTCTGGGACATCTGCATCCTGCACGTTTCCACCTCGCCAACCCGGCTCTGACGAAATGCCTACATCTTCCCCTTGAGCAATGGGGATGAGGCCCATATGATTGTGGTTCCACATGCTGAGGAGGAGAGAGACAATAGGCTTTTAACTAACCACGAAGTGCAATGGTTGGGAGAGTGTCAGAAAGCACCAATGGCAGAAAGACCCCTTTACTCTCAGCCGCGCCCTCCATTGCTGTAGAGGTGGAAGGCACAAAGCACTGCCTCCATCCTTCAATGGGAGACAAGCCATAAACTGTCTTGCCTCCAGCTCTTTAGGAAGCTGAGAAAGAACTCGCTTTCCACAGGGCTGTTACAGAATATGAGGAAACTCTCATACAGAGGCAGCTCAAATGCCATTTCTTCCCAGTGCTTAACTGGCCGCTTTAGGACTTCTGCTTCTGCCACAGTTCCACCTTGCCAACCCGGCTCAGATGAAATGCCTACCTCTTCCTCTTCAGCAACGGGGACGAGGCCCAGATGACTGTGCTTCCGCATGCTTAGCAGGAGCAGACAATACGCCTTTTAAAAACCGCCATTGTGCAGTGGGTCAGAGAGGGTCAGAATGCACCTAGGTCAGAAAGGGCCCTTTGCTCTCGGCCGTGCCCTCCATTGCTCTAGAGGTGGAAGGCACAAAGCACTGCCTCCATCCTTCAATGGGAGACAAGCCATCAACTGTCCTGCTTCCAGCTCTTTAGGAAGCTGGGAAAGCACTCGCATTCCACAGTGCTCTTACAGCGTCCTGGGAACGTCTCATACAAAGGCAGCTGAACACCGTGTCTTTTCAGCCCTTAACTCACCAATCTGCAGCATCTGCTTCTGCCGCATTTCCACCTTGCCAACCCGGCTCAGACGAAATGCCTCCATCTTCCCCTGAAGCAACTGTGCTGATTCCCAGATGATTGAGCATCCACATGCTTAGGAGGCGATCAACTGCATGCCTTTTGCCAACCACCATTTTACACTGCTTAGAGAGCGTCGGAAACCAGCTATGTCAGAAAGGCCCCTTTGCTCTCAGCCATGCCCTCCATTGCTCTCGAGGTGGAAGGCACAAGGCACTGCTTCCATCCTTCAATGGGAGACAAGCCATAAACTGTGTTGCCTCCAGCTCTTTAGGAAGCTGAGAAAGAACTCGCTTTCCACAGTCCTGTTACAGCAGACCGGGGAACTTCTCATACAAAGGCAGCTCAAATGGCCTTTCTTCCCAGGCCTTAACTCGCAGCTTTAGGACTTCTGCTTCTGCCGCAATTCCACCTTGCCAACCCGGCTCATACGAAATGCCTACATCTTCCCCTGAAGCAACTGGGCTGAGTCCCAAATCATTGAGCGTCCACGTGCTTAGGAGGCGATAGACTGCACGCCTTTTTCCAACCACCACTGGGCACTGCTGGAGAGAGTGTCGGAAAGCAGCTAGGTCAGAAAGACCCCTTTGCTCTCAGCCGTGCCCTTCATTGCTCTGGACGTGCAATGCACAATGCACTGGCTCCCCCCACCCCTCAAGGGGCGACAAGCCACAGACCATCTTCCTTCCATCTCTTTAGGAAGCTGAGAAAGAACTCGCTTTCAACAGTGCTCTTTCTGTGTCCTGGCAACATCTCATACAAAGGCAGCTGATATGCCATTTCTTTTCAGCGCTTAACTCGCAGATTTGGAACTTCTGCTCCTGCCACATTTCCACCTTGCCAACCCGGCTCAGACGAAATGCCTACATCTTCCCCTTCAGCAACGGGGACGAGGCCCAGATGACTGTGCTTCTGCATGCTTAGCAGGAGCAGACAATAGGCTTTTTACAAACCGCCATTGTGCACTGGGTCAGAGAGGGTCAGAATGCACCTAGGTCAGAAAGGGCCCTTTGCTCTCGGCCGTGCCCTCCATTGCTCTAGAGGTGGAAGGCACAAAGCACTGCCTCCATCCTTCAATGGGAGACAAGCCATCAACTGTCCTGCTTCCAGCTCTTTAGGAAGCTGGGAAAGCACTCGCATTCCACAGTGCTCTTACAGCGTCCTGGGAACGTCTCATACAAAGGCAGCTGAACACCGTGTCTTTTCAGCCCTTAACTCACCAATCTGCAACATCTGCTTCTGCCGCATTTCCACCTTGCCAACCCGGCTCCGACGAAATGCCTCCATCTTCCCCTGAAGCAACTGTGCTGATTCCCAGATGATTGAGCATCCACATGCTTAGGAGGCGATCAACTGCATGCCTTTTGCCAACCACCATTTTACACTGCTTAGAGAGCGTCGGAAACCAGCTATGTCAGAAAGGCCCCTTTGCTCTCAGCCATGCCCTCCATTGCTCTCGAGGTGGAAGGCACAAGGCACTGGTTCTGGATCCACCCCTCAATGGGAGACAAACCACATCTTGTCCTGCTTCCAGCTCTTTAGGAAGTGGAGAAAAAACTCCCTTTCCACAGGGCTCTTACAGCGTCCTGGGAACATCTCATACAAAGGAGGCTGAACGCCGCTTCTTTTCAGCACTTCACTCGCCACTCTGGGACATCTGTATCCTGCACGTTTCCACCTTGCCAACCCGGCTCAGACGAAATGCCTACATCTTCCCCTTGAGCAATGGGGATGAGGCCCATATGATTGTGGTTCCACATGCTGAGGAGGAGAGAGACAATAGGCTTTTAACTAACCACGAAGTGCAATGGTTGGGAGAGTGTCAGAAAGCACCAATGGCAGAAATACCCCTTTACTTTCAGCCGCACCCTCCATTGCTGTAGAGGTGGAAGGCACAAAGCACTGCCTCCATCCTTCAATGGGAGACAAGCCATAAACTGTCTTGCCTCCAGCTCTTTAGGAAGCTGACAAACAACTCGCTTTCCACAGTGCTGTTACAGCATACGAGGAAACTCTCATACAGAGGCAGCTCAAATGCCATTTCTTCCCTGTGCTTAACTGGCCGCTTTAGGACTTTCGCTTCTGCCACAGTTCCACCTTGCCAACCCGGCTCAGACGAAATGCCTACATCTTCCCCTTCAGCAACGCGGACGAGGCCCAGATGACTGTGCTTCGGCATGCTTAGCAGGAGCAGACAATAGGCTTTTTAAAAACCGCCATTGTGCACTGGGTCAGAGGGGGTCAGAATGCACCTAGGTCAGAAAGGGCCCTTTGCTCTCAGCCGTGCCCTCCATTGCTCTAGAGGTGGAAGGCACAAAGCACTGCCTCCGTCCTTCAATGGGAGACAAGCCATCAACTGTCCTGCTTCCAGCTCTTTAGGAAGCTGGGAAAGCACTCGCATTCCACAGTGCTCTTACAGCGTCCTGGGAACGTCTCATACAAAGGCAGCTGAACACCGTGTCTTTTCAGCCCTTAACTCACCAATCTGCAACATCTGCTTCTGCCGCATTTCCACCTTGCCAACCCGGCTCAGACGAAATGCCTCCATCTTCCCCTGAAGCAACTGTGCTGATTCCCAGATGATTGAGCATCCACATGCTTAGGAGGCGATCAACTGCATGCCTTTTGCCAACCACCATTTTACACTGCTTAGAGAGCGTCGGAAGCCAGCTATGTCAGAAAGGCCCCTTTGCTCTCAGCCATGCCCTCCATTGCTCTCGAGGTGGAAGGCACAAGGCACTGGTTCTGGATCCACCCCTCAATGGGAGACAAACCACATCTTGTCCTGCTTCCAGCTCTTTAGGAAGTGGAGAAAAAACTCCCTTTCCACAGGGCTCTTACAGCGTCCTGGGAACATGTCATACAAAGGAGGCTGAACGCCGCTTCTTTTCAGCACTTCACTCGCCAGTCTGGGACATCTGCATCCTGCACGTTTCCACCTTGCCAACCCGGCTCAGACGAAATGCCTACATTTTCCCCTTGAGCAATGGGGATGAGGCCCATATGATTGTGGTTCCACATGCTGAGGAGGAGAGAGGCAATAGGCTTTTAACTAACCACGAAGTGCAATGGTTGGGAGAGTGTCAGAAAGCACCAATGGCAGAAAGACCCCTTTACTCTCAGCCGCACCCTCCATTGCTGTAGAGGTGGAAGGCACAAAACACTGCCTCCATCCTTCAATGGGAGACAAGCCATAAACTGTCTTGTCTCCAGCTCTTTAGGAAGCTGACAAACAACTCGCTTTCCACAGGGCTGTTACAGCATACGAGGAAACTCTCATACAGAGGCAGCTCAAATGCCATTTCTTCCCAGTGCTTAACTGGCCGCTTTAGGACTTCCGCTTCTGCCACACTTCCACCTTGCCAACCCGGCTCAGACGAAATGCCTACATCTTCCCCTTCAGCAACGGGGACGAGGCCCACAGGATTGTGCTTCCACATGCTTAGCAGGAGCAGACAATAGGCTTTTTACAAACCGCCATTGTGCATTGGTCAGAGAGGGTCAGAATGCACCTATGTCAGAAAGGGCCCTTTGCTCTCAGCCGTGCCCTCCATTGCTCTAGAGCTGGAAGGCACAAAGCACTGCCTCCATCCTTCAATGGGAGACAAGCCATAAACTGTCTTGCCTCCAGCTCTTTAGGAAGCTGACAAACAACTCGCTTTCCACAGTCCTGTTACAGCAGACTGGGGAACTTCTCATACAAAGGCAGCTCAAATGGCCTTTCTTCCCAGCCCTCAACTCGCAGCTTTAGGACTTCTGCTTCTGCCGCAATTCCACCTTGCCAACCCGGCTCAGACGAAATGCCTACATCTTCCCCTGAAGCAACTGGGCTGAGTCCCAAATGATTGAGCGTCCACGTGCTTCGGAGGCGATAGACTGCACGCCTTTTTCCAACCACCACTGGGCACTGCTGGAGAGAGTGTCGGAAAGCAGCTAGGTCAGAAAGACCCCTTTGCTCTCAGCCGTGCCCTTCATTGCTCTGGACGTGCAATGCACAATGCACTGGCTCCCCCCACCCCTCAAGGGGCGACAAGCCACAGACCATCTTCCTTCCATCTCTTTAGGAAGCTGAGAAAGAACTCGCTTTCAACAGTGCTCTTTCTGTGTCCTGGCAACATCTCATACAAAGGCAGCTGATATGCCATTTCTTTTCAGCGCTTAACTCGCAGATTTGGAACTTCTGCTCCTGCCACATTTCCACCTTGCCAACCCGGCTCAGACGAAATGCCTACATCTTCCCCTTCAGCAACGGGGACGAGGCCCAGATGACTGTGATTCCGCATGCTTAGCAGGAGCAGACAATAGGCTTTTTACAAACCGCCATTGTGCACTGGGTCAGAGAGGGTCAGAATGCACCTAGGTCAGAAAGGGCCCTTTGCTCTCGGCCGTGCCCTCCATTGCTCTAGAGGTGGAAGGCACAAAGCACTGCCTCCATCCTTCAATGGGAGACAAGCCATCAACTGTCCTGCTTCCAGCTCTTTAGGAAGCTGGGAAAGCACTCGCATTCCACAGTGCTCTTACAGCGTCCTGGGAACGTCTCATACAAAGGCAGCTGAACACCGTGTCTTTTCAGCCCTTAACTCACCAATCTGCAACATCTGCTTCTGCCGCATTTCCACCTTGCCAACCCGGCTCCGACGAAATGCCTCCATCTTCCCCTGAAGCAACTGTGCTGATTCCCAGATGATTGAGCATCCACATGCTTAGGAGGCGATCAACTGCATGCCTTTTGCCAACCACCATTTTACACTGCTTAGAGAGCGTCGGAAAGCAGCTATGTCAGAAAGGCCCCTTTGCTCTCAGCCATGCCCTCCATTGCTCTCGAGGTGGAAGGCACAAGGCACTGGTTCTGGATCCACCCCTCAATGGGAGACAAACCACATCTTGTCCTGCTTCCAGCTCTTTAGGAAGTGGAGAAAATACTCCCTTTCCACAGGGCTCTTACAGCGTCCGGGGAACATCTCATACAAAGGAGGCTGAACGCCGTTTCTTTTCAGCACTTCACTCGCCAGTCTGGGACATCTGCATCCTGCACGTTTCCACCTTGCCAACCCTGATCAGACGAAATGCCTACATCTTCCCCTTGAGCAATGGGGATGAGGCCCATATGATTGTGGTTCCACATGCTGAGGAGGAGAGACACAATAGGCTTTCAACTAACCACGAAGTGCAATGGTTGGGAGAGTGTCAGAAAGCACCAATGGCAGAAAGACCCCTTTACTCTCAGCAGCGCCCTCCATTGCTGTAGAGGTGGAAGGCACAAAGCACTGCCTCCATCCTTCAATGGGAGACAAGCCATAAACTGTCTTGCCTCCAGCTCTTTAGGAAGCTGACAAACAACTCGCTTTCCACAGGGCTGTTACAGCATACGAGGAAACTCTCACACAGAGGCAGCTCAAATGCCATTTCTTCCCTGTGCTTAACTGGCCTCTTTAGGACTTCCGCTTCTGCCACAGTTCCACCTTGCCAACCCGGCTCAGACGAAATGCCTACATCTTCCCCTTCAGCAACGGGGAGGAGGCCCAGAGGACTGTGCTTCCGCATGCTTAGCAGGAGCAGACAATAGGCTTTTTACAAACCGCCATTGTGCACTGGGTCAGAGAGGGTCAGAATGCACCTATGTCAGAAAGGGCCTTTGCTCTCAGCCGTGCCCTCCATTGCTCTAGAGGTGGAAGGCACAAAGCACTGCCTCCATCCTTCAATGGGAGACAAGCCATAAACTGTCTTGCCTCCAGCTCTTTAGGAAGCTGACAAACAACTCGCTTTCCACAGTCCTGTTACAGCAGACCGGGGAACTTCTCATACAAAGGCAGCTCAAATGGCCTTTCTTCCCAGCCCTTAACTCGCAGCTTTAGGACTTCTGCTTCTGCCGCAATTCCACCTTGCCAACCCGGCTCAGACGAAATGCCTACATCTTCCCCTGAAGCAACTGGGCTGAGTCCCAAATGATTGAGCGTCCACGTGCTTCGGAGGCGATAGACTGCACGCCATTTTCCAACCACTACTGGGCACTGCTGGAGAGAGTGTCGGAAAGCAGCTAGGTCAGAAAGACCCCTTTGCTCTCAGCCGTGCCCTTCATTCCTCTGGACGTGGAATGCACAATGCACTGGCTCCCCCCACCCCTCAAGGGGCGACAAGCCACAGACCATCTTCCTTCCATCTCTTTAGGAAGCTGAGAAAGAACTCGCTTTCAACAGTGCTCTTTCTGTGTCCTGGCAACATCTCATACAAAGGCAGCTGATATGCCATTTCTTTTCAGCGCTTAACTCGCAGATTTGGAACTTCTGCTCCTGCCACATTTCCACCTTGCCAACCCGGCTCAGACGAAATGCCTACATCTTCCCCTTCAGCAACGGGGACGAGGCCCAGATGACTGTGCTTCCGCATGCTTAGCAGGAGCAGACAATAGGCTTTTTACAAACCGCCATGTGCACTGGGTCAGAGGGGCTCAGAATGCACCTAGGTCAGAAAGGGCCCTTTGCTCTCGGCCGTGCCCTCCATTGCTCTAGAGGTGGAAGGCACAAAGCACTGCCTCCATCCTTCAATGGGAGACAAGCCATCAACTGTCCTGCTTCCAGCTCTTTAGGAAGCTGGGAAAGCACTCGCATTCCACAGTGCTCTTACAGCGTCCTGGGAACGTCTCATACAAAGGCAGCTGAACACCGTGTCTTTTCAGCCCTTAACTCACCAATCTGCAACATCTGCTTCTGCCGCATTTCCACCTTGCCAAGCCGGCTCAGACGAAATGCCTCCATCTTCCCCTGAAGCAACTGTGCTGATTCCCAGATGATTGAGCATCCACATGCTTAGGAGGCGATCAACTGCATGCCTTTTGCCAACCACCATTTTACACTGCTTAGAGAGCGTCGGAAAGCAGCTATGTCAGAAAGGCCCCTTTGCTCTCAGCCATGCCCTCCATTGCTCTCGAGGTGGAAGGCACAAGGCACTGGTTCTGGATCCACCCCTCAATGGGAGACAAACCACATCTTGTCCTGCTTCCAGCTCTTTAGGAAGTGGAGAAAATACTCCCTTTCCACAGGGCTCTTACAGCGTCCTGGGAACATCTCATACAAAGGAGGCTGAACGCCGTTTCTTTTCAGCACTTCACTCGCCAGTCTGGGACATCTGCATCCTGCACGTTTCCACCTTGCCAACCCGGCTCAGACGAAATGCCTACATCTTCCCCTTGAGCAATGGGGATGAGGCCCATATGATTGTGGTTCCACATGCTGAGGAGGAGAGACACAATAGGCTTTCAACTAACCACGAAGTGCAATGGTTGGGAGAGTGTCAGAAAGCACCAATGGCAGAAAGACCCCTTTACTCTCAGCAGCGCCCTCCATTGCTGTAGAGGTGGAAGGCACAAAGCACTGCCTCCATCCTTCAATGGGAGACAAGCCATAAACTGTCTTGCCTCCAGCTCTTTAGGAAGCTGACAAACAACTCGCTTTCCACAGGGCTGTTACAGCATACGAGGAAACTCTCATACAGAGGCAGCTCAAATGCCATTTCTTCCCTGTGCTTAACTGGCCTCTTTAGGACTTCCGCTTCTGCCACAGTTCCACCTTGCCAACCCGGCTCAGACGAAATGCCTACATCTTCCCCTTCAGCAACGGGGAGGAGGCCCAGATGACTGTGCTTCCGCATGCTTAGCAGGAGCAGACAATAGGCTTTTTACAAACCGCCATTGTGCACTGGGTCAGAGGGGGTCAGAATGCACCTATGTCAGAAAGGGCCCTTTGCTCTCAGCCGTGCCCTCCATTGCTCTAGAGGTGGAAGGCACAAAGCACTGCCTCCATCCTTCAATGGGAGACAAGCCATAAACTGTCTTGCCTCCAGCTCTTTAGGAAGCTGACAAACAACTCGCTTTCCACAGTCCTGTTACAGCAGACCGGGGAACTTCTCATACAAAGGCAGCTCAAATGGCCTTTCTTCCCAGCCCTTAAGTCGCAGCTTTAGGACTTCTGCTTCTGCCGCAATTCCACCTTGCCAACTCGGCTCAGACGAAATGCCTACATCTTCCCCTCAAGCAACTGGGCTGAGTCCCAAATGATTGAGCGTCCACATGCTTCGGAGGCGATAGACTGCACGCCATTTTCCAACCACTACTGGGCACTGCTGGAGAGAGTGTCGGAAAGCAGCTAGGTCAGAAAGACCCCTTTGCTCTCAGCCGTGCCCTTCATTGCTCTGGACGTGGAATGCACAATGCACTGGCTCCCCCCACCCCTCAAGGGGCGACAAGCCACAGACCATCTTCCTTCCATCTCTTTAGGAAGCTGAGAAAGAACTCGCTTTCAACAGTGCTCTTTCTGTGTCCTGGCAACATCTCATACAAAGGCAGCTGATATGCCATTTCTTTTCAGCGCTTAACTCGCAGATTTGGAACTTCTGCTCCTGCCACATTTCCACCTTGCCAACCCGGCTCAGACGAAATGCCTACATCTTCCCCTTCAGCAACGGGGACGAGGCCCAGATGACTGTGCTTCCGCATGCTTAGCAGGAGCAGACAATAGGCTTTTTACAAACCGCCATGTGCACTGGGTCAGAGGGGCTCAGAATGCACCTAGGTCAGAAAGGGCCCTTTGCTCTCGGCCGTGCCCTCCATTGCTCTAGAGGTGGAAGGCACAAAGCACTGCCTCCATCCTTCAATGGGAGACAAGCCATCAACTGTCCTGCTTCCAGCTCTTTAGGAAGCTGGGAAAGCACTCGCATTCCACAGTGCTCTTACAGCGTCCTGGGAACGTCTCATACAAAGGCAGCTGAACACCGTGTCTTTTCAGCCCTTAACTCACCAATCTGCAACATCTGCTTCTGCCGCATTTCCACCTTGCCAAGCCGGCTCAGACGAAATGCCTCCATCTTCCCCTGAAGCAACTGTGCTGATTCCCAGATGATTGAGCATCCACATGCTTAGGAGGCGATCAACTGCATGCCTTTTGCCAACCACCATTTTACACTGCTTAGAGAGCGTCGGAAAGCAGCTATGTCAGAAAGGCCCCTTTGCTCTCAGCCATGCCCTCCATTGCTCTCGAGGTGGAAGGCACAAGGCACTGGTTCTGGATCCACCCCTCAATGGGAGACAAACCACATCTTGTCCTGCTTCCAGCTCTTTAGGAAGTGGAGAAAATACTCCCTTTCCACAGGGCTCTTACAGCGTCCGGGGAACATCTCATACAAAGGAGGCTGAACGCCGTTTCTTTTCAGCACTTCACTCGCCAGTCTGGGACATCTGCATCCTGCACGTTTCCACCTTGCCAACCCGGCTCAGACGAAATGCCTACATCTTCCCCTTGAGCAATGGGGATGAGGCCCATATGATTGTGGTTCCACATGCTGAGGAGGAGAGACACAATAGGCTTTCAACTAACCACGAAGTGCAATGGTTGGGAGAGTGTCAGAAAGCAGCAATGGCAGAAAGACCCCTTTACTCTCAGCAGCGCCCTCCATTGCTGTAGAGGTGGAAGGCACAAAGCACTGCCTCCATCCTTCAATGGGAGACAAGCCATAAACTGTCTTGCCTCCAGCTCTTTAGGAAGCTGACAAACAACTCGCTTTCCACAGGGCTGTTACAGCATACGAGGAAACTCTCACACAGAGGCAGCTCAAATGCCATTTCTTCCCTGTGCTTAACTGGCCTCTTTAGGACTTCCGCTTCTGCCACAGTTCCACCTTGCCAACCCGGCTCAGACGAAATGCCTACATCTTCCCCTTCATCAACGGGGAGGAGGCCCAGATGACTGTGCTTCCGCATGCTTAGCAGGAGCAGACAATAGGCTTTTTACAAACCGCCATTGTGCACTGGGTCAGAGGGGGTCAGAATGCACCTATGTCAGAAAGGGCCCTTTGCTCTCAGCCGTGCCCTCCATTGCTCTAGAGGTGGAAGGCACAAAGCACTGCCTCCATCCTTCAATGGGAGACAAGCCATAAACTGTCTTGCCTCCAGCTCTTTAGGAAGCTGACAAACAACTCGCTTTCCACAGTCCTGTTACAGCAGACCGGGGAACTTCTCATACAAAGGCAGCTCAAATGGCCTTTCTTCCCAGCCCTTAAGTCGCAGCTTTAGGACTTCTGCTTCTGCCGCAATTCCACCTTGCCAACTCGGCTCAGACGAAATGCCTACATCTTCCCCTCAAGCAACTGGGCTGAGTCCCAAATGATTGAGCGTCCACGTGCTTCGGAGGCGATAGACTGCACGCCATTTTCCAACCACTACTGGGCACTGCTGGAGAGAGTGTCGGAAAGCAGCTAGGTCAGAAAGACCCCTTTGCTCTCAGCCGTGCCCTTCATTGCTCTGGACGTGGAATGCACAATGCACTGGCTCCCCCCACCCCTCAAGGGGCGACAAGCCACAGACCATCTTCCTTCCATCTCTTTAGGAAGCTGAGAAAGAACTCGCTTTCAACAGTGCTCTTTCTGTGTCCTGGCAACATCTCATACAAAGGCAGCTGATATGCCATTTCTTTTCAGCGCTTAACTCGCAGATTTGGAACTTCTGCTCCTGCCACATTTCCACCTTGCCAACCCGGCTCAGACGAAATGCCTACATCTTCCCCTTCAGCAACGGGGACGAGGCCCAGATGACTGTGCTTCCGCATGCTTAGCAGGAGCAGACAATAGGCTTTTTACAAACCGCCATGTGCACTGGGTCAGAGGGGCTCAGAATGCACCTAGGTCAGAAAGGGCCCTTTGCTCTCGGCCGTGCCCTCCATTGCTCTAGAGGTGGAAGGCACAAAGCACTGCCTCCATCCTTCAATGGGAGACAAGCCATCAACTGTCCTGCTTCCAGCTCTTAGGAAGCTGGGAAAGCACTCGCATTCCACAGTGCTCTTACAGCGTCCTGGGAACGTCTCATACAAAGGCAGCTGAACACCGTGTCTTTTCAGCCCTTAACTCACCAATCTGCAACATCTGCTTCTGCCGCATTTCCACCTTGCCAACCCGGCTCAGACGAAATGCCTCCATCTTCCCCTGAAGCAACTGTGCTGATTCCCAGATGATTGAGCATCCACATGCTTAGGAGGCGATCAACTGCATGCCTTTTGCCAACCACCATTTTACACTGCTTAGAGAGCGTCGGAAAGCAGCTATGTCAGAAAGGCCCCTTTGCTCTCAGCCATGCCCTCCATTGCTCTCGAGGTGGAAGGCACAAGGCACTGGTTCTGGATCCACCCCTCAATGGGAGACAAACCACATCTTGTCCTGCTTCCAGCTCTTTGGGAAGTGGAGAAAAAACTCCCTTTCCTCAGGGCTCTTACAGCGTCCTGGGAACATCTCATACAAAGGAGGCTGAACGCCGTTTCTTTTCAGCACTTCACTCGCCAGTCTGGGACATCTGCATCCTGCACGTTTCCACCTTGCCAACCCGGCTCAGACGAAATGCCTACATCTTCCCCTTGAGCAATGGGGATGAGGCCCATATGATTGTGGTTCCACATGCTGAGGAGGAGAGAGACAATAGGCTTTTAACTAACCACGAAGTGCAATGGTTGGGAGAGTGTCAGAAAGCACCAATGGCAGAAAGACCCCTTTACTCTCAGCCGTGCCCTCCATTGCTGTAGAGGTTGAAGGCACAAAGCACTGCCTCCATCCTTCAATGGGAGACAAGCCATAAACTGTCTTGCCTCCAGCTCTTTAGGAAGCTGACAAACAACTCGCTTTCCACAGGGCTGTTACAGCATACGAGGAAACTCTCATACAGAGGCAGCTCAAATGCCATTTCTTCCCAGTGCTTAACTGGCCGCTTTAGGACTTCCAGTTCTGCCACAGTTCCACCTTGCCATCCCGGCTCAGACGAAATGCCTACATCTTCCCCTTCATCAACGGGGACGAGGCACAGATGACTGTGCTTCGGCATGCTTAGCAGGAGCAGACAATAGGCTTTTTACAAACCGCCATTGTGCACTGGGTCAGAGAGGGTCAGAATGCACCTATGTCAGAAAGGGCCCTTTGCTCTCAGCCGTGCCCTCCATTGCTCTAGAGGTGGAAGGCACAAAGCACTGCCTCCATCCTTCAATGGGAGACAAGCCATAAACTGTCTTGCCTCCAGCTCTTATGGAAGCTGAGAAAGAACTCGCTTTCCACAGTCCTGTTACAGCAGACCGGGGAACTTCTCATACAAAGGCAGCTCAAATGGCCTTTCTTCCCAGCCCTTAACTCGCAGCTTTAGGACTTCTGCTTCTGCCGCAATTCCACCTTGCCAACTCGGCTCAGACGAAATGCCTACATCTTCCCCTCAAGCAACTGGGCTGAGTCCCAAATGATTGAGCGTCCACGTGCTTCGGAGGCGATAGACTGCACGCCATTTTCCAACCACCACTGGGCACTGCTGGAGAGAGTGTCGGAAAGCAGCTAGGTCAGAAAGACCCCTTTGCTCTCAGCCGTGCCCTTCATTGCTCTGGACGTGGAATGCACAATGCACTGGCTCCCCCCACCCCTCAAGGGGCGACAAGCCACAGACCATCTTCCTTCCATCTCTTTAGGAAGCTGAGAAAGAACTCGCTTTCAACAGTGCTCTTTCTGTGTCCTGGCAACATCTCATACAAAGGCAGCTGATATGCCATTTCTTTTCAGCGCTTAACTCGCAGATTTGGAACTTCTGCTCCTGCCACATTTCCACCTTGCCAACCCGGCTCAGACGAAATGCCTACATCTTCCCCTTCAGCAACGGGGACGAGGCCCAGATGACTGTGCTTCCGCATGCTTAGCAGGAGCAGACAATAGGCTTTTTACAAACCGCCATGTGCACTGGGTCAGAGGGGCTCAGAATGCACCTAGGTCAGAAAGGGCCCTTTGCTCTCGGCCGTGCCCTCCATTGCTCTAGAGGTGGAAGGCACAAAGCACTGCCTCCATCCTTCAATGGGAGACAAGCCATCAACTGTCCTGCTTCCAGCTCTTAGGAAGCTGGGAAAGCACTCGCATTCCACAGTGCTCTTACAGCGTCCTGGGAACGTCTCATACAAAGGCAGCTGAACACCGTGTCTTTTCAGCCCTTAACTCACCAATCTGCAACATCTGCTTCTGCCGCATTTCCACCTTGCCAACCCGGCTCAGACGAAATGCCTCCATCTTCCCCTGAAGCAACTGTGCTGATTCCCAGATGATTGAGCATCCACATGCTTAGGAGGCGATCAACTGCATGCCTTTTGCCAACCACCATTTTACACTGCTTAGAGAGCGTCGGAAAGCAGCTATGTCAGAAAGGCCCCTTTGCTCTCAGCCATGCCCTCCATTGCTCTCGAGGTGGAAGGCACAAGGCACTGGTTCTGGATCCACCCCTCAATGGGAGACAAACCACATCTTGTCCTGCTTCCAGCTCTTTGGGAAGTGGAGAAAAAACTCCCTTTCCTCAGGGCTCTTACAGCGTCCTGGGAACATCTCATACAAAGGAGGCTGAACGCCGTTTCTTTTCAGCACTTCACTCGCCAGTCTGGGACATCTGCATCCTGCACGTTTCCACCTTGCCAACCCGGCTCAGACGAAATGCCTACATCTTCCCCTTGAGCAATGGGGATGAGGCCCATATGATTGTGGTTCCACATGCTGAGGAGGAGAGAGACAATAGGCTTTTAACTAACCACGAAGTGCAATGGTTGGGAGAGTGTCAGAAAGCACCAATGGCAGAAAGACCCCTTTACTCTCAGCCGTGCCCTCCATTGCTGTAGAGGTTGAAGGCACAAAGCACTGCCTCCATCCTTCAATGGGAGACAAGCCATAAACTGTCTTGCCTCCAGCTCTTTAGGAAGCTGACAAACAACTCGCTTTCCACAGGGCTGTTACAGCATACGAGGAAACTCTCATACAGAGGCAGCTCAAATGCCATTTCTTCCCAGTGCTTAACTGGCCGCTTTAGGACTTCCAGTTCTGCCACAGTTCCACCTTGCCATCCCGGCTCAGACGAAATGCCTACATCTTCCCCTTCATCAACGGGGACGAGGCACAGATGACTGTGCTTCGGCATGCTTAGCAGGAGCAGACAATAGGCTTTTTACAAACCGCCATTGTGCACTGGGTCAGAGAGGGTCAGAATGCACCTATGTCAGAAAGGGCCCTTTGCTCTCAGCCGTGCCCTCCATTGCTCTAGAGGTGGAAGGCACAAAGCACTGCCTCCATCCTTCAATGGGAGACAAGCCATAAACTGTCTTGCCTCCAGCTCTTATGGAAGCTGAGAAAGAACTCGCTTTCCACAGTCCTGTTACAGCAGACCGGGGAACTTCTCATACAAAGGCAGCTCAAATGGCCTTTCTTCCCAGCCCTTAACTCGCAGCTTTAGGACTTCTGCTTCTGCCGCAATTCCACCTTGCCAACTCGGCTCAGACGAAATGCCTACATCTTCCCCTCAAGCAACTGGGCTGAGTCCCAAATGATTGAGCGTCCACGTGCTTCGGAGGCGATAGACTGCACGCCATTTTCCAACCACCACTGGGCACTGCTGGAGAGAGTGTCGGAAAGCAGCTAGGTCAGAAAGACCCCTTTGCTCTCAGCCGTGCCCTTCATTGCTCTGGACGTGGAATGCACAATGCACTGGCTCCCCCCACCCCTCAAGGGGCGACAAGCCACAGACCATCTTCCTTCCATCTCTTTAGGAAGCTGAGAAAGAACTCGCTTTCAACAGTGCTCTTTCTGTGTCCTGGCAACATCTCATACAAAGGCAGCTGATATGCCATTTCTTTTCAGCGCTTAACTCGCAGATTTGGAACTTCTGCTCCTGCCACATTTCCACCTTGCCAACCCGGCTCAGACGAAATGCCTACATCTTCCCCTTCAGCAACGGGGACGAGGCCCAGATGACTGTGCTTCCGCATGCTTAGCAGGAGCAGACAATAGGCTTTTTACAAACCGCCATGTGCACTGGGTCAGAGGGGCTCAGAATGCACCTAGGTCAGAAAGGGCCCTTTGCTCTCGGCCGTGCCCTCCATTGCTCTAGAGGTGGAAGGCACAAAGCACTGCCTCCATCCTTCAATGGGAGACAAGCCATCAACTGTCCTGCTTCCAGCTCTTAGGAAGCTGGGAAAGCACTCGCATTCCACAGTGCTCTTACAGCGTCCTGGGAACGTCTCATACAAAGGCAGCTGAACACCGTGTCTTTTCAGCCCTTAACTCACCAATCTGCAACATCTGCTTCTGCCGCATTTCCACCTTGCCAACCCGGCTCAGACGAAATGCCTCCATCTTCCCCTGAAGCAACTGTGCTGATTCCCAGATGATTGAGCATCCACATGCTTAGGAGGCGATCAACTGCATGCCTTTTGCCAACCACCATTTTACACTGCTTAGAGAGCGTCGGAAAGCAGCTATGTCAGAAAGGCCCCTTTGCTCTCAGCCATGCCCTCCATTGCTCTCGAGGTGGAAGGCACAAGGCACTGGTTCTGGATCCACCCCTCAATGGGAGACAAACCACATCTTGTCCTGCTTCCAGCTCTTTGGGAAGTGGAGAAAAAACTCCCTTTCCTCAGGGCTCTTACAGCGTCCTGGGAACATCTCATACAAAGGAGGCTGAACGCCGTTTCTTTTCAGCACTTCACTCGCCAGTCTGGGACATCTGCATCCTGCACGTTTCCACCTTGCCAACCCGGCTCAGACGAAATGCCTACATCTTCCCCTTGAGCAATGGGGATGAGGCCCATATGATTGTGGTTCCACATGCTGAGGAGGAGAGAGACAATAGGCTTTTAACTAACCACGAAGTGCAATGGTTGGGAGAGTGTCAGAAAGCACCAATGGCAGAAAGACCCCTTTACTCTCAGCCGTGCCCTCCATTGCTGTAGAGGTTGAAGGCACAAAGCACTGCCTCCATCCTTCAATGGGAGACAAGCCATAAACTGTCTTGCCTCCAGCTCTTTAGGAAGCTGACAAACAACTCGCTTTCCACAGGGCTGTTACAGCATACGAGGAAACTCTCATACAGAGGCAGCTCAAATGCCATTTCTTCCCAGTGCTTAACTGGCCGCTTTAGGACTTCCGCTTCTGCCACAGTTCCACCTTGCCATCCCGGCTCAGACGAAATGCCTACATCTTCCCCTTCATCAACGGGGACGAGGCACAGATGACTGTGCTTCGGCATGCTTAGCAGGAGCAGACAATAGGCTTTTTACAAACCGCCATTGTGCACTGGGTCAGAGAGGGTCAGAATGCACCTATGTCAGAAAGGGCCCTTTGCTCTCAGCCGTGCCCTCCATTGCTCTAGAGGTGGAAGGCACAAAGCACTGCCTCCGTCCTTCAATGGGAGACAAGCCATAAACTGTCTTGCCTCCAGCTCTTTAGGAAGCTGACAAACAACTCGCTTTCCACAGTCCTGTTACAGCAGACCGGGGAACTTCTCATACAAAGGCAGCTCAAATGGCCTTTCTTCCCAGCCCTTAACTCGCAGCTTTAGGACTTCTGCTTCTGCCGCAATTCCACCTTGCCAACCCGGCTCAGACGAAATGCCTACATCTTCCCCTGAAGCAACTGGGCTGAGTCCCAAATGATTGAGCGTCCACGTGCTTCGGAGGCGATAGACTGCACGCCTTTTTCCAACCACCACTGGGCACTGCTGGAGAGAGTGTCGGAAAGCAGCTAGGTCAGAAAGACCCCTTTGCTCTCAGCCGTGCCCTTCATTGCTCTGGACGTGGAATGCACAATGCACTGGCTCCCCCCACACCTCAAGGGGCGACAAGCCACAGACCATCTTCCTTCCATCTCTTTAGGAAGCTGAGAAAGAACTCGCTTTCAACAGTGCTCTTTCTGTGTCCTGGCAACATCTCATACAAAGGCAGCTGATATGCCATTTCTTTTCAGCGCTTAACTCGCAGATTTGGAACTTCTGCTCCTGCCACATTACCACCTTGCCAACCCGGCTCAGACGAAATGCCTACATCTTCCCCTTCAGCAACGGGGACGAGGCCCAGATGACTGTGCTTCCGCATGCTTAGCAGGAGCAGACAATAGGCTTTTTACAAACCGCCATTGTGCACTGGGTCAGAGAGGGTCAGAATGCACCTAGGTCAGAAAGGGCCCTTTGCTCTCAGCCGTGCCCTCCATTGCTCTAGAGGTGGAAGGCACAAAGCACTGCCTCCATCCTTCAATGGGAGACAAGCCATCAACTGTCCTGCTTCCAGCTCTTTAGGAAGCTGGGAAAGCACTCGCATTCCACAGTGCTCTTACAGCGTCCTGGGAACGTCTCATACAAAGGCAGCTGAACACCGTGTCTTTTCAGCCCTTAACTCACCAATCTGCAACATCTGCTTCTGCCGCATTTCCACCTTGCCAAGCCGGCTCAGACGAAATGCCTCCATCTTCCCCTGAAGCAACTGTGCTGATTCCCAGATGATTGAGCATCCACATGCTTAGGAGGCGATCAACTGCATGCCTTTTGCCAACCACCATTTTACACTGCTTAGAGAGCGTCGGAAAGCAGCTATGTCAGAAAGGCCCCTTTGCTCTCAGCCATGCCCTCCATTGCTCTCGAGGTGGAAGGCACAAGGCACTGGTTCTGGATCCACCCCTCAATGGGAGACAAACCACATCTTGTCCTGCTTCCAGCTCTTTAGGAAGTGGAGAAAAAACTCCCTTTCCACAGGGCTCTTACAGCGTCCTGGGAACATGTCATACAAAGGAGGCTGAACGCCGCTTCTTTTCAGCACTTCACTCGCCAGTCTGGGACATCTGCATCCTGCACGTTTCCACCTTGCCAACCCGGCTCAGACGAAATGCCTACATCTTCCCCTTGAGCAATGGGGATGAGGCCCATATGATTGTGGTTCCACATGCTGAGGAGGAGAGAGGCAATAGGCTTTTAACTAACCACGAAGTGCAATGGTTGGGAGAGTGTCAGAAAGCACCAATGGCAGAAAGACCCCTTTACTCTCAGCCGCACCCTCCATTGCTGTAGAGGTGGAAGGCACAAAGCACTGCCTCCATCCTTCAATGGGAGACAAGCCATAAACTGTCTTGCCTCCAGCTCTTTAGGAAGCTGACAAACAACTCGCTTTCCACAGGGCTGTTACAGCATACGAGGAAACTCTCATACAGAGGCAGCTCAAATGCCATTTCTTCCCAGTGCTTAACTGGGCGCTTTAGGACTTCCGCTTCTGCCACAGTTCCACCTTGCCAACCCGGCTCAGACGAAATGCCTACATCTTCCCCTTCAGCAACGCGGACGAGGCCCAGATGACTGTGCTTCGGCTTGCTTAGCAGGAGCAGACAATAGGCTTTTTACAAACCGCCATTGTGCACTGGGTCAGAGAGGGTCAGAATGCACCAATGTCAGAAAGGGCCCTTTGCTCTCAGCCGTGCCCTCCATTGCTGTAGAGGTGGAAGGCACAAAGCACTGCCTCCATCCTTCAATGGGAGACAAGCCATAAACTGTCTTTCCTCCAGCTCTTTAGGAAGCTGACAAACAACTCGCTTTCCACAGGGCTGTTACAGCATATGAGGAAACTCTCATACAGAGGCAGCTCAAATGCCATTTCTTCCCTGTGCTTAACTGGCCTCTTTAGGACTTCCGCTTCTGCCACAGTTCCACCTTGCCAACCCGGCTCAGACGAAATGCCTACATCTTCCCCTTCAGCAACGGGGGCGAGGCCCACAGGATTGTGCTTCCACATGCTTAGCAGGAGCAGACAATAGGCTTTTTACAAACCGCCATTGTGCACTGGGTCAGAGGGGGTCAGAATGCACCTATGTCAGAAAGGGCCTTTGCTCTCAGCCGTGCCCTCCATTGCTCTAGAGGTGGAAGGCACAAAGCACTGCCTCCATCCTTCAATGGGAGACAAGCCATAAACTGTCTTGCCTCCAGCTCTTTAGGAAGCTGACAAACAACTCGCTTTCCACAGTCCTGTTACAGCAGACCGGGGAACTTCTCATACAAAGGCAGCTCAAATGGCCTTTCTTCCCAGCCCTTAACTCGCAGCTTTAGGACTTCTGCTTCTGCCGCAATTCCACCTTGCCAAGCCGGCTCAGACGAAATGCCTACATCTTCCCCTGAAGCAACTGGGCTGAGTCCCAAATGATTGAGCGTCCACGTGCTTCGGAGGCGATAGACTGCACGCCATTTTCCAACCACCACTGGGCACTGCTGGAGAGAGTGTCGGAAAGCAGCTAGGTCAGAAAGACCCCTTTGCTCTCAGCCGTGCCCTTCATTGCTCTGGACGTGGAATGCACAATGCACTGGCTCCCCCCACACCTCAAGGGGCGACAAGCCACAGACCATCTTCCTTCCATCTCTTTAGGAAGCTGAGAAAGAACTCGCTTTCAACAGTGCTCTTTCTGTGTCCTGGCAACATCTCATACAAAGGCAGCTGATATGCCATTTCTTTTCAGCGCTTAACTCGCAGATTTGGAACTTCTGCTCCTGCCACATTTCCACCTTGCCAACCCGGCTCAGACGAAATGCCTACATCTTCCCCTTCAGCAACGGGGACGAGGCCCAGATGACTGTGCTTCCGCATGCTTAGCAGGAGCAGACAATAGGCTTTTTACAAACCGCCATGTGCACTGGGTCAGAGGGGCTCAGAATGCACCTAGGTCAGAAAGGGCCCTTTGCTCTCGGCCGTGCCCTCCATTGCTCTAGAGGTGGAAGGCACAAAGCACTGCCTCCATCCTTCAATGGGAGACAAGCCATCAACTGTCCTGCTTCCAGCTCTTAGGAAGCTGGGAAAGCACTCGCATTCCACAGTGCTCTTACAGCGTCCTGGGAACGTCTCATACAAAGGCAGCTGAACACCGTGTCTTTTCAGCCCTTAACTCACCAATCTGCAACATCTGCTTCTGCCGCATTTCCACCTTGCCAACCCGGCTCAGACGAAATGCCTCCATCTTCCCCTGAAGCAACTGTGCTGATTCCCAGATGATTGAGCATCCACATGCTTAGGAGGCGATCAACTGCATGCCTTTTGCCAACCACCATTTTACACTGCTTAGAGAGCGTCGGAAAGCAGCTATGTCAGAAAGGCCCCTTTGCTCTCAGCCATGCCCTCCATTGCTCTCGAGGTGGAAGGCACAAGGCACTGGTTCTGGATCCACCCCTCAATGGGAGACAAACCACATCTTGTCCTGCTTCCAGCTCTTTGGGAAGTGGAGAAAAAACTCCCTTTCCTCAGGGCTCTTACAGCGTCCTGGGAACATCTCATACAAAGGAGGCTGAACGCCGTTTCTTTTCAGCACTTCACTCGCCAGTCTGGGACATCTGCATCCTGCACGTTTCCACCTTGCCAACCCGGCTCAGACGAAATGCCTACATCTTCCCCTTGAGCAATGGGGATGAGGCCCATATGATTGTGGTTCCACATGCTGAGGAGGAGAGAGACAATAGGCTTTTAACTAACCACGAAGTGCAATGGTTGGGAGAGTGTCAGAAAGCACCAATGGCAGAAAGACCCCTTTACTCTCAGCCGTGCCCTCCATTGCTGTAGAGGTTGAAGGCACAAAGCACTGCCTCCATCCTTCAATGGGAGACAAGCCATAAACTGTCTTGCCTCCAGCTCTTTAGGAAGCTGACAAACAACTCGCTTTCCACAGGGCTGTTACAGCATACGAGGAAACTCTCATACAGAGGCAGCTCAAATGCCATTTCTTCCCAGTGCTTAACTGGCCGCTTTAGGACTTCCAGTTCTGCCACAGTTCCACCTTGCCATCCCGGCTCAGACGAAATGCCTACATCTTCCCCTTCATCAACGGGGACGAGGCACAGATGACTGTGCTTCGGCATGCTTAGCAGGAGCAGACAATAGGCTTTTTACAAACCGCCATTGTGCACTGGGTCAGAGAGGGTCAGAATGCACCTATGTCAGAAAGGGCCCTTTGCTCTCAGCCGTGCCCTCCATTGCTCTAGAGGTGGAAGGCACAAAGCACTGCCTCCATCCTTCAATGGGAGACAAGCCATAAACTGTCTTGCCTCCAGCTCTTATGGAAGCTGAGAAAGAACTCGCTTTCCACAGTCCTGTTACAGCAGACCGGGGAACTTCTCATACAAAGGCAGCTCAAATGGCCTTTCTTCCCAGCCCTTAACTCGCAGCTTTAGGACTTCTGCTTCTGCCGCAATTCCACCTTGCCAACTCGGCTCAGACGAAATGCCTACATCTTCCCCTCAAGCAACTGGGCTGAGTCCCAAATGATTGAGCGTCCACGTGCTTCGGAGGCGATAGACTGCACGCCATTTTCCAACCACCACTGGGCACTGCTGGAGAGAGTGTCGGAAAGCAGCTAGGTCAGAAAGACCCCTTTGCTCTCAGCCGTGCCCTTCATTGCTCTGGACGTGGAATGCACAATGCACTGGCTCCCCCCACCCCTCAAGGGGCGACAAGCCACAGACCATCTTCCTTCCATCTCTTTAGGAAGCTGAGAAAGAACTCGCTTTCAACAGTGCTCTTTCTGTGTCCTGGCAACATCTCATACAAAGGCAGCTGATATGCCATTTCTTTTCAGCGCTTAACTCGCAGATTTGGAACTTCTGCTCCTGCCACATTTCCACCTTGCCAACCCGGCTCAGACGAAATGCCTACATCTTCCCCTTCAGCAACGGGGACGAGGCCCAGATGACTGTGCTTCCGCATGCTTAGCAGGAGCAGACAATAGGCTTTTTACAAACCGCCATGTGCACTGGGTCAGAGGGGCTCAGAATGCACCTAGGTCAGAAAGGGCCCTTTGCTCTCGGCCGTGCCCTCCATTGCTCTAGAGGTGGAAGGCACAAAGCACTGCCTCCATCCTTCAATGGGAGACAAGCCATCAACTGTCCTGCTTCCAGCTCTTAGGAAGCTGGGAAAGCACTCGCATTCCACAGTGCTCTTACAGCGTCCTGGGAACGTCTCATACAAAGGCAGCTGAACACCGTGTCTTTTCAGCCCTTAACTCACCAATCTGCAACATCTGCTTCTGCCGCATTTCCACCTTGCCAACCCGGCTCAGACGAAATGCCTCCATCTTCCCCTGAAGCAACTGTGCTGATTCCCAGATGATTGAGCATCCACATGCTTAGGAGGCGATCAACTGCATGCCTTTTGCCAACCACCATTTTACACTGCTTAGAGAGCGTCGGAAAGCAGCTATGTCAGAAAGGCCCCTTTGCTCTCAGCCATGCCCTCCATTGCTCTCGAGGTGGAAGGCACAAGGCACTGGTTCTGGATCCACCCCTCAATGGGAGACAAACCACATCTTGTCCTGCTTCCAGCTCTTTGGGAAGTGGAGAAAAAACTCCCTTTCCTCAGGGCTCTTACAGCGTCCTGGGAACATCTCATACAAAGGAGGCTGAACGCCGTTTCTTTTCAGCACTTCACTCGCCAGTCTGGGACATCTGCATCCTGCACGTTTCCACCTTGCCAACCCGGCTCAGACGAAATGCCTACATCTTCCCCTTGAGCAATGGGGATGAGGCCCATATGATTGTGGTTCCACATGCTGAGGAGGAGAGAGACAATAGGCTTTTAACTAACCACGAAGTGCAATGGTTGGGAGAGTGTCAGAAAGCACCAATGGCAGAAAGACCCCTTTACTCTCAGCCGTGCCCTCCATTGCTGTAGAGGTTGAAGGCACAAAGCACTGCCTCCATCCTTCAATGGGAGACAAGCCATAAACTGTCTTGCCTCCAGCTCTTTAGGAAGCTGACAAACAACTCGCTTTCCACAGGGCTGTTACAGCATACGAGGAAACTCTCATACAGAGGCAGCTCAAATGCCATTTCTTCCCAGTGCTTAACTGGCCGCTTTAGGACTTCCAGTTCTGCCACAGTTCCACCTTGCCATCCCGGCTCAGACGAAATGCCTACATCTTCCCCTTCATCAACGGGGACGAGGCACAGATGACTGTGCTTCGGCATGCTTAGCAGGAGCAGACAATAGGCTTTTTACAAACCGCCATTGTGCACTGGGTCAGAGAGGGTCAGAATGCACCTATGTCAGAAAGGGCCCTTTGCTCTCAGCCGTGCCCTCCATTGCTCTAGAGGTGGAAGGCACAAAGCACTGCCTCCATCCTTCAATGGGAGACAAGCCATAAACTGTCTTGCCTCCAGCTCTTATGGAAGCTGAGAAAGAACTCGCTTTCCACAGTCCTGTTACAGCAGACCGGGGAACTTCTCATACAAAGGCAGCTCAAATGGCCTTTCTTCCCAGCCCTTAACTCGCAGCTTTAGGACTTCTGCTTCTGCCGCAATTCCACCTTGCCAACTCGGCTCAGACGAAATGCCTACATCTTCCCCTCAAGCAACTGGGCTGAGTCCCAAATGATTGAGCGTCCACGTGCTTCGGAGGCGATAGACTGCACGCCATTTTCCAACCACCACTGGGCACTGCTGGAGAGAGTGTCGGAAAGCAGCTAGGTCAGAAAGACCCCTTTGCTCTCAGCCGTGCCCTTCATTGCTCTGGACGTGGAATGCACAATGCACTGGCTCCCCCCACCCCTCAAGGGGCGACAAGCCACAGACCATCTTCCTTCCATCTCTTTAGGAAGCTGAGAAAGAACTCGCTTTCAACAGTGCTCTTTCTGTGTCCTGGCAACATCTCATACAAAGGCAGCTGATATGCCATTTCTTTTCAGCGCTTAACTCGCAGATTTGGAACTTCTGCTCCTGCCACATTTCCACCTTGCCAACCCGGCTCAGACGAAATGCCTACATCTTCCCCTTCAGCAACGGGGACGAGGCCCAGATGACTGTGCTTCCGCATGCTTAGCAGGAGCAGACAATAGGCTTTTTACAAACCGCCATGTGCACTGGGTCAGAGGGGCTCAGAATGCACCTAGGTCAGAAAGGGCCCTTTGCTCTCGGCCGTGCCCTCCATTGCTCTAGAGGTGGAAGGCACAAAGCACTGCCTCCATCCTTCAATGGGAGACAAGCCATCAACTGTCCTGCTTCCAGCTCTTAGGAAGCTGGGAAAGCACTCGCATTCCACAGTGCTCTTACAGCGTCCTGGGAACGTCTCATACAAAGGCAGCTGAACACCGTGTCTTTTCAGCCCTTAACTCACCAATCTGCAACATCTGCTTCTGCCGCATTTCCACCTTGCCAACCCGGCTCAGACGAAATGCCTCCATCTTCCCCTGAAGCAACTGTGCTGATTCCCAGATGATTGAGCATCCACATGCTTAGGAGGCGATCAACTGCATGCCTTTTGCCAACCACCATTTTACACTGCTTAGAGAGCGTCGGAAAGCAGCTATGTCAGAAAGGCCCCTTTGCTCTCAGCCATGCCCTCCATTGCTCTCGAGGTGGAAGGCACAAGGCACTGGTTCTGGATCCACCCCTCAATGGGAGACAAACCACATCTTGTCCTGCTTCCAGCTCTTTGGGAAGTGGAGAAAAAACTCCCTTTCCTCAGGGCTCTTACAGCGTCCTGGGAACATCTCATACAAAGGAGGCTGAACGCCGTTTCTTTTCAGCACTTCACTCGCCAGTCTGGGACATCTGCATCCTGCACGTTTCCACCTTGCCAACCCGGCTCAGACGAAATGCCTACATCTTCCCCTTGAGCAATGGGGATGAGGCCCATATGATTGTGGTTCCACATGCTGAGGAGGAGAGAGACAATAGGCTTTTAACTAACCACGAAGTGCAATGGTTGGGAGAGTGTCAGAAAGCACCAATGGCAGAAAGACCCCTTTACTCTCAGCCGTGCCCTCCATTGCTGTAGAGGTTGAAGGCACAAAGCACTGCCTCCATCCTTCAATGGGAGACAAGCCATAAACTGTCTTGCCTCCAGCTCTTTAGGAAGCTGACAAACAACTCGCTTTCCACAGGGCTGTTACAGCATACGAGGAAACTCTCATACAGAGGCAGCTCAAATGCCATTTCTTCCCAGTGCTTAACTGGCCGCTTTAGGACTTCCGCTTCTGCCACAGTTCCACCTTGCCATCCCGGCTCAGACGAAATGCCTACATCTTCCCCTTCATCAACGGGGACGAGGCACAGATGACTGTGCTTCGGCATGCTTAGCAGGAGCAGACAATAGGCTTTTTACAAACCGCCATTGTGCACTGGGTCAGAGAGGGTCAGAATGCACCTATGTCAGAAAGGGCCCTTTGCTCTCAGCCGTGCCCTCCATTGCTCTAGAGGTGGAAGGCACAAAGCACTGCCTCCATCCTTCAATGGGAGACAAGCCATAAACTGTCTTGCCTCCAGCTCTTATGGAAGCTGAGAAAGAACTCGCTTTCCACAGTCCTGTTACAGCAGACCGGGGAACTTCTCATACAAAGGCAGCTCAAATGGCCTTTCTTCCCAGCCCTTAACTCGCAGCTTTAGGACTTCTGCTTCTGCCGCAATTCCACCTTGCCAAGCCGGCTCAGACGAAATGCCTACATCTTCCCCTGAAGCAACTGGGCTGAGTCCCAAATGATTGAGCGTCCACGTGCTTCGGAGGCGATAGACTGCACGCCTTTTTCCAACCACCACTGGGCACTGCTGGAGAGAGTGTCGGAAAGCAGCTAGGTCAGAAAGACCCCTTTGCTCTCAGCCGTGCCCTTCATTGCTCTGGACGTGGAATGCACAATGCACTGGCTCCCCCCACCCCTCAAGGGGCGACAAGCCACAGACCATCTTCCTTCCATCTCTTTAGGAAGCTGAGAAAGAACTCGCTTTCAACAGTGCTCTTTCTGTGTCCTGGCAACATCTCATACAAAGGCAGCTGATATGCCATTTCTTTTCAGCGCTTAACTCGCAGATTTGGAACTTCTGCTCCTGCCACATTTCCACCTTGCCAACCCGGCTCAGACGAAATGCCTACATCTTCCCCTTCAGCAACGGGGACGAGGCCCAGATGACTGTGCTTCCGCATGCTTAGCAGGAGCAGACAATAGGCTTTTTACAAACCGCCATGTGCACTGGGTCAGAGGGGCTCAGAATGCACCTAGGTCAGAAAGGGCCCTTTGCTCTCGGCCGTGCCCTCCATTGCTCTAGAGGTGGAAGGCACAAAGCACTGCCTCCATCCTTCAATGGGAGACAAGCCATCAACTGTCCTGCTTCCAGCTCTTAGGAAGCTGGGAAAGCACTCGCATTCCACAGTGCTCTTACAGCGTCCTGGGAACGTCTCATACAAAGGCAGCTGAACACCGTGTCTTTTCAGCCCTTAACTCACCAATCTGCAACATCTGCTTCTGCCGCATTTCCACCTTGCCAAGCCGGCTCAGACGAAATGCCTCCATCTTCCCCTGAAGCAACTGTGCTGATTCCCAGATGATTGAGCATCCACATGCTTAGGAGGCGATCAACTGCATGCCTTTTGCCAACCACCATTTTACACTGCTTAGAGAGCGTCGGAAAGCAGCTATGTCAGAAAGGCCCCTTTGCTCTCAGCCATGCCCTCCATTGCTCTCGAGGTGGAAGGCACAAGGCACTGGTTCTGGATCCACCCCTCAATGGGAGACAAACCACATCTTGTCCTGCTTCCAGCTCTTTAGGAAGTGGAGAAAAAACTCCCTTTCCACAGGGCTCTTACAGCGTCCTGGGAACATGTCATACAAAGGAGGCTGAACGCCGCTTCTTTTCAGCACTTCACTCGCCAGTCTGGGACATCTGCATCCTGCACGTTTCCACCTTGCCAACCCGGCTCAGACGAAATGCCTACATCTTCCCCTTGAGCAATGGGGATGAGGCCCATATGATTGTGGTTCCACATGCTGAGGAGGAGAGAGGCAATAGGCTTTTAACTAACCACGAAGTGCAATGGTTGGGAGAGTGTCAGAAAGCACCAATGGCAGAAAGACCCCTTTACTCTCAGCCGCGCCCTCCATTGCTGTAGAGGTGGAAGGCACAAAGCACTGCCTCCATCCTTCAATGGGAGACAAGCCATAAACTGTCTTGCCTCCAGCTCTTTAGGAAGCTGACAAACAACTCGCTTTCCACAGTGCTGTTACAGCATACGAGGAAACTCTCATACAGAGGCAGCTCAAATGCCATTTCTTCCCAGTGCTTAACTGGCCGCTTTAGGACTTCCGCTTCTGCCACAGTTCCACCTTGCCAACCCGGCTCAGACGAAATGCCTACATCTTCCCCTTCAGCAACGCGGACGAGGCCCAGATGACTGTGCTTCGGCATGCTTAGCAGGAGCAGACAATAGGCTTTTTACAAACCGCCATTGTGCACTGGGTCAGAGAGGGTCAGAATGCACCAATGTCAGAAAGGGCCCTTTGCTCTCAGCCGTGCCCTCCATTGCTCTAGAGGTGGAAGGCACAAAGCACTGCCTCCATCCTTCAATGGGAGACAAGCCATAAACTGTCTTGCCTCCAGCTCTTTAGGAAGCTGACAAACAACTCGCTTTCCACAGTCCTGTTACAGCAGACCGGGGAACTTCTCATACAAAGCCAGCTCAAATGGCCTTTCTTCCCAGCCCTCAACTCGCACCTTTAGGACTTCTGCTTCTGCCGCAATTCCACCTTGCCAAGCCGGCTCAGACGAAATGCCTACATCTTCCCCTGAAGCAACTGGGCTGAGTCCCAAATGATTGAGCGTCCACGTGCTTAGGAGGCGATAGACTGCACGCCATTTTCCAACCACCACTGGGCACTGCTGGAGAGAGTGTCGGAAAGCAGCTAGGTCAGAAAGACCCCTTTGCTCTCAGCCGTGCCCTTCATTGCTCTGGACGTGGAATGCACAATGCACTGGCTCCCCCCACCCCTCAAGGGGCGACAAGCCACAGACCATCTTCCTTCCATCTCTTTAGGAAGCTGAGAAAGAACTCGCTTTCAACAGTGCTCTTTCTGTGTCCTGGCAAAATCTCATACAAAGGCAGCAGATATGCCATTTCTTTTCAGCGCTTAACTCGCAGATTTGGAACTTCTGCTCCTGCCACATTTCCACCTTGCCAACCCGGCTCAGACGAAATGCCTACATCTTCCCCTTCAGCAACGGGGACGAGGCCCAGATGACTGTGCTTCCGCATGCTTAGCAGGAGCAGACAATAGGCTTTTTACAAACCGCCATTGTGCACTGGGTCAGAGGGGGTCAGAATGCACCTAGGTCAGAAAGGGCCCTTTGCTCTCAGCCGTGCCCTCCATTGCTCTAGAGGTGGAAGGCACAAAGCACTGCCTCCATCCTTCAATGGGAGACAAGCCATCAACTGTCCTGCTTCCAGCTCTTTAGGAAGCTGGGAAAGCACTCGCATTCCACAGTGCTCTTACAGCGTCCTGGGAACGTCTCATACAAAGGCAGCTGAACACCGTGTCTTTTCAGCCCTTAACTCACCAATCTGCAACATCTGCTTCTGCCGCATTTCCACCTTGCCAACCCGGCTCAGACGAAATGCCTCCATCTTCCCCTGAAGCAACTGTGCTGATTCCCAGATGATTGAGCATCCACATGCTTAGGAGGCGATCAACTGCATGCCTTTTGCCAACCACCATTTTACACTGCTTAGAGAGCGTCGGAAACCAGCTATGTCAGAAAGGCCCCTTTGCTCTCAGCCATGCCCTCCATTGCTCTCGAGGTGGAAGGCACAAGGCACTGGTTCTGGATCCACCCCTCAATGGGAGACAAACCACATCTTGTCCTGCTTCCAGCTCTTTGGGAAGTGGAGAAAAAACTCCCTTTCCACAGGGCTCTTACAGCGTCCTGGGAACATCTCATACAAAGGAGGCTGAACGCCGTTTCTTTTCAGCACTTCACTCGCCAGTCTGGGACATCTGCATCCTGCACGTTTCCACCTTGCCAACCCGGCTCAGACGAAATGCCTACATCTTCCCCTTGAGCAATGGGGATGAGGCCCATATGATTGTGGTTCCACATGCTGAGGAGGAGAGAGACAATAGGCTTTTAACTAACCACGAAGTGCAATGGTTGGGAGAGTGTCAGAAAGCACCAATGGCAGAAAGACCCCTTTACTCTCAGCCGCGCCCTCCATTGCTGTAGAGGTTGAAGGCACAAAGCACTGCCTCCATCCTTCAATGGGAGACAAGCCATAAACTGTCTTGCCTCCAGCTCTTTAGGAAGCTGACAAACAACTCGCTTTCCACAGGGCTGTTACAGCATACGAGGAAACTCTCATACAGAGGCAGCTCAAATGCCATTTCTTCCCAGTGCTTAACTGGCCGCTTTAGGACTTCCGCTTCTGCCACAGTTCCACCTTGCCATCCGGCTCAGACGAAATGCCTACATCTTCCCCTTCAGCAACGGGGACGAGGCCCAGATGACTGTGCTTCGGCATGCTTAGCAGGAGCAGACAATAGGCTTTTTACAAACCGCCATTGTGCACTGGGTCAGAGAGGGTCAGAATGCACCTATGTCAGAAAGGGCCCTTTGCTCTCAGCCGTGCCCTCCATTGCTCTAGAGGTGGAAGGCACAAAGCACTGCCTCCATCCTTCAATGGGAGACAAGCCATAAACTGTCTTGCCTCCAGCTCTTTAGGAAGCTGACAAACAACTCGCTTTCCACAGTCCTGTTACAGCAGACCGGGGAACTTCTCATACAAAGGCAGCTCAAATGGCCTTTCTTCCCAGCCCTTAACTCGCAGCTTTAGGACTTCTGCTTCTGCCGCAATTCCACCTTGCCAACCCGGCTCAGACGAAATGCCTACATCTTCCCCTGAAGCAACTGGGCTGAGTCCCAAATGATTGAGCGTCCACGTGCTTCGGAGGCGATAGACTGCACGCCTTTTTCCAACCACCACTGGGCACTGCTGGAGAGAGTGTCGGAAAGCAGCTAGGTCAGAAAGACCCCTTTGCTCTCAGCCGTGCCCTTCATTGCTCTGGACGTGGAATGCACAATGCACTGGCTCCCCCCACACCTCAAGGGGCGACAAGCCACAGACCATCTTCCTTCCATCTCTTTAGGAAGCTGAGAAAGAACTCGCTTTCAACAGTGCTCTTTCTGTGTCCTGGCAACATCTCATACAAAGGCAGCTGATATGCCATTTCTTTTCAGCGCTTAACTCGCAGATTTGGAACTTCTGCTCCTGCCACATTACCACCTTGCCAACCCGGCTCAGACGAAATGCCTACATCTTCCCCTTCAGCAACGGGGACGAGGCCCAGATGACTGTGCTTCCGCATGCTTAGCAGGAGCAGACAATAGGCTTTTTACAAACCGCCATTGTGCACTGGGTCAGAGAGGGTCAGAATGCACCTAGGTCAGAAAGGGCCCTTTGCTCTCAGCCGTGCCCTCCATTGCTCTAGAGGTGGAAGGCACAAAGCACTGCCTCCATCCTTCAATGGGAGACAAGCCATCAACTGTCCTGCTTCCAGCTCTTTAGGAAGCTGGGAAAGCACTCGCATTCCACAGTGCTCTTACAGCGTCCTGGGAACGTCTCATACAAAGGCAGCTGAACACCGTGTCTTTTCAGCCCTTAACTCACCAATCTGCAACATCTGCTTCTGCCGCATTTCCACCTTGCCAAGCCGGCTCAGACGAAATGCCTCCATCTTCCCCTGAAGCAACTGTGCTGATTCCCAGATGATTGAGCATCCACATGCTTAGGAGGCGATCAACTGCATGCCTTTTGCCAACCACCATTTTACACTGCTTAGAGAGCGTCGGAAAGCAGCTATGTCAGAAAGGCCCCTTTGCTCTCAGCCATGCCCTCCATTGCTCTCGAGGTGGAAGGCACAAGGCACTGGTTCTGGATCCACCCCTCAATGGGAGACAAACCACATCTTGTCCTGCTTCCAGCTCTTTAGGAAGTGGAGAAAAAACTCCCTTTCCACAGGGCTCTTACAGCGTCCTGGGAACATGTCATACAAAGGAGGCTGAACGCCGCTTCTTTTCAGCACTTCACTCGCCAGTCTGGGACATCTGCATCCTGCACGTTTCCACCTTGCCAACCCGGCTCAGACGAAATGCCTACATCTTCCCCTTGAGCAATGGGGATGAGGCCCATATGATTGTGGTTCCACATGCTGAGGAGGAGAGAGGCAATAGGCTTTTAACTAACCACGAAGTGCAATGGTTGGGAGAGTGTCAGAAAGCACCAATGGCAGAAAGACCCCTTTACTCTCAGCCGCACCCTCCATTGCTGTAGAGGTGGAAGGCACAAAGCACTGCCTCCATCCTTCAATGGGAGACAAGCCATAAACTGTCTTGCCTCCAGCTCTTTAGGAAGCTGACAAACAACTCGCTTTCCACAGGGCTGTTACAGCATACGAGGAAACTCTCATACAGAGGCAGCTCAAATGCCATTTCTTCCCAGTGCTTAACTGGGCGCTTTAGGACTTCCGCTTCTGCCACAGTTCCACCTTGCCAACCCGGCTCAGACGAAATGCCTACATCTTCCCCTTCAGCAACGCGGACGAGGCCCAGATGACTGTGCTTCGGCTTGCTTAGCAGGAGCAGACAATAGGCTTTTTACAAACCGCCATTGTGCACTGGGTCAGAGAGGGTCAGAATGCACCAATGTCAGAAAGGGCCCTTTGCTCTCAGGCGTGCCCTCCATTGCTGTAGAGGTGGAAGGCACAAAGCACTGCCTCCATCCTTCAATGGGAGACAAGCCATAAACTGTCTTTCCTCCAGCTCTTTAGGAAGCTGACAAACAACTCGCTTTCCACAGGGCTGTTACAGCATATGAGGAAACTCTCATACAGAGGCAGCTCAAATGCCATTTCTTCCCTGTGCTTAACTGGCCTCTTTAGGACTTCCGCTTCTGCCACAGTTCCACCTTGCCAACCCGGCTCAGACGAAATGCCTACATCTTCCCCTTCAGCAACGGGGGCGAGGCCCACAGGATTGTGCTTCCACATGCTTAGCAGGAGCAGACAATAGGCTTTTTACAAACCGCCATTGTGCACTGGGTCAGAGGGGGTCAGAATGCACCTATGTCAGAAAGGGCCTTTGCTCTCAGCCGTGCCCTCCATTGCTCTAGAGGTGGAAGGCACAAAGCACTGCCTCCATCCTTCAATGGGAGACAAGCCATAAACTGTCTTGCCTCCAGCTCTTTAGGAAGCTGACAAACAACTCGCTTTCCACAGTCCTGTTACAGCAGACCGGGGAACTTCTCATACAAAGCCAGCTCAAATGGCCTTTCTTCCCAGCCCTTAACTCGCAGCTTTAGGACTTCTGCTTCTGCTGCAATTCCACCTTGCCAACCCGGCTCAGACGAAATGCCTACATCTTCCCCTGAAGCAACTGGGCTGAGTCCCAAATGATTGAGCGTCCACGTGCTTCGGAGGCGATAGACTGCACGCCATTTTCCAACCACTACTGGGCACTGCTGGAGAGAGTGTCGGAAAGCAGCTAGGTCAGAAAGACCCCTTTGCTCTCAGCCGTGCCCTTCATTGCTCTGGACGTGGAATGCACAATGCACTGGCTCCCCCCACCCCTCAAGGGGCGACAAGCCACAGACCATCTTCCTTCCATCTCTTTAGGAAGCTGAGAAAGAACTCGCTTTCAACAGTGCTCTTTCTGTGTCCTGGCAACATCTCATACAAAGGCAGCTGATATGCCATTTCTTTTCAGCGCTTAACTCGCAGATTTGGAACTTCTGTTCCTGCCACATTTCCACCTTGCCAACCCGGCTCAGACGAAATGCCTACATCTTCCCCTTCAGCAACGGGGACGAGGCCCAGATGACTGTGCTTCCGCATGCTTAGCAGGAGCAGACAATAGGCTTTTTACAAACCGCCATTGTGCACTGGGTCAGAGAGGGTCAGAATGCACCTAGGTCAGAAAGGGCCCTTTGCTCTCAGCCGTGCCCTCCATTGCTCTAGAGGTGGAAGGCACAAAGCACTGCCTCCATCCTTCAATGGGAGACAAGCCATCAACTGTCCTGCTTCCAGCTCTTTAGGAAGCTGGGAAAGCACTCGCATTCCACAGTGCTCTTACAGCGTCCTGGGAACGT
Organism: Equus caballus; assembly: GCF_041296265.1. NCBI lineage: Eukaryota > Metazoa > Chordata > Mammalia > Perissodactyla > Equidae > Equus > Equus caballus. The sequence continues at coordinate 35,488,909 of NC_091691.1, forward strand.
CTCATACAAAGGCAGCTGAACACCGTGTCTTTTCAGCCCTTAACTCACGAATCTGCAACATCTGCTTCTGCCGCATTTCCACCTTGCCAACCCGGCTCAGACGAAATGCCTCCATCTTCCCCTGAAGCAACTGTGCTGATTCCCAGATGATTGAGCATCCACATGCTTAGGAGGCGATCAACTGCATGCCTTTTGCCAACCACCATTTTACACTGCTTAGAGAGCGTCGGAAAGCAGCTATGTCAGAAAGGCCCCTTTGCTCTCAGCCATGCCCTCCATTGCTCTCGAGGTGGAAGGCACAAGGCACTGGTTCTGGATCCACCCCTCAATGGGAGACAAACCACATCTTGTCCTGCTTCCAGCTCTTTAGGAAGTGGAGAAAAAACTCCCTTTCCACAGGGCTCTTACAGCGTCCTGGGAACATGTCATACAAAGGAGGCTGAACGCCGCTTCTTTTCAGCACTTCACTCGCCAGTCTGGGACATCTGCATCCTGCACGTTTCCACCTTGCCAACCCGGCTCAGACGAAATGCCTACATCTTCCCCTTGAGCAATGGGGATGAGGCCCATATGATTGTGGTTCCACATGCTGAGGAGGAGAGAGACAATAGGCTTTTAACTAACCACGAAGTGCAATGGTTGGGAGAGTGTCAGAAAGCACCAATGGCAGAAAGACCCCTTTACTCTCAGCCGCGCCCTCCATTGCTGTAGAGGTGGAAGGCACAAAGCACTGCCTCCATCCTTCAATGGGAGACAAGCCATAAACTGTCTTGCCTCCAGCTCTTTAGGAAGCTGACAAACAACTCGCTTTCCACAGTGCTGTTACAGCATACGAGGAAACTCTCATACAGAGGCAGCTCAAATGCCATTTCTTCCCAGTGCTTAACTGGGCGCTTTAGGACTTCCGCTTCTGCCACAGTTCCACCTTGCCAACCCGGCTCAGACGAAATGCCTACATCTTCCCCTTCAGCAACGCGGACGAGGCCCAGATGACTGTGCTTCGGCATGCTTAGCAGGAGCAGACAATAGGCTTTTTACAAACCGCCATTGTGCACTGGGTCAGAGAGGGTCAGAATGCACCAATGTCAGAAAGGGCCCTTTGCTCTCAGCCGTGCCCTCCATTGCTCTAGAGGTGGAAGGCACAAAGCACTGCCTCCATCCTTCAATGGGAGACAAGCCATAAACTGTCTTGCCTCCAGCTCTTTAGGAAGCTGACAAACAACTCGCTTTCCACAGTCCTGTTACAGCAGACCGGGGAACTTCTCATACAAAGCCAGCTCAAATGGCCTTTCTTCCCAGCCCTCAACTCGCACCTTTAGGACTTCTGCTTCTGCCGCAATTCCACCTTGCCAAGCCGGCTCAGACGAAATGCCTACATCTTCCCCTGAAGCAACTGGGCTGAGTCCCAAATGATTGAGCGTCCACGTGCTTAGGAGGCGATAGACTGCACGCCTTTTTCCAACCACCACTGGGCACTGCTGGAGAGAGTGTCGGAAAGCAGCTAGGTCAGAAAGACCCCTTTGCTCTCAGCCGTGCCCTTCATTGCTCTGGACGTGGAATGCACAATGCACTGGCTCCCCCCACCCCTCAAGGGGCGACAAGCCACAGACCATCTTCCTTCCATCTCTTTAGGAAGCTGAGAAAGAACTCGCTTTCAACAGTGCTCTTTCTGTGTCCTGGCAACATCTCATACAAAGGCAGCTGATATGCCATTTCTTTTCAGCGCTTAACTCGCAGATTTGGAACTTCTGCTCCTGCCACATTTCCACCTTGCCAACCCGGCTCAGACGAAATGCCTACATCTTCCCCTTCAGCAACGGGGACGAGGCCCAGATGACTGTGCTTCCGCATGCTTAGCAGGAGCAGACAATAGGCTTTTTACAAACCGCCATTGTGCACTGGGTCAGAGGGGGTCAGAATGCACCTAGGTCAGAAAGGGCCCTTTGCTCTCAGCCGTGCCCTCCATTGCTCTAGAGGTGGAAGGCACAAAGCACTGCCTCCGTCCTTCAATGGGAGACAAGCCATAAACTGTCTTGCCTCCAGCTCTTTAGGAAGCTGACAAACAACTCGCTTTCCACAGTCCTGTTACAGCAGACCGGGGAACTTCTCATACAAAGGCAGCTCAAATGGCCTTTCTTCCCAGCCCTTAACTCGCAGCTTTAGGACTTCTGCTTCTGCCGCAATTCCACCTTGCCAACCCGGCTCAGACGAAATGCCTACATCTTCCCCTGAAGCAACTGGGCTGAGTCCCAAATGATTGAGCGTCCACGTGCTTCGGAGGCGATAGACTGCACGCCTTTTTCCAACCACCACTGGGCACTGCTGGAGAGAGTGTCGGAAAGCAGCTAGGTCAGAAAGACCCCTTTGCTCTCAGCCGTGCCCTTCATTGCTCTGGACGTGGAATGCACAATGCACTGGCTCCCCCCACCCCTCAAGGGGCGACAAGCCACAGACCATCTTCCTTCCATCTCTTTAGGAAGCTGAGAAAGAACTCGCTTTCAACAGTGCTCTTTCTGTGTCCTGGCAACATCTCATACAAAGGCAGCTGATATGCCATTTCTTTTCAGCGCTTAACTCGCAGATTTGGAACTTCTGCTCCTGCCACATTACCACCGTGCCAACCCGGCTCAGACGAAATGCCTACATCTTCCCCTTCAGCAACGGGGACGAGGCCCAGATGACTGTGCTTCCGCATGCTTAGCAGGAGCAGACAATAGGCTTTTTACAAACCGCCATTGTGCACTGGGTCAGAGAGGGTCAGAATGCACCTAGGTCAGAAAGGGCCCTTTGCTCTCAGCCGTGCCCTCCATTGCTCTAGAGGTGGAAGGCACAAAGCACTGCCTCCATCCTTCAATGGGAGACAAGCCATCAACTGTCCTGCTTCCAGCTCTTTAGGAAGCTGGGAAAGCACTCGCATTCCACAGTGCTCTTACAGCGTCCTGGGAACGTCTCATACAAAGGCAGCTGAACACCGTGTCTTTTCAGCCCTTAACTCACCAATCTGCAACATCTGCTTCTGCCGCATTTCCACCTTGCCAACCCGGCTCAGACGAAATGCCTCCATCTTCCCCTGAAGCAACTGTGCTGATTCCCAGATGATTGAGCATCCACATGCTTAGGAGGCGATCAACTGCATGCCTTTTGCCAACCACCATTTTACACTGCTTAGAGAGCGTCGGAAACCAGCTATGTCAGAAAGGCCCCTTTGCTCTCAGCCATGCCCTCCATTGCTCTCGAGGTGGAAGGCACAAGGCACTGGTTCTGGATCCACCCCTCAATGGGAGACAAACCACATCTTGTCCTGCTTCCAGCTCTTTAGGAAGTGGAGAAAAAACTCCCTTTCCACAGGGCTCTTACAGCGTCCTGGGAACATGTCATACAAAGGAGGCTGAACGCCGCTTCTTTTCAGCACTTCACTCGCCAGTCTGGGACATCTGCATCCTGCACGTTTCCACCTTGCCAACCCGGCTCAGACGAAATGCCTACATCTTCCCCTTGAGCAATGGGGATGAGGCCCATATGATTGTGGTTCCACATGCTGAGGAGGAGAGAGGCAATAGGCTTTTAACTAACCACGAAGTGCAATGGTTGGGAGAGTGTCAGAAAGCACCAATGGCAGAAAGACCCCTTTACTCTCAGCCGCACCCTCCATTGCTGTAGAGGTGGAAGGCACAAAGCACTGCCTCCATCCTTCAATGGGAGACAAGCCATAAACTGTCTTGCCTCCAGCTCTTTAGGAAGCTGACAAACAACTCGCTTTCCACAGGGCTGTTACAGCATACGAGGAAACTCTCATACAGAGGCAGCTCAAATGCCATTTCTTCCCAGTGCTTAACTGGGCGCTTTAGGACTTCCGCTTCTGCCACAGTTCCACCTTGCCAACCCGGCTCAGACGAAATGCCTACATCTTCCCCTTCAGCAACGCGGACGAGGCCCAGATGACTGTGCTTCGGCTTGCTTAGCAGGAGCAGACAATAGGCTTTTTACAAACCGCCATTGTGCACTGGGTCAGAGAGGGTCAGAATGCACCAATGTCAGAAAGGGCCCTTTGCTCTCAGCCGTGCCCTCCATTGCTGTAGAGGTGGAAGGCACAAAGCACTGCCTCCATCCTTCAATGGGAGACAAGCCATAAACTGTCTTTCCTCCAGCTCTTTAGGAAGCTGACAAACAACTCGCTTTCCACAGGGCTGTGACAGCATATGAGGAAACTCTCATACAGAGGCAGCTCAAATGCCATTTCTTCCCTGTGCTTAACTGGCCTCTTTAGGACTTCCGCTTCTGCCACAGTTCCACCTTGCCAACCCGGCTCAGACGAAATGCCTACATCTTCCCCTTCAGCAACGGGGGCGAGGCCCACAGGATTGTGCTTCCACATGCTTAGCAGGAGCAGACAATAGGCTTTTTACAAACCGCCATTGTGCACTGGGTCAGAGGGGGTCAGAATGCACCTATGTCAGAAAGGGCCTTTGCTCTCAGCCGTGCCCTCCATTGCTCTAGAGGTGGAAGGCACAAAGCACTGCCTCCATCCTTCAATGGGAGACAAGCCATAAACTGTCTTGCCTCCAGCTCTTTAGGAAGCTGACAAACAACTCGCTTTCCACAGTCCTGTTACAGCAGACCGGGGAACTTCTCATACAAAGGCAGCTCAAATGGCCTTTCTTCCCAGCCCTTAACTCGCAGCTTTAGGACTTCTGCTTCTGCTGCAATTCCACCTTGCCAACCCGGCTCAGACGAAATGCCTACATCTTCCCCTGAAGCAACTGGGCTGAGTCCCAAATGATTGAGCGTCCACGTGCTTCGGAGGCGATAGACTGCACGCCATTTTCCAACCACTACTGGGCACTGCTGGAGAGAGTGTCGGAAAGCAGCTAGGTCAGAAAGACCCCTTTGCTCTCAGCCGTGCCCTTCATTGCTCTGGACGTGGAATGCACAATGCACTGGCTCCCCCCACCCCTCAAGGGGCGACAAGCCACAGACCATCTTCCTTCCATCTCTTTAGGAAGCTGAGAAAGAACTCGCTTTCAACAGTGCTCTTTCTGTGTCCTGGCAACATCTCATACAAAGGCAGCTGATATGCCATTTCTTTTCAGCGCTTAACTCGCAGATTTGGAACTTCTGTTCCTGCCACATTTCCACCTTGCCAACCCGGCTCAGACGAAATGCCTACATCTTCCCCTTCAGCAACGGGGACGAGGCCCAGATGACTGTGCTTCCGCATGCTTAGCAGGAGCAGACAATAGGCTTTTTACAAACCGCCATTGTGCACTGGGTCAGAGAGGGTCAGAATGCACCTAGGTCAGAAAGGGCCCTTTGCTCTCAGCCGTGCCCTCCATTGCTCTAGAGGTGGAAGGCACAAAGCACTGCCTCCATCCTTCAATGGGAGACAAGCCATCAACTGTCCTGCTTCCGGCTCTTTAGGAAGCTGGGAAAGCACTCGCATTCCACAGTGCTCTTACAGCGTCCTGGGAACGTCTCATACAAAGGCAGCTGAACACCGTGTCTTTTCAGCCCTTAACTCACCAATCTGCAACATCTGCTTCTGCCGCATTTCCACCTTGCCAACCCGGCTCAGACGAAATGCCTCCATCTTCCCCTGAAGCAACTGTGCTGATTCCCAGATGATTGAGCATCCACATGCTTAGGAGGCGATCAACTGCATGCCTTTTGCCAACCACCATTTTACACTGCTTAGAGAGGGTCGGAAACCAGCTATGTCAGAAAGGCCCCTTTGCTCTCAGCCATGCCCTCCATTGCTCTCGAGGTGGAAGGCACAAGGCACTGGTTCTGGATCCACCCCTCAATGGGAGACAAACCACAACTTGTCCTGCTTCCAGCTCTTTAGGAAGTGGAGAAAATACTCCCTTTCCACAGGGCTCTTACAGCGTCCGGGGAACATCTCATACAAAGGAGGCTGAACGCCGTTTCTTTTCAGCACTTCACTCGCCAGTCTGGGACATCTGCATCCTGCACGTTTCCACATTGCCAACCCGGCTCAGACGAAATGCCTACATCTTCCCCTTGAGCAATGGGGATGAGGCCCATATGATTGTGGTTCCACATGCTGAGGAGGAGAGAGACAATAGGCTTTTAACTAACCACGAAGTGCAATGGTTGGGAGAGTGTCAGAAAGCACCAATGGCAGAAAGACCCCTTTACTCTCAGCCGCGCCCTCCATTGCTGTAGTGGTGGAAGGCACAAAGCACTGCCTCCATCCTTCAATGGGAGACAAGCCATAAACTGTCTTGCCTCCAGCTCTTTAGGAAGCTGACAAACAACTCGCTTTCCACAGTGCTGTTACAGCATACGAGGAAACTCTCATACAGAGGCAGCTCAAATGCCATTTCTTCCCAGTGCTTAACTGGCCGCTTTAGGACTTCCGCTTCTGCCACAGTTCCACCTTGCCAACCCGGCTCAGACGAAATGCCTACATCTTCCCCTTCAGCAACGCGGACGAGGCCCAGATGACTGTGCTTCGGCATGCTTAGCAGGAGCAGACAATAGGCTTTTTACAAACCGCCATTGTGCACTGGGTCAGAGAGGGTCAGAATGCACCTATGTCAGAAAGGGCCCTTTGCTCTCAGCCGTGCCCTCCATTGCTCTAGAGGTGGAAGGCACAAAGCACTGCCTCCATCCTTCAATGGGAGACAAGCCATAAACTGTCTTGCCTCCAGCTCTTTAGGAAGCTGACAAACAACTCGCTTTCCACAGTCCTGTTACAGCAGACCGGGGAACTTCTCATACAAAGCCAGCTCAAATGGCCTTTCTTCCCAGCCCTCAACTCGCAGCTTTAGGACTTCTGCTTCTGCCGCAATTCCACCTTGCCAAGCCGGCTCAGACGAAATGCCTACATCTTCCCCTGAAGCAACTGGGCTGAGTCCCAAATGATTGAGCGTCCACGTGCTTCGGAGGCGATAGACTGCACGCCTTTTTCCAACCACCACTGGGCACTGCTGGAGAGAGTGTCGGAAAGCAGCTAGGTCAGAAAGACCCCTTTGCTCTCAGCCGTGCCCTTCATTGCTCTGGACGTGGAATGCACAATGCACTGGCTCCCCCCACCCCTCAAGGGGCGACAAGCCACAGACCATCTTCCTTCCATCTCTTTAGGAAGCTGAGAAAGAACTCGCTTTCAACAGTGCTCTTTCTGTGTCCTGGCAACATCTCATACATAGGCAGCTGATATGCCATTTCTTTTCAGCGCTTCACTCGCAGATTTGGAACTTCTGCTCCTGCCACATTTCCACCTTGCCAACCCGGCTCAGACGAAATGCCTACATCTTCCCCTTCAGCAACGGGGACGAGGCCCAGATGACTGTGATTCCGCATGCTTAGCAGGAGCAGACAATAGGCTTTTTACAAACCGCCATTGTGCACTGGGTCAGAGAGGGTCAGAATGCACCTAGGTCAGAAAGGGCCCTTTGCTCTCGGCCGTGCCCTCCATTGCTCTAGAGGTGGAAGGCACAAAGCACTGCCTCCATCCTTCAATGGGAGACAAGCCATCAACTGTCCTGCTTCCAGCTCTTTAGGAAGCTGGGAAAGCACTCGCATTCCACAGTGCTCTTACAGCGTCCTGGGAACGTCTCATACAAAGGCAGCTGAACACCGTGTCTTTTCAGCCCTTAACTCACCAATCTGCAACATCTGCTTCTGCCGCATTTCCACCTTGCCAACCCGGCTCAGACGAAATGCCTCCATCTTCCCCTGAAGCAACTGTGCTGATTCCCAGATGATTGAGCATCCACATGCTTAGGAGGCGATCAACTGCATGCCTTTTGCCAACCACCATTTTACACTGCTTAGAGAGCGTCGGAAAGCAGCTATGTCAGAAAGGCCCCTTTGCTCTCAGCCATGCCCTCCATTGCTCTCGAGGTGGAAGGCACAAGGCACTGGTTCTGGATCCACCCCTCAATGGGAGACAAACCACATCTTGTCCTGCTTCCAGCTCTTTAGGAAGTGGAGAAAAAACTCCCTTTCCACAGGGCTCTTACAGCGTCCTGGGAACATGTCATACAAAGGAGGCTGAACGCCGCTTCTTTTCAGCACTTCACTCGCCAGTCTGGGACATCTGCATCCTGCACGTTTCCACCTTGCCAACCCGGCTCAGACGAAATGCCTACATCTTCCCCTTGAGCAATGGGGATGAGGCCCATATGATTGTGGTTCCACATGCTGAGGAGGAGAGAGACAATAGGCTTTTAACTAACCACGAAGTGCAATGGTTGGGAGAGTGTCAGAAAGCACCAATGGCAGAAAGACCCCTTTACTCTCAGCCGCGCCCTCCATTGCTGTAGAGGTGGAAGGCACAAAGCACTGCCTCCATCCTTCAATGGGAGACAAGCCATAAACTGTCTTGCCTCCAGCTCTTTAGGAAGCTGACAAACAACTCGCTTTCCACAGTGCTGTTACAGCATACGAGGAAACTCTCATACAGAGGCAGCTCAAATGCCATTTCTTCCCAGTGCTTAACTGGCCGCTTTAGGACTTCCGCTTCTGCCACAGTTCCACCTTGCCAACCCGGCTCAGACGAAATGCCTACATCTTCCCCTTCAGCAACGCGGACGAGGCCCAGATGACTGTGCTTCGGCATGCTTAGCAGGAGCAGACAATAGGCTTTTTACAAACCGCCATTGTGCACTGGGTCAGAGAGGGTCAGAATGCACCAATGTCAGAAAGGGCCCTTTGCTCTCAGCCGTGCCCTCCATTGCTCTAGAGGTGGAAGGCACAAAGCACTGCCTCCATCCTTCAATGGGAGACAAGCCATAAACTGTCTTGCCTCCAGCTCTTTAGGAAGCTGACAAACAACTCGCTTTCCACAGTCCTGTTACAGCAGACCGGGGAACTTCTCATACAAAGCCAGCTCAAATGGCCTTTCTTCCCAGCCCTCAACTCGCAGCTTTAGGACTTCTGCTTCTGCCGCAATTCCACCTTGCCAAGCCGGCTCAGACGAAATGCCTACATCTTCCCCTGAAGCAACTGGGCTGAGTCCCAAATGATTGAGCGTCCACGTGCTTCGGAGGCGATAGACTGCACGCCTTTTTCCAACCACCACTGGGCACTGCTGGAGAGAGTGTCGGAAAGCAGCTAGGTCAGAAAGACCCCTTTGCTCTCAGCCGTGCCCTTCATTGCTCTGGACGTGGAATGCACAATGCACTGGCTCCCCCCACACCTCAAGGGGCGACAAGCCACAGACCATCTTCCTTCCATCTCTTTAGGAAGCTGAGAAAGAACTCGCTTTCAACAGTGCTCTTTCTGTGTCCTGGCAACATCTCATACAAAGGCAGCTGATATGCCATTTCTTTTCAGCGCTTAACTCGCAGATTTGGAACTTCTGCTCCTGCCACATTTCCACCTTGCCAACCCGGCTCAGACGAAATGCCTACATCTTCCCCTTCAGCAACGGGGACGAGGCCCAGATGACTGTGATTCCGCATGCTTAGCAGGAGCAGACAATAGGCTTTTTACAAACCGCCATTGTGCACTGGGTCAGAGAGGGTCAGAATGCACCTAGGTCAGAAAGGGCCCTTTGCTCTCGGCCGTGCCCTCCATTGCTCTAGAGGTGGAAGGCACAAAGCACTGCCTCCATCCTTCAATGGGAGACAAGCCATCAACTGTCCTGCTTCCAGCTCTTTAGGAAGCTGGGAAAGCACTCGCATTCCACAGTGCTCTTACAGCGTCCTGGGAACGTCTCATACAAAGGCAGCTGAACACCGTGTCTTTTCAGCCCTTAACTCACCAATCTGCAACATCTGCTTCTGCCGCATTTCCACCTTGCCAACCCGGCTCAGACGAAATGCCTCCATCTTCCCCTGAAGCAACTGTGCTGATTCCCAGATGATTGAGCATCCACATGCTTAGGAGGCGATCAACTGCATGCCTTTTGCCAACCACCATTTTACACTGCTTAGAGAGCGTCGGAAAGCAGCTATGTCAGAAAGGCCCCTTTGCTCTCAGCCATGCCCTCCATTGCTCTCGAGGTGGAAGGCACAAGGCACTGGTTCTGGATCCACCCCTCAATGGGAGACAAACCACATCTTGTCCTGCTTCCAGCTCTTTAGGAAGTGGAGAAAAAACTCCCTTTCCACAGGGCTCTTACAGCGTCCTGGGAACATGTCATACAAAGGAGGCTGAACGCCGCTTCTTTTCAGCACTTCACTCGCCAGTCTGGGACATCTGCATCCTGCACGTTTCCACCTTGCCAACCCGGCTCAGACGAAATGCCTACATCTTCCCCTTGAGCAATGGGGATGAGGCCCATATGATTGTGGTTCCACATGCTGAGGAGGAGAGAGGCAATAAGCTTTTAACTAACCACGAAGTGCAATGGTTGGGAGAGTGTCAGAAAGCACCAATGGCAGAAAGACCCCTTTACTCTCAGCCGCGCCCTCCATTGCTGTAGAGGTGGAAGGCACAAAGCACTGCCTCCATCCTTCAATGGGAGACAAGCCATAAACTGTCTTGCCTCCAGCTCTTTAGGAAGCTGACAAACAACTCGCTTTCCACAGTGCTGTTACAGCATACGAGGAAACTCTCATACAGAGGCAGCTCAAATGCCATTTCTTCCCAGTGCTTAACTGGCCGCTTTAGGACTTCCGCTTCTGCCACAGTTCCACCTTGCCAACCCGGCTCAGGCGAAATGCCTACATCTTCCCCTTCAGCAACGCGGACGAGGCCCAGATGACTGTGCTTCGGCATGCTTAGCAGGAGCAGACAATAGGCTTTTTACAAACCGCCATTGTGCACTGGGTCAGAGAGGGTCAGAATGCACCGATGTCAGAAAGGGCCCTTTGCTCTCAGCCGTGCCCTCCATTGCTCTAGAGGTGGAAGGCACAAAGCACTGCCTCCATCCTTCAATGGGAGACAAGCCATAAACTGTCTTGCCTCCAGCTCTTTAGGAAGCTGACAAACAACTCGCTTTCCACAGTCCTGTTACAGCAGACCGGGGAACTTCTCATACAAAGCCAGCTCAAATGGCCTTTCTTCCCAGCCCTCAACTCGCAGCTTTAGGACTTCTGCTTCTGCCGCAATTCCACCTTGCCAAGCCGGCTCAGACGAAATGCCTACATCTTCCCCTGAAGCAACTGGGCTGAGTCCCAAATGATTGAGCGTCCACGTGCTTCGGAGGCGATAGACTGCACGCCTTTTTCCAACCACCACTGGGCACTGCTGGAGAGAGTGTCGGAAAGCAGCTAGGTCAGAAAGACCCCTTTGCTCTCAGCCGTGCCCTTCATTGCTCTGGACGTGGAATGCACAATGCACTGGCTCCCCCCACCCCTCAAGGGGCGACAAGCCACAGACCATCTTCCTTCCATCTCTTTAGGAAGCTGAGAAAGAACTCGCTTTCAACAGTGCTCTTTCTGTGTCCTGGCAACATCTCATACAAAGGCAGCTGATATGCCATTTCTTTTCAGCGCTTAACTCGCAGATTTGGAACTTCTGCTCCTGCCACATTTCCACCTTGCCAACCCGGCTCAGACGAAATGCCTACATCTTCCCCTTCAGCAACGGGGACGAGGCCCAGATGACTGTGATTCCGCATGCTTAGCAGGAGCAGACAATAGGCTTTTTACAAACCGCCATTGTGCACTGGGTCAGAGAGGGTCAGAATGCACCTAGGTCAGAAAGGGCCCTTTGCTCTCGGCCGTGCCCTCCATTGCTCTAGAGGTGGAAGGCACAAAGCACTGCCTCCATCCTTCAATGGGAGACAAGCCATCAACTGTCCTGCTTCCAGCTCTTTAGGAAGCTGGGAAAGCACTCGCATTCCACAGTGCTCTTACAGCGTCCTGGGAACGTCTCATACAAAGGCAGCTGAACACCGTGTCTTTTCAGCCCTTAACTCACCAATCTGCAACATCTGCTTCTGCCGCATTTCCACCTTGCCAACCCGGCTCAGACGAAATGCCTCCATCTTCCCCTGAAGCAACTGTGCTGATTCCCAGATGATTGAGCATCCACATGCTTAGGAGGCGATCAACTGCATGCCTTTTGCCAACCACCATTTTACACTGCTTAGAGAGCGTCGGAAAGCAGCTATGTCAGAAAGGCCCCTTTGCTCTCAGCCATGCCCTCCATTGCTCTCGAGGTGGAAGGCACAAGGCACTGGTTCTGGATCCACCCCTCAATGGGAGACAAACCACATCTTGTCCTGCTTCCAGCTCTTTAGGAAGTGGAGAAAAAACTCCCTTTCCACAGGGCTCTTACAGCGTCCTGGGAACATGTCATACAAAGGAGGCTGAACGCCGCTTCTTTTCAGCACTTCACTCGCCAGTCTGGGACATCTGCATCCTGCACGTTTCCACCTTGCCAACCCGGCTCAGACGAAATGCCTACATCTTCCCCTTGAGCAATGGGGATGAGGCCCATATGATTGTGGTTCCACATGCTGAGGAGGAGAGAGACAATAGGCTTTTAACTAACCACGAAGTGCAATGGTTGGGAGAGTGTCAGAAAGCACCAATGGCAGAAAGACCCCTTTACTCTCAGCCGCGCCCTCCATTGCTGTAGAGGTGGAAGGCACAAAGCACTGCCTCCATCCTTCAATGGGAGACAAGCCATAAACTGTCTTGCCTCCAGCTCTTTAGGAAGCTGACAAACAACTCGCTTTCCACAGGGCTGTTACAGCATACGAGGAAACTCTCATACAGAGGCAGCTCAAATGCCATTTCTTCCAGTGCTTAACTGGCCTCATTGGGACTTCCGCTTCTGCCAAAGTTCCACCTTGCCAACCCGGATCAGAGGAAATGCCTACATCTTCCCCTTCAGCAACGGGGACGAGGTCCAGATGACTGTGCTTCCGCATGCTTAGCAGGAGCAGACAATAGGCTTTTTACAAACCGCCATTGTGCACTGGGTCAGAGGGGGTCAGAATGCACCTATGTCAGAAGGGGCCCTTTGCTCTCAGCCGTGCCCTCCATTGCTCTAGAGGTGGAAGGCACAAAGCACTGCCTCCATCCTTCAATGGGAGACAAGCCATAAACTGTCTTGCCTCCAGCTCTTTAGGAAGCTGACAAACAACTCGCTTTCCACAGTCCTGTTACAGCAGACCGGGGAACTTCTCATACAAAGGCAGCTCAAATGGCCTTTCTTCCCAGCCCTTAACTCGCAGCTTTAGGACTTCTGCTTCTGCTGCAATTCCACCTTGCCAAGCCGGCTCAGACGAAATGCCTACATCTTCCCCTGAAGCAACTGGGCTGAGTCCCAAATGATTGAGCGTCCACGTGCGTCAGAGGCGATAGACTGCACGCCTTTTTCCAACCACCACTGGGCACTGCTGGAGAGAGTGTCGGAAAGCAGCTAGGTCAGAAAGACCCCTTTGCTCTCAGCCGTGCCCTTCATTGCTCTGGACGTGGAATGCACAAGGCACTGGCTCCCCCCACCCCTCAAGGGGCGACAAGCCACAGACCATCTTCCTTCCATCTCTTTAGGAAGCTGAGAAAGAACTCGCTTTCAACAGTGCTCTTTCTGTGTCCTGGCAACATCTCATACAAAGGCAGCTGATATGCCATTTCTTTTCAGCGCTTAACTCGCAGATTTGGAACTTCTGCTCCTGCCACATTTCCACCTTGCCAACCCGGCTCAGACGAAATGCCTACATCTTCCCCTTCAGCAACGGGGACGAGGCCCAGATGACTGTGCTTCCGCATGCTTAGCAGGAGCAGACAATAGGCTTTTTACAAACCGCCATTGTGCACTGGGTCAGAGGGGGTCAGAATGCACCTAGGTCAGAAAGGGCCCTTTGCTCTCAGCCGTGCCCTCCATTGCTCTAGAGGTGGAAGGCACAAAGCACTGCCTCCATCCTTCAATGGGAGACAAGCCATCAACTGTCCTGCTTCCAGCTCTTTAGGAAGCTGGGAAAGCACTCGCATTCCACAGTGCTCTTACAGCGTCCTGGGAACGTCTCATACAAAGGCAGCTGAACACCGTGTCTTTTCAGCCCTTAACTCACCAATCTGCAACATCTGCTTCTGCCGCATTTCCACCTTGCCAACCCGGCTCAGACGAAATGCCTCCATCTTCCCCTGAAGCAACTGTGCTGATTCCCAGATGATTGAGCATCCACATGCTTAGGAGGCGATCAACTGCATGCCTTTTGCCAACCACCATTTTACACTGCTTAGAGAGCGTCGGAAACCAGCTATGTCAGAAAGGCCCCTTTGCTCTCAGCCATGCCCTCCATTGCTCTCGAGGTGGAAGGAACAAGGCACTGGTTCTGGATCCACCCCTCAATGGGAGACAAACCACATCTTGTCCTGCTTCCAGCTCTTTAGGAAGTGGAGAAAAAACTCCCTTTCCACAGGGCTCTTACAGCGTCCTGGGAACATGTCATACAAAGGAGGCTGAACGACGCTTCTTTTCAGCACTTCACTCGCCAGTCTGGGACATCTGCATCCTGCACGTTTCCACCTTGCCAACCCGGCTCAGACGAAATGCCTACATCTTCCCCTTGAGCAATGGGGATGAGGCCCATATGATTGTGGTTCCACATGCTGAGGAGGAGAGAGACAATAGGCTTTTAACTAACCACGAAGTGCAATGGTTGGGAGAGTGTCAGAAAGCACCAATGGCAGAAAGACCCCTTTACTCTCAGCCGCGCCCTCCATTGCTGTAGAGGTTGAAGGCACAAAGCACTGCCTCCATCCTTCAATGGGAGACAAGCCATAAACTGTCTTGCCTCCAGCTCTTTAGGAAGCTGACAAACAACTCGCTTTCCACAGTGCTGTTACAGCATACGAGGAAACTCTCATACAGAGGCAGCTCAAATGCCATTTCTTACCAGTGCTTAACTGGCCGCTTTAGGACTTTCGCTTCTGCCACAGTTCCACCTTGCCAACCCGGCTCAGACGAAATGCCTACATCTTCCCCTTCAGCAACGCGGACGAGGCCCAGATGACTGTGCTTCCGCATGCTTAGCAGGAGCAGACAATAGGCTTTTTACAAACCGCCATTGTGCACTGGGTCAGAGAGGGTCAGAATGCACCAATGTCAGAAAGGGCCCTTTGCTCTCAGCCGTGCCCTCCATTGCTCTAGAGGTGGAAGGCACAAAGCACTGCCTCCATCCTTCAATGGGAGACAAGCCATAAACTGTCTTCCCTCCAGCTCTTTAGGAAGCTGACAAACAACTCGCTTTCCACAGTCCTGTTACAGCAGACCGGGGAACTTCTCATACAAAGCCAGCTCAAATGGCCTTTCTTCCCAGCCCTCAACTCGCAGCTTTAGGACTTCTGCTTCTGCCGCAATTCCACCTTGCCAAGCCGGCTCAGACGAAATGCCTACATCTTCCCCTGAAGCAACTGGGCTGAGTCCCAAATGATTGAGCGTCCACGTGCTTCGGAGGCGATAGACTGCACGCCTTTTTCCAACCACCACTGGGCACTGCTGGAGAGAGTGTCGGAAAGCAGCTAGGTCAGAAAGACCCCTTTGCTCTCAGCCGTGCCCTTCATTGCTCTGGACGTGGAATGCACAATGCACTGGCTCCCCCCACCCCTCAAGGGGCGACAAGCCACAGACCATCTTCCTTCCATCTCTTTAGGAAGCTGAGAAAGAACTCGCTTTCAACAGTGCTCTTTCTGTGTCCTGGCAACATCTCATACAAAGGCAGCTGATATGCCATTTCTTTTCAGCGCTTAACTCGCAGATTTGGAACTTCTGCTCCTGCCACATTTCCACCTTGCCAACCCGGCTCAGACGAAATGCCTACATCTTCCCCTTCAGCAACGGGGACGAGGCCCAGATGACTGTGCTTCCGCATGCTTAGCAGGAGCAGACAATAGGCTTTTTACAAACCGCCATTGTGCACTGGGTCAGAGGGGGTCAGAATGCACCTAGGTCAGAAAGGGCCCTTTGCTCTCAGCCGTGCCCTCCATTGCTCTAGAGGTGGAAGGCACAAAGCACTGCCTCCATCCTTCAATGGGAGACAAGCCATCAACTGTCCTGCTTCCAGCTCTTTAGGAAGCTGGGAAAGCACTCGCATTCCACAGTGCTCTTACAGCGTCCTGGGAACGTCTCATACAAAGGCAGCTGAACACCGTGTCTTTTCAGCCCTTAACTCACCAATCTGCAACATCTGCTTCTGCCGCATTTCCACCTTGCCAACCCGGCTCAGACGAAATGCCTCCATCTTCCCCTGAAGCAACTGTGCTGATTCCCAGATGATTGAGCATCCACATGCTTAGGAGGCGATCAACTGCATGCCTTTTGCCAACCACCATTTTACACTGCTTAGAGAGCGTCGGAAAGCAGCTATGTCAGAAAGGCCCCTTTGGTCTCAGCCATGCCCTCCATTGCTCTCGAGGTGGAAGGCACAAGGCACTGGTTCTGGATCCACCCCTCAATGGGAGACAAACCACATCTTGTCCTGCTTCCAGCTCTTTGGGAAGTGGAGAAAAAACTCCCTTTCCTCAGGGCTCTTACAGCGTCCTGGGAACATCTCATACAAAGGAGGCTGAACGCCGTTTCTTTTCAGCACTTCACTCGCCAGTCTGGGACATCTGCATCCTGCACGTTTCCACCTTGCCAACCCGGCTCAGACGAAATGCCTACATCTTCCCCTTGAGCAATGGGGATGAGGCCCATATGATTGTGGTTCCACATGCTGAGGAGGAGAGAGACAATAGGCTTTTAACTAACCACGAAGTGCAATGGTTGGGAGAGTGTCAGAAAGCACCAATGGCAGAAAGACCCCTTTACTCTCAGCCGCGCCCTCCATTGCTGTAGAGGCTGAAGGCACAAAGCACTGCCTCCATCCTTCAATGGGAGACAAGCCATAAACTGTCTTGCCTCCAGCTCTTTAGGAAGCTGACAAACAACTCGCTTTCCACAGGGCTGTTACAGCATACGAGGAAACTCTCATACAGAGGCAGCTCAAATGCCACTTCTTCCCAGTGCTTAACTGGCCGCTTTAGGACTTCCGCTTCTGCCACAGTTCCACCTTGCCAACCCGGATCAGAGGAAATGCCTACATCTTCCCCTTCAGCAACGGGGACGAGGTCCAGATGACTGTGCTTCCGCATGCTTAGCAGGAGCAGACAATAGGCTTTTTACAAACCGCCATTGTGCACTGGGTCAGAGGGGGTCAGAATGCACCTATGTCAGAAAGGGCCCTTTGCTCTCAGCCGTGCCCTCCATTGCTCTAGAGGTGGAAGGCACAAAGCACTGCCTCCATCCTTCAATGGGAGACAAGCCATAAACTGTCTTGCCTCCAGCTCTTTAGGAAGCTGACAAACAACTCGCTTTCCACAGTCCTGTTACAGCAGACCGGGGAACTTCTCATACAAAGGCAGCTCAAATGGCCTTTCTTCCCAGCCCTTAACTCGCAGCTTTAGGACTTCTGCTTCTGCTGCAATTCCACCTTGCCAACCCGGCTCAGACGAAATGCCTACATCTTCCCCTGAAGCAACTGGGCTGAGTCCCAAATGATTGAGCGTCCACGTGCTTCGGAGGCGATAGACTGCACGCCTTTTTCCAACCACCACTGGGCACTGCTGGAGAGAGTGTCGGAAAGCAGCTAGGTCAGAAAGACCCCTTTGCTCTCAGCCGTGCCCTTCATTGCTCTGGACGTGGAATGCACAATGCACTGGCTCCCCCCACCCCTCAAGGGGCGACTAGCCACAGACCATCTTCCTTCCATCTCTTTAGGAAGCTGAGAAAGAACTCGCTTTCAACAGTGCTCTTTCTGTGTCCTGGCAACATCTCATACAAAGGCAGCTGATATGCCATTTCTTTTCAGCGCTTAACTCGCAGATTTGGAACTTCTGTTCCTGCCACATTTCCACCTTGCCAACCCGGCTCAGACGAAATGCCTACATCTTCCCCTTCAGCAACGGGGACGAGGCCCAGATGACTGTGCTTCCGCATGCTTAGTAGGAGCAGACAATAGGCTTTTTACAAACCGCCATTGTGCACTGGGTCAGAGAGGGTCAGAATGCACCTAGGTCAGAAAGGGCCCTTTGCTCTCAGCCGTGCCCTCCATTGCTCTAGAGGTGGAAGGCACAAAGCACTGCCTCCATCCTTCAATGGGAGACAAGCCATCAACTGTCCTGCTTCCAGCTCTTTAGGAAGCTGGGAAAGCACTCGCATTCCACAGTGCTCTTACAGCGTCCTGGGAACGTCTCATACAAAGGCAGCTGAACACCGTGTCTTTTCAGCCCTTAACTCACCAATCTGCAACATCTGCTTCTGCCGCATTTCCACCTTGCCAACCCGGCTCAGACGAAATGCCTCCATCTTCCCCTGAAGCAACTGTGCTGATTCCCAGATGATTGAGCATCCACATGCTTAGGAGGCGATCAACTGCATGCCTTTTGCCAACCACCATTTTACACTGCTTAGAGAGCGTCGGAAAGCAGCTATGTCAGAAAGGCCCCTTTGCTCTCAGCCATGCCCTCCATTGCTCTCGAGGTGGAAGGCACAAGGCACTGGTTCTGGATCCACCCCTCAATGGGAGACAAACCACATCTTGTCCTGCTTCCAGCTCTTTGGGAAGTGGAGAAAAAACTCCCTTTCCTCAGGGCTCTTACAGCGTCCTGGGAACATCTCATACAAAGGAGGCTAACGCCGCTTCTTTTCAGCACTTCACTCGCCAGTCTGGGACATCTGCATCCTGCACGTTTCCACCTTGCCAACCCGGCTCACACGAAATGCCTACATCTTCCCCTTGAGCAATGGGGATGAGGCCCATATGATTGTGGTTCCACATGCTGAGGAGGAGAGAGACAATAGGCTTTTAACTAACCACGAAGTGCAATGGTTGGGAGAGTGTCAGAAAGCACCAATGGCAGAAAGACCCCTTTACTCTCAGCCGCGCCCTCCATTGCTGTAGAGGTTGAAGGCACAAAGCACTGCCTCCATCCTTCAATGGGAGACAAGCCATAAACTGTCTTGCCTCCAGCTCTTTAGGAAGCTGACAAACAACTCGCTTTCCACAGGGCTGTTACAGCATACGAGGAAACTCTCATACAGAGGCAGCTCAAATGCCATTTCTTCCCAGTGCTTAACTGGCCGCTTTAGGACTTCCGCTTCTGCCACAGTTCCACCTTGCCAACCCGGCTCAGGCGAAATGCCTACATCTTCCCCTTCAGCAACGGGGACGAGGTCCAGATGACTGTGCTTCCGCATGCTTAGCAGGAGCAGACAATAGGCTTTTTACAAACCGCCATTGTGCACTGGGTCAGAGGGGGTCAGAATGCACCTATGTCAGAAAGGGCCCTTTGCTCTCAGCCGTGCCCTCCATTGCTCTAGAGGTGGAAGGCACAAAGCACTGCCTCCATCCTTCAATGGGAGACAAGCCATAAACTGTCTTGCCTCCAGCTCTTTAGGAAGCTGACAAACAACTCGCTTTCCACAGTCCTGTTACAGCAGACCGGGGAACTTCTCATACAAAGGCAGCTCAAATGGCCTTTCTTCCCAGCCCTTAACTCGCAGCTTTAGGACTTCTGCTTCTGCTGCAATTCCACCTTGCCAACCCGGCTCAGACGAAATGCCTACATCTTCCCCTGAAGCAACTGGGCTGAGTCCCAAATGATTGAGCGTCCACGTGCTTCGGAGGCTATAGACTGCACGCCTTTTTCCAACCACCACTGGGCACTGCTGGAGAGAGTGTCGGAAAGCAGCTAGGTCAGAAAGACCCCTTTGCTCTCAGCCGTGCCCTTCATTGCTCTGGACGTGGAATGCACAATGCACTGGCTCCCCCCAACCCTCAAGGGGCGACAAGCCACAGACCATCTTCCTTCCATCTCTTTAGGAAGCTGAGAAAGAACTCGCTTTCAACAGTGCTCTTTCTGTGTCCTGGCAACATCTCATACAAAGGCAGCTGATATGCCATTTCTTTTCAGCGCTTAACTCGCAGATTTGGAACTTCTGCTCCTGCCACATTTCCACCTTGCCAACCCGGCTCAGACGAAATGCCTACATCTTCCCCTTCAGCAACGGGGACGAGGCCCAGATGACTGTGCTTCCGCATGCTTAGCAGGAGCAGACAATAAGCTTTTTACAAACCGCCATTGTGCACTGGGTCAGAGAGGGTCAGAATGCACCTAGGTCAGAAAGGGCCCTTTGCTCTCAGAGGTGCCCTCCATTGCTCTAGAGGTGCAAGGCACAAAGCACTGCCTCCATCCTTCAATGGGAGACAAGCCATCAACTGTCCTGCTTCCAGCTCTTTAGGAAGCTGGGAAAGCACTCGCATTCCACAGTGCTCTTACAGCGTCCTGGGAACGTCTCATACAAAGGCAGCTGGACACCGTGTCTTTTCAGCCCTTAACTCACCAATCTGCAACATCTGCTTCTGCCGCATTTCCACCTTGCCAACCCGGCTCAGACGAAATGCCTCCATCTTCCCCTGAAGCAACTGTGCTGATTCCCAGATGATTGAGCATCCACATGCTTAGGAGGCGATCAACTGCATGCCTTTTGCCAACCACCATTTTACACTGCTTAGAGAGCGTCGGAAAGCAGCTATGTCAGAAAGGCCCCTTTGCTCTCAGCCATGCCCTCCATTGCTCTCGAGGTGGAAGGCACAAGGCACTGGTTCTGGATCCACCCCTCAATGGGAGACAAACCACATCTTGTCCTGCTTCCAGCTCTTTAGGAAGTGGAGAAAATACTTCCTTTCCACAGGGCTCTTACAGCGTCCTGGGAACATCTCATACAAAGGAGGCTGAACGCCATTTCTTTTCAGCACTTCACTCGCCAGTCTGGGACATCTGCATCCTGCACGTTTCCACCTTGCCAACCCGGCTCAGACGAAATGCCTACATCTTCCCCTTGAGCAATGGGGATGAGGCCCATATGATTGTGGTTCCACATGATGAGGAGGAGAGAGACAATAGGCTTTTAACTAACCACGAAGTGCAATGGTTGGGAGAGTGTCAGAAAGCACCAATGGCAGAAAGACCCCTTTACTCTCAGCAGCGCCCTCCATTGCTGTAGAGGTGGAAGGCACAAAGCACTGCCTCCATCCTTCAATGGGAGACAAGCCATAAACTGTCTTGCCTCCAGCTCTTTAGGAAGCTGACAAACAACTCGCTTTCCACAGGGCTGTTACAGCATACGAGGAAACTCTCATACAGAGGCAGCTCAAATGCCATTTCTTCCAGTGCTTAACTGGCCTCTTTAGGACTTCCGCTTCTGCCACAGTTCCACCTTGCCAACCCGGATCAGAGGAAATGCCTACATCTTCCCCTTCAGCAACGGGGACGAGGTCCAGATGACTGTGCTTCCGCATGCTTAGCAGGAGCAGACAATAGGCTTTTTACAAACCGCCATTGTGCACTGGGTCAGAGGGGGTCAGAATGCACCTATGTCAGAAAGGGCCCTTTGCTCTCAGCCGTGCCCTCCATTGCTCTAGAGGTGGAAGGCACAAAGCACTGCTTCCATCCTTCAATGGGAGACAAGCCATAAACTGTCTTGCCTCCAGCTCTTTAGGAAGCTGACAAACAACTCGCTTTCCACAGTCCTGTTACAGCAGACCGGGGAACTTCTCATACAAAGGCAGCTCAAATGGCCTTTCTTCCCAGCTCTTAACTCGCAGCTTTAGGACTTCTGCTTCTGCTGCAATTCCACCTTGCCAACCCGGCTCAGACGAAATGCCTACATCTTCCCCTGAAGCAACTGGGCTGAGTCCCAAATGATTGAGCGTCCACGTGCTTCGGAGGCGATAGACTGCACGCCATTTTCCAACCACTACTGGGCACTGCTGGAGAGAGTGTCGGAAAGCAGCTAGGTCAGAAAGACCCCTTTGCTCTCAGCCGTGCCCTTCATTGCTCTGGACGTGGAATGCACAATGCACTGGCTCCCCCCACCCCTCAAGGGGCGACAAGCCACAGACCATCTTCCTTCCATCTCTTTAGGAAGCTGAGAAAGAACTCGCTTTCAACAGTGCTCTTTCTGTGTCCTGGCAACATCTCATACAAAGGCAGCTGATATGCCATTTCTTTTCAGCGCTTAACTCGCAGATTTGGAACTTCTGCTCCTGCCACATTTCCACCTTGCCAACCCGGCTCAGACGAAATGCCTACATCTTCCCCTTCAGCAACGGGGACGAGGCCCAGATGACTGTGCTTCCGCATGCTTAGCAGGAGCAGACAATAGGCTTTTTACAAACCGCCATTGTGCACTGGGTCAGAGGGGGTCAGAATGCACCTAGGTCAGAAAGGGCCCTTTGCTCTCAGCCGTGCCCTCCATTGCTCTAGAGGTGGAAGGCACAAAGCACTGCCTCCATCCTTCAATGGGAGACAAGCCATCAACTGTCCTGCTTCCAGCTCTTTAGGAAGCTGGGAAAGCACTCGCATTCCACAGTGCTCTTACAGCGTCCTGGGAACGTCTCATACAAAGGCAGCTGAACACCGTGTCTTTTCAGCCCTTAACTCACCAATCTGCAACATCTGCTTCTGCCGCATTTCCACCTTGCCAACCCGGCTCAGACGAAATGCCTACATCTTCCCCTGAAGCAACTGTGCTGATTCCCAGATGATTGAGCATCCACATGCTTAGGAGGCGATCAACTGCATGCCTTTTGCCAACCACCATTTTACACTGCTTAGAGAGCGTCGGAAAGCAGCTATGTCAGAAAGGCCCCTTTGCTCTCAGCCATGCCCTCCATTGCTCTCGAGGTGGAAGGCACAAGGCACTGGTTCTGGATCCACCCCTCAATGGGAGACAAACCACATCTTGTCCTGCTTCCAGCTCTTTGGGAAGTGGAGAAAAAACTCCCTTTCCTCAGGGCTCTTACAGCGTCCTGGGAACATCTCATACAAAGGAGGCTGAACGCCGTTTCTTTTCAGCACTTCACTCGCCAGTCTGGGACATCTGCATCCTGCACGTTTCCACCTTGCCAACCCGGCTCAGACGAAATGCCTACATCTTCCCCTTGAGCAATGGGGATGAGGCCCATATGATTGTGGTTCCACATGCTGAGGAGGAGAGAGACAATAGGCTTTTAACTAACCACGAAGTGCAATGGTTGGGAGAGTGTCAGAAAGCACCAATGGCAGAAAGACCCCTTTACTCTCAGCCGCGCCCTCCATTGCTGTAGAGGTTGAAGGCACAAAGCACTGCCTCCATCCTTCAATGGGAGACAAGCCATAAACTGTCTTGCCTCCAGCTCTTTAGGAAGCTGACAAACAACTCGCTTTCCACAGGGCTGTTACAGCATACGAGGAAACTCTCATACAGAGGCAGCTCAAATGCCATTTCTTCCCAGTGCTTAACTGGCCGCTTTAGGACTTTTGCTTCTGCCACAGTTCCACCTTGCCAACCCGGCTCAGACGAAATGCCTACATCTTCCCCTTCATCAACGGGGACGAGGCCCACAGGATTGTGCTTCCACATGCTTAGCAGGAGCAGACAATAGGCTTTTTACAAACCGCCATTGTGCACTGGGTCAGAGAGGGTCAGAATGCACCTATGTCAGAAAGGGCCCTTTGCTCTCAGCCGTGCCCTCCATTGCTCTAGAGGTGGAAGGCACAAAGCACTGCCTCCATCCTTCAATGGGAGACAAGCCATAAACTGTCTTGCCTCCAGCTCTTTAGGAAGCTGACAAACAACTCGCTTTCCACAGTCCTGTTACAGCACACCGGGGAACTTCTCATACAAAGGCAGCTCAAATGGCCTTTCTGCCCAGCCCTCAACTCGCAGCTTTAGGACTTCTGCTTCTGCTGCAATTCCACCTTGCCAAGCCGGCTCAGACGAAATGCCTACATCTTCCCCTGAAGCAACTGGGCTGAGTCCCAAATGATTGAGTGTCCACGTGCTTAGGAGGCGATAGACTGCACGCCTTTTTCCAACCACCACTGGGCACTGCTGGAGAGAGTGTCGGAAAGCAGCTAGGTCAGAAAGACCCCTTTGCTCTCAGCCGTGCCCTTCATTGCTCTGGACGTGGAATGCACAATGCACTGGCTCCCCCCACCCCTCAAGGGGCGACAAGCCACAGACCATCTTCCTTCCATCTCTTTAGGAAGCTGAGAAAGAACTCGCTTTCAACAGTGCTCTTTCTGTGTCCTGGCAACATCTCATACAAAGGCAGCTGATATGCCATTTCTTTTCAGCGCTTAACTCGCAGATTTGGAACTTCTGCTCCTGCCACATTTCCACCTTGCCAACCCGGCTCAGACGAAATGCCTACATCTTCCCCTTCAGCAACGGGGACGAGGCCCAGATGACTGTGCTTCCGCATGCTTAGCAGGAGCAGACAATAGGCTTTTTACAAACCGCCATTGTGCACTGGGTCAGAGAGGGTCAGAATGCACCTAGGTCAGAAAGGGCCCTTTGCTCTCAGCCGTGCCCTCCATTGCTCTAGAGGTGGAAGGCACAAAGCACTGCCTCCATCCTTCAATGGGAGACAAGCCATCAACTGTCCTGCTTCCAGCTCTTTCGGAAGCTGGGAAAGCACTCACATTCCACAGTGCTCTTACAGCGTCCTGGGAAAGTCTCATACAAAGGCAGCTGAACACCGTGTCTTTTCAGCCCTTAACTCACCAATCTGCAACATCTGCTTCTGCCGCATTTCCACCTTGCCAACCCGGCTCAGACGAAATGCCTCCATCTTCCCCTGAAGCAACTGAGCTGATTCCCAGATGATTGAGCATCCACATGCTTAGGAGGCGATCAACTGCATGCCTTTTGCCAACCACCATTTTACACTGCTTAGAGAGCGTCGGAAAGCAGCTATGTCAGAAAGGCCCCTTTGCTCTCAGCCATGCCCTCCATTGCTCTCGAGGTGGAAGGCACAAGGCACTGGTTCTGGATCCACCCCTCAATGGGAGACAAACCACATCTTGTCCTGCTTCCAGCTCTTTGGGAAGTGGAGAAAAAACTCCCTTTCCTCAGGGCTCTTACAGCGTCCTGGGAACATCTCATACAAAGCAGGCTGAACGCCGTTTCTTTTCAGCACTTCACTCGCCAGTCTGGGACATCTGCATCCTGCACGTTTCCACCTTGCCAACCCGGCTCAGACGAAATGCCTACATCTTCCCCTTGAGCAATGGGGATGAGGCCCATATGATTGTGGTTCCACATGCTGAGGAGGAGAGAGACAATAGGCTTTTAACTAACCACGAAGTGCAATGGTTGGGAGAGTGTCAGAAAGCACCAATGGCAGAAAGACCCCTTTACTCTCAGCCGCGCCCTCCATTGCTGTAGAGGTTGAAGGCACAAAGCACTGCCTCCATCCTTCAATGGGAGACAAGCCATAAACTGTCTTGCCTCCAGCTCTTTAGGAAGCTGACAAACAACTCGCTTTCCACAGGGCTGTTACAGCATACGAGGAAACTCTCATACAGAGGCAGCTCAAATGCCATTTCTTCCCAGTGCTTAACTGGCTGCTTTAGGACTTTCGCTTCTGCCACAGTTCCACCTTGCCAACCCGGCTCAGACGAAATGCCTACATCTTCCCCTTCATCAACGGGGACGAGGCCCACAGGATTGTGCTTCCACATGCTTAGCAGGAGCAGACAATAGGCTTTTTACAAACCGCCCTTGTGCACTGGGTCAGAGAGGGTCAGAATGCACCTATGTCAGAAAGGGCCCTTTGCTCTCAGCCGTGCCCTCCATTGCTCTAGAGGTGGAAGGCACAAAGCACTGCCTCCATCCTTCAATGGGAGACAAGCCATAAACTGTCTTGCCTCCAGCTCTTTAGGAAGCTGACAAACAACTCGCTTTCCACAGTCCTGTTACAGCACACCGGGGAACTTCTCATACAAAGGCAGCTCAAATGGCCTTTCTGCCCAGCCCTCAACTCGCAGCTTTAGGACTTCTGCTTCTGCTGCAATTCCACCTTGCCAAGCCGGCTCAGACGAAATGCCTACATCTTCCCCTGAAGCAACTGGGCTGAGTCCCAAATGATTGAGCGTCCACGTGCTTAGGAGGCGATAGACTGCACGCCTTTTTCCAACCACCACTGGGCACTGCTGGAGAGAGTGTCGGAAAGCAGCTAGGTCAGAAAGACCCCTTTGCTCTCAGCCGTGCCCTTCATTGCTCTGGACGTGGAATGCACAATGCACTGGCTCCCCCCACCCCTCAAGGGGCGACAAGCCACAGACCATCTTCCTTCCATCTCTTTAGGAAGCTGAGAAAGAACTCGCTTTCAACAGTGCTCTTTCTGTGTCCTGGCAACATCTCATACAAAGGCAGCTGATATGCCATTTCTTTTCAGCGCTTAACTCGCAGATTTGGAACTTCTGCTCCTGCCACATTTCCACCTTGCCAACCCGGCTCAGACGAAATGCCTACATCTTCCCCTTCAGCAACGGGGACGAGGCCCAGATGACTGTGCTTCCGCATGCTTAGCAGGAGCAGACAATAGGCTTTTTACAAACCGCCATTGTGCACTGGGTCAGAGAGGGTCAGAAGGCACCTAGGTCAGAAAGGGCCCTTTGCTCTCAGCCGTGCCCTCCATTGCTCTAGAGGTGGAAGGCACAAAGCACTGCCTCCATCCTTCAATGGGAGACAAGCCATCAACTGTCCTGCTTCCAGCTCTTTCGGAAGCTGGGAAAGCACTCGCATTCCACAGTGCTCTTACAGCGTCCTGGGAACATCTCATACAAAGGCAGCTGGACACCGTGTCTTTTCAGCCCTTAACTCACCAATCTGCAACATCTGCTTCTGCCGCATTTCCACCTTGCCAACCCGGCTCAGACGAAATGCCTCCATCTTCCCCTGAAGCAACTGTGCTGATTCCCAGATGATTGAGCATCCACATGCTTAGGAGGCGATCAACTGCATGCCTTTTGCCAACCACCATTTTACACTGCTTAGAGAGCGTCGGAAAGCAGCTATGTCAGAAAGGCCCCTTTGCTCTCAGCCATGCCCTCCATTGCTCTCGAGGTGGAAGGCACAAGGCACTGGTTCTGGATCCACCCCTCAATGGGAGACAAACCACATCTTGTCCTGCTTCCAGCTCTTTAGGAAGTGGAGAAAATACTTCCTTTCCACAGGGCTCTTACAGCGTCCTGGGAACATCTCATACAAAGGAGGCTGAACGCCATTTCTTTTCAGCACTTCACTCGCCAGTCTGGGACATCTGCATCCTGCACGTTTCCACCTTGCCAACCCGGCTCAGACGAAATGCCTACATCTTCCCCTTGAGCAATGGGGATGAGGCCCATATGATTGTGGTTCCACATGATGAGGAGGAGAGAGACAATAGGCTTTTAACTAACCACGAAGTGCAATGGTTGGGAGAGTGTCAGAAAGCACCAATGGCAGAAAGACCCCTTTACTCTCAGCCGCGCCCTCCATTGCTGTAGAGGTGGAAGGCACAAAGCACTGCCTCCATCCTTCAATGGGAGACAAGCCATAAACTCTCTTGCCTCCAGCTCTTTAGGAAGCTGACAAACAACTCGCTTTCCACAGGGCTGTTACAGCATACGAGGAAACTCTCATACAGAGGCAGCTCAAATGCCATTTCTTCCAGTGCTTAACTGGCCTCATTAGGACTTCCGCTTCTGCCACAGTTCCACCTTGCCAACCCGGATCAGAGGAAATGCCTAGATCTTCCCCTTCAGCAACGGGGACGAGGTCCAGATGACTGTGCTTCCGCATGCTTAGCAGGAGCAGACAATAGGCTTTTTACAAACCGCCATTGTGCACTGGGTCAGAGGGGGTCAGAATGCACCTATGTCAGAAAGGGCCCTTTGCTCTCAGCCGTGCCCTCCATTGCTCTAGAGGTGGAAGGCACAAAGCACTGCCTCCATCCTTCAATGGGAGACAAGCCATAAACTGTCTTGCCTCCAGCTCTTTAGGAAGCTGACAAACAACTCGCTTTCCACAGTCCTGTTACAGCAGACCGGGGAACTTCTCATACAAAGCCAGCTCAAATGGCCTTTCTTCCCAGCCCTTAAGTCGCAGCTTTAGGACTTCTGCTTCTGCTGCAATTCCACCTTGCCAAGCCGGCTCAGACGAAATGCCTACATCTTCCCCTGAAGCAACTGGGCTGAGTCCCAAATGATTGAGCGTCCACGTTCTTCGGAGGCGATAGACTGCACGCCTTTTTCCAACCACCACTGGGCACTGCTGGAGAGAGTGTCGGAAAGCAGCTAGGTCAGAAAGACCCCTTTGCTCTCAGCCGTGCCCTTCATTGCTCTGGACGTGGAATGCACAATGCACTGGCTCCCCCCAACCCTCAAGGGGCGACAAGCCACAGACCATCTTCCTTCCATCTCTTTAGGAAGCTGAGAAAGAACTCGCTTTCAACAGTGCTCTTTCTGTGTCCTGGCAACATCTCATACAAAGGCAGCTGATATGCCATTTCTTTTCAGCGCTTAACTCGCAGATTTGGAACTTCTGCTCCTGCCACATTTCCACCTTGCCAACCCGGCTCAGACGAAATGCCTACATCTTCCCCTTCAGCAACGGGGACGAGGCCCAGATGACTGTGCTTCCGCATGCTTAGCAGGAGCAGACAATAGGCTTTTTACAAACCGCCATTGTGCACTGGGTCAGAGGGGGTCAGAATGCACCTAGGTCAGAAAGGGCCCTTTGCTCTCAGCCGTGCCCTCCATTGCTCTAGAGGTGGAAGGCACAAAGCACTGCCTCCATCCTTCAATGGGAGACAAGCCATCAACTGTCCTGCTTCCAGCTCTTTCGGAAGCTGGGAAAGCACTCGCATTCCACAGTGCTCTTACAGCGTCCTGGGAACGTCTCATACAAAGGCAGCTGGACACCGTGTCTTTTCAGCCCTTAACTCACCAATCTGCAACATCTGCTTCTGCCGCATTTCCACCTTGCCAACCCGGCTCAGACGAAATGCCTACATCTTCCCCTGAAGCAACTGTGCTGATTCCCAGATGATTGAGCATCCACATGCTTAGGAGGCGATCAACTGCATGCCTTTTGCCAACCACCATTTTACACTGCTTAGAGAGCGTCGGAAAGCAGCTATGTCAGAAAGGCCCCTTTGCTCTCAGCCATGCCCTCCATTGCTCTCGAGGTGGAAGGCACAAGGCACTGGTTCTGGATCCACCCCTCAATGGGAGACAAAGCACATCTTGTCCTGCTTCCAGCTCTTTGGGAAGTGGAGAAAAAACTCCCTTTCCTCAGGGCTCTTACAGCGTCCTGGGAACATCTCATACAAAGGAGGCTGAACGCCGTTTCTTTTCAGCACTTCACTCGCCAGTCTGGGACATCTGCATCCTGCACGTTTCCACCTTGCCAACCCGGCTCAGACGAAATACCTACATCTTCCCCTTGAGCAATGGGGATGAGGCCCATATGATTGTGGTTCCACATGCTGAGGAGGAGAGAGACAATAGGCTTTTAACTAACCACGAAGTGCAATGGTTGGGAGAGTGTCAGAAAGCACCAATGGCAGAAAGACCCCTTTACTCTCAGCCGCGCCCTCCATTGCTGTAGAGGTTGAAGGCACAAAGCACTGCCTCCATCCTTCAATGGGAGACAAGCCATAAACTGTCTTGCCTCCAGCTCTTTAGGAAGCTGACAAACAACTCGCTTTCCACAGGGCTGTTACAGCATACGAGGAAACTCTCATACAGAGGCAGCTCAAATGCCATTTCTTCCCAGTGCTTAACTGGCTGCTTTAGGACTTTCGCTTCTGCCACAGTTCCACCTTGCCAACCCGGCTCAGACGAAATGCCTACATCTTCCCCTTCATCAACGGGGACGAGGCCCACAGGATTGTGCTTCCAAATGCTTAGCAGGAGCAGACAATAGGCTTTTTACAAACCGCCATTGTGCACTGGGTCAGAGAGGGTCAGAATGCACCTATGTCAGAAAGGGCCCTTTGCTCTCAGCCGTGCCCTCCATTGCTCTAGAGGTGGAAGGCACAAAGCACTGCCTCCATCCTTCAATGGGAGACAAGCCATAAACTGTCTTGCCTCCAGCTCTTATGGAAGCTGACAAACAACTCGCTTTCCACAGTCCTGTTACAGCACACCGGGGAACTTCTCATACAAAGGCAGCTCAAATGGCCTTTCTGCCCAGCCCTCAACTCGCAGCTTTAGGACTTCTGCTTCTGCTGCAATTCCACCTTGCCAAGCCGGCTCAGACGAAATGCCTACATCTTCCCCTGAAGCAACTGGGCTGAGTCCCAAATGATTGAGCGTCCACGTGCTTAGGAGGCGATAGACTGCACGCCTTTTTCCAACCACCACTGGGCACTGCTGGAGAGAGTGTCGGAAAGCAGCTAGGTCAGAAAGACCCCTTTGCTCTCAGCCGTGCCCTTCATTGCTCTGGACGTGGAATGCACAATGCACTGGCTCCCCCCACCCCTCAAGGGGCGACAAGCCACAGACCATCTTCCTTCCATCTCTTTAGGAAGCTGAGAAAGAACTCGCTTTCAACAGTGCTCTTTCTGTGTCCTGGCAACATCTCATACAAAGGCAGCTGATATGCCATTTCTTTTCAGCGCTTAACTCGCAGATTTGGAACTTCTGCTCCTGCCACATTTCCACCTTGCCAACCCGGCTCAGACGAAATGCCTACATCTTCCCCTTCAGCAACGGGGACGAGGCCCAGATGACTGTGCTTCCGCATGCTTAGCAGGAGCAGACAATAGGCTTTTTACAAACCGCCATTGTGCACTGGGTCAGAGAGGGTCAGAATGCACCTAGGTCAGAAAGGGCCCTTTGCTCTCAGCCGTGCCCTCCATTGCTCTAGAGGTGGAAGGCACAAAGCACTGCCTCCATCCTTCAATGGGAGACAAGCCATCAACTGTCCTGCTTCCAGCTCTTTGGGAAGCTGGGAAAGCACTCGCATTCCACAGTGCTCTTACAGCGTCCTGGGAAAGTCTCATACAAAGGCAGCTGAACACCGTGTCTTTTCAGCCCTTAACTCACCAATCTGCAACATCTGCTTCTGCCGCATTTCCACCTTGCCAACCCGGCTCAGACGAAATGCCTCCATCTTCCCCTGAAGCAACTGAGCTGATTCCCAGATGATTGAGCATCCACATGCTTAGGAGGCGATCAACTGCATGCCTTTTGCCAACCACCATTTTACACTGCTTAGAGAGCGTCGGAAAGCAGCTATGTCAGAAAGGCCCCTTTGCTCTCAGCCATGCTTCCATTGCTCTCGAGGTGGAAGGCACAAGGCACTGGTTCTGGATCCACCCCTCAATGGGAGACAAACCACATCTTGTCCTGCTTCCAGCTCTTTGGGAAGTGGAGAAAAAACTCCCTTTCCTCAGGGCTCTTACAGCGTCCTGGGAACATCTCATACAAAGGAGGCTGAACGCCGTTTCTTTTCAGCACTTCACTCGCCAGTCTGGGACATCTGCATCCTGCACGTTTCCACCTTGCCAACCCGGCTCAGACGAAATGCCTACATCTTCCCCTTGAGCAATGGGGATGAGGCCCATATGATTGTGGTTCCACATGCTGAGGAGGAGAGAGACAATAGGCTTTTAACTAACCACGAAGTGCAATGGTTGGGAGAGTGTCAGAAAGCACCAATGGCAGAAAGACCCCTTTACTCTCAGCCGCGCCCTCCATTGCTGTAGAGGTTGAAGGCACAAAGCACTGCCTCCATCCTTCAATGGGAGACAAGCCATAAACTGTCTTGCCTCCAGCTCTTTAGGAAGCTGACAAACAACTCGCTTTCCACAGGGCTGTTACAGCATACGAGGAAACTCTCATACAGAGGCAGCTCAAATGCCATTTCTTCCCAGTGCTTAACTGGCCGCTTTAGGACTTTCGATTCTGCCACAGTTCCACCTTGCCAACCCGGCTCAGACGAAATGCCTACATCTTCCCCTTCATCAACGGGGACGAGGCCCACAGGATTGTGCTTCCACATGCTTAGCAGGAGCAGACAATAGGCTTTTTACAAACCGCCCTTGTGCACTGGGTCAGAGAGGGTCAGAATGCACCTATGTCAGAAAGGGCCCTTTGCTCTCAGCCGTGCCCTCCATTGCTCTAGAGGTGGAAGGCACAAAGCACTGCCTCCATCCTTCAATGGGAGACAAGCCATAAACTGTCTTGCCTCCAGCTCTTTAGGAAGCTGACAAACAACTCGCTTTCCACAGTCCTGTTACAGCACACCGGGGAACTTCTCATACAAAGGCAGCTCAAATGGCCTTTCTGCCCAGCCCTCAACTCGCAGCTTTAGGACTTCTGCTTCTGCTGCAATTCCACCTTGCCAAGCCGGCTCAGACGAAATGCCTACATCTTCCCCTGAAGCAACTGGGCTGAGTCCCAAATGATTGAGCGTCCACGTGCTTAGGAGGCGATAGACTGCACGCCTTTTTCCAACCACCACTGGGCACTGCTGGAGAGAGTGTCGGAAAGCAGCTAGGTCAGAAAGACCCCTTTGCTCTCAGCCGTGCCCTTCATTGCTCTGGACGTGGAATGCACAATGCACTGGCTCCCCCCACCCCTCAAGGGGCGACAAGCCACAGACCATCTTCCTTCCATCTCTTTAGGAAGCTGAGAAAGAACTCGCTTTCAACAGTGCTCTTTCTGTGTCCTGGCAACATCTCATACAAAGGCAGCTGATATGCCATTTCTTTTCAGCGCTTAACTCGCAGATTTGGAACTTCTGCTCCTGCCACATTTCCACCTTGCCAACCCGGCTCAGACGAAATGCCTACATCTTCCCCTTCAGCAACGGGGACGAGGCCCAGATGACTGTGCTTCCGCATGCTTAGCAGGAGCAGACAATAGGCTTTTTACAAACCGCCATTGTGCACTGGGTCAGAGAGGGTCAGAATGCACCTAGGTCAGAAAGGGCCCTTTGCTCTCAGCCGTGCCCTCCATTGCTCTAGAGGTGGAAGGCACAAAGCACTGCCTCCATCCTTCAATGGGAGACAAGCTATCAACTGTCCTGCTTCCAGCTCTTTGGGAAGCTGGGAAAGCACTCGCATTCCACAGTGCTCTTACAGCGTCCTGGGAAAGTCTCATACAAAGGCAGCTGAACACCGTGTCTTTTCAGCCCTTAACTCACCAATCTGCAACATCTGCTTCTGCCGCATTTCCACCTTGCCAACCCGGCTCAGACGAAATGCCTCCATCTTCCCCTGAAACAACTGAGCTGATTCCCAGATGATTGAGCATCCACATGCTTAGGAGGCGATCAACTGCATGCCTTTTGCCAACCACCATTTTACACTGCTTAGAGAGCGTCGGAAAGCAGCTATGTCAGAAAGGCCCCTTTGCTCTCAGCCATGCCCTCCATTGCTCTCGAGGTGGAAGGCACAAGGCACTGGTTCTGGATCCACCCCTCAATGGGAGACAAACCACATCTTGTCCTGCTTCCAGCTCTTTGGGAAGTGGAGAAAAAACTCCCTTTCCTCAGGGCTCTTACAGCGTCCTGGGAACATCTCATACAAAGGAGGCTGAACGCCGTTTCTTTTCAGCACTTCACTCGCCAGTCTGGGACATCTGCATCCTGCACGTTTCCACCTTGCCAACCCGGCTCAGACGAAATGCCTACATCTTCCCCTTGAGCAATGGGGATGAGGCCCATATGATTGTGGTTCCACATGATGAGGAGGAGAGAGACAATAGGCTTTTAACTAACCACGAAGTGCAATGGTTGGGAGAGTGTCAGAAAGCACCAATGGCAGAAAGACCCCTTTACTCTCAGCCGCGCCCACCATTGCTGTAGAGGTTGAAGGCACAAAGCACTGCCTCCATCCTTCAATGGGAGACAAGCCATAAACTGTCTTGCCTCCAGCTCTTTAGGAAGCTGACAAACAACTCGCTTTCCACAGGGCTGTTACAGCATACGAGGAAACTCTCATACAGAGGCAGCTCAAATGCCATTTCTTCCCAGTGCTTAACTGGCCGCTTTAGGACTTTCGCTTCTGCCACAGTTCCACCTTGCCAACCCGGCTCAGACGAAATGCCTACATCTTCCCCTGAAGCAACTGGGCTGAGTCCCAAATGATTGAGCGTCCACGTGCTTCGGAGGCGATAGACTGCACGCCTTTTTCCAACCACCACTGGGCACTGCTGGAGAGAGTGTCGGAAAGCAGCTAGGTCAGAAAGACCCCTTTGCTCTCAGCCGTGCCCTTCATTGCTCTGGACGTGGAATGCACAATGCACTGGCTCCCCCCACCCCTCAAGGGGCGACAAGCCACAGACCATCTTCCTTCCATCTCTTTAGGAAGCTGAGAAAGAACTCGCTTTCAACAGTGCTCTTTCTGTGTCCTGGCAACATCTCATACAAAGGCAGCTGATATGCCATTTCTTTTCAGCGCTTAACTCGCAGATTTGGAACTTCTGCTCCTGCCACATTTCCACCTTGCCAACCCGGCTCAGACGAAATGCCTACATCTTCCCCTTCAGCAACGGGGACGAGGCCCAGATGACTGTGCTTCCGCATGCTTAGCAGGAGCAGACAATAGGCTTTTTACAAACCGCCATGTGCACTGGGTCAGAGGGGCTCAGAATGCACCTAGGTCAGAAAGGGCCCTTTGCTCTCGGCCGTGCCCTCCATTGCTCTAGAGGTGGAAGGCACAAAGCACTGCCTCCATCCTTCAATGGGAGACAAGCCATCAACTGTCCTGCTTCCAGCTCTTTGGGAAGCTGGGAAAGCACTCGCATTCCACAGTGCTCTTACAGCGTCCTGGGAACGTCTCATACAAAGGCAGCTGAACACCATGTCTTTTCAGCCCTTAACTCACCAATCTGCAACATCTGCTTCTGCCGCATTTCCACCTTGCCAACCCGGCTCAGACGAAATGCCTACATCTTCCCCTGAAGCAACTGTGCTGATTCCCAGATGACTGAGCATCCACATGCTTAGGAGGCGATCAACTGCATGCCTTTTGCCAACCACCATTTTACACTGCTTACAGAGCGTCGGAAACCAGCTATGTCACAAAGGCCCCTTTGCTCTCAGCCATGCCCTCCAGTGCTCTCGAGGTGGAAGGCACAAGGCACTGGTTCTGGATCCACCCCTCAATGGGAGACAAACCACATCTTGTCCTGCTTCCAGCTCTTTAGGAAGTGGAGAAAAAACTCCCTTTCCACAGGGCTCTTACAGCGTCCTGGGAACATGTCATACAAAGGAGGCTGAACGCCGCTTCTTTTCAGCACTTCACTCGCCAGTCTGGGACATCTGCATCCTGCACGTTTCCACCTTGCCAACCCGGCTCAGACGAAATGCCTACATCTTCCCCTTGAGCAATGGGGATGAGGCCCATATGATTGTGGTTCCACATGCTGAGGAGGAGAGAGGCAATAGGCTTTTAACTAACCACGAAGTGCAATGGTTGGGAGAGTGTCAGAAAGCACCAATGGCAGAAAGACCCCTTTACTCTCAGCCGCACCCTCCATTGCTGTAGAGGTGGAAGGCACAAAGCACTGCCTCCATCCTTCAATGGGAGACAAGCCATAAACTGTCTTGCCTCCAGCTCTTTAGGAAGCTGACAAACAACTCGCTTTCCACAGTGCTGTTACAGCATACGAGGAAACTCTCATACAGAGGCAGCTCAAATGCCATTTCTTCCCAGTGCTTAACTGGCCGCTTTAGGACTTCCGCTTCTGCCACAGTTCCACCTAGCCAACCCGGCTCAGACGAAATGCCTACATCTTCCCCTTCAGCAATGCGGACGAGGCCCAGATGACTGTGCTTCCGCATGCTTAGCAGGAGCAGACAATAGGCTTTTTACAAACCGCCATTGTGCACTGGGTCAGAGAGGGTCAGAATGCACCTATGTCAGAAAGGGCCCTTTGCTCTCAGCCGTGCCCTCCATTGCTCTAGTGGTGGAAGGCACAAAGCACTGCCTCCATCCTTCAATGGGAGACAAGCCATAAACTGTCTTGCCTCCAGCTCTTTAGGAAGCTGACAAACAACTCGCTTTCCACAGTCCTGTTACAGCACACCGGGGATCTTCTCATACAAAGGCAGCTCAAATGGCCTTTCTGCCCAGCCCTCAACTCGCAGCTTTAGGACTTCTGCTTCTGCTGCAATTCCACCTTGCCAAGCCGGCTCAGACGAAATGCCTACATCTTCCCCTGAAGCAACTGGGCTGAGTCCCAAATGATTGAGCGTCCACGTGCTTAGGAGGCGATAGACTGCACGCCTTTTTCCAACCACCACTGGGCACTGCTGGAGAGAGTGTCGGAAAGCAGCTAGGTCAGAAAGACCCCTTTGCTCTCAGCCGTGCCCTTCATTGCTCTGGACGTGGAATGCACAATGCACTGGCTCCCCCCACCCCTCAAGGGGCGACAAGCCACAGACCATCTTCCTTCCATCTCTTTAGGAAGCTGAGAAAGAACTCGCTTTCAACAGTGCTCTTTCTGTGTCCTGGCAACATCTCATACAAAGGCAGCTGATATGCCATTTCTTTTCAGCGCTTAACTCGCAGATTTGGAACTTCTGCTCCTGCCACATTTCCACCTTGCCAACCCGGCTCAGACGAAATGCCTACATCTTCCCCTTCAGCAACGGGGACGAGGCCCAGATGACTGTGCTTCCGCATGCTTAGCAGGAGCAGACAATAGGCTTTTTACAAACCGCCATTGTGCACTGGGTCAGAGAGGGTCAGAATGCACCTAGGTCAGAAAGGGCCCTTTGCTCTCAGCCGTGCCCTCCATTGCTCTAGAGGTGGAAGGCACAAAGCACTGCCTCCATCCTTCAATGGGAGACAAGCCATCAACTGTCCTGCTTCCAGCTCTTTGGGAAGCTGGGAAAGCACTCGCATTCCACAGTGCTCTTACAGCGTCCTGGGAACGTCTCATACAAAGGCAGCTGAACACCGTGTCTTTTCAGCCCTTAACTCACCAATCTGCAACATCTGCTTCTGCCGCATTTCCACCTTGCCAACCCGGCTCAGACGAAATGCCTCCATCTTCCCCTGAAGCAACTGTGCTGATTCCCAGATGATTGAGCATCCACATGCTTAGGAGGCGATCAACTGCATGCCTTTTGCCAACCACCATTTTACACTGCTTAGAGAGCGTCGGAAACCAGCTATGTCACAAAGGCCCCTTTGCTCTCAGCCATGCCCTCCAGTGCTCTCGAGGTGGAAGGCACAAGGCACTGGTTCTGGATCCACCCCTCAATGGGAGACAAACCACATCTTGTCCTGCTTCCAGCTCTTTAGGAAGTGGAGAAAAAACTCCCTTTCCACAGGGCTCTTACAGCGTCCTGGGAACATCTCACACAAAGGAGGCTGAACGCCGCTTCTTTTCAGCACTTCACTCGCCAGTCTGGGACATCTGCATCCTGCACGTTTCCACCTTGCCAACCCGGCTCAGACGAAATGCCTACATCTTCCCCTTGAGCAATGGGGATGAGGCCCATATGATTGTGGTTCCACATGCTGAGGAGGAGAGAGGCAATAGGCTTTTAACTAACCACGAAGTGCAATGGTTGGGAGAGTGTCAGAAAGCACCAATGGCAGAAAGACCCCTTTACTCTCAGCCGCACCCTCCATTGCTGTAGAGGTGGAAGGCACAAAGCACTGCCTCCATCCTTCAATGGGAGACAAGCCATAAACTGTCTTGCCTCCAGCTCTTTAGGAAGCTGACAAACAACTCGCTTTCCACAGTGCTGTTACAGCATACGAGGAAACTCTCATACAGAGGCAGCTCAAATGCCATTTCTTCCCAGTGCTTAACTGGCCGCTTTAGGACTTCCGCTTCTGCCACAGTTCCACCTAGCCAACCCGGCTCAGACGAAATGCCTACATCTTCCCCTTCAGCAATGCGGACGAGGCCCAGATGACTGTGCTTCCGCATGCTTAGCAGGAGCAGACAATAGGCTTTTTACAAACCGCCATTGTGCACTGGGTCAGAGAGGGTCAGAATGCACCTATGTCAGAAAGGGCCCTTTGCTCTCAGCCGTGCCCTCCATTGCTGTAGAGGTGGAAGGCACAAAGCACTGCCTCCATCCTTCAATGGGAGACAAGCCATAAACTGTCTTGCCTCCAGCTCTTTAGGAAGCTGACAAACAACTCGCTTTCCACAGTCCTGTTACAGCAGACCGGGGAACTTCTCATACAAAGGCAGCTCAAATGGCCTTTCTTCCCAGCCCTCAACTCGCAGCTTTAGGACTTCTGCTTCTGCCGCAATTCCACCTTGCCAAGCCGGCTCAGACGAAATGCCTACATCTTCCCCTGAAGCAACTGGGCTGAGTCCCAAATGATTGAGCGTCCACGTGCTTCGGAGGCGATAGACTGCATGCCTTTTTCCAACCACCACTGGGCACTGCTGGAGAGAGTGTCGGAAAGCAGCTAGGTCAGAAAGACCCCTTTGCTCTCAGCCGTGCCCTTCATTGCTCTGGACGTGGAATGCACAATGCACTGGCTCCCCCCACCCCTCAAGGGGCGACAAGCCACAGACCATCTTCCTTCCATCTCTTTAGGAAGCTGAGAAAGAACTCGCTTTCAACAGTGCTCTTTCTGTGTCCTGGCAACATCTCATACAAAGGCAGCTGATATGCCATTTCTTTTCAGCGCTTCACTCGCAGATTTGGAACTTCTGCTCCTGCCACATTTCCACCTTGCCAACCCGGCTCAGACGAAATGCCTACATCTTCCCCTTCAGCAACGGGGACGAGGCCCAGATGACTGTGCTTCCGCATGCTTAGCAGGAGCAGACAATAGGCTTTTTACAAACCGCCATTGTGCACTGGGTCAGAGAGGGTCAGAATGCACCTAGTTCAGAAAGGGCCCTTTGCTCTCAGCCGTGCCCTCCATTGCTCTAGAGGTGGAAGGCACAAAGCACTGCCTCCATCCTTCAATGGGAGACAAGCCATCAACTGTCCTGCTTCCAGCTCTTTGGGAAGCTGGGAAAGCACTCGCATTCCACAGTGCTCTTACAGCGTCCTGGGAACGTCTCATACAAAGGCAGCTGAACACCGTGTCTTTTCAGCCCTTAACTCACCAATCTGCAACATCTGCTTCTGCCGCATTTCCACCTTGCCTACCCG
Organism: Equus caballus; assembly: GCF_041296265.1. Classification (NCBI taxonomy): domain Eukaryota; kingdom Metazoa; phylum Chordata; class Mammalia; order Perissodactyla; family Equidae; genus Equus; species Equus caballus. Next base: position 35,527,729 of record NC_091691.1, read on the forward strand.
GCTCAGACGAAATGCCTCCATCTTCCCCTGAAGCAACTGTGCTGATTCCCAGATGATTGAGCATCCACATGCTTAGGAGGCGATCAACTGCATGCCTTTTGCCAACCACCATTTTACACTGCTTAGAGAGCGTCGGAAAGCAGCTATGTCAGAAAGGCCCCTTTGCTCTCAGCCATGCCCTCCATTGCTCTCGAGGTGGAAGGCACAAGGCACTGGTTCTGGATCCACCCCTCAATGGGAGACAAACCACATCTTGTCCTGCTTCCAGCTCTTTAGGAAGTGGAGAAAAAACTCCCTTTCCACAGGGCTCTTACAGCATCCTGGGAACATCTCATACAAAGGAGGCTGAACGCCGCTTCTTTTCAGCACTTCACTCGCCAGTCTGGGACATCTGCATCCTGCACGTTTCCACCTTGCCAACCCGGCTCAGACGAAATGCCTACATCTTAACCTTGAGCAATGGGGATGAGGCCCATATGATTGTGGTTCCACATGCTGAGGAGGAGAGAGACAATAGGCTTTTAACTAACCACGAAGTGAAATGGTTGGGAGAGTGTCAGAAAGCACCAATGGCAGAAAGACCCCTTTACTCTCAGCCGCGCCCTCCATTGCTGTAGAGGTGGAAGACACAAAGCACTGCCTCCATCCTTCAATGGGAGACAAGCCATAAACTGTTTGCCTCCAGCTCTTTAGGAAGCTGAGAAACAACTCGCTTTCCACAGGGCTGTTACAGCATACGAGGAAAATCTCATACAGAGGCAGCTCAAATGCCATTTCTTCCCAGTGCTTAACTGGCCGCTTTAGGACTTCCGCTTCTGCCACAGTTCCACCTTGCCAACCCGGCTCAGACGAAATGCCTACATCTTCCCCTTCAGCAACGGGGACGAGGCCCAGATGACTGTGCTTCCGCATGCTTAGCAGGAGCAGACAATAGGCTTTTTACAAACCGCCATTGTGCACTGGGTCGGAGAGTGTCAGAATGCACCTAGGTCAGAAAGGGCCCTTTGCTCTCAGCCGTGCCCTCCATTGCTCTAGAGGTGGAAGGCACAAAGCACTGCCTCCATCCTTCAATGGGAGACAAGCCATAAACTGTCTTGCCTCCAGCTCTTTAGGAAGCTGACAAACAACTCGATTTCCACAGTCCTGTTACAGCACACCGGGGAACTTCTCATACAAAGGCAGCTCAAATGGCCTTTCTTCCCAGCCCTTAACTCATAGCTTTAGGACTTCTGCTTCTGCCGCAATTCCACCTTGCCAACCCGGCTCAGACGAAATGCCTACATCTTCCCCTGAAGCAACTGGGCTGCGTCCCAAATGATTGAGCGTCCACGTGCTTCGGAGGCGATAGACTGCACGCCTTTTTCCAACCACCACTGGGCACAGCTGGAGAGAGTGTCGGAAAGCAGCTAGGTCAGAAAGACCCCTTGCTCTCAGCCGTGCCCTTCATTGCTCTGGACGTGGAATGCACAATGCACTGGCTCCCCCCACCCCTCAAGGGGCGACAAGCCACAGACCATCTTCCTTCCATCTCTTTAGGAAGCTGAGAAAGAACTCGCTTTCAACAGTGCTCTTTCTGTGTCCTGGCAACATCTCATACAAAGGCAGCTGATATGCCATTTCTTTTCAGCGCTTCACTCGCAGATTTGGAACTTCTGCTCCTGCCACATTTCCACCTTGCCAACCCGGCTCAGACGAAATGCCTACATCTTCCCCTTCAGCAACGGGGACGAGGCCCAGATGACTGTGCTTCCGCATGCTTAGCAGGAGCAGACAATAGGCTTTTTACAAACCGCCATTGTGCACTGGGTCAGAGAGGGTCAGAATGCACCTAGGTCAGAAAGGGCCCTTTGCTGTCAGCCGTGCCCTCCATTGCTCTAGAGGTGGAAGGCACAAAGCACTGCCTCCATCCTTCAATGGGAGACAAGCCATCAACTGTCCTGCTTCCAGCTCTTTAGGAAGCTGGGAAAGCACTCGCATTCCACAGTGCTCTTACAGCGTCCTGGGAACGTCTCATACAAAGGCAGCTGAACACCGTGTCTTTTCAGCCCTTAACTCACCAATCTGCAACATCTGCTTCTGCCGCATTTCCACCTTGCCAACCCGGCTCAGACGAAATGCCTACATCTTCCCCTGAAGCAACTGTGCTGATTCCCAGATGATTGAGCATCCACATGCTTAGGAGGCGATGAACTGCATGCCTTTTGCAAACCGCCATTTTACACTGCTTAGAGAGCGTCGGAAAGCAGCTATGTCAGAAAGGCCCCTTTGCTCTCAGCCATGCCCTCCATTGCTCTCGAGGTGGAAGGCACAAGGCACTGGTTCTGGATCCACCCCTCAATGGGAGACAAACCACATCTTGTCCTGCTTCCAGCTCTTTAGGAAGTGGAGAAAAAACTCCCTTTCCACAGGGCTCTTACAGCGTCCTGGGAACATCTCATACAAAGGAGGCTGAACGCCGTTTCTTTTCAGCACTTCACTCGCCAGTCTGGGACATCTGCATCCTGCACGTTTCCTCCTTGCCGACCCGGCTCAGACGAAATGCCTACATCTTCCCCTTGAGCAATGGGGATGAGGCCTATATGATTGTGGTTCCACATGCTGAGGAGGAGAGAGACAATAGGCTTTTAAATAACCACGAAGTGCAATGGTTGGGAGAGTGTCAGAAAGCACCAATGGCAGAAAGACCCCTTTACTCTCAGCCGCGCCCTCCATTGCTGTAGAGGTGGAAGGCACAAAGCACTGCCTCCATCCTTCAATGGGAGACAAGCCATAAACTGTCTTGCCTCCAGCTCTTTAGGAAGGTGACAAACAACTCGCTTTCCACACTGCTGTTACAGCATACGAGGAAACTCTCATACAGAGGCAGCTCAAATGCCATTTCTTCCCAGTGCTTAACTGGCCGTTTTAGGACTTCCGCTTCTGCCACAGTTCCACCTTGCCATCCCGGCTCAGACGAAATGCCTACATCTTCCCCTTCAGCAACGGGGACGAGGCCCCGATGACTGTGCTTCCGCATGCCTAGCAGGTGCAGGCAATAGGCTTTTTACAAACCGCCATTGTGCACTGGGTCAGAGAGGGTCAGAATGCACCTATGTCAGAAAGGGCCCTTTGCTCTCAGCCGTGCCCTCCATTGCTCTAGAGGTGGAAGGCACAAAGCACTGCCTCCATCCTTCAATGGGAGACAAGCCATAAACTGTCTTGCCTCCAGCTCTTTAGGAAGCTGACAAACAACTCGCTTTCCACAGTCCTGTTACAGCACACCGGGGAACTTCTCATACAAAGGCAGCTCAAATGGCCTTTCTTCCCAGCCCTTAACTCATAGCTTTAGGACTGCTGCTTCTGCCGCAATTCCACCTTGCCAACCCGGCTCAGACGAAATGCCTACATCTTCCCCTGAAGCAACTGGGCTGCGTCCCAAATGATTGAGCGTCCACGTGCTTCGGAGGCGATAGACTGCACGCCTTTTTCCAACCACCACTGGGCACTGCTGGAGAGAGTGTCGGAAAGCAGCTAGGTCAGAAAGACCCCTTGCTCTCAGCCGTGCCCTTCATTGCTCTGGACGTGGAATGCACAATGCACTGGCTCCCCCCACCCCTCATGGGGCGACAAGCCACAGACCATCTTCCTTCCATCTCTTTAGGAAGCTGAGAAAGAACTCGCTTTCAACAGTGCTCTTTCTGTGTCCTGGCAACATCTCATACAAAGCCAGCTGATATGCCATTTCTTTTCAGCGCTTAACTCGCAGATTTGGAACTTCTGCTCCTGCCACATTTCCACCTTGCCAACCCGGCTCAGACGAAATGCCTACATCTTCCCCGTCAGCAACGGGGACGAGGCCCAGATGACTGTGCTTCCGCATGCTTAGCAGGAGCAGACAATAGGCTTTTTACAAACCGCCATTGTGCACTGGGTCAGAGAGGGTCAGAATGCACCTAGGTCAGAAAGGGCCCTTTGCTCTCGGCCGTGCCCTCCATTGCTCTAGAGGTGGAAGGCACAAAGCACTGCCTCCATCCTTCAATGGGAGACAAGCCATCAACTGTCCTGCTTCCAGCTCTTTAGGAAGCTGGGAAAGCACTCGCATTCTACAGTGCTCTTACAGCGTCCTGGGAACGTCTCATACAAAGGCAGCTGAACACCGTGTCTTTTCAGCTCTTAACTCACCAATCTGCAACATCTGCTTCTGCCGCATTTCCACCTTGCCAACCCGGCTCAGATGAAATGCCTACATCTTCCCCTGAAGCAACTGTGCTGATTCCCAGATGATTGAGCATCCACATGCTTAGGAGGCGATCAACTGCATGCCTTTTGCCAACCACCATTTTACACTGCTTAGAGAGCGTCGGAAAGCAGCTATGTCAGAAAGGCCCCTTTGCTCTCAGCCATGCCCTCCATTGCTCTCGAGGTGGAAGGCACAAGGCACTGGTTCTGGATCCACCCCTCAATGGGAGACAAACCACTTCTTGTCCTGCTTCCAGCTCTTTAGGAAGTGGAGAAAAAACTCCCTTTCCACAGGGCTCTTACACCGTCCTGGGAACATCTCATACAAAGGAGGCTGAACGCCGCTTCTTTTCAGGACTTCACTCGCCAGTCTGGGTCATCTGCATCCTGCACGTTTCCACCTTGCCAACCCGGCTCACACGAAATGCCTACATCTTCCCCTTGAGCAATGGGGATGAGGCCCATATGATTGTGGTTCCACATGCTGAGGAGGAGAGACACAATAGGCTTCTAAATAACCACGAAGTGCAATGGTTGGGAGAGTGTCAGAAAGCACCAATGGCAGAAAGACCCCTTTACCTCAGCCGCGCCCTCCATTGCTGTAGAGGTGGAAGGCACAAAGCACTGCCTCCATCCTTCAATGGGAGACAAGCCATAAACTGTCTTGCCTTCAGCTCTTTAGGAAGCTGAGAAAGAACTGGCTTTCCACAGGGCTGTTACAGCATACGAGGAAACACTCTTACAGAGGCAGCTCAATTGCCATTTCTTCCCAGTGCTTAACTGGCCTCTTTAGGACTTCCGCTCCTGCCACAGTTCCACCTTGCCAACCCGGCTCAGACGAAATGCCTACATCTTCCCCTTCAGCAACGTGGACGAGGCCCACAGGATTGTGCTTCCACATGCTTAGCTGGAGCAGACAATAGGCTTTTTACAAACCGCCATTGTGCACTGGGTCAGAGAGGGTCAGAATGCACCTACGTCAGAAAGGGCCCTTTGCTCTCAGCCGTGCCCTCCATTGCTGTAGAGGTGGAAGGCACAGAGCACTGCCTCCATCCTTCAATGGGACACAAGCCATAAACTGTCTTGCCTCCAGCTCTTTAGGAAGCTGACAAACAACTCGCTTTCCACAGTCCTGTTACAGCACACCAGGGAACTTCTCATACAAAGGCAGCTCAAATGGCCTTTCTTCCCAGCCCTTAACTCGTAGCTTTAGGACTTCTGCTTCTGCCGCAATTCCACCTTGCCAACCCGGCTCAGACGAAATGCCTACATCTTCCCCTGAAGCAACTGGGCTGCGTCCCAAATGATTGAGCGTCCACGTGCTTCGGAGGCGATAGACTGCACGCCTTTTCCAAACACCACTGGGCACTGCTGGAGAGAGTGTCGGAAAGCAGCTAGGTCAGAAAGACCCCTTGCTCTCAGCCGTGCCCTTCACTGCTCTGGACGTGGAATGCACAATGCACTGGCTCCCCCCACCCCTCAAGGGGCGACAAGCCACAGACCATCTTCCTTCCATCTCTTTAGGAAGCTGAGAAAGAACTCGCTTTCAACAGTGCTCTTTCTGTGTCCTGGCAACATCTCATACAAAGGCAGCTGATATGCCATTTCTTTTCAGCGCTTCACTCGCAGATTTGGAACTTCTGCTCCTGCCACATTTCCACCTTGCCAACCCGGCTCAGACGAAATGCCTACATCTTCCCCTTCAGCAACGGGGACGAGGCCCAGATGACTGTGCTTCCGCATGCTTAGCAGGAGCAGACAATAGGCTTTTTACAAACCGCCATTGTGCACTGGGTCAGAGAGGGTCAGAATGCACCTAGGTCAGAAAGGGCCCTTTGCTCTCAGCCGTGCCCTCCATTGCTCTAGAGGTGGAAGGCACAAAGCACTGCCTCCATCCTTCAATGGGAGACAAGCCATCAACTGTCCTGCTTCCAGCTCTTTGGGAAGCTGGGAAAGCACTCGCCTTCCACAGTGCTCTTACAGCGTCCTGGGAACGTCTCATACAAAGGAGGCTGAACGCCGTTTCTTTTCAGCACTTCACTCGCCAGTCTGGGACATCTGCATCCTGCACGTTTCCACCTTGCCAACCAGGCTCAGACGAAATGCCTACATCTTCCCCTTGAGCAATGGGGATGAGGCCCATATGATTGTGGTTCCACATGCTGAGGAGGAGAGAGACAATAGGCTTTTAACTAACCACGAAGTGCAATGGTTGGGAGAGTGTCAGAAAGCACCAATGGCAGAAAGACCCATTTACCCTCAGCCACGCCCTCCATTGCTGTAGAGGTGGAAGGCACAAAGCACTGTCTCCATCCTTCAATGGGAGACAAGCCATAAACTGTCTTGCCTCCAGCTCTTTAGGAAGCTGAGATAGAACTCGCTTTCCACAGTGCTGTTACAGCATACGAGGAAACTCTCATACAGAGGCAGCTCAAATGCCATTTCTTCCCAGTGCTTAACTGGCCGATTTAGGACTTCCGCTTCTGCCACAGTTCCACCTTGCCAACCCGGCTCAGACGAAATGCCTACATCTTCCCCTTCAGCAACGCGGACGAGGCCCACAGTATTGTGCTTCCACATGCTTAGCAGGAGCAGACAATAGGCTTTTTACAAACCGCCATTGTGCACTGGGTCAGAGAGGTTCAGAATGCACCTAGGTCAGAAAGGGCCCTTTGCTCTCAGCCGTGCCCTCCATTGCTCTAGAGGTGGAAGGCACAAAGCACTGCCTCCATCCTTCAATGGAAGACAAGCCATAAACTGTCTTGCCTCCAGCTCTTTAGGAAGCTGACAAACAACTCGCTTTCCACAGTCCTGTTACAGCAGACCGGGGAACTTCTCATACAAAGGCAGCTCAAATGGCCTTTCTTCCCAGCCCTTAACTCGCAGCTTTAGGACTTCTGCTTCTGCCGCAATTCCACCTTGCCAACCCGGCTCAGACGAAATGCCTACATCTTCCCCTGAAGCAACTGGGCTGAGTCCCAAATGATTGAGCGTCCACGTGCTTAGGAGGCGATAGACTGCACGCCTTTTTCCAACCACCACTGGGCACTGCTGGATAGAGTGTCGGAAAGCAGCTAGGTCAGAAAGACCCCTTTGCTCTCAGCCGTGCCCTTCATTGCTCTGGACGTGGAAGGCACAATGCACTGGCTCCCCCCACCCCTCAAGGGGCGACAAGCCACAGACCATCTTCCTTCCATCTCTTTAGGAAGCTGAGAAAGAACTCGCTTTCAACAGTGCTCTTTCTGTGTCCTGGCAACATCTCATACAAAGGCAGCTGATATGCCATTTCTTTTCAGCGCTTCACTCGCAGATATGGAACTTCTGCTCCTGCCACATTTCCACCTTGCCAACCCGGCTCAGACGAAATGCCTACATCTTCCCCTTCAGCAACGGGGACGAGGCCCAGATGACCTTGCTTCCGCATGCTTAGCAGGAGCAGACAATAGGCTTTTTATAAACTGCCATTGTGCACTGGGTCAGAGAGGGTCAGAATGCGCCTAGGTCAGAAAGGGCCCTTTGCTCTCAGCCGTGCCCTCCATTGCTCTAGAGGTGGAAGGCACAAAGCACTGCCTCCATCCTTCAATGGGAGACAAGCCATCAACTGTCCTGCTTCCAGCTCTTTAGGAAGCTGGGAAAGCACTCGCATTCCACAGTGCTCTTACAGCGTCCTGGGAACGTCTCATACAAAGGCAGCTGAACACCGTGTCTTTTCAGCCCTTAACTCACCAATCTGCAAGATCTGCTTCTGCCGCATTTCCACCTTGCCAACCCGGCTCAGACGAAATGCCTACATCTTCCCCTGAAGCAACTGTGCTGATTCCCAGATGATTGAGCATCCACATGCTTAGGAGGCGATCAACTGCATGCCTTTTGCCAACCACCATTTTACACTGCTTACAGAGCGTCGGAAACCAGCTATGTCACAAAGGCCCCTTTGCTCTCAGCCATGCCCTCCATTGCTCTCGAGGTGGAAGGCACAAGGCACTGGTTCTGGATCCACCCCTCAATGGGAGACAAACCACATCTTGTCCTGCTTCCAGCTCTTTAGGAAGTGGAGAAAATACTCCCTTTCCACAGGGCTCTTACAGCGTCCTGGGAACATCTCATACAAAGGAGGCTGAACGCCGTTTCTTTTGAGCAATTCACTCGCCAGTCTGGGACATCTGCATCCTGCACGTTTCCACCTTGCCAACCAGGCTCAGACGAAATGCCTACATCTTCCCCTTGAGCAATGGGGATGAGGCCCATATGATTGTGGTTCCACATGCTGAGTAGGAGAGAGACAATAGGCTTTTAACTAACCACGAAGTGCAATGGTTGGGAGAGTGTCAGAAAGCACCAATGGCAGAAAGACCCCTTTACCCTCAGCCGCGCCCTCCATTGCTGTAGAGGTGGAAGGCACAAAGCACTGCCTCCATCCTTCAATGGGAGACAAGCCATAAACTGTCTTGCCTCCAGCTCTTTAGGAAGCTGAGATAGAACTCGCTTTCCACAGTGCTGTTACAGCATACGAGGAAACTCTCATACAGAGGCAGCTCAAATGCCATTTCTTCCCAGTGCTTAACTGGCCGCTTTAGGACTTCCGCTTCTGCCACAGTTCCACCTTGCCAACCCGGCTCAGACGAAATGCCTACATCTTCCCCTTCAGCAACGGGGACGAGGCCCACAGGATTGTGCTTCCACATGCTTAGCAGGAGCAGACAATAGGCTTTTTACAAACCGCCATTGTGCACTGGGTCAGAGTGGGTCAGAATGCACCTAGGTCAGAAAGGGCCCTTTGCTCTCAGCCGTGCCCTCCATTGCTCTAGAGGTGGAAGGCACAAAGCACTGCCTCCATCCTTCAATGGGAGACAAGCCATAAACTGTCTTGCCTCCAGCTCTTTAGGAAGCTGACAAACAACTCGCTTTCCACAGTCCTGTTACAGCAGACCGGGGAACTTCTCATACAAAGGAAGCTCAAATGGCCTTTCTTCCCAGCCCTTAACTCGCAGCTTTAGGACTTCTGCTTCTGCCGCAATTCCACCTTGCCAACCCGGCTCAGACGAAATGCCTACATCTTCCCCTGAAGCAACTGGGCTGAGTCCCAAATGATTGAGCGTCCACGTGCTTAGGAGGCGATAGACTGCACGCCTTTTTCCAACCACCACTGGGCACTGCTGGAGAGAGTGTCGGCAAGCAGCTAGGTCAGAAAGACCCCTTTGCTCTCAGCCGTGCCCTTCATTGCTCTGGACGTGGAAGGCACAATGCACTGGCTCCCCCCACCCCTCAAGGGGCGACAAGCCACAGACCATCTTCCTTCCATCTCTTTAGGAAGCTGAGAAAGAACTCGCTTTCAACAGTGCTCTTTCTGTGTCCTGGCAACATCTCATACAAAGGCAGCTGATATGCCATTTCTTTTCAGCGCTTCACTCGCAGATATGGAACTTCTGCTCCTGCCACATTTCCACCTTGCCAACCCGGCTCAGACGAAATGCCTACATCTTCCCCTTCAGCAACTGGGACGAGGCCCAGATGACTGTGCTTCCGCATTCTTAGCAGGAGCAGACAATAGGCTTTTTACAAACCGCCATTGTGCACTGGGTCAGAGAGGGTCAGAAGGCACCTAGGTCAGAAAGGGCCCTTTGCTCTCAGCCGTGCCCTCCATTGCTCTAGAGGTGGAAGGCACAAAGCACTGCCTCCATCCTTCAATGGGAGACAAGCCATCAACTGTCCTGCTTCCAGCTCTTTAGGAAGCTGGGAAAGCACTCGCATTCCACAGTGCTCTTACAGCGTCCTGGGAACGTCTCATACAAAGGCAGCTGAACACCGTGTCTTTTCAGCCCTTAACTCACCAATCTGCAACATCTGCTTCTGCCGCATTTCCACCTTGCCAACCCGGCTCAGACGAAATGCCTACATCTTCCCCTGAAGCAACTGTGCTGATTCCCAGATGATTGAGCATCCACATGCTTAGGAGGCGACCAACTGCATGCCTTTTGCCAACCACCATTTTACACTGCTTAGAGAGCGTCGGAAAGCAGCTATGTCAGAAAGGCCCCTTTGCTCTCAGCCATGCCCTCCATTGCTCTCGAGGTGGAAGGCACAAGGCACTGGTTCTGGATCCACCCCTCAATGGGAGACAAACCACATCTTGTCCTGCTTCCGGCTCTTTAGGAAGTGGAGAAAATACTCCCTTTCCACAGGGCTCTTACAGCGTCCTGGGAACATCTCATACAAAGGAGGCTGAACGCCGTTTCTTTTCAGCACTTCACTCGCCAGTCTGGGACATCTGCATCCTGCACGTTTCCACCTTGCCAACCAGGCTCAGACGAAATGCCTACATCTTCCCCTTGAGCAATGGGGATGAGGCCCATATGATTGTGGTTCCACATGCTGAGGAGGAGAGAGACAATAGGCTTTTAACTAACCACGAAGTGCAATGGTTGGGAGAGTGTCAGAAAGCACCAATGGCAGAAAGACCCCTTTACCCTCAGCCGTGCCCTCCATTGCTGTAGAGGTGGAAGGCACAAAGCACTGCCTCCATCCTTCAATGGGAGACAAGCCATAAACTGTCTTGCCTCCAGCTCTTTAGGAAGCTGACAAACAACTCGCTTTCCACAGGGCTGTTACAGCATACGAGGAAACTCTCATACAGAGGCAGCTCAAATGCCATTTCTTCCCAGTGCTTAACTGGCCGCTTTAGGACTTCCGCTTCTGCCACAGTTCCACCTTGCCAACCCGGCTCAGACGAAATGCCTACATCTTCCCCTTCAGCAACGGGGACGAGGCCCACAGGATTGTGCTTCCACATGCTTAACAGGAGCAGACAATAGGCTTTTTACAAACCCCCATTGTGCACTGGGTCAGAGAGGGTCAGAATGCACCTAGGTCAGAAAGGGCCCTTTGCTCTCAGCCGTGCCCTCCATTGCTCTAGAGGTGGAAGGCACAAAGCACTGCCTCCATCCTTCAATGGGAGACAAGCCATAAACTGTCTTGCCTCCAGCTCTTTAGGAAGCTGACAAACAACTCGCTTTCCACAGTCCTGTTACAGCAGACCGGGGAACTTCTCATACAAAGGCAGCTCAAATGGCCTTTCTTCCCAGCCCTTAACTCGCAGCTTTAGGACTTCTGCTTCTGCCGCAATTCCACCATGCCAACCCGGCTCAGACGAAATGCCTACATCTTCCCCTGAAGCAACTGGGCTGAGTCCCAAATGATTGAGCGTCCACGTGCTTAGGAGGCGATAGACTGCACGCCTTTTTCCAACCACCACTGGGCACTGCTGGAGAGAGTGTCGGCAAGCAGCTAGGTCTGAAAGACCCCTTTGCTCTCAGCCGTGCCCTTCATTGCTCTGGACGTGGAAGGCACAATGCACTGGCTCCCCCCACCCCTCAAGGGGCGACAAGCCACAGACCATCTTCCTTCCATCTCTTTAGGAAGCTGAGAAAGAACTCGCTTTCAACAGTGCTCTTTCTGTGTCCTTGCAACATCTCATACAAAGGCAGCTGATATGCCATTTCTTTTCAGCGCTTCACTCGCAGATATGGAACTTCTGCTCCTGCCACATTTCCACCTTGCCAACCCGGCTCAGACGAAATGCCTACATCTTCCCCTTCAGCAACGGGGACGAGGCCCAGATGACTGTGCTTCCGCATGCTTAGCAGGAGCAGACAATAGGCTTTTTACAAACCGCCATTGTGCACTGGGTCAGAGAGGGTCAGAAGGCACCTAGGTCAGAAAGGGCCCTTTGCTCTCAGCCGTGCCCTCCATTGCTCTAGAGGTGGAAGGCACAAAGCACTGCCTCCATCCTTCAATGGGAGACAAGCCATCAACTGTCCTGCTTCCAGCTCTTTAGGAAGCTGGGAAAGCACTCGCATTCCACAGTGCTCTTACAGCGTCCTGGGAACGTCTCATACAAAGGCAGCTGAACACCGTGTCTTTTCAGCCCTTAACTCACCAATCTGCAACATCTGCTTCTGCCGCATTTCCACCTTGCCAACCCGGCTCAGACGAAATGCCTACATCTTCCCCTGAAGGAACTGTGCTGATTCCCAGATGATTGAGCATCCACATGCTTAGGAGGCGATCAACTGCATGCCTTTTGCCAACCACCATTTTACACTGCTTAGAGAGCGTCGGAAACCAGCTATGTCAGAAAGGCCCCTTTGCTCTCAGCCATGCCCTCCATTGCTCTCGAGGTGGAAGGCACAAGGCACTGGTTCTGGATCCACCCCTCAATGGGAGACAAACCACATCTTGTCCTGCTTCCAGCTCTTTAGGAAGTGGAGAAAAAACTCCCTTTCCACAGGGCTCTTACAGCGTCCTGGGAACATCTCATACAAAGGAGGCTGAACGCCGTTTCTTTTCAGCACTTCACTCGCCAGTCTGGGACATCTGCATCCTGCACGTTTCCACCTTGCCAACCAGGCTCAGACGAAATGCCTACATCTTCCCCTTGAGCAATGGGGATGAGGCCCATATGATTGTGGTTCCACATGCTGAGGAGGAGAGAGACAATAGGCTTTTAACTAACCACGAAGTGCAATGGTTGGGAGAGTGTCAGAAAGCACCAATGGCAGAAAGACCCCTTTACTCTCAGCCGCGCCCTCCATTGCTGTAGAGGTGGAAGGCACAAAGCACTGCCTCCATCCTTCAATGGGAGACAAGCCATAAACTGTCTTGCCTCCAGCTCTTTAGGAAGCTGAGAAAGAACTCGCTTTCCACAGTGCTGTTACAGCATACGAGGAAACTCTCATACAGAGGCAGCTCAAATGCCATTTCTTCCCAGTGCTTAACTGGCCGCTTTAGGACTTCCGCTTCTGCCACAGTTCCACCTTGCCAACCCGGCTCAGACGAAATGCCTACATCTTCCCCTTTCAGCAACGGGGACGAGGCCCACAGGATTGTGCTTCCACATGCTTAGCAGGAGCAGACAATAGGCTTTTTACAAACCGGCATTGTGCACTGGGTCAGAGAGGGTCAGAATGCACCTAGGTCAGAAAGGGCCCTTTGCTCTCAGCCGTGCCCTCCATTGCTGTAGAGGTGGAAGGCACAAAGCACTGCCTCCATCCTTCAATGGGAGACAAGCCATAAACTGTCTTGCCTCCAGCTCTTTAGGAAGCTGACAAACAACTCGCTTTCCACAGTCCTGTTACAGCACACCGGGGAACTTCTCATACAAAGGCAGCTCAAATGGCCTTTCTTCCCAGCCCTTAACTCGCAGCTTTAGGACTTCTGCTTCTGCCGCAATTCCACCTTGCCAACCCGGCTCAGACGAAATGCCTACATCTTCCCCTGAAGCAACTGGGCTGAGTCCCAAATGATTGAACGTCCACGTGCTTAGGAGGCGATAGACTGCACGCCTTTTTCCAACCACCACTGGGCACTGCTGGAGACAGTGTCGGCAAGCAGCTAGGTCAGAAAGACCCCTTTGCTCTCAGCCGTGCCCTTCATTGCTCTGGACGTGGAAGGCACAATGCACTGGCTCCCCCCACCCCTCAAGGGGCGACAAGCCACAGACCATCTTCCTTCCATCTCTTTAGGAAGCTGAGAAAGAACTCGCTTTCAACAGTGCTCTTTCTGTGTCCTGGCAACATCTCATACAAAGGCAGCTGATATGCCATTTCTTTTCAGCGCTTCACTCGCAGATTTGGAACTTCTGCTCCTGCCACATTTCCACCTTGCCAACCCGGCTCAGACGAAATGCCTACATCTTCCCCTTCAGCAACGGGGACGAGGCCCAGATGACTGTGCTTCCGCATGCTTAGCAGGAGCAGACAATAGGCTTTTTACAAACCGCCATTGTGCACTGGGTCAGAGAGGGTCTGAAGGCACCTAGGTCAGAAAGGGCCCTTTGCTCTCAGCCGTGCCCTCCATTGCTCTAGAGGTGGAAGGCACAAAGCACTGCCTCCATCCTTCAATGGGAGACAAGCCATCAACTGTCCTGCTTCCAGCTCTTTAGGAAGCTGGGAAAGCACTCGCATTCCACAGTGCTCTTACAGCGTCCTGGGAACGTCTCATACAAAGGCAGCTGAACACCGTGTCTTTTCAGCCCTTAACTCACCAATCTGCAACATCTGCTTCTGCCGCATTTCCACCTTGCCAACCCGGCTCAGACGAAATGCCTACATCTTCCCCTGAAGCAACTGTGCTGATTCCCAGATGATTGAGCATCCACATGCTTAGGAGGCGATCAACTGCATGCCTTTTGCCAACCACCATTTTACACTGCTTAGAGAGCGTCGGAAACCAGCTATGTCAGAAAGGCCCCTTTGCTCTCAGCCATGCCCTCCATTGCTCTCGAGGTGGAAGGCACAAGGCACTGGTTCTGGATCCACCCCTCAATGGGAGACAAACCACATCTTGTCCTGCTTCCGGCTCTTTAGGAAGTGGAGAAAAAACTCCCTTTCCACAGGGCTCTTACAGCGTCCTGGGAACATCTCATACAAAGGAGGCTGAACGCCGTTTCTTTTCAGCACTTCACTCGCCAGTCTGGGACATCTGCATCCTGCACGTTTCCACCTTGCCAACCAGGCTCAGACGAAATGCCTACATCTTCCCCTTGAGCAATGGGGATGAGGCCCATATGATTGTGGTTCCACATGCTGAGGAGGAGAGAGACAATAGGCTTTTAACTAACCACGAAGTGCAATGGTTGGGAGAGTGTCAGAAAGCACCAATGGCAGAAAGACCCCTTTACTCTCAGCCGCGCCCTCCATTGCTGTAGAGGTGGAAGGCACAAAGCACTGCCTCCATCCTTCAATGGGAGACAAGCCATAAACTGTCTTGCCTCCAGCTCTTTAGGAAGCTGAGAAAGAACTCGCTTTCCACAGTGCTGTTACAGCATACGAGGAAACTCTCATACAGAGGCAGCTCAAATGCCATTTCTTCCCAGTGCTTAACTGGCCGCTTTAGGACTTCCGCTTCTGCCACAGTTCCACCTTGCCAACCCGGCTCAGACGAAATGCCTACATCTTCCCCTTCAGCAACGGGGACGAGGCCCACAGGATTGTGCTTCCACATGCTTAGCAGGAGCAGACAATAGGCTTTTTACAAACCGGCATTGTGCACTGGGTCAGAGAGGGTCAGAATGCACCTAGGTCAGAAAGGGCCCTTTGCTCTCAGCCGTGCCCTCCATTGCTCTAGAGGGGGAAGGCACAAAGCACTGCCTCCATCCATCAATGGGAGACAAGCCATAAACTTCTTGCCTCCAGCTCTTTAGGAAGCTGACAAACAACTCGCTTTCCACAGTCCTGTTACAGCAGACCGGGGAACTTCTCATACAAAGGCAGCTCAAATGGCCTTTCTTCCCAGCCCTTAACTCGCAGCTTTAGGACTTCTGCTTCTGCCGCAATTCCACCTTGCCAACCCGGCTCAGAAGAAATGCCTACATCTTCCCCTGAAGCAACTGGGCTGAGTCCCAAATGATTGAGCATCAACGTGCTTAGGAGGCGATAGACTGCACGCCTTTTTCCAACCACCACGGGGCACTGCTGGAGAGAGTGTCGGAAAGCAGCTAGGTCAGAAAGACCCCTTTGCTCTCAGCCGTGCCCTTCATTGCTCTGGACGTGGAAGGCACAATGCACTGGCTCCCCCCACCCCTCAAGGGGCGACAAGCCACAGACCATCTTCCTTCCATCTCTTTAGGAAGCTGAGAAAGAACTCGCTTTCAACAGTGCTCTTTCTGTGTCCTGGCAACATCTCATACAAAGGCAGCTGATATGCCATTTCTTTTCAGCGCTTAACTCGCAGATTTGGAACTTCTGCTCCTGCCACATTTCCACCTTGCCAACCCGGCTCAGACTAAATGCCTACATCTTCCCCTTCAGCAACGGGGACGAGGCCCTGATGACTGTGCTTCCGCATGCTTAGCAGGAGCAGACAATAGGCTTTTTACAAACCGCCATTGTGAACTGGGTCAGAGAGGGTCAGAATGCACCTAGGTCAGAAAGGGCCCTTTGCTCTCAGCCGTGCCCTCCAGTGCTCTAGAGGTGGAAGGCACAAAGCACTGCCTCCATCCTTCAATGGGAGACAAGCCATCAACTGTCCTGCTTCCAGCTCTTTAGGAAGCTGGGAAAGCACTCGCATTCCACAGTGCTCTTACAGCGTCCTGGGAACGTCTCATACAAAGGCAGCTGAACACCGTGTCTTTTCAGCCCTTAACTCACCAATCTGCAACATCTGCTTCTGCCGCATTTCCACCTTGCCAACCCGGCTCAGACGAAATGCCTACATCTTCCCCTGAAGCAACTGTGCTGATTCCCAGATGATTGAGCATCCACATGCTTAGGAGGCGATCAACTGCATGCCTTTTGCCAACCACCATTTTACACTGCTTAGAGAGCGTCGGAAAGCAGCTATGTCAGAAAGGCCCCTTTGCTCTCAGCCATGCCCTCCATTGCTCTCGAGGTGGAAGGCACAAGGCTCTGGTTCTGGATCCACCCCTCAATGGGAGACAAACCACATCTTGTCCTGCTTCCGGCTCTTTAGGAAGTGGAGAAAAAACTCCCTTTCCACAGGGCTCTTACAGCGTCCTGGGAACATCTCATACAAAGGAGGCTGAACGCCGTTTCTTTTCAGCACTTCACTCGCCAGTCTGGGACATCTGCATCCTGCACGTTTCCACCTTGCCAACCAGGCTCAGACGAAATGCCTACATCTTCCCCTTGAGCAATGGGGATGAGGCCCATATGATTGTGGTTCCACATGCTGAGGAGGAGAGAGACAATAGGCTTTTAACTAACCACGAAGTGCAATGGTTGGGAGAGTGTCAGAAAGCACCAATGGCAGAAAGACCCCTTTACCCTCAGCCGTGCCCTCCATTGCTCTAGAGGTGGAAGGCACAAAGCACTGCCTCCATCCTTCAATGGGAGACAGGCCATAAACTGTCTTTCCTCCAGCTCTTTAGGAAGCTGACAAACAACTCGCTTTCCACAGTGCTGTTACAGCATACGAGGAAACTCTCATACAGAGGCAGCTCAAATGCCATTTCTTCCCAGTGCTTAACTGGCCGCTTTAGGACTTCCGCTTCTGCCACAGTTCCACCTTGCCAACCCGGCTCAGGCGAAATGCCTACATCTTCCCCTTCAGCAACGGGGACGAGGCCCACAGGATTGTGCTTCCACATGCTTAGCAGGAGCAGACAATAGGCTTTTTACAAACCGGCATTGTGCACTGGGTCAGAGAGGGTCAGAATGCCCCTAGGTCAGAAAGAGCCCTTTGCTCTCAGCCGTGCCCTCCATTGCTCTAGAGGGGGAAGGCACAAAGCACTGCCTCCATCCATCAATGGGAGACAAGCCATAAACTTCTTGCCTCCAGCTCTTTAGGAAGCTGACAAACAACTCGCTTTCCACAGTCCTGTTACAGCAGACCGGGGAACTTCTCATACAAAGGCAGCTCAAATGGCCTTTCTTCCCAGCCCTTAACTCGCAGCTTTAGGACTTCTGCTTCTGCCGCAATTCCACCTTGCCAACCCGGCTCAGATGAAATGCCTACATCTTCCCCTGAAGCAACTGGGCTGAGTCCCAAATGATTGAGCGTCCACGTGCTTAGGAGGCGATAGACTGCACGCCTTTTTCCAACCACCACGGGGCACTGCTGGAGAGAGTGTCGGAAAGCAGCTAGGTCAGAAAGACCCCTTTGCTCTCAGCCGTGCCCTTCATTGCTCTGGACGTGGAAGGCACAATGCACTGGCTCCCCCAACCCTCAAGGGGCGACAAGCCACAGACCGTCTTCCTTCCATCTCTTTAGGAAGCTGAGAAAGAACTCGCTTTCAACAGTGCTCTTTCTGTGTCCTGGCAACATCTCATACAAAGGCAGCTGATATGCCATTTCTTTTCAGCGCTTAACTCGCAGATTTGGAACTTCTGCTCCTGCCACATTTCCACCTTGCCAACCCGGCTCAGACGAAATGCCTACATCTTCCCCTTCAGCAACGGGGACGAGGCCCAGATGACTGTGCTTCCGCATGCTTAGCAGGAGCAGACAATAGGCTTTTTACAAACCGCCATTGTGCACTGGGTCAGAGAGGGTCAGAATGCACCTAGGTCAGAAAGGGCCCTTTGCTCTCAGCCGTGCCCTCCAGTGCTCTAGAGGTGGAAGGCACAAAGCACTGCCTCCATCCTTCAATGGGAGACAAGCCATCAACTGTCCTGCTTCCAGCTCTTTAGGAAGCTGGGAAAGCACTCGCATTCCACAGTGCTCTTACAGTGTCCTGGGAACGTCTCATACAAAGGCAGCTGAACACCGTGTCTTTTCAGCCCTTAACTCACCAATCTGCAACATCTGCTTCTGCCGCATTTCCACCTTGCCAACCCGGCTCAGACGAAATGCCTACATCTTCCCCTGAAGCAACTGTGCTGATTCCCAGATGATTGAGCATCCACATGCTTAGGAGGCGATCAACTGCATGCCTTTTGCCAACCACCATTTTACACTGCTTAGAGAGCGTCGGAAAGCAGCTATGTCAGAAAGGCCCCTTTGCTCTCAGCCATGCCCTCCATTGCTCTCGAGGTGGAAGGCACAAGGCTCTGGTTCTGGATCCACCCCTCAATGGGAGACAAACCACATCTTGTCCTGCTTCCGGCTCTTTAGGAAGTGGAGAAAAAACTCCCTTTCCACAGGGCTCTTACAGCGTCCTGGGAACATCTCATACAAAGGAGGCTGAACGCCGTTTCTTTTCAGCACTTCACTCGCCAGTCTGGGACATCTGCATCCTGCACGTTTCCACCTTGCCAACCAGGCTCAGACGAAATGCCTACATCTTCCCCTTGAGCAATGGGGATGAGGCCCATATGATTGTGGTTCCACATGCTGAGGAGGAGAGAGACAATAGGCTTTTAACTAACCACGAAGTGCAATGGTTGGGAGAGTGTCAGAAAGCACCAATGGCAGAAAGACCCCTTTACCCTCAGCCGTGCCCTCCATTGCTCTAGAGGTGGAAGGCACAAAGCACTGCCTCCATCCTTCAATGGGAGACAGGCCATAAACTGTCTTTCCTCCAGCTCTTTAGGAAGCTGACAAACAACTCGCTTTCCACAGTGCTGTTACAGCATACGAGGAAACTCTCATACAGAGGCAGCTCAAATGCCATTTCTTCCCAGTGCTTAACTGGCCGCTTTAGGACTTCCGCTTCTGCCACAGTTCCACCTTGCCAACCCGGCTCAGACGAAATGCCTACATCTTCCCCTTCAGCAACGGGGACGAGGCCCACAGGATTGTGCTTCCACATGCTTAGCAGGAGCAGACAATAGGCTTTTTACAAACCGCCATTGTGCACTGGGTCAGAGAGGGTCAGAAGGCACCTAGGTCAGAAAGGGCCCTTTGCTCTCAGCCGTGCCCTCCATTGCTATAGAGGTGGAAGGCACAAAGCACTGCCTCCATCCTTCAATGGGAGACAAGCCATAAACTGTCTTGCCTCCAGCTCTTTAGGAAGCTGACAAACAACTCGCTTTCCACAGTCCTGTTACAGCAGACCGGGGAACTTCTCATACAAAGGCAGCTCAAATGGCCTTTCTTCCCAGCCCTTAACTCGCAGCTTTAGGACTTCTGCTTCTGCCGCAATTCCACCTTGCCAACCCGGCTCAGACGAAATGCCTACATCTTCCCCTGAAGCAACTGGGCTGAGTCCCAAATGATTGAGCGTCCACGTGCTTAGGAGGCGATAGACTGCACGCCTTTTTCCAACCACCACGGGGCACTGCTGGAGAGAGTGTCGGAAAGCAGCTAGGTCAGAAAGACCCCTTTGCTCTCAGCCGTGCCCTTCATTGCTCTGGACGTGGAAGGCACAATGCACTGGCTCCCCCCAACCCTCAAGGGGCGACAAGCCACAGACCGTCTTCCTTCCATCTCTTTAGGAAGCTGAGAAAGAACTCGCTTTCAACAGTGCTCTTTCTGTGTCCTGGCAACATCTCATACAAAGGCAGCTGATATGCCATTTCTTTTCAGCGCTTAACTCGCAGATTTGGAACTTCTGCTCCTGCCACATTTCCACCTTGCCAACCCGGCTCAGACGAAATGCCTACATCTTCCCCTTCAGCAACGGGGACGAGGCCCAGATGACTGTGCTTCCGCATGCTTAGCAGGAGCAGACAATAGGCTTTTTACAAACCGCCATTGTGCACTGGGTCAGAGAGGGTCAGAATGCACCTAGGTCAGAAAGGGCCCTTTGCTCTCAGCCGTGCCCTCCAGTGCTCTAGAGGTGGAAGGCACAAAGCACTGCCTCCATCCTTCAATGGGAGACAAGCCATCAACTGTCCTGCTTCCAGCTCTTTAGGAAGCTGGGAAAGCACTCGCATTCCACAGTGCTCTTACAGTGTCCTGGGAACGTCTCATACAAAGGCAGCTGAACACCGTGTCTTTTCAGCCCTTAACTCACCAATCTGCAACATCTGCTTCTGCCGCATTTCCACCTTGCCAACCCGGCTCAGACGAAATGCCTACATCTTCCCCTGAAGCAACTGTGCTGATTCCCAGATGATTGAGCATCCACATGCTTAGGAGGCGATCAACTGCATGCCTTTTGCCAACCACCATTTTACACTGCTTAGAGAGCGTCGGAAAGCAGCTATGTCAGAAAGGCCCCTTTGCTCTCAGCCATGCCCTCCATTGCTCTCGAGGTGGAAGGCACAAGGCTCTGGTTCTGGATCCACCCCTCAATGGGAGACAAACCACATCTTGTCCTGCTTCCGGCTCTTTAGGAAGTGGAGAAAAAACTCCCTTTCCACAGGGCTCTTACAGCGTCCTGGGAACATCTCATACAAAGGAGGCTGAACGCCGTTTCTTTTCAGCACTTCACTCGCCAGTCGGGGACATCTGCATCCTGCACGTTTCCACCTTGCCAACCAGGCTCAGACGAAATGCCTACATCTTCCCCTTGAGCAATGGGGATGAGGCCCATATGATTGTGGTTCCACATGCTGAGGAGGAGAGAGACAATAGGCTTTTAACTAACCACGAAGTGCAATGGTTGGGAGAGTGTCAGAAAGCACCAATGGCAGAAAGTCCCCTTTACCCTCAGCCGTGCCCTCCATTGCTGTAGAGGTGGAAGGCACAAAGCACTGCCTCCATCCTTCAATGGGAGACAGGCCATAAACTGTCTTTCCTCCAGCTCTTTAGGAAGCTGACAAACAACTCGCTTTCCACAGTGCTGTTACAGCATACGAGGAAACTCTCATACAGAGGCAGCTCAAATGCCATTTCTTCCCAGTGCTTAACTGGCCGCTTTAGGACTTCCGCTTCTGCCACAGTTCCACCTTGCCAACCCGGCTCAGACGAAATGCCTACATCTTCCCCTTCAGCAACGGGGACGAGGCCCACAGGATTGTGCTTCCACATGCTTAGCAGGAGCAGACAATAGGCTTTTTACAAACCGCCATTGTGCACTGGGTCAGAGAGGGTCAGAATGCACCTAGGTCAGAAAGGGCCCTTTGCTCTCAGCCGTGCCCTCCATTGCTGTAGAGGTGGAAGGCACAAAGCACTGCCTCCATCCTTCAATGGGAGACAAGCCATAAACTGTCTTGCCTCCAGCTCTTTAGGAAGCTGACAAACAACTCGCTTTCCACAGTCCTGTTAAAGCAGACCGGGGAACTTCTCATACAAAGGCAGCTCAAATGGCCTTTCTTCCCAGCCCTTAACTCGCAGCTTTAGGACTTCTGCTTCTGCCGCAATTCCACCTTGCCAACCCGGCTCAGACGAAATGCCTACATCTTCCCCTGAAGCAACTGGGCTGAGTCCCAAATGATTGAGCGTCCACGTGCTTAGGAGGCGATAGACTGCACGCCTTTTTCCAACCACCACGGGGCACTGCTGGAGAGAGTGTCGGAAAGCAGCTAGGTCAGAAAGACCCCTTTGCTCTCAGCCGTGCCCTTCATTGCTCTGGACGTGGAAGGCACAATGCACTGGCTCCCCCCACCCCTCAAGGGGCGACAAGCCACAGACCATCTTCCTTCCATCTCTTTAGGAAGCTGAGAAAGAACTCGCTTTCAACAGTGCTCTTTCTGTGTCCTGGCAACATCTCATACAAAGGAAGCTGATATGCCATTTCTTTTCAGCGCTTCACTCGCAGATTTGGAACTTCTGCTCCTGCCACATTTCCACCTTGCCAACCCGGCTCAGACGAAATGCCTACATCTTCCCCTTCAGCAACGGGGACGAGGCCCAGATGACTGTGCTTCCGCATGCTTAGCAGGAGCAGACAATAGGCTTTTTACAAACCGCCATTGTGCACTGGGTCAGAGAGGGTGAGAAGGCACCTAGGTCAGAAAGGGCCCTTTGCTCTCAGCCGTGCCCTCCATTGCTCTAGAGGTGGAAGGCACAAAGCACTGCCTCCATCCTTCAATGGGAGACAAGCCATCAACTGTCCTGCTTCCAGCTCTTTAGGAAGCTGGGAAAGCACTCGCATTCCACAGTGCTCTTACAGCGTCCTGGGAACGTCTCACACAAAGGCAGCTGAACACCGTGTCTTTTCAGCCCTTAACTCACCAATCTGCATCATCTGCTTCTGCCGCATTTCCACCTTGCCAACCCGGCTCAGACGAAATGCCTACATCTTCCCCTGAAGCAACTGTGCTGATTCCCAGATGATTGAGCATCCACATGCTTAGGAGGCGATCAACTGCATGCCTTTTGCCAACCACCATTTTACACTGCTTAGAGAGCGTCGGAAAGCAGCTATGTCAGAAAGGCCCCTTTGCTCTCAGCCATGCCCTCCATTGCTCTCGAGGTGGAAGGCACAAGGCACTGGTTCTGGATCCACCCCTCAATGGGAGACAAACCACATCTTGTCCTGCTTCCGGCTCTTTAGGAAGTGGAGAAAAAACTCCCTTTCCACAGGGCTCTTACAGCATCCTGGGAACATCTCATACAAAGGAGGCTGAACGCCGTTTCTTTTCAGCACTTCACTCGCCAGTCTGGGACATCTGCATCCTGCACGTTTCCACCTTGCCAACCAGGCTCAGACGAAATGCCTACATCTTCCCCTTGAGCAATGGGGATGAGGCCCATATGATTGTGGTTCCACATGCTGAGGAGGAGAGAGACAATAGGCTTTTAACTAACCACGAAGTGCAATGGTTGGGAGAGTGTCAGAAAGCACCAATGGCAGAAAGTCCCCTTTACCCTCAGCCGTGCCCTCCATTGCTGTAGAGGTGGAAGGCACAAAGCACTGCCTCCATCCTTCAATGGGAGACAGGCCATAAACTGTCTTTCCTCCAGCTCTTTAGGAAGCTGACAAACAACTCGCTTTCCACAGTGCTGTTACAGCATACGAGGAAACTCTCATACAGAGGCAGCTCAAATGCCATTTCTTCCCAGTGCTTAACTGGCCGCTTTAGGACTTCCGCTTCTGCCACAGTTCCACCTTGCCAACCCGGCTCAGACGAAATGCCTACATCTTCCCCTTCAGCAACGGGGACGAGGCCCACAGGATTGTGCTTCCACATGCTTAGCAGGAGCAGACAATAGGCTTTTTACAAACTGCCATTGTACACTGGGTCAGAGAGGGTCAGAAAGCACCTAGGTCAGAAAGGGCCCTTTGCTCTCAGCCGTGCCCTCCATTGCTCTAGAGGTGGAAGGCACAAAGCACTGCCTCCATCCTTCAATGGGAGACAAGCCATAAACTGTCTTGCCTCCAGCTCTTTAGGAAGCTGACAAACAACTCGCTTTCCACAGTCCTGTTACAGCAGACCGGGGAACTTCTCATACAAAGGCAGCTCAAATGGCCTTTCTTCCCAGCCCTTAACTCGCAGCTTTAGGACTTCTGCTTCTGCCGCAATTCCACCTTGCCAACCCGGCTCAGACGAAATGCCTACATCTTCCCCTGAAGCAACTGGGCTGAGTCCCAAATGATTGAGCGTCCACGTGCTTAGGAGGCGCTAGACTGCACGCCTTTTTCCAACCACCTCTGGGCGCTGCTGGAGAGAGTGTCGGAAAGCAGCTAGGTCAGAAAGACCCCTTTGCTCTCAGCCGTGCCCTTCATTGCTCTGGACGTGGAAGGCACAATGCACTGGCTCCCCCCACCCCTCAAGGGGCGACAAGCCGCAGACCATCTTCCTTCCATCTCTTTAGGAAGCTGAGAAAGAACTCGCTTTCAACAGTGCTCTTTCTGTGTCCTGGCAACATCTCATACAAAGGCAGCTGATATGCCATTTCTTTTCAGCGCTTCACTCGCAGATTTGGAACTTCTGCTCCTGCCACATTTCCACCTTGCCAACCCGGCTCAGACTAAATGCCTACATCTTCCCCTTCAGCAACGGGGACAAGGCCCTGATGACTGTGCTTCCGCATGCTTAGCAGGAGCAGACAATAGGCTTTTTACAAACCGCCATTGTGCACTGGGTCAGAGAGGGTCAGAATGCACCTAGGTCAGAAAGGGCCCTTTGCTCTCAGCCGTGCCCTCCATTGCTCTAGAGGTGGAAGGCACAAAGCACTGCCTCCATCCTTCAATGGGAGACAAGCCATCAACTGTCCTGCTTCCAGCTCTTTAGGAAGCTGGGAAAGCACTCGCATTCCACAGTGCTCTTACAGCGTCCTGGGAACGTCTCATACAAAGGCAGCTGAACACCGTGTCTTTTCAGCCCTTAACTCACCAATCTGCAACATCTGCTTCTGCCGCATTTCCACCTTGCCAACCCGGCTCAGACGAAATGCCTACATCTTCCCCTGAAGCAACTGTGCTGATTCCCAGATGATTGAGCATCCACATGCTTAGGAGGCGATCAACTGCATGCCTTTTGCCAACCACCATTTTACACTGCTTAGAGAGCGTCGGAAAGCAGCTATGTCAGAAAGGCCCCTTTGCTCTCAGCCATGCCCTCCATTGCTCTCGAGGTGGAAGGCACAAGGCTCTGGTTCTGGATCCACCCCTCAATGGGAGACAAACCACATCTTGTCCTGCTTCCGGCTCTTTAGGAAGTGGAGAAAAAACTCCCTTTCCACAGGGCTCTTACAGCGTCCTGGGAACATCTCATACAAAGGAGGCTGAACGCCGTTTCTTTTCAGCACTTCACTCGCCAGTCGGGGACATCTGCATCCTGCACGTTTCCACCTTGCCAACCAGGCTCAGACGAAATGCCTACATCTTCCCCTTGAGCAATGGGGATGAGGCCCATATGATTGTGGTTCCACATGCTGAGGAGGAGAGAGACAATAGGCTTTTAACTAACCACGAAGTGCAATGGTTGGGAGAGTGTCAGAAAGCACCAATGGCAGAAAGACCCCTTTACCCTCAGCCGTGCCCTCCATTGCTCTAGAGGTGGAAGGCACAAAGCACTGCCTCCATCCTTCAATGGGAGACAGGCCATAAACTGTCTTTCCTCCAGCTCTTTAGGAAGCTGACAAACAACTCGCTTTCCACAGTGCTGTTACAGCATACGAGGAAACTCTCATACAGAGGCAGCTCAAATGCCATTTCTTCCCAGTGCTTAACTGGCCGCTTTAGGACTTCCGCTTCTGCCACAGTTCCACCTTGCCAACCCGGCTCAGACGAAATGCCTACATCTTCCCCTTCAGCAACGGGGACGAGGCCCACAGGATTGTGCATCCACATGCTTAGCAGGAGCAGACAATAGGCTTTTTACAAACCGCCATTGTGCACTGGGTCAGAGAGGGTCAGAAGGCACCTAGGTCAGAAAGGGCCCTTTGCTCTCAGCCGTGCCCTCCATTGCTGTAGAGGTGGAAGGCACAAAGCACTGCCTCCATCCTTCAATGGGAGACAAGCCATAAACTGTCTTGCCTCCAGCTCTTTAGGAAGCTGACAAACAACTCGCTTTCCACAGTCCTGTTACAGCAGACCGGGGAACTTCTCATACAAAGGCAGCTCAAATGGCCTTTCTTCCCAGCCCTTAACTCGCAGCTTTAGGACTTCTGCTTCTGCCGCAATTCCACCTTGCCAACCCGGCTCAGACGAAATGCCTACATCTTCCCCTGAAGCAACTGGGCTGAGTCCCAAATGATTGAGCGTCCACGTGCTTAGGAGGCGATAGACTGCACGCCTTTTTCCAACCACCACGGGGCACTGCTGGAGAGAGTGTCGGAAAGCAGCTAGGTCAGAAAGACCCCTTTGCTCTCAGCCGTGCCCTTCATTGCTCTGGACGTGGAAGGCACAATGCACTGGCTCCCCCCAACCCTCAAGGGGCGACAAGCCACAGACCGTCTTCCTTCCATCTCTTTAGGAAGCTGAGAAAGAACTCGCTTTCAACAGTGCTCTTTCTGTGTCCTGGCAACATCTCATACAAAGGCAGCTGATATGCCATTTCTTTTCAGCGCTTAACTCGCAGATTTGGAACTTCTGCTCCTGCCACATTTCCACCTTGCCAACCCGGCTCAGACGAAATGCCTACATCTTCCCCTTCAGCAACGGGGACGAGGCCCAGATGACTGTGCTTCCGCATGCTTAGCAGGAGCAGACAATAGGCTTTTTACAAACCGCCATTGTGCACTGGGTCAGAGAGGGTCAGAATGCACCTAGGTCAGAAAGGGCCCTTTGCTCTCAGCCGTGCCCTCCAGTGCTCTAGAGGTGGAAGGCACAAAGCACTGCCTCCATCCTTCAATGGGAGACAAGCCATCAACTGTCCTGCTTCCAGCTCTTTAGGAAGCTGGGAAAGCACTCGCATTCCACAGTGCTCTTACAGTGTCCTGGGAACGTCTCATACAAAGGCAGCTGAACACCGTGTCTTTTCAGCCCTTAACTCACCAATCTGCAACATCTGCTTCTGCCGCATTTCCACCTTGCCAACCCGGCTCAGACGAAATGCCTACATCTTCCCCTGAAGCAACTGTGCTGATTCCCAGATGATTGAGCATCCACATGCTTAGGAGGCGATCAACTGCATGCCTTTTGCCAACCACCATTTTACACTGCTTAGAGAGCGTCGGAAAGCAGCTATGTCAGAAAGGCCCCTTTGCTCTCAGCCATGCCCTCCATTGCTCTCGAGGTGGAAGGCACAAGGCACTGGTTCTGGATCCACCCCTCAATGGGAGACAAACCACATCTTGTCCTGCTTCCGGCTCTTTAGGAAGTGGAGAAAAAACTCCCTTTCCACAGGGCTCTTACAGCATCCTGGGAACATCTCATACAAAGGAGGCTGAACGCCGTTTCTTTTCAGCACTTCACTCGCCAGTCTGGGACATCTGCATCCTGCACGTTTCCACCTTGCCAACCAGGCTCAGACGAAATGCCTACATCTTCCCCTTGAGCAATGGGGATGAGGCCCATATGATTGTGGTTCCACATGCTGAGGAGGAGAGAGACAATAGGCTTTTAACTAACCACGAAGTGCAATGGTTGGGAGAGTGTCAGAAAGCACCAATGGCAGAAAGTCCCCTTTACCCTCAGCCGTGCCCTCCATTGCTGTAGAGGTGGAAGGCACAAAGCACTGCCTCCATCCTTCAATGGGAGACAGGCCATAAACTGTCTTGCCTCCAGCTCTTTAGGAAGCTGACAAACAACTCGCTTTCCACAGTGCTGTTACAGCATACGAGGAAAATCTCATACAGAGGCAGCTCAAATGCCATTTCTTCCCAGTGCTTAACTGGCCGCTTTAGGACTTCCGCTTCTGCCACAGTTCCACCTTGCCAACCCGGCTCAGACGAAATGCCTACATCTTCCCCTTCAGCAACGGGGACGAGGCCCACAGGATTGTGCTTCCACATGCTTAGCAGGAGCAGACAATAGGCTTTTTACAAACTGCCATTGTACACTGGGTCAGAGAGGGTCAGAAAGCACCTAGGTCAGAAAGGGCCCTTTGCTCTCAGCCGTGCCCTCCATTGCTCTAGAGGTGGAAGGCACAAAGCACTGCCTCCATCCTTCAATGGGAGACAAGCCATAAACTGTCTTGCCTCCAGCTCTTTAGGAAGCTGACAAACAACTCGCTTTCCACAGTCCTGTTACAGCAGACCGGGGAACTTCTCATACAAAGGCAGCTCAAATGGCCTTTCTTCCCAGCCCTTAACTCGCAGCTTTAGGACTTCTGCTTCTGCCGCAATTCCACCTTGCCAACCCGGCTCAGACGAAATGCCTACATCTTCCCCTGAAGCAACTGGGCTGAGTCCCAAATGATTGAGCGTCCACGTGCTTAGGAGGCGCTAGACTGCACGCCTTTTTCCAACCACCTCTGGGCGCTGCTGGAGAGAGTGTCGGAAAGCAGCTAGGTCAGAAAGACCCCTTTGCTCTCAGCCGTGCCCTTCATTGCTCTGGACGTGGAAGGCACAATGCACTGGCTCCCCCCACCCCTCAAGGGGCGACAAGCCGCAGACCATCTTCCTTCCATCTCTTTAGGAAGCTGAGAAAGAACTCGCTTTCAACAGTGCTCTTTCTGTGTCCTGGCAACATCTCATACAAAGGCAGCTGATATGCCATTTCTTTTCAGCGCTTCACTCGCAGATTTGGAACTTCTGCTCCTGCCACATTTCCACCTTGCCAACCCGGCTCAGACTAAATGCCTACATCTTCCCCTTCAGCAACGGGGACAAGGCCCTGATGACTGTGCTTCCGCATGCTTAGCAGGAGCAGACAATAGGCTTTTTACAAACCGCCATTGTGCACTGGGTCAGAGAGGGTCAGAATGCACCTAGGTCAGAAAGGGCCCTTTGCTCTCAGCCGTGCCCTCCATTGCTCTAGAGGTGGAAGGCACAAAGCACTGCCTCCATCCTTCAATGGGAGACAAGCCATCAACTGTCCTGCTTCCAGCTCTTTAGGAAGCTGGGAAAGCACTCGCATTCCACAGTGCTCTTACAGCGTCCTGGGAACGTCTCATACAAAGGCAGCTGAACACCGTGTCTTTTCAGCCCTTAACTCACCAATCTGCAACATCTGCTTCTGCCGCATTTCCACCTTGCCAACCCGGCTCAGACGAAATGCCTACATCTTCCCCTGAAGCAACTGTGCTGATTCCCAGATGATTGAGCATCCACATGCTTAGGAGGCGATCAACTGCATGCCTTTTGCCAACCACCATTTTACACTGCTTAGAGAGCGTCGGAAAGCAGCTATGTCAGAAAGGCCCCTTTGCTCTCAGCCATGCCCTCCATTGCTCTCGAGGTGGAAGGCACAAGGCTCTGGTTCTGGATCCACCCCTCAATGGGAGACAAACCACATCTTGTCCTGCTTCCGGCTCTTTAGGAAGTGGAGAAAAAACTCCCTTTCCACAGGGCTCTTACAGCGTCCTGGGAACATCTCATACAAAGGAGGCTGAACGCCGTTTCTTTTCAGCACTTCACTCGCCAGTCGGGGACATCTGCATCCTGCACGTTTCCACCTTGCCAACCAGGCTCAGACGAAATGCCTACATCTTCCCCTTGAGCAATGGGGATGAGGCCCATATGATTGTGGTTCCACATGCTGAGGAGGAGAGAGACAATAGGCTTTTAACTAACCACGAAGTGCAATGGTTGGGAGAGTGTCAGAAAGCACCAATGGCAGAAAGACCCCTTTACCCTCAGCCGTGCCCTCCATTGCTCTAGAGGTGGAAGGCACAAAGCACTGCCTCCATCCTTCAATGGGAGACAGGCCATAAACTGTCTTGCCTCCAGCTCTTTAGGAAGCTGACAAACAACTCGCTTTCCACAGTGCTGTTACAGCATACGAGGAAACTCTCATACAGAGGCAGCTCAAATGCCATTTCTTCCCAGTGCTTAACTGGCCGCTTTAGGACTTCCGCTTCTGCCACAGTTCCACCTTGCCAACCCGGCTCAGGCGAAATGCCTACATCTTCCCCTTCAGCAACGGGGACGAGGCCCACAGGATTGTGCTTCCACATGCTTAGCAGGAGCAGACAATAGGCTTTTTACAAACCGCCATTGTGCACTGGGTCAGAGAGGGTCAGAAGGCACCTATGTCAGAAAGGGCCCTTTGCTCTCAGCCGTGCCCTCCATTGCTGTAGAGGTGGAAGGCACAAAGCACTGCCTCCATCCTTCAATGGGAGACAAGCCATAAACTGTCTTGCCTCCAGCTCTTTAGGAAGCTGACAAACAACTCGCTTTCCACAGTCCTGTTACAGCAGACCGGGGAACTTCTCATACAAAGGCAGCTCAAATGGCCTTTCTTCCCAGCCCTTAACTCGCAGCTTTAGGACTTCTGCTTCTGCCGCAATTCCACCTTGCCAACCCGGCTCAGACGAAATGCCTACATCTTCCCCTGAAGCAACTGGGCTGAGTCCCAAATGATTGAGCGTCCACGTGCTTAGGAGGCGATAGACTGCACGCCTTTTTCCAACCACCACGGGGCACTGCTGGAGAGAGTGTCGGAAAGCAGCTAGGTCAGAAAGACCCCTTTGCTCTCAGCCGTGCCCTTCATTGCTCTGGACGTGGAAGGCACAATGCACTGGCTCCCCCCAACCCTCAAGGGGCGACAAGCCACAGACCGTCTTCCTTCCATCTCTTTAGGAAGCTGAGAAAGAACTCGCTTTCAACAGTGCTCTTTCTGTGTCCTGGCAACATCTCATACAAAGGCAGCTGATATGCCATTTCTTTTCAGCGCTTAACTCGCAGATTTGGAACTTCTGCTCCTGCCACATTTCCACCTTGCCAACCCGGCTCAGACGAAATGCCTACATCTTCCCCTTCAGCAACGGGGACGAGGCCCAGATGACTGTGCTTCCGCATGCTTAGCAGGAGCAGACAATAGGCTTTTTACAAACCGCCATTGTGCACTGGGTCAGAGAGGGTCAGAATGCACCTAGGTCAGAAAGGGCCCTTTGCTCTCAGCCGTGCCCTCCAGTGCTCTAGAGGTGGAAGGCACAAAGCACTGCCTCCATCCTTCAATGGGAGACAAGCCATCAACTGTCCTGCTTCCAGCTCTTTAGGAAGCTGGGAAAGCACTCGCATTCCACAGTGCTCTTACAGTGTCCTGGGAACGTCTCATACAAAGGCAGCTGAACACCGTGTCTTTTCAGCCCTTAACTCACCAATCTGCAACATCTGCTTCTGCCGCATTTCCACCTTGCCAACCCGGCTCAGACGAAATGCCTACATCTTCCCCTGAAGCAACTGTGCTGATTCCCAGATGATTGAGCATCCACATGCTTAGGAGGCGATCAACTGCATGCCTTTTGCCAACCACCATTTTACACTGCTTAGAGAGCGTCGGAAAGCAGCTATGTCAGAAAGGCCCCTTTGCTCTCAGCCATGCCCTCCATTGCTCTCGAGGTGGAAGGCACAAGGCTCTGGTTCTGGATCCACCCCTCAATGGGAGACAAACCACATCTTGTCCTGCTTCCGGCTCTTTAGGAAGTGGAGAAAAAACTCCCTTTCCACAGGGCTCTTACAGCGTCCTGGGAACATCTCATACAAAGGAGGCTGAACGCCGTTTCTTTTCAGCACTTCACTCGCCAGTCGGGGACATCTGCATCCTGCACGTTTCCACCTTGCCAACCAGGCTCAGACGAAATGCCTACATCTTCCCCTTGAGCAATGGGGATGAGGCCCATATGATTGTGGTTCCACATGCTGAGGAGGAGAGAGACAATAGGCTTTTAACTAACCACGAAGTGCAATGGTTGGGAGAGTGTCAGAAAGCACCAATGGCAGAAAGACCCCTTTACCCTCAGCCGTGCCCTCCATTGCTGTAGAGGTGGAAGGCACAAAGCACTGCCTCCATCCTTCAATGGGAGACAGGCCATAAACTGTCTTTCCTCCAGCTCTTTAGGAAGCTGACAAACAACTCGCTTTCCACAGTGCTGTTACAGCATACGAGGAAACTCTCATATAGAGGCAGCTCAAATGCCATTTCTTCCCAGTGCTTAACTGGCCGCTTTAGGACTTCCGCTTCTGCCACAGTTCCACCTTGCCAATCCGGCTCAGACGAAATGCCTACATCTTCCCCTTCAGCAACGGGGACGAGGCCCACAGGATTGTGCTTCCACATGCTTAGCAGGAGCAGACAATAGGCTTTTTACAAACCGCCATTGTGCACTGGGTCAGAGAGGGTCAGAAGGCACCTAGGTCAGAAAGGGCCCTTTGCTCTCAGCCGTGCCCTCCATTGCTGTAGAGGTGGAAGGCACAAAGCACTGCCTCCATCCTTCAATGGGAGACAAGCCATAAACTGTCTTGCCTCCAGCTCTTTAGGAAGCTGACAAACAACTCGCTTTCCACAGTCCTGTTACAGCAGACCGGGGAACTTCTCATACAAAGGCAGCTCAAATGGCCTTTCTTCCCAGCCCTTAACTCGCAGCTTTAGGACTTCTGCTTCTGCCGCAATTCCACCTTGCCAACCCGGCTCAGACGAAATGCCTACATCTTCCCCTGAAGCAACTGGGCTGAGTCCCAAATGATTGAGCGTCCACGTGCTTAGGAGGCGATAGACTGCACGCCTTTTTCCAACCACCACGGGGCACTGCTGGAGAGAGTGTCGGAAAGCAGCTAGGTCAGAAAGACCCCTTTGCTCTCAGCCGTGCCCTTCATTGCTCTGGACGTGGAAGGCACAATGCACTGGCTCCCCCCACCCCTCAAGGGGCGACAAGCCACAGACCATCTTCCTTCCATCTCTTTAGGAAGCTGAGAAAGAACTCGCTTTCAACAGTGCTCTTTCTGTGTCCTGGCAACATCTCATACAAAGGAAGCTGATATGCCATTTCTTTTCAGCGCTTCACTCGCAGATTTGGAACTTCTGCTCCTGCCACATTTCCACCTTGCCAACCCGGCTCAGACGAAATGCCTACATCTTCCCCTTCAGCAACGGGGACGAGGCCCAGATGACTGTGCTTCCGCATGCTTAGCAGGAGCAGACAATAGGCTTTTTACAAACCGCCATTGTGCACTGGGTCAGAGAGGGTGAGAAGGCACCTAGGTCAGAAAGGGCCCTTTGCTCTCAGCCGTGCCCTCCATTGCTCTAGAGGTGGAAGGCACAAAGCACTGCCTCCATCCTTCAATGGGAGACAAGCCATCAACTGTCCTGCTTCCAGCTCTTTAGGAAGCTGGGAAAGCACTCGCATTCCACAGTGCTCTTACAGCGTCCTGGGAACGTCTCACACAAAGGCAGCTGAACACCGTGTCTTTTCAGCCCTTAACTCACCAATCTGCATCATCTGCTTCTGCCGCATTTCCACCTTGCCAACCCGGCTCAGACGAAATGCCTACATCTTCCCCTGAAGCAACTGTGCTGATTCCCAGATGATTGAGCATCCACATGCTTAGGAGGCGATCAACTGCATGCCTTTTGCCAACCACCATTTTACACTGCTTAGAGAGCGTCGGAAAGCAGCTATGTCAGAAAGGCCCCTTTGCTCTCAGCCATGCCCTCCATTGCTCTCGAGGTGGAAGGCACAAGGCACTGGTTCTGGATCCACCCCTCAATGGGAGACAAACCACATCTTGTCCTGCTTCCGGCTCTTTAGGAAGTGGAGAAAAAACTCCCTTTCCACAGGGCTCTTACAGCATCCTGGGAACATCTCATACAAAGGAGGCTGAACGCCGTTTCTTTTCAGCACTTCACTCGCCAGTCTGGGACATCTGCATCCTGCACGTTTCCACCTTGCCAACCAGGCTCAGACGAAATGCCTACATCTTCCCCTTGAGCAATGGGGATGAGGCCCATATGATTGTGGTTCCACATGCTGAGGAGGAGAGAGACAATAGGCTTTTAACTAACCACGAAGTGCAATGGTTGGGAGAGTGTCAGAAAGCACCAATGGCAGAAAGTCCCCTTTACCCTCAGCCGTGCCCTCCATTGCTGTAGAGGTGGAAGGCACAAAGCACTGCCTCCATCCTTCAATGGGAGACAGGCCATAAACTGTCTTTCCTCCAGCTCTTTAGGAAGCTGACAAACAACTCGCTTTCCACAGTGCTGTTACAGCATACGAGGAAACTCTCATACAGAGGCAGCTCAAATGCCATTTCTTCCCAGTGCTTAACTGGCCGCTTTAGGACTTCCGCTTCTGCCACAGTTCCACCTTGCCAACCCGGCTCAGACGAAATGCCTACATCTTCCCCTTCAGCAACGGGGACGAGGCCCACAGGATTGTGCTTCCACATGCTTAGCAGGAGCAGACAATAGGCTTTTTACAAACTGCCATTGTACACTGGGTCAGAGAGGGTCAGAAAGCACCTAGGTCAGAAAGGGCCCTTTGCTCTCAGCCGTGCCCTCCATTGCTCTAGAGGTGGAAGGCACAAAGCACTGCCTCCATCCTTCAATGGGAGACAAGCCATAAACTGTCTTGCCTCCAGCTCTTTAGGAAGCTGACAAACAACTCGCTTTCCACAGTCCTGTTACAGCAGACCGGGGAACTTCTCATACAAAGGCAGCTCAAATGGCCTTTCTTCCCAGCCCTTAACTCGCAGCTTTAGGACTTCTGCTTCTGCCGCAATTCCACCTTGCCAACCCGGCTCAGACGAAATGCCTACATCTTCCCCTGAAGCAACTGGGCTGAGTCCCAAATGATTGAGCGTCCACGTGCTTAGGAGGCGCTAGACTGCACGCCTTTTTCCAACCACCTCTGGGCGCTGCTGGAGAGAGTGTCGGAAAGCAGCTAGGTCAGAAAGACCCCTTTGCTCTCAGCCGTGCCCTTCATTGCTCTGGACGTGGAAGGCACAATGCACTGGCTCCCCCCACCCCTCAAGGGGCGACAAGCCGCAGACCATCTTCCTTCCATCTCTTTAGGAAGCTGAGAAAGAACTCGCTTTCAACAGTGCTCTTTCTGTGTCCTGGCAACATCTCATACAAAGGCAGCTGATATGCCATTTCTTTTCAGCGCTTCACTCGCAGATTTGGAACTTCTGCTCCTGCCACATTTCCACCTTGCCAACCCGGCTCAGACTAAATGCCTACATCTTCCCCTTCAGCAACGGGGACAAGGCCCTGATGACTGTGCTTCCGCATGCTTAGCAGGAGCAGACAATAGGCTTTTTACAAACCGCCATTGTGCACTGGGTCAGAGAGGGTCAGAATGCACCTAGGTCAGAAAGGGCCCTTTGCTCTCAGCCGTGCCCTCCATTGCTCTAGAGGTGGAAGGCACAAAGCACTGCCTCCATCCTTCAATGGGAGACAAGCCATCAACTGTCCTGCTTCCAGCTCTTTAGGAAGCTGGGAAAGCACTCGCATTCCACAGTGCTCTTACAGCGTCCTGGGAACGTCTCATACAAAGGCAGCTGAACACCGTGTCTTTTCAGCCCTTAACTCACCAATCTGCAACATCTGCTTCTGCCGCATTTCCACCTTGCCAACCCGGCTCAGACGAAATGCCTACATCTTCCCCTGAAGCAACTGTGCTGATTCCCAGATGATTGAGCATCCACATGCTTAGGAGGCGATCAACTGCATGCCTTTTGCCAACCACCATTTTACACTGCTTAGAGAGCGTCGGAAAGCAGCTATGTCAGAAAGGCCCCTTTGCTCTCAGCCATGCCCTCCATTGCTCTCGAGGTGGAAGGCACAAGGCTCTGGTTCTGGATCCACCCCTCAATGGGAGACAAACCACATCTTGTCCTGCTTCCGGCTCTTTAGGAAGTGGAGAAAAAACTCCCTTTCCACAGGGCTCTTACAGCGTCCTGGGAACATCTCATACAAAGGAGGCTGAACGCCGTTTCTTTTCAGCACTTCACTCGCCAGTCGGGGACATCTGCATCCTGCACGTTTCCACCTTGCCAACCAGGCTCAGACGAAATGCCTACATCTTCCCCTTGAGCAATGGGGATGAGGCCCATATGATTGTGGTTCCACATGCTGAGGAGGAGAGAGACAATAGGCTTTTAACTAACCACGAAGTGCAATGGTTGGGAGAGTGTCAGAAAGCACCAATGGCAGAAAGACCCCTTTACCCTCAGCCGTGCCCTCCATTGCTCTAGAGGTGGAAGGCACAAAGCACTGCCTCCATCCTTCAATGGGAGACAGGCCATAAACTGTCTTTCCTCCAGCTCTTTAGGAAGCTGACAAACAACTCGCTTTCCACAGTGCTGTTACAGCATACGAGGAAACTCTCATACAGAGGCAGCTCAAATGCCATTTCTTCCCAGTGCTTAACTGGCCGCTTTAGGACTTCCGCTTCTGCCACAGTTCCACCTTGCCAACCCGGCTCAGGCGAAATGCCTACATCTTCCCCTTCAGCAACGGGGACGAGGCCCACAGGATTGTGCTTCCACATGCTTAGCAGGAGCAGACAATAGGCTTTTTACAAACCGCCATTGTGCACTGGGTCAGAGAGGGTCAGAAGGCACCTATGTCAGAAAGGGCCCTTTGCTCTCAGCCGTGCCCTCCATTGCTGTAGAGGTGGAAGGCACAAAGCACTGCCTCCATCCTTCAATGGGAGACAAGCCATAAACTGTCTTGCCTCCAGCTCTTTAGGAAGCTGACAAACAACTCGCTTTCCACAGTCCTGTTACAGCAGACCGGGGAACTTCTCATACAAAGTCAGCTCAAATGGCCTTTCTTCCCAGCCCTTAACTCGCAGCTTTAGGACTTCTGCTTCTGCCGCAATTCCACCTTGCCAACCCGGCTCAGACGAAATGCCTACATCTTCCCCTGAAGCAACTGTGCTGAGTCCCAAATGATTGAGCATCCACGTGCTTAGGAGGCGATAGACTGCACGCCTTTTTCCAACCACCACGGGGCACTGCTGGAGAGAGTGTCGGAAAGCAGCTAGGTCAGAAAGACCCCTTTGCTCTCAGCCGTGCCCTTCATTGCTCTGGACGTGGAAGGCACAATGCACTGGCTCCCACCACCCCTCAAGTGGCGACAAGCCACAGACCATCTTCCTTCCATCTCTTTAGGAAGCTGAGAAAGAACTCGCTTTCAACAGTGCTCTTTCTGTGTCCTGGCAACATCTCATACAAAGGCAGCTGATATGCCATTTCTTTTCAGCGCTTCACTCGCAGATTTGGAACTTCTGCTCCTGCCACATTTCCACCTTGCCAACCCGGCTCAGACGAAATGCCTACATCTTCCCCTTCAGCAACGGGGACGAGGCCCAGATGACTGTGCTTCCGCATGCTTAGCAGGAGCAGACAATAGGCTTTTTATAAACTGCCATTGTGCACTGGGTCAGAGAGGGTCAGAATGCACCTAGGTCAGAAAGGGCCCTTTGCTCTCAGCCGTGCCCTCCATTGCTCTAGAGGTGGAAGGCACAAAGCACTGCCTCCATCCTTCAATGGGAGACAAGCCATCAACTGTCCTGCTTCCAGCTCTTTAGGAAGCTGGGAAAGCACTCGCATTCCACAGTGCTCTTACAGCGTCCTGGGAACGTCTCATACAAAGGCAGCTGAACACCGTGTCTTTTCAGCCCTTAACTCACCAATCTGCAACATCTGCTTCTGCCGCATTTCCACCTTGCCAACCCGGCTCAGACGAAATGCCTACATCTTCCCCTGAAGCAACTGTGCTGATTCCCAGATGATTGAGCATCCACATGCTTAGGAGGCGATCAACTGCATGCCTTTTGCCAACCACCATTTTACACTGCTTAGAGAGCGTCGGAAAGCAGCTATGTCAGAAAGGCCCCTTTGCTCTCAGCCATGCCCTCCATTGCTCTCGAGGTGGAAGGCACAAGGCACTGGTTCTGGATCCACCCCTCAATGGGAGACAAACCACATCTTGTCCTGCTTCCAGCTCTTTAGGAAGTGGAGAAAAAACTCCCTTTCCACAGGGCTCTTACAGCATCCTGGGAACATCTCATACAAAGGAGGCTGAACGCCGTTTCTTTTCAGCACTTCACTCGCCAGTCGGGGACATCTGCATCCTGCACGTTTCCACCTTGCCAACCAGGCTCAGACGAAATGCCTACATCTTCCCCTTGAGCAATGGGGATGAGGCCCATATGATTGTGGTTCCACATGCTGAGGAGGAGAGAAACCATAGGCTTTTAACTAACCACGAAGTGCAATGGTTGGGAGAGTGTCAGAAAGCACCAATGGCAGAAAGACCCCTTTACCCTCAGCCGTGCCCTCCATTGCTCTAGAGGTGGAAGGCACAAAGCACTGCCTCCATCCTTCAATGGGAGACAAGCCATAAACTGTCTTGCCTCCAGCTCTTTAGGAAGCTGACAAACAACTCGCTTTCCACAGTGCTGTTACAGCATACGAGGAAACTCTCATACAGAGGCAGCTCAAATGCCATTTCTTCCCAGTGCTTAACTGGCCGCTTTAGGACTTCCGCTTCTGCCACAGTTCCACCTTGCCAACCCGGCTCAGGCGAAATGCCTACATCTTCCCCTTCAGCAACGGGGACGAGGCCCACAGGATTGTGCTTCCACATGCTTAGCAGGAGCAGACAATAGGCTTTTTACAAACCGGCATTGTGCACTGGGTCAGAGAGGGTCAGAATGCCCCTAGGTCAGAAAGGGCCCTTTGCTCTCAGCCGTGCCCTCCATTGCTCTAGAGGGGGAAGGCACAAAGCACTGCCTCCATCCATCAATGGGAGACAAGCCATAAACTTCTTGCCTCCAGCTCTTTAGGAAGCTGACAAACAACTCGCTTTCCACAGTCCTGTTACAGCAGACCGGGGAACTTCTCATACAAAGGCAGCTCAAATGGCCTTTCTTCCCAGCCCTTAACTCGCAGCTTTAGGACTTCTGCTTCTGCCGCAATTCCACCTTGCCAACCCGGCTCAGACGAAATGCCTACATCTTCCCCTGAAGCAACTGGGCTGAGTCCCAAATGATTGAGCGTCCACGTGCTTAGGAGGCGCTAGACTGCACGCCTTTTTCCAACCACCTCTGGGCGCTGCTGGAGAGAGTGTCGGAAAGCAGCTAGGTCAGAAAGACCCCTTTGCTCTCAGCCGTGCCCTTCATTGCTCTGGACGTGGAAGGCACAATGCACTGGCTCCCCCCACCCCTCAAGGGGCGACAAGCCGCAGACCATCTTCCTTCCATCTCTTTAGGAAGCTGAGAAAGAACTCGCTTTCAACAGTGCTCTTTCTGTGTCCTGGCAACATCTCATACAAAGGCAGCTGATATGCCATTTCTTTTCAGCGCTTCACTCGCAGATTTGGAACTTCTGCTCCTGCCACATTTCCACCTTGCCAACCCGGCTCAGACTAAATGCCTACATCTTCCCCTTCAGCAACGGGGACAAG
This sequence comes from Equus caballus, assembly GCF_041296265.1. Lineage (NCBI taxonomy): Eukaryota > Metazoa > Chordata > Mammalia > Perissodactyla > Equidae > Equus > Equus caballus. Next base: position 35,566,919 of record NC_091691.1, read on the forward strand.
GCCCTGATGACTGTGCTTCCGCATGCTTAGCAGGAGCAGACAATAGGCTTTTTACAAACCGCCATTGTGCACTGGGTCAGAGAGGGTCAGAATGCACCTAGGTCAGAAAGGGCCCTTTGCTCTCAGCCGTGCCCTCCATTGCTCTAGAGGTGGAAGGCACAAAGCACTGCCTCCATCCTTCAATGGGAGACAAGCCATCAACTGTCCTGCTTCCAGCTCTTTAGGAAGCTGGGAAAGCACTCGCATTCCACAGTGCTCTTACAGCGTCCTGGGAACGTCTCATACAAAGGCAGCTGAACACCGTGTCTTTTCAGCCCTTAACTCACCAATCTGCAACATCTGCTTCTGCCGCATTTCCACCTTGCCAACCCGGCTCAGACGAAATGCCTACATCTTCCCCTGAAGCAACTGTGCTGATTCCCAGATGATTGAGCATCCACATGCTTAGGAGGCGATCAACTGCATGCCTTTTGCCAACCACCATTTTACACTGCTTAGAGAGCGTCGGAAAGCAGCTATGTCAGAAAGGCCCCTTTGCTCTCAGCCATGCCCTCCATTGCTCTCGAGGTGGAAGGCACAAGGCTCTGGTTCTGGATCCACCCCTCAATGGGAGACAAACCACATCTTGTCCTGCTTCCGGCTCTTTAGGAAGTGGAGAAAAAACTCCCTTTCCACAGGGCTCTTACAGCGTCCTGGGAACATCTCATACAAAGGAGGCTGAACGCCGTTTCTTTTCAGCACTTCACTCGCCAGTCGGGGACATCTGCATCCTGCACGTTTCCACCTTGCCAACCAGGCTCAGACGAAATGCCTACATCTTCCCCTTGAGCAATGGGGATGAGGCCCATATGATTGTGGTTCCACATGCTGAGGAGGAGAGAGACAATAGGCTTTTAACTAACCACGAAGTGCAATGGTTGGGAGAGTGTCAGAAAGCACCAATGGCAGAAAGACCCCTTTACCCTCAGCCGTGCCCTCCATTGCTCTAGAGGTGGAAGGCACAAAGCACTGCCTCCATCCTTCAATGGGAGACAGGCCATAAACTGTCTTTCCTCCAGCTCTTTAGGAAGCTGACAAACAACTCGCTTTCCACAGTGCTGTTACAGCATACGAGGAAACTCTCATACAGAGGCAGCTCAAATGCCATTTCTTCCCAGTGCTTAACTGGCCGCTTTAGGACTTCCGCTTCTGCCACAGTTCCACCTTGCCAACCCGGCTCAGGCGAAATGCCTACATCTTCCCCTTCAGCAACGGGGACGAGGCCCACAGGATTGTGCTTCCACATGCTTAGCAGGAGCAGACAATAGGCTTTTTACAAACCGCCATTGTGCACTGGGTCAGAGAGGGTCAGAAGGCACCTATGTCAGAAAGGGCCCTTTGCTCTCAGCCGTGCCCTCCATTGCTGTAGAGGTGGAAGGCACAAAGCACTGCCTCCATCCTTCAATGGGAGACAAGCCATAAACTGTCTTGCCTCCAGCTCTTTAGGAAGCTGACCAACAACTCGCTTTCCACAGTCCTGTTACAGCAGACCGGGGAACTTCTCATACAAAGTCAGCTCAAATGGCCTTTCTTCCCAGCCCTTAACTCGCAGCTTTAGGACTTCTGCTTCTGCCGCAATTCCACCTTGCCAACCCGGCTCAGACGAAATGCCTACATCTTCCCCTGAAGCAACTGTGCTGAGTCCCAAATGATTGAGCATCCACGTGCTTAGGAGGCGATAGACTGCACGCCTTTTTCCAACCACCACGGGGCACTGCTGGAGAGAGTGTCGGAAAGCAGCTAGGTCAGAAAGACCCCTTTGCTCTCAGCCGTGCCCTTCATTGCTCTGGACGTGGAAGGCACAATGCACTGGCTCCCACCACCCCTCAAGTGGCGACAAGCCACAGACCATCTTCCTTCCATCTCTTTAGGAAGCTGAGAAAGAACTCGCTTTCAACAGTGCTCTTTCTGTGTCCTGGCAACATCTCATACAAAGGCAGCTGATATGCCATTTCTTTTCAGCGCTTCACTCGCAGATTTGGAACTTCTGCTCCTGCCACATTTCCACCTTGCCAACCCGGCTCAGACGAAATGCCTACATCTTCCCCTTCAGCAACGGGGACGAGGCCCAGATGACTGTGCTTCCGCATGCTTAGCAGGAGCAGACAATAGGCTTTTTATAAACTGCCATTGTGCACTGGGTCAGAGAGGGTCAGAATGCACCTAGGTCAGAAAGGGCCCTTTGCTCTCAGCCGTGCCCTCCATTGCTCTAGAGGTGGAAGGCACAAAGCACTGCCTCCATCCTTCAATGGGAGACAAGCCATCAACTGTCCTGCTTCCAGCTCTTTAGGAAGCTGGGAAAGCACTCGCATTCCACAGTGCTCTTACAGCGTCCTGGGAACGTCTCATACAAAGGCAGCTGAACACCGTGTCTTTTCAGCCCTTAACTCACCAATCTGCAACATCTGCTTCTGCCGCATTTCCACCTTGCCAACCCGGCTCAGACGAAATGCCTACATCTTCCCCTGAAGCAACTGTGCTGATTCCCAGATGATTGAGCATCCACATGCTTAGGAGGCGATCAACTGCATGCCTTTTGCCAACCACCATTTTACACTGCTTAGAGAGCGTCGGAAAGCAGCTATGTCAGAAAGGCCCCTTTGCTCTCAGCCATGCCCTCCATTGCTCTCGAGGTGGAAGGCACAAGGCACTGGTTCTGGATCCACCCCTCAATGGGAGACAAACCACATCTTGTCCTGCTTCCAGCTCTTTAGGAAGTGGAGAAAAAACTCCCTTTCCACAGGGCTCTTACAGCATCCTGGGAACATCTCATACAAAGGAGGCTGAACGCCGTTTCTTTTCAGCACTTCACTCGCCAGTCTGGGACATCTGCATCCTGCACGTTTCCACCTTGCCAACCAGGCTCAGACGAAATGCCTACATCTTCCCCTTGAGCAATGGGGATGAGGCCCATATGATTGTGGTTCCACATGCTGAGGAGGAGAGAAACCATAGGCTTTTAACTAACCACGAAGTGCAATGGTTGGGAGAGTGTCAGAAAGCACCAATGGCAGAAAGACCCCTTTACCCTCAGCCGTGCCCTCCATTGCTCTAGAGGTGGAAGGCACAAAGCACTGCCTCCATCCTTCAATGGGAGACAAGCCATAAACTGTCTTGCCTCCAGCTCTTTAGGAAGCTGACAAACAACTCGCTTTCCACAGTGCTGTTACAGCATACGAGGAAACTCTCATACAGAGGCAGCTCAAATGCCATTTCTTCCCAGTGCTTAACTGGCCGCTTTAGGACTTCCGCTTCTGCCACAGTTCCACCTTGCCAACCCGGCTCAGGCGAAATGCCTACATCTTCCCCTTCAGCAACGGGGACGAGGCCCACAGGATTGTGCTTCCACATGCTTAGCAGGAGCAGACAATAGGCTTTTTACAAACCGGCATTGTGCACTGGGTCAGAGAGGGTCAGAATGCCCCTAGGTCAGAAAGGGCCCTTTGCTCTCAGCCGTGCCCTCCATTGCTCTAGAGGGGGAAGGCACAAAGCACTGCCTCCATCCATCAATGGGAGACAAGCCATAAACTTCTTGCCTCCAGCTCTTTAGGAAGCTGACAAACAACTCGCTTTCCACAGTCCTGTTACAGCAGACCGGGGAACTTCTCATACAAAGGCAGCTCAAATGGCCTTTCTTCCCAGCCCTTAACTCGCAGCTTTAGGACTTCTGCTTCTGCCGCAATTCCACCTTGCCAACCCGGCTCAGACGAAATGCCTACATCTTCCCCTGAAGCAACTGGGCTGAGTCCCAAATGATTGAGCATCCACGTGCTTAGGAGGCGATAGACTGCACGCCTTTTTCCAACCACCACGGGGCACTGCTGGAGAGAGTGTCGGAAAGCAGCTAGGTCAGAAAGACCCCTTTGCTCTCAGCCGTGCCCTTCATTGCTCTGGACGTGGAAGGCACAATGCACTGGCTCCCACCACCCCTCAAGTGGCGACAAGCCACAGACCATCTTCCTTCCATCTCTTTAGGAAGCTGAGAAAGAACTCGCTTTCAACAGTGCTCTTTCTGTGTCCTGGCAACATCTCATACAAAGGCAGCTGATATGCCATTTCTTTTCAGCGCTTAACTCGCAGATTTGGAACTTCTGCTCCTGCCACATTTCCACCTTGCCAACCCGGCTCAGACGAAATGCCTACATCTTCCCCTTCAGCAACGGGGACAAGGCCCTGATGACTGTGCTTCCGCATGCTTAGCAGGAGCAGACAATAGGCTTTTTACAAACCGCCATTGTGCACTGGGTCAGAGAGGGTCAGAATGCACCTAGGTCAGAAAGGGCCCTTTGCTCTCAGCCGTGCCCTCCAGTGCTCTAGAGGTGGAAGGCACAAAGCACTGCCTCCATCCTTCAATGGGAGACAAGCCATCAACTGTCCTGCTTCCAGCTCTTTAGGAAGCTGGGAAAGCACTCGCATTCCACAGTGCTCTTACAGCGTCCTGGGAACGTCTCATACAAAGGCAGCTGAACACCGTGTCTTTTCAGCCCTTAACTCACCAATCTGCAACATCTGCTTCTGCCGCATTTCCACCTTGCCAACCCGGCTCAGACGAAATGCCTACATCTTCCCCTGAAGCAACTGTGCTGATTCCCAGATGATTGAGCATCCACATGCTTAGGAGGCGATCAACTGCATGCCTTTTGCCAACCACCATTTTACACTGCTTAGAGAGCGTCGGAAAGCAGCTATGTCAGAAAGGCCCCTTTGCTCTCAGCCATGCCCTCCATTGCTCTCGAGGTGGAAGGCACAAGGCTCTGGTTCTGGATCCACCCCTCAATGGGAGACAAACCACATCTTGTCCTGCTTCCGGCTCTTTAGGAAGTGGAGAAAAAACTCCCTTTCCACAGGGCTCTTACAGCGTCCTGGGAACATCTCATACAAAGGAGGCTGAACGCCGTTTCTTTTCAGCACTTCACTCGCCAGTCGGGGACATCTGCATCCTGCACGTTTCCACCTTGCCAACCAGGCTCAGACGAAATGCCTACATCTTCCCCTTGAGCAATGGGGATGAGGCCCATATGATTGTGGTTCCACATGCTGAGGAGGAGAGAGACAATAGGCTTTTAACTAACCACGAAGTGCAATGGTTGGGAGAGTGTCAGAAAGCACCAATGGCAGAAAGACCCCTTTACCCTCAGCCGTGCCCTCCATTGCTCTAGAGGTGGAAGGCACAAAGCACTGCCTCCATCCTTCAATGGGAGACAGGCCATAAACTGTCTTGCCTCCAGCTCTTTAGGAAGCTGACAAACAACTCGCTTTCCACAGTGCTGTTACAGCATACGAGGAAACTCTCATACAGAGGCAGCTCAAATGCCATTTCTTCCCAGTGCTTAACTGGCCGCTTTAGGACTTCCGCTTCTGCCACAGTTCCACCTTGCCAACCCGGCTCAGGCGAAATGCCTACATCTTCCCCTTCAGCAACGGGGACGAGGCCCACAGGATTGTGCTTCCACATGCTTAGCAGGAGCAGACAATAGGCTTTTTACAAACCGGCATTGTGCACTGGGTCAGAGAGGGTCAGAATGCCCCTAGGTCAGAAAGAGCCCTTTGCTCTCAGCCGTGCCCTCCATTGCTCTAGAGGGGGAAGGCACAAAGCACTGCCTCCATCCATCAATGGGAGACAAGCCATAAACTTCTTGCCTCCAGCTCTTTAGGAAGCTGACAAACAACTCGCTTTCCACAGTCCTGTTACAGCAGACCGGGGAACTTCTCATACAAAGGCAGCTCAAATGGCCTTTCTTCCCAGCCCTTAACTCGCAGCTTTAGGACTTCTGCTTCTGCCGCAATTCCACCTTGCCAACCCGGCTCAGACGAAATGCCTACATCTTCCCCTGAAGCAACTGGGCTGAGTCCCAAATGATTGAGCGTCCACGTGCTTAGGAGGCGATAGACTGCACGCCTTTTTCCAACCACCACGGGGCACTGCTGGAGAGAGTGTCGGAAAGCAGCTAGGTCAGAAAGACCCCTTTGCTCTCAGCCGTGCCCTTCATTGCTCTGGACGTGGAAGGCACAATGCACTGGCTCCCCCCAACCCTCAAGGGGCGACAAGCCACAGACCGTCTTCCTTCCATCTCTTTAGGAAGCTGAGAAAGAACTCGCTTTCAACAGTGCTCTTTCTGTGTCCTGGCAACATCTCATACAAAGGCAGCTGATATGCCATTTCTTTTCAGCGCTTAACTCGCAGATTTGGAACTTCTGCTCCTGCCACATTTCCACCTTGCCAACCCGGCTCAGACGAAATGCCTACATCTTCCCCTTCAGCAACGGGGACGAGGCCCAGATGACTGTGCTTCCGCATGCTTAGCAGGAGCAGACAATAGGCTTTTTACAAACCGCCATTGTGCACTGGGTCAGAGAGGGTCAGAATGCACCTAGGTCAGAAAGGGCCCTTTGCTCTCAGCCGTGCCCTCCAGTGCTCTAGAGGTGGAAGGCACAAAGCACTGCCTCCATCCTTCAATGGGAGACAAGCCATCAACTGTCCTGCTTCCAGCTCTTTAGGAAGCTGGGAAAGCACTCGCATTCCACAGTGCTCTTACAGCGTCCTGGGAACGTCTCATACAAAGGCAGCTGAACACCGTGTCTTTTCAGCCCTTAACTCACCAATCTGCAACATCTGCTTCTGCCGCATTTCCACCTTGCCAACCCGGCTCAGACGAAATGCCTACATCTTCCCCTGAAGCAACTGTGCTGATTCCCAGATGATTGAGCATCCACATGCTTAGGAGGCGATCAACTGCATGCCTTTTGCCAACCACCATTTTACACTGCTTAGAGAGCGTCGGAAAGCAGCTATGTCAGAAAGGCCCCTTTGCTCTCAGCCATGCCCTCCATTGCTCTCGAGGTGGAAGGCACAAGGCTCTGGTTCTGGATCCACCCCTCAATGGGAGACAAACCACATCTTGTCCTGCTTCCGGCTCTTTAGGAAGTGGAGAAAAAACTCCCTTTCCACAGGGCTCTTACAGCGTCCTGGGAACATCTCATACAAAGGAGGCTGAACGCCGTTTCTTTTCAGCACTTCACTCGCCAGTCTGGGACATCTGCATCCTGCACGTTTCCACCTTGCCAACCAGGCTCAGACGAAATGCCTACATCTTCCCCTTGAGCAATGGGGATGAGGCCCATATGATTGTGGTTCCACATGCTGAGGAGGAGAGAGACAATAGGCTTTTAACTAACCACGAAGTGCAATGGTTGGGAGAGTGTCAGAAAGCACCAATGGCAGAAAGACCCCTTTACCCTCAGCCGTGCCCTCCATTGCTGTAGAGGTGGAAGGCACAAAGCACTGCCTCCATCCTTCAATGGGAGACAGGCCATAAACTGTCTTTCCTCCAGCTCTTTAGGAAGCTGACAAACAACTCGCTTTCCACAGTGCTGTTACAGCATACGAGGAAACTCTCATACAGAGGCAGCTCAAATGCCATTTCTTCCCAGTGCTTAACTGGCCGCTTTAGGACTTCCGCTTCTGCCACAGTTCCACCTTGCCAACCCGGCTCAGACGAAATGCCTACATCTTCCCCTTCAGCAACGGGGACGAGGCCCACAGGATTGTGCTTCCACATGCTTAGCAGGAGCAGACAATAGGCTTTTTACAAACCGCCATTGTGCACTGGGTCAGAGAGGGTCAGAAGGCACCTAGGTCAGAAAGGGCCCTTTGCTCTCAGCCGTGCCCTCCATTGCTCTAGAGGTGGAAGGCACAAAGCACTGCCTCCATCCTTCAATGGGAGACAAGCCATAAACTTCTTGCCTCCAGCTCTTTAGGAAGCTGACAAACAACTCGCTTTCCACAGTCCTGTTACAGCAGACCGGGGAACTTCTCATACAAAGGCAGCTCAAATGGCCTTTCTTCCCAGCCCTTAACTCGCAGCTTTAGGACTTCTGCTTCTGCCGCAATTCCACCTTGCCAACCCGGCTCAGACGAAATGCCTACATCTTCCCCTGAAGCAACTGGGCTGAGTCCCAAATGATTGAGCGTCCACGTGCTTAGGAGGCGATAGACTGCACGCCTTTTTCCAACCACCACGGGGCACTGCTGGAGAGAGTGTCGGAAAGCAGCTAGGTCAGAAAGACCCCTTTGCTCTCAGCCGTGCCCTTCATTGCTCTGGACGTGGAAGGCACAATGCACTGGCTCCCCCCACCCCTCAAGGGGCGACAAGCCGCAGACCATCTTCCTTCCATCTCTTTAGGAAGCTGAGAAAGAACTCGCTTTCAACAGTGCTCTTTCTGTGTCCTGGCAACATCTCATACAAAGGCAGCTGATATGCCATTTCTTTTCAGCGCTTCACTCGCAGATTTGGAACTTCTGCTCCTGCCACATTTCCACCTTGCCAACCCGGCTCAGACGAAATGCCTACATCTTCCCCTTCAGCAACGGGGACAAGGCCCTGATGACTGTGCTTCCGCATGCTTAGCAGGAGCAGACAATAGGCTTTTTACAAACCGCCATTGTGCACTGGGTCAGAGAGGGTCAGAATGCACCTAGGTCAGAAAGGGCCCTTTGCTCTCAGCCGTGCCCTCCATTGCTCTAGAGGTGGAAGGCACAAAGCACTGCCTCCATCCTTCAATGGGAGACAAGCCATCAACTGTCCTGCTTCCAGCTCTTTAGGAAGCTGGGAAAGCACTCGCATTCCACAGTGCTCTTACAGCGTCCTGGGAACGTCTCATACAAAGGCAGCTGAACACCGTGTCTTTTCAGCCCTTAACTCACCAATCTGCAACATCTGCTTCTGCCGCATTTCCACCTTGCCAACCCGGCTCAGACGAAATGCCTACATCTTCCCCTGAAGCAACTGTGCTGATTCCCAGATGATTGAGCATCCACATGCTTAGGAGGCGATCAACTGCATGCCTTTTGCCAACCACCATTTTACACTGCTTAGAGAGCGTCGGAAAGCAGCTATGTCAGAAAGGCCCCTTTGCTCTCAGCCATGCCCTCCATTGCTCTCGAGGTGGAAGGCACAAGGCTCTGGTTCTGGATCCACCCCTCAATGGGAGACAAACCACATCTTGTCCTGCTTCCGGCTCTTTAGGAAGTGGAGAAAAAACTCCCTTTCCACAGGGCTCTTACAGCGTCCTGGGAACATCTCATACAAAGGAGGCTGAACGCCGTTTCTTTTCAGCACTTCACTCGCCAGTCGGGGACATCTGCATCCTGCACGTTTCCACCTTGCCAACCAGGCTCAGACGAAATGCCTACATCTTCCCCTTGAGCAATGGGGATGAGGCCCATATGATTGTGGTTCCACATGCTGAGGAGGAGAGAGACAATAGGCTTTTAACTAACCACGAAGTGCAATGGTTGGGAGAGTGTCAGAAAGCACCAATGGCAGAAAGACCCCTTTACCCTCAGCCGTGCCCTCCATTGCTCTAGAGGTGGAAGGCACAAAGCACTGCCTCCATCCTTCAATGGGAGACAGGCCATAAACTGTCTTTCCTCCAGCTCTTTAGGAAGCTGACAAACAACTCGCTTTCCACAGTGCTGTTACAGCATACGAGGAAACTCTCATACAGAGGCAGCTCAAATGCCATTTCTTCCCAGTGCTTAACTGGCCGCTTTAGGACTTCCGCTTCTGCCACAGTTCCACCTTGCCAACCCGGCTCAGGCGAAATGCCTACATCTTCCCCTTCAGCAACGGGGACGAGGCCCACAGGATTGTGCTTCCACATGCTTAGCAGGAGCAGACAATAGGCTTTTTACAAACCGCCATTGTGCACTGGGTCAGAGAGGGTCAGAAGGCACCTATGTCAGAAAGGGCCCTTTGCTCTCAGCCGTGCCCTCCATTGCTGTAGAGGTGGAAGGCACAAAGCACTGCCTCCATCCTTCAATGGGAGACAAGCCATAAACTGTCTTGCCTCCAGCTCTTTAGGAAGCTGACAAACAACTCGCTTTCCACAGTCCTGTTACAGCAGACCGGGGAACTTCTCATACAAAGGCAGCTCAAATGGCCTTTCTTCCCAGCCCTTAACTCGCAGCTTTAGGACTTCTGCTTCTGCCGCAATTCCACCTTGCCAACCCGGCTCAGACGAAATGCCTACATCTTCCCCTGAAGCAACTGGGCTGAGTCCCAAATGATTGAGCATCCACGTGCTTAGGAGGCGATAGACTGCACGCCTTTTTCCAACCACCACGGGGCACTGCTGGAGAGAGTGTCGGAAAGCAGCTAGGTCAGAAAGACCCCTTTGCTCTCAGCCGTGCCCTTCATTGCTCTGGACGTGGAAGGCACAATGCACTGGCTCCCACCACCCCTCAAGTGGCGACAAGCCACAGACCATCTTCCTTCCATCTCTTTAGGAAGCTGAGAAAGAACTCGCTTTCAACAGTGCTCTTTCTGTGTCCTGGCAACATCTCATACAAAGGCAGCTGATATGCCATTTCTTTTCAGCGCTTCACTCGCAGATTTGGAACTTCTGCTCCTGCCACATTTCCACCTTGCCAACCCGGCTCAGACGAAATGCCTACATCTTCCCCTTCAGCAACGGGGACGAGGCCCAGATGACTGTGCTTCCGCATGCTTAGCAGGAGCAGACAATAGGCTTTTTATAAACTGCCATTGTGCACTGGGTCAGAGAGGGTCAGAATGCACCTAGGTCAGAAAGGGCCCTTTGCTCTCAGCCGTGCCCTCCATTGCTCTAGAGGTGGAAGGCACAAAGCACTGCCTCCATCCTTCAATGGGAGACAAGCCATCAACTGTCCTGCTTCCAGCTCTTTAGGAAGCTGGGAAAGCACTCGCATTCCACAGTGCTCTTACAGCGTCCTGGGAACGTCTCATACAAAGGCAGCTGAACACCGTGTCTTTTCAGCCCTTAACTCACCAATCTGCAACATCTGCTTCTGCCGCATTTCCACCTTGCCAACCCGGCTCAGACGAAATGCCTACATCTTCCCCTGAAGCAACTGTGCTGATTCCCAGATGATTGAGCATCCACATGCTTAGGAGGCGATCAACTGCATGCCTTTTGCCAACCACCATTTTACACTGCTTAGAGAGCGTCGGAAAGCAGCTATGTCAGAAAGGCCCCTTTGCTCTCAGCCATGCCCTCCATTGCTCTCGAGGTGGAAGGCACAAGGCACTGGTTCTGGATCCACCCCTCAATGGGAGACAAACCACATCTTGTCCTGCTTCCAGCTCTTTAGGAAGTGGAGAAAAAACTCCCTTTCCACAGGGCTCTTACAGCATCCTGGGAACATCTCATACAAAGGAGGCTGAACGCCGTTTCTTTTCAGCACTTCACTCGCCAGTCTGGGACATCTGCATCCTGCACGTTTCCACCTTGCCAACCAGGCTCAGACGAAATGCCTACATCTTCCCCTTGAGCAATGGGGATGAGGCCCATATGATTGTGGTTCCACATGCTGAGGAGGAGAGAAACCATAGGCTTTTAACTAACCACGAAGTGCAATGGTTGGGAGAGTGTCAGAAAGCACCAATGGCAGAAAGACCCCTTTACCCTCAGCCGTGCCCTCCATTGCTCTAGAGGTGGAAGGCACAAAGCACTGCCTCCATCCTTCAATGGGAGACAAGCCATAAACTGTCTTGCCTCCAGCTCTTTAGGAAGCTGACAAACAACTCGCTTTCCACAGTGCTGTTACAGCATACGAGGAAACTCTCATACAGAGGCAGCTCAAATGCCATTTCTTCCCAGTGCTTAACTGGCCGCTTTAGGACTTCCGCTTCTGCCACAGTTCCACCTTGCCAACCCGGCTCAGGCGAAATGCCTACATCTTCCCCTTCAGCAACGGGGACGAGGCCCACAGGATTGTGCTTCCACATGCTTAGCAGGAGCAGACAATAGGCTTTTTACAAACCGGCATTGTGCACTGGGTCAGAGAGGGTCAGAATGCCCCTAGGTCAGAAAGGGCCCTTTGCTCTCAGCCGTGCCCTCCATTGCTCTAGAGGGGGAAGGCACAAAGCACTGCCTCCATCCATCAATGGGAGACAAGCCATAAACTTCTTGCCTCCAGCTCTTTAGGAAGCTGACAAACAACTCGCTTTCCACAGTCCTGTTACAGCAGACCGGGGAACTTCTCATACAAAGGCAGCTCAAATGGCCTTTCTTCCCAGCCCTTAACTCGCAGCTTTAGGACTTCTGCTTCTGCCGCAATTCCACCTTGCCAACCCGGCTCAGACGAAATGCCTACATCTTCCCCTGAAGCAACTGGGCTGAGTCCCAAATGATTGAGCATCCACGTGCTTAGGAGGCGATAGACTGCACGCCTTTTTCCAAGCACCACGGGGCACTGCTGGAGAGAGTGTCGGAAAGCAGCTAGGTCAGAAAGACCCCTTTGCTCTCAGCCGTGCCCTTCATTGCTCTGGACGTGGAAGGCACAATGCACTGGCTCCCACCACCCCTCAAGTGGCGACAAGCCACAGACCATCTTCCTTCCATCTCTTTAGGAAGCTGAGAAAGAACTCGCTTTCAACAGTGCTCTTTCTGTGTCCTGGCAACATCTCATACAAAGGCAGCTGATATGCCATTTCTTTTCAGCGCTTAACTCGCAGATTTGGAACTTCTGCTCCTGCCACATTTCCACCTTGCCAACCCGGCTCAGACGAAATGCCTACATCTTCCCCTTCAGCAACGGGGACAAGGCCCTGATGACTGTGCTTCCGCATGCTTAGCAGGAGCAGACAATAGGCTTTTTACAAACCGCCATTGTGCACTGGGTCAGAGAGGGTCAGAATGCACCTAGGTCAGAAAGGGCCCTTTGCTCTCAGCCGTGCCCTCCAGTGCTCTAGAGGTGGAAGGCACAAAGCACTGCCTCCATCCTTCAATGGGAGACAAGCCATCAACTGTCCTGCTTCCAGCTCTTTAGGAAGCTGGGAAAGCACTCGCATTCCACAGTGCTCTTACAGCGTCCTGGGAACGTCTCATACAAAGGCAGCTGAACACCGTGTCTTTTCAGCCCTTAACTCACCAATCTGCAACATCTGCTTCTGCCGCATTTCCACCTTGCCAACCCGGCTCAGACGAAATGCCTACATCTTCCCCTGAAGCAACTGTGCTGATTCCCAGATGATTGAGCATCCACATGCTTAGGAGGCGATCAACTGCATGCCTTTTGCCAACCACCATTTTACACTGCTTAGAGAGCGTCGGAAAGCAGCTATGTCAGAAAGGCCCCTTTGCTCTCAGCCATGCCCTCCATTGCTCTCGAGGTGGAAGGCACAAGGCTCTGGTTCTGGATCCACCCCTCAATGGGAGACAAACCACATCTTGTCCTGCTTCCGGCTCTTTAGGAAGTGGAGAAAAAACTCCCTTTCCACAGGGCTCTTACAGCGTCCTGGGAACATCTCATACAAAGGAGGCTGAACGCCGTTTCTTTTCAGCACTTCACTCGCCAGTCTGGGACATCTGCATCCTGCACGTTTCCACCTTGCCAACCAGGCTCAGACGAAATGCCTACATCTTCCCCTTGAGCAATGGGGATGAGGCCCATATGATTGTGGTTCCACATGCTGAGGAGGAGAGAGACAATAGGCTTTTAACTAACCACGAAGTGCAATGGTTGGGAGAGTGTCAGAAAGCACCAATGGCAGAAAGACCCCTTTACCCTCAGCCGTGCCCTCCATTGCTGTAGAGGTGGAAGGCACAAAGCACTGCCTCCATCCTTCAATGGGAGACAGGCCATAAACTGTCTTTCCTCCAGCTCTTTAGGAAGCTGACAAACAACTCGCTTTCCACAGTGCTGTTACAGCATACGAGGAAACTCTCATACAGAGGCAGCTCAAATGCCATTTCTTCCCAGTGCTTAACTGGCCGCTTTAGGACTTCCGCTTCTGCCACAGTTCCACCTTGCCAACCCGGCTCAGGCGAAATGCCTACATCTTCCCCTTCAGCAACGGGGACGAGGCCCACAGGATTGTGCTTCCACATGCTTAGCAGGAGCAGACAATAGGCTTTTTACAAACCGGCATTGTGCACTGGGTCAGAGAGGGTCAGAATGCCCCTAGGTCAGAAAGAGCCCTTTGCTCTCAGCCGTGCCCTCCATTGCTCTAGAGGGGGAAGGCACAAAGCACTGCCTCCATCCATCAATGGGAGACAAGCCATAAACTTCTTGCCTCCAGCTCTTTAGGAAGCTGACAAACAACTCGCTTTCCACAGTCCTGTTACAGCAGACCGGGGAACTTCTCATACAAAGGCAGCTCAAATGGCCTTTCTTCCCAGCCCTTAACTCGCAGCTTTAGGACTTCTGCTTCTGCCGCAATTCCACCTTGCCAACCCGGCTCAGACGAAATGCCTACATCTTCCCCTGAAGCAACTGGGCTGAGTCCCAAATGATTGAGCGTCCACGTGCTTAGGAGGCGATAGACTGCACGCCTTTTTCCAACCACCACTGGGCACTGCTGGAGAGAGTGTCGGAAAGCAGCTAGGTCAGAAAGACCCCTTTGCTCTCAGCCGTGCCCTTCATTGCTCTGGACGTGGAAGGCACAATGCACTGGCTCCCCCCAACCCTCAAGGGGCGACAAGCCACAGACCGTCTTCCTTCCATCTCTTTAGGAAGCTGAGAAAGAACTCGCTTTCAACAGTGCTCTTTCTGTGTCCTGGCAACATCTCATACAAAGGCAGCTGATATGCCATTTCTTTTCAGCGCTTAACTCGCAGATTTGGAACTTCTGCTCCTGCCACATTTCCACCTTGCCAACCCGGCTCAGACGAAATGCCTACATCTTCCCCTTCAGCAACGGGGACGAGGCCCAGATGACTGTGCTTCCGCATGCTTAGCAGGAGCAGACAATAGGCTTTTTACAAACCGCCATTGTGCACTGGGTCAGAGAGGGTCAGAATGCACCTAGGTCAGAAAGGGCCCTTTGCTCTCAGCCGTGCCCTCCAGTGCTCTAGAGGTGGAAGGCACAAAGCACTGCCTCCATCCTTCAATGGGAGACAAGCCATCAACTGTCCTGCTTCCAGCTCTTTAGGAAGCTGGGAAAGCACTCGCATTCCACAGTGCTCTTACAGCGTCCTGGGAACGTCTCATACAAAGGCAGCTGAACACCGTGTCTTTTCAGCCCTTAACTCACCAATCTGCAACATCTGCTTCTGCCGCATTTCCACCTTGCCAACCCGGCTCAGACGAAATGCCTACATCTTCCCCTGAAGCAACTGTGCTGATTCCCAGATGATTGAGCATCCACATGCTTAGGAGGCGATCAACTGCATGCCTTTTGCCAACCACCATTTTACACTGCTTAGAGAGCGTCGGAAAGCAGCTATGTCAGAAAGGCCCCTTTGCTCTCAGCCATGCCCTCCATTGCTCTCGAGGTGGAAGGCACAAGGCTCTGGTTCTGGATCCACCCCTCAATGGGAGACAAACCACATCTTGTCCTGCTTCCGGCTCTTTAGGAAGTGGAGAAAAAACTCCCTTTCCACAGGGCTCTTACAGCGTCCTGGGAACATCTCATACAAAGGAGGCTGAACGCCGTTTCTTTTCAGCACTTCACTCGCCAGTCGGGGACATCTGCATCCTGCACGTTTCCACCTTGCCAACCAGGCTCAGACGAAATGCCTACATCTTCCCCTTGAGCAATGGGGATGAGGCCCATATGATTGTGGTTCCACATGCTGAGGAGGAGAGAGACAATAGGCTTTTAACTAACCACGAAGTGCAATGGTTGGGAGAGTGTCAGAAAGCACCAATGGCAGAAAGACCCCTTTACCCTCAGCCGTGCCCTCCATTGCTGTAGAGGTGGAAGGCACAAAGCACTGCCTCCATCCTTCAATGGGAGACAGGCCATAAACTGTCTTGCCTCCAGCTCTTTAGGAAGCTGACAAACAACTCGCTTTCCACAGTGCTGTTACAGCATACGAGGAAACTCTCATACAGAGGCAGCTCAAATGCCATTTCTTCCCAGTGCTTAACTGGCCGCTTTAGGACTTCCGCTTCTGCCACAGTTCCACCTTGCCAACCCGGCTCAGACGAAATGCCTACATCTTCCCCTTCAGCAACGGGGACGAGGCCCACAGGATTGTGCTTCCACATGCTTAGTAGGAGCAGACAATAGGCTTTTTACAAACCGCCATTGTGCACTGGGTCAGAGAGGGTCAGAAGGCACCTAGGTCAGAAAGGGCCCTTTGCTCTCAGCCGTGCCCTCCATTGCTGTAGAGGTGGAAGGCACAAAGCACTGCCTCCATCCTTCAATGGGAGACAAGCCATAAACTGTCTTGCCTCCAGCTCTTTAGGAAGCTGACAAACAACTCGCTTTCCACAGTCCTGTTACAGCAGACCGGGGAACTTCTCATACAAAGGCAGCTCAAATGGCCTTTCTTCCCAGCCCTTAACTCGCAGCTTTAGGACTTCTGCTTCTGCCGCAATTCCACCTTGCCAACCCGGCTCAGACGAAATGCCTACATCTTCCCCTGAAGCAACTGGGCTGAGTCCCAAATGATTGAGCGTCCACGTGCTTAGGAGGCGATAGACTGCACGCCATTTTCCAACCACCACGGGGCACTGCTGGAGAGAGTGTCGGAAAGCAGCTAGGTCAGAAAGACCCCTTTGCTCTCAGCCGTGCCCTTCATTGCTCTGGACGTGGAAGGCACAATGCACTGGCTCCCCCCACCCCTCAAGGGGCCACAAGCCACAGACCATCTTCCTTCCATCTCTTTAGGAAGCTGAGAAAGAACTCGCTTTCAACAGTGCTCTTTCTGTGTCCTGGCAACATCTCATACAAAGGAAGCTGATATGCCATTTCTTTTCAGCGCTTCACTCGCAGATTTGGAACTTCTGCTCCTGCCACATTTCCACCTTGCCAACCCGGCTCAGACGAAATGCCTACATCTTCCCCTTCAGCAACGGGGACGAGGCCCAGATGACTGTGCTTCCGCATGCTTAGCAGGAGCAGACAATAGGCTTTTTACAAACCGCCATTGTGCACTGGGTCAGAGAGGGTGAGAAGGCACCTAGGTCAGAAAGGGCCCTTTGCTCTCAGCCGTGCCCTCCATTGCTCTAGAGGTGGAAGGCACAAAGCACTGCCTCCATCCTTCAATGGGAGACAAGCCATCAACTGTCCTGCTTCCAGCTCTTTAGGAAGCTGGGAAAGCACTCGCATTCCACAGTGCTCTTACAGCGTCCTGGGAACGTCTCACACAAAGGCAGCTGAACACCGTGTCTTTTCAGCCCTTAACTCACCAATCTGCATCATCTGCTTCTGCCGCATTTCCACCTTGCCAACCCGGCTCAGACGAAATGCCTACATCTTCCCCTGAAGCAACTGTGCTGATTCCCAGATGATTGAGCATCCACATGCTTAGGAGGCGATCAACTGCATGCCTTTTGCCAACCACCATTTTACACTGCTTAGAGAGCGTCGGAAACCAGCTATGTCAGAAAGGCCCCTTTGCTCTCAGCCATGCCCTCCATTGCTCTCGAGGTGGAAGGCACAAGGCTCTGGTTCTGGATCCACCCCTCAATGGGAGACAAACCACATCTTGTCCTGCTTCCGGCTCTTTAGGAAGTGGAGAAAAAACTCCCTTTCCACAGGGCTCTTACAGCGTCCTGGGAACATCTCATACAAAGGAGGCTGAACGCCGTTTCTTTTCAGCACTTCACTCGCCAGTCTGGGACATCTGCATCCTGCACGTTTCCACCTTGCCAACCAGGCTCAGACGAAATGCCTACATCTTCCCCTTGAGCAATGGGGATGAGGCCCATATGATTGTGGTTCCACATGCTGAGGAGGAGAGAGACAATAGGCTTTTAACTAACCACGAAGTGCAATGGTTGGGAGAGTGTCAGAAAGCACCAATGGCAGAAAGACCCCTTTACCCTCAGCCGTGCCCTCCATTGCTGTAGAGGTGGAAGGCACAAAGCACTGCCTCCATCCTTCAATGGGAGACAGGCCATAAACTGTCTTTCCTCCAGCTCTTTAGGAAGCTGACAAACAACTCGCTTTCCACAGTGCTGTTACAGCATACGAGGAAACTCTCATACAGAGGCAGCTCAAATGCCATTTCTTCCCAGTGCTTAACTGGCCGCTTTAGGACTTCCGCTTCTGCCACAGTTCCACCTTGCCAACCCGGCTCAGGCGAAATGCCTACATCTTCCCCTTCAGCAACGGGGACGAGGCCCACAGGATTGTGCTTCCACATGCTTAGCAGGAGCAGACAATAGGCTTTTTACAAACCGGCATTGTGCACTGGGTCAGAGAGGGTCAGAATGCCCCTAGGTCAGAAAGAGCCCTTTGCTCTCAGCCGTGCCCTCCATTGCTCTAGAGGGGGAAGGCACAAAGCACTGCCTCCATCCATCAATGGGAGACAAGCCATAAACTTCTTGCCTCCAGCTCTTTAGGAAGCTGACAAACAACTCGCTTTCCACAGTCCTGTTACAGCAGACCGGGGAACTTCTCATACAAAGGCAGCTCAAATGGCCTTTCTTCCCAGCCCTTAACTCGCAGCTTTAGGACTTCTGCTTCTGCCGCAATTCCACCTTGCCAACCCGGCTCAGACGAAATGCCTACATCTTCCCCTGAAGCAACTGGGCTGAGTCCCAAATGATTGAGCGTCCACGTGCTTAGGAGGCGATAGACTGCACGCCTTTTTCCAACCACCACGGGGCACTGCTGGAGAGAGTGTCGGAAAGCAGCTAGGTCAGAAAGACCCCTTTGCTCTCAGCCGTGCCCTTCATTGCTCTGGACGTGGAAGGCACAATGCACTGGCTCCCCCCAACCCTCAAGGGGCGACAAGCCACAGACCGTCTTCCTTCCATCTCTTTAGGAAGCTGAGAAAGAACTCGCTTTCAACAGTGCTCTTTCTGTGTCCTGGCAACATCTCATACAAAGGCAGCTGATATGCCATTTCTTTTCAGCGCTTAACTCGCAGATTTGGAACTTCTGCTCCTGCCACATTTCCACCTTGCCAACCCGGCTCAGACGAAATGCCTACATCTTCCCCTTCAGCAACGGGGACGAGGCCCAGATGACTGTGCTTCCGCATGCTTAGCAGGAGCAGACAATAGGCTTTTTACAAACCGCCATTGTGCACTGGGTCAGAGAGGGTCAGAATGCACCTAGGTCAGAAAGGGCCCTTTGCTCTCAGCCGTGCCCTCCAGTGCTCTAGAGGTGGAAGGCACAAAGCACTGCCTCCATCCTTCAATGGGAGACAAGCCATCAACTGTCCTGCTTCCAGCTCTTTAGGAAGCTGGGAAAGCACTCGCATTCCACAGTGCTCTTACAGCGTCCTGGGAACGTCTCATACAAAGGCAGCTGAACACCGTGTCTTTTCAGCCCTTAACTCACCAATCTGCAACATCTGCTTCTGCCGCATTTCCACCTTGCCAACCCGGCTCAGACGAAATGCCTACATCTTCCCCTGAAGCAACTGTGCTGATTCCCAGATGATTGAGCATCCACATGCTTAGGAGGCGATCAACTGCATGCCTTTTGCCAACCACCATTTTACACTGCTTAGAGAGCGTCGGAAAGCAGCTATGTCAGAAAGGCCCCTTTGCTCTCAGCCATGCCCTCCATTGCTCTCGAGGTGGAAGGCACAAGGCTCTGGTTCTGGATCCACCCCTCAATGGGAGACAAACCACATCTTGTCCTGCTTCCGGCTCTTTAGGAAGTGGAGAAAAAACTCCCTTTCCACAGGGCTCTTACAGCGTCCTGGGAACATCTCATACAAAGGAGGCTGAACGCCGTTTCTTTTCAGCACTTCACTCGCCAGTCTGGGACATCTGCATCCTGCACGTTTCCACCTTGCCAACCAGGCTCAGACGAAATGCCTACATCTTCCCCTTGAGCAATGGGGATGAGGCCCATATGATTGTGGTTCCACATGCTGAGGAGGAGAGAGACAATAGGCTTTTAACTAACCACGAAGTGCAATGGTTGGGAGAGTGTCAGAAAGCACCAATGGCAGAAAGACCCCTTTACCCTCAGCCGTGCCCTCCATTGCTGTAGAGGTGGAAGGCACAAAGCACTGCCTCCATCCTTCAATGGGAGACAGGCCATAAACTGTCTTTCCTCCAGCTCTTTAGGAAGCTGACAAACAACTCGCTTTCCACAGTGCTGTTACAGCAGACCGGGGAACTTCTCATACAAAGGCAGCTCAAATGGCCTTTCTTCCCAGCCCTTAACTCACAGCTTTAGGACTTCCGCTTCTGCCACAGTTCCACCTTGCCAACCCGGCTCAGACGAAATGCCTACATCTTCCCCTTCAGCAACGGGGACGAGGCCCACAGGATTGTGCTTCCACATGCTTAGTAGGAGCAGACAATAGGCTTTTTACAAACCGCCATTGTGCACTGGGTCAGAGAGGGTCAGAAGGCACCTAGGTCAGAAAGGGCCCTTTGCTCTCAGCCGTGCCCTCCATTGCTGTAGAGGTGGAAGGCACAAAGCACTGCCTCCATCCTTCAATGGGAGACAAGCCATAAACTGTCTTGCCTCCAGCTCTTTAGGAAGCTGACAAACAACTCGCTTTCCACAGTCCTGTTACAGCAGACCGGGGAACTTCTCATACAAAGGCAGCTCAAATGGCCTTTCTTCCCAGCCCTTAACTCGCAGCTTTAGGACTTCTGCTTCTGCCGCAATTCCACCTTGCCAACCCGGCTCAGACGAAATGCCTACATCTTCCCCTGAAGCAACTGGGCTGAGTCCCAAATGATTGAGCGTCCACGTGCTTAGGAGGCGATAGACTGCACGCCATTTTCCAACCACCACGGGGCACTGCTGGAGAGAGTGTCGGAAAGCAGCTAGGTCAGAAAGACCCCTTTGCTCTCAGCCGTGCCCTTCATTGCTCTGGACGTGGAAGGCACAATGCACTGGCTCCCCCCACCCCTCAAGGGGCGACAAGCCACAGACCATCTTCCTTCCATCTCTTTAGGAAGCTGAGAAAGAACTCGCTTTCAACAGTGCTCTTTCTGTGTCCTGGCAACATCTCATACAAAGGAAGCTGATATGCCATTTCTTTTCAGCGCTTCACTCGCAGATTTGGAACTTCTGCTCCTGCCACATTTCCACCTTGCCAACCCGGCTCAGACGAAATGCCTACATCTTCCCCTTCAGCAACGGGGACGAGGCCCAGATGACTGTGCTTCCGCATGCTTAGCAGGAGCAGACAATAGGCTTTTTACAAACCGCCATTGTGCACTGGGTCAGAGAGGGTGAGAAGGCACCTAGGTCAGAAAGGGCCCTTTGCTCTCAGCCGTGCCCTCCATTGCTCTAGAGGTGGAAGGCACAAAGCACTGCCTCCATCCTTCAATGGGAGACAAGCCATCAACTGTCCTGCTTCCAGCTCTTTAGGAAGCTGGGAAAGCACTCGCATTCCACAGTGCTCTTACAGCGTCCTGGGAACGTCTCACACAAAGGCAGCTGAACACCGTGTCTTTTCAGCCCTTAACTCACCAATCTGCATCATCTGCTTCTGCCGCATTTCCACCTTGCCAACCCGGCTCAGACGAAATGCCTACATCTTCCCCTGAAGCAGCTGTGCTGATTCCCAGATGATTGAGCATCCACATGCTTATGAGGCGATCAACTGCATGCCTTTTGCCAACCACCATTTTACACTGCTTAGAGAGCGTCGGAAACCAGCTATGTCAGAAAGGCCCCTTTGCTCTCAGCCATGCCCTCCATTGCTCTCGAGGTGGAAGGCACAAGGCACTGGTTCTGGATCCACCCCTCAATGGGAGACAAACCACATCTTGTCCTGCTTCCGGCTCTTTAGGAAGTGGAGAAAAAACTCCCTTTCCACAGGGCTCTTACAGCGTCCTGGGAACATCTCATACAAAGGAGGCTGAACGCCGTTTCTTTTCAGCACTTCACTCGCCAGTCTGGGACATCTGCATCCTGCACGTTTCCACCTTGCCAACCAGGCTCAGACGAAATGCCTACATCTTCCCCTTGAGCAATGGGGATGAGGCCCATATGATTGTGGTTCCACATGCTGAGGAGGAGAGAGACAATAGGCTTTTAACTAACCACGAAGTGCAATGGTTGGGAGAGTGTCAGAAAGCACCAATGGCAGAAAGTCCCCTTTACCCTCAGCCGTGCCCTCCATTGCTGTAGAGGTGGAAGGCACAAAGCACTGCCTCCATCCTTCAATGGGAGACAGGCCATAAACTGTCTTGCCTCCAGCTCTTTAGGAAGCTGACAAACAACTCGCTTTCCACAGTGCTGTTACAGCATACGAGGAAACTCTCATACAGAGGCAGCTCAAATGCCATTTCTTCCCAGTGCTTAACTGGCCGCTTTAGGACTTCCGCTTCTGCCACAGTTCCACCTTGCCAACCCGGCTCAGACGAAATGCCTACATCTTCCCCTTCAGCAACGGGGACGAGGCCCACAGGATTGTGCTTCCACATGCTTAGCAGGAGCAGACAATAGGCTTTTTACAAACTGCCATTGTACACTGGGTCAGAGAGGGTCAGAAAGCACCTAGGTCAGAAAGGGCCCTTTGCTCTCAGCCGTGCCCTCCATTGCTCTAGAGGTGGAAGGCACAAAGCACTGCCTCCATCCTTCAATGGGAGACAAGCCATAAACTGTCTTGCCTCCAGCTCTTTAGGAAGCTGACAAACAACTCGCTTTCCACAGTCCTGTTACAGCAGACCGGGGAACTTCTCATACAAAGGCAGCTCAAATGGCCTTTCTTCCCAGCCCTTAACTCGCAGCTTTAGGACTTCTGCTTCTGCCGCAATTCCACCTTGCCAACCCGGCTCAGACGAAATGCCTACATCTTCCCCTGAAGCAACTGGGCTGAGTCCCAAATGATTGAGCGTCCACGTGCTTAGGAGGCGCTAGACTGCACGCCTTTTTCCAACCACCTCTGGGCGCTGCTGGAGAGAGTGTCGGAAAGCAGCTAGGTCAGAAAGACCCCTTTGCTCTCAGCCGTGCCCTTCATTGCTCTGGACGTGGAAGGCACAATGCACTGGCTCCCCCCACCCCTCAAGGGGCGACAAGCCGCAGACCATCTTCCTTCCATCTCTTTAGGAAGCTGAGAAAGAACTCGCTTTCAACAGTGCTCTTTCTGTGTCCTGGCAACATCTCATACAAAGGCAGCTGATATGCCATTTCTTTTCAGCGCTTCACTCGCAGATTTGGAACTTCTGCTCCTGCCACATTTCCACCTTGCCAACCCGGCTCAGACGAAATGCCTACATCTTCCCCTTCAGCAACGGGGACAAGGCCCTGATGACTGTGCTTCCGCATGCTTAGCAGGAGCAGACAATAGGCTTTTTACAAACCGCCATTGTGCACTGGGTCAGAGAGGGTCAGAATGCACCTAGGTCAGAAAGGGCCCTTTGCTCTCAGCCGTGCCCTCCATTGCTCTAGAGGTGGAAGGCACAAAGCACTGCCTCCATCCTTCAATGGGAGACAAGCCATCAACTGTCCTGCTTCCAGCTCTTTAGGAAGCTGGGAAAGCACTCGCATTCCACAGTGCTCTTACAGCGTCCTGGGAACGTCTCATACAAAGGCAGCTGAACACCGTGTCTTTTCAGCCCTTAACTCACCAATCTGCAACATCTGCTTCTGCCGCATTTCCACCTTGCCAACCCGGCTCAGACGAAATGCCTACATCTTCCCCTGAAGCAACTGTGCTGATTCCCAGATGATTGAGCATCCACATGCTTAGGAGGCGATCAACTGCATGCCTTTTGCCAACCACCATTTTACACTGCTTAGAGAGCGTCGGAAAGCAGCTATGTCAGAAAGGCCCCTTTGCTCTCAGCCATGCCCTCCATTGCTCTCGAGGTGGAAGGCACAAGGCTCTGGTTCTGGATCCACCCCTCAATGGGAGACAAACCACATCTTGTCCTGCTTCCGGCTCTTTAGGAAGTGGAGAAAAAACTCCCTTTCCACAGGGCTCTTACAGCGTCCTGGGAACATCTCATACAAAGGAGGCTGAACGCCGTTTCTTTTCAGCACTTCACTCGCCAGTCGGGGACATCTGCATCCTGCACGTTTCCACCTTGCCAACCAGGCTCAGACGAAATGCCTACATCTTCCCCTTGAGCAATGGGGATGAGGACCATATGATTGTGGTTCCACATGCTGAGGAGGAGAGAGACAATAGGCTTTTAACTAACCACGAAGTGCAATGGTTGGGAGAGTGTCAGAAAGCACCAATGGCAGAAAGACCCCTTTACCCTCAGCCGTGCCCTCCATTGCTCTAGAGGTGGAAGGCACAAAGCACTGCCTCCATCCTTCAATGGGAGACAGGCCATAAACTGTCTTGCCTCCAGCTCTTTAGGAAGCTGACAAACAACTCGCTTTCCACAGTGCTGTTACAGCATACGAGGAAACTCTCATACAGAGGCAGCTCAAATGCCATTTCTTCCCAGTGCTTAACTGGCCGCTTTAGGACTTCCGCTTCTGCCACAGTTCCACCTTGCCAACCCGGCTCAGGCGAAATGCCTACATCTTCCCCTTCAGCAACGGGGACGAGGCCCACAGGATTGTGCTTCCGCATGCTTAGCAGGAGCAGACAATAGGCTTTTTACAAACCGCCATTGTGCACTGGGTCAGAGAGGGTCAGAATGCACCTAGGTCAGAAAGGGCCCTTTGCTCTCAGCCGTGCCCTCCATTGCTCTAGAGGTGGAAGGCACAAAGCACTGCCTCCATCCTTCAATGGGAGACAAGCCATCAACTGTCCTGCTTCCAGCTCTTTAGGAAGCTGGGAAAGCACTCGCATTCCACAGTGCTCTTACAGCGTCCTGGGAACGTCTCATACAAAGGCAGCTGAACACCGTGTCTTTTCAGCCCTTAACTCACCAATCTGCAACATCTGCTTCTGCCGCATTTCCACCTTGCCAACCCGGCTCAGACGAAATGCCTACATCTTCCCCTGAAGCAACTGTGCTGATTCCCAGATGATTGAGCATCCACATGCTTAGGAGGCGATCAACTGCATGCCTTTTGCCAACCACCATTTTACACTGCTTAGAGAGCGTCGGAAAGCAGCTATGTCAGAAAGGCCCCTTTGCTCTCAGCCATGCCCTCCATTGCTCTCGAGGTGGAAGGCACAAGGCACTGGTTCTGGATCCACCCCTCAATGGGAGACAAACCACATCTTGTCCTGCTTCCGGCTCTTTAGGAAGTGGAGAAAAAACTCCCTTTCCACAGGGCTCTTACAGCATCCTGGGAACATCTCATACAAAGGAGGCTGAACGCCGTTTCTTTTCAGCACTTCACTCGCCAGTCTGGGACATCTGCATCCTGCACGTTTCCACCTTGCCAACCAGGCTCAGACGAAATGCCTACATCTTCCCCTTGAGCAATGGGGATGAGGCCCATATGATTGTGGTTCCACATGCTGAGGAGGAGAGAAACCATAGGCTTTTAACTAACCACGAAGTGCAATGGTTGGGAGAGTGTCAGAAAGCACCAATGGCAGAAAGTCCCCTTTACCCTCAGCCGTGCCCTCCATTGCTGTAGAGGTGGAAGGCACAAAGCACTGCCTCCATCCTTCAATGGGAGACAGGCCATAAACTGTCTTGCCTCCAGCTCTTTAGGAAGCTGACAAACAACTCGCTTTCCACAGTGCTGTTACAGCATACGAGGAAACTCTCATACAGAGGCAGCTCAAATGCCATTTCTTCCCAGTGCTTAACTGGCCGCTTTAGGACTTCCGCTTCTGCCACAGTTCCACCTTGCCAACCCGGCTCAGACGAAATGCCTACATCTTCCCCTGAAGCAACTGGGCTGAGTCCCAAATGATTGAGCGTCCACGTGCTTAGGAGGCGATAGACTGCACGCCTTTTTCCAACCACCACTGGGCACTGCTGGAGAGAGTGTCGGAAAGCAGCTAGGTCAGAAAGACCCCTTTGCTCTCAGCCGTGCCCTTCATTGCTCTGGACGTGGAAGGCACAATGCACTGGCTCCCCCCACCCCTCAAGGGGCGACAAGCCACAGACCATCTTCCTTCCATCTCTTTAGGAAGCTGAGAAAGAACTCGCTTTCAACAGTGCTCTTTCTGTGTCCTGGCAACATCTCATACAAAGGCAGCTGATATGCCATTTCTTTTCAGCGCTTCACTCGCAGATTTGGAACTTCTGCTCCTGCCACATTTCCACCTTGCCAACCCGGCTCAGACGAAATGCCTACATCTTCCCCTTCAGCAACGGGGACGAGGCCCACATGACTGTGCTTCCGCATGCTTAGCAGGAGCAGACAATAGGCTTTTTACAAACCGCCATTGTGCACTGGGTCAGAGAGGGTCAGAATGCACCTAGGTCAGAAAGGGCCCTTTGCTCTCAGCCGTGCCCTCCATTGCTCTAGAGGTGGAAGGCACAAAGCACTGCCTCCATCCTTCAATGGGAGACAAGCCATCAACTGTCCTGCTTCCAGCTCTTTAGGAAGCTGGGAAAGCACTCGCATTCCACAGTGCTCTTACAGCGTCCTGGGAACGTCTCATACAAAGGCAGCTGAACACCGTGTCTTTTCAGCCCTTAACTCACCAATCTGCAACATCTGCTTCTGCCGCATTTCCACCTTGCCAACCCGGCTCAGACGAAATGCCTACATCTTCCCCTGAAGCAACTGTGCTGATTCCCAGATGATTGAGCATCCACATGCTTAGGAGGCGATCAACTGCATGCCTTTTGCCAACCACCATTTTACACTGCTTAGAGAGCGTCGGAAAGCAGCTATGTCAGAAAGGCCCCTTTGCTCTCAGCCATGCCCTCCATTGCTCTCGAGGTGGAAGGCACAAGGCACTGGTTCTGGATCCACCCCTCAATGGGAGACAAACCACATCTTGTCCTGCTTCCAGCTCTTTAGGAAGTGGAGAAAAAACTCCCTTTCCACAGGGCTCTTACAGCATCCTGGGAACATCTCATACAAAGGAGGCTGAACGCCGTTTCTTTTCAGCACTTCACTCGCCAGTCTGGGACATCTGCATCCTGCACGTTTCCACCTTGCCAACCAGGCTCAGACGAAATGCCTACATCTTCCCCTTGAGCAATGGGGATGAGGCCCATATGATTGTGGTTCCACATGCTGAGGAGGAGAGAGACAATAGGCTTTTAACTAACCACGAAGTGCAATGGTTGGGAGAGTGTCAGAAAGCACCAATGGCAGAAAGACCCCTTTACCCTCAGCCGTGCCCTCCATTGCTGTAGAGGTGGAAGGCACAAAGCACTGCCTCCATCCTTCAATGGGAGACAGGCCATAAACTGTCTTGCCTCCAGCTCTTTAGGAAGCTGACAAACAACTCGCTTTCCACAGTGCTGTTACAGCATACGAGGAAACTCTCATACAGAGGCAGCTCAAATGCCATTTCTTCCCAGTGCTTAACTGGCCGCTTTAGGACTTCCGCTTCTGCCACAGTTCCACCTTGCCAACCCGGCTCAGACGAAATGCCTACATCTTCCCCTTCAGCAACGGGGACGAGGCCCACAGGATTGTGCTTCCACATGCTTAGCAGGAGCAGAAAATAGGCTTTTTACAAACCGCCATTGTGCACTGGGTCAGAGAGGGTCAGAATGCACCTAGGTCAGAAAGGGCCCTTTGCTCTCAGCCGTGCCCTCCATTGCTCTAGAGGTGGAAGGCACAAAGCACTGCCTCCATCCTTCAATGGGAGACAAGCCATAAACTGTCTTGCCTCCAGCTCTTTAGGAAGCTGACAAACAACTCGCTTTCCACAGTCCTGTTACAGCAGACCGGGGAACTTCTCATACAAAGGCAGCTCAAATGGCCTTTCTTCCCAGCACTTAACTCGCAGCTTTAGGACTTCTGCTTCTGCCGCAATTCCACCTTGCCAACCCGGCTCAGACGAAATGCCTACATCTTCCCCTGAAGCAACTGGGCTGAGTCCCAAATGATTGAGCGTCCACGTGCTTAGGAGGCGATAGACTGCACGCCTTTTTCCAACCACCACTGGGCACTGCTGGAGAGAGTGTCGGAAAGCAGCTAGGTCAGAAAGACCCCTTTGCTCTCAACCGTGCCCTTCATTGCTCTGGACGTGGAAGGCACAATGCACTGGCTCCCCCCACCCCTCAAGGGGCGACAAGCCACAGACCATCTTCCTTCCATCTCTTTAGGAAGCTGAGAAAGAACTCGCATTCAACAGTTCTCTCTCTGTGTCCTGGCAACATCTCATACAAAGGCAGCTGATATGCCATTTCTTTTCAGCGCTTCACTCGCAGATTTGGAACTTCTGCTCCTGCCACATTTCCACCTTGCCAACCCGGCTCAGACGAAATGCCTACATCTTCCCCTTCAGCAACGGGGACGAGGCCCAGATGACTGTGCTTCCGCATGCTTAGCAGGAGCAGACAATAGGCTTTTTACAAACCGCCATTGTGCACTGGGTCAGAGAGGGTCAGAATGCACCTAGGTCAGAAAGGCCCTTTGCTCTCAGCCGTGCCCTCCATTGCTCTAGAGGTGGAAGGCACAAAGCACTGCCTCCATCCTTCAATGGGAGACAAGCCATCAACTGTCCTGCTTCCAGCTCTTTAGGAAGCTGGGAAAGCACTCGCATTCCACAGTGCTCTTACAGCGTCCTGGGAACGTCTCATACAAAGGCAGCTGAACACCGTGTCTTTTCAGCCCTTAACTCACCAATCTGCAACATCTGCTTCTGCCGCATTTCCACCTTGCCAGCCCGGCTCAGACGAAATGCCTACATCTTCCCCTGAAGCAACTGTGCTGATTCCCAGATGATTGAGCATCCACATGCTTAGGAGACGATCAACTACATGCCTTTTGCCAACCACCATTTTACACTGCTTAGAGAGCGTCGGAAAGCAGCTGTGTCAGAAAGGCCCCTTTGCTCTCAGCCATGCCCTCCATTGCTCTCGAGGTGGAAGGCACAAGGCACCGGTTCTGGATCCACCCCTCAATGGGAGACAAACCACATCTTGTCCTGCTTCCAGCTCTTTAGGAAGTGGAGAAAAAACTCCCTTTCCACAGGGCTCTTACAGCGTCCTGGGAACATCTCATACAAAGGAGGCTGAACGCCGTTTCTTTTCAGCACTTCACTCGCCAGTCTGGGACATCTGCATCCTGCACGTTTCCACCTTGCCAACCAGGCTCAGACGAAATGCCTACATCTTCCCCTTGAGCAATGGGGATGAGGCCCATATGATTGTGGTTCCACATGCTGAGGAGGAGAGAGACAATAGGCTTTTAACTAACCACGAAGTGCAATGGTTGGGAGAGTGTCAGAAAGCACCAATGGCAGAAAGACCCCTTTACCCTCAGCCGTGCCCTCCATTGCTCTAGAGGTGGAAGGCACAAAGCACTGCCTCCATCCTTCAATGGGAGACAAGCCATAAAGTGTCTTGCCTCCAGCTCTTTAGGAAGCTGACAAACAACTCGCTTTCCACACTGCTGTTACAGCATACGAGGAAACTCTCATACAGAGGCAGCTCAAATGCCATTTCTTCCCAGTGCTTAACTGGCCGCTTTAGGACTTCCGCTTCTGCCACAGTTCCACCTTGCCAACCCGGCTCAGACGAAATGCCTACATCTTCCCCTTCAGCAACGGGGACGAGGCCCACAGGATTGTGCTTCCACATGCTTAGCAGGAGCAGACGATAGGCTTTTTACAAACCGCCATTGTGCACTGGGTCAGACAGGGTCAGAATGCACCTAGGTCAGAAAGGGCCCTTTGCTCTCAGCCGTGCCCTCCATTGCTCTGGAGGGGGAAGGCACAAAGCACTGCCTCCATCCTTCAATGGGAGACAAGCCATAAACTGTCTTGCCTCCAGCTCTTTAGGAAGCTGACAAACAACTCGCTTTCCACAGTCCTGTTACAGCAGACCGGGGAACTTCTCATACAAAGGCAGCTCAAATGGCCTTTCTTCCCAGCCCTTAACTCGCAGCTTTAGGACTTCTGCTTCTGCCGCAATTCCACCTTGCCAACCCGGCTCAGAAGAAATGCCTACATCTTCCCCTGAAGCAACTGGGCTGAGTCCCAAATGATTGAGCGTCCACGTGCTTAGGAGGCGATAGACTGCACGCCTTTTTCCAACCACCACTGGGCACTGCTGGAGAGAGTGTCGGAAAGCAGCTAGGTCAGAAAGACCCCTTTGCTCTCAGCCGTGCCCTTCATTGCTCTGGACGTGGAAGGCACAATGCACTGGCTACCCCCACCCCTCAAGCGGCGACAAGCCACAGACCATCTTCCTTCCATCTCTTTAGGAAGCTGAGAAAGAACTCGCTTTCAACAGTGCTCTTTCTGTGTCCTGGCAACATCTCATACAAAGGCAGCTGATATGCCATTTCTTTTCAGCGCTTCACTCGCAGATTTGGAACTTCTGCTCCTGCCACATTTCCACCTTGCCAACCCGGCTCAGACGAAATGCCTACATCTTCCCTTTCAGCAACGGGGACAAGGCCCTGATGACTGTGCTTCCGCATGCTTAGCAGGAGCAGACAATAGGCTTTTTACAAACCGCCATTGTGCACTGGGTCAGAGAGGGTCAGAATGCACCTAGGTCAGAAAGGGCCCTTTGCTCTCAGCCGTGCCCTCCATTGCTCTAGAGGTGGAAGGCACAAAGCACTGCCTCCATCCTTCAATGGGAGACAAGCCATCAACTGTCCTGCTTCCAGCTCTTTAGGAAGCTGGGAAAGCACTCGCATTCCACAGTGCTCTTACAGCGTCCTGGGAACGTCTCATACAAAGGCAGCTGAACACCGTGTCTTTTCAGCCCTTAACTCACCAATCTGCAACATCTGCTTCTGCCGCATTTCCACCTTGCCAACCCGGCTCAGACGAAATGCCTACATCTTCCCCTGAAGCAACTGTGCTGATTCCCAGATGATTGAGCATCCACATGCTTAGGAGGCGATCAACTGCATGCCTTTTGCCAACCACCATTTTACACTGCTTAGAGAGCGTCGGAAAGCAGCTATGTCAGAAAGGCCCCTTTGCTCTCAGCCATGCCCTCCATTGCTCTCGAGGTGGAAGGCACAAGGCTCTGGTTCTGGATCCACCCCTCAATGGGAGACAAACCACATCTTGTCCTGCTTCCGGCTCTTTAGGAAGTGGAGAAAAAACTCCCTTTCCACAGGGCTCTTACAGCGTCCTGGGAACATCTCATACAAAGGAGGCTGAACGCCGTTTCTTTTCAGCACTTCACTCGCCAGTCGGGGACATCTGCATCCTGCACGTTTCCACCTTGCCAACCAGGCTCAGACGAAATGCCTACATCTTCCCCTTGAGCAATGGGGATGAGGCCCATATGATTGTGGTTCCACATGCTGAGGAGGAGAGAGACAATAGGCTTTTAACTAACCACGAAGTGCAATGGTTGGGAGAGTGTCAGAAAGCACCAATGGCAGAAAGACCCCTTTACCCTCAGCCGTGCCCTCCATTGCTCTAGAGGTGGAAGGCACAAAGCACTGCCTCCATCCTTCAATGGGAGACAGGCCATAAACTGTCTTTCCTCCAGCTCTTTAGGAAGCTGACAAACAACTCGCTTTCCACAGTGCTGTTACAGCATACGAGGAAACTCTCATAAAGAGGCAGCTCAAATGCCATTTCTTCCCAGTGCTTAACTGGCCGCTTT
This sequence comes from Equus caballus, assembly GCF_041296265.1. NCBI lineage: Eukaryota > Metazoa > Chordata > Mammalia > Perissodactyla > Equidae > Equus > Equus caballus. The sequence continues at coordinate 35,598,399 of NC_091691.1, forward strand.
AGGACTTCCGCTTCTGCCACAGTTCCACCTTGCCAACCCGGCTCAGGCGAAATGCCTACATCTTCCCCTTCAGCAACGGGGACGAGGCCCACAGGATTGTGCTTCCACATGCTTAGCAGGAGCAGACGATAGGCTTTTTACAAACCGCCATTGTGCACTGGGTCAGAGAGGGTCAGAAGGCACCTAGGTCAGAAAGGGCCCTTTGCTCTCAGCCGTGCCCTCCATTGCTCTAGAGGTGGAAGGCACAAAGCACTGCCTCCATCCTTCAATGGGAGACAAGCCATAAACTGTCTTGCCTCCAGCTCTTTAGGAAGCTGACAAACAACTCGCTTTCCACAGTCCTGTTACAGCAGACCGGGGAACTTCTCATACAAAGGCAGCTCAAATGGCCTTTCTTCCCAGCCCTTAACTCGCAGCTTTAGGACTTCTGCTTCTGCCGCAATTCCACCTTGCCAACCCGGCTCAGACGAAATGCCTACATCTTCCCCTGAAGCAACTGGGCTGAGTCCCAAATGATTGAGCATCCACGTGCTTAGGAGGCGATAGACTGCACGCCTTTTTCCAACCACCACGGGGCACTGCTGGAGAGAGTGTCGGAAAGCAGCTAGGTCAGAAAGACGCCTTTGCTCTCAGCCGTGCCCTTCATTGCTCTGGACGTGGAAGGCACAATGCACTGGCTCCCACCACCCCTCAAGTGGCGACAAGCCACAGACCATCTTCCTTCCATCTCTTTAGGAAGCTGAGAAAGAACTCGCTTTCAACAGTGCTCTTTCTGTGTCCTGGCAACATCTCATACAAAGGCAGCTGATATGCCATTTCTTTTCAGCGCTTCACTCGCAGATTTGGAACTTCTGCTCCTGCCACATTTCCACCTTGCCAACCCGGCTCAGACGAAATGCCTACATCTTCCCCTTCAGCAACGGGGACGAGGCCCAGATGACTGTGCTTCCGCATGCTTAGCAGGAGCAGACAATAGGCTTTTTACAAACCGCCATTGTGCACTGGGTCAGAGAGGGTCAGAATGCACCTAGGTCAGAAAGGGCCCTTTGCTCTCAGCCGTGCCCTCCATTGCTCTAGAGGTGGAAGGCACAAAGCACTGCCTCCATCCTTCAATGGGAGACAAGCCATCAACTGTCCTGCTTCCAGCTCTTTAGGAAGCTGGGAAAGCACTCGCATTCCACAGTGCTCTTACAGCGTCCTGGGAACGTCTCATACAAAGGCAGCTGAACACCGTGTCTTTTCAGCCCTTAACTCACCAATCTGCAACATCTGCTTCTGCCGCATTTCCACCTTGCCAACCCGGCTCAGACGAAATGCCTACATCTTCCCCTGAAGCAACTGTGCTGATTCCCAGATGATTGAGCATCCACATGCTTAGGAGGCGATCAACTGCATGCCTTTTGCCAACCACCATTTTACACTGCTTAGAGAGCGTCGGAAAGCAGCTATGTCAGAAAGGCCCCTTTGCTCTCAGCCATGCCCTCCATTGCTCTCGAGGTGGAAGGCACAAGGCACTGGTTCTGGATCCACCCCTCAATGGGAGACAAACCACATCTTGTCCTGCTTCCAGCTCTTTAGGAAGTGGAGAAAAAACTCCCTTTCCACAGGGCTCTTACAGCATCCTGGGAACATCTCATACAAAGGAGGCTGAACGCCGTTTCTTTTCAGCACTTCACTCGCCAGTCTGGGACATCTGCATCCTGCACGTTTCCACCTTGCCAACCAGGCTCAGACGAAATGCCTACATCTTCCCCTTGAGCAATGGGGATGAGGCCCATATGATTGTGGTTCCACATGCTGAGGAGGAGAGAAACCATAGGCTTTTAACTAACCACGAAGTGCAATGGTTGGGAGAGTGTCAGAAAGCACCAATGGCAGAAAGTCCCCTTTACCCTCAGCCGTGCCCTCCATTGCTGTAGAGGTGGAAGGCACAAAGCACTGCCTCCATCCTTCAATGGGAGACAGGCCATAAACTGTCTTGCCTCCAGCTCTTTAGGAAGCTGACAAACAACTCGCTTTCCACAGTGCTGTTACAGCATACGAGGAAACTCTCATACAGAGGCAGCTCAAATGCCATTTCTTCCCAGTGCTTAACTGGCCGCTTTAGGACTTCCGCTTCTGCCACAGTTCCACCTTGCCAACCCGGCTCAGACGAAATGCCTACATCTTCCCCTTCAGCAACGGGGACGAGGCCCACAGGATTGTGCTTCCACATGCTTAGCAGGAGCAGACAATAGGCTTTTTACAAACCGCCATTGTGCACTGGGTCAGAGAGGGTCAGAATGCACCTAGGTCAGAAAGGGCCCTTTGCTCTCAGCCGTGCCCTCCATTGCTCTAGAGGTGGAAGGCAAAAAGCACTGCCTCCATCCTTCAATGGGAGAGAAGCCATAAACTGTCTTGCCTCCAGCTCTTTAGGAAGCTGACAAACAACTCGCTTTCCACAGTCCTGTTACAGCAGACTGGGGAACTTCTCATACAAAGGCAGCTCAAATGGCCTTTCTTCCCAGCCCTTAACTCGCAGCTTTAGGACTTCTGCTTCTGCCGCAATTCCACCTTGCCAACCCGGCTCAGACGAAATGCCTACATCTTCCCCTGAAGCAACTGGGCTGAGTCCCAAATGATTGAGCGTCCACGTGCTTAGGAGGCGATAGACTGCACGCCTTTTTCCAACCACCTCTGGGCACTGCTGGAGAGAGTGTCGGAAAGCAGCTAGGTCAGAAAGACCCCTTTGCTCTCAGCCGTGCCCTTCATTGCTCTGGACGTGGAAGGCACAATGCACTGGCTCCCCCCACCCCTCAAGGGGCGACAAGCCACAGACCATCTTCCTTCCATCTCTTTAGGAAGCTGAGAAAGAACTCGCTTTCAACAGTGCTCTTTCTGTGTCCTGGCAACATCTCATACAAAGGCAGCTGATATGCCATTTCTTTTCAGCGCTTCACTCGCAGATTTGGAACTTCTGCTCCTGCCACATTTCCACCTTGCCAACCCGGCTCAGACGAAATGCCTACATCTTCCCCTTCAGCAACGGGGACGAGGCCCAGATGACTGTGCTTCCGCATGCTTAGCAGGAGCAGACAATAGGCTTTTTACAAACCGCCATTGTGCACTGGGTCAGAGAGGGTCAGAATGCACCTAGGTCAGAAAGGGCCCTTTGCTCTCAGCCGTGCCCTCCATTGCTCTAGAGGTGGAAGGCACAAAGCACTGCCTCCATCCTTCAATGGGAGACAAGCCATCAACTGTCCTGCTTCCAGCTCTTTAGGAAGCTGGGAAAGCACTCGCATTCCACAGTGCTCTTACAGCGTCCTGGGAACGTCTCATACAAAGGCAGCTGAACACCGTGTCTTTTCAGCCCTTAACTCACCAATCTGCAACATCTGCTTCTGCCGCATTTCCACCTTGCCAACCCGGCTCAGACGAAATGCCTACATCTTCCCCTGAAGCAACTGTGCTGATTCCCAGATGATTGAGCATCCACATGCTTAGGAGGCGATCAACTGCATGCCTTTTGCCAACCACCATTTTACACTGCTTAGAGAGCGTCGGAAAGCAGCTATGTCAGAAAGGCCCCTTTGCTCTCAGCCATGCCCTCCATTGCTCTCGAGGTGGAAGGCACAAGGCTCTGGTTCTGGATCCACCCCTCAATGGGAGACAAACCACATCTTGTCCTGCTTCCGGCTCTTTAGGAAGTGGAGAAAAAACTCCCTTTCCACAGGGCTCTTACAGCGTCCTGGGAACATCTCATACAAAGGAGGCTGAACGCCGTTTCTTTTCAGCACTTCACTCGCCAGTCGGGGACATCTGCATCCTGCACGTTTCCACCTTGCCAACCAGGCTCAGACGAAATGCCTACATCTTCCCCTTGAGCAATGGGGATGAGGCCCATATGATTGTGGTTCCACATGCTGAGGAGGAGAGAGACAATAGGCTTTTAACTAACCACGAAGTGCAATGGTTGGGAGAGTGTCAGAAAGCACCAATGGCAGAAAGACCCCTTTACCCTCAGCCGTGCCCTCCATTGCTCTAGAGGTGGAAGGCACAAAGCACTGCCTCCATCCTTCAATGGGAGACAGGCCATAAACTGTCTTTCCTCCAGCTCTTTAGGAAGCTGACAAACAACTCGCTTTCCACAGTGCTGTTACAGCATACGAGGAAACTCTCATACAGAGGCAGCTCAAATGCCATTTCTTCCCAGTGCTTAACTGGCCGCTTTAGGACTTCCGCTTCTGCCACAGTTCCACCTTGCCAACCCGGCTCAGGCGAAATGCCTACATCTTCCCCTTCAGCAACGGGGACGAGGCCCACAGGATTGTGCTTCCACATGCTTAGCAGGAGCAGACGATAGGCTTTTTACAAACCGCCATTGTGCACTGGGTCAGAGAGGGTCAGAAGGCACCTATGTCAGAAAGGGCCCTTTGCTCTCAGCCGTGCCCTCCATTGCTCTAGAGGTGGAAGGCACAAAGCACTGCCTCCATCCTTCAATGGGAGACAAGCCATAAACTGTCTTGCCTCCAGCTCTTTAGGAAGCTGACAAACAACTCGCTTTCCACAGTCCTGTTACAGCAGACCGGGGAACTTCTCATACAAAGGCAGCTCAAATGGCCTTTCTTCCCAGCCCTTAACTCGCAGCTTTAGGACTTCTGCTTCTGCCGCAATTCCACCTTGCCAACCCGGCTCAGACGAAATGCCTACATCTTCCCCTGAAGCAACTGGGCTGAGTCCCAAATGATTGAGCATCCACGTGCTTAGGAGGCGATAGACTGCACGCCTTTTTCCAACCACCACGGGGCACTGCTGGAGAGAGTGTCGGAAAGCAGCTAGGTCAGAAAGACGCCTTTGCTCTCAGCCGTGCCCTTCATTGCTCTGGACGTGGAAGGCACAATGCACTGGCTCCCACCACCCCTCAAGTGGCGACAAGCCACAGACCATCTTCCTTCCATCTCTTTAGGAAGCTGAGAAAGAACTCGCTTTCAACAGTGCTCTTTCTGTGTCCTGGCAACATCTCATACAAAGGCAGCTGATATGCCATTTCTTTTCAGCGCTTCACTCGCAGATTTGGAACTTCTGCTCCTGCCACATTTCCACCTTGCCAACCCGGCTCAGACGAAATGCCTACATCTTCCCCTTCAGCAACGGGGACGAGGCCCAGATGACTGTGCTTCCGCATGCTTAGCAGGAGCAGACAATAGGCTTTTTACAAACCGCCATTGTGCACTGGGTCAGAGAGGGTCAGAATGCACCTAGGTCAGAAAGGGCCCTTTGCTCTCAGCCGTGCCCTCCATTGCTCTAGAGGTGGAAGGCACAAAGCACTGCCTCCATCCTTCAATGGGAGACAAGCCATCAACTGTCCTGCTTCCAGCTCTTTAGGAAGCTGGGAAAGCACTCGCATTCCACAGTGCTCTTACAGCGTCCTGGGAACGTCTCATACAAAGGCAGCTGAACACCGTGTCTTTTCAGCCCTTAACTCACCAATCTGCAACATCTGCTTCTGCCGCATTTCCACCTTGCCAACCCGGCTCAGACGAAATGCCTACATCTTCCCCTGAAGCAACTGTGCTGATTCCCAGATGATTGAGCATCCACATGCTTAGGAGGCGATCAACTGCATGCCTTTTGCCAACCACCATTTTACACTGCTTAGAGAGCGTCGGAAAGCAGCTATGTCAGAAAGGCCCCTTTGCTCTCAGCCATGCCCTCCATTGCTCTCGAGGTGGAAGGCACAAGGCACTGGTTCTGGATCCACCCCTCAATGGGAGACAAACCACATCTTGTCCTGCTTCCAGCTCTTTAGGAAGTGGAGAAAAAACTCCCTTTCCACAGGGCTCTTACAGCATCCTGGGAACATCTCATACAAAGGAGGCTGAACGCCGTTTCTTTTCAGCACTTCACTCGCCAGTCTGGGACATCTGCATCCTGCACGTTTCCACCTTGCCAACCAGGCTCAGACGAAATGCCTACATCTTCCCCTTGAGCAATGGGGATGAGGCCCATATGATTGTGGTTCCACATGCTGAGGAGGAGAGAAACCATAGGCTTTTAACTAACCACGAAGTGCAATGGTTGGGAGAGTGTCAGAAAGCACCAATGGCAGAAAGTCCCCTTTACCCTCAGCCGTGCCCTCCATTGCTGTAGAGGTGGAAGGCACAAAGCACTGCCTCCATCCTTCAATGGGAGACAGGCCATAAACTGTCTTGCCTCCAGCTCTTTAGGAAGCTGACAAACAACTCGCTTTCCACAGTGCTGTTACAGCATACGAGGAAACTCTCATACAGAGGCAGCTCAAATGCCATTTCTTCCCAGTGCTTAACTGGCCGCTTTAGGACTTCCGCTTCTGCCACAGTTCCACCTTGCCAACCCGGCTCAGACGAAATGCCTACATCTTCCCCTTCAGCAACGGGGACGAGGCCCACAGGATTGTGCTTCCACATGCTTAGCAGGAGCAGACAATAGGCTTTTTACAAACCGCCATTGTGCACTGGGTCAGAGAGGGTCAGAATGCACCTAGGTCAGAAAGGGCCCTTTGCTCTCAGCCGTGCCCTCCATTGCTCTAGAGGTGGAAGGCAAAAAGCACTGCCTCCATCCTTCAATGGGAGAGAAGCCATAAACTGTCTTGCCTCCAGCTCTTTAGGAAGCTGACAAACAACTCGCTTTCCACAGTCCTGTTACAGCAGACTGGGGAACTTCTCATACAAAGGCAGCTCAAATGGCCTTTCTTCCCAGCCCTTAACTCGCAGCTTTAGGACTTCTGCTTCTGCCGCAATTCCACCTTGCCAACCCGGCTCAGACGAAATGCCTACATCTTCCCCTGAAGCAACTGGGCTGAGTCCCAAATGATTGAGCGTCCACGTGCTTAGGAGGCGATAGACTGCACGCCTTTTTCCAACCACCTCTGGGCACTGCTGGAGAGAGTGTCGGAAAGCAGCTAGGTCAGAAAGACCCCTTTGCTCTCAGCCGTGCCCTTCATTGCTCTGGACGTGGAAGGCACAATGCACTGGCTCCCCCCACCCCTCAAGGGGCGACAAGCCACAGACCATCTTCCTTCCATCTCTTTAGGAAGCTGAGAAAGAACTCGCTTTCAACAGTGCTCTTTCTGTGTCCTGGCAACATCTCATACAAAGGCAGCTGATATGCCATTTCTTTTCAGCGCTTCACTCGCAGATTTGGAACTTCTGCTCCTGCCACATTTCCACCTTGCCAACCCGGCTCAGACGAAATGCCTACATCTTCCCCTTCAGCAACGGGGACGAGGCCCAGATGACTGTGCTTCCGCATGCTTAGCAGGAGCAGACAATAGGCTTTTTACAAACCGCCATTGTGCACTGGGTCAGAGAGGGTCAGAATGCACCTAGGTCAGAAAGGGCCCTTTGCTCTCAGCCGTGCCCTCCATTGCTCTAGAGGTGGAAGGCACAAAGCACTGCCTCCATCCTTCAATGGGAGACAAGCCATCAACTGTCCTGCTTCCAGCTCTTTAGGAAGCTGGGATAGCACTCGCATTCCACAGTGCTCTTACAGCGTCCTGGGAACGTCTCATACAAAGGCAGCTGAACACCGTGTCTTTTCAGCCCTTAACTCACCAATCTGCAACGTCTGCTTCTGCCGCATTTCCACCTTGCCAACCCGGCTCAGACGAAATGCCTACATCTTCCCCTGAAGCAACTGTGCTGATTCCCAGATGATTGAGCATCCACATGCTTAGGAGGCGATCAACTGCATGCCTTTTGCCAACCACCATTTTACACTGCTTAGAGAGCGTCGGAAAGCAGCTATGTCAGAAAGGCCCCTTTGCTCTCAGCCATGCCCTCCATTGCTCTCGAGGTGGAAGGCACAAGGCACTGGTTCTGGATCCACCCCTCAATGGGAGACAAACCACATCTTGTCCTGCTTCCAGCTCTTTAGGAAGTGGAGAAAAAACTCCCTTTCCACAGGGCTCTTACAGCATCCTGGGAACATCTCATACAAAGGAGGCTGAACGCCGTTTCTTTTCAGCACTTCACTCGCCAGTCTGGGACATCTGCATCCTGCACGTTTCCACCTTGCCAACCAGGCTCAGACGAAATGCCTACATCTTCCCCTTGAGCAATGGGGATGAGGCCCATATGATTGTGGTTCCACATGCTGAGGAGGAGAGAGACAATAGGCTTTTAACTAACCACGAAGTGCAATGGTTGGGAGAGTGTCAGAAAGCACCAATGGCAGAAAGACCCCTTTACCCTCAGCCGTGCCCTCCATTGCTGTAGAGGTGGAAGGCACAAAGCACTGCCTCCATCCTTCAATGGGAGACAGGCCATAAACTGTCTTGCCTCCAGCTCTTTAGGAAGCTGACAAACAACTCGCTTTCCACAGTGCTGTTACAGCATACGAGGAAACTCTCATACAGAGGCAGCTCAAATGCCATTTCTTCCCAGTGCTTAACTGGCCGCTTTAGGACTTCCGCTTCTGCCACAGTTCCACCTTGCCAACCCGGCTCAGACGAAATGCCTACATCTTCCCCTTCAGCAACGGGGACGAGGCCCACAGGATTGTGCTTCCACATGCTTAGCAGGAGCAGAAAATAGGCTTTTTACAAACTGCCATTGTGCACTGGGTCAGAGAGGGTCAGAATGCACCTAGGTCAGAAAGGGCCCTTTGCTCTCAGCCGTGCCCTCCATTGCTCTAGAGGTGGAAGGCACAAAGCACTGCCTCCATCCTTCAATGGGAGACAAGCCATAAACTGTCTTGCCTCCAGCTCTTTAGGAAGCTGACAAACAACTCGCTTTCCACAGTCCTGTTACAGCAGACCGGGGAACTTCTCATACAAAGGCAGCTCAAATGGCCTTTCTTCCCAGCCCTTAACTCGCAGCTTTAGGACTTCTGCTTCTGCCGCAATTCCACCTTGCCAACCCGGCTCAGACGAAATGCCTACATCTTCCCCTGAAGCAACTGGGCTGAGTCCCAAATGATTGAGCGTCCACGTGCTTAGGAGGCGATAGACTGCACGCCTTTTTCCAACCACCACTGGGCACTGCTGGAGAGAGTGTCGGAAAGCAGCTAGGTCAGAAAGACCCCTTTGCTCTCAACCGTGCCCTTCATTGCTCTGGACGTGGAAGGCACAATGCACTGGCTCCCCCCACCCCTCAAGGGGCGACAAGCCACAGACCATCTTCCTTCCATCTCTTTAGGAAGCTGAGAAAGAACTCGCATTCAACAGTTCTCTCTCTGTGTCCTGGCAACATCTCATACAAAGGCAGCTGATATGCCATTTCTTTTCAGCGCTTCACTCGCAGATTTGGAACTTCTGCTCCTGCCACATTTCCACCTTGCCAACCCGGCTCAGACGAAATGCCTACATCTTCCCCTTCAGCAACGGGGACGAGGCCCAGATGACTGTGCTTCCGCATGCTTAGCAGGAGCAGACAATAGGCTTTTTACAAACCGCCATTGTGCACTGGGTCAGAGAGGGTCAGAATGCACCTAGGTCAGAAAGGGCCCTTTGCTCTCAGCCGTGCCCTCCATTGCTCTAGAGGTGGAAGGCACAAAGCACTGCCTCCATCCTTCAATGGGAGACAAGCCATCAACTGTCCTGCTTCCAGCTCTTTAGGAAGCTGGGAAAGCACTCGCATTCCACAGTGCTCTTACAGCGTCCTGGGAACGTCTCATACAAAGGCAGCTGAACACCGTGTCTTTTCAGCCCTTAACTCACCAATCTGCAACATCTGCTTCTGCCGCATTTCCACCTTGCCAGCCCGGCTCAGACGAAATGCCTACATCTTCCCCTGAAGCAACTGTGCTGATTCCCAGATGATTGAGCATCCACATGCTTAGGAGACGATCAACTACATGCCTTTTGCCAACCACCATTTTACACTGCTTAGAGAGCGTCGGAAAGCAGCTGTGTCAGAAAGGCCCCTTTGCTCTCAGCCATGCCCTCCATTGCTCTCGAGGTGGAAGGCACAAGGCACCGGTTCTGGATCCACCCCTCAATGGGAGACAAACCACATCTTGTCCTGCTTCCAGCTCTTTAGGAAGTGGAGAAAAAACTCCCTTTCCACAGGGCTCTTACAGCGTCCTGGGAACATCTCATACAAAGGAGGCTGAACGCCGTTTCTTTTCAGCACTTCACTCGCCAGTCTGGGACATCTGCATCCTGCACGTTTCCACCTTGCCAACCAGGCTCAGACGAAATGCCTACATCTTCCCCTTGAGCAATGGGGATGAGGCCCATATGATTGTGGTTCCACATGCTGAGGAGGAGAGAGACAATAGGCTTTTAACTAACCACGAAGTGCAATGGTTGGGAGAGTGTCAGAAAGCACCAATGGCAGAAAGACCCCTTTACCCTCAGCCGTGCCCTCCATTGCTCTAGAGGTGGAAGGCACAAAGCACTGCCTCCATCCTTCAATGGGAGACAGGCCATAAACTGTCTTGCCTCCAGCTCTTTAGGAAGCTGACAAACAACTCGCTTTCCACAGTGCTGTTACAGCATACGAGGAAACTCTCATACAGAGGCAGCTCAAATGCCATTTCTTCCCAGTGCTTAACTGGCCGCTTTAGGACTTCCGCTTCTGCCACAGTTCCACCTTGCCAACCCGGCTCAGACGAAATGCCTACATCTTCCCCTGAAGCAACTGGGCTGAGTCCCAAATGATTGAGCGTCCACGTGCTTAGGAGGCGATAGACTGCACGCCTTTTTCCAACCACCACTGGGCACTGCTGGAGAGAGTGTCGGAAAGCAGCTAGGTCAGAAAGACCCCTTTGCTCTCAGCCGTGCCCTTCATTGCTCTGGACGTGGAAGGCACAATGCACTGGCTCCCCCCACCCCTCAAGGGGCGACAAGCCACAGACCATCTTCCTTCCATCTCTTTAGGAAGCTGAGAAAGAACTCGCTTTCAACAGTGCTCTTTCTGTGTCCTGGCAACATCTCATACAAAGGCACTTGATATGCCATTTCTTTTCAGCGCTTAACTCGCAGATTTGGAACTTCTGCTCCTGCCACATTTCCACCTTGCCAACCCGGCTCAGACGAAATGCCTACATATTCCCCTTCAGCAACGGGGACAAGGCCCTGATGACTGTGCTTCCGCATGCTTAGCAGGAGCAGACAATAGGCTTTTTACAAACCGCCATTGTGCACTGGGTCAGAGAGGGTCAGAATGCACCTAGGTCAGAAAGGGCCCTTTGCTCTCAGCCGTGCCCTCCATTGCTCTAGAGGTGGAAGGCACAAAGCACTGCCTCCATCCTTCAATGGGAGACAAGCCATCAACTGTCCTGCTTCCAGCTCTTTAGGAAGCTGGGAAAGCACTCGCATTCCACCGTGCTCTTACAGCGTTCTGGGAACGTCTCATACAAAGGCAGCTGAACACCGTGTCTTTTCAGCCCTTAACTCACCAATCTGCAACATCTGCTTCTGCCGCATTTCCACCTTGCCAACCCGGCTCAGGCGAAATGCCTACATCTTCCCCTAAAGCAACTGTGCTTATTCCCAGATGATTGAGCATCCACATGCTTAGGAGGCGATCAACTGCATGCCTTTTGCCAACCACCATTTTACACTGCTTAGAGAGCGTCGGAAAGCAGCTATGTCAGAAAGGCCCCTTTGCTCTCAGCCATGCCCTCCATTGCTCTCGAGGTGGAAGGCACAAGGCACTGGTTCTGGATCCACCCCTCAATGGGAGACAAACCACATCTTGTCCTGCTTCCGGCTCTTTAGGAAGTGGAGAAAATACTCCCTTTCCACAGGGCTCTTACAGCGTCCTGGGAACATCTCATACAAAGGAGGCTGAACGCCGTTTCTTTTCAGCACTTCACTCGCCAGTCTGGGACATCTGCATCCTGCACGTTTCCACCTTGCCAACCCGGCTCAGACGAAATGTCTACATCTTCCCCTTGAGCAATGGGGATGAGGCCCATATGATTGTGGTTCCACATGCTGAGGAGGAGAGAGACAATAGGCTTTTAACTAACCACGAAGTGCAATGGTTGGGAGAGTGTCAGAAAGCACCAATGGCAGAAAGACCCCTTTACCCTCAGCCGTGCCCTCCATTGCTGTAGAGGTGGAAGGCACAAAGCACTGCCTCCATCCTTCAATGGGAGACAAGCCATAAACTGTCTTGCCTCCAGCTCTTTAGGAAGCTGAGAAAGAAATCGCTTTCCACAGTGCTGTTACAGCATACGAGGAAACTCTCATACAGAGGCAGCTCAAAAGCCATTTCTTCCCAGTGCTTAACTGGCCGCTTTAGGACTTCCCCTTCTGCCACAGTTCCACCTAGCCAACCCGGCTCAGACGAAATGCCTACATCTTCCCCTTCAGCAACGGGGACGAGGCCCAGATGACTGTGCTTCCGCATGTTTAGCAGGAGCAGACAATAGGCTTTTTACAAACCGCCATTGTGCACTGGGTCAGAGAGTGTCAGAATGCACCTAGGTCAGAAAGGGCCCTTTGCTCTCAGCCGTGCCCTCCATTGCTCTAGAGGTGAAAGGCACAAAGCACTGCCTCCATCCTTCAATGGGAGACAAGCCATAAACTGTCTTGCCTCCAGCTCTTTAGGAAGCTGACAAACAACTCGCTTTCCACAGTCCTGTTACAGCAGACCGGGGAACTTCTCATACAAAGGCAGCTCAAATGGCCTTTCTTCCCAGCCCTTAACTCGCAGCTTTAGGACTTCTGCTTCTGCCGCAATTCCACCTTGCCAACCCGGCTCAGACGAAATGCCTACATCTTCCTCTGAAGCAACTGGGCTGAGTCCCAAATGATTGAGCGTCCACGTGCTTAGGAGGCGATAGACTGCACGCCTTTTTCCAACCACCACTGGGCACTTCTGGAGAGAGTGTCGGAAAGCAGCTAGGTCAGAAAGACCCCTTTGCTCTCAGCCGTGCCCTTCATTGCTCTGGACGTGGAAGGCACAATGCACTGGCTCCCACCACCCCTCAAGCGGCGACAAGCCACAGACCATCTTCCTTCCATCTCTTTAGGAAGCTGAGAAAGAACTCGCTTTCAACAGTGCTCTTTCTGTGTCCTGGCAACATCTCATACAAAGGCAGCTGATATGCCATTTCTTTTCAGCGCTTAACTCGCAGATTTGGAACTTCTGCTCCTGCCACATTTCCACCTTGCCAACCCGGCTCAGACGAAATGCCTACATCTTCCCCTTCAGCAACGGGGACGAGGCCCAGATGACTGTGCTTCCGCATGCTTAGCAGGAGCAGACAATAGGCTTTTTACAAACCGCCATTGTGCACTGGGTCAGAGAGGGTCAGAATGCACCTAGGTCAGAAAGGGCCCTTTGCTCTCAGCCGTGCCCTCCATTGCTCTAGAGGTGGAAGGCACAAAGCACTGCCTCCATCCTTCAATGGGAGACAAGCCATCAACTGTCCTGCTTCCAGCTCTTTAGGAAGCTGGGAAAGCACTCGCATTCCACAGTGCTCTTACAGCGTCCTGGGAACGTCTCATACAAAGGCAGCTGAACACCGTGTCTTTTCAGCCCTTAACTCACCAATCTGCAACATCTGCTTCTGCCGCATTTCCACCTTGCCAACCCGGCTCAGACGAAATGCCTACATCTTCCCCTGAAGCAACTGTGCTGATTCCCAGATGATTGAGCATCCACATGCTTAGGAGGCGATCAACTGCATGCCTTTTGCCAACCACCATTTTACACTGCTTAGAGAGCGTCGGAAAGCAGCTATGTCAGAAAGGCCCCTTTGCTCTCAGCCATGCCCTCCATTGCTCTCGAGGTGGAAGGCACAAGGCACTGGTTCTGGATCCACCCCTCAATGGGAGACAAACCACATCTTGTCCTGCTTCCAGCTCTTTAGGAAGTGGAGAAAAAACTCCCTTTCCACAGGGCTCTTACAGCGTCCTGGGAACATCTCATACAAAGGAGGCTGAACGCCGTTTCTTTTCAGCACTTCACTCGCCAGTCTGGGACATCTGCATCCTGCACGTTTCCACCTTGCCAACCCTGATCAGACGAAATGCCTACATCTTCCCCTTGAGCAATGGGGATGAGGCCCATATGATTGTGGTTCCACATGCTGAGGAGGAGAGAGACAATAGGCTTTTAACTAACCACGAAGTGCAATGGTTGGGAGAGTGTCAGAAAGCACCAGTGGCAGAAAGACCCCTTTACCCTCAGCCGTGCCCTCCATTGCTGTAGAGGTGGAAGGCACAAAGCACTGCCTCCATCCTTCAATGGGAGACAAGCCATAAACTGTCTTGCCTCCAGCTCTTTAGGAAGCTGACAAACAACTCGCTTTCCACAGTGCTGTTACAGCATACGAGGAATCTCTCATACAGAGGCAGCTCAAATGCCATTTCTTCCCAGTGCTTAACTGGCCGCTTTAGGACTTCCGCTTCTGCCACAGTTCCACCTAGCCAACCCGGTTCAGACGAAATGCCTACATCTTCCCCTTCAGCAACGGGGACGAGGCCCACAGGATTGTGCTTCCACATGCTTAGCAGGAGCAGACAATAGGCTTTTTACAAACCGCCATTGTGCACTGGGTCAGAGAGGGTCAGAATGCACCTATGTCAGAAAGGGCCCTTTGCTCTCAGCCGTGCCCTCCATTGCTCTAGAGGTGGAAGGCACAAAGCACTGCCTCCATCCTTCAATGGGAGACAAGCCATAAACTGTCTTGCCTCCAGCTCTTTAGGAAGCTGACAAACAACTCGCTTTCCACAGTCCTGTTACAGCAGACCGGGGAACTTCTCATAAAAAGGCAGCTCAAATGGCCTTTCTTCCCAGCCCTTAACTCGCAGCTTTAGGACTTCTGCTTCTGCCGCAATTCCACCTTGCCAACCCGGCTCAGACGAAATGCCTACATCTTCCCCTGAAGCAACTGGGCTGAGTCCCAAATGATTGAGCGTCCACGTGCTTAGGAGGCGATAGACTGCACGCCTTTTTCCAACCACCACTGGGCACTGCTGGAGAGAGTGTCGGAAAGCAGCTAGGTCAGAAAGACCCCTTTGCTCTCAGCCGTGCCCCTGATTGCTCTGGACCTGGAATGCACAATGCACTGGCTCCCCCCACCCCTCAAGGGGCGACAAGCCACAGACCATCTTCCTTCCATCTCTTTAGGAAGCTGAGAAAGAACTCGCTTTCAACAGTGCTCTTTCTGTGTCCTGGCAACATCTCATACAATGGCAGCTGATATGCCATTTCTCTTCAGCGCTTCACTCGCAGATTTGGAACTTCTGCTCCTGCCACATTTCCACCTTGCCAACCCGGCTCAGACGAAATGCCTACATCTTCCCCTTGAGCAATGGGGATGAGGCCCATATGATTGTGGTTCCACATGCTGAGGAGGAGAGAGACAATAGGCTTTTAACTAACCACGAAGTGCAATGGTTGGGAGAGTGTCAGAAAGCACCAGTGGCAGAAAGACCCCTTTACTCTCAGCCGCGCCCTCCATTGCTGTAGAGGTGGAAGGCACAAAGCACTGCCTCCATCCTTCAATGGGAGACAAGCCATAAACTGTCTTGCCTCCAGCTCTTTAGGAAGCTGACAAACAACTCGCTTTCCACACTGCTGTTACAGCATACGAGGAAACTCTCATACAGAGGCAGCTCAAATGCCATTTCTTCCCAGTGCTTAACTGGCCGCTTTAGGACTTCCGCTTCTGCCACAGTTCCACCTTGCCAACCCGGCTCAGACGAAATGCCTACATCTTCCCCTTCAGCAACGGGGACGAGGCCCAGATGACTGTGCTTCCGCATGCTTAGCAGGAGCAGACAATAGGCTTTTTACAATCCGCCATTGTGCACTGGGTCAGAGAGGGTCAGAATGCACCTATGTCAGAAAGGGCCCTTTGCTATCAGCCGTGCCCTCCATTGCTCTAGAGGTGGAAGGCACAAAGCACTGCCTCCATCCTTCAATGGGAGACAAGCCATAAACTGTCTTGCCTCCAGCTCTTTAGGAAGCTGACAAACAACTCGCTTTCCACAGTCCTGTTACAGCAGACCGGGGAACTTCTCATAAAAAGGCAGCTCAAATGGCCTTTCTTCCCAGCCCTTAACTTGCAGCTTTAGGACTTCTGCTTCTGCCGCAATTCCACCTTGCTAACCCGGCTCAGACGAAATGCCTACATCTTCCCCTGAAGCAACTGGGCTGAGTCCCAAATGATTGAGCGTCCACGTGCTTAGGAGGCGATAGACTGCACGCCTTTTTCCAACCACCACTGGGCACTGCTGGAGAGAGTGTCGGCAAGCAGCTAGGTCAGAAAAACCCCTTTGCTCTGAGCCGTGCCCTTCATTGCTCTGGACGTGGAATGCACAATGCACTGGCTCCCCCCACCCCTCAAGGGGCGACAAGCCACAGACCATCTTCCTTCCATCTCTTTAGGAAGCTGAGAAAGAACTCGCTTTCAACAGTGCTCTTTCTGTGTCCTGGCAACATCTCATACAAAGGCAGCTGATATGCCATTTCTTTTCAGCGCTTCACTCGCAGATTTGGAACTTCTGCTCCTGCCACATTTCCACCTTGCCAACCCGGCTCAGACGAAATGCCTACATCTTCCCCTTCAGCAACGGGGACGAGGCCCAGATGACTGTGCTTCCGCATGCTTAGCAGGAGCAGACAATAGGCTTTTTGCAAACCGCCATTGTGCACTGGGTCAGAGAGGGTCAGAATGCACCTAGGTCAGAAAGGGCCCTTTGCTCTCAGCCGTGCCCTGCATTGCTGTAGAGGTGGAAGGCACAAAGCACTGCCTCCATCCTTCAATGGGAGACAAGCCATCAACTGTCCTGCTTCCAGCTCTTTAGGAAGCTGGGAAAGCACTCGCATTCCACAGTGCTCTTACAGCGTCCTGGGAACGTATCATACAAAGGCAGCTGAACACCGTGTCTTTTCAGCCCTTAACTCACCAATCTGCAACATCTGCTTCTGCCGCATTTCCACCTTGCCAACCCGGCTCAGACGAAATGCCTCCATCTTCCCCTGAAGCAACTGTGCTGATTCCCAGATGATTGAGCATCCACATGCTGAGGAGGCGGTCAACTGCATGCCTTTTGCCAACCACCATTTTACACTGCTTAGAGAGCGTCGGAAAGCAGCTATGTCAGAAAGGCCCCTTTGCTCTCAGCCATGCCCTTCATTGCTCTGGAGGTGGAAGGCACAACGCACTGGTTCTGGATCCACCCCTCAATGGGAGACAAACCACATCTTGTCCTTCTTACAGCTCTTTAGGAGGTGGAGAAAAAACTCCCTTTCCACAGGCCTCTTACAACGTCCTGGGAACATCTCATACAAAGGAGGCTGAACGCCGTTTCCTTTCAGCACTTCACTCGCCAGTCTGGGACATCTGCATCCTGCACGTTTCCACCTTGCCAACCCGGCTCAGACGAAATGTCTACACCTTCCCCTTGAGCAATGGGGATGAGGCCCATATGATTGTGGTTCCACATGCTGACGAGGAGAGAGACAATAGGCTTTTAACTAACCACGAAGTGCAATGGTTGGGAGAGTGTCAGAAAGCACCAATGGCAGAAAGACCCCTTTAGTCTCAGCCGCGCCCTCCATTGCTGTAGAGGTGGAAGGCACAAAGCACTGCCTCCGTCCTTCAATTGGAGACAAGCCATAAACTGTCTTGCCTCCAGCTCTTTAGGAAGCTGACAAACAACTTGCTTTCCACAGTCCTGTTACAGCAGACCGCGGAACTTCTCATACAAAGGCAGCTCAAATGGGATTTCTTCCCAGCCCTTAACTCGCAGCTTTAGGACTTCTGCTTCTGCCGCAATTCCACCTTGCCAACCCGGCTCAGACGAAATGCCTACATCTTCCCCTGAAGCAACTGGGCTGAGTCCCAAATGATTGAGCGTCCACATGCTTAGGAGGCGACAGACTGCACGCCTTTTTCCAACCACCATTGTTCACTGCTGGAGAGACTGTCGGAAAGCAGCTATGTCAGAAAGACCCCTTTGCTCTCAGCCGTGCCCTTCATTGCTCTAGACGAGGAATGCACAATGCACTGGCTCCCCCCCCAAGGGGCGACAAGCCACAGACCATCTTCCTTCCATCTCTTTAGGAAGCTGAGAAAGGACTCGCTTTCAACAGTGCTCTTTCTGTGTCCTGGCAACATCTCATGCAAAGGCAGCTGCTATGCCATTTCTTTTCAGCGCTTAACTGGCAGATTTGTAACTTGTCTCCTGACACATTTCCACTTCGCCAACCCGGCTCAGACGAAATGTCTACATCTTCCGCTTCAGCAACGGGGACGAGGCCCAGATGACTGTGCTTCTGCATGCTTAGCAGGAGCAGACAATAGGCTTTTTACAAACCGCCATTGTGCACTGGGTCAGAGAGTATCAGAATGCACCTATGTTAGAATGGGCCCTTTGCTCTCAGCCGTGCCCTCCATTGCTGTAGAGGTGGAAGGCACAAAGCACTGCCTCCATCCTTCAATTGGAGACAAGCCATCAACTGTCCTGCTCACAGCTCTTTAGGAAGCTTTGAAAGCACTCGCATTCCACAGTGCTCTTACAGCGTCCTGGGAACGTCTCATACAAAGGCAGCTGAACACCGTGTCTTTTCAGCCCTTAACTCACCAATCTGCAACATCTGCTTCTGCCGCATTTCCACCTTGCCAACCCAGCTCAGACAAAATGCCTACATCTTCCCCTTATGCAACTGGTCTGAGTCCCAAATGATTGTGCAACCATGTGTTTAGCAGGAGAGAGACAATACGCTTTTCACCAACCACAGTTGACCACTTGTGGAGAGAGTTTCAGAAAACACCTATGTCAGAAAGGCCCCTTTCCTCTCAGTTTTGCCCTCCATTGCTCTAGACGCGGAAATGCACAATGCATTGGCTCCACCCCTCTAGGTGCGACAAGCCACAGACCATCTTTCTTCCATCTCTTTAGGAAGTTGAGAACCAAATCTCCTGACGCATAAAACGTAATCATGCCCCTTAGATGCCTAGAAACCCCGGGAGACATGCCAAAAACACCCTCCACACACTCTCAAAGAAACACACATTCATGCCAGAACGACCCAACAGGCACACTTGAAGCACCCACGTTGCATGCCAGAACCACCTGTAACCACCTGCTGAACACAGTTGAACAACAATTCTGACACTGCAGAACCATCTCTTCAACATGCCAGCTGCACACAACAGACACGACAGAACCAGATTCCAAACGCAGCACAACGACATGCCAGACACATTGGAAACACCTGATGGAGATGCCACAAACAGGTGCCAGAAACAGTGAAACCACCTGCATAGTATGTCAGAACTGGGGCCCAGAAATGCCACCAACACCTGTCTTACAAGCCAGAGCCACGAGCCCAAAAAGCAGGAAAGACCTTCTGGACATGCCAAAATAACCTGCTGGTGATGCCAGAACCACTTGGTGGACACCCAGGAATCAGCTGCCAGCCATGCCTGAAGCACCTCGCAGACGTGCCAGAACCACATTACAGACATGACAGAAACACCTCCGGGACACACCGTAACCACCTGCCCAACAAGCTGGAACCACCTCTCAGATGTACCAGAACCACTTGCCGGACAAGCTGGAAACATGTACTGCACAGACTGGAACCACGTGCTGAGCACGCCAGAACAAGCTGCCGGACACGCCGGAACCACCTGCCGGACAGAGCGGAACCACCTGCCGGACACGCCGTAACCACCTCTCAGACTTCCCAGAACCATGTTCCGGACACGCCGGTACCACCTGCTGAGTATGCCGGAACCACCTGATCCACGCCCCAGAACCACCTGCTGGACACACCAGAATCACCTGCCGGTTGCGCCAGAACCACTCGGCAGACACTCTGGAACCACCTGTCTTGCCGACCGGAACAAACTCTCAGACGTGCCAGAATCATGTGCCTGAGATGCCGGAACCACACCCCGAACAGACCGAAACCACCTGTCAGACCCGCCTGAACCACCTGCCGAGCATGCCGGAACCACCTACTCGACTCGCCGGAACCACCTAACTGACATGCCAAAATCACCTGCCGGGTATGCCAGAACCACTTGTTGGACACTCCGGAATCATCTGCCGGACATGCAAGAACCAGCTCTCAGACACACCAGAACCACGTGCCGGACACGCCGGAAGCACCTGCTGAGCAAGCCTGAGCCACATGCTCGACTCGCAAGAAACACCTGCCAGACACGCCAAAATCACCTGCCGGGTACGCCAGAACCACATGGCGGACACTCCGGAACCACCTGCCGGGCATGCCGGAACCACCTCTCAGACGTGCCAGAACCATGTTCCGGACACGCCGGTACCACCTGCCGAGCTCGTCATAACCACCTGCTGGACACGCCAAAATCACCTGCCAGGTATAGCAGAACCACCTGGTGGAAAATCCGGAATCATCTGCCAGACATGCCAGAACCAGCTCTCAGACACACCAGAACCAAGGGCCAGAGACGCCGGAAGCACCAGCTGAGCATGCCTGAGCCACCTGCTCGACTCGAAAGAAGCACTTGTCGGACATGCCAAAATCACATTCCGGGTACGCCAGAAACACTTGGCGTACACTCCGGAATCACCTGTCGGGCAGGCGGAACCACCTCTCAGACTTGCCAGAACCATGTTCTGGACATGCCGGTACCACCTGCCGAGTATGCCGGAACCATCAGATCCACTCCCCAGAACCACCTACTGGACACGCCAAAATCAACTGCCGGCTACGTCAGAACCACTCGGCAGACACTCCGGAATCTCATGCCAGGCATTCCGGAACCACCTCTCAGAGATGCCAGAACCACATGCCGGAGACTCCGGAATCACGTGCCGGGCATGCCGGAACCATCTCTCAGACGTGCCACAACTACGTGCCGGAGAGACCGGAAGCACCTGCCGAGCTCGCCGGAACCACCTGCTGGACATGCCGGAACCACCTGCCGACTATTCCGGAACAACGTGATCCACTCCCCAGAACCACCTGCTGGTCACGCAAAAACAACCTGCCGGCTCCGCCAGAACCACTCGGCAGACACTCTGGAACCACCTCCAGACAGACCGGAACCACATGCCAGACACGCCGGGACCAACCGCTTGACTCGCCAGAACCACCTGCCGGACATGCCAAAATCACCAGCCGGCTACACCACAAACACTTGTCGGACCCTCCGGAATCACCTGCCGGGCAAGCTGGAACCACCTCTCAGAGGTGCCACAACCACATGCCAGAGACGGCGGAACCACATGCCGAGAATGCTGGAAGTTCCTGATCCACTCCCCAGAACCACCTGCCGGACACGCCAAAATCACCTGCCGGCTACGCCACAACCACTTGGCGGACACTCAGGAATCACCTGCAGGGCATGCCAGCACAACCTCTCAGAAGTGCCAGAGGCACGTGCCGGACAGGCCGGAACCATCTCCCGGACAGACCAGAAGCACGGGAAACACTCCCCGGAACCACCTGCTAGACTCACCGGTCCCACCTGCCAGACACGCCAAAATCACCTGCCGGTTACGCCAGAACCACTTGGCGGACAAACCGGAATCACGTGAAGTGCATGCCGACACAACCTCTCAGACGTGCCAGAACCTCGTGCCGGACACCCCAGAACCCCCTGCTTTACAGACCTTAACCACCTGCCTGACACGCCGGAACCACCGGCTCGACTCGCCGGAACCCCCAACGGACATGCAAAATCACCTGCCGGGTAGGCCAGAACCACCTGGGGAACACTCCGGAACCACCTGCCGGGCATGCCAGAACCACGTCTCAGACATGCCAGAACCAGATGTCAATGACACCGGAAGCACCTGCCGAGGTCGCCGGAACTACCTGCTGGACATGCCGGAACCACCTGCCTGACAGGCCAAAATCATATGCCGGCTACGCCAAAACCACCTGGCAGACATGCAAAATCACCTGCCGACTACGCCAGAACCACTTGGCGAACACTCCGGAATCATCTGCCGGACAAGCCAGAACCAGCTACCAGACACACCAGAACCACGTGCCGGACATGCCGGAATCACGTGAAGGGCAGGCCGACACAACCTCTCACACGTGCCAGAACCTCGGGCCGGACATGCCAGAACCACCTGCCGGACAGACCGGAGCCACCTGCCAGACATGCCGCAACCACCGGCTCTACTCGCCGGAACCACCACCGGACATGCAAAATCACCTGCACGCTACGCCAGAAACACTTTGCGAACACTCCGGAATCACCTGCCAGGCATGCCGGAACCACCTGCCGGCTACTCCACAACCAGTGGGTGAACACTTCGGAATCACCTGCTGGGCTTGCTGGAACCTCCTGCCAGTCACGCCAACATCACCTGCCACCTACGCCAGAACCACTTGGCGGACACCATGGAAACACCTGTCGGGCCGGCCGGAACCACCTCTCAGACGTGCCAGAACCATGTGCCTGAGATGCCGGAACCACACCCCGAACAGACCGAAACCACCTGCCAGACCCGCGTGAACCACCTGCCGAGCACGCCTGATCCACCTGCTCGACTCGCCGGAACCACCTACCTGACATGCCAAAATCACCTGCTGGGCATGCCAGAACCACTTGGTGGACACTCCGGAATCATCTGCCGGACATGCCAGAACCAGCTCTCAGACACACCAGAACCACGTGCCGGACACGCCGGAATCACGTGAAGGGCATGCCGACACAACCTCTCAGACGTGCCAGAACCTCGTGTCGGACACCCCAGAACCACATGCCAGACAGACTGGAACCAAGTGCCGGGAACGCCGGAACCACCGGGTCGACTCGCCGGAACGGCCGCGGGACATGCAAAATCACCTGCCGGCTACGCCAGAACCACTAGGCGAACAGTGCGGAATCACCTGATAGGCATGCCGGAACCACCTCTCAGACATGCCAGGACAACATGCCAATGACAGCAGAAGCACCTGCCGAGCACGCCGGAACCACTTGCTCGAATCGCCAGAACCACCTGCCGGACACGCCAAAATCACCTGCCGGCCACGCCACAACCAGTTGGCGAACACTTCGGAATCACCTGCCGGGCTGGTGGGAACCACCTGCCGGTCACGCCAACATCACCTGCCAGCTACGCCTGAACCACTTGGCGGAAACTCCGGAATCATCTGCCAGACATGCCAGAACCAGCTCTCAGACACCCCAGAACCACATGCCGGAAACGCCGGAAGCACCTGCTGAGCATGCCTGAGCCACATGCTCAACTCACAAGAAACACCTGTCGGACATGCCAAAATCACCTACCGGATACGTCAGAAACACTTGGCGGACACTCCGGAATCACCTGTCGGGCATGCCGGAACCACCTCTCAGACTTGCCAGAACCATGTTCTGGACACGCCTGTACCACCTGCCGAGTATGCCGGAACCAGCTGATCCACTACCCAGAACCACCTGCTGGACACGTCAAAATCACCTGCCAGCTATGCCAGAACCACTTGGTGGACACAATGGAAACAAATGTCTGGCCGGCCGGAACCACCTCTCAGACGTGAGAGAGCCATGTGCCGGACACGCCGGAACCACCTGATCCACTCCCCAGAACCACCTGCTGGACACGCCAAAATTACCTGCCGGCTACGCCAGAACCACTCGGCAGACACTCCGGAGCCACCTCCAGGACAGACCGGAACCACCTGCCGTACACACCGGGACCACCTGCTTGACTCGCCAGAACCACCTGCCGGACACGCAAGAATCACCAGCCGGCTACGCCACAACCACTTGTCGGACACTCCGGAATCACCTGCCGGGCATGCTGGAACCACCTCTCAGAGGTGCCACAACCACATGCCGGAGACGGCGGAAGCACCTGCCGAGAATGCCGGAGGTTCCTGATCCACTCCCCAGAACCACCTGCCGGACACGCCAAAATCAACTGCCGGCTACGCCAGAACCACTCGGCAGACACTCCGGAATCACATGCCAGGCATTCCGGAACCACGTCTCAGAGGTGCCAGAACCGCATGTCGGAGACTCCGGAATCACCTGCCGGGCATGCTGGAACCACCTCTCAGAGGTGCCAGAACCACATGCCGGAGATGGCGTAAGCACCTGCCCAGAATGCCGGAAGTTCCTGATCCACACCCCAGAACCACATGTCGGACCGCCAAAATCACCTGCCGGCTACGCCAGAACCATTGGCGAACACTCCGGAATCACCTGCCGGGCATGGCGGAACCACCTCTCAGACATGCCGGAACAACATGCCAATGACACCCGAAGCACCTGCTGAGAACGCCAGAACCACCTGCTCGACTCGCCAAAACCACCGGCTGGACACGCCAAAATCACATGCCGGCTACGCCACAACCATTTGGTGAACACTTCGGAATCACCTGCCGGGCTGGCTGGAACCACCTGCCGCTCACGCCAACATCACCTGCCAGCTATGCCAGAACCACTTGGCGGGCACCATGGAAACACCTGTCGGGCCGGCCGGAACCACCTCTCAGACGTGCCAGAACCATGTGCCTGAGATGCCAGATCCACACCCCGAACAGACCGAAACCACCTGCCAGACCCGCCTGAACCACCTGCCGAGCACGCCGGAACCACATACTCGACTCGCCGGAACCACCTACCTGACACGCCAAAATCACCTGCCGGGTATGCCAGAACCACTTGGTGGACACTTCGGAATCATCTGCCGGACATGCCAGATCCAGCTGTCAGACACACCAGAACCACGTGCCGGACACGCCGGAAGCACCTGCTGAGCATGCCTGAGCCACATGCTCGACTTGCAAGAAACACCTGCCAGACACGCCAAAATCACCTGCCGGCTACGCCAGAACCACTTGGCGGACACTCCAGAATCCCCTGCCGGGCATGCCAGCACAACCTCTCCGAAGTGTCAGAGGCACGTGCCTGACAGACCGGAACCAACTCCCGGACAGACCGGAAACACAGGTAACACTCGCCGGAACCACCTGCTTGACTCACCGGTCCCACCTGCCGGACACGCCAAAATCACCTGCCGGCTACGCCAGAACCACTTGGCGAACACTCCGGAATCACCTGCCGGGCATGGCGGAACCACCTCTCAGACTTGCCAGAACCATGTTCCGGACACGCCGGTACCACCTGCCGAGTATGCTGGAACCACCTGATCCACTCTGCAGAACCACATGCTGGACACGCCAGAATCACCTGCCGGCTACGCCAGAACCATTCGGCAGACACTCCGGAACCACCTGCCGGGCATGCCGGAACCACCTCTCAGAGGTGCCAGAACCACATGCCCAACACTCCGGAATCACCTGCCGGGCATGCCGGAACCATCTCTCAGACGTGCCAGAACCATGTTCCGGAAACGCCGGTACCACCTGCCGAGCTCGCCGGAACCACATGCTGGACACTCCAAAATCACATGCCAGGTATACCAGAACCACTTGGTGGACACTCCGGAATCGTCTGCTGGACATGCCAGAACCAGCTCTCAGACACACCAGAACCACGTGCCAGAGACGCCGGAAGCACCTGCTGAGCATGCCTGAGCCACCTGCTCGACTCACAAGAAACACCTGTCGGACATGCCAAAATCACCTGCCGGGTACGCCAGAAACACATGGCGGACACTCCAGAATCACCTGTCTGGCATGCCGGAACCACCTCTCAGACTTGCCAGAACCATGTTCCGGAGACTCTGGTACCACCTGCCGAGTATGCCGGAACCAGCTGATCCACTCCCCAGAACCACATGCCGGAGACTCCGGAATCACCTGGCGGGCATGCCGGAACCACCTCTCAGAGGTGCCAGAACCACATGCCGGACACTCAAGAATCAACTGCCGGGTACGCCACAACCATTTGGTGAACACTTCGGAATCACCTGCCGGGCTGTCTGGAAACACCTGCCGGTCACGCCAACATCACCTGCCAGCTATGCCACAACCACTTGGCGGACACCATGGATACACCTGTCGGGCCGGGCAGAACCAAATCTCAGACGTGCCACAACCATGTGCCTGAGATGCCGGAACCACACCCCGAACAGACCGAAACCACTTGCCAGACCCGCCTGAACCACCTGCCGAGCACGCCGGAACCACCTACTCGACCTGCCGTAACCACCTACCTGACACGCCAAAATCACCTGCCGGGTATGCCAGAACCACTTGGTGGACACTCCGGAATCATCTGCCGGACATGCCAGATCCAACACTCAGACACACCAGAACCACGTGCCGGACACGCCGGAAGCACCGGCTGATCATGCCTGAGCCACATGCTCGACTCGCAAGAAACACCTGCCAGTCACGCCAAAATCGCCTGCCGGGTACGCCAGAACCACGTGGTGGACACTCCGGAATCACCTGTCGGGCATGCCGGAATCACGTCTCAGACGTGCCAGAACATCGTGCCGGACACGCCGGAACCACCTGCCGGACAGAGCGGAACCACCTGCCGGACACGCCGTAACCACCTCTCAGACTTCCCAGAACCATGTTCCGGACACGCCGGTACCACCTGCTGAGTATGCCGGAACCACCTGATCCACGCCCCAGAACCACCTGCTGGACACACCAGAATCACCTGCCGGTTGCGCCAGAACCACTCGGCAGACACTCTGGAACCACCTGTCTTGCCGACCGGAACAAACTCTCAGACGTGCCAGAATCATGTGCCTGAGATGCCGGAACCACACCCCGAACAGACCGAAACCACCTGTCAGACCCGCCTGAACCACCTGCCGAGCATGCCGGAACCACCTACTCGACTCGCCGGAACCACCTAACTGACATGCCAAAATCACCTGCCGGGTATGCCAGAACCACTTGTTGGACACTCCGGAATCATCTGCCGGACATGCAAGAACCAGCTCTCAGACACACCAGAACCACGTGCCGGACACGCCGGAAGCACCTGCTGAGCATGCCTGAGCCACATGCTCGACTCGCAAGAAACACCTGCCAGACACGCCAAAATCACCTGCCGGGTACGCCAGAACCACATGGCGGACACTCCGGAACCACCTGCCGGGCATGCCGGAACCACCTCTCAGACGTGCCAGAACCACATGCCAGACACTCCGGAGTCACCTGCCGGCCATGCCGGAACCATCTCTCAGACGTGCCAGAACCATGTTCCGGACACGCCGGTACCACCTGCCGAGCTCGTCATAACCACCTGCTGGACACGCCAAAATCACCTGCCAGGTATAGCAGAACCACCTGGTGGAAAATCCGGAATCATCTGCCAGACATGCCAGAACCAGCTCTCAGACACACCAGAACCAAGGGCCAGAGACGCCGGAAGCACCAGCTGAGCATGCCTGAGCCACCTGCTCGACTCGAAAGAAGCACTTGTCGGACATGCCAAAATCACATTCCGGGTACGCCAGAAACACTTGGCGTACACTCCGGAATCACCTGTCGGGCAGGCGGAACCACGTCTCAGACTTGCCAGAACCATGTTCTGGACATGCCGGTACCACCTGCCGAGTATGCCGGAACCATCAGATCCACTCCCCAGAACCACCTACTGGACACGCCAAAATCAACTGCCGGCTACGTCAGAACCACTCGGCAGACACTCCGGAATCTCATGCCAGGCATTCCGGAACCACCTCTCAGAGATGCCAGAACCACATGCCGGAGACTCCGGAATCACGTGCCGGGCATGCCGGAACCATCTCTCAGACGTGCCACAACTACGTGCCGGAGAGACCGGAAGCACCTGCCGAGCTCGCCGGAACCACCTGCTGGACATGCCGGAACCACCTGCCGACTATTCCGGAACAACGTGATCCACTCCCCAGAACCACCTGCTGGTCACGCAAAAATAACCTGCCGGCTCCGCCAGAACCACTCGGCAGACACTCTGGAACCACCTCCAGACAGACCGGAACCACATGCCAGACACGCCGGGACCAACCGCTTGACTCGCCAGAACCACCTGCCGGACATGCCAAAATCACCAGCCGGCTACACCACAAACACTTGTCGGACCCTCCGGAATCACCTGCCGGGCAAGCTGGAACCACCTCTCAGAGGTGCCACAACCACATGCCAGAGACGGCGGAACCACATGCCGAGAATGCTGGAAGTTCCTGATCCACTCCCCAGAACCACCTGCCGGACACGCCAAAATCACCTGCCGGCTACGCCACAACCACTTGGCGGACACTCAGGAATCACCTGCAGGGCATGCCAGCACAACCTCTCAGAAGTGCCAGAGGCACGTGCCGGACAGGCCGGAACCATCTCCCGGACAGACCAGAAGCACGGGAAACACTCCCCGGAACCACCTGCTAGACTCACCGGTCCCACCTGCCAGACACGCCAAAATCACCTGCCGGTTACGCCAGAACCACTTGGCGGACAAACCGGAATCACGTGAAGTGCATGCCGACACAACCTCTCAGACGTGCCAGAACCTCGTGCCGGACACCCCAGAACCCCCTGCTTTACAGACCTTAACCACCTGCCTGACACGCCGGAACCACCGGCTCGACTCGCCGGAACCCCCAACGGACATGCAAAATCACCTGCCGGGTAGGCCAGAACCACCTGGGGAACACTCCGGAACCACCTGCCGGGCATGCCAGAACCACGTCTCAGACATGCCAGAACCAGATGTCAATGACACCGGAAGCACCTGCCGAGGTCGCCGGAACTACCTGCTGGACATGCCGGAACCACCTGCCTGACAGGCCAAAATCATATGCCGGCTACGCCAAAACCACCTGGCAGACATGCAAAATCACCTGCCGACTACGCCAGAACCACTTGGCGAACACTCCGGAATCATCTGCCGGACAAGCCAGAACCAGCTACCAGACACACCAGAACCACGTGCCGGACATGCCGGAATCACGTGAAGGGCAGGCCGACACAACCTCTCACACGTGCCAGAACCTCGGGCCGGACATGCCAGAACCACCTGCCGGACAGACCGGAGCCACCTGCCAGACATGCCGCAACCACCGGCTCTACTCGCCGGAACCACCACCGGACATGCAAAATCACCTGCACGCTACGCCAGAAACACTTTGCGAACACTCCGGAATCACCTGCCAGGCATGCCGGAACCACCTGCCGGCTACTCCACAACCAGTGGGTGAACACTTCGGAATCACCTGCTGGGCTTGCTGGAACCTCCTGCCAGTCACGCCAACATCACCTGCCACCTACGCCAGAACCACTTGGCGGACACCATGGAAACACCTGTCGGGCCGGCCGGAACCACCTCTCAGACGTGCCAGAACCATGTGCCTGAGATGCCGGAACCACACCCCGAACAGACCGAAACCACCTGCCAGACCCGCGTGAACCACCTGCCGAGCACGCCTGATCCACCTGCTCGACTCGCCGGAACCACCTACCTGACATGCCAAAATCACCTGCTGGGCATGCCAGAACCACTTGGTGGACACTCCGGAATCATCTGCCGGACATGCCAGAACCAGCTCTCAGACACACCAGAACCACGTGCCGGACACGCCGGAATCACGTGAAGGGCATGCCGACACAACCTCTCAGACGTGCCAGAACCTCGTGTCGGACACCCCAGAACCACATGCCAGACAGACTGGAACCAAGTGCCGGGAACGCCGGAACCACCGGGTCGACTCGCCGGAACGGCCGCGGGACATGCAAAATCACCTGCCGGCTACGCCAGAACCACTAGGCGAACAGTGCGGAATCACCTGATAGGCATGCCGGAACCACCTCTCAGACATGCCAGGACAACATGCCAATGACAGCAGAAGCACCTGCCGAGCACGCCGGAACCACTTGCTCGAATCGCCAGAACCACCTGCCGGACACGCCAAAATCACCTGCCGGCCACGCCACAACCAGTTGGCGAACACTTCGGAATCACCTGCCGGGCTGGTGGGAACCACCTGCCGGTCACGCCAACATCACCTGCCAGCTACGCCTGAACCACTTGGCGGAAACTCCGGAATCATCTGCCAGACATGCCAGAACCAGCTCTCAGACACCCCAGAACCACATGCCGGAAACGCCGGAAGCACCTGCTGAGCATGCCTGAGCCACATGCTCAACTCACAAGAAACACCTGTCGGACATGCCAAAATCACCTACCGGATACGTCAGAAACACTTGGCGGACACTCCGGAATCACCTGTCGGGCATGCCGGAACCACCTCTCAGACTTGCCAGAACCATGTTCTGGACACGCCTGTACCACCTGCCGAGTATGCCGGAACCAGCTGATCCACTACCCAGAACCACCTGCTGGACACGTCAAAATCACCTGCCAGCTATGCCAGAACCACTTGGTGGACACAATGGAAACAAATGTCTGGCCGGCCGGAACCACCTCTCAGACGTGAGAGAGCCATGTGCCGGACACGCCGGAACCACCTGATCCACTCCCCAGAACCACCTGCTGGACACGCCAAAATTACCTGCCGGCTACGCCAGAACCACTCGGCAGACACTCCGGAGCCACCTCCAGGACAGACCGGAACCACCTGCCGTACACACCGGGACCACCTGCTTGACTCGCCAGAACCACCTGCCGGACACGCAAGAATCACCAGCCGGCTACGCCACAACCACTTGTCGGACACTCCGGAATCACCTGCCGGGCATGCTGGAACCACCTCTCAGAGGTGCCACAACCACATGCCGGAGACGGCGGAAGCACCTGCCGAGAATGCCGGAGGTTCCTGATCCACTCCCCAGAACCACCTGCCGGACACGCCAAAATCAACTGCCGGCTACGCCAGAACCACTCGGCAGACACTCCGGAATCACATGCCAGGCATTCCGGAACCACGTCTCAGAGGTGCCAGAACCGCATGTCGGAGACTCCGGAATCACCTGCCGGGCATGCTGGAACCACCTCTCAGAGGTGCCAGAACCACATGCCGGAGATGGCGTAAGCACCTGCCCAGAATGCCGGAAGTTCCTGATCCACACCCCAGAACCACATGTCGGACCGCCAAAATCACCTGCCGGCTACGCCAGAACCATTGGCGAACACTCCGGAATCACCTGCCGGGCATGGCGGAACCACCTCTCAGACATGCCGGAACAACATGCCAATGACACCCGAAGCACCTGCTGAGAACGCCAGAACCACCTGCTCGACTCGCCAAAACCACCGGCTGGACACGCCAAAATCACATGCCGGCTACGCCACAACCATTTGGTGAACACTTCGGAATCACCTGCCGGGCTGGCTGGAACCACCTGCCGCTCACGCCAACATCACCTGCCAGCTATGCCAGAACCACTTGGCGGGCACCATGGAAACACCTGTCGGGCCGGCCGGAACCACCTCTCAGACGTGCCAGAACCATGTGCCTGAGATGCCAGATCCACACCCCGAACAGACCGAAACCACCTGCCAGACCCGCCTGAACCACCTGCCGAGCACGCCGGAACCACATACTCGACTCGCCGGAACCACCTACCTGACACGCCAAAATCACCTGCCGGGTATGCCAGAACCACTTGGTGGACACTTCGGAATCATCTGCCGGACATGCCAGATCCAGCTGTCAGACACACCAGAACCACGTGCCGGACACGCCGGAAGCACCTGCTGAGCATGCCTGAGCCACATGCTCGACTTGCAAGAAACACCTGCCAGACACGCCAAAATCACCTGCCGGCTACGCCAGAACCACTTGGCGGACACTCCAGAATCCCCTGCCGGGCATGCCAGCACAACCTCTCCGAAGTGTCAGAGGCACGTGCCTGACAGACCGGAACCAACTCCCGGACAGACCGGAAACACAGGTAACACTCGCCGGAACCACCTGCTTGACTCACCGGTCCCACCTGCCGGACACGCCAAAATCACCTGCCGGCTACGCCAGAACCACTTGGCGAACACTCCGGAATCACCTGCCGGGCATGGCGGAACCACCTCTCAGACTTGCCAGAACCATGTTCCGGACACGCCGGTACCACCTGCCGAGTATGCTGGAACCACCTGATCCACTCTGCAGAACCACATGCTGGACACGCCAGAATCACCTGCCGGCTACGCCAGAACCATTCGGCAGACACTCCGGAACCACCTGCCGGGCATGCCGGAACCACCTCTCAGAGGTGCCAGAACCACATGCCCAACACTCCGGAATCACCTGCCGGGCATGCCGGAACCATCTCTCAGACGTGCCAGAACCATGTTCCGGAAACGCCGGTACCACCTGCCGAGCTCGCCGGAACCACATGCTGGACACTCCAAAATCACATGCCAGGTATACCAGAACCACTTGGTGGACACTCCGGAATCGTCTGCTGGACATGCCAGAACCAGCTCTCAGACACACCAGAACCACGTGCCAGAGACGCCGGAAGCACCTGCTGAGCATGCCTGAGCCACCTGCTCGACTCGCAAGAAACACCTGTCGGACATGCCAAAATCACCTGCCGGGTACGCCAGAAACACATGGCGGACACTCCAGAATCACCTGTCTGGCATGCCGGAACCACCTCTCAGACTTGCCAGAACCATGTTCCGGAGACTCTGGTACCACCTGCCGAGTATGCCGGAACCAGCTGATCCACTCCCCAGAACCACATGCCGGAGACTCCGGAATCACCTGGCGGGCATGCCGGAACCACCTCTCAGAGGTGCCAGAACCACATGCCGGACACTCAAGAATCAACTGCCGGGTACGCCACAACCATTTGGTGAACACTTCGGAATCACCTGCCGGGCTGTCTGGAAACACCTGCCGGTCACGCCAACATCACCTGCCAGCTATGCCACAACCACTTGGCGGACACCATGGATACACCTGTCGGGCCGGGCAGAACCAAATCTCAGACGTGCCACAACCATGTGCCTGAGATGCCGGAACCACACCCCGAACAGACCGAAACCACTTGCCAGACCCGCCTGAACCACCTGCCGAGCACGCCGGAACCACCTACTCGACCTGCCGTAACCACCTACCTGACACGCCAAAATCACCTGCCGGGTATGCCAGAACCACTTGGTGGACACTCCGGAATCATCTGCCGGACATGCCAGATCCAACACTCAGACACACCAGAACCACGTGCCGGACACGCCGGAAGCACCGGCTGATCATGCCTGAGCCACATGCTCGACTCGCAAGAAACACCTGCCAGTCACGCCAAAATCGCCTGCCGGGTACGCCAGAACCACGTGGTGGACACTCCGGAATCACCTGTCGGGCATGCCGGAATCACGTCTCAGACGTGCCAGAACATCGTGCCGGACACGCCGGAACCACCTGCCGGACAGAGCGGAACCACCTGCCGGACACGCCGTAACCACCTCTCAGACTTCCCAGAACCATGTTCCGGACACGCCGGTACCACCTGCTGAGTATGCCGGAACCACCTGATCCACGCCCCAGAACCACCTGCTGGACACACCAGAATCACCTGCCGGTTGCGCCAGAACCACTCGGCAGACACTCTGGAACCACCTGTCTTGCCGACCGGAACAAACTCTCAGACGTGCCAGAATCATGTGCCTGAGATGCCGGAACCACACCCCGAACAGACCGAAACCACCTGTCAGACCCGCCTGAACCACCTGCCGAGCATGCCGGAACCACCTACTCGACTCGCCGGAACCACCTAACTGACATGCCAAAATCACCTGCCGGGTATGCCAGAACCACTTGTTGGACACTCCGGAATCATCTGCCGGACATGCAAGAACCAGCTCTCAGACACACCAGAACCACGTGCCGGACACGCCGGAAGCACCTGCTGAGCATGCCTGAGCCACATGCTCGACTCGCAAGAAACACCTGCCAGACACGCCAAAATCACCTGCCGGGTACGCCAGAACCACATGGCGGACACTCCGGAACCACCTGCCGGGCATGCCGGAACCACCTCTCAGACGTGCCAGAACCACATGCCAGACACTCCGGAGTCACCTGCCGGCCATGCCGGAACCATCTCTCAGACGTGCCAGAACCATGTTCCGGACACGCCGGTACCACCTGCCGAGCTCGTCATAACCACCTGCTGGACACGCCAAAATCACCTGCCAGGTATAGCAGAACCACCTGGTGGAAAATCCGGAATCATCTGCCAGACATGCCAGAACCAGCTCTCAGACACACCAGAACCAAGGGCCAGAGACGCCGGAAGCACCAGCTGAGCATGCCTGAGCCACCTGCTCGACTCGAAAGAAGCACTTGTCGGACATGCCAAAATCACATTCCGGGTACGCCAGAAACACTTGGCGTACACTCCGGAATCACCTGTCGGGCAGGCGGAACCACGTCTCAGACTTGCCAGAACCATGTTCTGGACATGCCGGTACCACCTGCCGAGTATGCCGGAACCATCAGATCCACTCCCCAGAACCACCTACTGGACACGCCAAAATCAACTGCCGGCTACGTCAGAACCACTCGGCAGACACTCCGGAATCTCATGCCAGGCATTCCGGAACCACCTCTCAGAGATGCCAGAACCACATGCCGGAGACTCCGGAATCACGTGCCGGGCATGCCGGAACCATCTCTCAGACGTGCCACAACTACGTGCCGGAGAGACCGGAAGCACCTGCCGAGCTCGCCGGAACCACCTGCTGGACATGCCGGAACCACCTGCCGACTATTCCGGAACAACGTGATCCACTCCCCAGAACCACCTGCTGGTCACGCAAAAATAACCTGCCGGCTCCGCCAGAACCACTCGGCAGACACTCTGGAACCACCTCCAGACAGACCGGAACCACATGCCAGACACGCCGGGACCAACCGCTTGACTCGCCAGAACCACCTGCCGGACATGCCAAAATCACCAGCCGGCTACACCACAAACACTTGTCGGACCCTCCGGAATCACCTGCCGGGCAAGCTGGAACCACCTCTCAGAGGTGCCACAACCACATGCCAGAGACGGCGGAACCACATGCCGAGAATGCTGGAAGTTCCTGATCCACTCCCCAGAACCACCTGCCGGACACGCCAAAATCACCTGCCGGCTACGCCACAACCACTTGGCGGACACTCAGGAATCACCTGCAGGGCATGCCAGCACAACCTCTCAGAAGTGCCAGAGGCACGTGCCGGACAGGCCGGAACCATCTCCCGGACAGACCAGAAGCACGGGAAACACTCCCCGGAACCACCTGCTAGACTCACCGGTCCCACCTGCCAGACACGCCAAAATCACCTGCCGGTTACGCCAGAACCACTTGGCGGACAAACCGGAATCACGTGAAGTGCATGCCGACACAACCTCTCAGACGTGCCAGAACCTCGTGCCGGACACCCCAGAACCCCCTGCTTTACAGACCTTAACCACCTGCCTGACACGCCGGAACCACCGGCTCGACTCGCCGGAACCCCCAACGGACATGCAAAATCACCTGCCGGGTAGGCCAGAACCACCTGGGGAACACTCCGGAACCACCTGCCGGGCATGCCAGAACCACGTCTCAGACATGCCAGAACCAGATGTCAATGACACCGGAAGCACCTGCCGAGGTCGCCGGAACTACCTGCTGGACATGCCGGAACCACCTGCCTGACAGGCCAAAATCATATGCCGGCTACGCCAAAACCACCTGGCAGACATGCAAAATCACCTGCCGACTACGCCAGAACCACTTGGCGAACACTCCGGAATCATCTGCCGGACAAGCCAGAACCAGCTACCAGACACACCAGAACCACGTGCCGGACATGCCGGAATCACGTGAAGGGCAGGCCGACACAACCTCTCACACGTGCCAGAACCTCGGGCCGGACATGCCAGAACCACCTGCCGGACAGACCGGAGCCACCTGCCAGACATGCCGCAACCACCGGCTCTACTCGCCGGAACCACCACCGGACATGCAAAATCACCTGCACGCTACGCCAGAAACACTTTGCGAACACTCCGGAATCACCTGCCAGGCATGCCGGAACCACCTGCCGGCTACTCCACAACCAGTGGGTGAACACTTCGGAATCACCTGCTGGGCTTGCTGGAACCTCCTGCCAGTCACGCCAACATCACCTGCCACCTACGCCAGAACCACTTGGCGGACACCATGGAAACACCTGTCGGGCCGGCCGGAACCACCTCTCAGACGTGCCAGAACCATGTGCCTGAGATGCCGGAACCACACCCCGAACAGACCGAAACCACCTGCCAGACCCGCGTGAACCACCTGCCGAGCACGCCTGATCCACCTGCTCGACTCGCCGGAACCACCTACCTGACATGCCAAAATCACCTGCTGGGCATGCCAGAACCACTTGGTGGACACTCCGGAATCATCTGCCGGACATGCCAGAACCAGCTCTCAGACACACCAGAACCACGTGCCGGACACGCCGGAATCACGTGAAGGGCATGCCGACACAACCTCTCAGACGTGCCAGAACCTCGTGTCGGACACCCCAGAACCACATGCCAGACAGACTGGAACCAAGTGCCGGGAACGCCGGAACCACCGGGTCGACTCGCCGGAACGGCCGCGGGACATGCAAAATCACCTGCCGGCTACGCCAGAACCACT
This sequence comes from Equus caballus, assembly GCF_041296265.1. Taxonomy (NCBI): domain Eukaryota; kingdom Metazoa; phylum Chordata; class Mammalia; order Perissodactyla; family Equidae; genus Equus; species Equus caballus. The sequence goes on from NC_091691.1 coordinate 35,634,765, forward strand.
AGGCGAACAGTGCGGAATCACCTGATAGGCATGCCGGAACCACCTCTCAGACATGCCAGGACAACATGCCAATGACAGCAGAAGCACCTGCCGAGCACGCCGGAACCACTTGCTCGAATCGCCAGAACCACCTGCCGGACACGCCAAAATCACCTGCCGGCCACGCCACAACCAGTTGGCGAACACTTCGGAATCACCTGCCGGGCTGGTGGGAACCACCTGCCGGTCACGCCAACATCACCTGCCAGCTACGCCTGAACCACTTGGCGGAAACTCCGGAATCATCTGCCAGACATGCCAGAACCAGCTCTCAGACACCCCAGAACCACATGCCGGAAACGCCGGAAGCACCTGCTGAGCATGCCTGAGCCACATGCTCAACTCACAAGAAACACCTGTCGGACATGCCAAAATCACCTACCGGATACGTCAGAAACACTTGGCGGACACTCCGGAATCACCTGTCGGGCATGCCGGAACCACCTCTCAGACTTGCCAGAACCATGTTCTGGACACGCCTGTACCACCTGCCGAGTATGCCGGAACCAGCTGATCCACTACCCAGAACCACCTGCTGGACACGTCAAAATCACCTGCCAGCTATGCCAGAACCACTTGGTGGACACAATGGAAACAAATGTCTGGCCGGCCGGAACCACCTCTCAGACGTGAGAGAGCCATGTGCCGGACACGCCGGAACCACCTGATCCACTCCCCAGAACCACCTGCTGGACACGCCAAAATTACCTGCCAGCTACGCCAGAACCACTCGGCAGACACTCCGGAGCCACCTCCAGGACAGACCGGAACCAACTGCCGTACACACCGGGACCACCTGCTTGACTCGCCAGAACCACCTGCCGGACACGCAAGAATCACCAGCCGGCTACGCCACAACCACTTGTCGGACACTCCGGAATCACCTGCCGGGCATGCTGGAACCACCTCTCAGAGGTGCCACAACCACATGCCGGAGACGGCGGAAGCACCTGCCGAGAATGCCGGAGGTTCCTGATCCACTCCCCAGAACCACCTGCCGGACACGCCAAAATCAACTGCCGGCTACGCCAGAACCACTCGGCAGACACTCCGGAATCACATGCCAGGCATTCCGGAACCACGTCTCAGAGGTGCCAGAACCGCATGTCGGAGACTCCGGAATCACCTGCCGGGCATGCTGGAACCACCTCTCAGAGGTGCCAGAACCACATGCCGGAGATGGCGTAAGCACCTGCCCAGAATGCCGGAAGTTCCTGATCCACACCCCAGAACCACATGTCGGACCGCCAAAATCACCTGCCGGCTACGCCAGAACCATTGGCGAACACTCCGGAATCACCTGCCGGGCATGGCGGAACCACCTCTCAGACATGCTGGAACAACATGCCAATGACACCCGAAGCACCTGCTGAGAACGCCAGAACCACCTGCTCGACTCGCCAAAACCACCGGCTGGACACGCCAAAATCACATGCCGGCTACGCCACAACCATTTGGTGAACACTTCGGAATCACCTGCCGGGCTGGCTGGAACCACCTGCCGCTCACGCCAACATCACCTGCCAGCTATGCCAGAACCACTTGGCGGGCACCATGGAAACACCTGTCGGGCCGGCCGGAACCACCTCTCAGACGTGCCAGAACCATGTGCCTGAGATGCCGGATCCACACCCCGAACAGACCGAAACCACCTGCCAGACCCGCCTGAACCACCTGCCGAGCACGCCGGAACCACATACTCGACTCGCCGGAACCACCTACCTGACACGCCAAAATCACCTGCCGGGTATGCCAGAACCACTTGGTGGACACTTCGGAATCATCTGCCGGACATGCCAGATCCAGCTGTCAGACACACCAGAACCACGTGCCGGACACGCCGGAAGCACCTGCTGAGCATGCCTGAGCCACATGCTCGACTTGCAAGAAACACCTGCCAGACACGCCAAAATCACCTGCCGGCTACGCCAGAACCACTTGGCGGACACTCCAGAATCCCCTGCCGGGCATGCCAGCACAACCTCTCCGAAGTGTCAGAGGCACGTGCCTGACAGACCGGAACCAACTCCCGGACAGACCGGAAACACAGGTAACACTCGCCGGAACCACCTGCTTGACTCACCGGTCCCACCTGCCGGACACGCCAAAATCACCTGCCGGCTACGCCAGAACCACTTGGCGAACACTCCGGAATCACCTGCCGGGCATGGCGGAACCACCTCTCAGACTTGCCAGAACCATGTTCCGGACACGCCGGTACCACCTGCCGAGTATGCTGGAACCACCTGATCCACTCTGCAGAACCACATGCTGGACACGCCAGAATCACCTGCCGGCTACGCCAGAACCATTCGGCAGACACTCCGGAACCACCTGCCGGGCATGCCGGAACCACCTCTCAGAGGTGCCAGAACCACATGCCCAACACTCCGGAATCACCTGCCGGGCATGCCGGAACCATCTCTCAGACGTGCCAGAACCATGTTCCGGAAACGCCGGTACCACCTGCCGAGCTCGCCGGAACCACATGCTGGACACTCCAAAATCACATGCCAGGTATACCAGAACCACTTGGTGGACACTCCGGAATCGTCTGCTGGACATGCCAGAACCAGCTCTCAGACACACCAGAACCACGTGCCAGAGACGCCGGAAGCACCTGCTGAGCATGCCTGAGCCACCTGCTCGACTCGCAAGAAACACCTGTCGGACATGCCAAAATCACCTGCCGGGTACGCCAGAAACACATGGCGGACACTCCAGAATCACCTGTCTGGCATGCCGGAACCACCTCTCAGACTTGCCAGAACCATGTTCCGGAGACTCTGGTACCACCTGCCGAGTATGCCGGAACCAGCTGATCCACTCCCCAGAACCACATGCCGGAGACTCCGGAATCACCTGGCGGGCATGCCGGAACCACCTCTCAGAGGTGCCAGAACCACATGCCGGACACTCAAGAATCAACTGCCGGGTACGCCACAACCATTTGGTGAACACTTCGGAATCACCTGCCGGGCTGTCTGGAAACACCTGCCGGTCACGCCAACATCACCTGCCAGCTATGCCACAACCACTTGGCGAACACCATGGATACACCTGTCGGGCCGGGCAGAACCAAATCTCAGACGTGCCACAACCATGTGCCTGAGATGCCGGAACCACACCCCGAACAGACCGAAACCACTTGCCAGACCCGCCTGAACCACCTGCCGAGCACGCCGGAACCACCTACTCGACCTGCCGTAACCACCTACCTGACACGCCAAAATCACCTGCCGGGTATGCCAGAACCACTTGGTGGACACTCCGGAATCATCTGCCGGACATGCCAGATCCAACACTCAGACACACCAGAACCACGTGCCGGACACGCCGGAAGCACCGGCTGATCATGCCTGAGCCACATGCTCGACTCGCAAGAAACACCTGCCAGTCACGCCAAAATCGCCTGCCGGGTACGCCAGAACCACGTGGTGGACACTCCGGAATCACCTGTCGGGCATGCCGGAATCACGTCTCAGACGTGCCAGAACATCGTGCCGGACACGCCGGAACCACCTGCCGGACAGAGCGGAACCACCTGCCGGACACGCCGTAACCACCTCTCAGACTTCCCAGAACCATGTTCCGGACACGCCGGTACCACCTGCTGAGTATGCCGGAACCACCTGATCCACGCCCCAGAACCACCTGCTGGACACACCAGAATCACCTGCCGGTTGCGCCAGAACCACTCGGCAGACACTCTGGAACCACCTGTCTTGCCGACCGGAACAAACTCTCAGACGTGCCAGAATCATGTGCCTGAGATGCCGGAACCACACCCCGAACAGACCGAAACCACCTGTCAGACCCGCCTGAACCACCTGCCGAGCATGCCGGAACCACCTACTCGACTCGCCGGAACCACCTAACTGACATGCCAAAATCACCTGCCGGGTATGCCAGAACCACTTGTTGGACACTCCGGAATCATCTGCCGGACATGCAAGAACCAGCTCTCAGACACACCAGAACCACGTGCCGGACACGCCGGAAGCACCTGCTGAGCATGCCTGAGCCACATGCTCGACTCGCAAGAAACACCTGCCAGACACGCCAAAATCACCTGCCGGGTACGCCAGAACCACATGGCGGACACTCCGGAACCACCTGCCGGGCATGCCGGAACCACCTCTCAGACGTGCCAGAACCACATGCCAGACACTCCGGAGTCACCTGCCGGCCATGCCGGAACCATCTCTCAGACGTGCCAGAACCATGTTCCGGACACGCCGGTACCACCTGCCGAGCTCGTCATAACCACCTGCTGGACACGCCAAAATCACCTGCCAGGTATAGCAGAACCACCTGGTGGAAAATCCGGAATCATCTGCCAGACATGCCAGAACCAGCTCTCAGACACACCAGAACCAAGGGCCAGAGACGCCGGAAGCACCAGCTGAGCATGCCTGAGCCACCTGCTCGACTCGAAAGAAGCACTTGTCGGACATGCCAAAATCACATTCCGGGTACGCCAGAAACACTTGGCGTACACTCCGGAATCACCTGTCGGGCAGGCGGAACCACGTCTCAGACTTGCCAGAACCATGTTCTGGACATGCCGGTACCACCTGCCGAGTATGCCGGAACCATCAGATCCACTCCCCAGAACCACCTACTGGACACGCCAAAATCAACTGCCGGCTACGTCAGAACCACTCGGCAGACACTCCGGAATCTCATGCCAGGCATTCCGGAACCACCTCTCAGAGATGCCAGAACCACATGCCGGAGACTCCGGAATCACGTGCCGGGCATGCCGGAACCATCTCTCAGACGTGCCACAACTACGTGCCGGAGAGACCGGAAGCACCTGCCGAGCTCGCCGGAACCACCTGCTGGACATGCCGGAACCACCTGCCGACTATTCCGGAACAACGTGATCCACTCCCCAGAACCACCTGCTGGTCACGCAAAAATAACCTGCCGGCTCCGCCAGAACCACTCGGCAGACACTCTGGAACCACCTCCAGACAGACCGGAACCACATGCCAGACACGCCGGGACCAACCGCTTGACTCGCCAGAACCACCTGCCGGACATGCCAAAATCACCAGCCGGCTACACCACAAACACTTGTCGGACCCTCCGGAATCACCTGCCGGGCAAGCTGGAACCACCTCTCAGAGGTGCCACAACCACATGCCAGAGACGGCGGAACCACATGCCGAGAATGCTGGAAGTTCCTGATCCACTCCCCAGAACCACCTGCCGGACACGCCAAAATCACCTGCCGGCTACGCCACAACCACTTGGCGGACACTCAGGAATCACCTGCAGGGCATGCCAGCACAACCTCTCAGAAGTGCCAGAGGCACGTGCCGGACAGGCCGGAACCATCTCCCGGACAGACCAGAAGCACGGGAAACACTCCCCGGAACCACCTGCTAGACTCACCGGTCCCACCTGCCAGACACGCCAAAATCACCTGCCGGTTACGCCAGAACCACTTGGCGGACAAACCGGAATCACGTGAAGTGCATGCCGACACAACCTCTCAGACGTGCCAGAACCTCGTGCCGGACACCCCAGAACCCCCTGCTTTACAGACCTTAACCACCTGCCTGACACGCCGGAACCACCGGCTCGACTCGCCGGAACCCCCAACGGACATGCAAAATCACCTGCCGGGTAGGCCAGAACCACCTGGGGAACACTCCGGAACCACCTGCCGGGCATGCCAGAACCACGTCTCAGACATGCCAGAACCAGATGTCAATGACACCGGAAGCACCTGCCGAGGTCGCCGGAACTACCTGCTGGACATGCCGGAACCACCTGCCTGACAGGCCAAAATCATATGCCGGCTACGCCAAAACCACCTGGCAGACATGCAAAATCACCTGCCGACTACGCCAGAACCACTTGGCGAACACTCCGGAATCATCTGCCGGACAAGCCAGAACCAGCTACCAGACACACCAGAACCACGTGCCGGACATGCCGGAATCACGTGAAGGGCAGGCCGACACAACCTCTCACACGTGCCAGAACCTCGGGCCGGACATGCCAGAACCACCTGCCGGACAGACCGGAGCCACCTGCCAGACATGCCGCAACCACCGGCTCTACTCGCCGGAACCACCACCGGACATGCAAAATCACCTGCACGCTACGCCAGAAACACTTTGCGAACACTCCGGAATCACCTGCCAGGCATGCCGGAACCACCTGCCGGCTACTCCACAACCAGTGGGTGAACACTTCGGAATCACCTGCTGGGCTTGCTGGAACCTCCTGCCAGTCACGCCAACATCACCTGCCACCTACGCCAGAACCACTTGGCGGACACCATGGAAACACCTGTCGGGCCGGCCGGAACCACCTCTCAGACGTGCCAGAACCATGTGCCTGAGATGCCGGAACCACACCCCGAACAGACCGAAACCACCTGCCAGACCCGCGTGAACCACCTGCCGAGCACGCCTGATCCACCTGCTCGACTCGCCGGAACCACCTACCTGACATGCCAAAATCACCTGCTGGGCATGCCAGAACCACTTGGTGGACACTCCGGAATCATCTGCCGGACATGCCAGAACCAGCTCTCAGACACACCAGAACCACGTGCCGGACACGCCGGAATCACGTGAAGGGCATGCCGACACAACCTCTCAGACGTGCCAGAACCTCGTGTCGGACACCCCAGAACCACATGCCAGACAGACTGGAACCAAGTGCCGGGAACGCCGGAACCACCGGGTCGACTCGCCGGAACGGCCGCGGGACATGCAAAATCACCTGCCGGCTACGCCAGAACCACTAGGCGAACAGTGCGGAATCACCTGATAGGCATGCCGGAACCACCTCTCAGACATGCCAGGACAACATGCCAATGACAGCAGAAGCACCTGCCGAGCACGCCGGAACCACTTGCTCGAATCGCCAGAACCACCTGCCGGACACGCCAAAATCACCTGCCGGCCACGCCACAACCAGTTGGCGAACAATTCGGAATCACCTGCCGGGCTGGTGGGAACCACCTGCCGGTCACGCCAACATCACCTGCCAGCTACGCCTGAACCACTTGGCGGAAACTCCGGAATCATCTGCCAGACATGCCAGAACCAGCTCTCAGACACCCCAGAACCACATGCCGGAAACGCCGGAAGCACCTGCTGAGCATGCCTGAGCCACATGCTCAACTCACAAGAAACACCTGTCGGACATGCCAAAATCACCTACCGGATACGTCAGAAACACTTGGCGGACACTCCGGAATCACCTGTCGGGCATGCCAGAACCACCTCTCAGACTTGCCAGAACCATGTTCTGGACACGCCTGTACCACCTGCCGAGTATGCCGGAACCAGCTGATCCACTACCCAGAACCACCTGCTGGACACGTCAAAATCACCTGCCAGCTATGCCAGAACCACTTGGTGGACACAATGGAAACAAATGTCTGGCCGGCCGGAACCACCTCTCAGACGTGAGAGAGCCATGTGCCGGACACGCCGGAACCACCTGATCCACTCCCCAGAACCACCTGCTGGACACGCCAAAATTACCTGCCGGCTACGCCAGAACCACTCGGCAGACACTCCGGAGCCACCTCCAGGACAGACCGGAACCACCTGCCGTACACACCGGGACCACCTGCTTGACTCGCCAGAACCACCTGCCGGACACGCAAGAATCACCAGCCGGCTACGCCACAACCACTTGTCGGACACTCCGGAATCACCTGCCGGGCATGCTGGAACCACCTCTCAGAGGTGCCACAACCACATGCCGGAGACGGCGGAAGCACCTGCCGAGAATGCCGGAGGTTCCTGATCCACTCCCCAGAACCACCTGCCGGACACGCCAAAATCAACTGCCGGCTACGCCAGAACCACTCGGCAGACACTCCGGAATCACATGCCAGGCATTCCGGAACCACGTCTCAGAGGTGCCAGAACCGCATGTCGGAGACTCCGGAATCACCTGCCGGGCATGCTGGAACCACCTCTCAGAGGTGCCAGAACCACATGCCGGAGATGGCGTAAGCACCTGCCCAGAATGCCGGAAGTTCCTGATCCACACCCCAGAACCACATGTCGGACCGCCAAAATCACCTGCCGGCTACGCCAGAACCATTGGCGAACACTCCGGAATCACCTGCCGGGCATGGCGGAACCACCTCTCAGACATGCCGGAACAACATGCCAATGACACCCGAAGCACCTGCTGAGAACGCCAGAACCACCTGCTCGACTCGCCAAAACCACCGGCTGGACACGCCAAAATCACATGCCGGCTACGCCACAACCATTTGGTGAACACTTCGGAATCACCTGCCGGGCTGGCTGGAACCACCTGCCGCTCACGCCAACATCACCTGCCAGCTATGCCAGAACCACTTGGCGGGCACCATGGAAACACCTGTCGGGCCGGCCGGAACCACCTCTCAGACGTGCCAGAACCATGTGCCTGAGATGCCAGATCCACACCCCGAACAGACCGAAACCACCTGCCAGACCCGCCTGAACCACCTGCCGAGCACGCCGGAACCACATACTCGACTCGCCGGAACCACCTACCTGACACGCCAAAATCACCTGCCGGGTATGCCAGAACCACTTGGTGGACACTTCGGAATCATCTGCCGGACATGCCAGATCCAGCTGTCAGACACACCAGAACCACGTGCCGGACACGCCGGAAGCACCTGCTGAGCATGCCTGAGCCACATGCTCGACTTGCAAGAAACACCTGCCAGACACGCCAAAATCACCTGCCGGCTACGCCAGAACCACTTGGCGGACACTCCAGAATCCCCTGCCGGGCATGCCAGCACAACCTCTCCGAAGTGTCAGAGGCACGTGCCTGACAGACCGGAACCAACTCCCGGACAGACCGGAAACACAGGTAACACTCGCCGGAACCACCTGCTTGACTCACCGGTCCCACCTGCCGGACACGCCAAAATCACCTGCCGGCTACGCCAGAACCACTTGGCGAACACTCCGGAATCACCTGCCGGGCATGGCGGAACCACCTCTCAGACTTGCCAGAACCATGTTCCGGACACGCCGGTACCACCTGCCGAGTATGCTGGAACCACCTGATCCACTCTGCAGAACCACATGCTGGACACGCCAGAATCACCTGCCGGCTACGCCAGAACCATTCGGCAGACACTCCGGAACCACCTGCCGGGCATGCCGGAACCACCTCTCAGAGGTGCCAGAACCACATGCCCAACACTCCGGAATCACCTGCCGGGCATGCCGGAACCATCTCTCAGACGTGCCAGAACCATGTTCCGGAAACGCCGGTACCACCTGCCGAGCTCGCCGGAACCACATGCTGGACACTCCAAAATCACATGCCAGGTATACCAGAACCACTTGGTGGACACTCCGGAATCGTCTGCTGGACATGCCAGAACCAGCTCTCAGACACACCAGAACCACGTGCCAGAGACGCCGGAAGCACCTGCTGAGCATGCCTGAGCCACCTGCTCGACTCGCAAGAAACACCTGTCGGACATGCCAAAATCACCTGCCGGGTACGCCAGAAACACATGGCGGACACTCCAGAATCACCTGTCTGGCATGCCGGAACCACCTCTCAGACTTGCCAGAACCATGTTCCGGAGACTCTGGTACCACCTGCCGAGTATGCCGGAACCAGCTGATCCACTCCCCAGAACCACATGCCGGAGACTCCGGAATCACCTGGCGGGCATGCCGGAACCACCTCTCAGAGGTGCCAGAACCACATGCCGGACACTCAAGAATCAACTGCCGGGTACGCCACAACCATTTGGTGAACACTTCGGAATCACCTGCCGGGCTGTCTGGAAACACCTGCCGGTCACGCCAACATCACCTGCCAGCTATGCCACAACCACTTGGCGAACACCATGGATACACCTGTCGGGCCGGGCAGAACCAAATCTCAGACGTGCCACAACCATGTGCCTGAGATGCCGGAACCACACCCCGAACAGACCGAAACCACTTGCCAGACCCGCCTGAACCACCTGCCGAGCACGCCGGAACCACCTACTCGACCTGCCGTAACCACCTACCTGACACGCCAAAATCACCTGCCGGGTATGCCAGAACCACTTGGTGGACACTCCGGAATCATCTGCCGGACATGCCAGATCCAACACTCAGACACACCAGAACCACGTGCCGGACACGCCGGAAGCACCGGCTGATCATGCCTGAGCCACATGCTCGACTCGCAAGAAACACCTGCCAGTCACGCCAAAATCGCCTGCCGGGTACGCCAGAACCACGTGGTGGACACTCCGGAATCACCTGTCGGGCATGCCGGAATCACGTCTCAGACGTGCCAGAACATCGTGCCGGACACGCCGGAACCACCTGCCGGACAGAGCGGAACCACCTGCCGGACACGCCGTAACCACCTCTCAGACTTCCCAGAACCATGTTCCGGACACGCCGGTACCACCTGCTGAGTATGCCGGAACCACCTGATCCACGCCCCAGAACCACCTGCTGGACACACCAGAATCACCTGCCGGTTGTGCCAGAACCACTCGGCAGACACTCTGGAACCACCTGTCTTGCCGACCGGAACAAACTCTCAGACGTGCCAGAATCATGTGCCTGAGATGCCGGAACCACACCCCGAACAGACCGAAACCACCTGTCAGACCCGCCTGAACCACCTGCCGAGCATGCCGGAACCACCTACTCGACTCGCCGGAACCACCTAACTGACATGCCAAAATCACCTGCCGGGTATGCCAGAACCACTTGTTGGACACTCCGGAATCATCTGCCGGACATGCAAGAACCAGCTCTCAGACACACCAGAACCACGTGCCGGACACGCCGGAAGCACCTGCTGAGCATGCCTGAGCCACATGCTCGACTCGCAAGAAACACCTGTCAGACACGCCAAAATCACCTGCCGGGTACGCCAGAACCACATGGCGGACACTCCGGAACCACCTGCCGGGCATGCCGGAACCACCTCTCAGACGTGCCAGAACCACATGCCAGACACTCCGGAGTCACCTGCCGGCCATGCCGGAACCATCTCTCAGACGTGCCAGAACCATGTTCCGGACACGCCGGTACCACCTGCCGAGCTCGTCATAACCACCTGCTGGACACGCCAAAATCACCTGCCAGGTATAGCAGAACCACCTGGTGGAAAATCCGGAATCATCTGCCAGACATGCCAGAACCAGCTCTCAGACACACCAGAACCAAGGGCCAGAGACGCCGGAAGCACCAGCTGAGCATGCCTGAGCCACCTGCTCGACTCGAAAGAAGCACTTGTCGGACATGCCAAAATCACATTCCGGGTACGCCAGAAACACTTGGCGTACACTCCGGAATCACCTGTCGGGCAGGCGGAACCACGTCTCAGACTTGCCAGAACCATGTTCTGGACATGCCGGTACCACCTGCCGAGTATGCCGGAACCATCAGATCCACTCCCCAGAACCACCTACTGGACACGCCAAAATCAACTGCCGGCTACGTCAGAACCACTCGGCAGACACTCCGGAATCTCATGCCAGGCATTCCGGAACCACCTCTCAGAGATGCCAGAACCACATGCCGGAGACTCCGGAATCACGTGCCGGGCATGCCGGAACCATCTCTCAGACGTGCCACAACTACGTGCCGGAGAGACCGGAAGCACCTGCCGAGCTCGCCGGAACCACCTGCTGGACATGCCGGAACCACCTGCCGACTATTCCGGAACAACGTGATCCACTCCCCAGAACCACCTGCTGGTCACGCAAAAATAACCTGCCGGCTCCGCCAGAACCACTCGGCAGACACTCTGGAACCACCTCCAGACAGACCGGAACCACATGCCAGACACGCCGGGACCAACCGCTTGACTCGCCAGAACCACCTGCCGGACATGCCAAAATCACCAGCCGGCTACACCACAAACACTTGTCGGACCCTCCGGAATCACCTGCCGGGCAAGCTGGAACCACCTCTCAGAGGTGCCACAACCACATGCCAGAGACGGCGGAACCACATGCCGAGAATGCTGGAAGTTCCTGATCCACTCCCCAGAACCACCTGCCGGACACGCCAAAATCACCTGCCGGCTACGCCACAACCACTTGGCGGACACTCAGGAATCACCTGCAGGGCATGCCAGCACAACCTCTCAGAAGTGCCAGAGGCACGTGCCGGACAGGCCGGAACCATCTCCCGGACAGACCAGAAGCACGGGAAACACTCCCCGGAACCACCTGCTAGACTCACCGGTCCCACCTGCCAGACACGCCAAAATCACCTGCCGGTTACGCCAGAACCACTTGGCGGACAAACCGGAATCACGTGAAGTGCATGCCGACACAACCTCTCAGACGTGCCAGAACCTCGTGCCGGACACCCCAGAACCCCCTGCTTTACAGACCTTAACCACCTGCCTGACACGCCGGAACCACCGGCTCGACTCGCCGGAACCCCCAACGGACATGCAAAATCACCTGCCGGGTAGGCCAGAACCACCTGGGGAACACTCCGGAACCACCTGCCGGGCATGCCAGAACCACGTCTCAGACATGCCAGAACCAGATGTCAATGACACCGGAAGCACCTGCCGAGGTCGCCGGAACTACCTGCTGGACATGCCGGAACCACCTGCCTGACAGGCCAAAATCATATGCCGGCTACGCCAAAACCACCTGGCAGACATGCAAAATCACCTGCCGACTACGCCAGAACCACTTGGCGAACACTCCGGAATCATCTGCCGGACAAGCCAGAACCAGCTACCAGACACACCAGAACCACGTGCCGGACATGCCGGAATCACGTGAAGGGCAGGCCGACACAACCTCTCACACGTGCCAGAACCTCGGGCCGGACATGCCAGAACCACCTGCCGGACAGACCGGAGCCACCTGCCAGACATGCCGCAACCACCGGCTCTACTCGCCGGAACCACCACCGGACATGCAAAATCACCTGCACGCTACGCCAGAAACACTTTGCGAACACTCCGGAATCACCTGCCAGGCATGCCGGAACCACCTGCCGGCTACTCCACAACCAGTGGGTGAACACTTCGGAATCACCTGCTGGGCTTGCTGGAACCTCCTGCCAGTCACGCCAACATCACCTGCCACCTACGCCAGAACCACTTGGCGGACACCATGGAAACACCTGTCGGGCCGGCCGGAACCACCTCTCAGACGTGCCAGAACCATGTGCCTGAGATGCCGGAACCACACCCCGAACAGACCGAAACCACCTGCCAGACCCGCGTGAACCACCTGCCGAGCACGCCTGATCCACCTGCTCGACTCGCCGGAACCACCTACCTGACATGCCAAAATCACCTGCTGGGCATGCCAGAACCACTTGGTGGACACTCCGGAATCATCTGCCGGACATGCCAGAACCAGCTCTCAGACACACCAGAACCACGTGCCGGACACGCCGGAATCACGTGAAGGGCATGCCGACACAACCTCTCAGACGTGCCAGAACCTCGTGTCGGACACCCCAGAACCACATGCCAGACAGACTGGAACCAAGTGCCGGGAACGCCGGAACCACCGGGTCGACTCGCCGGAACGGCCGCGGGACATGCAAAATCACCTGCCGGCTACACCAGAACCACTAGGCGAACAGTGCGGAATCACCTGATAGGCATGCCGGAACCACCTCTCAGACATGCCAGGACAACATGCCAATGACAGCAGAAGCACCTGCCGAGCACGCCGGAACCACTTGCTCGAATCGCCAGAACCACCTGCCGGACACGCCAAAATCACCTGCCGGCCACGCCACAACCAGTTGGCGAACACTTCGGAATCACCTGCCGGGCTGGTGGGAACCACCTGCCGGTCACGCCAACATCACCTGCCAGCTACGCCTGAACCACTTGGCGGAAACTCCGGAATCATCTGCCAGACATGCCAGAACCAGCTCTCAGACACCCCAGAACCACATGCCGGAAACGCCGGAAGCACCTGCTGAGCATGCCTGAGCCACATGCTCAACTCACAAGAAACACCTGTCGGACATGCCAAAATCACCTACCGGATACGTCAGAAACACTTGGCGGACACTCCGGAATCACCTGTCGGGCATGCCAGAACCACCTCTCAGACTTGCCAGAACCATGTTCTGGACACGCCTGTACCACCTGCCGAGTATGCCGGAACCAGCTGATCCACTACCCAGAACCACCTGCTGGACACGTCAAAATCACCTGCCAGCTATGCCAGAACCACTTGGTGGACACAATGGAAACAAATGTCTGGCCGGCCGGAACCACCTCTCAGACGTGAGAGAGCCATGTGCCGGACACGCCGGAACCACCTGATCCACTCCCCAGAACCACCTGCTGGACACGCCAAAATTACCTGCCAGCTACGCCAGAACCACTCGGCAGACACTCCGGAGCCACCTCCAGGACAGACCGGAACCAACTGCCGTACACACCGGGACCACCTGCTTGACTCGCCAGAACCACCTGCCGGACACGCAAGAATCACCAGCCGGCTACGCCACAACCACTTGTCGGACACTCCGGAATCACCTGCCGGGCATGCTGGAACCACCTCTCAGAGGTGCCACAACCACATGCCGGAGACGGCGGAAGCACCTGCCGAGAATGCCGGAGGTTCCTGATCCACTCCCCAGAACCACCTGCCGGACACGCCAAAATCAACTGCCGGCTACGCCAGAACCACTCGGCAGACACTCCGGAATCACATGCCAGGCATTCCGGAACCACGTCTCAGAGGTGCCAGAACCGCATGTCGGAGACTCCGGAATCACCTGCCGGGCATGCTGGAACCACCTCTCAGAGGTGCCAGAACCACATGCCGGAGATGGCGTAAGCACCTGCCCAGAATGCCGGAAGTTCCTGATCCACACCCCAGAACCACATGTCGGACCGCCAAAATCACCTGCCGGCTACGCCAGAACCATTGGCGAACACTCCGGAATCACCTGCCGGGCATGGCGGAACCACCTCTCAGACATGCCGGAACAACATGCCAATGACACCCGAAGCACCTGCTGAGAACGCCAGAACCACCTGCTCGACTCGCCAAAACCACCGGCTGGACACGCCAAAATCACATGCCGGCTACGCCACAACCATTTGGTGAACACTTCGGAATCACCTGCCGGGCTGGCTGGAACCACCTGCCGCTCACGCCAACATCACCTGCCAGCTATGCCAGAACCACTTGGCGGGCACCATGGAAACACCTGTCGGGCCGGCCGGAACCACCTCTCAGACGTGCCAGAACCATGTGCCTGAGATGCCGGATCCACACCCCGAACAGACCGAAACCACCTGCCAGACCCGCCTGAACCACCTGCCGAGCACGCCGGAACCACATACTCGACTCGCCGGAACCACCTACCTGACACGCCAAAATCACCTGCCGGGTATGCCAGAACCACTTGGTGGACACTTCGGAATCATCTGCCGGACATGCCAGATCCAGCTGTCAGACACACCAGAACCACGTGCCGGACACGCCGGAAGCACCTGCTGAGCATGCCTGAGCCACATGCTCGACTTGCAAGAAACACCTGCCAGACACGCCAAAATCACCTGCCGGCTACGCCAGAACCACTTGGCGGACACTCCAGAATCCCCTGCCGGGCATGCCAGCACAACCTCTCCGAAGTGTCAGAGGCACGTGCCTGACAGACCGGAACCAACTCCCGGACAGACCGGAAACACAGGTAACACTCGCCGGAACCACCTGCTTGACTCACCGGTCCCACCTGCCGGACACGCCAAAATCACCTGCCGGCTACGCCAGAACCACTTGGCGAACACTCCGGAATCACCTGCCGGGCATGGCGGAACCACCTCTCAGACTTGCCAGAACCATGTTCCGGACACGCCGGTACCACCTGCCGAGTATGCTGGAACCACCTGATCCACTCTGCAGAACCACATGCTGGACACGCCAGAATCACCTGCCGGCTACGCCAGAACCATTCGGCAGACACTCCGGAACCACCTGCCGGGCATGCCGGAACCACCTCTCAGAGGTGCCAGAACCACATGCCCAACACTCCGGAATCACCTGCCGGGCATGCCGGAACCATCTCTCAGACGTGCCAGAACCATGTTCCGGAAACGCCAGTACCACATGCCGAGCTCGCCGGAACCACATGCTGGACACTCCAAAATCACATGCCAGGTATACCAGAACCACTTGGTGGACACTCCGGAATCGTCTGCTGGACATGCCAGAACCAGCTCTCAGACACACCAGAACCACGTGCCAGAGACGCCGGAAGCACCTGCTGAGCATGCCTGAGCCACCTGCTCGACTCGCAAGAAACACCTGTCGGACATGCCAAAATCACCTGCCGGGTACGCCAGAAACACATGGCGGACACTCCAGAATCACCTGTCTGGCATGCCGGAACCACCTCTCAGACTTGCCAGAACCATGTTCCGGAGACTCTGGTACCACCTGCCGAGTATGCCGGAACCAGCTGATCCACTCCCCAGAACCACATGCCGGAGACTCCGGAATCACCTGGCGGGCATGCCGGAACCACCTCTCAGAGGTGCCAGAACCACATGCCGGACACTCAAGAATCAACTGCCGGGTACGCCACAACCATTTGGTGAACACTTCGGAATCACCTGCCGGGCTGTCTGGAAACACCTGCCGGTCACGCCAACATCACCTGCCAGCTATGCCACAACCACTTGGCGAACACCATGGATACACCTGTCGGGCCGGGCAGAACCAAATCTCAGACGTGCCACAACCATGTGCCTGAGATGCCGGAACCACACCCCGAACAGACCGAAACCACTTGCCAGACCTGCCTGAACCACCTGCCGAGCACGCCGGAACCACCTACTCGACCTGCCGTAACCACCTACCTGACACGCCAAAATCACCTGCCGGGTATGCCAGAACCACTTGGTGGACACTCCGGAATCATCTGCCGGACATGCCAGATCCAACACTCAGACACACCAGAACCACGTGCCGGACACGCCGGAAGCACCGGCTGATCATGCCTGAGCCACATGCTCGACTCGCAAGAAACACCTGCCAGTCACGCCAAAATCGCCTGCCGGGTACGCCAGAACCACGTGGTGGACACTCCGGAATCACCTGTCGGGCATGCCGGAATCACGTCTCAGACGTGCCAGAACATCGTGCCGGACACGCCGGAACCACCTGCCGGACAGAGCGGAACCACCTGCCGGACACGCCGTAACCACCTCTCAGACTTCCCAGAACCATGTTCCGGACACGCCGGTACCACCTGCTGAGTATGCCGGAACCACCTGATCCACGCCCCAGAACCACCTGCTGGACACACCAGAATCACCTGCCGGTTGCGCCAGAACCACTCGGCAGACACTCTGGAACCACCTGTCTTGCCGACCGGAACAAACTCTCAGACGTGCCAGAATCATGTGCCTGAGATGCCGGAACCACACCCCGAACAGACCGAAACCACCTGTCAGACCCGCCTGAACCACCTGCCGAGCATGCCGGAACCACCTACTCGACTCGCCGGAACCACCTAACTGACATGCCAAAATCACCTGCCGGGTATGCCAGAACCACTTGTTGGACACTCCGGAATCATCTGCCGGACATGCAAGAACCAGCTCTCAGACACACCAGAACCACGTGCCGGACACGCCGGAAGCACCTGCTGAGCATGCCTGAGCCACATGCTCGACTCGCAAGAAACACCTGCCAGACACGCCAAAATCACCTGCCGGGTACGCCAGAACCACATGGCGGACACTCCGGAACCACCTGCCGGGCATGCCGGAACCACCTCTCAGACGTGCCAGAACCACATGCCAGACACTCCGGAGTCACCTGCCGGCCATGCCGGAACCATCTCTCAGACGTGCCAGAACCATGTTCCGGACACGCCGGTACCACCTGCCGAGCTCGTCATAACCACCTGCTGGACACGCCAAAATCACCTGCCAGGTATAGCAGAACCACCTGGTGGAAAATCCGGAATCATCTGCCAGACATGCCAGAACCAGCTCTCAGACACACCAGAACCAAGGGCCAGAGACGCCGGAAGCACCAGCTGAGCATGCCTGAGCCACCTGCTCGACTCGAAAGAAGCACTTGTCGGACATGCCAAAATCACATTCCGGGTACGCCAGAAACACTTGGCGTACACTCCGGAATCACCTGTCGGGCAGGCGGAACCACGTCTCAGACTTGCCAGAACCATGTTCTGGACATGCCGGTACCACCTGCCGAGTATGCCGGAACCATCAGATCCACTCCCCAGAACCACCTACTGGACACGCCAAAATCAACTGCCGGCTACG
Organism: Equus caballus; assembly: GCF_041296265.1. Lineage (NCBI taxonomy): Eukaryota > Metazoa > Chordata > Mammalia > Perissodactyla > Equidae > Equus > Equus caballus. Next base: position 35,653,077 of record NC_091691.1, read on the forward strand.
TCAGAACCACTCGGCAGACACTCCGGAATCTCATGCCAGGCATTCCGGAACCACCTCTCAGAGATGCCAGAACCACATGCCGGAGACTCCGGAATCACGTGCCGGGCATGCCGGAACCATCTCTCAGACGTGCCACAACTACGTGCCGGAGAGACCGGAAGCACCTGCCGAGCTCGCCGGAACCACCTGCTGGACATGCCGGAACCACCTGCCGACTATTCCGGAACAACGTGATCCACTCCCCAGAACCACCTGCTGGTCACGCAAAAATAACCTGCCGGCTCCGCCAGAACCACTCGGCAGACACTCTGGAACCACCTCCAGACAGACCGGAACCACATGCCAGACACGCCGGGACCAACCGCTTGACTCGCCAGAACCACCTGCCGGACATGCCAAAATCACCAGCCGGCTACACCACAAACACTTGTCGGACCCTCCGGAATCACCTGCCGGGCAAGCTGGAACCACCTCTCAGAGGTGCCACAACCACATGCCAGAGACGGCGGAACCACATGCCGAGAATGCTGGAAGTTCCTGATCCACTCCCCAGAACCACCTGCCGGACACGCCAAAATCACCTGCCGGCTACGCCACAACCACTTGGCGGACACTCAGGAATCACCTGCAGGGCATGCCAGCACAACCTCTCAGAAGTGCCAGAGGCACGTGCCGGACAGGCCGGAACCATCTCCCGGACAGACCAGAAGCACGGGAAACACTCCCCGGAACCACCTGCTAGACTCACCGGTCCCACCTGCCAGACACGCCAAAATCACCTGCCGGTTACGCCAGAACCACTTGGCGGACAAACCGGAATCACGTGAAGTGCATGCCGACACAACCTCTCAGACGTGCCAGAACCTCGTGCCGGACACCCCAGAACCCCCTGCTTTACAGACCTTAACCACCTGCCTGACACGCCGGAACCACCGGCTCGACTCGCCGGAACCCCCAACGGACATGCAAAATCACCTGCCGGGTAGGCCAGAACCACCTGGGGAACACTCCGGAACCACCTGCCGGGCATGCCAGAACCATGTCTCAGACATGCCAGAACCAGATGTCAATGACACCGGAAGCACCTGCCGAGGTCGCCGGAACTACCTGCTGGACATGCCGGAACCACCTGCCTGACAGGCCAAAATCATATGCCGGCTACGCCAAAACCACCTGGCAGACATGCAAAATCACCTGCCGACTACGCCAGAACCACTTGGCGAACACTCCGGAATCATCTGCCGGACAAGCCAGAACCAGCTACCAGACACACCAGAACCACGTGCCGGACATGCCGGAATCACGTGAAGGGCAGGCCGACACAACCTCTCACACGTGCCAGAACCTCGGGCCGGACATGCCAGAACCACCTGCCGGACAGACCGGAGCCACCTGCCAGACATGCCGCAACCACCGGCTCTACTCGCCGGAACCACCACCGGACATGCAAAATCACCTGCACGCTACGCCAGAAACACTTTGCGAACACTCCGGAATCACCTGCCAGGCATGCCGGAACCACCTGCCGGCTACTCCACAACCAGTGGGTGAACACTTCGGAATCACCTGCTGGGCTTGCTGGAACCTCCTGCCAGTCACGCCAACATCACCTGCCACCTACGCCAGAACCACTTGGCGGACACCATGGAAACACCTGTCGGGCCGGCCGGAACCACCTCTCAGACGTGCCAGAACCATGTGCCTGAGATGCCGGAACCACACCCCGAACAGACCGAAACCACCTGCCAGACCCGCGTGAACCACCTGCCGAGCACGCCTGATCCACCTGCTCGACTCGCCGGAACCACCTACCTGACATGCCAAAATCACCTGCTGGGCATGCCAGAACCACTTGGTGGACACTCCGGAATCATCTGCCGGACATGCCAGAAGCAGCTCTCAGACACACCAGAACCACGTGCCGGACACGCCGGAATCACGTGAAGGGCATGCCGACACAACCTCTCAGACTTGCCAGAACCTCGTGTCGGACACCCCAGAAACACATGCCAGACAGACCGGAACCACCCGCCGGACACACCGGAACCACCGGGTCGACTCGCCGGAACGGCCGCGGGACATGCAAAATCACCTGCCGGCTACGCCAGAAACACTTGGCGAACACTCCGGAATCAACTGCCGTGCATGCCAGAACCACCTCTAAGACATGCCAGAACCACATGCCAATGACACCGAAAGCACCTGCCGAGCACGCCGGAACCACTTGCTCGAATCCCCAGAACCACCTGACGGACACGCCAAAATCACCTGCCGGCCACGCCACAACCAGTTGGTGAACACTTCAGAATAACCTGCCGGGCTGGTTGGAACCACCTGCCGGTCACGCCAACATCACCTGCCAGCTACGCCTGAACCACTTGGCGGACACTCCGGAATCATCTGCCGGACATGCCAGAACCAGCTCTCAGACACCCCAGAACCACGTGCCGGAAACGCCGGTAGCACCTCCTGAGCATGCCTGAGCCACATGCTCGACTTGCAAGAAACACCTGCAAGACAGGCCAAAATCACCTGCTGGGTACGCCAGAACCTGTCGGGCATGCCGGAACCACCTTCAAACGTGCAAGCACCACATACCAGAGACGCCGGAATCACCTGCCTCACATGCCTGAACCAGATCTCAGACGTGCCGGAACCACCTGCCTGACATGCCACAACCACGTGCCGGAGAGACCGGAAGCACCTGCAGAGCTCGCCGGAACCACCTGCTGGACATGCCGGAACCACCTGCCTCACAGGCCAAAATCATATGTCGGCTACGCCAAAACCACTTGGTGGACACTGCAGAATCACCTTGCGGGCATGCCAGAACCACATCATGGGCAGACAGCAAACACCTGCCGGACCTGCCGGAACCACCTGCCGAGCACGCCGAAACCACCGGCTCGACACACCAGAGCCTCCTGCCAGACACACCAGAAACACCTGCGGGTTACGCCAGAACCACTTGGAGGACTCTCCAGGATCACCTGCCGGGCATGCAGGAACCACGTCTCAGACGTGCCAGAACCATGTGCCGGACACGCCGGAACCACCTGCCGAGTATGCCGGAACCACCTGATCCACTCCAAAGAACCACCTGCTGGACACGCCAAAATCAACTGTCGGCTACGCCAGAATCACTCGGCAGACACTCGGAACCACCTCCTGGACAGACCGGAACCAACTGCCGGACACGCCGGGACCACCTGCTTGACTCGACAGAACCACCTGCCGGACACGCCAGAATCACCAGCCGGCTACGCCACAACCACTTGTCAGACACTCAGGAATCACCTGTCCGACATGCCGGAATCACCTCTCAGACTTGCCAGAACCATGTTCCGGACACGCCGGTACCACCTGCCGAGCATGCCAGAACCCCCTGATCCACTCCCCAGAACCACCTGCTGGACACACCTAAATCACCTGCTGGCTACGCCAGAACATCTTGGCAGACACTCGGTAATCACCTGCCAGGCATGAGGGAACCACCTCTCAGAGGTGCCAGAACTACATGCCTGACACTCCAGAATCACCTGCCGGGCATGCCGGGACCATCTGTCAGGCATGCCTCAACCAAGTGCCGGAAAGACCGGAAGCACCTGCCGAGCATGCCAGAACCACCTGCTCGACTCACCAGAGCCACCTGCCGGACACACCAGAAACACCAGCGGGGTACGCCAGAACCACTTGGAGGACTCTCCGGGATCACCTGCCGGGCATGCCGGAACCACCTCTCAGACGTGCCAGAACCATGTGCCGGACACGCCGGAACCACCTGCCGGACACGCCGGGACCACCTGCTTGACTCGCCAGAAACACCTGCCGTACACACCAAAATCACCAGCTGGGTGTGCCACAACCACTTGTTGGACACTCCGGAATCACCTGCCGGGCATGATGGAACCACCTCTCAGAGGTGCCACAAACACATGCAGGAGACGGTGGAAGCACCTGCCGAGAAGGCCGGAAGTTCCTGATCCACTCCACAGAACCACCTGCCGGACACGACAAAATCACCTGCCGGCTAAGCCAGAACAACTCGGCAGACACTCCGGAATCACCTGCCGGGCATGCCGGAACCACCTCTCAGAGTGCCAGAACCACATGCCGGAGACTCCGGAATCACGTGCCAGGCATGCCGGAACCATCTCTCAGACGTGCCACAAACACGTGCCGGAGAGACCGGAAGTACCTGACGAGCTCGCCGGAACCACCTGCTGGACATGCCGGAACCACCTGCGTGACAGGCCAAAATCATATGCCGGCTACGCCAAAACCGCCTGGCGGACACTCCAGAATCACCTGCCGGGCATGCCAGCACAACCACTCAGAAGTGCCAGAAGCACGTGCCGCACAGGCTGGAACCATCTCCCGGACAGACCGGAAACACAGGAAACACTCGCCGGAACCACCTGCTTGACTCACCGGTCCCACCTGCCGGACACGCCAAAATCACCTGCCTGGTACACCAGAACCACTTGGCGGACAAGCCGGAATCACGTGAGGGCATGCCGACACAACCTCTCACACGTGCCAGAACCTCGTGCCGGACACCCCAGAACCACCTGCCGGACACGCCGGAACCACCGGCTCGAATCGCCGGAACCACCGTCGGACATGCAAAATCACCTGCCGACTATGCCAGAACCACTTGGCGAAAACTCCGGAATCATCTGCCGGGCATACCAGCACAACATGCCAGAAGTGCCAGAACCTCGTGCCGGACACGCCAGAACCACCTGCCGGACAGACCGGAGCCACCTGCCAGACATGCCGGAACCACCGGCTCTACTGGCCGGAACCACCACCGGACATGCAAAATCACCTGCATGCTACGCCAGAAACACTTTGCGAACACTCCGGAATCACCTGCCGGGCATGCCGGAACCACCTGCCGGCTACTCCACAACCAGTGGGTGAACACTTCGGAATCACCTGCTGGGCTTGCTGGAACCTCCTGCCGGTCACGCCAACATCACCTGCCACCTACGCCAGAACCACTTGGCGGACACCATGGAAACACCTGTCGGGCCGGCCGGAACCACCTCTCAGACGTGCCAGAACCATGTGCCTGAGATGCCGGAACCACACCCCGAACAGACCGAAACCACCTGCCAGACCCGCGTGAACCACCTGCCGAGCACGCCTGATCCACCTGCTCGACTCGCCGGAACCACCTACCTGACATGCCAAAATCACCTGCTGGGTATGCCAGAACCACTTGGTGGACACTCCGGAATCATCTGCCGGACATGCCAGAACCAGCTCTCAGACACACCAGAACCACGTGCCGGACACGCCGGAATCACGTGAAGGGCATGCCGACACAACCTCTCAGACGTGCCAGAACCTCGTGTCGGACACCCCAGAACCACATGCCAGACAGACTGGAACCAAGTGCCGGGAACGCCGGAACCACCGGGTCGACTCGCCGGAACGGCCGCGGGACATGCAAAATCACCTGCCGGCTACGCCAGAACCACTAGGCGAACAGTGCGGAATCACCTGATAGGCATGCCGGAACCACCTCTCAGACATGCCAGGACAACATGCCAAAGACAGCAGAAGCACCTGCCGAGCACGCCGGAACCACTTGCTCGAATCGCCAGAACCACCTGCCGGACACGCCAAAATCACCTGCCGGCCACGCCACAACCAGTTGGCGAACACTTCGGAATCACCTGCCGGGCTGGTGGGAACCACCTGCCGGTCACGCCAACATCACCTGCCAGCTACGCCTGAACCACTTGGCGGAAACTCCGGAATCATCTGCCGGACATGCCAGAACCAGCTCTCAGACACCCCAGAACCACATGCCGGAAACGCCGGAAGCACCTGCTGAGCATGCCTGAGCCACATGCTCAACTCACAAGAAACACCTGTCGGACATGCCAAAATCACCTACCGGATACGTCAGAAACACTTGGCGGACACTCCGGAATCACCTGTCGGGCATGCCGGAACCACCTCTCAGACTTGCCAGAACCATGTTCTGGACACGCCTGTACCACCTGCCGAGTATGCCGGAACCAGCTGATCCACTACCCAGAACCACCTGCTGGACACGTCAAAATCACCTGCCAGCTATGCCAGAACCACTTGGTGGACACAATGGAAACAAATGTCTGGCCGGCCGGAACCACCTCTCAGACGTGAGAGAGCCATGTGCCGGACACGCCGGAACCACCTGCTCCACTCCCCAGAACCACCTGCTGGACACGCCAAAATTACCTGCCGGCTACGCCAGAACCACTCGGCAGACACTCCGGAGCCACCTCCAGGACAGACCGGAACCACCTGCCGTACACACCGGGACCACCTGCTTGACTCGCCAGAACCACCTGCCGGACACGCAAGAATCACCAGCCGGCTACGCCACAACCACTTGTCGGACACTCTGGAATCACCTGCCGGGCATGCTGGAACCACCTCTCAGAGGTGCCACAACCACATGCCGGAGACGGCGGAAGCACCTGCCGAGAATGCCGGAGGTTCCTGATCCACTCCCCAGAACCACCTGCCGGACACGCCAAAATCAACTGCCGGCTACGCCAGAACCACTCGGCAGACACTCCGGAATCACATGCCAGGCATTCCGGAACCACGTCTCAGAGGTGCCAGAACCGCATGTCGGAGACTCCGGAATCACCTGCCGGGCATGCTGGAACCACCTCTCAGAGGTGCCAGAACCACATGCCGGAGATGGCGTAAGCACCTGCCCAGAATGCCGGAAGTTCCTGATCCACACCCCAGAACCACATGTCGGACCGCCAAAATCACCTGCCGGCTACGCCAGAACCATTGGCGAACACTCCGGAATCACCTGCCGGGCATGGCGGAACCACCTCTCAGACATGCCGGAACAACATGCCAATGACACCCGAAGCACCTGCTGAGAACGCCAGAACCACCTGCTCGACTCGCCAAAACCACCGGCTGGACACGCCAAAATCACATGCCGGCTACGCCACAACCATTTGGTGAACACTTCGGAATCACCTGCCGGGCTGGCTGGAACCACCTGCCGCTCACGCCAACATCACCTGCCAGCTATGCCAGAACCACTTGGCGGGCACCATGGAAACACCTGTCGGGCCGGCCGGAACCACCTCTCAGACGTGCCAGAACCATGTGCCTGAGATGCCGGATCCACACCCCGAACAGACCGAAACCACCTGCCAGACCCGCCTGAACCACCTGCCGAGCACGCCGGAACCACATACTCGACTCGCCGGAACCACCTACCTGACACGCCAAAATCACCTGCCGGGTATGCCAGAACCACTTGGTGGACACTTCGGAATCATCTGCCGGACATGCCAGATCCAGCTGTCAGACACACCAGAACCACGTGCCGGACACGCCGGAAGCACCTGCTGAGCATGCCTGAGCCACATGCTCGACTTGCAAGAAACACCTGCCAGACACGCCAAAATCACCTGCCGGCTACGCCAGAACCACTTGGCGGACACTCCAGAATCCCCTGCCGGGCATGCCAGCACAACCTCTCCGAAGTGTCAGAGGCACGTGCCTGACAGACCGGAACCAACTCCCGGACAGACCGGAAACACAGGTAACACTCGCCGGAACCACCTGCTTGACTCACCGGTCCCACCTGCCGGACACGCCAAAATCACCTGCCGGCTACGCCAGAACCACTTGGCGAACACTCCGGAATCACCTGCCGGGCATGGCGGAACCACCTCTCAGACTTGCCAGAACCATGTTCCGGACACGCCGGTACCACCTGCCGAGTATGCTGGAACCACCTGATCCACTCTGCAGAACCACATGCTGGACACGCCAGAATCACCTGCCGGCTACGCCAGAACCATTCGGCAGACACTCCGGAACCACCTGCCGGGCATGCCGGAACCACCTCTCAGAGGTGCCAGAACCACATGCCCAACACTCCGGAATCACCTGCCGGGCATGCCGGAACCATCTCTCAGACGTGCCAGAACCATGTTCCGGAAACGCCGGTACCACCTGCCGAGCTCGCCGGAACCACATGCTGGACACTCCAAAATCACATGCCAGGTATACCAGAACCACTTGGTGGACACTCCGGAATCGTCTGCTGGACATGCCAGAACCAGCTCTCAGACACACCAGAACCACGTGCCAGAGACGCCGGAAGCACCTGCTGAGCATGCCTGAGCCACCTGCTCGACTCGCAAGAAACACCTGTCGGACATGCCAAAATCACCTGCCGGGTACGCCAGAAACACATGGCGGACACTCCAGAATCACCTGTCTGGCATGCCGGAACCACCTCTCAGACTTGCCAGAACCATGTTCCGGAGACTCTGGTACCACCTGCCGAGTATGCCGGAACCAGCTGATCCACTCCCCAGAACCACATGCCGGAGACTCCGGAATCACCTGGCGGGCATGCCGGAACCACCTCTCAGAGGTGCCAGAACCACATGCCGGACACTCAAGAATCAACTGCCGGGTACGCCACAACCATTTGGTGAACACTTCGGAATCACCTGCCGGGCTGTCTGGAAACACCTGCCGGTCACGCCAACATCACCTGCCAGCTATGCCACAACCACTTGGCGGACACCATGGATACACCTGTCGGGCCGGGCAGAACCAAATCTCAGACGTGCCACAACCATGTGCCTGAGATGCCGGAACCACACCCCGAACAGACCGAAACCACTTGCCAGACCCGCCTGAACCACCTGCCGAGCACGCCGGAACCACCTACTCGACCTGCCGTAACCACCTACCTGACACGCCAAAATCACCTGCCGGGTATGCCAGAACCACTTGGTGGACACTCCGGAATCATCTGCCGGACATGCCAGATCCAACACTCAGACACACCAGAACCACGTGCCGGACACGCCGGAAGCACCGGCTGATCATGCCTGAGCCACATGCTCGACTCGCAAGAAACACCTGCCAGTCACGCCAAAATCGCCTGCCGGGTACGCCAGAACCACGTGGTGGACACTCCGGAATCACCTGTCGGGCATGCCGGAATCACGTCTCAGACGTGCCAGAACATCGTGCCGGACACGCCGGAACCACCTGCCGGACAGAGCGGAACCACCTGCCGGACACGCCGTAACCACCTCTCAGACTTCCCAGAACCATGTTCCGGACACGCCGGTACCACCTGCTGAGTATGCCGGAACCACCTGATCCACGCCCCAGAACCACCTGCTGGACACACCAGAATCACCTGCCGGTTGCGCCAGAACCACTCGGCAGACACTCTGGAACCACCTGTCTTGCCGACCGGAACAAACTCTCAGACGTGCCAGAATCATGTGCCTGAGATGCCGGAACCACACCCCGAACAGACCGAAACCACCTGTCAGACCCGCCTGAACCACCTGCCGAGCATGCCGGAACCACCTACTCGACTCGCCGGAACCACCTAACTGACATGCCAAAATCACCTGCCGGGTATGCCAGAACCACTTGTTGGACACTCCGGAATCATCTGCCGGACATGCAAGAACCAGCTCTCAGACACACCAGAACCACGTGCCGGACACGCCGGAAGCACCTGCTGAGCATGCCTGAGCCACATGCTCGACTCGCAAGAAACACCTGCCAGACACGCCAAAATCACCTGCCGGGTACGCCAGAACCACATGGCGGACACTCCGGAACCACCTGCCGGGCATGCCGGAACCACCTCTCAGACGTGCCAGAACCACATGCCAGACACTCCGGAGTCACCTGCCGGCCATGCCGGAACCATCTCTCAGACGTGCCAGAACCATGTTCCGGACACGCCGGTACCACCTGCCGAGCTCGTCATAACCACCTGCTGGACACGCCAAAATCACCTGCCAGGTATAGCAGAACCACCTGGTGGAAAATCCGGAATCATCTGCCAGACATGCCAGAACCAGCTCTCAGACACACCAGAACCAAGGGCCAGAGACGCCGGAAGCACCAGCTGAGCATGCCTGAGCCACCTGCTCGACTCGAAAGAAGCACTTGTCGGACATGCCAAAATCACATTCCGGGTACGCCAGAAACACTTGGCGTACACTCCGGAATCACCTGTCGGGCAGGCGGAACCACGTCTCAGACTTGCCAGAACCATGTTCTGGACATGCCGGTACCACCTGCCGAGTATGCCGGAACCATCAGATCCACTCCCCAGAACCACCTACTGGACACGCCAAAATCAACTGCCGGCTACGTCAGAACCACTCGGCAGACACTCCGGAATCTCATGCCAGGCATTCCGGAACCACCTCTCAGAGATGCCAGAACCACATGCCGGAGACTCCGGAATCACGTGCCGGGCATGCCGGAACCATCTCTCAGACGTGCCACAACTACGTGCCGGAGAGACCGGAAGCACCTGCCGAGCTCGCCGGAACCACCTGCTGGACATGCCGGAACCACCTGCCGACTATTCCGGAACAACGTGATCCACTCCCCAGAACCACCTGCTGGTCACGCAAAAATAACCTGCCGGCTCCGCCAGAACCACTCGGCAGACACTCTGGAACCACCTCCAGACAGACCGGAACCACATGCCAGACACGCCGGGACCAACCGCTTGACTCGCCAGAACCACCTGCCGGACATGCCAAAATCACCAGCCGGCTACACCACAAACACTTGTCGGACCCTCCGGAATCACCTGCCGGGCAAGCTGGAACCACCTCTCAGAGGTGCCACAACCACATGCCAGAGACGGCGGAACCACATGCCGAGAATGCTGGAAGATCCTGATCCACTCCCCAGAACCACCTGCCGGACACGCCAAAATCACCTGCCGGCTACGCCACAACCACTTGGCGGACACTCAGGAATCACCTGCAGGGCATGCCAGCACAACCTCTCAGAAGTGCCAGAGGCACGTGCCGGACAGGCCGGAACCATCTCCCGGACAGACCAGAAGCACGGGAAACACTCCCCGGAACCACCTGCTAGACTCACCGGTCCCACCTGCCAGACACGCCAAAATCACCTGCCGGTTACGCCAGAACCACTTGGCGGACAAACCGGAATCACGTGAAGTGCATGCCGACACAACCTCTCAGACGTGCCAGAACCTCGTGCCGGACACCCCAGAACCCCCTGCTTTACAGACCTTAACCACCTGCCTGACACGCCGGAACCACCGGCTCGACTCGCCGGAACCCCCAACGGACATGCAAAATCACCTGCCGGGTAGGCCAGAACCACCTGGGGAACACTCCGGAACCACCTGCCGGGCATGCCAGAACCATGTCTCAGACATGCCAGAACCAGATGTCAATGACACCGGAAGCACCTGCCGAGGTCGCCGGAACTACCTGCTGGACATGCCGGAACCACCTGCCTGACAGGCCAAAATCATATGCCGGCTACGCCAAAACCACCTGGCAGACATGCAAATCACCTGCCGACTACGCCAGAACCACTTGGCGAACACTCCGGAATCATCTGCCGGACAAGCCAGAACCAGCTACCAGACACACCAGAACCACGTGCCGGACATGCCGGAATCACGTGAAGGGCAGGCCGACACAACCTCTCACACGTGCCAGAACCTCGGGCCGGACATGCCAGAACCACCTGCCGGACAGACCGGAGCCACCTGCCAGACATGCCGCAACCACCGGCTCTACTCGCCGGAACCACCACCGGACATGCAAAATCACCTGCACGCTACGCCAGAAACACTTTGCGAACACTCCGGAATCACCTGCCAGGCATGCCGGAACCACCTGCCGGCTACTCCACAACCAGTGGGTGAACACTTCGGAATCACCTGCTGGGCTTGCTGGAACCTCCTGCCAGTCACGCCAACATCACCTGCCACCTACGCCAGAACCACTTGGCGGACACCATGGAAACACCTGTCGGGCCGGCCGGAACCACCTCTCAGACGTGCCAGAACCATGTGCCTGAGATGCCGGAACCACACCCCGAACAGACCGAAACCACCTGCCAGACCCGCGTGAACCACCTGCCGAGCACGCCTGATCCACCTGCTCGACTCGCCGGAACCACCTACCTGACATGCCAAAATCACCTGCTGGGCATGCCAGAACCACTTGGTGGACACTCCGGAATCATCTGCCGGACATGCCAGAAGCAGCTCTCAGACACACCAGAACCACGTGCCGGACACGCCGGAATCACGTGAAGGGCATGCCGACACAACCTCTCAGACTTGCCAGAACCTCGTGTCGGACACCCCAGAAACACATGCCAGACAGACCGGAACCACCCGCCGGACACACCGGAACCACCGGGTCGACTCGCCGGAACGGCCGCGGGACATGCAAAATCACCTGCCGGCTACGCCAGAAACACTTGGCGAACACTCCGGAATCAACTGCCGTGCATGCCAGAACCACCTCTAAGACATGCCAGAACCACATGCCAATGACACCGAAAGCACCTGCCGAGCACGCCGGAACCACTTGCTCGAATCCCCAGAACCACCTGACGGACACGCCAAAATCACCTGCCGGCCACGCCACAACCAGTTGGTGAACACTTCAGAATAACCTGCCGGGCTGGTTGGAACCACCTGCCGGTCACGCCAACATCACCTGCCAGCTACGCCTGAACCACTTGGCGGACACTCCGGAATCATCTGCCGGACATGCCAGAACCAGCTCTCAGACACCCCAGAACCACGTGCCGGAAACGCCGGTAGCACCTCCTGAGCATGCCTGAGCCACATGCTCGACTTGCAAGAAACACCTGCAAGACAGGCCAAAATCACCTGCTGGGTACGCCAGAACCTGTCGGGCATGCCGGAACCACCTTCAAACGTGCAAGCACCACATACCAGAGACGCCGGAATCACCTGCCTCACATGCCTGAACCAGATCTCAGACGTGCCGGAACCACCTGCCTGACATGCCACAACCACGTGCCGGAGAGACCGGAAGCACCTGCAGAGCTCGCCGGAACCACCTGCTGGACATGCCGGAACCACCTGCCTCACAGGCCAAAATCATATGTCGGCTACGCCAAAACCACTTGGTGGACACTGCAGAATCACCTTGCGGGCATGCCGGAACCACATCATGGGCAGACAGCAAACACCTGCCGGACCTGCCGGAACCACCTGCCGAGCACGCCGAAACCACCGGCTCGACACACCAGAGCCTCCTGCCAGACACACCAGAAACACCTGCGGGTTACGCCAGAACCACTTGGAGGACTCTCCAGGATCACCTGCCGGGCATGCAGGAACCACGTCTCAGACGTGCCAGAACCATGTGCCGGACACGCCGGAACCACCTGCCGAGTATGCCGGAACCACCTGATCCACTCCAAAGAACCACCTGCTGGACACGCCAAAATCAACTGTCGGCTACGCCAGAATCACTCGGCAGACACTCGGAACCACCTCCTGGACAGACCGGAACCAACTGCCGGACACGCCGGGACCACCTGCTTGACTCGACAGAACCACCTGCCGGACACGCCAGAATCACCAGCCGGCTACGCCACAACCACTTGTCAGACACTCAGGAATCACCTGTCCGACATGCCGGAATCACCTCTCAGACTTGCCAGAACCATGTTCCGGACACGCCGGTACCACCTGCCGAGCATGCCAGAACCCCCTGATCCACTCCCCAGAACCACCTGCTGGACACACCTAAATCACCTGCTGGCTACGCCAGAACATCTTGGCAGACACTCGGTAATCACCTGCCAGGCATGAGGGAACCACCTCTCAGAGGTGCCAGAACTACATGCCTGACACTCCAGAATCACCTGCCGGGCATGCCGGGACCATCTGTCAGGCATGCCTCAACCAAGTGCCGGAAAGACCGGAAGCACCTGCCGAGCATGCCAGAACCACCTGCTCGACTCACCAGAGCCACCTGCCGGACACACCAGAAACACCAGCGGGGTACGCCAGAACCACTTGGAGGACTCTCCGGGATCACCTGCCGGGCATGCCGGAACCACCTCTCAGACGTGCCAGAACCATGTGCCGGACACGCCGGAACCACCTGCCGGACACGCCGGGACCACCTGCTTGACTCGCCAGAAACACCTGCCGTACACACCAAAATCACCAGCTGGGTGTGCCACAACCACTTGTTGGACACTCCGGAATCACCTGCCGGGCATGATGGAACCACCTCTCAGAGGTGCCACAAACACATGCAGGAGACGGTGGAAGCACCTGCCGAGAAGGCCGGAAGTTCCTGATCCACTCCACAGAACCACCTGCCGGACACGACAAAATCACCTGCCGGCTAAGCCAGAACAACTCGGCAGACACTCCGGAATCACCTGCCGGGCATGCCGGAACCACCTCTCAGAGTGCCAGAACCACATGCCGGAGACTCCGGAATCACGTGCCAGGCATGCCGGAACCATCTCTCAGACGTGCCACAAACACGTGCCGGAGAGACCGGAAGTACCTGACGAGCTCGCCGGAACCACCTGCTGGACATGCCGGAACCACCTGCGTGACAGGCCAAAATCATATGCCGGCTACGCCAAAACCGCCTGGCGGACACTCCAGAATCACCTGCCGGGCATGCCAGCACAACCACTCAGAAGTGCCAGAAGCACGTGCCGCACAGGCTGGAACCATCTCCCGGACAGACCGGAAACACAGGAAACACTCGCCGGAACCACCTGCTTGACTCACCGGTCCCACCTGCCGGACACGCCAAAATCACCTGCCTGGTACACCAGAACCACTTGGCGGACAAGCCGGAATCACGTGAGGGCATGCCGACACAACCTCTCACACGTGCCAGAACCTCGTGCCGGACACCCCAGAACCACCTGCCGGACACGCCGGAACCACCGGCTCGAATCGCCGGAACCACCGTCGGACATGCAAAATCACCTGCCGACTATGCCAGAACCACTTGGCGAAAACTCCGGAATCATCTGCCGGGCATACCAGCACAACATGCCAGAAGTGCCAGAACCTCGTGCCGGACACGCCAGAACCACCTGCCGGACAGACCGGAGCCACCTGCCAGACATGCCGGAACCACCGGCTCTACTGGCCGGAACCACCACCGGACATGCAAAATCACCTGCATGCTACGCCAGAAACACTTTGCGAACACTCCGGAATCACCTGCCGGGCATGCCGGAACCACCTGCCGGCTACTCCACAACCAGTGGGTGAACACTTCGGAATCACCTGCTGGGCTTGCTGGAACCTCCTGCCGGTCACGCCAACATCACCTGCCACCTACGCCAGAACCACTTGGCGGACACCATGGAAACACCTGTCGGGCCGGCCGGAACCACCTCTCAGACGTGCCAGAACCATGTGCCTGAGATGCCGGAACCACACCCCGAACAGACCGAAACCACCTGCCAGACCCGCGTGAACCACCTGCCGAGCACGCCTGATCCACCTGCTCGACTCGCCGGAACCACCTACCTGACATGCCAAAATCACCTGCTGGGTATGCCAGAACCACTTGGTGGACACTCCGGAATCATCTGCCGGACATGCCAGAACCAGCTCTCAGACACACCAGAACCACGTGCCGGACACGCCGGAATCACGTGAAGGGCATGCCGACACAACCTCTCAGACGTGCCAGAACCTCGTGTCGGACACCCCAGAACCACATGCCAGACAGACTGGAACCAAGTGCCGGGAACGCCGGAACCACCGGGTCGACTCGCCGGAACGGCCGCGGGACATGCAAAATCACCTGCCGGCTACGCCAGAACCACTAGGCGAACAGTGCGGAATCACCTGATAGGCATGCCGGAACCACCTCTCAGACATGCCAGGACAACATGCCAAAGACAGCAGAAGCACCTGCCGAGCACGCCGGAACCACTTGCTCGAATCGCCAGAACCACCTGCCGGACACGCCAAAATCACCTGCCGGCCACGCCACAACCAGTTGGCGAACACTTCGGAATCACCTGCCGGGCTGGTGGGAACCACCTGCCGGTCACGCCAACATCACCTGCCAGCTACGCCTGAACCACTTGGCGGAAACTCCGGAATCATCTGCCAGACATGCCAGAACCAGCTCTCAGACACCCCAGAACCACATGCCGGAAACGCCGGAAGCACCTGCTGAGCATGCCTGAGCCACATGCTCAACTCACAAGAAACACCTGTCGGACATGCCAAAATCACCTACCGGATACGTCAGAAACACTTGGCGGACACTCCGGAATCACCTGTCGGGCATGCCGGAACCACCTCTCAGACTTGCCAGAACCATGTTCTGGACACGCCTGTACCACCTGCCGAGTATGCCGGAACCAGCTGATCCACTACCCAGAACCACCTGCTGGACACGTCAAAATCACCTGCCAGCTATGCCAGAACCACTTGGTGGACACAATGGAAACAAATGTCTGGCCGGCCGGAACCACCTCTCAGACGTGAGAGAGCCATGTGCCGGACACGCCGGAACCACCTGCTCCACTCCCCAGAACCACCTGCTGGACACGCCAAAATTACCTGCCGGCTACGCCAGAACCACTCGGCAGACACTCCGGAGCCACCTCCAGGACAGACCGGAACCACCTGCCGTACACACCGGGACCACCTGCTTGACTCGCCAGAACCACCTGCCGGACACGCAAGAATCACCAGCCGGCTACGCCACAACCACTTGTCGGACACTCTGGAATCACCTGCCGGGCATGCTGGAACCACCTCTCAGAGGTGCCACAACCACATGCCGGAGACGGCGGAAGCACCTGCCGAGAATGCCGGAGGTTCCTGATCCACTCCCCAGAACCACCTGCCGGACACGCCAAAATCAACTGCCGGCTACGCCAGAACCACTCGGCAGACACTCCGGAATCACATGCCAGGCATTCCGGAACCACGTCTCAGAGGTGCCAGAACCGCATGTCGGAGACTCCGGAATCACCTGCCGGGCATGCTGGAACCACCTCTCAGAGGTGCCAGAACCACATGCCGGAGATGGCGTAAGCACCTGCCCAGAATGCCGGAAGTTCCTGATCCACACCCCAGAACCACATGTCGGACCGCCAAAATCACCTGCCGGCTACGCCAGAACCATTGGCGAACACTCCGGAATCACCTGCCGGGCATGGCGGAACCACCTCTCAGACATGCCGGAACAACATGCCAATGACACCCGAAGCACCTGCTGAGAACGCCAGAACCACCTGCTCGACTCGCCAAAACCACCGGCTGGACACGCCAAAATCACATGCCGGCTACGCCACAACCATTTGGTGAACACTTCGGAATCACCTGCCGGGCTGGCTGGAACCACCTGCCGCTCACGCCAACATCACCTGCCAGCTATGCCAGAACCACTTGGCGGGCACCATGGAAACACCTGTCGGGCCGGCCGGAACCACCTCTCAGACGTGCCAGAACCATGTGCCTGAGATGCCGGATCCACACCCCGAACAGACCGAAACCACCTGCCAGACCCGCCTGAACCACCTGCCGAGCACGCCGGAACCACATACTCGACTCGCCGGAACCACCTACCTGACACGCCAAAATCACCTGCCGGGTATGCCAGAACCACTTGGTGGACACTTCGGAATCATCTGCCGGACATGCCAGATCCAGCACTCAGACACACCAGAACCACGTGCCGGACACGCCGGAAGCACCTGCTGAGCATGCCTGAGCCACATGCTCGACTCGCAAGAAACACCTGCCAGACACGCCAAAATCACCTGCCGGCTACGCCAGAACCACTTGGCGGACACTCCAGAATCCCCTGCCGGGCATGCCAGCACAACCTCTCCGAAGTGTCAGAGGCACGTGCCTGACAGACCGGAACCAACTCCCGGACAGACCGGAAACACAGGTAACACTCGCCGGAACCACCTGCTTGACTCACCGGTCCCACCTGCCGGACACGCCAAAATCACCTGCCGGCTACGCCAGAACCACTTGGCGAACACTCCGGAATCACCTGCCGGGCATGGCGGAACCACCTCTCAGACTTGCCAGAACCATGTTCCGGACACGCCGGTACCACCTGCCGAGTATGCTGGAACCACCTGATCCACTCTGCAGAACCACATGCTGGACACGCCAGAATCACCTGCCGGCTACGCCAGAACCATTCGGCAGACACTCCGGAACCACCTGCCGGGCATGCCGGAACCACCTCTCAGAGGTGCCAGAACCACATGCCCAACACTCCGGAATCACCTGCCGGGCATGCCGGAACCATCTCTCAGACGTGCCAGAACCATGTTCCGGAAACGCCGGTACCACCTGCCGAGCTCGCCGGAACCACATGCTGGACACTCCAAAATCACATGCCAGGTATACCAGAACCACTTGGTGGACACTCCGGAATCGTCTGCTGGACATGCCAGAACCAGCTCTCAGACACACCAGAACCACGTGCCAGAGACGCCGGAAGCACCTGCTGAGCATGCCTGAGCCACCTGCTCGACTCGCAAGAAACACCTGTCGGACATGCCAAAATCACCTGCCGGGTACGCCAGAAACACATGGCGGACACTCCAGAATCACCTGTCTGGCATGCCGGAACCACCTCTCAGACTTGCCAGAACCATGTTCCGGAGACTCTGGTACCACCTGCCGAGTATGCCGGAACCAGCTGATCCACTCCCCAGAACCACATGCCGGAGACTCCGGAATCACCTGGCGGGCATGCCGGAACCACCTCTCAGAGGTGCCAGAACCACATGCCGGACACTCAAGAATCAACTGCCGGGTACGCCACAACCATTTGGTGAACACTTCGGAATCACCTGCCGGGCTGTCTGGAAACAACTGCCGGTCACGCCAACATC
The DNA here is from genome assembly GCF_041296265.1 of Equus caballus. Taxonomy (NCBI): domain Eukaryota; kingdom Metazoa; phylum Chordata; class Mammalia; order Perissodactyla; family Equidae; genus Equus; species Equus caballus. Next base: position 35,671,803 of record NC_091691.1, read on the forward strand.
ACCTGCCAGCTATGCCACAACCACTTGGCGAACACCATGGATACACCTGTCGGGCCGGGCAGAACCAAATCTCAGACGTGCCACAACCATGTGCCTGAGATGCCGGAACCACACCCCGAACAGACCGAAACCACTTGCCAGACCCGCCTGAACCACCTGCCGAGCACGCCGGAACCACCTACTCGACCTGCCGTAACCACCTACCTGACACGCCAAAATCACCTGCCGGGTATGCCAGAACCACTTGGTGGACACTCCGGAATCATCTGCCGGACATGCCAGATCCAACACTCAGACACACCAGAATCACGTGCCGGACACGCCGGAAGCACCGGCTGATCATGCCTGAGCCACATGCTCGACTCGCAAGAAACACCTGCCAGTCACGCCAAAATCGCCTGCCGGGTACGCCAGAACCACGTGGTGGACACTCCGGAATCACCTGTCGGGCATGCCGGAATCACGTCTCAGACGTGCCAGAACATCGTGCCGGACACGCCGGAACCACCTGCCGGACAGAGCGGAACCACCTGCCGGACACGCCGTAACCACCTCTCAGACTTCCCAGAACCATGTTCCGGACACGCCGGTACCACCTGCTGAGTATGCCGGAACCACCTGATCCACGCCCCAGAACCACCTGCTGGACACACCAGAATCACCTGCCGGTTGCGCCAGAACCACTCGGCAGACACTCTGGAACCACCTGTCTTGCCGACCGGAACAAACTCTCAGACGTGCCAGAATCATGTGCCTGAGATGCCGGAACCACACCCCGAACAGACCGAAACCACCTGTCAGACCCGCCTGAACCACCTGCCGAGCATGCCGGAACCACCTACTCGACTCGCCGGAACCACCTAACTGACATGCCAAAATCACCTGCCGGGTATGCCAGAACCACTTGTTGGACACTCCGGAATCATCTGCCGGACATGCAAGAACCAGCTCTCAGACACCAGAACCACGTGCCGGACACGCCGGAAGCACCTGCTGAGCATGCCTGAGCCACATGCTCGACTCGCAAGAAACACCTGCCAGACACGCCAAAATCGCCTGCCGGGTACGCCAGAACCACATGGCGGACACTCCGGAACCACCTGCCGGGCATGCCGGAACCACCTCTCAGAGGTGCCACAACCACATGCCGGAGACGGCGGAAGCACCTGCCGAGAACGCCGGAAGTTCCTGATCCACTCCCCAGAACCACCTGCCGGACAGACCGGAGCCACCTGCCAGACATGCCGGAACCACCGGCTCTACTCGCCGGAACCACCACCGGACATGCAAAATCACCTGCACGCTATGCCAGAAACACTTTGCAAACACTCCGGAATCACCTGCAGGGCATGCCGGAACCACCTGCCGGCTACTCCACAACCAGTGGGTGAACACTTCGGAATCACCTGCTGGGCTTGCTGCAACCTCCTGCCGGTCACGCCAACATCACCTGCCACCTACGCCAGAACCACTTGGCGGACATGCTGGAACCAACTCTCAGACATGCCAGAACCACATGCCAATGACAGCAGAAGCACCTGCCGAACACACCGGAACCAGCTGCTCCACTCCCCAGAACCAGCTGCTGGACATGCCAAAATCACCTGCCGTCTATGCCACAACCAGTTGGTGAACACTTTGGAATCACCTGCCGGGCTTGCTGCAACCACCGTCCTGTCACGCCAACATCACCTGCCAGCTACGCCAGAACCACTTGGCGGACACTCCGGAATCATCTGCCGGACATGCCAGAACCAGCTCTCAGACACTCCAGAACCACGTGCCGGACACGCCGGAAGCAACTGCTTAGCATGCCTGAGCCCCCTCTTGAATCGCAAGAAACACCTGCCGGACACGCCAAAATCACCTGCCGGGTACGCCAGAAACGCTTGGCCGACACTCCGGAATCACCTGTCTGACATGCCGGAATCACCTCTCAGACTTGCCAGAACCATGTTCCGGACATGCCGGTACCAACTGCCGAGCATGCCAGAACCCCCTGATCCACTCCCCAGAACCACCTGCTGGACACACCTAAATCACCTGCCGGCTACGCCAGAACCTCTTGGCAGACACTCGAGATTCACCTGCCCGGCATGACGGAACCACCTCTCAGAGGTGCCAGAACTACATGCCTGACACTCCAGAATCACCTGCCGGGCATGCCGGGACCACCTCTCAGACGTGCCAGAACCATGTTCTGGACACGACGGTACCACCTGCCGAGTATGCTGGAACCAGCTGATCCACTCCCCAGAACCACCTACTGGACACGCCAAAATCAACTGCCGGTAACGCAAGAACCACTCGGCAGACACTCCTGAATCACATGCCAGGCATTCCGGAACCACCTCTCAGAGGTGCCAGAACCACATGCCGGAGACTCCGGAATCACCTGCCGGGGATGACGGAACCATCGCTCAGACGTGCCACAAACACGTGCCGGAGAGACCGGAAGCACCTGCAGAGCTCGCCGGAACCACCTGCTGGACATGCCGGAACCACCTGCCTCACAGGCCAAAACCATATGCCGGCTATGCCAAAACCACTTGGTGGACACTGCAGAATCACCTTGCGGACATGCCGGAACCAGATCATGGGAAGACGGCAAACACCTGCCGGACCTGCCGGAACCACCTGCCGTGCATGCCGGAACCACCTCTAAGACATGCCAGAACCACATGCCAATGACACCGGAAGAACCTGCCGAGCACGCCGGAACCACTTGCTCGAATCATCAGAACCACCTGCCGGACATGCCAAAATCACCTGCCGGCTACGCCACAACCAGTTGGTGAACACTTCAGAATCACCTGCCGGGCTGGTTGGAACCACCTGCCGATCACGCCAACATCACCTGCCAGCTACACCTGAACCAATTGGCGGACACTCCGGAATCATCTGCCAGACATGCCAGAACCAGCTCTCAGACACTCAAGAACCACGTGCCGGAAACCCCGGAAGCACCTGCTGAGCATGCCTGAGCCAGCTGCTCGACTCGCAAGAAACACCTGCGGGACATGCCAAAATCACCTGCGGGGTACGCCAAGACCAATTGGCCGACACTCCGGAATCACCTGTCAGGCATGCCGGAACCACCTCTCAGACGTGCCAGAACCACATGCCAGACACTCCGGAGTCACCTGCCGGCCATGCCGGAACCATCTCTCAGACGTGCCAGAACCATGTTCCGGACACGCCGGAACCACCTGCTCGAATCACCAGAGCCACCTGCCAGACACACCAGAAACCCCTGCGGGGTACACCAGAACCACTTGGAGGACTCTCCGGGATCACCTGCCGGGCATGCCGGAACCACCTCTCAGACGTGCCACAACCACATGCCGGAGACGGCGATGCGCCAGCCGACAATGCCGGAAGTTCCTGATCCACTCCCCAGAACCACCTGCCGGACACGCCAAAATCACCTGCCGGCTACGCCAGAACCACTCGGCAGACACTCCGGAACCACCTCCAGGACATACCGGAACCACGTGCCGGACACGCCGGAATCAACTGCTTAGCATGCCTGAGCCCCCTGTTGAATCGCAAGAAACACCTGCCGGACGTGCCAAAATCACCTGCCGGCTACGCCAGAACCACTTGGTGGACACTCCAAATCACCTTCCGGGCATGCCAGCACAACGTCTCAGAAGTGCCAGAAGCACATGCCGGACAGGCCGGAACCATCTCCTGCACAGACCGGAAACACAGGAAACACTCGCCGGAACCACCTGCTTGACTCACCGGTCCCACCTGCCGGACACACCAAAATCACCTGCCCGCTACACCAGAACCAATTGGCCGACAAGCCGGAATCACGTGTAGTGCATGCCGACACAACCTCTCACACGTGCCAGAACCTCGTTCAGGACACCCCAGAACCACCTGCTGGACAGACCAGAACCACCTGCTGGACACGCAGGAACCACCGGCTCAACTCGCCGGAACCATTGCCGGACATGCAAAATCACCTGCCGGCTACGCCAGAACCACTTGGCGAACACTCCGGAATAACCTGCAGGGCATGGCGGAACCACCTTTCAAACATGAAGGAACCACATGCCAATGACACCGGAAGCACCTGCCGAGCACGCCAGAACCACCTGCTCGACTCGCCAAAACCACCTGCTGGACACACCAAAATGACCTGCCGGCTACGCCACAACCATTTGGTGAACACTTCGGAATCACCTGCTGGGCTGGCTGGAACCACCTGCCGGTCATGCCAACATCACCTGCCAGCTATGCCACAACCACTAGGCGGACACCATGGAAACACCTGTCGGGCCGGCCGGAACCACCTCTCAGACGTGCCAGAACCATGTGCGTGAGATGCCGGAACCACACCCCGAACAGACCGAAACCACCTGCCAGACCCGCCTGAACCACCTGCCGAGCACGCCGGAACCACCTACTCGACTGTCCGGAACAACCTACCTGACACGCCAAAATCACCTGCCGGGTATGCCAGTACCACGTGGCGGACACTGTGGAATCACCTGTCGGGAATGCCGGAACCACCTCTCAGACGTGCCAGAACCTCGTGCCGGACACGCCAGAACCACCTGCTGGAAAGACCGGAACCACCTGCCGGACACGCCGGAACCACCGGCTCGACTCGCCGGAACCACCGCCGGACATGCAAAATCACCTGCCGGCTACGCCAGAACCACTTGGTGAACACTCCGGAATCACCTGCCGGGCATGCCAGAACCACCTCTCAGACTTGCCAGAACCATGTTCCGGACACACCGGTACCACCTGCTGAGTATCCCGGAACCACCTGATCCACTCCCCAGAACCACCTGCTGGACACGCCAGAATCACCTGCCGGCTACGCCAGAACCACTCGGCAGACCATCCGGAACCACCTACCTAGCATGCCGGAACCATCTCTCAGACGTGCCAGAACCATGTTCCGGACAGGCCGGTACCACCTGCCGAGCTCGCCAGAACCAGCTGCTGGACACGCCAACACCAGCTACCGGCTATGCCAGAACCACTCGGCAGACACTCCGGAATCACCTGCCAGGCTTGCTGGAACCACCTCTCAGAGGTGCCGCAACCACATGCCGGAGACTCCAGAATCACCTGCCGAGCATGCCAGAACCACCTCTCAGAGGTGCCAGAACCACATGCCGGAGACTCCAGAATCACCTGCCGAGCATGCCAGAACCACCTCGCAGAGGTGCCAGAGCCACATGCCAGAGACTCCGGAATCACCTGTCGGGCATGCCGGAAACATCTCTCAGACGTGCCACAACCACGTGCCGGAGAGACCGGAAGCACCTGCTGAGCTCGCCGGAACCACCTGCCTCACAGGCCAAAATCATATGCCGGCTACGCCAAAACCACTTGGTGGACACTCCAGAATCACCTTGCGGGCATGCCGGAACCACGTCATGGACAGACGGCAAACACCTGCCGGACCTGCCGGAACCACCTGCCGAGCACGCCGGAACCACCTGCTCGACTCACCAGAGCCACCTGCCGGACACACCAGAAACACCTGCGGGATACGCCAGAATCACTTGGAGGACTCTCGGGGATCACTGCCAGGCATGCCGGAACCAACTCTCAGACGTGCCAGAACCATGTGCCGGACACGCCGGAACCACCTGCCGAGAATGCCGGAAGTTCCTGATCTGCTCCCCAGAACCACCTGCCGGACACGCCAAAATCACCTGCCGGCTACGCCACAACCAGTGGCTGAACACTTCGGAATCACCTGCTGGGCTTGCTGGAACCTCCTGCCGGTCACGCCAACATCACCTGCCACCTACGCCAGAACCACTTGGCGGACAGCATGGAAACACCTGTCGGGCCGGCCGGAACCACCTCTCAGATGTGCCAGAACCATGTGCCTGAGATGCCGGAACCACACCCCGAACAGACCGAAACCACCTGCCAGACCCGCCTGAACCACCTGCCGAGCACGCCTGATCCACCTGCTCGACTCGCCGGAACCACCTACCTGACATGCCAAAATCACCTGCTGGGTATGCCAGAACCAGTTGGTGGACACTCCGGAATCATCTGCCAGACATGCCAGAACCAGCTCTCAGACACCCCAGAACCACGAGCCAGAGACGCCGGAATCACCTGCTGAGCATGCCTGAGCCACCTGCTGGACATGCCGGAACCACCTGCTGCACATGCCGGAACCACCTGCCTGACAGGCCAAAATCACATGCCGGCTATGCCAAAACCACCTGGCGGACACTCCAGAATCACCTGCCGGGCATGCCAGCAGAACCACTCAGAAGTGCCAGAACCACCTGCTGGACAGACCGGAACCACCTGCCGGACACGCCGGAACCACCGGCTCGACTCGCCGGAACCACCGCCGGACATGCAAAATCACCTGCCGACTACACCAGAACCACTTGGCGAACACTCCGGAATCATCTGCCGGGCATACCAGCACAAAATCCCAGAAGTGCCAGAACCTCGTGCCGGACACGCCAGAACCACCTGCCGGACAGACCGGAGCCACCTGCCAGACATGCCGGAACCACCGGCTCTACTGGCCGGAACCAACACCGGACATGCAAAATCAACTGCACGCTACGCCAGAAACACTTTGCGAACACTCCGGAATCACCTGCCGGGCATGCCGGAACCACCTCTCAGAGGTGCCAGAACCACATGCTGGAGACTCCGGAATCACCTGTCGGGCATGCCGGAACCACCTACTCGACTCGCCGGAACCACCTACCTGACATGCCAAAATCACCTGCCGGGTATGCCAGAACCACTTGGTGTACACTGCGGAATCATCTGCCGGACATGCCAGATCCAGCACTCAGACACACCAGAACCACGTGACGGACACGCCGGAAGCACCTGCTGAGCATGCCTGAGCCACATGCTCGACTTGCAAGAAACACCTGCCAGACACGCCGAAATCGCCTGCCGGATACGCCCAACCACGTGGTGGACACTCCGGAATCACCTGTCGGGCATGCCGGAATCACGTCTCAGACGTGCCAGAACATCGTGCCGGACACACCAGAACCACCTGCCGGACAGAGCGGAACCACCTGCCGGACACGCTGGAACCACCTCTCAGACTTCCCAGAACCATGTTCCGGACACGCCGGTACCACCTGCCGAGTATGCCGGAACCACCTGATCCCCGCCCCAGAACCACCTGTTGGAGACGCAAGAATCACCTGCCGGTTGCGCCAGAACCACTCGGCAGACACTCTGGAACCACCTGTCGGGCCGGCCGGAACCAACTCTCAGACACGCCAGAATCATGTGCCTGAGATGCCGGAACCACACCCCGAAGAGACCGAAACCACCTGTCAAACCCGCCTGAACCACCTGCTGAGATGCCAGAACCACCTACTCGACTCGCCGGAACCACCTAACTGACATGCCAAAATCACCTGCCGGGTATGCCAGAACCACTTGTTGGACACTCCGGAATCATCTGCCGGACATGCAAGAACCAGCTCTCAGACACACCAGAACCACGTGCCGGACACGCCGGAAGCACCTGCTGAGCATGCCTGAGCCACATGCTCGACTCGCAAGAAACACCTGCCAGACACGCCAAAATCACCTGCCGGGTACGCCAGAACCACATGGCGGACACTCCGGAACCACCTGCCGGGCATGCCGGAACCACCTCTCAGACGTGCCAGAACCACATGCCAGACACTCCGGAGTCACCTGCCGGCCATGCCGGAACCATCTCTCAGACGTGCCAGAACCATGTTCCGGACACGCCGGTACCACCTGCCGAGCTCGTCGGAACCACCTGCTGGACACGCCAAAATCACCTGCCAGGTATACCAGAACCACCTGGTGGACACTCCGGAATCATCTGCTGGACATGCCAGAACCAGCTCTCAGACACACCAGAACCACGTGCCGGACACGCCGGAATCACGTGAAGGGCATGCCGACACAACCTCTCAGACGTGCCAGAACCTCGTGTCGGACACCCCAGAACCACATGACAGACAGACTGGAACCACCTGCCAGACACGCCGGAACCACCGGGTCGACTCGCTGGAACGGCCGCGGGACATGCAAAATCACCTGCCGGCTACGCCAGAAACACTTGGCGAACACTCCGGAATCACCTGCCGGGCATGGCGGAACCACCTCTCAGACATGCCGGAACCACATGCCAATGACACCGGAAGCACATGCCGAGCACGCCAGAACCACCTGCTTGACTCGCCAAAACCACCTGCTGGACATGCCAAAGTCACCTGCCGTCTACGCCACAATCATTTGGCGAACACTTCGGAATCACCTGCCGGGTTGGCTGGAAGCACATGCCGGTCACGCCAACATCACCTGCCAGCTAGGCCAGAACCAGTTGGCGGGCACCATGGAAACACCTGTCGGTCCGGCCGGAACCACATCTCAGTCGTGCCAGAACCATGTGCCTGAGATGCCGGAACCACACCCCGAACAGACCGAAACCACCTGCCAGACAGACCGGAACCACCTGCCGGACACGCCGGAACCACCGGCTCGACTCTCCTGAACCACCGCCGGACATGCAAAATCACCTGCCGGCTACGACAGAACCACTTGGCATACACTCCGCAATCACCTGCCGGGCATGCCGGAACCATCTCTCAAACGTGCCAGAACCATGTTCCGGAAACGCCGGTACCACCTGCCGAGCTCGCCGGAACCACATGCTGGACACGCCAAAATCACCTGCCAGGTATACCAGAACCACTTGGTGGACACTCCGGAATCGTCTGCTGGACATGCCAGAACCAGCTCTCAGACACAACAGAACCACGGGCCAGAGACGCCGGAAGCACCTGCTGAGCATTCCTCAGCCACCTGCTCGACTCGCAAGAAACACCTGTCGGACATGCCAAAATCACCTGCCGGGTATGCCAGAAACACTTGGCGGACACTCCGGAATCACCTAACGGGGATGCCAGAACCACCTGCCGGACACGCTGGGACCACATGCTTGACTCGCCAGAACCACCTGCTGGACACGCCAGAATCCCCAGCCAGCTACGCCACAACCACTTGCCAGACACTCCGGAACCACCTGCCGGGCATGCTGGAACCACCTCTCAGAGGTGCCACAACCACATGCCGGAGACGGCGGAAGCACCTGCCGAGAACGCCGGAAGTTCCTGATCCACTCCCCAGAACCACCTGCCGGACACGCCAAAATCACCTGCCGGCTATGCCAGAACCACTTGGCGGACTCTCCAGAATCACCTGCCGGGCATGCCAGCACAACCTCCGCGACGTGCCAGAAGCACGTGCCGGACAGGCCGGAACCATCTCCCGCATAGACCGGAAACACAGGAAACACTCGCTGGAACCACCTGCTTGACTCACCGGTCCCACCTGCTGGACACGCCAGAATCACCTGCCAGCTACGCCAGAATCACTCGGCAGACCCTCGGAACCACCTCTAGGACAGACCGGAACCACCTGCCAGACACGCCGGGACCACATGCTTGACTCGACAGAACCACCTACCGGACACGCCAGAATCACCAGCCGGCTACGCCACAACCACTTGTCAGACACTCCGGACTCACCTGCCGGGCATGCTGGAAACACCTCTCAGAGGTGCCACAACCACATGCCGGAGATGGTGGAAGCACCTGCCGAGAATGCCGGAAGTTCCTGATCCACTCCCCAGAACCACCTGCCGGACAGACCGGAGCCACCTGCCAGACATGCCGGAACCACCGGCTCTACTCGCCGGAACCACCACCGGACATGCAAAATCACCTGCACGCTACGCCAGAAACACTTTGCGAACACTCCGGAATCACCTGCCGGGCATGCCGGAACCACCTGCCGGCTACTCCACAACCAGTGGGTGAACACTTCAGAATCACCTGCTGGGCTTGCTGCAACCTCCTGCCGGTCACGCCAACATCACCTGCCACCTACGCCAGAACCACTTGGCGGACACCATGGAAACACCTGTCGGGCCGGCCGGAACCACCTTCAGACGTGCCAGAACCATGTGCCTGAGATGCCGGAACCACACCCCGAACAGACCGAAACCACCTGCCAGACCCGCCTGAACCACCTGCCGAGCACGCATGATCCACCTGCTCGACTCGCCGGAACCACCTACCTGACATGCCAAAATCACCTGCTGGGTATGCCAGAACCACTTGGTGGACACTCCGGAATCATCTGCCGGACATGCCAGAAGCAGCTCTCAGAAACACCAGAACCACGTGCCGGACACGCCGGAAGCACCTGCTGAGCATGCCTGAGCCACATGCTCGACTTGCAAGAAACACCTGCCAGACACGCCAAAATCGCCTGCCGGGTACGCCAGAACCACGTGGCGGTCACTCCGGAATCACCTGTTGGGCATGCCGGAACCACCTCTCAGACATGCCAGAACCTCGTGCCGGACACGCCAGAACCACCTGCCGGACACGCCGGAACCACTGGCTCGACTCGCCGGAACCATTGCCGGACATGCAAAATCACCTGCCGGCTACGCCAGAACCACTTGGGGAATACTCCGGAATCACCTGCCGGGCATGCCGGAACCATCTCTCAGACGTGCCAGAACCATGTTCCGAACACGCCGGTACCACCTGCCGAGCTCGCCGGAACCACCTGCTGGACACGCCAAAATCACCTGCCGGCCACGCCAGAGCCACTCGGCAGACACTCCGGAATCACCTGCCGGGCAAGCTGGAACCACCTGCCGGTCACGTCAACATCACCTGCCAGCTACGCCAGAACCAGTTGCCGGACACTCCAGAAACACCTGTGGGGCTGGCCGGAACCACCTCTCAGATGTGCCAGAACCATGTGCCTGAGATGCCGGAACCACACCCCGAACAGACCGAAACCACCTGCCAGACCCGCCTGAACCCCCTGGCAAGCACGCCTGATCCACGTGCTCAACTAGCCGGAACCACCTTCCTGACACGCCAAAATCACCTGCCAGCTATACCAGAACCACTTGGTGGACACTCCGGAATCATCACCGGACATGCCAGAACCAGCTCTCAGACACACCAGAGCCACGTGCCAGAGACACCGGAAGCACCAGCTGAGCATGCCTGAGCCACCTGCTCGAATCGCAAGAAACACCTGTTGGACATGCCAAAATCACGTGCCGGGTACTCCAGAAACACATGGCGGACACTCCGGAATCACCTGCCAGGCACGGCGGAACCACCTCGCAGACATGTCGGAAACACATGCCAATGACACCGGAAACAACCGCCAAGCATGCCAGAACCACCTGCTCGACTCTCCAAAACCACCTACTGGACACGCCAAAATCACCTGCCGGCTATGCCAGAACCACTCAGCAGACACTCCGGAATCACATGTCAGGCATTCCGGAACCACCTCTCAGAGGAGCCAGAACCACATGCCGGAGACTCCGGAATCACCTGCCGGGTATGCCGGAACCATCTCTCAAAAGTGCCACAACCACGTGTCCGAGAGACAGGATGCACCTGCCGAGCTCACCGGAACCACCTGCTGGACATGCCGGAACCACCTGCCTCACAGGCAAAATCATATGCCGGCTACGCCAAAACCACTTGGTGGACACTCCAGAATCACCTTGCGGGCATGCCGGAACCACGTCATGGACAGACGGCAAACACCTGCCGGACCTGCCGGAACCACCGGTCGAGCACGCCGGAACCACCTGCTCGACTCACCAGAGCCACCTGCCGGACACACCAGAAACACCTGCGGGTTACGCCAGAACCACATGGAGGACTCTCCAGGATCACCTGCCGGGCATGCCGAAACCACCTCTCAGACGTGCCAGGACCATGTCCCGGACACGCCGGAACCACCTGCCGAGTATGCCGGAACCACCTGCTCCACTCTTCTGAACCACATGCTGGACACGCCAAAATCACCTGCCGGCTACGCCAGGACCACTCGGCAGACACTCCGGAACCACCTCCAGGACAGACCGGAACCACCTGCCGGACACGCTGGGTCCACCTGCTTGACTCGCCAGAACCACCTGCCGGACACGCCAGAATCCCCAGCCAGCTACGCCACAACCACTTGTCGGACACTCCGGAATCACATGCCGGGCATGCTGGAACCACCTCTCAGAGGTGCCACAACCACATGCCGGAGACGGCGGAAGCACCTGCCGAGAATGCCTGATGTTCCTGATCCACTCCCCAGAACCACCTGCCGGACACACCAAAATCACCTGCCGGCTACGCCAGAACCACTTGGCAGACACTCCAGAATCACCTGCCGGGCATGCCAGCACAACCCCTCCGAAGTGCCAGAAGCACGTGCCGGACAGGCCGGAACCATCTCCCCGACAGACCAGAAACACAGGAAACACTCACTGGAACCACCTGCTTGACTCACCGGTCCCACCTGCCGGACACGCCAAAATCACCTGCCCGCTACACCAGAACCACTTGGCGGAGAAGCCGGAATCACGTGACGTGCATGCTGACACAACCTCTCAGACGTGCCAGAACCTCATGCCGGACACGCCAGAACCACCTGCTGGACAGACCGGAACCACATGCCGGACACGCCTGATCCACCGGCTCGACTCCCAGGAACCATTGCAGGACATGCAAAATCACATGCCGGCTATGCCAGAACCACTTGGCGAACACTCCGGAATCACCTGCCAGGCATGGCGGAACCACCTCTCAGACATGAAGGAACCACATGCCAATGACACCAGAAACACCTGCCGAGCACGCCAGAACCACCTGCTCGACTCGCCAAAACCACCTGCTGGACACGCCAAAATCAACTGCTGGCTACGCCACAACCATTTGGTAACACTTCGGAATCACCTGCCGGGCTGGCTGGAACCACCTCTCAGAGGTGCCACAACCACATGCCGGAGACGGCGGAAGCACCTGCCGAGAATGCCGGAAGTTCCTGATCCACTCCCCAGAACCACCTGCCGGACACGCCAAAATCACCTGCTGGCTACGCCAGAACCACTTGGCGGACACTCCAGAATCACCTGCCGGCATGCCAGCACAACCACTCAGAAGTGCCAGAAGCACGTGCCGGACAGGCCAGAACCATCTCCCCGACAGACCAGAAACACAGGAAACACTCGCTGGAACCACCTGCTTGACTCACCGGTCCCAGCTGCCGGACACGCCAAAATCACCTGCCCGCTACACCAGAACCACTTGGCGGAGACGTCGGAATCACGTGACGTGCATGCCGACACAACCTCTCAGACGTGCCAGAACCTCGTGCCAGACACGCCAGAACCACCTGCTGGACAGACCGGAACCACATGCCGCACACGCCTGAACCACCGGCTCGACTCCCCGGAACCATTGCCGGACATGCAAAATCACATGCCGGCTACGCCAGAACCACTTGGCGAACACTCCGGAATCACCTGCCGTGCATGCCGGAACGACCTCTTAGACATGCCAGAAGCACATTCCAATGACACCGGAAGCACCTGCCGAGCACGCTGGAACCAATTGCTCGAATCGCCAGAACCACTTGGTGGACACACCAAAATCACCTGCCGGCCACGCCAGAACCATTTGGTGAACACTCCGGAATCACCTACCGGGCATGCCGGAACCATCTCTCAGACGTGCCAGAACCATGTTCCGGACACGCCGGTACCACCTGCCGAGCTCGTCGGAACCACCTGCTGGACACGCCAAAATCACCTGCCAGGTATACCAGAACCACCTGGTGGACACTCCGGAATCATCTGCTGGACATGCCAGAACCAGCTCTCAGAACACCAGAACCACGTGCCGGACACGCCGGAATCACGTGAAGGGCATGCCGACACAACCTCTCAGACGTGCCAGAACCTCGTGTCGGACACCCCAGAACCACATGCCAGACAGACCGGAACCACCTGCCAGACACGCCGGAACCACCGGGTCGACTCGCTGGAACGGCCGCGGGACATGCAAAATCACCTGCCGGCTACGCCAGAAACACTTGGCGGACACTCCGGAATCATCTGCCGGGCATGCCGGAACCATCTCTCAAACGTGCCAGAACCATGTTCCGGAAACGCCGGTACCACCTGCCGAGCTCGCCGGAACCACATGCTGGACACGCCAAAATCACCTGCCAGGTATACCAGAACCACTTGGTGGACACTCCGGAATCGTCTGCTGGACATGCCAGAACCAGCTCTCAGACACAACAGAACCACGTGCCAGAGACGCCGGAAGCACCTGCTGAGCATTCCTCAGCCACCTGCTCGACTCGCAAGAAACACCTGTCGGACATGCCAAAATCACCTGCCGGGTATGCCAGAAACACTTGGCGGACACTCCGGAATCACCTAACGGGGATGCCAGAACCACCTGCCGGACACGCTGGGACCACATGCTTGACTCGCCAGAACCACCTGCTGGACACGCCAGAATCCCCAGCCAGCTACGCCACAACCACTTGCCAGACACTCCGGAACCACCTGCCGGGCATGCTGGAACCACCTCTCAGAGGTGCCACAACCACATGCCGGAGACGGCGGAAGCACCTGCCGAGAACGCCGGAAGTTCCTGATCCACTCCCCAGAACCACCTGCCGGACAGACCGGAGCCACCTGCCAGACATGCCGGAACCACCGGCTCTACTCGCCGGAACCACCACCGGACATGCAAAATCACCTGCACGCTACGCCAGAAACACTTTGCAAACACTCCGGAATCACCTGCAGGGCATGCCGGAACCACCTGCCGGCTACTCCACAACCAGTGGGTGAACACTTCGGAATCACCTGCTGGGCTTGCTGCAACCTCCTGCCGGTCACGCCAACATCACCTGCCACCTACGCCAGAACCACTTGGCGGACATGCTGGAACCAACTCTCAGACATGCCAGAACCACATGCCAATGACAGCAGAAGCACCTGCCGAACACACCGGAACCAGCTGCTCCACTCCCCAGAACCAGCTGCTGGACATGCCAAAATCACCTGCCGTCTATGCCACAACCAGTTGGTGAACACTTTGGAATCACCTGCCGGGCTTGCTGCAACCACCGTCCTGTCACGCCAACATCACCTGCCAGCTACGCCAGAACCACTTGGCGGACACTCCGGAATCATCTGCCGGACATGCCAGAACCAGCTCTCAGACACTCCAGAACCACGTGCCGGACACGCCGGAAGCAACTGCTTAGCATGCCTGAGCCCCCTCTTGAATCGCAAGAAACACCTGCCGGACACGCCAAAATCACCTGCCGGGTACGCCAGAAACGCTTGGCCGACACTCCGGAATCACCTGTCTGACATGCCGGAATCACCTCTCAGACTTGCCAGAACCATGTTCCGGACATGCCGGTACCAACTGCCGAGCATGCCAGAACCCCCTGATCCACTCCCCAGAACCACCTGCTGGACACACCTAAATCACCTGCCGGCTACGCCAGAACCTCTTGGCAGACACTCGAGATTCACCTGCCCGGCATGACGGAACCACCTCTCAGAGGTGCCAGAACTACATGCCTGACACTCCAGAATCACCTGCCGGGCATGCCGGGACCACCTCTCAGACGTGCCAGAACCATGTTCTGGACACGACGGTACCACCTGCCGAGTATGCTGGAACCAGCTGATCCACTCCCCAGAACCACCTACTGGACACGCCAAAATCAACTGCCGGTAACGCAAGAACCACTCGGCAGACACTCCTGAATCACATGCCAGGCATTCCGGAACCACCTCTCAGAGGTGCCAGAACCACATGCCGGAGACTCCGGAATCACCTGCCGGGGATGACGGAACCATCGCTCAGACGTGCCACAAACACGTGCCGGAGAGACCGGAAGCACCTGCAGAGCTCGCCGGAACCACCTGCTGGACATGCCGGAACCACCTGCCTCACAGGCCAAAACCATATGCCGGCTATGCCAAAACCACTTGGTGGACACTGCAGAATCACCTTGCGGACATGCCGGAACCAGATCATGGGAAGACGGCAAACACCTGCCGGACCTGCCGGAACCACCTGCCGTGCATGCCGGAACCACCTCTAAGACATGCCAGAACCACATGCCAATGACACCGGAAGAACCTGCCGAGCACGCCGGAACCACTTGCTCGAATCATCAGAACCACCTGCCGG
This sequence comes from Equus caballus, assembly GCF_041296265.1. Lineage (NCBI taxonomy): Eukaryota > Metazoa > Chordata > Mammalia > Perissodactyla > Equidae > Equus > Equus caballus. The sequence goes on from NC_091691.1 coordinate 35,687,873, forward strand.
ACATGCCAAAATCACCTGCCGGCTACGCCACAACCAGTTGGTGAACACTTCAGAATCACCTGCCGGGCTGGTTGGAACCACCTGCCGATCACGCCAACATCACCTGCCAGCTACACCTGAACCAATTGGCGGACACTCCGGAATCATCTGCCAGACATGCCAGAACCAGCTCTCAGACACTCAAGAACCACGTGCCGGAAACCCCGGAAGCACCTGCTGAGCATGCCTGAGCCAGCTGCTCGACTCGCAAGAAACACCTGCGGGACATGCCAAAATCACCTGCGGGGTACGCCAAGACCAATTGGCCGACACTCCGGAATCACCTGTCAGGCATGCCGGAACCACCTCTCAGACGTGCCAGAACCACATGCCAGACACTCCGGAGTCACCTGCCGGCCATGCCGGAACCATCTCTCAGACGTGCCAGAACCATGTTCCGGACACGCCGGAACCACCTGCTCGAATCACCAGAGCCACCTGCCAGACACACCAGAAACCCCTGCGGGGTACACCAGAACCACTTGGAGGACTCTCCGGGATCACCTGCCGGGCATGCCGGAACCACCTCTCAGACGTGCCACAACCACATGCCGGAGACGGCGATGCGCCAGCCGACAATGCCGGAAGTTCCTGATCCACTCCCCAGAACCACCTGCCGGACACGCCAAAATCCCCTGCCGGCTACGCCAGAACCACTCGGCAGACACTCCGGAACCACCTCCAGGACATACCGGAACCACGTGCCGGACACGCCGGAATCAACTGCTTAGCATGCCTGAGCCCCCTGTTGAATCGCAAGAAACACCTGCCGGACATGACAAAATCACCTGCCGGCTACGCCAGAACCACTTGGTGGACACTCCAAATCACCTTCCGGGCATGCCAGCACAACGTCTCAGAAGTGCCAGAAGCACATGCCGGACAGGCCGGAACCATCTCCTGCACAGACCGGAAACACAGGAAACACTCGCCGGAACCACCTGCTTGACTCACCGGTCCCACCTGCCGGACACACCAAAATCACCTGCCCGCTACACCAGAACCAATTGGCCGACAAGCCGGAATCACGTGTAGTGCATGCCGACACAACCTCTCACACGTGCCAGAACCTCGTTCAGGACACCCCAGAACCACCTGCTGGACAGACCAGAACCACCTGCTGGACACGCAGGAACCACCGGCTCAACTCGCCGGAACCATTGCCGGACATGCAAAATCACCTGCCGGCTACGCCAGAACCACTTGGCGAACACTCCGGAATAACCTGCAGGGCATGGCGGAACCACCTTTCAAACATGAAGGAACCACATGCCAATGACACCGGAAGCACCTGCCGAGCACGCCAGAACCACCTGCTCGACTCGCCAAAACCACCTGCTGGACACACCAAAATGACCTGCCGGCTACGCCACAACCATTTGGTGAACACTTCGGAATCACCTGCTGGGCTGGCTGGAAACACCTGCCGGTCATGCCAACATCACCTGCCAGCTATGCCACAACCACTAGGCGGACACCATGGAAACACCTGTCGGGCCGGCCGGAACCACCTCTCAGACGTGCCAGAACCATGTGCGTGAGATGCCGGAACCACACCCCGAACAGACCGAAACCACCTGCCAGACCCGCCTGAACCACCTGCCGAGCACGCCGGAACCACCTACTCGACTGTCCGGAACAACCTACCTGACACGCCAAAATCACCTGCCGGGTATGCCAGTACCACGTGGCGGACACTGTGGAATCACCTGTCGGGAATGCCGGAACCACCTCTCAGACGTGCCAGAACCTCGTGCCGGACACGCCAGAACCACCTGCTGGACAGACCGGAACCACCTGCCGGACACGCCGGAACCACCGCCGGACATGCAAAATCACCTGCCGGCTACGCCAGAACCACTTGGTGAACACTCCGGAATCACCTGCCGGGCATGCCAGAACCACCTCTCAGACTTGCCAGAACCATGTTCCGGACACGCCGGTACCACCTGCTGAGTATGCCGGAACCACCTGATCCACTCCCCAGAACCACCTGCTGGACACGCCAGAATCACCTGCCGGCTACGCCAGAACCACTCGGCAGACCATCCGGAACCACCTACCTAGCATGCCGGAACCATCTCTCAGACGTGCCAGAACCATGTTCCGGACAGGCCGGTACCACCTGCCGAGCTCGCCAGAACCAGCTGCTGGACACGCCAACACCAGCTACCGGCTATGCCAGAACCACTCGGCAGACACTCCGGAATCACCTGCCAGGCTTGCTGGAACCACCTCTCAGAGGTGCCGCAACCACATGCCGGAGACTCCAGAATCACCTGCCGAGCATGCCAGAACCACCTCTCAGAGGTGCCAGAACCACATGCCGGAGACTCCAGAATCACCTGCCGAGCATGCCAGAACCACCTCGCAGAGGTGCCAGAGCCACATGCCAGAGACTCCGGAATCACCTGTCGGGCATGCCGGAAACATCTCTCAGACGTGCCACAACCACGTGCCGGAGAGACCGGAAGCACCTGCTGAGCTCGCCGGAACCACCTGCCTCACAGGCCAAAATCATATGCCGGCTATGCCAAAACCACTTGGTGGACACTCCAGAATCACCTTGCGGGCATGCCGGAACCACGTCATGGACAGACGGCAAACACCTGCCGGACCTGCCGGAACCACCTGCCGAGCACGCCGGAACCACCTGCTCGACTCACCAGAGCCACCTGCCGGACACACCAGAAACACCTGCGGGATACGCCAGAATCACTTGGAGGACTCTCGGGGATCACTGCCAGGCATGCCGGAACCAACTCTCAGACGTGCCAGAACCATGTGCCGGACACGCCGGAACCACCTGCCGAGAATGCCGGAAGTTCCTGATCTGCTCCCCAGAACCACCTGCCGGACACGCCAAAATCACCTGCCGGCTACGCCACAACCAGTGGCTGAACACTTCGGAATCACCTGCTGGGCTTGCTGGAACCTCCTGCCGGTCACGCCAACATCACCTGCCACCTACGCCAGAACCACTTGGCGGACAGCATGGAAACACCTGTCGGGCCGGCCGGAACCACCTCTCAGATGTGCCAGAACCATGTGCCTGAGATGCCGGAACCACACCCCGAACAGACCGAAACCACCTGCCAGACCCGCCTGAACCACCTGCCGAGCACGCCTGATCCACCTGCTCGACTCGCCGGAACCACCTACCTGACATGCCAAAATCACCTGCTGGGTATGCCAGAACCAGTTGGTGGACACTCCGGAATCATCTGCCAGACATGCCAGAACCAGCTCTCAGACACCCCAGAACCACGAGCCAGAGACGCCGGAATCACCTGCTGAGCATGCCTGAGCCACCTGCTGGACATGCCGGAACCACCTGCTGCACATGCCGGAACCACCTGCCTGACAGGCCAAAATCACATGCCGGCTATGCCAAAACCACCTGGCGGACACTCCAGAATCACCTGCCGGGCATGCCAGCAGAACCACTCAGAAGTGCCAGAACCACCTGCTGGACAGACCGGAACCACCTGCCGGACACGCCGGAACCACCGGCTCGACTCGCCGGAACCACCGCCGGACATGCAAAATCACCTGCCGACTACACCAGAACCACTTGGCGAACACTCCGGAATCATCTGCCGGGCATACCAGCACAAAATCCCAGAAGTGCCAGAACCTCGTGCCGGACACGCCAGAACCACCTGCCGGACAGACCGGAGCCACCTGCCAGACATGCCGGAACCACCGGCTCTACTGGCCGGAACCAACACCGGACATGCAAAATCAACTGCACGCTACGCCAGAAACACTTTGCGAACACTCCGGAATCACCTGCCGGGCATGCCGGAACCACCTCTCAGAGGTGCCAGAACCACATGCTGGAGACTCCGGAATCACCTGTCGGGCATGCCGGAACCACCTACTCGACTCGCCGGAACCACCTACCTGACATGCCAAAATCACCTGCCGGGTATGCCAGAACCACTTGGTGTACACTGCGGAATCATCTGCCGGACATGCCAGATCCAGCACTCAGACACACCAGAACCACGTGACGGACACGCCGGAAGCACCTGCTGAGCATGCCTGAGCCACATGCTCGACTTGCAAGAAACACCTGCCAGACACGCCGAAATCGCCTGCCGGATACGCCCAACCACGTGGTGGACACTCCGGAATCACCTGTCGGGCATGCCGGAATCACGTCTCAGACGTGCCAGAACATCGTGCCGGACACACCAGAACCACCTGCCGGACAGAGCGGAACCACCTGCCGGACACGCTGGAACCACCTCTCAGACTTCCCAGAACCATGTTCCGGACACGCCGGTACCACCTGCCGAGTATGCCGGAACCACCTGATCCCCGCCCCAGAACCACCTGTTGGAGACGCAAGAATCACCTGCCGGTTGCGCCAGAACCACTCGGCAGACACTCTGGAACCACCTGTCGGGCCGGCCGGAACCAACTCTCAGACACGCCAGAATCATGTGCCTGAGATGCCGGAACCACACCCCGAAGAGACCGAAACCACCTGTCAAACCCGCCTGAACCACCTGCTGAGATGCCAGAACCACCTACTCGACTCGCCGGAACCACCTAACTGACATGCCAAAATCACCTGCCGGGTATGCCAGAACCACTTGTTGGACACTCCGGAATCATCTGCCGGACATGCAAGAACCAGCTCTCAGACACACCAGAACCACGTGCCGGACACGCCGGAAGCACCTGCTGAGCATGCCTGAGCCACATGCTCGACTCGCAAGAAACACCTGCCAGACACGCCAGAATCCCCAGCCAGCTACGCCACAACCACTTGTCGGACACTCCGGAATCACATGCCGGGCATGCTGGAACCACCTCTCAGAGGTGCCACAACCACATGCCGGAGACGGCGGAAGCACCTGCCGAGAATGCCTGATGTTCCTGATCCACTCCCCAGAACCACCTGCCGGACACACCAAAATCACCTGCCGGCTACGCCAGAACCACTTGGCAGACACTCCAGAATCACCTGCCGGGCATGCCAGCACAACCCCTCCGAAGTGCCAGAAGCACGTGCCGGACAGGCCGGAACCATCTCCCCGACAGACCAGAAACACAGGAAACACTCACTGGAACCACCTGCTTGACTCACCGGTCCCACCTGCCGGACACGCCAAAATCACCTGCCCGCTACACCAGAACCACTTGGCGGAGAAGCCGGAATCACGTGACGTGCATGCTGACACAACCTCTCAGACGTGCCAGAACCTCATGCCGGACACGCCAGAACCACCTGCTGGACAGACCGGAACCACATGCCGGACACGCCTGATCCACCGGCTCGACTCCCAGGAACCATTGCAGGACATGCAAAATCACATGCCGGCTATGCCAGAACCACTTGGCGAACACTCCGGAATCACCTGCCAGGCATGGCGGAACCACCTCTCAGACATGAAGGAACCACATGCCAATGACACCAGAAACACCTGCCGAGCACGCCAGAACCACCTGCTCGACTCGCCAAAACCACCTGCTGGACACGCCAAAATCAACTGCTGGCTACGCCACAACCATTTGGTAACACTTCGGAATCACCTGCCGGGCTGGCTGGAACCACCTCTCAGAGGTGCCACAACCACATGCCGGAGACGGCGGAAGCACCTGCCGAGAATGCCGGAAGTTCCTGATCCACTCCCCAGAACCACCTGCCGGACACGCCAAAATCACCTGCTGGCTACGCCAGAACCACTTGGCGGACACTCCAGAATCACCTGCCGGCATGCCAGCACAACCACTCAGAAGTGCCAGAAGCACGTGCCGGACAGGCCAGAACCATCTCCCCGACAGACCAGAAACACAGGAAACACTCGCTGGAACCACCTGCTTGACTCACCGGTCCCAGCTGCCGGACACGCCAAAATCACCTGCCCGCTACACCAGAACCACTTGGCGGAGACGTCGGAATCACGTGACGTGCATGCCGACACAACCTCTCAGACGTGCCAGAACCTCGTGCCAGACACGCCAGAACCACCTGCTGGACAGACCGGAACCACATGCCGCACACGCCTGAACCACCGGCTCGACTCCCCGGAACCATTGCCGGACATGCAAAATCACATGCCGGCTACGCCAGAACCACTTGGCGAACACTCCGGAATCACCTGCCGTGCATGCCGGAACGACCTCTTAGACATGCCAGAAGCACATTCCAATGACACCGGAAGCACCTGCCGAGCACGCTGGAACCAATTGCTCGAATCGCCAGAACCACTTGGTGGACACACCAAAATCACCTGCCGGCCACGCCAGAACCATTTGGTGAACACTCCGGAATCACCTACCGGGCATGCCGGAACCATCTCTCAGACGTGCCAGAACCATGTTCCGGACACGCCGGTACCACCTGCCGAGCTCGTCGGAACCACCTGCTGGACACGCCAAAATCACCTGCCAGGTATACCAGAACCACCTGGTGGACACTCCGGAATCATCTGCTGGACATGCCAGAACCAGCTCTCAGAACACCAGAACCACGTGCCGGACACGCCGGAATCACGTGAAGGGCATGCCGACACAACCTCTCAGACGTGCCAGAACCTCGTGTCGGACACCCCAGAACCACATGCCAGACAGACCGGAACCACCTGCCAGACACGCCGGAACCACCGGGTCGACTCGCTGGAACGGCCGCGGGACATGCAAAATCACCTGCCGGCTACGCCAGAAACACTTGGCGGACACTCCGGAATCATCTGCCGGGCATGCCGGAACCATCTCTCAAACGTGCCAGAACCATGTTCCGGAAACGCCGGTACCACCTGCCGAGCTCGCCGGAACCACATGCTGGACACGCCAAAATCACCTGCCAGGTATACCAGAACCACTTGGTGGACACTCCGGAATCGTCTGCTGGACATGCCAGAACCAGCTCTCAGACACAACAGAACCACGGGCCAGAGACGCCGGAAGCACCTGCTGAGCATTCCTCAGCCACCTGCTCGACTCGCAAGAAACACCTGTCGGACATGCCAAAATCACCTGCCGGGTATGCCAGAAACACTTGGCGGACACTCCGGAATCACCTAACGGGGATGCCAGAACCACCTGCCGGACACGCTGGGACCACATGCTTGACTCGCCAGAACCACCTGCTGGACACGCCAGAATCCCCAGCCAGCTACGCCACAACCACTTGCCAGACACTCCGGAACCACCTGCCGGGCATGCTGGAACCACCTCTCAGAGGTGCCACAACCACATGCCGGAGACGGCGGAAGCACCTGCCGAGAACGCCGGAAGTTCCTGATCCACTCCCCAGAACCACCTGCCGGACAGACCGGAGCCACCTGCCAGACATGCCGGAACCACCGGCTCTACTCGCCGGAACCACCACCGGACATGCAAAATCACCTGCACGCTACGCCAGAAACACTTTGCAAACACTCCGGAATCACCTGCAGGGCATGCCGGAACCACCTGCCGGCTACTCCACAACCAGTGGGTGAACACTTCGGAATCACCTGCTGGGCTTGCTGCAACCTCCTGCCGGTCACGCCAACATCACCTGCCACCTACGCCAGAACCACTTGGCGGACATGCTGGAACCAACTCTCAGACATGCCAGAACCACATGCCAATGACAGCAGAAGCACCTGCCGAACACACCGGAACCAGCTGCTCCACTCCCCAGAACCAGCTGCTGGACATGCCAAAATCACCTGCCGTCTATGCCACAACCAGTTGGTGAACACTTTGGAATCACCTGCCGGGCTTGCTGCAACCACCGTCCTGTCACGCCAACATCACCTGCCAGCTACGCCAGAACCACTTGGCGGACACTCCGGAATCATCTGCCGGACATGCCAGAACCAGCTCTCAGACACTCCAGAACCACGTGCCGGACACGCCGGAAGCAACTGCTTAGCATGCCTGAGCCCCCTCTTGAATCGCAAGAAACACCTGCCGGACACGCCAAAATCACCTGCCGGGTACGCCAGAAACGCTTGGCCGACACTCCGGAATCACCTGTCTGACATGCCGGAATCACCTCTCAGACTTGCCAGAACCATGTTCCGGACATGCCGGTACCAACTGCCGAGCATGCCAGAACCCCCTGATCCACTCCCCAGAACCACCTGCTGGACACACCTAAATCACCTGCCGGCTACGCCAGAACCTCTTGGCAGACACTCGAGATTCACCTGCCCGGCATGACGGAACCACCTCTCAGAGGTGCCAGAACTACATGCCTGACACTCCAGAATCACCTGCCGGGCATGCCGGGACCACCTCTCAGACGTGCCAGAACCATGTTCTGGACACGACGGTACCACCTGCCGAGTATGCTGGAACCAGCTGATCCACTCCCCAGAACCACCTACTGGACACGCCAAAATCAACTGCCGGTAACGCAAGAACCACTCGGCAGACACTCCTGAATCACATGCCAGGCATTCCGGAACCACCTCTCAGAGGTGCCAGAACCACATGCCGGAGACTCCGGAATCACCTGCCGGGGATGACGGAACCATCGCTCAGACGTGCCACAAACACGTGCCGGAGAGACCGGAAGCACCTGCAGAGCTCGCCGGAACCACCTGCTGGACATGCCGGAACCACCTGCCTCACAGGCCAAAACCATATGCCGGCTATGCCAAAACCACTTGGTGGACACTGCAGAATCACCTTGCGGACATGCCGGAACCAGATCATGGGAAGACGGCAAACACCTGCCGGACCTGCCGGAACCACCTGCCGTGCATGCCGGAACCACCTCTAAGACATGCCAGAACCACATGCCAATGACACCGGAAGAACCTGCCGAGCACGCCGGAACCACTTGCTCGAATCATCAGAACCACCTGCCGGACATGCCAAAATCACCTGCCGGCTACGCCACAACCAGTTGGTGAACACTTCAGAATCACCTGCCGGGCTGGTTGGAACCACCTGCCGATCACGCCAACATCACCTGCCAGCTACACCTGAACCAATTGGCGGACACTCCGGAATCATCTGCCAGACATGCCAGAACCAGCTCTCAGACACTCAAGAACCACGTGCCGGAAACCCCGGAAGCACCTGCTGAGCATGCCTGAGCCAGCTGCTCGACTCGCAAGAAACACCTGCGGGACATGCCAAAATCACCTGCGGGGTACGCCAAGACCAATTGGCCGACACTCCGGAATCACCTGTCAGGCATGCCGGAACCACCTCTCAGACGTGCCAGAACCACATGCCAGACACTCCGGAGTCACCTGCCGGCCATGCCGGAACCATCTCTCAGACGTGCCAGAACCATGTTCCGGACACGCCGGAACCACCTGCTCGAATCACCAGAGCCACCTGCCAGACACACCAGAAACCCCTGCGGGGTACACCAGAACCACTTGGAGGACTCTCCGGGATCACCTGCCGGGCATGCCGGAACCACCTCTCAGACGTGCCACAACCACATGCCGGAGACGGCGATGCGCCAGCCGACAATGCCGGAAGTTCCTGATCCACTCCCCAGAACCACCTGCCGGACACGCCAAAATCCCCTGCCGGCTACGCCAGAACCACTCGGCAGACACTCCGGAACCACCTCCAGGACATACCGGAACCACGTGCCGGACACGCCGGAATCAACTGCTTAGCATGCCTGAGCCCCCTGTTGAATCGCAAGAAACACCTGCCGGACATGACAAAATCACCTGCCGGCTACGCCAGAACCACTTGGTGGACACTCCAAATCACCTTCCGGGCATGCCAGCACAACGTCTCAGAAGTGCCAGAAGCACATGCCGGACAGGCCGGAACCATCTCCTGCACAGACCGGAAACACAGGAAACACTCGCCGGAACCACCTGCTTGACTCACCGGTCCCACCTGCCGGACACACCAAAATCACCTGCCCGCTACACCAGAACCAATTGGCCGACAAGCCAGAATCACGTGTAGTGCATGCCGACACAACCTCTCACACGTGCCAGAACCTCGTTCAGGACACCCCAGAACCACCTGCTGGACAGACCAGAACCACCTGCTGGACACGCAGGAACCACCGGCTCAACTCGCCGGAACCATTGCCGGACATGCAAAATCACCTGCCGGCTACGCCAGAACCACTTGGCGAACACTCCGGAATAACCTGCAGGGCATGGCGGAACCACCTTTCAAACATGAAGGAACCACATGCCAATGACACCGGAAGCACCTGCCGAGCACGCCAGAACCACCTGCTCGACTCGCCAAAACCACCTGCTGGACACACCAAAATGACCTGCCGGCTACGCCACAACCATTTGGTGAACACTTCGGAATCACCTGCTGGGCTGGCTGGAAACACCTGCCGGTCATGCCAACATCACCTGCCAGCTATGCCACAACCACTAGGCGGACACCATGGAAACACCTGTCGGGCCGGCCGGAACCACCTCTCAGACGTGCCAGAACCATGTGCGTGAGATGCCGGAACCACACCCCGAACAGACCGAAACCACCTGCCAGACCCGCCTGAACCACCTGCCGAGCACGCCGGAACCACCTACTCGACTGTCCGGAACAACCTACCTGACACGCCAAAATCACCTGCCGGGTATGCCAGTACCACGTGGCGGACACTGTGGAATCACCTGTCGGGAATGCCGGAACCACCTCTCAGACGTGCCAGAACCTCGTGCCGGACACGCCAGAACCACCTGCTGGACAGACCGGAACCACCTGCCGGACACGCCGGAACCACCGCCGGACATGCAAAATCACCTGCCGGCTACGCCAGAACCACTTGGTGAACACTCCGGAATCACCTGCCGGGCATGCCAGAACCACCTCTCAGACTTGCCAGAACCATGTTCCGGACACGCCGGTACCACCTGCTGAGTATGCCGGAACCACCTGATCCACTCCCCAGAACCACCTGCTGGACACGCCAGAATCACCTGCCGGCTACGCCAGAACCACTCGGCAGACCATCCGGAACCACCTACCTAGCATGCCGGAACCATCTCTCAGACGTGCCAGAACCATGTTCCGGACAGGCCGGTACCACCTGCCGAGCTCGCCAGAACCAGCTGCTGGACACGCCAACACCAGCTACCGGCTATGCCAGAACCACTCGGCAGACACTCCGGAATCACCTGCCAGGCTTGCTGGAACCACCTCTCAGAGGTGCCGCAACCACATGCCGGAGACTCCAGAATCACCTGCCGAGCATGCCAGAACCACCTCTCAGAGGTGCCAGAACCACATGCCGGAGACTCCAGAATCACCTGCCGAGCATGCCAGAACCACCTCGCAGAGGTGCCAGAGCCACATGCCAGAGACTCCGGAATCACCTGTCGGGCATGCCGGAAACATCTCTCAGACGTGCCACAACCACGTGCCGGAGAGACCGGAAGCACCTGCTGAGCTCGCCGGAACCACCTGCCTCACAGGCCAAAATCATATGCCGGCTACGCCAAAACCACTTGGTGGACACTCCAGAATCACCTTGCGGGCATGCCGGAACCACGTCATGGACAGACGGCAAACACCTGCCGGACCTGCCGGAACCACCTGCCGAGCACGCCGGAACCACCTGCTCGACTCACCAGAGCCACCTGCCGGACACACCAGAAACACCTGCGGGATACGCCAGAATCACTTGGAGGACTCTCGGGGATCACTGCCAGGCATGCCGGAACCAACTCTCAGACGTGCCAGAACCATGTGCCGGACACGCCGGAACCACCTGCCGAGAATGCCGGAAGTTCCTGATCTGCTCCCCAGAACCACCTGCCGGACACGCCAAAATCACCTGCCGGCTACGCCACAACCAGTGGCTGAACACTTCGGAATCACCTGCTGGGCTTGCTGGAACCTCCTGCCGGTCACGCCAACATCACCTGCCACCTACGCCAGAACCACTTGGCGGACAGCATGGAAACACCTGTCGGGCCGGCCGGAACCACCTCTCAGATGTGCCAGAACCATGTGCCTGAGATGCCGGAACCACACCCCGAACAGACCGAAACCACCTGCCAGACCCGCCTGAACCACCTGCCGAGCACGCCTGATCCACCTGCTCGACTCGCCGGAACCACCTACCTGACATGCCAAAATCACCTGCTGGGTATGCCAGAACCAGTTGGTGGACACTCCGGAATCATCTGCCAGACATGCCAGAACCAGCTCTCAGACACCCCAGAACCACGAGCCAGAGACGCCGGAATCACCTGCTGAGCATGCCTGAGCCACCTGCTGGACATGCCGGAACCACCTGCTGCACATGCCGGAACCACCTGCCTGACAGGCCAAAATCACATGCCGGCTATGCCAAAACCACCTGGCGGACACTCCAGAATCACCTGCCGGGCATGCCAGCAGAACCACTCAGAAGTGCCAGAACCACCTGCTGGACAGACCGGAACCACCTGCCGGACACGCCGGAACCACCGGCTCGACTCGCCGGAACCACCGCCGGACATGCAAAATCACCTGCCGACTACACCAGAACCACTTGGCGAACACTCCGGAATCATCTGCCGGGCATACCAGCACAAAATCCCAGAAGTGCCAGAACCTCGTGCCGGACACGCCAGAACCACCTGCCGGACAGACCGGAGCCACCTGCCAGACATGCCGGAACCACCGGCTCTACTGGCCGGAACCAACACCGGACATGCAAAATCAACTGCACGCTACGCCAGAAACACTTTGCGAACACTCCGGAATCACCTGCCGGGCATGCCGGAACCACCTCTCAGAGGTGCCAGAACCACATGCTGGAGACTCCGGAATCACCTGTCGGGCATGCCGGAACCACCTACTCGACTCGCCGGAACCACCTACCTGACATGCCAAAATCACCTGCCGGGTATGCCAGAACCACTTGGTGTACACTGCGGAATCATCTGCCGGACATGCCAGATCCAGCACTCAGACACACCAGAACCACGTGACGGACACGCCGGAAGCACCTGCTGAGCATGCCTGAGCCACATGCTCGACTTGCAAGAAACACCTGCCAGACACGCCGAAATCGCCTGCCGGATACGCCCAACCACGTGGTGGACACTCCGGAATCACCTGTCGGGCATGCCGGAATCACGTCTCAGACGTGCCAGAACATCGTGCCGGACACACCAGAACCACCTGCCGGACAGAGCGGAACCACCTGCCGGACACGCTGGAACCACCTCTCAGACTTCCCAGAACCATGTTCCGGACACGCCGGTACCACCTGCCGAGTATGCCGGAACCACCTGATCCCCGCCCCAGAACCACCTGTTGGAGACGCAAGAATCACCTGCCGGTTGCGCCAGAACCACTCGGCAGACACTCTGGAACCACCTGTCGGGCCGGCCGGAACCAACTCTCAGACACGCCAGAATCATGTGCCTGAGATGCCGGAACCACACCCCGAAGAGACCGAAACCACCTGTCAAACCCGCCTGAACCACCTGCTGAGATGCCAGAACCACCTACTCGACTCGCCGGAACCACCTAACTGACATGCCAAAATCACCTGCCGGGTATGCCAGAACCACTTGTTGGACACTCCGGAATCATCTGCCGGACATGCAAGAACCAGCTCTCAGACACACCAGAACCACGTGCCGGACACGCCGGAAGCACCTGCTGAGCATGCCTGAGCCACATGCTCGACTCGCAAGAAACACCTGCCAGACACGCCAAAATCACCTGCCGGGTACGCCAGAACCACATGGCGGACACTCCGGAACCACCTGCCGGGCATGCCGGAACCACCTCTCAGACGTGCCAGAACCACATGCCAGACACTCCGGAGTCACCTGCCGGCCATGCCGGAACCATCTCTCAGACGTGCCAGAACCATGTTCCGGACACGCCGGTACCACCTGCCGAGCTCGTCGGAACCACCTGCTGGACACGCCAAAATCACCTGCCAGGTATACCAGAACCACCTGGTGGACACTCCGGAATCATCTGCTGGACATGCCAGAACCAGCTCTCAGACACACCAGAACCACGTGCCGGACACGCCGGAATCACGTGAAGGGCATGCCGACACAACCTCTCAGACGTGCCAGAACCTCGTGTCGGACACCCCAGAACCACATGCCAGACAGACCGGAACCACCTGCCAGACACGCCGGAACCACCGGGTCGACTCGCTGGAACGGCCGCGGGACATGCAAAATCACCTGCCGGCTACGCCAGAAACACTTGGCGAACACTCCGGAATCACCTGCCGGGCATGGCGGAACCACCTCTCAGACATGCCGGAACCACATGCCAATGACACCGGAAGCACATGCCGAGCACGCCAGAACCACCTGCTTGACTCGCCAAAACCACCTGCTGGACATGCCAAAGTCACCTGCCGTCTACGCCACAATCATTTGGCGAACACTTCGGAATCACCTGCCGGGTTGGCTGGAAGCACATGCCGGTCACGCCAACATCACCTGCCAGCTAGGCCAGAACCAGTTGGCGGGCACCATGGAAACACCTGTCGGTCCGGCCGGAACCACATCTCAGTCGTGCCAGAACCATGTGCCTGAGATGCCGGAACCACACCCCGAACAGACCGAAACCACCTGCCAGACAGACCGGAACCACCTGCCGGACACGCCGGAACCACCGGCTCGACTCTCCTGAACCACCGCCGGACATGCAAAATCACCTGCCGGCTACGACAGAACCACTTGGCATACACTCCGCAATCACCTGCCGGGCATGCCGGAACCATCTCTCAAACGTGCCAGAACCATGTTCCGGAAACGCCGGTACCACCTGCCGAGCTCGCCGGAACCACATGCTGGACACGCCAAAATCACCTGCCAGGTATACCAGAACCACTTGGTGGACACTCCGGAATCGTCTGCTGGACATGCCAGAACCAGCTCTCAGACACAACAGAACCACGGGCCAGAGACGCCGGAAGCACCTGCTGAGCATTCCTCAGCCACCTGCTCGACTCGCAAGAAACACCTGTCGGACATGCCAAAATCACCTGCCGGGTATGCCAGAAACACTTGGCGGACACTCCGGAATCACCTAACGGGGATGCCAGAACCACCTGCCGGACACGCTGGGACCACATGCTTGACTCGCCAGAACCACCTGCTGGACACGCCAGAATCCCCAGCCAGCTACGCCACAACCACTTGCCAGACACTCCGGAACCACCTGCCGGGCATGCTGGAACCACCTCTCAGAGGTGCCACAACCACATGCCGGAGACGGCGGAAGCACCTGCCGAGAACGCCGGAAGTTCCTGATCCACTCCCCAGAACCACCTGCCGGACACGCCAAAATCACCTGCCGGCTATGCCAGAACCACTTGGCGGACTCTCCAGAATCACCTGCCGGGCATGCCAGCACAACCTCCGCGACGTGCCAGAAGCACGTGCCGGACAGGCCGGAACCATCTCCCGCATAGACCGGAAACACAGGAAACACTCGCTGGAACCACCTGCTTGACTCACCGGTCCCACCTGCTGGACACGCCAGAATCACCTGCCAGCTACGCCAGAATCACTCGGCAGACCCTCGGAACCACCTCTAGGACAGACCGGAACCACCTGCCAGACACGCCGGGACCACATGCTTGACTCGACAGAACCACCTACCGGACACGCCAGAATCACCAGCCGGCTACGCCACAACCACTTGTCAGACACTCCGGACTCACCTGCCGGGCATGCTGGAAACACCTCTCAGAGGTGCCACAACCACATGCCGGAGATGGTGGAAGCACCTGCCGAGAATGCCGGAAGTTCCTGATCCACTCCCCAGAACCACCTGCCGGACAGACCGGAGCCACCTGCCAGACATGCCGGAACCACCGGCTCTACTCGCCGGAACCACCACCGGACATGCAAAATCACCTGCACGCTACGCCAGAAACACTTTGCGAACACTCCGGAATCACCTGCCGGGCATGCCGGAACCACCTGCCGGCTACTCCACAACCAGTGGGTGAACACTTCAGAATCACCTGCTGGGCTTGCTGCAACCTCCTGCCGGTCACGCCAACATCACCTGCCACCTACGCCAGAACCACTTGGCGGACACCATGGAAACACCTGTCGGGCCGGCCGGAACCACCTTCAGACGTGCCAGAACCATGTGCCTGAGATGCCGGAACCACACCCCGAACAGACCGAAACCACCTGCCAGACCCGCCTGAACCACCTGCCGAGCACGCATGATCCACCTGCTCGACTCGCCGGAACCACCTACCTGACATGCCAAAATCACCTGCTGGGTATGCCAGAACCACTTGGTGGACACTCCGGAATCATCTGCCGGACATGCCAGAAGCAGCTCTCAGAAACACCAGAACCACGTGCCGGACACGCCGGAAGCACCTGCTGAGCATGCCTGAGCCACATGCTCGACTTGCAAGAAACACCTGCCAGACACGCCAAAATCGCCTGCCGGGTACGCCAGAACCACGTGGCGGTCACTCCGGAATCACCTGTTGGGCATGCCGGAACCACCTCTCAGACATGCCAGAACCTCGTGCCGGACACGCCAGAACCACCTGCCGGACACGCCGGAACCACTGGCTCGACTCGCCGGAACCATTGCCGGACATGCAAAATCACCTGCCGGCTACGCCAGAACCACTTGGGGAATACTCCGGAATCACCTGCCGGGCATGCCGGAACCATCTCTCAGACGTGCCAGAACCATGTTCCGAACACGCCGGTACCACCTGCCGAGCTCGCCGGAACCACCTGCTGGACACGCCAAAATCACCTGCCGGCCACGCCAGAGCCACTCGGCAGACACTCCGGAATCACCTGCCGGGCAAGCTGGAACCACCTGCCGGTCACGTCAACATCACCTGCCAGCTACGCCAGAACCAGTTGCCGGACACTCCAGAAACACCTGTGGGGCTGGCCGGAACCACCTCTCAGATGTGCCAGAACCATGTGCCTGAGATGCCGGAACCACACCCCGAACAGACCGAAACCACCTGCCAGACCCGCCTGAACCCCCTGGCAAGCACGCCTGATCCACGTGCTCAACTAGCCGGAACCACCTTCCTGACACGCCAAAATCACCTGCCAGCTATACCAGAACCACTTGGTGGACACTCCGGAATCATCACCGGACATGCCAGAACCAGCTCTCAGACACACCAGAGCCACGTGCCAGAGACACCGGAAGCACCAGCTGAGCATGCCTGAGCCACCTGCTCGAATCGCAAGAAACACCTGTTGGACATGCCAAAATCACGTGCCGGGTACTCCAGAAACACATGGCGGACACTCCGGAATCACCTGCCAGGCACGGCGGAACCACCTCGCAGACATGTCGGAAACACATGCCAATGACACCGGAAACAACCGCCAAGCATGCCAGAACCACCTGCTCGACTCTCCAAAACCACCTACTGGACACGCCAAAATCACCTGCCGGCTATGCCAGAACCACTCAGCAGACACTCCGGAATCACATGTCAGGCATTCCGGAACCACCTCTCAGAGGAGCCAGAACCACATGCCGGAGACTCCGGAATCACCTGCCGGGTATGCCGGAACCATCTCTCAAAAGTGCCACAACCACGTGTCCGAGAGACAGGATGCACCTGCCGAGCTCACCGGAACCACCTGCTGGACATGCCGGAACCACCTGCCTCACAGGCAAAATCATATGCCGGCTACGCCAAAACCACTTGGTGGACACTCCAGAATCACCTTGCGGGCATGCCGGAACCACGTCATGGACAGACGGCAAACACCTGCCGGACCTGCCGGAACCACCGGTCGAGCACGCCGGAACCACCTGCTCGACTCACCAGAGCCACCTGCCGGACACACCAGAAACACCTGCGGGTTACGCCAGAACCACATGGAGGACTCTCCAGGATCACCTGCCGGGCATGCCGAAACCACCTCTCAGACGTGCCAGGACCATGTCCCGGACACGCCGGAACCACCTGCCGAGTATGCCGGAACCACCTGCTCCACTCTTCTGAACCACATGCTGGACACGCCAAAATCACCTGCCGGCTACGCCAGGACCACTCGGCAGACACTCCGGAACCACCTCCAGGACAGACCGGAACCACCTGCCGGACACGCTGGGTCCACCTGCTTGACTCGCCAGAACCACCTGCCGGACACGCCAGAATCCCCAGCCAGCTACGCCACAACCACTTGTCGGACACTCCGGAATCACATGCCGGGCATGCTGGAACCACCTCTCAGAGGTGCCACAACCACATGCCGGAGACGGCGGAAGCACCTGCCGAGAATGCCGGATGTTCCTGATCCACTCCCCAGAACCACCTGCCGGACACACCAAAATCACCTGCCGGCTACGCCAGAACCACTTGGCGGACACTCCAGAATCACCTGCCGGGCATGCCAGCACAACCCCTCCGAAGTGCCAGAAGCACGTGCCGGACAGGCCGGAACCATCTCCCCGACAGACCAGAAACACAGGAAACACTCACTGGAACCACCTGCTTGACTCACCGGTCCCACCTGCCGGACACGCCAAAATCACCTGCCCGCTACACCAGAACCACTTGGCGGAGAAGCCGGAATCACGTGACGTGCATGCTGACACAACCTCTCAGACGTGCCAGAACCTCATGCCGGACACGCCAGAACCACCTGCTGGACAGACCGGAACCACATGCCGGACACGCCTGAACCACCGGCTCGACTCCCAGGAACCATTGCAGGACATGCAAAATCACATGCCGGCTATGCCAGAACCACTTGGCGAACACTCCGGAATCACCTGCCAGGCATGGCGGAACCACCTCTCAGACATGAAGGAACCACATGCCAATGACACCAGAAACACCTGCCGAGCACGCCAGAACCACCTGCTCGACTCGCCAAAACCACCTGCTGGACACGCCAAAATCAACTGCTGGCTACGCCACAACCATTTGGTAACACTTCGGAATCACCTGCCGGGCTGGCTGGAACCACCTCTCAGAGGTGCCACAACCACATGCCGGAGACGGCGGAAGCACCTGCCGAGAATGCCGGAAGTTCCTGATCCACTCCCCAGAACCACCTGCCGGACACGCCAAAATCACCTGCTGGCTACGCCAGAACCTCTTGGCAGACACTCGAGATTCACCTGCCTGGCATGACGGAACCACCTCTCAGAGGTGCCAGAACTACATGCCTGACACTCCAGAATCACCTGCCGGGCATGCCGGGACCACCTCTCAGACGTGCCAGAACCATGTTCTGGACACGACGGTACCACCTGCCGAGTATGCTGGAACCAGCTGATCCACTCCCCAGAACCACCTACTGGACACGCCAAAATCAACTGCCGGTAACGCAAGAACCACTCGGCAGACACTCCTGAATCACATGCCAGGCATTCCGGAACCACCTCTCAGAGGTGCCAGAACCACATGCCGGAGACTCCGGAATCACCTGCCGGGGATGACGGAACCATCGCTCAGACGTGCCACAAACACGTGCCGGAGAGACCGGAAGCACCTGCAGAGCTCGCCGGAACCACCTGCTGGACATGCCGGAACCACCTGCCTCACAGGCCAAAACCATATGCCGGCTATGCCAAAACCACTTGGTGGACACTGCAGAATCACCTTGCGGACATGCCGGAACCAGATCATGGGAAGACGGCAAACACCTGCCGGACCTGCCGGAACCACCTGCCGTGCATGCCGGAACCACCTCTAAGACATGCCAGAACCACATGCCAATGACACCGGAAGAACCTGCCGAGCACGCCGGAACCACTTGCTCGAATCATCAGAACCACCTGCCGGACATGCCAAAATCACCTGCCGGCTACGCCACAACCAGTTGGTGAACACTTCAGAATCACCTGCCGGGCTGGTTGGAACCACCTGCCGATCACGCCAACATCACCTGCCAGCTACACCTGAACCAATTGGCGGACACTTCGGAATCATCTGCCAGACATGCCAGAACCAGCTCTCAGACACTCAAGAACCACGTGCCGGAAACCCCGGAAGCACCTGCTGAGCATGCCTGAGCCAGCTGCTCGACTCGCAAGAAACACCTGCGGGACATGCCAAAATCACCTGCGGGGTACGCCAAGACCAATTGGCCGACACTCCGGAATCACCTGTCAGGCATGCCGGAACCACCTCTCAGACGTGCCAGAACCACATGCCAGACACTCCGGAGTCACCTGCCGGCCATGCCGGAACCATCTCTCAGACGTGCCAGAACCATGTTCCGGACACGCCGGAACCACCTGCTCGAATCACCAGAGCCACCTGCCAGACACACCAGAAACCCCTGCGGGGTACACCAGAACCACTTGGAGGACTCTCCGGGATCACCTGCCGGGCATGCCGGAACCACCTCTCAGACGTGCCACAACCACATGCCGGAGACGGCGATGCGCCAGCCGACAATGCCGGAAGTTCCTGATCCACTCCCCAGAACCACCTGCCGGACACGCCAAAATCCCCTGCCGGCTACGCCAGAACCACTCGGCAGACACTCCGGAACCACCTCCAGGACATACCGGAACCACGTGCCGGACACGCCGGAATCAACTGCTTAGCATGCCTGAGCCCCCTGTTGAATCGCAAGAAACACCTGCCGGACATGACAAAATCACCTGCCGGCTACGCCAGAACCACTTGGTGGACACTCCAAATCACCTTCCGGGCATGCCAGCACAACGTCTCAGAAGTGCCAGAAGCACATGCCGGACAGGCCGGAACCATCTCCTGCACAGACCGGAAACACAGGAAACACTCGCCGGAACCACCTGCTTGACTCACCGGTCCCACCTGCCGGACACACCAAAATCACCTGCCCGCTACACCAGAACCAATTGGCCGACAAGCCGGAATCACGTGTAGTGCATGCCGACACAACCTCTCACACGTGCCAGAACCTCGTTCAGGACACCCCAGAACCACCTGCTGGACAGACCAGAACCACCTGCTGGACACGCAGGAACCACCGGCTCAACTCGCCGGAACCATTGCCGGACATGCAAAATCACCTGCCGGCTACGCCAGAACCACTTGGCGAACACTCCGGAATAACCTGCAGGGCATGGCGGAACCACCTTTCAAACATGAAGGAACCACATGCCAATGACACCGGAAGCACCTGCCGAGCACGCCAGAACCACCTGCTCGACTCGCCAAAACCACCTGCTGGACACACCAAAATGACCTGCCGGCTACGCCACAACCATTTGGTGAACACTTCGGAATCACCTGCTGGGCTGGCTGGAAACACCTGCCGGTCATGCCAACATCACCTGCCAGCTATGCCACAACCACTAGGCGGACACCATGGAAACACCTGTCGGGCCGGCCGGAACCACCTCTCAGACGTGCCAGAACCATGTGCGTGAGATGCCGGAACCACACCCCGAACAGACCGAAACCACCTGCCAGACCCGCCTGAACCACCTGCCGAGCACGCCGGAACCACCTACTCGACTGTCCGGAACAACCTACCTGACACGCCAAAATCACCTGCCGGGTATGCCAGTACCACGTGGCGGACACTGTGGAATCACCTGTCGGGAATGCCGGAACCACCTCTCAGACGTGCCAGAACCTCGTGCCGGACACGCCAGAACCACCTGCTGGACAGACCGGAACCACCTGCCGGACACGCCGGAACCACCGCCGGACATGCAAAATCACCTGCCGGCTACGCCAGAACCACTTGGTGAACACTCCGGAATCACCTGCCGGGCATGCCAGAACCACCTCTCAGACTTGCCAGAACCATGTTCCGGACACGCCGGTACCACCTGCTGAGTATGCCGGAACCACCTGATCCACTCCCCAGAACCACCTGCTGGACACGCCAGAATCACCTGCCGGCTACGCCAGAACCACTCGGCAGACCATCCGGAACCACCTACCTAGCATGCCGGAACCATCTCTCAGACGTGCCAGAACCATGTTCCGGACAGGCCGGTACCACCTGCCGAGCTCGCCAGAACCAGCTGCTGGACACGCCAACACCAGCTACCGGCTATGCCAGAACCACTCGGCAGACACTCCGGAATCACCTGCCAGGCTTGCTGGAACCACCTCTCAGAGGTGCCGCAACCACATGCCGGAGACTCCAGAATCACCTGCCGAGCATGCCAGAACCACCTCTCAGAGGTGCCAGAACCACATGCCGGAGACTCCAGAATCACCTGCCGAGCATGCCAGAACCACCTCGCAGAGGTGCCAGAGCCACATGCCAGAGACTCCGGAATCACCTGTCGGGCATGCCGGAAACATCTCTCAGACGTGCCACAACCACGTGCCGGAGAGACCGGAAGCACCTGCTGAGCTCGCCGGAACCACCTGCCTCACAGGCCAAAATCATATGCCGGCTACGCCAAAACCACTTGGTGGACACTCCAGAATCACCTTGCGGGCATGCCGGAACCACGTCATGGACAGACGGCAAACACCTGCCGGACCTGCCGGAACCACCTGCCGAGCACGCCGGAACCACCTGCTCGACTCACCAGAGCCACCTGCCGGACACACCAGAAACACCTGCGGGATACGCCAGAATCACTTGGAGGACTCTCGGGGATCACTGCCAGGCATGCCGGAACCAACTCTCAGACGTGCCAGAACCATGTGCCGGACACGCCGGAACCACCTGCCGAGAATGCCGGAAGTTCCTGATCTGCTCCCCAGAACCACCTGCCGGACACGCCAAAATCACCTGCCGGCTACGCCACAACCAGTGGCTGAACACTTCGGAATCACCTGCTGGGCTTGCTGGAACCTCCTGCCGGTCACGCCAACATCACCTGCCACCTACGCCAGAACCACTTGGCGGACAGCATGGAAACACCTGTCGGGCCGGCCGGAACCACCTCTCAGATGTGCCAGAACCATGTGCCTGAGATGCCGGAACCACACCCCGAACAGACCGAAACCACCTGCCAGACCCGCCTGAACCACCTGCCGAGCACGCCTGATCCACCTGCTCGACTCGCCGGAACCACCTACCTGACATGCCAAAATCACCTGCTGGGTATGCCAGAACCAGTTGGTGGACACTCCGGAATCATCTGCCAGACATGCCAGAACCAGCTCTCAGACACCCCAGAACCACGAGCCAGAGACGCCGGAATCACCTGCTGAGCATGCCTGAGCCACCTGCTGGACATGCCGGAACCACCTGCTGCACATGCCGGAACCACCTGCCTGACAGGCCAAAATCACATGCCGGCTATGCCAAAACCACCTGGCGGACACTCCAGAATCACCTGCCGGGCATGCCAGCAGAACCACTCAGAAGTGCCAGAACCACCTGCTGGACAGACCGGAACCACCTGCCGGACACGCCGGAACCACCGGCTCGACTCGCCGGAACCACCGCCGGACATGCAAAATCACCTGCCGACTACACCAGAACCACTTGGCGAACACTCCGGAATCATCTGCCGGGCATACCAGCACAAAATCCCAGAAGTGCCAGAACCTCGTGCCGGACACGCCAGAACCACCTGCCGGACAGACCGGAGCCACCTGCCAGACATGCCGGAACCACCGGCTCTACTGGCCGGAACCAACACCGGACATGCAAAATCAACTGCACGCTACGCCAGAAACACTTTGCGAACACTCCGGAATCACCTGCCGGGCATGCCGGAACCACCTCTCAGAGGTGCCAGAACCACATGCTGGAGACTCCGGAATCACCTGTCGGGCATGCCGGAACCACCTACTCGACTCGCCGGAACCACCTACCTGACATGCCAAAATCACCTGCCGGGTATGCCAGAACCACTTGGTGTACACTGCGGAATCATCTGCCGGACATGCCAGATCCAGCACTCAGACACACCAGAACCACGTGACGGACACGCCGGAAGCACCTGCTGAGCATGCCTGAGCCACATGCTCGACTTGCAAGAAACACCTGCCAGACACGCCGAAATCGCCTGCCGGATACGCCCAACCACGTGGTGGACACTCCGGAATCACCTGTCGGGCATGCCGGAATCACGTCTCAGACGTGCCAGAACATCGTGCCGGACACACCAGAACCACCTGCCGGACAGAGCGGAACCACCTGCCGGACACGCTGGAACCACCTCTCAGACTTCCCAGAACCATGTTCCGGACACGCCGGTACCACCTGCCGAGTATGCCGGAACCACCTGATCCCCGCCCCAGAACCACCTGTTGGAGACGCAAGAATCACCTGCCGGTTGCGCCAGAACCACTCGGCAGACACTCTGGAACCACCTGTCGGGCCGGCCGGAACCAACTCTCAGACACGCCAGAATCATGTGCCTGAGATGCCGGAACCACACCCCGAAGAGACCGAAACCACCTGTCAAACCCGCCTGAACCACCTGCTGAGATGCCAGAACCACCTACTCGACTCGCCGGAACCACCTAACTGACATGCCAAAATCACCTGCCGGGTATGCCAGAACCACTTGTTGGACACTCCGGAATCATCTGCCGGACATGCAAGAACCAGCTCTCAGACACACCAGAACCACGTGCCGGACACGCCGGAAGCACCTGCTGAGCATGCCTGAGCCACATGCTCGACTCGCAAGAAACACCTGCCAGACACGCCAAAATCACCTGCCGGGTACGCCAGAACCACATGGCGGACACTCCGGAACCACCTGCCGGGCATGCCGGAACCACCTCTCAGACGTGCCAGAACCACATGCCAGACACTCCGGAGTCACCTGCCGGCCATGCCGGAACCATCTCTCAGACGTGCCAGAACCATGTTCCGGACACGCCGGTACCACCTGCCGAGCTCGTCGGAACCACCTGCTGGACACGCCAAAATCACCTGCCAGGTATACCAGAACCACCTGGTGGACACTCCGGAATCATCTGCTGGACATGCCAGAACCAGCTCTCAGACACACCAGAACCACGTGCCGGACACGCCGGAATCACGTGAAGGGCATGCCGACACAACCTCTCAGACGTGCCAGAACCTCGTGTCGGACACCCCAGAACCACATGCCAGACAGACCGGAACCACCTGCCAGACACGCCGGAACCACCGGGTCGACTCGCTGGAACGGCCGCGGGACATGCAAAATCACCTGCCGGCTACGCCAGAAACACTTGGCGAACACTCCGGAATCACCTGCCGGGCATGGCGGAACCACCTCTCAGACATGCCGGAACCACATGCCAATGACACCGGAAGCACATGCCGAGCACGCCAGAACCACCTGCTTGACTCGCCAAAACCACCTGCTGGACATGCCAAAGTCACCTGCCGTCTACGCCACAATCATTTGGCGAACACTTCGGAATCACCTGCCGGGTTGGCTGGAAGCACATGCCGGTCACGCCAACATCACCTGCCAGCTAGGCCAGAACCAGTTGGCGGGCACCATGGAAACACCTGTCGGTCCGGCCGGAACCACATCTCAGTCGTGCCAGAACCATGTGCCTGAGATGCCGGAACCACACCCCGAACAGACCGAAACCACCTGCCAGACAGACCGGAACCACCTGCCGGACACGCCGGAACCACCGGCTCGACTCTCCTGAACCACCGCCGGACATGCAAAATCACCTGCCGGCTACGACAGAACCACTTGGCATACACTCCGCAATCACCTGCCGGGCATGCCGGAACCATCTCTCAAACGTGCCAGAACCATGTTCCGGAAACGCCGGTACCACCTGCCGAGCTCGCCGGAACCACATGCTGGACACGCCAAAATCACCTGCCAGGTATACCAGAACCACTTGGTGGACACTCCGGAATCGTCTGCTGGACATGCCAGAACCAGCTCTCAGACACAACAGAACCACGGGCCAGAGACGCCGGAAGCACCTGCTGAGCATTCCTCAGCCACCTGCTCGACTCGCAAGAAACACCTGTCGGACATGCCAAAATCACCTGCCGGGTATGCCAGAAACACTTGGCGGACACTCCGGAATCACCTAACGGGGATGCCAGAACCACCTGCCGGACACGCTGGGACCACATGCTTGACTCGCCAGAACCACCTGCTGGACACGCCAGAATCCCCAGCCAGCTACGCCACAACCACTTGCCAGACACTCCGGAACCACCTGCCGGGCATGCTGGAACCACCTCTCAGAGGTGCCACAACCACATGCCGGAGACGGCGGAAGCACCTGCCGAGAACGCCGGAAGTTCCTGATCCACTCCCCAGAACCACCTGCCGGACACGCCAAAATCACCTGCCGGCTATGCCAGAACCACTTGGCGGACTCTCCAGAATCACCTGCCGGGCATGCCAGCACAACCTCCGCGACGTGCCAGAAGCACGTGCCGGACAGGCCGGAACCATCTCCCGCATAGACCGGAAACACAGGAAACACTCGCTGGAACCACCTGCTTGACTCACCGGTCCCACCTGCTGGACACGCCAGAATCACCTGCCAGCTACGCCAGAATCACTCGGCAGACCCTCGGAACCACCTCTAGGACAGACCGGAACCACCTGCCAGACACGCCGGGACCACATGCTTGACTCGACAGAACCACCTACCGGACACGCCAGAATCACCAGCCGGCTACGCCACAACCACTTGTCAGACACTCCGGACTCACCTGCCGGGCATGCTGGAAACACCTCTCAGAGGTGCCACAACCACATGCCGGAGATGGTGGAAGCACCTGCCGAGAATGCCGGAAGTTCCTGATCCACTCCCCAGAACCACCTGCCGGACAGACCGGAGCCACCTGCCAGACATGCCGGAACCACCGGCTCTACTCGCCGGAACCACCACCGGACATGCAAAATCACCTGCACGCTACGCCAGAAACACTTTGCGAACACTCCGGAATCACCTGCCGGGCATGCCGGAACCACCTGCCGGCTACTCCACAACCAGTGGGTGAACACTTCAGAATCACCTGCTGGGCTTGCTGCAACCTCCTGCCGGTCACGCCAACATCACCTGCCACCTACGCCAGAACCACTTGGCGGACACCATGGAAACACCTGTCGGGCCGGCCGGAACCACCTTCAGACGTGCCAGAACCATGTGCCTGAGATGCCGGAACCACACCCCGAACAGACCGAAACCACCTGCCAGACCCGCCTGAACCACCTGCCGAGCACGCATGATCCACCTGCTCGACTCGCCGGAACCACCTACCTGACATGCCAAAATCACCTGCTGGGTATGCCAGAACCACTTGGTGGACACTCCGGAATCATCTGCCGGACATGCCAGAAGCAGCTCTCAGAAACACCAGAACCACGTGCCGGACACGCCGGAAGCACCTGCTGAGCATGCCTGAGCCACATGCTCGACTTGCAAGAAACACCTGCCAGACACGCCAAAATCGCCTGCCGGGTACGCCAGAACCACGTGGCGGTCACTCCGGAATCACCTGTTGGGCATGCCGGAACCACCTCTCAGACATGCCAGAACCTCGTGCCGGACACGCCAGAACCACCTGCCGGACACGCCGGAACCACTGGCTCGACTCGCCGGAACCATTGCCGGACATGCAAAATCACCTGCCGGCTACGCCAGAACCACTTGGGGAATACTCCGGAATCACCTGCCGGGCATGCCGGAACCATCTCTCAGACGTGCCAGAACCATGTTCCGAACACGCCGGTACCACCTGCCGAGCTCGCCGGAACCACCTGCTGGACACGCCAAAATCACCTGCCGGCCACGCCAGAGCCACTCGGCAGACACTCCGGAATCACCTGCCGGGCAAGCTGGAACCACCTGCCGGTCACGTCAACATCACCTGCCAGCTACGCCAGAACCAGTTGCCGGACACTCCAGAAACACCTGTGGGGCTGGCCGGAACCACCTCTCAGATGTGCCAGAACCATGTGCCTGAGATGCCGGAACCACACCCCGAACAGACCGAAACCACCTGCCAGACCCGCCTGAACCCCCTGGCAAGCACGCCTGATCCACGTGCTCAACTAGCCGGAACCACCTTCCTGACACGCCAAAATCACCTGCCAGCTATACCAGAACCACTTGGTGGACACTCCGGAATCATCACCGGACATGCCAGAACCAGCTCTCAGACACACCAGAGCCACGTGCCAGAGACACCGGAAGCACCAGCTGAGCATGCCTGAGCCACCTGCTCGAATCGCAAGAAACACCTGTTGGACATGCCAAAATCACGTGCCGGGTACTCCAGAAACACATGGCGGACACTCCGGAATCACCTGCCAGGCACGGCGGAACCACCTCGCAGACATGTCGGAAACACATGCCAATGACACCGGAAACAACCGCCAAGCATGCCAGAACCACCTGCTCGACTCTCCAAAACCACCTACTGGACACGCCAAAATCACCTGCCGGCTATGCCAGAACCACTCAGCAGACACTCCGGAATCACATGTCAGGCATTCCGGAACCACCTCTCAGAGGAGCCAGAACCACATGCCGGAGACTCCGGAATCACCTGCCGGGTATGCCGGAACCATCTCTCAAAAGTGCCACAACCACGTGTCCGAGAGACAGGATGCACCTGCCGAGCTCACCGGAACCACCTGCTGGACATGCCGGAACCACCTGCCTCACAGGCAAAATCATATGCCGGCTACGCCAAAACCACTTGGTGGACACTCCAGAATCACCTTGCGGGCATGCCGGAACCACGTCATGGACAGACGGCAAACACCTGCCGGACCTGCCGGAACCACCGGTCGAGCACGCCGGAACCACCTGCTCGACTCACCAGAGCCACCTGCCGGACACACCAGAAACACCTGCGGGTTACGCCAGAACCACATGGAGGACTCTCCAGGATCACCTGCCGGGCATGCCGAAACCACCTCTCAGACGTGCCAGGACCATGTCCCGGACACGCCGGAACCACCTGCCGAGTATGCCGGAACCACCTGCTCCACTCTTCTGAACCACATGCTGGACACGCCAAAATCACCTGCCGGCTACGCCAGGACCACTCGGCAGACACTCCGGAACCACCTCCAGGACAGACCGGAACCACCTGCCGGACACGCTGGGTCCACCTGCTTGACTCGCCAGAACCACCTGCCGGACACGCCAGAATCCCCAGCCAGCTACGCCACAACCACTTGTCGGACACTCCGGAATCACATGCCGGGCATGCTGGAACCACCTCTCAGAGGTGCCACAACCACATGCCGGAGACGGCGGAAGCACCTGCCGAGAATGCCGGATGTTCCTGATCCACTCCCCAGAACCACCTGCCGGACACACCAAAATCACCTGCCGGCTACGCCAGAACCACTTGGCGGACACTCCAGAATCACCTGCCGGGCATGCCAGCACAACCCCTCCGAAGTGCCAGAAGCACGTGCCGGACAGGCCGGAACCATCTCCCCGACAGACCAGAAACACAGGAAACACTCACTGGAACCACCTGCTTGACTCACCGGTCCCACCTGCCGGACACGCCAAAATCACCTGCCCGCTACACCAGAACCACTTGGCGGAGAAGCCGGAATCACGTGACGTGCATGCTGACACAACCTCTCAGACGTGCCAGAACCTCATGCCGGACACGCCAGAACCACCTGCTGGACAGACCGGAACCACATGCCGGACACGCCTGAACCACCGGCTCGACTCCCAGGAACCATTGCAGGACATGCAAAATCACATGCCGGCTATGCCAGAACCACTTGGCGAACACTCCGGAATCACCTGCCAGGCATGGCGGAACCACCTCTCAGACATGAAGGAACCACATGCCAATGACACCAGAAACACCTGCCGAGCACGCCAGAACCACCTGCTCGACTCGCCAAAACCACCTGCTGGACACGCCAAAATCAACTGCTGGCTACGCCACAACCATTTGGTAACACTTCGGAATCACCTGCCGGGCTGGCTGGAACCACCTCTCAGAGGTGCCACAACCACATGCCGGAGACGGCGGAAGCACCTGCCGAGAATGCCGGAAGTTCCTGATCCACTCCCCAGAACCACCTGCCGGACACGCCAAAATCACCTGCTGGCTACGCCAGAACCACTTGGCGGACACTCCAGAATCACCTGCCGGCATGCCAGCACAACCACTCAGAAGTGCCAGAAGCACGTGCCGGACAGGCCAGAACCATCTCCCCGACAGACCAGAAACACAGGAAACACTCGCTGGAACCACCTGCTTGACTCACCGGTCCCAGCTGCCGGACACGCCAAAATCACCTGCCCGCTACACCAGAACCACTTGGCGGAGACGTCGGAATCACGTGACGTGCATGCCGACACAACCTCTCAGACGTGCCAGAACCTCGTGCCAGACACGCCAGAACCACCTGCTGGACAGACCGGAACCACATGCCGCACACGCCTGAACCACCGGCTCGACTCCCCGGAACCATTGCCGGACATGCAAAATCACATGCCGGCTACGCCAGAACCACTTGGCGAACACTCCGGAATCACCTGCCGTGCATGCCGGAACGACCTCTTAGACATGCCAGAAGCACATTCCAATGACACCGGAAGCACCTGCCGAGCACGCTGGAACCAATTGCTCGAATCGCCAGAACCACTTGGTGGACACACCAAAATCACCTGCCGGCCACGCCAGAACCATTTGGTGAACACTCCGGAATCACCTACCGGGCATGCCGGAACCATCTCTCAGACGTGCCAGAACCATGTTCCGGACACGCCGGTACCACCTGCCGAGCTCGTCGGAACCACCTGCTGGACACGCCAAAATCACCTGCCAGGTATACCAGAACCACCTGGTGGACACTCCGGAATCATCTGCTGGACATGCCAGAACCAGCTCTCAGAACACCAGAACCACGTGCCGGACACGCCGGAATCACGTGAAGGGCATGCCGACACAACCTCTCAGACGTGCCAGAACCTCGTGTCGGACACCCCAGAACCACATGCCAGACAGACCGGAACCACCTGCCAGACACGCCGGAACCACCGGGTCGACTCGCTGGAACGGCCGCGGGACATGCAAAATCACCTGCCGGCTACGCCAGAAACACTTGGCGGACACTCCGGAATCATCTGCCGGGCATGCCGGAACCATCTCTCAAACGTGCCAGAACCATGTTCCGGAAACGCCGGTACCACCTGCCGAGCTCGCCGGAACCACATGCTGGACACGCCAAAATCACCTGCCAGGTATACCAGAACCACTTGGTGGACACTCCGGAATCGTCTGCTGGACATGCCAGAACCAGCTCTCAGACACAACAGAACCACGGGCCAGAGACGCCGGAAGCACCTGCTGAGCATTCCTCAGCCACCTGCTCGACTCGCAAGAAACACCTGTCGGACATGCCAAAATCACCTGCCGGGTATGCCAGAAACACTTGGCGGACACTCCGGAATCACCTAACGGGGATGCCAGAACCACCTGCCGGACACGCTGGGACCACATGCTTGACTCGCCAGAACCACCTGCTGGACACGCCAGAATCCCCAGCCAGCTACGCCACAACCACTTGCCAGACACTCCGGAACCACCTGCCGGGCATGCTGGAACCACCTCTCAGAGGTGCCACAACCACATGCCGGAGACGGCGGAAGCACCTGCCGAGAACGCCGGAAGTTCCTGATCCACTCCCCAGAACCACCTGCCGGACAGACCGGAGCCACCTGCCAGACATGCCGGAACCACCGGCTCTACTCGCCGGAACCACCACCGGACATGCAAAATCACCTGCACGCTACGCCAGAAACACTTTGCAAACACTCCGGAATCACCTGCAGGGCATGCCGGAACCACCTGCCGGCTACTCCACAACCAGTGGGTGAACACTTCGGAATCACCTGCTGGGCTTGCTGCAACCTCCTGCCGGTCACGCCAACATCACCTGCCACCTACGCCAGAACCACTTGGCGGACATGCTGGAACCAACTCTCAGACATGCCAGAACCACATGCCAATGACAGCAGAAGCACCTGCCGAACACACCGGAACCAGCTGCTCCACTCCCCAGAACCAGCTGCTGGACATGCCAAAATCACCTGCCGTCTATGCCACAACCAGTTGGTGAACACTTTGGAATCACCTGCCGGGCTTGCTGCAACCACCGTCCTGTCACGCCAACATCACCTGCCAGCTACGCCAGAACCACTTGGCGGACACTCCGGAATCATCTGCCGGACATGCCAGAACCAGCTCTCAGACACTCCAGAACCACGTGCCGGACACGCCGGAAGCAACTGCTTAGCATGCCTGAGCCCCCTCTTGAATCGCAAGAAACACCTGCCGGACACGCCAAAATCACCTGCCGGGTACGCCAGAAACGCTTGGCCGACACTCCGGAATCACCTGTCTGACATGCCGGAATCACCTCTCAGACTTGCCAGAACCATGTTCCGGACATGCCGGTACCAACTGCCGAGCATGCCAGAACCCCCTGATCCACTCCCCAGAACCACCTGCTGGACACACCTAAATCACCTGCCGGCTACGCCAGAACCTCTTGGCAGACACTCGAGATTCACCTGCCCGGCATGACGGAACCACCTCTCAGAGGTGCCAGAACTACATGCCTGACACTCCAGAATCACCTGCCGGGCATGCCGGGACCACCTCTCAGACGTGCCAGAACCATGTTCTGGACACGACGGTACCACCTGCCGAGTATGCTGGAACCAGCTGATCCACTCCCCAGAACCACCTACTGGACACGCCAAAATCAACTGCCGGTAACGCAAGAACCACTCGGCAGACACTCCTGAATCACATGCCAGGCATTCCGGAACCACCTCTCAGAGGTGCCAGAACCACATGCCGGAGACTCCGGAATCACCTGCCGGGGATGACGGAACCATCGCTCAGACGTGCCACAAACACGTGCCGGAGAGACCGGAAGCACCTGCAGAGCTCGCCGGAACCACCTGCTGGACATGCCGGAACCACCTGCCTCACAGGCCAAAACCATATGCCGGCTATGCCAAAACCACTTGGTGGACACTGCAGAATCACCTTGCGGACATGCCGGAACCAGATCATGGGAAGACGGCAAACACCTGCCGGACCTGCCGGAACCACCTGCCGTGCATGCCGGAACCACCTCTAAGACATGCCAGAACCACATGCCAATGACACCGGAAGAACCTGCCGAGCACGCCGGAACCACTTGCTCGAATCATCAGAACCACCTGCCGGACATGCCAAAATCACCTGCCGGCTACGCCACAACCAGTTGGTGAACACTTCAGAATCACCTGCCGGGCTGGTTGGAACCACCTGCCGATCACGCCAACATCACCTGCCAGCTACACCTGAACCAATTGGCGGACACTCCGGAATCATCTGCCAGACATGCCAGAACCAGCTCTCAGACACTCAAGAACCACGTGCCGGAAACCCCGGAAGCACCTGCTGAGCATGCCTGAGCCAGCTGCTCGACTCGCAAGAAACACCTGCGGGACATGCCAAAATCACCTGCGGGGTACGCCAAGACCAATTGGCCGACACTCCGGAATCACCTGTCAGGCATGCCGGAACCACCTCTCAGACGTGCCAGAACCACATGCCAGACACTCCGGAGTCACCTGCCGGCCATGCCGGAACCATCTCTCAGACGTGCCAGAACCATGTTCCGGACACGCCGGAACCACCTGCTCGAATCACCAGAGCCACCTGCCAGACACACCAGAAACCCCTGCGGGGTACACCAGAACCACTTGGAGGACTCTCCGGGATCACCTGCCGGGCATGCCGGAACCACCTCTCAGACGTGCCACAACCACATGCCGGAGACGGCGATGCGCCAGCCGACAATGCCGGAAGTTCCTGATCCACTCCCCCGAACCACCTGCCGGACACGCCAAAATCCCCTGCCGGCTACGCCAGAACCACTCGGCAGACACTCCGGAACCACCTCCAGGACATACCGGAACCACGTGCCGGACACGCCGGAATCAACTGCTTAGCATGCCTGAGCCCCCTGTTGAATCGCAAGAAACACCTGCCGGACATGACAAAATCACCTGCCGGCTACGCCAGAACCACTTGGTGGACACTCCAAATCACCTTCCGGGCATGCCAGCACAACGTCTCAGAAGTGCCAGAAGCACATGCCGGACAGGCCGGAACCATCTCCTGCACAGACCGGAAACACAGGAAACACTCGCCGGAACCACCTGCTTGACTCACCGGTCCCACCTGCCGGACACACCAAAATCACCTGCCCGCTACACCAGAACCAATTGGCCGACAAGCCGGAATCACGTGTAGTGCATGCCGACACAACCTCTCACACGTGCCAGAACCTCGTTCAGGACACCCCAGAACCACCTGCTGGACAGACCAGAACCACCTGCTGGACACGCAGGAACCACCGGCTCAACTCGCCGGAACCATTGCCGGACATGCAAAATCACCTGCCGGCTACGCCAGAACCACTTGGCGAACACTCCGGAATAACCTGCAGGGCATGGCGGAACCACCTTTCAAACATGAAGGAACCACATGCCAATGACACCGGAAGCACCTGCCGAGCACGCCAGAACCACCTGCTCGACTCGCCAAAACCACCTGCTGGACACACCAAAATGACCTGCCGGCTACGCCACAACCATTTGGTGAACACTTCGGAATCACCTGCTGGGCTGGCTGGAACCACCTGCCGGTCATGCCAACATCACCTGCCAGCTATGCCACAACCACTAGGCGGACACCATGGAAACACCTGTCGGGCCGGCCGGAACCACCTCTCAGACGTGCCAGAACCATGTGCGTGAGATGCCGGAACCACACCCCGAACAGACCGAAACCACCTGCCAGACCCGCCTGAACCACCTGCCGAGCACGCCGGAACCACCTACTCGACTGTCCGGAACAACCTACCTGACACGCCAAAATCACCTGCCGGGTATGCCAGTACCACGTGGCGGACACTGTGGAATCACCTGTCGGGAATGCCGGAACCACCTCTCAGACGTGCCAGAACCTCGTGCCGGACACGCCAGAACCACCTGCTGGACAGACCGGAACCACCTGCCGGACACGCCGGAACCACCGGCTCGACTCGCCGGAACCACCGCCGGACATGCAAAATCACCTGCCGGCTACGCCAGAACCACTTGGTGAACACTCCGGAATCACCTGCCGGGCATGCCAGAACCACCTCTCAGACTTGCCAGAACCATGTTCCGGACACGCCGGTACCACCTGCTGAGTATGCCGGAACCACCTGATCCACTCCCCAGAACCACCTGCTGGACACGCCAGAATCACCTGCCGGCTACGCCAGAACCACTCGGCAGACCATCCGGAACCACCTACCTAGCATGCCGGAACCATCTCTCAGACGTGCCAGAACCATGTTCCGGACAGGCCGGTACCACCTGCCGAGCTCGCCAGAACCAGCTGCTGGACACGCCAACACCAGCTACCGGCAGTGCCAGAACCACTCGGCAGACACTCCGGAATCACCTGCCAGGCTTGCTGGAACCACCTCTCAGAGGTGCCGCAACCACATGCCGGAGACTCCAGAATCACCTGCCGAGCATGCCAGAACCACCTCTCAGAGGTGCCAGAACCACATGCCGGAGACTCCAGAATCACCTGCCGAGCATGCCAGAACCACCTCGCAGAGGTGCCAGAGCCACATGCCAGAGACTCCGGAATCACCTGTCGGGCATGCCGGAAACATCTCTCAGACGTGCCACAACCACGTGCCGGAGAGACCGGAAGCACCTGCTGAGCTCGCCGGAACCACCTGCCTCACAGGCCAAAATCATATGCCGGCTACGCCAAAACCACTTGGTGGACACTCCAGAATCACCTTGCGGGCATGCCGGAACCACGTCATGGACAGACGGCAAACACCTGCCGGACCTGCCGGAACCACCTGCCGAGCACGCCGGAACCACCTGCTCGACTCACCAGAGCCACCTGCCGGACACACCAGAAACACCTGCGGGATACGCCAGAATCACTTGGAGGACTCTCGGGGATCACTGCCAGGCATGCCGGAACCAACTCTCAGACGTGCCAGAACCATGTGCCGGACACGCCGGAACCACCTGCCGAGAATGCCGGAAGTTCCTGATCTGCTCCCCAGAACCACCTGCCGGACACGCCAAAATCACCTGCCGGCTACGCCACAACCAGTGGCTGAACACTTCGGAATCACCTGCTGGGCTTGCTGGAACCTCCTGCCGGTCACGCCAACATCACCTGCCACCTACGCCAGAACCACTTGGCGGACAGCATGGAAACACCTGTCGGGCCGGCCGGAACCACCTCTCAGATGTGCCAGAACCATGTGCCTGAGATGCCGGAACCACACCCCGAACAGACCGAAACCACCTGCCAGACCCGCCTGAACCACCTGCCGAGCACGCCTGATCCACCTGCTCGACTCGCCGGAACCACCTACCTGACATGCCAAAATCACCTGCTGGGTATGCCAGAACCAGTTGGTGGACACTCCGGAATCATCTGCCAGACATGCCAGAACCAGCTCTCAGACACCCCAGAACCACGAGCCAGAGACGCCGGAATCACCTGCTGAGCATGCCTGAGCCACCTGCTGGACATGCCGGAACCACCTGCTGCACATGCCGGAACCACCTGCCTGACAGGCCAAAATCACATGCCGGCTATGCCAAAACCACCTGGCGGACACTCCAGAATCACCTGCCGGGCATGCCAGCAGAACCACTCAGAAGTGCCAGAACCACCTGCTGGACAGACCGGAACCACCTGCCGGACACGCCGGAACCACCGGCTCGACTCGCCGGAACCACCGCCGGACATGCAAAATCACCTGCCGACTACACCAGAACCACTTGGCGAACACTCCGGAATCATCTGCCGGGCATACCAGCACAAAATCCCAGAAGTGCCAGAACCTCGTGCCGGACACGCCAGAACCACCTGCCGGACAGACCGGAGCCACCTGCCAGACATGCCGGAACCACCGGCTCTACTGGCCGGAACCAACACCGGACATGCAAAATCAACTGCACGCTACGCCAGAAACACTTTGCGAACACTCCGGAATCACCTGCCGGGCATGCCGGAACCACCTCTCAGAGGTGCCAGAACCACATGCTGGAGACTCCGGAATCACCTGTCGGGCATGCCGGAACCACCTACTCGACTCGCCGGAACCACCTACCTGACATGCCAAAATCACCTGCCGGGTATGCCAGAACCACTTGGTGTACACTGCGGAATCATCTGCCGGACATGCCAGATCCAGCACTCAGACACACCAGAACCACGTGACGGACACGCCGGAAGCACCTGCTGAGCATGCCTGAGCCACATGCTCGACTTGCAAGAAACACCTGCCAGACACGCCGAAATCGCCTGCCGGATACGCCCAACCACGTGGTGGACACTCCGGAATCACCTGTCGGGCATGCCGGAATCACGTCTCAGACGTGCCAGAACATCGTGCCGGACACACCAGAACCACCTGCCGGACAGAGCGGAACCACCTGCCGGACACGCTGGAACCACCTCTCAGACTTCCCAGAACCATGTTCCGGACACGCCGGTACCACCTGCCGAGTATGCCGGAACCACCTGATCCCCGCCCCAGAACCACCTGTTGGAGACGCAAGAATCACCTGCCGGTTGCGCCAGAACCACTCGGCAGACACTCTGGAACCACCTGTCGGGCCGGCCGGAACCAACTCTCAGACACGCCAGAATCATGTGCCTGAGATGCCGGAACCACACCCCGAAGAGACCGAAACCACCTGTCAAACCCGCCTGAACCACCTGCTGAGATGCCAGAACCACCTACTCGACTCGCCGGAACCACCTAACTGACATGCCAAAATCACCTGCCGGGTATGCCAGAACCACTTGTTGGACACTCCGGAATCATCTGCCGGACATGCAAGAACCAGCTCTCAGACACACCAGAACCACGTGCCGGACACGCCGGAAGCACCTGCTGAGCATGCCTGAGCCACATGCTCGACTCGCAAGAAACACCTGCCAGACACGCCAAAATCACCTGCCGGGTACGCCAGAACCACATGGCGGACACTCCGGAACCACCTGCCGGGCATGCCGGAACCACCTCTCAGACGTGCCAGAACCACATGCCAGACACTCCGGAGTCACCTGCCGGCCATGCCGGAACCATCTCTCAGACGTGCCAGAACCATGTTCCGGACACGCCGGTACCACCTGCCGAGCTCGTCGGAACCACCTGCTGGACACGCCAAAATCACCTGCCAGGTATACCAGAACCACCTGGTGGACACTCCGGAATCATCTGCTGGACATGCCAGAACCAGCTCTCAGACACACCAGAACCACGTGCCGGACACGCCGGAATCACGTGAAGGGCATGCCGACACAACCTCTCAGACGTGCCAGAACCTCGTGTCGGACACCCCAGAACCACATGACAGACAGACCGGAACCACCTGCCAGACACGCCGGAACCACCGGGTCGACTCGCTGGAACGGCCGCGGGACATGCAAAATCACCTGCCGGCTACGCCAGAAACACTTGGCGAACACTCCGGAATCACCTGCCGGGCATGGCGGAACCACCT
Source organism: Equus caballus (assembly GCF_041296265.1). Lineage (NCBI taxonomy): Eukaryota > Metazoa > Chordata > Mammalia > Perissodactyla > Equidae > Equus > Equus caballus. The sequence goes on from NC_091691.1 coordinate 35,726,259, forward strand.
CTCAGACATGCCGGAACCACATGCCAATGACACCGGAAGCACATGCCGAGCACGCCAGAACCACCTGCTTGACTCGCCAAAACCACCTGCTGGACATGCCAAAGTCACCTGCCGTCTACGCCACAATCATTTGGCGAACACTTCGGAATCACCTGCCGGGTTGGCTGGAAGCACATGCCGGTCACGCCAACATCACCTGCCAGCTAGGCCAGAACCAGTTGGCGGGCACCATGGAAACACCTGTCGGTCCGGCCGGAACCACATCTCAGTCGTGCCAGAACCATGTGCCTGAGATGCCGGAACCACACCCCGAACAGACCGAAACCACCTGCCAGACAGACCGGAACCACCTGCCGGACACGCCGGAACCACCGGCTCGACTCTCCTGAACCACCGCCGGACATGCAAAATCACCTGCCGGCTACGACAGAACCACTTGGCATACACTCCGCAATCACCTGCCGGGCATGCCGGAACCATCTCTCAAACGTGCCAGAACCATGTTCCGGAAACGCCGGTACCACCTGCCGAGCTCGCCGGAACCACATGCTGGACACGCCAAAATCACCTGCCAGGTATACCAGAACCACTTGGTGGACACTCCGGAATCGTCTGCTGGACATGCCAGAACCAGCTCTCAGACACAACAGAACCACGGGCCAGAGACGCCGGAAGCACCTGCTGAGCATTCCTCAGCCACCTGCTCGACTCTCAAGAAACACCTGTCGGACATGCCAAAATCACCTGCCGGGTATGCCAGAAACACTTGGCGGACACTCCGGAATCACCTAACGGGGATGCCAGAACCACCTGCCGGACACGCTGGGACCACATGCTTGACTCGCCAGAACCACCTGCTGGACACGCCAGAATCCCCAGCCAGCTACGCCACAACCACTTGCCAGACACTCCGGAACCACCTGCCGGGCATGCTGGAACCACCTCTCAGAGGTGCCACAACCACATGCCGGAGACGGCGGAAGCACCTGCCGAGAACGCCGGAAGTTCCTGATCCACTCCCCAGAACCACCTGCCGGACACGCCAAAATCACCTGCCGGCTATGCCAGAACCACTTGGCGGACTCTCCAGAATCACCTGCCGGGCATGCCAGCACAACCTCCGCGACGTGCCAGAAGCACGTGCCGGACAGGCCGGAACCATCTCCCGCATAGACCGGAAACACAGGAAACACTCGCTGGAACCACCTGCTTGACTCACCGGTCCCACCTGCTGGACACGCCAGAATCACCTGCCAGCTACGCCAGAATCACTCGGCAGACCCTCGGAACCACCTCTAGGACAGACCGGAACCACCTGCCAGACACGCCGGGACCACATGCTTGACTCGACAGAACCACCTACCGGACACGCCAGAATCACCAGCCGGCTACGCCACAACCACTTGTCAGACACTCCGGACTCACCTGCCGGGCATGCTGGAAACACCTCTCAGAGGTGCCACAACCACATGCCGGAGATGGTGGAAGCACCTGCCGAGAATGCCGGAAGTTCCTGATCCACTCCCCAGAACCACCTGCCGGACAGACCGGAGCCACCTGCCAGACATGCCGGAACCACCGGCTCTACTCGCCGGAACCACCACCGGACATGCAAAATCACCTGCACGCTACGCCAGAAACACTTTGCGAACACTCCGGAATCACCTGCCGGGCATGCCGGAACCACCTGCCGGCTACTCCACAACCAGTGGGTGAACACTTCAGAATCACCTGCTGGGCTTGCTGCAACCTCCTGCCGGTCACGCCAACATCACCTGCCACCTACGCCAGAACCACTTGGCGGACACCATGGAAACACCTGTCGGGCCGGCCGGAACCACCTTCAGACGTGCCAGAACCATGTGCCTGAGATGCCGGAACCACACCCCGAACAGACCGAAACCACCTGCCAGACCCGCCTGAACCACCTGCCGAGCACGCATGATCCACCTGCTCGACTCGCCGGAACCACCTACCTGACATGCCAAAATCACCTGCTGGGTATGCCAGAACCACTTGGTGGACACTCCGGAATCATCTGCCGGACATGCCAGAAGCAGCTCTCAGAAACACCAGAACCACGTGCCGGACACGCCGGAAGCACCTGCTGAGCATGCCTGAGCCACATGCTCGACTTGCAAGAAACACCTGCCAGACACGCCAAAATCGCCTGCCGGGTACGCCAGAACCACGTGGCGGTCACTCCGGAATCACCTGTTGGGCATGCCGGAACCACCTCTCAGACATGCCAGAACCTCGTGCCGGACACGCCAGAACCACCTGCCGGACACGCCGGAACCACTGGCTCGACTCGCCGGAACCATTGCCGGACATGCAAAATCACCTGCCGGCTACGCCAGAACCACTTGGGGAATACTCCGGAATCACCTGCCGGGCATGCCGGAACCATCTCTCAGACGTGCCAGAACCATGTTCCGAACACGCCGGTACCACCTGCCGAGCTCGCCGGAACCACCTGCTGGACACGCCAAAATCACCTGCCGGCCACGCCAGAGCCACTCGGCAGACACTCCGGAATCACCTGCCGGGCAAGCTGGAACCACCTGCCGGTCACGTCAACATCACCTGCCAGCTACGCCAGAACCAGTTGCCGGACACTCCAGAAACACCTGTGGGGCTGGCCGGAACCACCTCTCAGATGTGCCAGAACCATGTGCCTGAGATGCCGGAACCACACCCCGAACAGACCGAAACCACCTGCCAGACCCGCCTGAACCCCCTGGCAAGCACGCCTGATCCACGTGCTCAACTAGCCGGAACCACCTTCCTGACACGCCAAAATCACCTGCCAGCTATACCAGAACCACTTGGTGGACACTCCGGAATCATCACCGGACATGCCAGAACCAGCTCTCAGACACACCAGAGCCACGTGCCAGAGACACCGGAAGCACCAGCTGAGCATGCCTGAGCCACCTGCTCGAATCGCAAGAAACACCTGTTGGACATGCCAAAATCACGTGCCGGGTACTCCAGAAACACATGGCGGACACTCCGGAATCACCTGCCAGGCACGGCGGAACCACCTCGCAGACATGTCGGAAACACATGCCAATGACACCGGAAACAACCGCCAAGCATGCCAGAACCACCTGCTCGACTCTCCAAAACCACCTACTGGACACGCCAAAATCACCTGCCGGCTATGCCAGAACCACTCAGCAGACACTCCGGAATCACATGTCAGGCATTCCGGAACCACCTCTCAGAGGAGCCAGAACCACATGCCGGAGACTCCGGAATCACCTGCCGGGTATGCCGGAACCATCTCTCAAAAGTGCCACAACCACGTGTCCGAGAGACAGGATGCACCTGCCGAGCTCACCGGAACCACCTGCTGGACATGCCGGAACCACCTGCCTCACAGGCAAAATCATATGCCGGCTACGCCAAAACCACTTGGTGGACACTCCAGAATCACCTTGCGGGCATGCCGGAACCACGTCATGGACAGACGGCAAACACCTGCCGGACCTGCCGGAACCACCGGTCGAGCACGCCGGAACCACCTGCTCGACTCACCAGAGCCACCTGCCGGACACACCAGAAACACCTGCGGGTTACGCCAGAACCACATGGAGGACTCTCCAGGATCACCTGCCGGGCATGCCGAAACCACATCTCAGACGTGCCAGGACCATGTCCCGGACACGCCGGAACCACCTGCCGAGTATGCCGGAACCACCTGCTCCACTCTTCTGAACCACATGCTGGACACGCCAAAATCACCTGCCGGCTACGCCAGGACCACTCGGCAGACACTCCGGAACCACCTCCAGGACAGACCGGAACCACCTGCCGGACACGCTGGGTCCACCTGCTTGACTCGCCAGAACCACCTGCCGGACACGCCAGAATCCCCAGCCAGCTACGCCACAACCACTTGTCGGACACTCCGGAATCACATGCCGGGCATGCTGGAACCACCTCTCAGAGGTGCCACAACCACATGCCGGAGACGGCGGAAGCACCTGCCGAGAATGCCGGATGTTCCTGATCCACTCCCCAGAACCACCTGCCGGACACACCAAAATCACCTGCCGGCTACGCCAGAACCACTTGGCGGACACTCCAGAATCACCTGCCGGGCATGCCAGCACAACCCCTCCGAAGTGCCAGAAGCACGTGCCGGACAGGCCGGAACCATCTCCCCGACAGACCAGAAACACAGGAAACACTCACTGGAACCACCTGCTTGACTCACCGGTCCCACCTGCCGGACACGCCAAAATCACCTGCCCGCTACACCAGAACCACTTGGCGGAGAAGCCGGAATCACGTGACGTGCATGCTGACACAACCTCTCAGACGTGCCAGAACCTCATGCCGGACACGCCAGAACCACCTGCTGGACAGACCGGAACCACATGCCGGACACGCCTGAACCACCGGCTCGACTCCCAGGAACCATTGCAGGACATGCAAAATCACATGCCGGCTATGCCAGAACCACTTGGCGAACACTCCGGAATCACCTGCCAGGCATGGCGGAACCACCTCTCAGACATGAAGGAACCACATGCCAATGACACCAGAAACACCTGCCGAGCACGCCAGAACCACCTGCTCGACTCGCCAAAACCACCTGCTGGACACGCCAAAATCAACTGCTGGCTACGCCACAACCATTTGGTAACACTTCGGAATCACCTGCCGGGCTGGCTGGAACCACCTCTCAGAGGTGCCACAACCACATGCCGGAGACGGCGGAAGCACCTGCCGAGAATGCCGGAAGTTCCTGATCCACTCCCCAGAACCACCTGCCGGACACGCCAAAATCACCTGCTGGCTACGCCAGAACCACTTGGCGGACACTCCAGAATCACCTGCCGGCATGCCAGCACAACCACTCAGAAGTGCCAGAAGCACGTGCCGGACAGGCCAGAACCATCTCCCCGACAGACCAGAAACACAGGAAACACTCGCTGGAACCACCTGCTTGACTCACCGGTCCCAGCTGCCGGACACGCCAAAATCACCTGCCCGCTACACCAGAACCACTTGGCGGAGACGTCGGAATCACGTGACGTGCATGCCGACACAACCTCTCAGACGTGCCAGAACCTCGTGCCAGACACGCCAGAACCACCTGCTGGACAGACCGGAACCACATGCCGCACACGCCTGAACCACCGGCTCGACTCCCCGGAACCATTGCCGGACATGCAAAATCACATGCCGGCTACGCCAGAACCACTTGGCGAACACTCCGGAATCACCTGCCGTGCATGCCGGAACGACCTCTTAGACATGCCAGAAGCACATTCCAATGACACCGGAAGCACCTGCCGAGCACGCTGGAACCAATTGCTCGAATCGCCAGAACCACTTGGTGGACACACCAAAATCACCTGCCGGCCACGCCAGAACCATTTGGTGAACACTCCGGAATCACCTACCGGGCATGCCGGAACCATCTCTCAGACGTGCCAGAACCATGTTCCGGACACGCCGGTACCACCTGCCGAGCTCGTCGGAACCACCTGCTGGACACGCCAAAATCACCTGCCAGGTATACCAGAACCACCTGGTGGACACTCCGGAATCATCTGCTGGACATGCCAGAACCAGCTCTCAGAACACCAGAACCACGTGCCGGACACGCCGGAATCACGTGAAGGGCATGCCGACACAACCTCTCAGACGTGCCAGAACCTCGTGTCGGACACCCCAGAACCACATGCCAGACAGACCGGAACCACCTGCCAGACACGCCGGAACCACCGGGTCGACTCGCTGGAACGGCCGCGGGACATGCAAAATCACCTGCCGGCTACGCCAGAAACACTTGGCGGACACTCCGGAATCATCTGCCGGGCATGCCGGAACCATCTCTCAAACGTGCCAGAACCATGTTCCGGAAACGCCGGTACCACCTGCCGAGCTCGCCGGAACCACATGCTGGACACGCCAAAATCACCTGCCAGGTATACCAGAACCACTTGGTGGACACTCCGGAATCGTCTGCTGGACATGCCAGAACCAGCTCTCAGACACAACAGAACCACGGGCCAGAGACGCCGGAAGCACCTGCTGAGCATTCCTCAGCCACCTGCTCGACTCGCAAGAAACACCTGTCGGACATGCCAAAATCACCTGCCGGGTATGCCAGAAACACTTGGCGGACACTCCGGAATCACCTAACGGGGATGCCAGAACCACCTGCCGGACACGCTGGGACCACATGCTTGACTCGCCAGAACCACCTGCTGGACACGCCAGAATCCCCAGCCAGCTACGCCACAACCACTTGCCAGACACTCCGGAACCACCTGCCGGGCATGCTGGAACCACCTCTCAGAGGTGCCACAACCACATGCCGGAGACGGCGGAAGCACCTGCCGAGAACGCCGGAAGTTCCTGATCCACTCCCCAGAACCACCTGCCGGACAGACCGGAGCCACCTGCCAGACATGCCGGAACCACCGGCTCTACTCGCCGGAACCACCACCGGACATGCAAAATCACCTGCACGCTACGCCAGAAACACTTTGCAAACACTCCGGAATCACCTGCAGGGCATGCCGGAACCACCTGCCGGCTACTCCACAACCAGTGGGTGAACACTTCGGAATCACCTGCTGGGCTTGCTGCAACCTCCTGCCGGTCACGCCAACATCACCTGCCACCTACGCCAGAACCACTTGGCGGACATGCTGGAACCAACTCTCAGACATGCCAGAACCACATGCCAATGACAGCAGAAGCACCTGCCGAACACACCGGAACCAGCTGCTCCACTCCCCAGAACCAGCTGCTGGACATGCCAAAATCACCTGCCGTCTATGCCACAACCAGTTGGTGAACACTTTGGAATCACCTGCCGGGCTTGCTGCAACCACCGTCCTGTCACGCCAACATCACCTGCCAGCTACGCCAGAACCACTTGGCGGACACTCCGGAATCATCTGCCGGACATGCCAGAACCAGCTCTCAGACACTCCAGAACCACGTGCCGGACACGCCGGAAGCAACTGCTTAGCATGCCTGAGCCCCCTCTTGAATCGCAAGAAACACCTGCCGGACACGCCAAAATCACCTGCCGGGTACGCCAGAAACGCTTGGCCGACACTCCGGAATCACCTGTCTGACATGCCGGAATCACCTCTCAGACTTGCCAGAACCATGTTCCGGACATGCCGGTACCAACTGCCGAGCATGCCAGAACCCCCTGATCCACTCCCCAGAACCACCTGCTGGACACACCTAAATCACCTGCCGGCTACGCCAGAACCTCTTGGCAGACACTCGAGATTCACCTGCCCGGCATGACGGAACCACCTCTCAGAGGTGCCAGAACTACATGCCTGACACTCCAGAATCACCTGCCGGGCATGCCGGGACCACCTCTCAGACGTGCCAGAACCATGTTCTGGACACGACGGTACCACCTGCCGAGTATGCTGGAACCAGCTGATCCACTCCCCAGAACCACCTACTGGACACGCCAAAATCAACTGCCGGTAACGCAAGAACCACTCGGCAGACACTCCTGAATCACATGCCAGGCATTCCGGAACCACCTCTCAGAGGTGCCAGAACCACATGCCGGAGACTCCGGAATCACCTGCCGGGGATGACGGAACCATCGCTCAGACGTGCCACAAACACGTGCCGGAGAGACCGGAAGCACCTGCAGAGCTCGCCGGAACCACCTGCTGGACATGCCGGAACCACCTGCCTCACAGGCCAAAACCATATGCCGGCTATGCCAAAACCACTTGGTGGACACTGCAGAATCACCTTGCGGACATGCCGGAACCAGATCATGGGAAGACGGCAAACACCTGCCGGACCTGCCGGAACCACCTGCCGTGCATGCCGGAACCACCTCTAAGACATGCCAGAACCACATGCCAATGACACCGGAAGAACCTGCCGAGCACGCCGGAACCACTTGCTCGAATCATCAGAACCACCTGCCGGACATGCCAAAATCACCTGCCGGCTACGCCACAACCAGTTGGTGAACACTTCAGAATCACCTGCCGGGCTGGTTGGAACCACCTGCCGATCACGCCAACATCACCTGCCAGCTACACCTGAACCAATTGGCGGACACTCCGGAATCATCTGCCAGACATGCCAGAACCAGCTCTCAGACACTCAAGAACCACGTGCCGGAAACCCCGGAAGCACCTGCTGAGCATGCCTGAGCCAGCTGCTCGACTCGCAAGAAACACCTGCGGGACATGCCAAAATCACCTGCGGGGTACGCCAAGACCAATTGGCCGACACTCCGGAATCACCTGTCAGGCATGCCGGAACCACCTCTCAGACGTGCCAGAACCACATGCCAGACACTCCGGAGTCACCTGCCGGCCATGCCGGAACCATCTCTCAGACGTGCCAGAACCATGTTCCGGACACGCCGGAACCACCTGCTCGAATCACCAGAGCCACCTGCCAGACACACCAGAAACCCCTGCGGGGTACACCAGAACCACTTGGAGGACTCTCCGGGATCACCTGCCGGGCATGCCGGAACCACCTCTCAGACGTGCCACAACCACATGCCGGAGACGGCGATGCGCCAGCCGACAATGCCGGAAGTTCCTGATCCACTCCCCAGAACCACCTGCCGGACACGCCAAAATCCCCTGCCGGCTACGCCAGAACCACTCGGCAGACACTCCGGAACCACCTCCAGGACATACCGGAACCACGTGCCGGACACGCCGGAATCAACTGCTTAGCATGCCTGAGCCCCCTGTTGAATCGCAAGAAACACCTGCCGGACGTGCCAAAATCACCTGCCGGCTACGCCAGAACCACTTGGTGGACACTCCAAATCACCTTCCGGGCATGCCAGCACAACGTCTCAGAAGTGCCAGAAGCACATGCCGGACAGGCCGGAACCATCTCCTGCACAGACCGGAAACACAGGAAACACTCGCCGGAACCACCTGCTTGACTCACCGGTCCCACCTGCCGGACACACCAAAATCACCTGCCCGCTACACCAGAACCAATTGGCCGACAAGCCGGAATCACGTGTAGTGCATGCCGACACAACCTCTCACACGTGCCAGAACCTCGTTCAGGACACCCCAGAACCACCTGCTGGACAGACCAGAACCACCTGCTGGACACGCAGGAACCACCGGCTCAACTCGCCGGAACCATTGCCGGACATGCAAAATCACCTGCCGGCTACGCCAGAACCACTTGGCGAACACTCCGGAATAACCTGCAGGGCATGGCGGAACCACCTTTCAAACATGAAGGAACCACATGCCAATGACACCGGAAGCACCTGCCGAGCACGCCAGAACCACCTGCTCGACTCGCCAAAACCACCTGCTGGACACACCAAAATGACCTGCCGGCTACGCCACAACCATTTGGTGAACACTTCGGAATCACCTGCTGGGCTGGCTGGAAACACCTGCCGGTCATGCCAACATCACCTGCCAGCTATGCCACAACCACTAGGCGGACACCATGGAAACACCTGTCGGGCCGGCCGGAACCACCTCTCAGACGTGCCAGAACCATGTGCGTGAGATGCCGGAACCACACCCCGAACAGACCGAAACCACCTGCCAGACCCGCCTGAACCACCTGCCGAGCACGCCGGAACCACCTACTCGACTGTCCGGAACAACCTACCTGACACGCCAAAATCACCTGCCGGGTATGCCAGTACCACGTGGCGGACACTGTGGAATCACCTGTCGGGAATGCCGGAACCACCTCTCAGACGTGCCAGAACCTCGTGCCGGACACGCCAGAACCACCTGCTGGACAGACCGGAACCACCTGCCGGACACGCCGGAACCACCGGCTCGACTCGCCGGAACCACCGCCGGACATGCAAAATCACCTGCCGGCTACGCCAGAACCACTTGGTGAACACTCCGGAATCACCTGCCGGGCATGCCAGAACCACCTCTCAGACTTGCCAGAACCATGTTCCGGACACGCCGGTACCACCTGCTGAGTATCCCGGAACCACCTGATCCACTCCCCAGAACCACCTGCTGGACACGCCAGAATCACCTGCCGGCTACGCCAGAACCACTCGGCAGACCATCCGGAACCACCTACCTAGCATGCCGGAACCATCTCTCAGACGTGCCAGAACCATGTTCCGGACAGGCCGGTACCACCTGCCGAGCTCGCCAGAACCAGCTGCTGGACACGCCAACACCAGCTACCGGCTATGCCAGAACCACTCGGCAGACACTCCGGAATCACCTGCCAGGCTTGCTGGAACCACCTCTCAGAGGTGCCGCAACCACATGCCGGAGACTCCAGAATCACCTGCCGAGCATGCCAGAACCACCTCTCAGAGGTGCCAGAACCACATGCCGGAGACTCCAGAATCACCTGCCGAGCATGCCAGAACCACCTCGCAGAGGTGCCAGAGCCACATGCCAGAGACTCCGGAATCACCTGTCGGGCATGCCGGAAACATCTCTCAGACGTGCCACAACCACGTGCCGGAGAGACCGGAAGCACCTGCTGAGCTCGCCGGAACCACCTGCCTCACAGGCCAAAATCATATGCCGGCTACGCCAAAACCACTTGGTGGACACTCCAGAATCACCTTGCGGGCATGCCGGAACCACGTCATGGACAGACGGCAAACACCTGCCGGACCTGCCGGAACCACCTGCCGAGCACGCCGGAACCACCTGCTCGACTCACCAGAGCCACCTGCCGGACACACCAGAAACACCTGCGGGATACGCCAGAATCACTTGGAGGACTCTCGGGGATCACTGCCAGGCATGCCGGAACCAACTCTCAGACGTGCCAGAACCATGTGCCGGACACGCCGGAACCACCTGCCGAGAATGCCGGAAGTTCCTGATCTGCTCCCCAGAACCACCTGCCGGACACGCCAAAATCACCTGCCGGCTACGCCACAACCAGTGGCTGAACACTTCGGAATCACCTGCTGGGCTTGCTGGAACCTCCTGCCGGTCACGCCAACATCACCTGCCACCTACGCCAGAACCACTTGGCGGACAGCATGGAAACACCTGTCGGGCCGGCCGGAACCACCTCTCAGATGTGCCAGAACCATGTGCCTGAGATGCCGGAACCACACCCCGAACAGACCGAAACCACCTGCCAGACCCGCCTGAACCACCTGCCGAGCACGCCTGATCCACCTGCTCGACTCGCCGGAACCACCTACCTGACATGCCAAAATCACCTGCTGGGTATGCCAGAACCAGTTGGTGGACACTCCGGAATCATCTGCCAGACATGCCAGAACCAGCTCTCAGACACCCCAGAACCACGAGCCAGAGACGCCGGAATCACCTGCTGAGCATGCCTGAGCCACCTGCTGGACATGCCGGAACCACCTGCTGCACATGCCGGAACCACCTGCCTGACAGGCCAAAATCACATGCCGGCTATGCCAAAACCACCTGGCGGACACTCCAGAATCACCTGCCGGGCATGCCAGCAGAACCACTCAGAAGTGCCAGAACCACCTGCTGGACAGACCGGAACCACCTGCCGGACACGCCGGAACCACCGGCTCGACTCGCCGGAACCACCGCCGGACATGCAAAATCACCTGCCGACTACACCAGAACCACTTGGCGAACACTCCGGAATCATCTGCCGGGCATACCAGCACAAAATCCCAGAAGTGCCAGAACCTCGTGCCGGACACGCCAGAACCACCTGCCGGACAGACCGGAGCCACCTGCCAGACATGCCGGAACCACCGGCTCTACTGGCCGGAACCAACACCGGACATGCAAAATCAACTGCACGCTACGCCAGAAACACTTTGCGAACACTCCGGAATCACCTGCCGGGCATGCCGGAACCACCTCTCAGAGGTGCCAGAACCACATGCTGGAGACTCCGGAATCACCTGTCGGGCATGCCGGAACCACCTACTCGACTCGCCGGAACCACCTACCTGACATGCCAAAATCACCTGCCGGGTATGCCAGAACCACTTGGTGTACACTGCGGAATCATCTGCCGGACATGCCAGATCCAGCACTCAGACACACCAGAACCACGTGACGGACACGCCGGAAGCACCTGCTGAGCATGCCTGAGCCACATGCTCGACTTGCAAGAAACACCTGCCAGACACGCCGAAATCGCCTGCCGGATACGCCCAACCACGTGGTGGACACTCCGGAATCACCTGTCGGGCATGCCGGAATCACGTCTCAGACGTGCCAGAACATCGTGCCGGACACACCAGAACCACCTGCCGGACAGAGCGGAACCACCTGCCGGACACGCTGGAACCACCTCTCAGACTTCCCAGAACCATGTTCCGGACACGCCGGTACCACCTGCCAAGTATGCCGGAACCACCTGATCCCCGCCCCAGAACCACCTGTTGGAGACGCAAGAATCACCTGCCGGTTGCGCCAGAACCACTCGGCAGACACTCTGGAACCACCTGTCGGGCCGGCCGGAACCAACTCTCAGACACGCCAGAATCATGTGCCTGAGATGCCGGAACCACACCCCGAAGAGACCGAAACCACCTGTCAAACCCGCCTGAACCACCTGCTGAGATGCCAGAACCACCTACTCGACTCGCCGGAACCACCTAACTGACATGCCAAAATCACCTGCCGGGTATGCCAGAACCACTTGTTGGACACTCCGGAATCATCTGCCGGACATGCAAGAACCAGCTCTCAGACACACCAGAACCACGTGCCGGACACGCCGGAAGCACCTGCTGAGCATGCCTGAGCCACATGCTCGACTCGCAAGAAACACCTGCCAGACACGCCAAAATCACCTGCCGGGTACGCCAGAACCACATGGCGGACACTCCGGAACCACCTGCCGGGCATGCCGGAACCACCTCTCAGACGTGCCAGAACCACATGCCAGACACTCCGGAGTCACCTGCCGGCCATGCCGGAACCATCTCTCAGACGTGCCAGAACCATGTTCCGGACACGCCGGTACCACCTGCCGAGCTCGTCGGAACCACCTGCTGGACACGCCAAAATCACCTGCCAGGTATACCAGAACCACCTGGTGGACACTCCGGAATCATCTGCTGGACATGCCAGAACCAGCTCTCAGACACACCAGAACCACGTGCCGGACACGCCGGAATCACGTGAAGGGCATGCCGACACAACCTCTCAGACGTGCCAGAACCTCGTGTCGGACACCCCAGAACCACATGACAGACAGACTGGAACCACCTGCCAGACACGCCGGAACCACCGGGTCGACTCGCTGGAACGGCCGCGGGACATGCAAAATCACCTGCCGGCTACGCCAGAAACACTTGGCGAACACTCCGGAATCACCTGCCGGGCATGGCGGAACCACCTCTCAGACATGCCGGAACCACATGCCAATGACACCGGAAGCACATGCCGAGCACGCCAGAACCACCTGCTTGACTCGCCAAAACCACCTGCTGGACATGCCAAAGTCACCTGCCGTCTACGCCACAATCATTTGGCGAACACTTCGGAATCACCTGCCGGGTTGGCTGGAAGCACATGCCGGTCACGCCAACATCACCTGCCAGCTAGGCCAGAACCAGTTGGCGGGCACCATGGAAACACCTGTCGGTCCGGCCGGAACCACATCTCAGTCGTGCCAGAACCATGTGCCTGAGATGCCGGAACCACACCCCGAACAGACCGAAACCACCTGCCAGACAGACCGGAACCACCTGCCGGACACGCCGGAACCACCGGCTCGACTCTCCTGAACCACCGCCGGACATGCAAAATCACCTGCCGGCTACGACAGAACCACTTGGCATACACTCCGCAATCACCTGCCGGGCATGCCGGAACCATCTCTCAAACGTGCCAGAACCATGTTCCGGAAACGCCGGTACCACCTGCCGAGCTCGCCGGAACCACATGCTGGACACGCCAAAATCACCTGCCAGGTATACCAGAACCACTTGGTGGACACTCCGGAATCGTCTGCTGGACATGCCAGAACCAGCTCTCAGACACAACAGAACCACGGGCCAGAGACGCCGGAAGCACCTGCTGAGCATTCCTCAGCCACCTGCTCGACTCTCAAGAAACACCTGTCGGACATGCCAAAATCACCTGCCGGGTATGCCAGAAACACTTGGCGGACACTCCGGAATCACCTAACGGGGATGCCAGAACCACCTGCCGGACACGCTGGGACCACATGCTTGACTCGCCAGAACCACCTGCTGGACACGCCAGAATCCCCAGCCAGCTACGCCACAACCACTTGCCAGACACTCCGGAACCACCTGCCGGGCATGCTGGAACCACCTCTCAGAGGTGCCACAACCACATGCCGGAGACGGCGGAAGCACCTGCCGAGAACGCCGGAAGTTCCTGATCCACTCCCCAGAACCACCTGCCGGACACGCCAAAATCACCTGCCGGCTATGCCAGAACCACTTGGCGGACTCTCCAGAATCACCTGCCGGGCATGCCAGCACAACCTCCGCGACGTGCCAGAAGCACGTGCCGGACAGGCCGGAACCATCTCCCGCATAGACCGGAAACACAGGAAACACTCGCTGGAACCACCTGCTTGACTCACCGGTCCCACCTGCTGGACACGCCAGAATCACCTGCCAGCTACGCCAGAATCACTCGGCAGACCCTCGGAACCACCTCTAGGACAGACCGGAACCACCTGCCAGACACGCCGGGACCACATGCTTGACTCGACAGAACCACCTACCGGACACGCCAGAATCACCAGCCGGCTACGCCACAACCACTTGTCAGACACTCCGGACTCACCTGCCGGGCATGCTGGAAACACCTCTCAGAGGTGCCACAACCACATGCCGGAGATGGTGGAAGCACCTGCCGAGAATGCCGGAAGTTCCTGATCCACTCCCCAGAACCACCTGCCGGACAGACCGGAGCCACCTGCCAGACATGCCGGAACCACCGGCTCTACTCGCCGGAACCACCACCGGACATGCAAAATCACCTGCACGCTACGCCAGAAACACTTTGCGAACACTCCGGAATCACCTGCCGGGCATGCCGGAACCACCTGCCGGCTACTCCACAACCAGTGGGTGAACACTTCAGAATCACCTGCTGGGCTTGCTGCAACCTCCTGCCGGTCACGCCAACATCACCTGCCACCTACGCCAGAACCACTTGGCGGACACCATGGAAACACCTGTCGGGCCGGCCGGAACCACCTTCAGACGTGCCAGAACCATGTGCCTGAGATGCCGGAACCACACCCCGAACAGACCGAAACCACCTGCCAGACCCGCCTGAACCACCTGCCGAGCACGCATGATCCACCTGCTCGACTCGCCGGAACCACCTACCTGACATGCCAAAATCACCTGCTGGGTATGCCAGAACCACTTGGTGGACACTCCGGAATCATCTGCCGGGCATGCCAGCACAACCCCTCCGAAGTGCCAGAAGCACGTGCCGGACAGGCCGGAACCATCTCCCCGACAGACCAGAAACACAGGAAACACTCACTGGAACCACCTGCTTGACTCACCGGTCCCACCTGCCGGACACGCCAAAATCACCTGCCCGCTACACCAGAACCACTTGGCGGAGAAGCCGGAATCACGTGACGTGCATGCTGACACAACCTCTCCGACGTGCCAGAACCTCATGCCGGACACGCCAGAACCACCTGCTGGACAGACCGGAACCACATGCCGGACACGCCTGATCCACCGGCTCGACTCCCAGGAACCATTGCAGGACATGCAAAATCACATGCCGGCTATGCCAGAACCACTTGGCGAACACTCCGGAATCACCTGCCAGGCATGGCGGAACCACCTCTCAGACATGAAGGAACCACATGCCAATGACACCAGAAACACCTGCCGAGCACGCCAGAACCACCTGCTCGACTCGCCAAAACCACCTGCTGGACACGCCAAAATCAACTGCTGGCTACGCCACAACCATTTGGTAACACTTCGGAATCACCTGCCGGGCTGGCTGGAACCACCTCTCAGAGGTGCCACAACCACATGCCGGAGACGGCGGAAGCACCTGCCGAGAATGCCGGAAGTTCCTGATCCACTCCCCAGAACCACCTGCCGGACACGCCAAAATCACCTGCTGGCTACGCCAGAACCACTTGGCGGACACTCCAGAATCACCTGCCGGCATGCCAGCACAACCACTCAGAAGTGCCAGAAGCACGTGCCGGACAGGCCAGAACCATCTCCCCGACAGACCAGAAACACAGGAAACACTCGCTGGAACCACCTGCTTGACTCACCGGTCCCAGCTGCCGGACACGCCAAAATCACCTGCCCGCTACACCAGAACCACTTGGCGGAGACGTCGGAATCACGTGACGTGCATGCCGACACAACCTCTCAGACGTGCCAGAACCTCGTGCCAGACACGCCAGAACCACCTGCTGGACAGACCGGAACCACATGCCGCACACGCCTGAACCACCGGCTCGACTCCCCGGAACCATTGCCGGACATGCAAAATCACATGCCGGCTACGCCAGAACCACTTGGCGAACACTCCGGAATCACCTGCCGTGCATGCCGGAACGACCTCTTAGACATGCCAGAAGCACATTCCAATGACACCGGAAGCACCTGCCGAGCACGCTGGAACCAATTGCTCGAATCGCCAGAACCACTTGGTGGACACACCAAAATCACCTGCCGGCCACGCCAGAACCATTTGGTGAACACTCCGGAATCACCTACCGGGCATGCCGGAACCATCTCTCAGACGTGCCAGAACCATGTTCCGGACACGCCGGTACCACCTGCCGAGCTCGTCGGAACCACCTGCTGGACACGCCAAAATCACCTGCCAGGTATACCAGAACCACCTGGTGGACACTCCGGAATCATCTGCTGGACATGCCAGAACCAGCTCTCAGAACACCAGAACCACGTGCCGGACACGCCGGAATCACGTGAAGGGCATGCCGACACAACCTCTCAGACGTGCCAGAACCTCGTGTCGGACACCCCAGAACCACATGCCAGACAGACCGGAACCACCTGCCAGACACGCCGGAACCACCGGGTCGACTCGCTGGAACGGCCGCGGGACATGCAAAATCACCTGCCGGCTACGCCAGAAACACTTGGCGGACACTCCGGAATCATCTGCCGGGCATGCCGGAACCATCTCTCAAACGTGCCAGAACCATGTTCCGGAAACGCCGGTACCACCTGCCGAGCTCGCCGGAACCACATGCTGGACACGCCAAAATCACCTGCCAGGTATACCAGAACCACTTGGTGGACACTCCGGAATCGTCTGCTGGACATGCCAGAACCAGCTCTCAGACACAACAGAACCACGTGCCAGAGACGCCGGAAGCACCTGCTGAGCATTCCTCAGCCACCTGCTCGACTCGCAAGAAACACCTGTCGGACATGCCAAAATCACCTGCCGGGTATGCCAGAAACACTTGGCGGACACTCCGGAATCACCTAACGGGGATGCCAGAACCACCTGCCGGACACGCTGGGACCACATGCTTGACTCGCCAGAACCACCTGCTGGACACGCCAGAATCCCCAGCCAGCTACGCCACAACCACTTGCCAGACACTCCGGAACCACCTGCCGGGCATGCTGGAACCACCTCTCAGAGGTGCCACAACCACATGCCGGAGACGGCGGAAGCACCTGCCGAGAACGCCGGAAGTTCCTGATCCACTCCCCAGAACCACCTGCCGGACAGACCGGAGCCACCTGCCAGACATGCCGGAACCACCGGCTCTACTCGCCGGAACCACCACCGGACATGCAAAATCACCTGCACGCTACGCCAGAAACACTTTGCAAACACTCCGGAATCACCTGCAGGGCATGCCGGAACCACCTGCCGGCTACTCCACAACCAGTGGGTGAACACTTCGGAATCACCTGCTGGGCTTGCTGCAACCTCCTGCCGGTCACGCCAACATCACCTGCCACCTACGCCAGAACCACTTGGCGGACATGCTGGAACCAACTCTCAGACATGCCAGAACCACATGCCAATGACAGCAGAAGCACCTGCCGAACACACCGGAACCAGCTGCTCCACTCCCCAGAACCAGCTGCTGGACATGCCAAAATCACCTGCCGTCTATGCCACAACCAGTTGGTGAACACTTTGGAATCACCTGCCGGGCTTGCTGCAACCACCGTCCTGTCACGCCAACATCACCTGCCAGCTACGCCAGAACCACTTGGCGGACACTCCGGAATCATCTGCCGGACATGCCAGAACCAGCTCTCAGACACTCCAGAACCACGTGCCGGACACGCCGGAAGCAACTGCTTAGCATGCCTGAGCCCCCTCTTGAATCGCAAGAAACACCTGCCGGACACGCCAAAATCACCTGCCGGGTACGCCAGAAACGCTTGGCCGACACTCCGGAATCACCTGTCTGACATGCCGGAATCACCTCTCAGACTTGCCAGAACCATGTTCCGGACATGCCGGTACCAACTGCCGAGCATGCCAGAACCCCCTGATCCACTCCCCAGAACCACCTGCTGGACACACCTAAATCACCTGCCGGCTACGCCAGAACCTCTTGGCAGACACTCGAGATTCACCTGCCCGGCATGACGGAACCACCTCTCAGAGGTGCCAGAACTACATGCCTGACACTCCAGAATCACCTGCCGGGCATGCCGGGACCACCTCTCAGACGTGCCAGAACCATGTTCTGGACACGACGGTACCACCTGCCGAGTATGCTGGAACCAGCTGATCCACTCCCCAGAACCACCTACTGGACACGCCAAAATCAACTGCCGGTAACGCAAGAACCACTCGGCAGACACTCCTGAATCACATGCCAGGCATTCCGGAACCACCTCTCAGAGGTGCCAGAACCACATGCCGGAGACTCCGGAATCACCTGCCGGGGATGACGGAACCATCGCTCAGACGTGCCACAAACACATGCCGGAGAGACCGGAAGCACCTGCAGAGCTCGCCGGAACCACCTGCTGGACATGCCGGAACCACCTGCCTCACAGGCCAAAACCATATGCCGGCTATGCCAAAACCACTTGGTGGACACTGCAGAATCACCTTGCGGACATGCCGGAACCAGATCATGGGAAGACGGCAAACACCTGCCGGACCTGCCGGAACCACCTGCCGTGCATGCCGGAACCACCTCTAAGACATGCCAGAACCACATGCCAATGACACCGGAAGAACCTGCCGAGCACGCCGGAACCACTTGCTCGAATCATCAGAACCACCTGCCGGACATGCCAAAATCACCTGCCGGCTACGCCACAACCAGTTGGTGAACACTTCAGAATCACCTGCCGGGCTGGTTGGAACCACCTGCCGATCACGCCAACATCACCTGCCAGCTACACCTGAACCAATTGGCGGACACTCCGGAATCATCTGCCAGACATGCCAGAACCAGCTCTCAGACACTCAAGAACCACGTGCCGGAAACCCCGGAAGCACCTGCTGAGCATGCCTGAGCCAGCTGCTCGACTCGCAAGAAACACCTGCGGGACATGCCAAAATCACCTGCGGGGTACGCCAAGACCAATTGGCCGACACTCCGGAATCACCTGTCAGGCATGCCGGAACCACCTCTCAGACGTGCCAGAACCACATGCCAGACACTCCGGAGTCACCTGCCGGCCATGCCGGAACCATCTCTCAGACGTGCCAGAACCATGTTCCGGACACGCCGGAACCACCTGCTCGAATCACCAGAGCCACCTGCCAGACACACCAGAAACCCCTGCGGGGTACACCAGAACCACTTGGAGGACTCTCCGGGATCACCTGCCGGGCATGCCGGAACCACCTCTCAGACGTGCCACAACCACATGCCGGAGACGGCGATGCGCCAGCCGACAATGCCGGAAGTTCCTGATCCACTCCCCAGAACCACCTGCCGGACACGCCAAAATCCCCTGCCGGCTACGCCAGAACCACTCGGCAGACACTCCGGAACCACCTCCAGGACATACCGGAACCACGTGCCGGACACGCCGGAATCAACTGCTTAGCATGCCTGAGCCCCCTGTTGAATCGCAAGAAACACCTGCCGGACGTGCCAAAATCACCTGCCGGCTACGCCAGAACCACTTGGTGGACACTCCAAATCACCTTCCGGGCATGCCAGCACAACGTCTCAGAAGTGCCAGAAGCACATGCCGGACAGGCCGGAACCATCTCCTGCACAGACCGGAAACACAGGAAACACTCGCCGGAACCACCTGCTTGACTCACCGGTCCCACCTGCCGGACACACCAAAATCACCTGCCCGCTACACCAGAACCAATTGGCCGACAAGCCGGAATCACGTGTAGTGCATGCCGACACAACCTCTCACACGTGCCAGAACCTCGTTCAGGACACCCCAGAACCACCTGCTGGACAGACCAGAACCACCTGCTGGACACGCAGGAACCACCGGCTCAACTCGCCGGAACCATTGCCGGACATGCAAAATCACCTGCCGGCTACGCCAGAACCACTTGGCGAACACTCCGGAATAACCTGCAGGGCATGGCGGAACCACCTTTCAAACATGAAGGAACCACATGCCAATGACACCGGAAGCACCTGCCGAGCACGCCAGAACCACCTGCTCGACTCGCCAAAACCACCTGCTGGACACACCAAAATGACCTGCCGGCTACGCCACAACCATTTGGTGAACACTTCGGAATCACCTGCTGGGCTGGCTGGAAACACCTGCCGGTCATGCCAACATCACCTGCCAGCTATGCCACAACCACTAGGCGGACACCATGGAAACACCTGTCGGGCCGGCCGGAACCACCTCTCAGACGTGCCAGAACCATGTGCGTGAGATGCCGGAACCACACCCCGAACAGACCGAAACCACCTGCCAGACCCGCCTGAACCACCTGCCGAGCACGCCGGAACCACCTACTCGACTGTCCGGAACAACCTACCTGACACGCCAAAATCACCTGCCGGGTATGCCAGTACCACGTGGCGGACACTGTGGAATCACCTGTCGGGAATGCCGGAACCACCTCTCAGACGTGCCAGAACCTCGTGCCGGACACGCCAGAACCACCTGCTGGACAGACCGGAACCACCTGCCGGACACGCCGGAACCACCGGCTCGACTCGCCGGAACCACCGCCGGACATGCAAAATCACCTGCCGGCTACGCCAGAACCACTTGGTGAACACTCCGGAATCACCTGCCGGGCATGCCAGAACCACCTCTCAGACTTGCCAGAACCATGTTCCGGACACGCCGGTACCACCTGCTGAGTATCCCGGAACCACCTGATCCACTCCCCAGAACCACCTGCTGGACACGCCAGAATCACCTGCCGGCTACGCCAGAACCACTCGGCAGACCATCCGGAACCACCTACCTAGCATGCCGGAACCATCTCTCAGACGTGCCAGAACCATGTTCCGGACAGGCCGGTACCACCTGCCGAGCTCGCCAGAACCAGCTGCTGGACACGCCAACACCAGCTACCGGCTATGCCAGAACCACTCGGCAGACACTCCGGAATCACCTGCCAGGCTTGCTGGAACCACCTCTCAGAGGTGCCGCAACCACATGCCGGAGACTCCAGAATCACCTGCCGAGCATGCCAGAACCACCTCTCAGAGGTGCCAGAACCACATGCCGGAGACTCCAGAATCACCTGCCGAGCATGCCAGAACCACCTCGCAGAGGTGCCAGAGCCACATGCCAGAGACTCCGGAATCACCTGTCGGGCATGCCGGAAACATCTCTCAGACGTGCCACAACCACGTGCCGGAGAGACCGGAAGCACCTGCTGAGCTCGCCGGAACCACCTGCCTCACAGGCCAAAATCATATGCCGGCTACGCCAAAACCACTTGGTGGACACTCCAGAATCACCTTGCGGGCATGCCGGAACCACGTCATGGACAGACGGCAAACACCTGCCGGACCTGCCGGAACCACCTGCCGAGCACGCCGGAACCACCTGCTCGACTCACCAGAGCCACCTGCCGGACACACCAGAAACACCTGCGGGATACGCCAGAATCACTTGGAGGACTCTCGGGGATCACTGCCAGGCATGCCGGAACCAACTCTCAGACGTGCCAGAACCATGTGCCGGACACGCCGGAACCACCTGCCGAGAATGCCGGAAGTTCCTGATCTGCTCCCCAGAACCACCTGCCGGACACGCCAAAATCACCTGCCGGCTACGCCACAACCAGTGGCTGAACACTTCGGAATCACCTGCTGGGCTTGCTGGAACCTCCTGCCGGTCACGCCAACATCACCTGCCACCTACGCCAGAACCACTTGGCGGACAGCATGGAAACACCTGTCGGGCCGGCCGGAACCACCTCTCAGATGTGCCAGAACCATGTGCCTGAGATGCCGGAACCACACCCCGAACAGACCGAAACCACCTGCCAGACCCGCCTGAACCACCTGCCGAGCACGCCTGATCCACCTGCTCGACTCGCCGGAACCACCTACCTGACATGCCAAAATCACCTGCTGGGTATGCCAGAACCAGTTGGTGGACACTCCGGAATCATCTGCCAGACATGCCAGAACCAGCTCTCAGACACCCCAGAACCACGAGCCAGAGACGCCGGAATCACCTGCTGAGCATGCCTGAGCCACCTGCTGGACATGCCGGAACCACCTGCTGCACATGCCGGAACCACCTGCCTGACAGGCCAAAATCACATGCCGGCTATGCCAAAACCACCTGGCGGACACTCCAGAATCACCTGCCGGGCATGCCAGCAGAACCACTCAGAAGTGCCAGAACCACCTGCTGGACAGACCGGAACCACCTGCCGGACACGCCGGAACCACCGGCTCGACTCGCCGGAACCACCGCCGGACATGCAAAATCACCTGCCGACTACACCAGAACCACTTGGCGAACACTCCGGAATCATCTGCCGGGCATACCAGCACAAAATCCCAGAAGTGCCAGAACCTCGTGCCGGACACGCCAGAGCCACCTGCCGGACAGACCGGAGCCACCTGCCAGACATGCCGGAACCACCGGCTCTACTGGCCGGAACCAACACCGGACATGCAAAATCAACTGCACGCTACGCCAGAAACACTTTGCGAACACTCCGGAATCACCTGCCGGGCATGCCGGAACCACCTCTCAGAGGTGCCAGAACCACATGCTGGAGACTCCGGAATCACCTGTCGGGCATGCCGGAACCACCTACTCGACTCGCCGGAACCACCTACCTGACATGCCAAAATCACCTGCCGGGTATGCCAGAACCACTTGGTGTACACTGCGGAATCATCTGCCGGACATGCCAGATCCAGCACTCAGACACACCAGAACCACGTGACGGACACGCCGGAAGCACCTGCTGAGCATGCCTGAGCCACATGCTCGACTTGCAAGAAACACCTGCCAGACACGCCGAAATCGCCTGCCGGATACGCCCAACCACGTGGTGGACACTCCGGAATCACCTGTCGGGCATGCCGGAATCACGTCTCAGACGTGCCAGAACATCGTGCCGGACACACCAGAACCACCTGCCGGACAGAGCGGAACCACCTGCCGGACACGCTGGAACCACCTCTCAGACTTCCCAGAACCATGTTCCGGACACGCCGGTACCACCTGCCGAGTATGCCGGAACCACCTGATCCCCGCCCCAGAACCACCTGTTGGAGACGCAAGAATCACCTGCCGGTTGCGCCAGAACCACTCGGCAGACACTCTGGAACCGCCTGTCGGGCCGGCCGGAACCAACTCTCAGACACGCCAGAATCATGTGCCTGAGATGCCGGAACCACACCCCGAAGAGACCGAAACCACCTGTCAAACCCGCCTGAACCACCTGCTGAGATGCCAGAACCACCTACTCGACTCGCCGGAACCACCTAACTGACATGCCAAAATCACCTGCCGGGTATGCCAGAACCACTTGTTGGACACTCCGGAATCATCTGCCGGACATGCAAGAACCAGCTCTCAGACACACCAGAACCACGTGCCGGACACGCCGGAAGCACCTGCTGAGCATGCCTGAGCCACATGCTCGACTCGCAAGAAACACCTGCCAGACACGCCAAAATCACCTGCCGGGTACGCCAGAACCACATGGCGGACACTCCGGAACCACCTGCCGGGCATGCCGGAACCACCTCTCAGACGTGCCAGAACCACATGCCAGACACTCCGGAGTCACCTGCCGGCCATGCCGGAACCATCTCTCAGACGTGCCAGAACCATGTTCCGGACACGCCGGTACCACCTGCCGAGCTCGTCGGAACCACCTGCTGGACACGCCAAAATCACCTGCCAGGTATACCAGAACCACCTGGTGGACACTCCGGAATCATCTGCTGGACATGCCAGAACCAGCTCTCAGACACACCAGAACCACGTGCCGGACACGCCGGAATCACGTGAAGGGCATGCCGACACAACCTCTCAGACGTGCCAGAACCTCGTGTCGGACACCCCAGAACCACATGACAGACAGACTGGAACCACCTGCCAGACACGCCGGAACCACCGGGTCGACTCGCTGGAACGGCCGCGGGACATGCAAAATCACCTGCCGGCTACGCCAGAAACACTTGGCGAACACTCCGGAATCACCTGCCGGGCATGGCGGAACCACCTCTCAGACATGCCGGAACCACATGCCAATGACACCGGAAGCACATGCCGAGCACGCCAGAACCACCTGCTTGACTCGCCAAAACCACCTGCTGGACATGCCAAAGTCACCTGCCGTCTACGCCACAATCATTTGGCGAACACTTCGGAATCACCTGCCGGGTTGGCTGGAAGCACATGCCGGTCACGCCAACATCACCTGCCAGCTAGGCCAGAACCAGTTGGCGGGCACCATGGAAACACCTGTCGGTCCGGCCGGAACCACATCTCAGTCGTGCCAGAACCATGTGCCTGAGATGCCGGAACCACACCCCGAACAGACCGAAACCACCTGCCAGACAGACCGGAACCACCTGCCGGACACGCCGGAACCACCGGCTCGACTCTCCTGAACCACCGCCGGACATGCAAAATCACCTGCCGGCTACGACAGAACCACTTGGCATACACTCCGCAATCACCTGCCGGGCATGCCGGAACCATCTCTCAAACGTGCCAGAACCATGTTCCGGAAACGCCGGTACCACCTGCCGAGCTCGCCGGAACCACATGCTGGACACGCCAAAATCACCTGCCAGGTATACCAGAACCACTTGGTGGACACTCCGGAATCGTCTGCTGGACATGCCAGAACCAGCTCTCAGACACAACAGAACCACGGGCCAGAGACGCCGGAAGCACCTGCTGAGCATTCCTCAGCCACCTGCTCGACTCTCAAGAAACACCTGTCGGACATGCCAAAATCACCTGCCGGGTATGCCAGAAACACTTGGCGGACACTCCGGAATCACCTAACGGGGATGCCAGAACCACCTGCCGGACACGCTGGGACCACATGCTTGACTCGCCAGAACCACCTGCTGGACACGCCAGAATCCCCAGCCAGCTACGCCACAACCACTTGCCAGACACTCCGGAACCACCTGCCGGGCATGCTGGAACCACCTCTCAGAGGTGCCACAACCACATGCCGGAGACGGCGGAAGCACCTGCCGAGAACGCCGGAAGTTCCTGATCCACTCCCCAGAACCACCTGCCGGACACGCCAAAATCACCTGCCGGCTATGCCAGAACCACTTGGCGGACTCTCCAGAATCACCTGCCGGGCATGCCAGCACAACCTCCGCGACGTGCCAGAAGCACGTGCCGGACAGGCCGGAACCATCTCCCGCATAGACCGGAAACACAGGAAACACTCGCTGGAACCACCTGCTTGACTCACCGGTCCCACCTGCTGGACACGCCAGAATCACCTGCCAGCTACGCCAGAATCACTCGGCAGACCCTCGGAACCACCTCTAGGACAGACCGGAACCACCTGCCAGACACGCCGGGACCACATGCTTGACTCGACAGAACCACCTACCGGACACGCCAGAATCACCAGCCGGCTACGCCACAACCACTTGTCAGACACTCCGGACTCACCTGCCGGGCATGCTGGAAACACCTCTCAGAGGTGCCACAACCACATGCCGGAGATGGTGGAAGCACCTGCCGAGAATGCCGGAAGTTCCTGATCCACTCCCCAGAACCACCTGCCGGACAGACCGGAGCCACCTGCCAGACATGCCGGAACCACCGGCTCTACTCGCCGGAACCACCACCGGACATGCAAAATCACCTGCACGCTACGCCAGAAACACTTTGCGAACACTCCGGAATCACCTGCCGGGCATGCCGGAACCACCTGCCGGCTACTCCACAACCAGTGGGTGAACACTTCAGAATCACCTGCTGGGCTTGCTGCAACCTCCTGCCGGTCACGCCAACATCACCTGCCACCTACGCCAGAACCACTTGGCGGACACCATGGAAACACCTGTCGGGCCGGCCGGAACCACCTTCAGACGTGCCAGAACCATGTGCCTGAGATGCCGGAACCACACCCCGAACAGACCGAAACCACCTGCCAGACCCGCCTGAACCACCTGCCGAGCACGCATGATCCACCTGCTCGACTCGCCGGAACCACCTACCTGACATGCCAAAATCACCTGCTGGGTATGCCAGAACCACTTGGTGGACACTCCGGAATCATCTGCCGGACATGCCAGAAGCAGCTCTCAGAAACACCAGAACCACGTGCCGGACACGCCGGAAGCACCTGCTGAGCATGCCTGAGCCACATGCTCGACTTGCAAGAAACACCTGCCAGACACGCCAAAATCGCCTGCCGGGTACGCCAGAACCACGTGGCGGTCACTCCGGAATCACCTGTTGGGCATGCCGGAACCACCTCTCAGACATGCCAGAACCTCGTGCCGGACACGCCAGAACCACCTGCCGGACACGCCGGAACCACTGGCTCGACTCGCCGGAACCATTGCCGGACATGCAAAATCACCTGCCGGCTACGCCAGAACCACTTGGGGAATACTCCGGAATCACCTGCCGGGCATGCCGGAACCATCTCTCAGACGTGCCAGAACCATGTTCCGAACACGCCGGTACCACCTGCCGAGCTCGCCGGAACCACCTGCTGGACACGCCAAAATCACCTGCCGGCCACGCCAGAGCCACTCGGCAGACACTCCGGAATCACCTGCCGGGCAAGCTGGAACCACCTGCCGGTCACGTCAACATCACCTGCCAGCTACGCCAGAACCAGTTGCCGGACACTCCAGAAACACCTGTGGGGCTGGCCGGAACCACCTCTCAGATGTGCCAGAACCATGTGCCTGAGATGCCGGAACCACACCCCGAACAGACCGAAACCACCTGCCAGACCCGCCTGAACCCCCTGGCAAGCACGCCTGATCCACGTGCTCAACTAGCCGGAACCACCTTCCTGACACGCCAAAATCACCTGCCAGCTATACCAGAACCACTTGGTGGACACTCCGGAATCATCACCGGACATGCCAGAACCAGCTCTCAGACACACCAGAGCCACGTGCCAGAGACACCGGAAGCACCAGCTGAGCATGCCTGAGCCACCTGCTCGAATCGCAAGAAACACCTGTTGGACATGCCAAAATCACGTGCCGGGTACTCCAGAAACACATGGCGGACACTCCGGAATCACCTGCCAGGCACGGCGGAACCACCTCGCAGACATGTCGGAAACACATGCCAATGACACCGGAAACAACCGCCAAGCATGCCAGAACCACCTGCTCGACTCTCCAAAACCACCTACTGGACACGCCAAAATCACCTGCCGGCTATGCCAGAACCACTCAGCAGACACTCCGGAATCACATGTCAGGCATTCCGGAACCACCTCTCAGAGGAGCCAGAACCACATGCCGGAGACTCCGGAATCACCTGCCGGGTATGCCGGAACCATCTCTCAAAAGTGCCACAACCACGTGTCCGAGAGACAGGATGCACCTGCCGAGCTCACCGGAACCACCTGCTGGACATGCCGGAACCACCTGCCTCACAGGCAAAATCATATGCCGGCTACGCCAAAACCACTTGGTGGACACTCCAGAATCACCTTGCGGGCATGCCGGAACCACGTCATGGACAGACGGCAAACACCTGCCGGACCTGCCGGAACCACCGGTCGAGCACGCCGGAACCACCTGCTCGACTCACCAGAGCCACCTGCCGGACACACCAGAAACACCTGCGGGTTACGCCAGAACCACATGGAGGACTCTCCAGGATCACCTGCCGGGCATGCCGAAACCACCTCTCAGACGTGCCAGGACCATGTCCCGGACACGCCGGAACCACCTGCCGAGTATGCCGGAACCACCTGCTCCACTCTTCTGAACCACATGCTGGACACGCCAAAATCACCTGCCGGCTACGCCAGGACCACTCGGCAGACACTCCGGAACCACCTCCAGGACAGACCGGAACCACCTGCCGGACACGCTGGGTCCACCTGCTTGACTCGCCAGAACCACCTGCCGGACACGCCAGAATCCCCAGCCAGCTACGCCACAACCACTTGTCGGACACTCCGGAATCACATGCCGGGCATGCTGGAACCACCTCTCAGAGGTGCCACAACCACATGCCGGAGACGGCGGAAGCACCTGCCGAGAATGCCTGATGTTCCTGATCCACTCCCCAGAACCACCTGCCGGACACACCAAAATCACCTGCCGGCTACGCCAGAACCACTTGGCAGACACTCCAGAATCACCTGCCGGGCATGCCAGCACAACCCCTCCGAAGTGCCAGAAGCACGTGCCGGACAGGCCGGAACCATCTCCCCGACAGACCAGAAACACAGGAAACACTCACTGGAACCACCTGCTTGACTCACCGGTCCCACCTGCCGGACACGCCAAAATCACCTGCCCGCTACACCAGAACCACTTGGCGGAGAAGCCGGAATCACGTGACGTGCATGCTGACACAACCTCTCAGACGTGCCAGAACCTCATGCCGGACACGCCAGAACCACCTGCTGGACAGACCGGAACCACATGCCGGACACGCCTGATCCACCGGCTCGACTCCCAGGAACCATTGCAGGACATGCAAAATCACATGCCGGCTATGCCAGAACCACTTGGCGAACACTCCGGAATCACCTGCCAGGCATGGCGGAACCACCTCTCAGACATGAAGGAACCACATGCCAATGACACCAGAAACACCTGCCGAGCACGCCAGAACCACCTGCTCGACTCGCCAAAACCACCTGCTGGACACGCCAAAATCAACTGCTGGCTACGCCACAACCATTTGGTAACACTTCGGAATCACCTGCCGGGCTGGCTGGAACCACCTCTCAGAGGTGCCACAACCACATGCCGGAGACGGCGGAAGCACCTGCCGAGAATGCCGGAAGTTCCTGATCCACTCCCCAGAACCACCTGCCGGACACGCCAAAATCACCTGCTGGCTACGCCAGAACCACTTGGCGGACACTCCAGAATCACCTGCCGGCATGCCAGCACAACCACTCAGAAGTGCCAGAAGCACGTGCCGGACAGGCCAGAACCATCTCCCCGACAGACCAGAAACACAGGAAACACTCGCTGGAACCACCTGCTTGACTCACCGGTCCCAGCTGCCGGACACGCCAAAATCACCTGCCCGCTACACCAGAACCACTTGGCGGAGACGTCGGAATCACGTGACGTGCATGCCGACACAACCTCTCAGACGTGCCAGAACCTCGTGCCAGACACGCCAGAACCACCTGCTGGACAGACCGGAACCACATGCCGCACACGCCTGAACCACCGGCTCGACTCCCCGGAACCATTGCCGGACATGCAAAATCACATGCCGGCTACGCCAGAACCACTTGGCGAACACTCCGGAATCACCTGCCGTGCATGCCGGAACGACCTCTTAGACATGCCAGAAGCACATTCCAATGACACCGGAAGCACCTGCCGAGCACGCTGGAACCAATTGCTCGAATCGCCAGAACCACTTGGTGGACACACCAAAATCACCTGCCGGCCACGCCAGAACCATTTGGTGAACACTCCGGAATCACCTACCGGGCATGCCGGAACCATCTCTCAGACGTGCCAGAACCATGTTCCGGACACGCCGGTACCACCTGCCGAGCTCGTCGGAACCACCTGCTGGACACGCCAAAATCACCTGCCAGGTATACCAGAACCACCTGGTGGACACTCCGGAATCATCTGCTGGACATGCCAGAACCAGCTCTCAGAACACCAGAACCACGTGCCGGACACGCCGGAATCACGTGAAGGGCATGCCGACACAACCTCTCAGACGTGCCAGAACCTCGTGTCGGACACCCCAGAACCACATGCCAGACAGACCGGAACCACCTGCCAGACACGCCGGAACCACCGGGTCGACTCGCTGGAACGGCCGCGGGACATGCAAAATCACCTGCCGGCTACGCCAGAAACACTTGGCGGACACTCCGGAATCATCTGCCGGGCATGCCGGAACCATCTCTCAAACGTGCCAGAACCATGTTCCGGAAACGCCGGTACCACCTGCCGAGCTCGCCGGAACCACATGCTGGACACGCCAAAATCACCTGCCAGGTATACCAGAACCACTTGGTGGACACTCCGGAATCGTCTGCTGGACATGCCAGAACCAGCTCTCAGACACAACAGAACCACGTGCCAGAGACGCCGGAAGCACCTGCTGAGCATTCCTCAGCCACCTGCTCGACTCGCAAGAAACACCTGTCGGACATGCCAAAATCACCTGCCGGGTATGCCAGAAACACTTGGCGGACACTCCGGAATCACCTAACGGGGATGCCAGAACCACCTGCCGGACACGCTGGGACCACATGCTTGACTCGCCAGAACCACCTGCTGGACACGCCAGAATCCCCAGCCAGCTACGCCACAACCACTTGCCAGACACTCCGGAACCACCTGCCGGGCATGCTGGAACCACCTCTCAGAGGTGCCACAACCACATGCCGGAGACGGCGGAAGCACCTGCCGAGAACGCCGGAAGTTCCTGATCCACTCCCCAGAACCACCTGCCGGACAGACCGGAGCCACCTGCCAGACATGCCGGAACCACCGGCTCTACTCGCCGGAACCACCACCGGACATGCAAAATCACCTGCACGCTACGCCAGAAACACTTTGCAAACACTCCGGAATCACCTGCAGGGCATGCCGGAACCACCTGCCGGCTACTCCACAACCAGTGGGTGAACACTTCGGAATCACCTGCTGGGCTTGCTGCAACCTCCTGCCGGTCACGCCAACATCACCTGCCACCTACGCCAGAACCACTTGGCGGACATGCTGGAACCAACTCTCAGACATGCCAGAACCACATGCCAATGACAGCAGAAGCACCTGCCGAACACACCGGAACCAGCTGCTCCACTCCCCAGAACCAGCTGCTGGACATGCCAAAATCACCTGCCGTCTATGCCACAACCAGTTGGTGAACACTTTGGAATCACCTGCCGGGCTTGCTGCAACCACCGTCCTGTCACGCCAACATCACCTGCCAGCTACGCCAGAACCACTTGGCGGACACTCCGGAATCATCTGCCGGACATGCCAGAACCAGCTCTCAGACACTCCAGAACCACGTGCCGGACACGCCGGAAGCAACTGCTTAGCATGCCTGAGCCCCCTCTTGAATCGCAAGAAACACCTGCCGGACACGCCAAAATCACCTGCCGGGTACGCCAGAAACGCTTGGCCGACACTCCGGAATCACCTGTCTGACATGCCGGAATCACCTCTCAGACTTGCCAGAACCATGTTCCGGACATGCCGGTACCAACTGCCGAGCATGCCAGAACCCCCTGATCCACTCCCCAGAACCACCTGCTGGACACACCTAAATCACCTGCCGGCTACGCCAGAACCTCTTGGCAGACACTCGAGATTCACCTGCCCGGCATGACGGAACCACCTCTCAGAGGTGCCAGAACTACATGCCTGACACTCCAGAATCACCTGCCGGGCATGCCGGGACCACCTCTCAGACGTGCCAGAACCATGTTCTGGACACGACGGTACCACCTGCCGAGTATGCTGGAACCAGCTGATCCACTCCCCAGAACCACCTACTGGACACGCCAAAATCAACTGCCGGTAACGCAAGAACCACTCGGCAGACACTCCTGAATCACATGCCAGGCATTCCGGAACCACCTCTCAGAGGTGCCAGAACCACATGCCGGAGACTCCGGAATCACCTGCCGGGGATGACGGAACCATCGCTCAGACGTGCCACAAACACGTGCCGGAGAGACCGGAAGCACCTGCAGAGCTCGCCGGAACCACCTGCTGGACATGCCGGAACCACCTGCCTCACAGGCCAAAACCATATGCCGGCTATGCCAAAACCACTTGGTGGACACTGCAGAATCACCTTGCGGACATGCCGGAACCAGATCATGGGAAGACGGCAAACACCTGCCGGACCTGCCGGAACCACCTGCCGTGCATGCCGGAACCACCTCTAAGACATGCCAGAACCACATGCCAATGACACCGGAAGAACCTGCCGAGCACGCCGGAACCACTTGCTCGAATCATCAGAACCACCTGCCGGACATGCCAAAATCACCTGCCGGCTACGCCACAACCAGTTGGTGAACACTTCAGAATCACCTGCCGGGCTGGTTGGAACCACCTGCCGATCACGCCAACATCACCTGCCAGCTACACCTGAACCAATTGGCGGACACTCCGGAATCATCTGCCAGACATGCCAGAACCAGCTCTCAGACACTCAAGAACCACGTGCCGGAAACCCCGGAAGCACCTGCTGAGCATGCCTGAGCCAGCTGCTCGACTCGCAAGAAACACCTGCGGGACATGCCAAAATCACCTGCGGGGTACGCCAAGACCAATTGGCCGACACTCCGGAATCACCTGTCAGGCATGCCGGAACCACCTCTCAGACGTGCCAGAACCACATGCCAGACACTCCGGAGTCACCTGCCGGCCATGCCGGAACCATCTCTCAGACGTGCCAGAACCATGTTCCGGACACGCCGGAACCACCTGCTCGAATCACCAGAGCCACCTGCCAGACACACCAGAAACCCCTGCGGGGTACACCAGAACCACTTGGAGGACTCTCCGGGATCACCTGCCGGGCATGCCGGAACCACCTCTCAGACGTGCCACAACCACATGCCGGAGACGGCGATGCGCCAGCCGACAATGCCGGAAGTTCCTGATCCACTCCCCAGAACCACCTGCCGGACACGCCAAAATCCCCTGCCGGCTACGCCAGAACCACTCGGCAGACACTCCGGAACCACCTCCAGGACATACCGGAACCACGTGCCGGACACGCCGGAATCAACTGCTTAGCATGCCTGAGCCCCCTGTTGAATCGCAAGAAACACCTGCCGGACGTGCCAAAATCACCTGCCGGCTACGCCAGAACCACTTGGTGGACACTCCAAATCACCTTCCGGGCATGCCAGCACAACGTCTCAGAAGTGCCAGAAGCACATGCCGGACAGGCCGGAACCATCTCCTGCACAGACCGGAAACACAGGAAACACTCGCCGGAACCACCTGCTTGACTCACCGGTCCCACCTGCCGGACACACCAAAATCACCTGCCCGCTACACCAGAACCAATTGGCCGACAAGCCGGAATCACGTGTAGTGCATGCCGACACAACCTCTCACACGTGCCAGAACCTCGTTCAGGACACCCCAGAACCACCTGCTGGACAGACCAGAACCACCTGCTGGACACGCAGGAACCACCGGCTCAACTCGCCGGAACCATTGCCGGACATGCAAAATCACCTGCCGGCTACGCCAGAACCACTTGGCGAACACTCCGGAATAACCTGCAGGGCATGGCGGAACCACCTTTCAAACATGAAGGAACCACATGCCAATGACACCGGAAGCACCTGCCGAGCACGCCAGAACCACCTGCTCGACTCGCCAAAACCACCTGCTGGACACACCAAAATGACCTGCCGGCTACGCCACAACCATTTGGTGAACACTTCGGAATCACCTGCTGGGCTGGCTGGAAACACCTGCCGGTCATGCCAACATCACCTGCCAGCTATGCCACAACCACTAGGCGGACACCATGGAAACACCTGTCGGGCCGGCCGGAACCACCTCTCAGACGTGCCAGAACCATGTGCGTGAGATGCCGGAACCACACCCCGAACAGACCGAAACCACCTGCCAGACCCGCCTGAACCACCTGCCGAGCACGCCGGAACCACCTACTCGACTGTCCGGAACAACCTACCTGACACGCCAAAATCACCTGCCGGGTATGCCAGTACCACGTGGCGGACACTGTGGAATCACCTGTCGGGAATGCCGGAACCACCTCTCAGACGTGCCAGAACCTCGTGCCGGACACGCCAGAACCACCTGCTGGACAGACCGGAACCACCTGCCGGACACGCCGGAACCACCGCCGGACATGCAAAATCACCTGCCGGCTACGCCAGAACCACTTGGTGAACACTCCGGAATCACCTGCCGGGCATGCCAGAACCACCTCTCAGACTTGCCAGAACCATGTTCCGGACACGCCGGTACCACCTGCTGAGTATCCCGG
Organism: Equus caballus; assembly: GCF_041296265.1. Classification (NCBI taxonomy): domain Eukaryota; kingdom Metazoa; phylum Chordata; class Mammalia; order Perissodactyla; family Equidae; genus Equus; species Equus caballus. The sequence goes on from NC_091691.1 coordinate 35,760,778, forward strand.
AACCACCTGATCCACTCCCCAGAACCACCTGCTGGACACGCCAGAATCACCTGCCGGCTACGCCAGAACCACTCGGCAGACCATCCGGAACCACCTACCTAGCATGCCGGAACCATCTCTCAGACGTGCCAGAACCATGTTCCGGACAGGCCGGTACCACCTGCCGAGCTCGCCAGAACCAGCTGCTGGACACGCCAACACCAGCTACCGGCTATGCCAGAACCACTCGGCAGACACTCCGGAATCACCTGCCAGGCTTGCTGGAACCACCTCTCAGAGGTGCCGCAACCACATGCCGGAGACTCCAGAATCACCTGCCGAGCATGCCAGAACCACCTCTCAGAGGTGCCAGAACCACATGCCGGAGACTCCAGAATCACCTGCCGAGCATGCCAGAACCACCTCGCAGAGGTGCCAGAGCCACATGCCAGAGACTCCGGAATCACCTGTCGGGCATGCCGGAAACATCTCTCAGACGTGCCACAACCACGTGCCGGAGAGACCGGAAGCACCTGCTGAGCTCGCCGGAACCACCTGCCTCACAGGCCAAAATCATATGCCGGCTACGCCAAAACCACTTGGTGGACACTCCAGAATCACCTTGCGGGCATGCCGGAACCACGTCATGGACAGACGGCAAACACCTGCCGGACCTGCCGGAACCACCTGCCGAGCACGCCGGAACCACCTGCTCGACTCACCAGAGCCACCTGCCGGACACACCAGAAACACCTGCGGGATACGCCAGAATCACTTGGAGGACTCTCGGGGATCACTGCCAGGCATGCCGGAACCAACTCTCAGACGTGCCAGAACCATGTGCCGGACACGCCGGAACCACCTGCCGAGAATGCCGGAAGTTCCTGATCTGCTCCCCAGAACCACCTGCCGGACACGCCAAAATCACCTGCCGGCTACGCCACAACCAGTGGCTGAACACTTCGGAATCACCTGCTGGGCTTGCTGGAACCTCCTGCCGGTCACGCCAACATCACCTGCCACCTACGCCAGAACCACTTGGCGGACAGCATGGAAACACCTGTCGGGCCGGCCGGAACCACCTCTCAGATGTGCCAGAACCATGTGCCTGAGATGCCGGAACCACACCCCGAACAGACCGAAACCACCTGCCAGACCCGCCTGAACCACCTGCCGAGCACGCCTGATCCACCTGCTCGACTCGCCGGAACCACCTACCTGACATGCCAAAATCACCTGCTGGGTATGCCAGAACCAGTTGGTGGACACTCCGGAATCATCTGCCAGACATGCCAGAACCAGCTCTCAGACACCCCAGAACCACGAGCCAGAGACGCCGGAATCACCTGCTGAGCATGCCTGAGCCACCTGCTGGACATGCCGGAACCACCTGCTGCACATGCCGGAACCACCTGCCTGACAGGCCAAAATCACATGCCGGCTATGCCAAAACCACCTGGCGGACACTCCAGAATCACCTGCCGGGCATGCCAGCAGAACCACTCAGAAGTGCCAGAACCACCTGCTGGACAGACCGGAACCACCTGCCGGACACGCCGGAACCACCGGCTCGACTCGCCGGAACCACCGCCGGACATGCAAAATCACCTGCCGACTACACCAGAACCACTTGGCGAACACTCCGGAATCATCTGCCGGGCATACCAGCACAAAATCCCAGAAGTGCCAGAACCTCGTGCCGGACACGCCAGAACCACCTGCCGGACAGACCGGAGCCACCTGCCAGACATGCCGGAACCACCGGCTCTACTGGCCGGAACCAACACCGGACATGCAAAATCAACTGCACGCTACGCCAGAAACACTTTGCGAACACTCCGGAATCACCTGCCGGGCATGCCGGAACCACCTCTCAGAGGTGCCAGAACCACATGCTGGAGACTCCGGAATCACCTGTCGGGCATGCCGGAACCACCTACTCGACTCGCCGGAACCACCTACCTGACATGCCAAAATCACCTGCCGGGTATGCCAGAACCACTTGGTGTACACTGCGGAATCATCTGCCGGACATGCCAGATCCAGCACTCAGACACACCAGAACCACGTGACGGACACGCCGGAAGCACCTGCTGAGCATGCCTGAGCCACATGCTCGACTTGCAAGAAACACCTGCCAGACACGCCGAAATCGCCTGCCGGATACGCCCAACCACGTGGTGGACACTCCGGAATCACCTGTCGGGCATGCCGGAATCACGTCTCAGACGTGCCAGAACATCGTGCCGGACACACCAGAACCACCTGCCGGACAGAGCGGAACCACCTGCCGGACACGCTGGAACCACCTCTCAGACTTCCCAGAACCATGTTCCGGACACGCCGGTACCACCTGCTGAGTATGCCGGAACCACCTGATCCCCGCCCCAGAACCACCTGTTGGAGACGCAAGAATCACCTGCCGGTTGCGCCAGAACCACTCGGCAGACACTCTGGAACCACCTGTCGGGCCGGCCGGAACCAACTCTCAGACACGCCAGAATCATGTGCCTGAGATGCCGGAACCACACCCCGAAGAGACCGAAACCACCTGTCAAACCCGCCTGAACCACCTGCTGAGATGCCAGAACCACCTACTCGACTCGCCGGAACCACCTAACTGACATGCCAAAATCACCTGCCGGGTATGCCAGAACCACTTGTTGGACACTCCGGAATCATCTGCCGGACATGCAAGAACCAGCTCTCAGACACACCAGAACCACGTGCCGGACACGCCGGAAGCACCTGCTGAGCATGCCTGAGCCACATGCTCGACTCGCAAGAAACACCTGCCAGACACGCCAAAATCACCTGCCGGGTACGCCAGAACCACATGGCGGACACTCCGGAACCACCTGCCGGGCATGCCGGAACCACCTCTCAGACGTGCCAGAACCACATGCCAGACACTCCGGAGTCACCTGCCGGCCATGCCGGAACCATCTCTCAGACGTGCCAGAACCATGTTCCGGACACGCCGGTACCACCTGCCGAGCTCGTCGGAACCACCTGCTGGACACGCCAAAATCACCTGCCAGGTATACCAGAACCACCTGGTGGACACTCCGGAATCATCTGCTGGACATGCCAGAACCAGCTCTCAGACACACCAGAACCACGTGCCGGACACGCCGGAATCACGTGAAGGGCATGCCGACACAACCTCTCAGACGTGCCAGAACCTCGTGTCGGACACCCCAGAACCACATGACAGACAGACTGGAACCACCTGCCAGACACGCCGGAACCACCGGGTCGACTCGCTGGAACGGCCGCGGGACATGCAAAATCACCTGCCGGCTACGCCAGAAACACTTGGCGAACACTCCGGAATCACCTGCCGGGCATGGCGGAACCACCTCTCAGACATGCCGGAACCACATGCCAATGACACCGGAAGCACATGCCGAGCACGCCAGAACCACCTGCTTGACTCGCCAAAACCACCTGCTGGACATGCCAAAGTCACCTGCCGTCTACGCCACAATCATTTGGCGAACACTTCGGAATCACCTGCCGGGTTGGCTGGAAGCACATGCCGGTCACGCCAACATCACCTGCCAGCTAGGCCAGAACCAGTTGGCGGGCACCATGGAAACACCTGTCGGTCCGGCCGGAACCACATCTCAGTCGTGCCAGAACCATGTGCCTGAGATGCCGGAACCACACCCCGAACAGACCGAAACCACCTGCCAGACAGACCGGAACCACCTGCCGGACACGCCGGAACCACCGGCTCGACTCTCCTGAACCACCGCCGGACATGCAAAATCACCTGCCGGCTACGACAGAACCACTTGGCATACACTCCGCAATCACCTGCCGGGCATGCCGGAACCATCTCTCAAACGTGCCAGAACCATGTTCCGGAAACGCCGGTACCACCTGCCGAGCTCGCCGGAACCACATGCTGGACACGCCAAAATCACCTGCCAGGTATACCAGAACCACTTGGTGGACACTCCGGAATCGTCTGCTGGACATGCCAGAACCAGCTCTCAGACACAACAGAACCACGGGCCAGAGACGCCGGAAGCACCTGCTGAGCATTCCTCAGCCACCTGCTCGACTCTCAAGAAACACCTGTCGGACATGCCAAAATCACCTGCCGGGTATGCCAGAAACACTTGGCGGACACTCCGGAATCACCTAACGGGGATGCCAGAACCACCTGCCGGACACGCTGGGACCACATGCTTGACTCGCCAGAACCACCTGCTGGACACGCCAGAATCCCCAGCCAGCTACGCCACAACCACTTGCCAGACACTCCGGAACCACCTGCCGGGCATGCTGGAACCACCTCTCAGAGGTGCCACAACCACATGCCGGAGACGGCGGAAGCACCTGCCGAGAACGCCGGAAGTTCCTGATCCACTCCCCAGAACCACCTGCCGGACACGCCAAAATCACCTGCCGGCTATGCCAGAACCACTTGGCGGACTCTCCAGAATCACCTGCCGGGCATGCCAGCACAACCTCCGCGACGTGCCAGAAGCACGTGCCGGACAGGCCGGAACCATCTCCCGCATAGACCGGAAACACAGGAAACACTCGCTGGAACCACCTGCTTGACTCACCGGTCCCACCTGCTGGACACGCCAGAATCACCTGCCAGCTACGCCAGAATCACTCGGCAGACCCTCGGAACCACCTCTAGGACAGACCGGAACCACCTGCCAGACACGCCGGGACCACATGCTTGACTCGACAGAACCACCTACCGGACACGCCAGAATCACCAGCCGGCTACGCCACAACCACTTGTCAGACACTCCGGACTCACCTGCCGGGCATGCTGGAAACACCTCTCAGAGGTGCCACAACCACATGCCGGAGATGGTGGAAGCACCTGCCGAGAATGCCGGAAGTTCCTGATCCACTCCCCAGAACCACCTGCCGGACAGACCGGAGCCACCTGCCAGACATGCCGGAACCACCGGCTCTACTCGCCGGAACCACCACCGGACATGCAAAATCACCTGCACGCTACGCCAGAAACACTTTGCGAACACTCCGGAATCACCTGCCGGGCATGCCGGAACCACCTGCCGGCTACTCCACAACCAGTGGGTGAACACTTCAGAATCACCTGCTGGGCTTGCTGCAACCTCCTGCCGGTCACGCCAACATCACCTGCCACCTACGCCAGAACCACTTGGCGGACACCATGGAAACACCTGTCGGGCCGGCCGGAACCACCTTCAGACGTGCCAGAACCATGTGCCTGAGATGCCGGAACCACACCCCGAACAGACCGAAACCACCTGCCAGACCCGCCTGAACCACCTGCCGAGCACGCATGATCCACCTGCTCGACTCGCCGGAACCACCTACCTGACATGCCAAAATCACCTGCTGGGTATGCCAGAACCACTTGGTGGACACTCCGGAATCATCTGCCGGACATGCCAGAAGCAGCTCTCAGAAACACCAGAACCACGTGCCGGACACGCCGGAAGCACCTGCTGAGCATGCCTGAGCCACATGCTCGACTTGCAAGAAACACCTGCCAGACACGCCAAAATCGCCTGCCGGGTACGCCAGAACCACGTGGCGGTCACTCCGGAATCACCTGTTGGGCATGCCGGAACCACCTCTCAGACATGCCAGAACCTCGTGCCGGACACGCCAGAACCACCTGCCGGACACGCCGGAACCACTGGCTCGACTCGCCGGAACCATTGCCGGACATGCAAAATCACCTGCCGGCTACGCCAGAACCACTTGGGGAATACTCCGGAATCACCTGCCGGGCATGCCGGAACCATCTCTCAGACGTGCCAGAACCATGTTCCGAACACGCCGGTACCACCTGCCGAGCTCGCCGGAACCACCTGCTGGACACGCCAAAATCACCTGCCGGCCACGCCAGAGCCACTCGGCAGACACTCCGGAATCACCTGCCGGGCAAGCTGGAACCACCTGCCGGTCACGTCAACATCACCTGCCAGCTACGCCAGAACCAGTTGCCGGACACTCCAGAAACACCTGTGGGGCTGGCCAGAACCACCTCTCAGATGTGCCAGAACCATGTGCCTGAGATGCCGGAACCACACCCCGAACAGACCGAAACCACCTGCCAGACCCGCCTGAACCCCCTGGCAAGCACGCCTGATCCACGTGCTCAACTAGCCGGAACCACCTTCCTGACACGCCAAAATCACCTGCCAGCTATACCAGAACCACTTGGTGGACACTCCGGAATCATCACCGGACATGCCAGAACCAGCTCTCAGACACACCAGAGCCACGTGCCAGAGACACCGGAAGCACCAGCTGAGCATGCCTGAGCCACCTGCTCGAATCGCAAGAAACACCTGTTGGACATGCCAAAATCACGTGCCGGGTACTCCAGAAACACATGGCGGACACTCCGGAATCACCTGCCAGGCACGGCGGAACCACCTCGCAGACATGTCGGAAACACATGCCAATGACACCGGAAACAACCGCCAAGCATGCCAGAACCACCTGCTCGACTCTCCAAAACCACCTACTGGACACGCCAAAATCACCTGCCGGCTATGCCAGAACCACTCAGCAGACACTCCGGAATCACATGTCAGGCATTCCGGAACCACCTCTCAGAGGAGCCAGAACCACATGCCGGAGACTCCGGAATCACCTGCCGGGTATGCCGGAACCATCTCTCAAAAGTGCCACAACCACGTGTCCGAGAGACAGGATGCACCTGCCGAGCTCACCGGAACCACCTGCTGGACATGCCGGAACCACCTGCCTCACAGGCAAAATCATATGCCGGCTACGCCAAAACCACTTGGTGGACACTCCAGAATCACCTTGCGGGCATGCCGGAACCACGTCATGGACAGACGGCAAACACCTGCCGGACCTGCCGGAACCACCGGTCGAGCACGCCGGAACCACCTGCTCGACTCACCAGAGCCACCTGCCGGACACACCAGAAACACCTGCGGGTTACGCCAGAACCACATGGAGGACTCTCCAGGATCACCTGCCGGGCATGCCGAAACCACCTCTCAGACGTGCCAGGACCATGTCCCGGACACGCCGGAACCACCTGCCGAGTATGCCGGAACCACCTGCTCCACTCTTCTGAACCACATGCTGGACACGCCAAAATCACCTGCCGGCTACGCCAGGACCACTCGGCAGACACTCCGGAACCACCTCCAGGACAGACCGGAACCACCTGCCGGACACGCTGGGTCCACCTGCTTGACTCGCCAGAACCACCTGCCGGACACGCCAGAATCCCCAGCCAGCTACGCCACAACCACTTGTCGGACACTCCGGAATCACATGCCGGGCATGCTGGAACCACCTCTCAGAGGTGCCACAACCACATGCCGGAGACGGCGGAAGCACCTGCCGAGAATGCCTGATGTTCCTGATCCACTCCCCAGAACCACCTGCCGGACACACCAAAATCACCTGCCGGCTACGCCAGAACCACTTGGCAGACACTCCAGAATCACCTGCCGGGCATGCCAGCACAACCCCTCCGAAGTGCCAGAAGCACGTGCCGGACAGGCCGGAACCATCTCCCCGACAGACCAGAAACACAGGAAACACTCACTGGAACCACCTGCTTGACTCACCGGTCCCACCTGCCGGACACGCCAAAATCACCTGCCCGCTACACCAGAACCACTTGGCGGAGAAGCCGGAATCACGTGACGTGCATGCTGACACAACCTCTCAGACGTGCCAGAACCTCATGCCGGACACGCCAGAACCACCTGCTGGACAGACCGGAACCACATGCCGGACACGCCTGATCCACCGGCTCGACTCCCAGGAACCATTGCAGGACATGCAAAATCACATGCCGGCTATGCCAGAACCACTTGGCGAACACTCCGGAATCACCTGCCAGGCATGGCGGAACCACCTCTCAGACATGAAGGAACCACATGCCAATGACACCAGAAACACCTGCCGAGCACGCCAGAACCACCTGCTCGACTCGCCAAAACCACCTGCTGGACACGCCAAAATCAACTGCTGGCTACGCCACAACCATTTGGTAACACTTCGGAATCACCTGCCGGGCTGGCTGGAACCACCTCTCAGAGGTGCCACAACCACATGCCGGAGACGGCGGAAGCACCTGCCGAGAATGCCGGAAGTTCCTGATCCACTCCCCAGAACCACCTGCCGGACACGCCAAAATCACCTGCTGGCTACGCCAGAACCACTTGGCGGACACTCCAGAATCACCTGCCGGCATGCCAGCACAACCACTCAGAAGTGCCAGAAGCACGTGCCGGACAGGCCAGAACCATCTCCCCGACAGACCAGAAACACAGGAAACACTCGCTGGAACCACCTGCTTGACTCACCGGTCCCAGCTGCCGGACACGCCAAAATCACCTGCCCGCTACACCAGAACCACTTGGCGGAGACGTCGGAATCACGTGACGTGCATGCCGACACAACCTCTCAGACGTGCCAGAACCTCGTGCCAGACACGCCAGAACCACCTGCTGGACAGACCGGAACCACATGCCGCACACGCCTGAACCACCGGCTCGACTCCCCGGAACCATTGCCGGACATGCAAAATCACATGCCGGCTACGCCAGAACCACTTGGCGAACACTCCGGAATCACCTGCCGTGCATGCCGGAACGACCTCTTAGACATGCCAGAAGCACATTCCAATGACACCGGAAGCACCTGCCGAGCACGCTGGAACCAATTGCTCGAATCGCCAGAACCACTTGGTGGACACACCAAAATCACCTGCCGGCCACGCCAGAACCATTTGGTGAACACTCCGGAATCACCTACCGGGCATGCCGGAACCATCTCTCAGACGTGCCAGAACCATGTTCCGGACACGCCGGTACCACCTGCCGAGCTCGTCGGAACCACCTGCTGGACACGCCAAAATCACCTGCCAGGTATACCAGAACCACCTGGTGGACACTCCGGAATCATCTGCTGGACATGCCAGAACCAGCTCTCAGAACACCAGAACCACGTGCCGGACACGCCGGAATCACGTGAAGGGCATGCCGACACAACCTCTCAGACGTGCCAGAACCTCGTGTCGGACACCCCAGAACCACATGCCAGACAGACCGGAACCACCTGCCAGACACGCCGGAACCACCGGGTCGACTCGCTGGAACGGCCGCGGGACATGCAAAATCACCTGCCGGCTACGCCAGAAACACTTGGCGGACACTCCGGAATCATCTGCCGGGCATGCCGGAACCATCTCTCAAACGTGCCAGAACCATGTTCCGGAAACGCCGGTACCACCTGCCGAGCTCGCCGGAACCACATGCTGGACACGCCAAAATCACCTGCCAGGTATACCAGAACCACTTGGTGGACACTCCGGAATCGTCTGCTGGACATGCCAGAACCAGCTCTCAGACACAACAGAACCACGTGCCAGAGACGCCGGAAGCACCTGCTGAGCATTCCTCAGCCACCTGCTCGACTCGCAAGAAACACCTGTCGGACATGCCAAAATCACCTGCCGGGTATGCCAGAAACACTTGGCGGACACTCCGGAATCACCTAACGGGGATGCCAGAACCACCTGCCGGACACGCTGGGACCACATGCTTGACTCGCCAGAACCACCTGCTGGACACGCCAGAATCCCCAGCCAGCTACGCCACAACCACTTGCCAGACACTCCGGAACCACCTGCCGGGCATGCTGGAACCACCTCTCAGAGGTGCCACAACCACATGCCGGAGACGGCGGAAGCACCTGCCGAGAACGCCGGAAGTTCCTGATCCACTCCCCAGAACCACCTGCCGGACAGACCGGAGCCACCTGCCAGACATGCCGGAACCACCGGCTCTACTCGCCGGAACCACCACCGGACATGCAAAATCACCTGCACGCTACGCCAGAAACACTTTGCAAACACTCCGGAATCACCTGCAGGGCATGCCGGAACCACCTGCCGGCTACTCCACAACCAGTGGGTGAACACTTCGGAATCACCTGCTGGGCTTGCTGCAACCTCCTGCCGGTCACGCCAACATCACCTGCCACCTACGCCAGAACCACTTGGCGGACATGCTGGAACCAACTCTCAGACATGCCAGAACCACATGCCAATGACAGCAGAAGCACCTGCCGAACACACCGGAACCAGCTGCTCCACTCCCCAGAACCAGCTGCTGGACATGCCAAAATCACCTGCCGTCTATGCCACAACCAGTTGGTGAACACTTTGGAATCACCTGCCGGGCTTGCTGCAACCACCGTCCTGTCACGCCAACATCACCTGCCAGCTACGCCAGAACCACTTGGCGGACACTCCGGAATCATCTGCCGGACATGCCAGAACCAGCTCTCAGACACTCCAGAACCACGTGCCGGACACGCCGGAAGCAACTGCTTAGCATGCCTGAGCCCCCTCTTGAATCGCAAGAAACACCTGCCGGACACGCCAAAATCACCTGCCGGGTACGCCAGAAACGCTTGGCCGACACTCCGGAATCACCTGTCTGACATGCCGGAATCACCTCTCAGACTTGCCAGAACCATGTTCCGGACATGCCGGTACCAACTGCCGAGCATGCCAGAACCCCCTGATCCACTCCCCAGAACCACCTGCTGGACACACCTAAATCACCTGCCGGCTACGCCAGAACCTCTTGGCAGACACTCGAGATTCACCTGCCCGGCATGACGGAACCACCTCTCAGAGGTGCCAGAACTACATGCCTGACACTCCAGAATCACCTGCCGGGCATGCCGGGACCACCTCTCAGACGTGCCAGAACCATGTTCTGGACACGACGGTACCACCTGCCGAGTATGCTGGAACCAGCTGATCCACTCCCCAGAACCACCTACTGGACACGCCAAAATCAACTGCCGGTAACGCAAGAACCACTCGGCAGACACTCCTGAATCACATGCCAGGCATTCCGGAACCACCTCTCAGAGGTGCCAGAACCACATGCCGGAGACTCCGGAATCACCTGCCGGGGATGACGGAACCATCGCTCAGACGTGCCACAAACACGTGCCGGAGAGACCGGAAGCACCTGCAGAGCTCGCCGGAACCACCTGCTGGACATGCCGGAACCACCTGCCTCACAGGCCAAAACCATATGCCGGCTATGCCAAAACCACTTGGTGGACACTGCAGAATCACCTTGCGGACATGCTGGAACCAGATCATGGGAAGACGGCAAACACCTGCCGGACCTGCCGGAACCACCTGCCGTGCATGCCGGAACCACCTCTAAGACATGCCAGAACCACATGCCAATGACACCGGAAGAACCTGCCGAGCACGCCGGAACCACTTGCTCGAATCATCAGAACCACCTGCCGGACATGCCAAAATCACCTGCCGGCTACGCCACAACCAGTTGGTGAACACTTCAGAATCACCTGCCGGGCTGGTTGGAACCACCTGCCGATCACGCCAACATCACCTGCCAGCTACACCTGAACCAATTGGCGGACACTCCGGAATCATCTGCCAGACATGCCAGAACCAGCTCTCAGACACTCAAGAACCACGTGCCGGAAACCCCGGAAGCACCTGCTGAGCATGCCTGAGCCAGCTGCTCGACTCGCAAGAAACACCTGCGGGACATGCCAAAATCACCTGCGGGGTACGCCAAGACCAATTGGCCGACACTCCGGAATCACCTGTCAGGCATGCCGGAACCACCTCTCAGACGTGCCAGAACCACATGCCAGACACTCCGGAGTCACCTGCCGGCCATGCCGGAACCATCTCTCAGACGTGCCAGAACCATGTTCCGGACACGCCGGAACCACCTGCTCGAATCACCAGAGCCACCTGCCAGACACACCAGAAACCCCTGCGGGGTACACCAGAACCACTTGGAGGACTCTCCGGGATCACCTGCCGGGCATGCCGGAACCACCTCTCAGACGTGCCACAACCACATGCCGGAGACGGCGATGCGCCAGCCGACAATGCCGGAAGTTCCTGATCCACTCCCCAGAACCACCTGCCGGACACGCCAAAATCCCCTGCCGGCTACGCCAGAACCACTCGGCAGACACTCCGGAACCACCTCCAGGACATACCGGAACCACGTGCCGGACACGCCGGAATCAACTGCTTAGCATGCCTGAGCCCCCTGTTGAATCGCAAGAAACACCTGCCGGACATGACAAAATCACCTGCCGGCTACGCCAGAACCACTTGGTGGACACTCCAAATCACCTTCCGGGCATGCCAGCACAACGTCTCAGAAGTGCCAGAAGCACATGCCGGACAGGCCGGAACCATCTCCTGCACAGACCGGAAACACAGGAAACACTCGCCGGAACCACCTGCTTGACTCACCGGTCCCACCTGCCGGACACACCAAAATCACCTGCCCGCTACACCAGAACCAATTGGCCGACAAGCCGGAATCACGTGTAGTGCATGCCGACACAACCTCTCACACGTGCCAGAACCTCGTTCAGGACACCCCAGAACCACCTGCTGGACAGACCAGAACCACCTGCTGGACACGCAGGAACCACCGGCTCAACTCGCCGGAACCATTGCCGGACATGCAAAATCACCTGCCGGCTACGCCAGAACCACTTGGCGAACACTCCGGAATAACCTGCAGGGCATGGCGGAACCACCTTTCAAACATGAAGGAACCACATGCCAATGACACCGGAAGCACCTGCCGAGCACGCCAGAACCACCTGCTCGACTCGCCAAAACCACCTGCTGGACACACCAAAATGACCTGCCGGCTACGCCACAACCATTTGGTGAACACTTCGGAATCACCTGCTGGGCTGGCTGGAAACACCTGCCGGTCATGCCAACATCACCTGCCAGCTATGCCACAACCACTAGGCGGACACCATGGAAACACCTGTCGGGCCGGCCGGAACCACCTCTCAGACGTGCCAGAACCATGTGCGTGAGATGCCGGAACCACACCCCGAACAGACCGAAACCACCTGCCAGACCCGCCTGAACCACCTGCCGAGCACGCCGGAACCACCTACTCGACTGTCCGGAACAACCTACCTGACACGCCAAAATCACCTGCCGGGTATGCCAGTACCACGTGGCGGACACTGTGGAATCACCTGTCGGGAATGCCGGAACCACCTCTCAGACGTGCCAGAACCTCGTGCCGGACACGCCAGAACCACCTGCTGGACAGACCGGAACCACCTGCCGGACACGCCGGAACCACCGCCGGACATGCAAAATCACCTGCCGGCTACGCCAGAACCACTTGGTGAACACTCCGGAATCACCTGCCGGGCATGCCAGAACCACCTCTCAGACTTGCCAGAACCATGTTCCGGACACGCCGGTACCACCTGCTGAGTATGCCGGAACCACCTGATCCACTCCCCAGAACCACCTGCTGGACACGCCAGAATCACCTGCCGGCTACGCCAGAACCACTCGGCAGACCATCCGGAACCACCTACCTAGCATGCCGGAACCATCTCTCAGACGTGCCAGAACCATGTTCCGGACAGGCCGGTACCACCTGCCGAGCTCGCCAGAACCAGCTGCTGGACACGCCAACACCAGCTACCGGCTATGCCAGAACCACTCGGCAGACACTCCGGAATCACCTGCCAGGCTTGCTGGAACCACCTCTCAGAGGTGCCGCAACCACATGCCGGAGACTCCAGAATCACCTGCCGAGCATGCCAGAACCACCTCTCAGAGGTGCCAGAACCACATGCCGGAGACTCCAGAATCACCTGCCGAGCATGCCAGAACCACCTCGCAGAGGTGCCAGAGCCACATGCCAGAGACTCCGGAATCACCTGTCGGGCATGCCGGAAACATCTCTCAGACGTGCCACAACCACGTGCCGGAGAGACCGGAAGCACCTGCTGAGCTCGCCGGAACCACCTGCCTCACAGGCCAAAATCATATGCCGGCTACGCCAAAACCACTTGGTGGACACTCCAGAATCACCTTGCGGGCATGCCGGAACCACGTCATGGACAGACGGCAAACACCTGCCGGACCTGCCGGAACCACCTGCCGAGCACGCCGGAACCACCTGCTCGACTCACCAGAGCCACCTGCCGGACACACCAGAAACACCTGCGGGATACGCCAGAATCACTTGGAGGACTCTCGGGGATCACTGCCAGGCATGCCGGAACCAACTCTCAGACGTGCCAGAACCATGTGCCGGACACGCCGGAACCACCTGCCGAGAATGCCGGAAGTTCCTGATCTGCTCCCCAGAACCACCTGCCGGACACGCCAAAATCACCTGCCGGCTACGCCACAACCAGTGGCTGAACACTTCGGAATCACCTGCTGGGCTTGCTGGAACCTCCTGCCGGTCACGCCAACATCACCTGCCACCTACGCCAGAACCACTTGGCGGACAGCATGGAAACACCTGTCGGGCCGGCCGGAACCACCTCTCAGATGTGCCAGAACCATGTGCCTGAGATGCCGGAACCACACCCCGAACAGACCGAAACCACCTGCCAGACCCGCCTGAACCACCTGCCGAGCACACCTGATCCACCTGCTCGACTCGCCGGAACCACCTACCTGACATGCCAAAATCACCTGCTGGGTATGCCAGAACCAGTTGGTGGACACTCCGGAATCATCTGCCAGACATGCCAGAACCAGCTCTCAGACACCCCAGAACCACGAGCCAGAGACGCCGGAATCACCTGCTGAGCATGCCTGAGCCACCTGCTGGACATGCCGGAACCACCTGCTGCACATGCCGGAACCACCTGCCTGACAGGCCAAAATCACATGCCGGCTATGCCAAAACCACCTGGCGGACACTCCAGAATCACCTGCCGGGCATGCCAGCAGAACCACTCAGAAGTGCCAGAACCACCTGCTGGACAGACCGGAACCACCTGCCGGACACGCCGGAACCACCGGCTCGACTCGCCGGAACCACCGCCGGACATGCAAAATCACCTGCCGACTACACCAGAACCACTTGGCGAACACTCCGGAATCATCTGCCGGGCATACCAGCACAAAATCCCAGAAGTGCCAGAACCTCGTGCCGGACACGCCAGAACCACCTGCCGGACAGACCGGAGCCACCTGCCAGACATGCCGGAACCACCGGCTCTACTGGCCGGAACCAACACCGGACATGCAAAATCAACTGCACGCTACGCCAGAAACACTTTGCGAACACTCCGGAATCACCTGCCGGGCATGCCGGAACCACCTCTCAGAGGTGCCAGAACCACATGCTGGAGACTCCGGAATCACCTGTCGGGCATGCCGGAACCACCTACTCGACTCGCCGGAACCACCTACCTGACATGCCAAAATCACCTGCCGGGTATGCCAGAACCACTTGGTGTACACTGCGGAATCATCTGCCGGACATGCCAGATCCAGCACTCAGACACACCAGAACCACGTGACGGACACGCCGGAAGCACCTGCTGAGCATGCCTGAGCCACATGCTCGACTTGCAAGAAACACCTGCCAGACACGCCGAAATCGCCTGCCGGATACGCCCAACCACGTGGTGGACACTCCGGAATCACCTGTCGGGCATGCCGGAATCACGTCTCAGACGTGCCAGAACATCGTGCCGGACACACCAGAACCACCTGCCGGACAGAGCGGAACCACCTGCCGGACACGCTGGAACCACCTCTCAGACTTCCCAGAACCATGTTCCGGACACGCCGGTACCACCTGCCGAGTATGCCGGAACCACCTGATCCCCGCCCCAGAACCACCTGTTGGAGACGCAAGAATCACCTGCCGGTTGCGCCAGAACCACTCGGCAGACACTCTGGAACCACCTGTCGGGCCGGCCGGAACCAACTCTCAGACACGCCAGAATCATGTGCCTGAGATGCCGGAACCACACCCCGAAGAGACCGAAACCACCTGTCAAACCCGCCTGAACCACCTGCTGAGATGCCAGAACCACCTACTCGACTCGCCGGAACCACCTAACTGACATGCCAAAATCACCTGCCGGGTATGCCAGAACCACTTGTTGGACACTCCGGAATCATCTGCCGGACATGCAAGAACCAGCTCTCAGACACACCAGAACCACGTGCCGGACACGCCGGAAGCACCTGCTGAGCATGCCTGAGCCACATGCTCGACTCGCAAGAAACACCTGCCAGACACGCCAGAATCCCCAGCCAGCTACGCCACAACCACTTGTCGGACACTCCGGAATCACATGCCGGGCATGCTGGAACCACCTCTCAGAGGTGCCACAACCACATGCCGGAGACGGCGGAAGCACCTGCCGAGAATGCCTGATGTTCCTGATCCACTCCCCAGAACCACCTGCCGGACACACCAAAATCACCTGCCGGCTACGCCAGAACCACTTGGCAGACACTCCAGAATCACCTGCCGGGCATGCCAGCACAACCCCTCCGAAGTGCCAGAAGCACGTGCCGGACAGGCCGGAACCATCTCCCCGACAGACCAGAAACACAGGAAACACTCACTGGAACCACCTGCTTGACTCACCGGTCCCACCTGCCGGACACGCCAAAATCACCTGCCCGCTACACCAGAACCACTTGGCGGAGAAGCCGGAATCACGTGACGTGCATGCTGACACAACCTCTCAGACGTGCCAGAACCTCATGCCGGACACGCCAGAACCACCTGCTGGACAGACCGGAACCACATGCCGGACACGCCTGATCCACCGGCTCGACTCCCAGGAACCATTGCAGGACATGCAAAATCACATGCCGGCTATGCCAGAACCACTTGGCGAACACTCCGGAATCACCTGCCAGGCATGGCGGAACCACCTCTCAGACATGAAGGAACCACATGCCAATGACACCAGAAACACCTGCCGAGCACGCCAGAACCACCTGCTCGACTCGCCAAAACCACCTGCTGGACACGCCAAAATCAACTGCTGGCTACGCCACAACCATTTGGTAACACTTCGGAATCACCTGCCGGGCTGGCTGGAACCACCTCTCAGAGGTGCCACAACCACATGCCGGAGACGGCGGAAGCACCTGCCGAGAATGCCGGAAGTTCCTGATCCACTCCCCAGAACCACCTGCCGGACACGCCAAAATCACCTGCTGGCTACGCCAGAACCACTTGGCGGACACTCCAGAATCACCTGCCGGCATGCCAGCACAACCACTCAGAAGTGCCAGAAGCACGTGCCGGACAGGCCAGAACCATCTCCCCGACAGACCAGAAACACAGGAAACACTCGCTGGAACCACCTGCTTGACTCACCGGTCCCAGCTGCCGGACACGCCAAAATCACCTGCCCGCTACACCAGAACCACTTGGCGGAGACGTCGGAATCACGTGACGTGCATGCCGACACAACCTCTCAGACGTGCCAGAACCTCGTGCCAGACACGCCAGAACCACCTGCTGGACAGACCGGAACCACATGCCGCACACGCCTGAACCACCGGCTCGACTCCCCGGAACCATTGCCGGACATGCAAAATCACATGCCGGCTACGCCAGAACCACTTGGCGAACACTCCGGAATCACCTGCCGTGCATGCCGGAACGACCTCTTAGACATGCCAGAAGCACATTCCAATGACACCGGAAGCACCTGCCGAGCACGCTGGAACCAATTGCTCGAATCGCCAGAACCACTTGGTGGACACACCAAAATCACCTGCCGGCCACGCCAGAACCATTTGGTGAACACTCCGGAATCACCTACCGGGCATGCCGGAACCATCTCTCAGACGTGCCAGAACCATGTTCCGGACACGCCGGTACCACCTGCCGAGCTCGTCGGAACCACCTGCTGGACACGCCAAAATCACCTGCCAGGTATACCAGAACCACCTGGTGGACACTCCGGAATCATCTGCTGGACATGCCAGAACCAGCTCTCAGAACACCAGAACCACGTGCCGGACACGCCGGAATCACGTGAAGGGCATGCCGACACAACCTCTCAGACGTGCCAGAACCTCGTGTCGGACACCCCAGAACCACATGCCAGACAGACCGGAACCACCTGCCAGACACGCCGGAACCACCGGGTCGACTCGCTGGAACGGCCGCGGGACATGCAAAATCACCTGCCGGCTACGCCAGAAACACTTGGCGGACACTCCGGAATCATCTGCCGGGCATGCCGGAACCATCTCTCAAACGTGCCAGAACCATGTTCCGGAAACGCCGGTACCACCTGCCGAGCTCGCCGGAACCACATGCTGGACACGCCAAAATCACCTGCCAGGTATACCAGAACCACTTGGTGGACACTCCGGAATCGTCTGCTGGACATGCCAGAACCAGCTCTCAGACACAACAGAACCACGTGCCAGAGACGCCGGAAGCACCTGCTGAGCATTCCTCAGCCACCTGCTCGACTCGCAAGAAACACCTGTCGGACATGCCAAAATCACCTGCCGGGTATGCCAGAAACACTTGGCGGACACTCCGGAATCACCTAACGGGGATGCCAGAACCACCTGCCGGACACGCTGGGACCACATGCTTGACTCGCCAGAACCACCTGCTGGACACGCCAGAATCCCCAGCCAGCTACGCCACAACCACTTGCCAGACACTCCGGAACCACCTGCCGGGCATGCTGGAACCACCTCTCAGAGGTGCCACAACCACATGCCGGAGACGGCGGAAGCACCTGCCGAGAACGCCGGAAGTTCCTGATCCACTCCCCAGAACCACCTGCCGGACAGACCGGAGCCACCTGCCAGACATGCCGGAACCACCGGCTCTACTCGCCGGAACCACCACCGGACATGCAAAATCACCTGCACGCTACGCCAGAAACACTTTGCAAACACTCCGGAATCACCTGCAGGGCATGCCGGAACCACCTGCCGGCTACTCCACAACCAGTGGGTGAACACTTCGGAATCACCTGCTGGGCTTGCTGCAACCTCCTGCCGGTCACGCCAACATCACCTGCCACCTACGCCAGAACCACTTGGCGGACATGCTGGAACCAACTCTCAGACATGCCAGAACCACATGCCAATGACAGCAGAAGCACCTGCCGAACACACCGGAACCAGCTGCTCCACTCCCCAGAACCAGCTGCTGGACATGCCAAAATCACCTGCCGTCTATGCCACAACCAGTTGGTGAACACTTTGGAATCACCTGCCGGGCTTGCTGCAACCACCGTCCTGTCACGCCAACATCACCTGCCAGCTACGCCAGAACCACTTGGCGGACACTCCGGAATCATCTGCCGGACATGCCAGAACCAGCTCTCAGACACTCCAGAACCACGTGCCGGACACGCCGGAAGCAACTGCTTAGCATGCCTGAGCCCCCTCTTGAATCGCAAGAAACACCTGCCGGACACGCCAAAATCACCTGCCGGGTACGCCAGAAACGCTTGGCCGACACTCCGGAATCACCTGTCTGACATGCCGGAATCACCTCTCAGACTTGCCAGAACCATGTTCCGGACATGCCGGTACCAACTGCCGAGCATGCCAGAACCCCCTGATCCACTCCCCAGAACCACCTGCTGGACACACCTAAATCACCTGCCGGCTACGCCAGAACCTCTTGGCAGACACTCGAGATTCACCTGCCTGGCATGACGGAACCACCTCTCAGAGGTGCCAGAACTACATGCCTGACACTCCAGAATCACCTGCCGGGCATGCCGGGACCACCTCTCAGACGTGCCAGAACCATGTTCTGGACACGACGGTACCACCTGCCGAGTATGCTGGAACCAGCTGATCCACTCCCCAGAACCACCTACTGGACACGCCAAAATCAACTGCCGGTAACGCAAGAACCACTCGGCAGACACTCCTGAATCACATGCCAGGCATTCCGGAACCACCTCTCAGAGGTGCCAGAACCACATGCCGGAGACTCCGGAATCACCTGCCGGGGATGACGGAACCATCGCTCAGACGTGCCACAAACACGTGCCGGAGAGACCGGAAGCACCTGCAGAGCTCGCCGGAACCACCTGCTGGACATGCCGGAACCACCTGCCTCACAGGCCAAAACCATATGCCGGCTATGCCAAAACCACTTGGTGGACACTGCAGAATCACCTTGCGGACATGCCGGAACCAGATCATGGGAAGACGGCAAACACCTGCCGGACCTGCCGGAACCACCTGCCGTGCATGCCGGAACCACCTCTAAGACATGCCAGAACCACATGCCAATGACACCGGAAGAACCTGCCGAGCACGCCGGAACCACTTGCTCGAATCATCAGAACCACCTGCCGGACATGCCAAAATCACCTGCCGGCTACGCCACAACCAGTTGGTGAACACTTCAGAATCACCTGCCGGGCTGGTTGGAACCACCTGCCGATCACGCCAACATCACCTGCCAGCTACACCTGAACCAATTGGCGGACACTTCGGAATCATCTGCCAGACATGCCAGAACCAGCTCTCAGACACTCAAGAACCACGTGCCGGAAACCCCGGAAGCACCTGCTGAGCATGCCTGAGCCAGCTGCTCGACTCGCAAGAAACACCTGCGGGACATGCCAAAATCACCTGCGGGGTACGCCAAGACCAATTGGCCGACACTCCGGAATCACCTGTCAGGCATGCCGGAACCACCTCTCAGACGTGCCAGAACCACATGCCAGACACTCCGGAGTCACCTGCCGGCCATGCCGGAACCATCTCTCAGACGTGCCAGAACCATGTTCCGGACACGCCGGAACCACCTGCTCGAATCACCAGAGCCACCTGCCAGACACACCAGAAACCCCTGCGGGGTACACCAGAACCACTTGGAGGACTCTCCGGGATCACCTGCCGGGCATGCCGGAACCACCTCTCAGACGTGCCACAACCACATGCCGGAGACGGCGATGCGCCAGCCGACAATGCCGGAAGTTCCTGATCCACTCCCCAGAACCACCTGCCGGACACGCCAAAATCCCCTGCCGGCTACGCCAGAACCACTCGGCAGACACTCCGGAACCACCTCCAGGACATACCGGAACCACGTGCCGGACACGCCGGAATCAACTGCTTAGCATGCCTGAGCCCCCTGTTGAATCGCAAGAAACACCTGCCGGACATGACAAAATCACCTGCCGGCTACGCCAGAACCACTTGGTGGACACTCCAAATCACCTTCCGGGCATGCCAGCACAACGTCTCAGAAGTGCCAGAAGCACATGCCGGACAGGCCGGAACCATCTCCTGCACAGACCGGAAACACAGGAAACACTCGCCGGAACCACCTGCTTGACTCACCGGTCCCACCTGCCGGACACACCAAAATCACCTGCCCGCTACACCAGAACCAATTGGCCGACAAGCCGGAATCACGTGTAGTGCATGCCGACACAACCTCTCACACGTGCCAGAACCTCGTTCAGGACACCCCAGAACCACCTGCTGGACAGACCAGAACCACCTGCTGGACACGCAGGAACCACCGGCTCAACTCGCCGGAACCATTGCCGGACATGCAAAATCACCTGCCGGCTACGCCAGAACCACTTGGCGAACACTCCGGAATAACCTGCAGGGCATGGCGGAACCACCTTTCAAACATGAAGGAACCACATGCCAATGACACCGGAAGCACCTGCCGAGCACGCCAGAACCACCTGCTCGACTCGCCAAAACCACCTGCTGGACACACCAAAATGACCTGCCGGCTACGCCACAACCATTTGGTGAACACTTCGGAATCACCTGCTGGGCTGGCTGGAAACACCTGCCGGTCATGCCAACATCACCTGCCAGCTATGCCACAACCACTAGGCGGACACCATGGAAACACCTGTCGGGCCGGCCGGAACCACCTCTCAGACGTGCCAGAACCATGTGCGTGAGATGCCGGAACCACACCCCGAACAGACCGAAACCACCTGCCAGACCCGCCTGAACCACCTGCCGAGCACGCCGGAACCACCTACTCGACTGTCCGGAACAACCTACCTGACACGCCAAAATCACCTGCCGGGTATGCCAGTACCACGTGGCGGACACTGTGGAATCACCTGTCGGGAATGCCGGAACCACCTCTCAGACGTGCCAGAACCTCGTGCCGGACACGCCAGAACCACCTGCTGGACAGACCGGAACCACCTGCCGGACACGCCGGAACCACCGCCGGACATGCAAAATCACCTGCCGGCTACGCCAGAACCACTTGGTGAACACTCCGGAATCACCTGCCGGGCATGCCAGAACCACCTCTCAGACTTGCCAGAACCATGTTCCGGACACGCCGGTACCACCTGCTGAGTATGCCGGAACCACCTGATCCACTCCCCAGAACCACCTGCTGGACACGCCAGAATCACCTGCCGGCTACGCCAGAACCACTCGGCAGACCATCCGGAACCACCTACCTAGCATGCCGGAACCATCTCTCAGACGTGCCAGAACCATGTTCCGGACAGGCCGGTACCACCTGCCGAGCTCGCCAGAACCAGCTGCTGGACACGCCAACACCAGCTACCGGCTATGCCAGAACCACTCGGCAGACACTCCGGAATCACCTGCCAGGCTTGCTGGAACCACCTCTCAGAGGTGCCGCAACCACATGCCGGAGACTCCAGAATCACCTGCCGAGCATGCCAGAACCACCTCTCAGAGGTGCCAGAACCACATGCCGGAGACTCCAGAATCACCTGCCGAGCATGCCAGAACCACCTCGCAGAGGTGCCAGAGCCACATGCCAGAGACTCCGGAATCACCTGTCGGGCATGCCGGAAACATCTCTCAGACGTGCCACAACCACGTGCCGGAGAGACCGGAAGCACCTGCTGAGCTCGCCGGAACCACCTGCCTCACAGGCCAAAATCATATGCCGGCTACGCCAAAACCACTTGGTGGACACTCCAGAATCACCTTGCGGGCATGCCGGAACCACGTCATGGACAGACGGCAAACACCTGCCGGACCTGCCGGAACCACCTGCCGAGCACGCCGGAACCACCTGCTCGACTCACCAGAGCCACCTGCCGGACACACCAGAAACACCTGCGGGATACGCCAGAATCACTTGGAGGACTCTCGGGGATCACTGCCAGGCATGCCGGAACCAACTCTCAGACGTGCCAGAACCATGTGCCGGACACGCCGGAACCACCTGCCGAGAATGCCGGAAGTTCCTGATCTGCTCCCCAGAACCACCTGCCGGACACGCCAAAATCACCTGCCGGCTACGCCACAACCAGTGGCTGAACACTTCGGAATCACCTGCTGGGCTTGCTGGAACCTCCTGCCGGTCACGCCAACATCACCTGCCACCTACGCCAGAACCACTTGGCGGACAGCATGGAAACACCTGTCGGGCCGGCCGGAACCACCTCTCAGATGTGCCAGAACCATGTGCCTGAGATGCCGGAACCACACCCCGAACAGACCGAAACCACCTGCCAGACCCGCCTGAACCACCTGCCGAGCACGCCTGATCCACCTGCTCGACTCGCCGGAACCACCTACCTGACATGCCAAAATCACCTGCTGGGTATGCCAGAACCAGTTGGTGGACACTCCGGAATCATCTGCCAGACATGCCAGAACCAGCTCTCAGACACCCCAGAACCACGAGCCAGAGACGCCGGAATCACCTGCTGAGCATGCCTGAGCCACCTGCTGGACATGCCGGAACCACCTGCTGCACATGCCGGAACCACCTGCCTGACAGGCCAAAATCACATGCCGGCTATGCCAAAACCACCTGGCGGACACTCCAGAATCACCTGCCGGGCATGCCAGCAGAACCACTCAGAAGTGCCAGAACCACCTGCTGGACAGACCGGAACCACCTGCCGGACACGCCGGAACCACCGGCTCGACTCGCCGGAACCACCGCCGGACATGCAAAATCACCTGCCGACTACACCAGAACCACTTGGCGAACACTCCGGAATCATCTGCCGGGCATACCAGCACAAAATCCCAGAAGTGCCAGAACCTCGTGCCGGACACGCCAGAACCACCTGCCGGACAGACCGGAGCCACCTGCCAGACATGCCGGAACCACCGGCTCTACTGGCCGGAACCAACACCGGACATGCAAAATCAACTGCACGCTACGCCAGAAACACTTTGCGAACACTCCGGAATCACCTGCCGGGCATGCCGGAACCACCTCTCAGAGGTGCCAGAACCACATGCTGGAGACTCCGGAATCACCTGTCGGGCATGCCGGAACCACCTACTCGACTCGCCGGAACCACCTACCTGACATGCCAAAATCACCTGCCGGGTATGCCAGAACCACTTGGTGTACACTGCGGAATCATCTGCCGGACATGCCAGATCCAGCACTCAGACACACCAGAACCACGTGACGGACACGCCGGAAGCACCTGCTGAGCATGCCTGAGCCACATGCTCGACTTGCAAGAAACACCTGCCAGACACGCCGAAATCGCCTGCCGGATACGCCCAACCACGTGGTGGACACTCCGGAATCACCTGTCGGGCATGCCGGAATCACGTCTCAGACGTGCCAGAACATCGTGCCGGACACACCAGAACCACCTGCCGGACAGAGCGGAACCACCTGCCGGACACGCTGGAACCACCTCTCAGACTTCCCAGAACCATGTTCCGGACACGCCGGTACCACCTGCCGAGTATGCCGGAACCACCTGATCCCCGCCCCAGAACCACCTGTTGGAGACGCAAGAATCACCTGCCGGTTGCGCCAGAACCACTCGGCAGACACTCTGGAACCACCTGTCGGGCCGGCCGGAACCAACTCTCAGACACGCCAGAATCATGTGCCTGAGATGCCGGAACCACACCCCGAAGAGACCGAAACCACCTGTCAAACCCGCCTGAACCACCTGCTGAGATGCCAGAACCACCTACTCGACTCGCCGGAACCACCTAACTGACATGCCAAAATCACCTGCCGGGTATGCCAGAACCACTTGTTGGACACTCCGGAATCATCTGCCGGACATGCAAGAACCAGCTCTCAGACACACCAGAACCACGTGCCGGACACGCCGGAAGCACCTGCTGAGCATGCCTGAGCCACATGCTCGACTCGCAAGAAACACCTGCCAGACACGCCAGAATCCCCAGCCAGCTACGCCACAACCACTTGTCGGACACTCCGGAATCACATGCCGGGCATGCTGGAACCACCTCTCAGAGGTGCCACAACCACATGCCGGAGACGGCGGAAGCACCTGCCGAGAATGCCTGATGTTCCTGATCCACTCCCCAGAACCACCTGCCGGACACACCAAAATCACCTGCCGGCTACGCCAGAACCACTTGGCAGACACTCCAGAATCACCTGCCGGGCATGCCAGCACAACCCCTCCGAAGTGCCAGAAGCACGTGCCGGACAGGCCGGAACCATCTCCCCGACAGACCAGAAACACAGGAAACACTCACTGGAACCACCTGCTTGACTCACCGGTCCCACCTGCCGGACACGCCAAAATCACCTGCCCGCTACACCAGAACCACTTGGCGGAGAAGCCGGAATCACGTGACGTGCATGCTGACACAACCTCTCAGACGTGCCAGAACCTCATGCCGGACACGCCAGAACCACCTGCTGGACAGACCGGAACCACATGCCGGACACGCCTGATCCACCGGCTCGACTCCCAGGAACCATTGCAGGACATGCAAAATCACATGCCGGCTATGCCAGAACCACTTGGCGAACACTCCGGAATCACCTGCCAGGCATGGCGGAACCACCTCTCAGACATGAAGGAACCACATGCCAATGACACCAGAAACACCTGCCGAGCACGCCAGAACCACCTGCTCGACTCGCCAAAACCACCTGCTGGACACACCAAAATCAACTGCTGGCTACGCCACAACCATTTGGTAACACTTCGGAATCACCTGCCGGGCTGGCTGGAACCACCTCTCAGAGGTGCCACAACCACATGCCGGAGACGGCGGAAGCACCTGCCGAGAATGCCGGAAGTTCCTGATCCACTCCCCAGAACCACCTGCCGGACACGCCAAAATCACCTGCTGGCTACGCCAGAACCACTTGGCGGACACTCCAGAATCACCTGCCGGCATGCCAGCACAACCACTCAGAAGTGCCAGAAGCACGTGCCGGACAGGCCAGAACCATCTCCCCGACAGACCAGAAACACAGGAAACACTCGCTGGAACCACCTGCTTGACTCACCGGTCCCAGCTGCCGGACACGCCAAAATCACCTGCCCGCTACACCAGAACCACTTGGCGGAGACGTCGGAATCACGTGACGTGCATGCCGACACAACCTCTCAGACGTGCCAGAACCTCGTGCCAGACACGCCAGAACCACCTGCTGGACAGACCGGAACCACATGCCGCACACGCCTGAACCACCGGCTCGACTCCCCGGAACCATTGCCGGACATGCAAAATCACATGCCGGCTACGCCAGAACCACTTGGCGAACACTCCGGAATCACCTGCCGTGCATGCCGGAACGACCTCTTAGACATGCCAGAAGCACATTCCAATGACACCGGAAGCACCTGCCGAGCACGCTGGAACCAATTGCTCGAATCGCCAGAACCACTTGGTGGACACACCAAAATCACCTGCCGGCCACGCCAGAACCATTTGGTGAACACTCCGGAATCACCTACCGGGCATGCCGGAACCATCTCTCAGACGTGCCAGAACCATGTTCCGGACACGCCGGTACCACCTGCCGAGCTCGTCGGAACCACCTGCTGGACACGCCAAAATCACCTGCCAGGTATACCAGAACCACCTGGTGGACACTCCGGAATCATCTGCTGGACATGCCAGAACCAGCTCTCAGAACACCAGAACCACGTGCCGGACACGCCGGAATCACGTGAAGGGCATGCCGACACAACCTCTCAGACGTGCCAGAACCTCGTGTCGGACACCCCAGAACCACATGCCAGACAGACCGGAACCACCTGCCAGACACGCCGGAACCACCGGGTCGACTCGCTGGAACGGCCGCGGGACATGCAAAATCACCTGCCGGCTACGCCAGAAACACTTGGCGGACACTCCGGAATCATCTGCCGGGCATGCCGGAACCATCTCTCAAACGTGCCAGAACCATGTTCCGGAAACGCCGGTACCACCTGCCGAGCTCGCCGGAACCACATGCTGGACACGCCAAAATCACCTGCCAGGTATACCAGAACCACTTGGTGGACACTCCGGAATCGTCTGCTGGACATGCCAGAACCAGCTCTCAGACACAACAGAACCACGTGCCAGAGACGCCGGAAGCACCTGCTGAGCATCCTCAGCCACCTGCTCGACTCGCAAGAAACACCTGTCGGACATGCCAAAATCACCTGCCGGGTATGCCAGAAACACTTGGCGGACACTCCGGAATCACCTAACGGGGATGCCAGAACCACCTGCCGGACACGCTGGGACCACATGCTTGACTCGCCAGAACCACCTGCTGGACACGCCAGAATCCCCAGCCAGCTACGCCACAACCACTTGCCAGACACTCCGGAACCACCTGCCGGGCATGCTGGAACCACCTCTCAGAGGTGCCACAACCACATGCCGGAGACGGCGGAAGCACCTGCCGAGAACGCCGGAAGTTCCTGATCCACTCCCCAGAACCACCTGCCGGACAGACCGGAGCCACCTGCCAGACATGCCGGAACCACCGGCTCTACTCGCCGGAACCACCACCGGACATGCAAAATCACCTGCACGCTACGCCAGAAACACTTTGCAAACACTCCGGAATCACCTGCAGGGCATGCCGGAACCACCTGCCGGCTACTCCACAACCAGTGGGTGAACACTTCGGAATCACCTGCTGGGCTTGCTGCAACCTCCTGCCGGTCACGCCAACATCACCTGCCACCTACGCCAGAACCACTTGGCGGACATGCTGGAACCAACTCTCAGACATGCCAGAACCACATGCCAATGACAGCAGAAGCACCTGCCGAACACACCGGAACCAGCTGCTCCACTCCCCAGAACCAGCTGCTGGACATGCCAAAATCACCTGCCGTCTATGCCACAACCAGTTGGTGAACACTTTGGAATCACCTGCCGGGCTTGCTGCAACCACCGTCCTGTCACGCCAACATCACCTGCCAGCTACGCCAGAACCACTTGGCGGACACTCCGGAATCATCTGCCGGACATGCCAGAACCAGCTCTCAGACACTCCAGAACCACGTGCCGGACACGCCGGAAGCAACTGCTTAGCATGCCTGAGCCCCCTCTTGAATCGCAAGAAACACCTGCCGGACACGCCAAAATCACCTGCCGGGTACGCCAGAAACGCTTGGCCGACACTCCGGAATCACCTGTCTGACATGCCGGAATCACCTCTCAGACTTGCCAGAACCATGTTCCGGACATGCCGGTACCAACTGCCGAGCATGCCAGAACCCCCTGATCCACTCCCCAGAACCACCTGCTGGACACACCTAAATCACCTGCCGGCTACGCCAGAACCTCTTGGCAGACACTCGAGATTCACCTGCCCGGCATGACGGAACCACCTCTCAGAGGTGCCAGAACTACATGCCTGACACTCCAGAATCACCTGCCGGGCATGCCGGGACCACCTCTCAGACGTGCCAGAACCATGTTCTGGACACGACGGTACCACCTGCCGAGTATGCTGGAACCAGCTGATCCACTCCCCAGAACCACCTACTGGACACGCCAAAATCAACTGCCGGTAACGCAAGAACCACTCGGCAGACACTCCTGAATCACATGCCAGGCATTCCGGAACCACCTCTCAGAGGTGCCAGAACCACATGCCGGAGACTCCGGAATCACCTGCCGGGGATGACGGAACCATCGCTCAGACGTGCCACAAACACGTGCCGGAGAGACCGGAAGCACCTGCAGAGCTCGCCGGAACCACCTGCTGGACATGCCGGAACCACCTGCCTCACAGGCCAAAACCATATGCCGGCTATGCCAAAACCACTTGGTGGACACTGCAGAATCACCTTGCGGACATGCCGGAACCAGATCATGGGAAGACGGCAAACACCTGCCGGACCTGCCGGAACCACCTGCCGTGCATGCCGGAACCACCTCTAAGACATGCCAGAACCACATGCCAATGACACCGGAAGAACCTGCCGAGCACGCCGGAACCACTTGCTCGAATCATCAGAACCACCTGCCGGACATGCCAAAATCACCTGCCGGCTACGCCACAACCAGTTGGTGAACACTTCAGAATCACCTGCCGGGCTGGTTGGAACCACCTGCCGATCACGCCAACATCACCTGCCAGCTACACCTGAACCAATTGGCGGACACTCCGGAATCATCTGCCAGACATGCCAGAACCAGCTCTCAGACACTCAAGAACCACGTGCCGGAAACCCCGGAAGCACCTGCTGAGCATGCCTGAGCCAGCTGCTCGACTCGCAAGAAACACCTGCGGGACATGCCAAAATCACCTGCGGGGTACGCCAAGACCAATTGGCCGACACTCCGGAATCACCTGTCAGGCATGCCGGAACCACCTCTCAGACGTGCCAGAACCACATGCCAGACACTCCGGAGTCACCTGCCGGCCATGCCGGAACCATCTCTCAGACGTGCCAGAACCATGTTCCGGACACGCCGGAACCACCTGCTCGAATCACCAGAGCCACCTGCCAGACACACCAGAAACCCCTGCGGGGTACACCAGAACCACTTGGAGGACTCTCCGGGATCACCTGCCGGGCATGCCGGAACCACCTCTCAGACGTGCCACAACCACATGCCGGAGACGGCGATGCGCCAGCCGACAATGCCGGAAGTTCCTGATCCACTCCCCAGAACCACCTGCCGGACACGCCAAAATCCCCTGCCGGCTACGCCAGAACCACTCGGCAGACACTCCGGAACCACCTCCAGGACATACCGGAACCACGTGCCGGACACGCCGGAATCAACTGCTTAGCATGCCTGAGCCCCCTGTTGAATCGCAAGAAACACCTGCCGGACATGACAAAATCACCTGCCGGCTACGCCAGAACCACTTGGTGGACACTCCAAATCACCTTCCGGGCATGCCAGCACAACGTCTCAGAAGTGCCAGAAGCACATGCCGGACAGGCCGGAACCATCTCCTGCACAGACCGGAAACACAGGAAACACTCGCCGGAACCACCTGCTTGACTCACCGGTCCCACCTGCCGGACACACCAAAATCACCTGCCCGCTACACCAGAACCAATTGGCCGACAAGCCGGAATCACGTGTAGTGCATGCCGACACAACCTCTCACACGTGCCAGAACCTCGTTCAGGACACCCCAGAACCACCTGCTGGACAGACCAGAACCACCTGCTGGACACGCAGGAACCACCGGCTCAACTCGCCGGAACCATTGCCGGACATGCAAAATCACCTGCCGGCTACGCCAGAACCACTTGGCGAACACTCCGGAATAACCTGCAGGGCATGGCGGAACCACCTTTCAAACATGAAGGAACCACATGCCAATGACACCGGAAGCACCTGCCGAGCACGCCAGAACCACCTGCTCGACTCGCCAAAACCACCTGCTGGACACACCAAAATGACCTGCCGGCTACGCCACAACCATTTGGTGAACACTTCGGAATCACCTGCTGGGCTGGCTGGAAACACCTGCCGGTCATGCCAACATCACCTGCCAGCTATGCCACAACCACTAGGCGGACACCATGGAAACACCTGTCGGGCCGGCCGGAACCACCTCTCAGACGTGCCAGAACCATGTGCGTGAGATGCCGGAACCACACCCCGAACAGACCGAAACCACCTGCCAGACCCGCCTGAACCACCTGCCGAGCACGCCGGAACCACCTACTCGACTGTCCGGAACAACCTACCTGACACGCCAAAATCACCTGCCGGGTATGCCAGTACCACGTGGCGGACACTGTGGAATCACCTGTCGGGAATGCCGGAACCACCTCTCAGACGTGCCAGAACCTCGTGCCGGACACGCCAGAACCACCTGCTGGACAGACCGGAACCACCTGCCGGACACGCCGGAACCACCGCCGGACATGCAAAATCACCTGCCGGCTACGCCAGAACCACTTGGTGAACACTCCGGAATCACCTGCCGGGCATGCCAGAACCACCTCTCAGACTTGCCAGAACCATGTTCCGGACACGCCGGTACCACCTGCTGAGTATGCCGGAACCACCTGATCCACTCCCCAGAACCACCTGCTGGACACGCCAGAATCACCTGCCGGCTACGCCAGAACCACTCGGCAGACCATCCGGAACCACCTACCTAGCATGCCGGAACCATCTCTCAGACGTGCCAGAACCATGTTCCGGACAGGCCGGTACCACCTGCCGAGCTCGCCAGAACCAGCTGCTGGACACGCCAACACCAGCTACCGGCTATGCCAGAACCACTCGGCAGACACTCCGGAATCACCTGCCAGGCTTGCTGGAACCACCTCTCAGAGGTGCCGCAACCACATGCCGGAGACTCCAGAATCACCTGCCGAGCATGCCAGAACCACCTCTCAGAGGTGCCAGAACCACATGCCGGAGACTCCAGAATCACCTGCCGAGCATGCCAGAACCACCTCGCAGAGGTGCCAGAGCCACATGCCAGAGACTCCGGAATCACCTGTCGGGCATGCCGGAAACATCTCTCAGACGTGCCACAACCACGTGCCGGAGAGACCGGAAGCACCTGCTGAGCTCGCCGGAACCACCTGCCTCACAGGCCAAAATCATATGCCGGCTACGCCAAAACCACTTGGTGGACACTCCAGAATCACCTTGCGGGCATGCCGGAACCACGTCATGGACAGACGGCAAACACCTGCCGGACCTGCCGGAACCACCTGCCGAGCACGCCGGAACCACCTGCTCGACTCACCAGAGCCACCTGCCGGACACACCAGAAACACCTGCGGGATACGCCAGAATCACTTGGAGGACTCTCGGGGATCACTGCCAGGCATGCCGGAACCAACTCTCAGACGTGCCAGAACCATGTGCCGGACACGCCGGAACCACCTGCCGAGAATGCCGGAAGTTCCTGATCTGCTCCCCAGAACCACCTGCCGGACACGCCAAAATCACCTGCCGGCTACGCCACAACCAGTGGCTGAACACTTCGGAATCACCTGCTGGGCTTGCTGGAACCTCCTGCCGGTCACGCCAACATCACCTGCCACCTACGCCAGAACCACTTGGCGGACAGCATGGAAACACCTGTCGGGCCGGCCGGAACCACCTCTCAGATGTGCCAGAACCATGTGCCTGAGATGCCGGAACCACACCCCGAACAGACCGAAACCACCTGCCAGACCCGCCTGAACCACCTGCCGAGCACGCCTGATCCACCTGCTCGACTCGCCGGAACCACCTACCTGACATGCCAAAATCACCTGCTGGGTATGCCAGAACCAGTTGGTGGACACTCCGGAATCATCTGCCAGACATGCCAGAACCAGCTCTCAGACACCCCAGAACCACGAGCCAGAGACGCCGGAATCACCTGCTGAGCATGCCTGAGCCACCTGCTGGACATGCCGGAACCACCTGCTGCACATGCCGGAACCACCTGCCTGACAGGCCAAAATCACATGCCGGCTATGCCAAAACCACCTGGCGGACACTCCAGAATCACCTGCCGGGCATGCCAGCAGAACCACTCAGAAGTGCCAGAACCACCTGCTGGACAGACCGGAACCACCTGCCGGACACGCCGGAACCACCGGCTCGACTCGCCGGAACCACCGCCGGACATGCAAAATCACCTGCCGACTACACCAGAACCACTTGGCGAACACTCCGGAATCATCTGCCGGGCATACCAGCACAAAATCCCAGAAGTGCCAGAACCTCGTGCCGGACACGCCAGAACCACCTGCCGGACAGACCGGAGCCACCTGCCAGACATGCCGGAACCACCGGCTCTACTGGCCGGAACCAACACCGGACATGCAAAATCAACTGCACGCTACGCCAGAAACACTTTGCGAACACTCCGGAATCACCTGCCGGGCATGCCGGAACCACCTCTCAGAGGTGCCAGAACCACATGCTGGAGACTCCGGAATCACCTGTCGGGCATGCCGGAACCACCTACTCGACTCGCCGGAACCACCTACCTGACATGCCAAAATCACCTGCCGGGTATGCCAGAACCACTTGGTGTACACTGCGGAATCATCTGCCGGACATGCCAGATCCAGCACTCAGACACACCAGAACCACGTGACGGACACGCCGGAAGCACCTGCTGAGCATGCCTGAGCCACATGCTCGACTTGCAAGAAACACCTGCCAGACACGCCGAAATCGCCTGCCGGATACGCCCAACCACGTGGTGGACACTCCGGAATCACCTGTCGGGCATGCCGGAATCACGTCTCAGACGTGCCAGAACATCGTGCCGGACACACCAGAACCACCTGCCGGACAGAGCGGAACCACCTGCCGGACACGCTGGAACCACCTCTCAGACTTCCCAGAACCATGTTCCGGACACGCCGGTACCACCTGCCGAGTATGCCGGAACCACCTGATCCCCGCCCCAGAACCACCTGTTGGAGACGCAAGAATCACCTGCCGGTTGCGCCAGAACCACTCGGCAGACACTCTGGAACCACCTGTCGGGCCGGCCGGAACCAACTCTCAGACACGCCAGAATCATGTGCCTGAGATGCCGGAACCACACCCCGAAGAGACCGAAACCACCTGTCAAACCCGCCTGAACCACCTGCTGAGATGCCAGAACCACCTACTCGACTCGCCGGAACCACCTAACTGACATGCCAAAATCACCTGCCGGGTATGCCAGAACCACTTGTTGGACACTCCGGAATCATCTGCCGGACATGCAAGAACCAGCTCTCAGACACACCAGAACCACGTGCCGGACACGCCGGAAGCACCTGCTGAGCATGCCTGAGCCACATGCTCGACTCGCAAGAAACACCTGCCAGACACGCCAAAATCACCTGCCGGGTACGCCAGAACCACATGGCGGACACTCCGGAACCACCTGCCGGGCATGCCGGAACCACCTCTCAGACGTGCCAGAACCACATGCCAGACACTCCGGAGTCACCTGCCGGCCATGCCGGAACCATCTCTCAGACGTGCCAGAACCATGTTCCGGACACGCCGGTACCACCTGCCGAGCTCGTCGGAACCACCTGCTGGACACGCCAAAATCACCTGCCAGGTATACCAGAACCACCTGGTGGACACTCCGGAATCATCTGCTGGACATGCCAGAACCAGCTCTCAGACACACCAGAACCACGTGCCGGACACGCCGGAATCACGTGAAGGGCATGCCGACACAACCTCTCAGACGTGCCAGAACCTCGTGTCGGACACCCCAGAACCACATGCCAGACAGACCGGAACCACCTGCCAGACACGCCGGAACCACCGGGTCGACTCGCTGGAACGGCCGCGGGACATGCAAAATCACCTGCCGGCTACGCCAGAAACACTTGGCGAACACTCCGGAATCACCTGCCGGGCATGGCGGAACCACCTCTCAGACATGCCGGAACCACATGCCAATGACACCGGAAGCACATGCCGAGCACGCCAGAACCACCTGCTTGACTCGCCAAAACCACCTGCTGGACATGCCAAAGTCACCTGCCGTCTACGCCACAATCATTTGGCGAACACTTCGGAATCACCTGCCGGGTTGGCTGGAAGCACATGCCGGTCACGCCAACATCACCTGCCAGCTAGGCCAGAACCAGTTGGCGGGCACCATGGAAACACCTGTCGGTCCGGCCGGAACCACATCTCAGTCGTGCCAGAACCATGTGCCTGAGATGCCGGAACCACACCCCGAACAGACCGAAACCACCTGCCAGACAGACCGGAACCACCTGCCGGACACGCCGGAACCACCGGCTCGACTCTCCTGAACCACCGCCGGACATGCAAAATCACCTGCCGGCTACGACAGAACCACTTGGCATACACTCCGCAATCACCTGCCGGGCATGCCGGAACCATCTCTCAAACGTGCCAGAACCATGTTCCGGAAACGCCGGTACCACCTGCCGAGCTCGCCGGAACCACATGCTGGACACGCCAAAATCACCTGCCAGGTATACCAGAACCACTTGGTGGACACTCCGGAATCGTCTGCTGGACATGCCAGAACCAGCTCTCAGACACAACAGAACCACGGGCCAGAGACGCCGGAAGCACCTGCTGAGCATTCCTCAGCCACCTGCTCGACTCTCAAGAAACACCTGTCGGACATGCCAAAATCACCTGCCGGGTATGCCAGAAACACTTGGCGGAGACTCCGGAATCACCTAACGGGGATGCCAGAACCACCTGCCGGACACGCTGGGACCACATGCTTGACTCGCCAGAACCACCTGCTGGACACGCCAGAATCCCCAGCCAGCTACGCCACAACCACTTGCCAGACACTCCGGAACCACCTGCCGGGCATGCTGGAACCACCTCTCAGAGGTGCCACAACCACATGCCGGAGACGGCGGAAGCACCTGCCGAGAACGCCGGAAGTTCCTGATCCACTCCCCAGAACCACCTGCCGGACACGCCAAAATCACCTGCCGGCTATGCCAGAACCACTTGGCGGACTCTCCAGAATCATCTGCCGGGCATACCAGCACAAAATCCCAGAAGTGCCAGAACCTCGTGCCGGACACGCCAGAACCACCTGCCGGACAGACCGGAGCCACCTGCCAGACATGCCGGAACCACCGGCTCTACTGGCCGGAACCAACACCGGACATGCAAAATCAACTGCACGCTACGCCAGAAACACTTTGCGAACACTCCGGAATCACCTGCCGGGCATGCCGGAACCACCTCTCAGAGGTGCCAGAACCACATGCTGGAGACTCCGGAATC
Organism: Equus caballus; assembly: GCF_041296265.1. Classification (NCBI taxonomy): domain Eukaryota; kingdom Metazoa; phylum Chordata; class Mammalia; order Perissodactyla; family Equidae; genus Equus; species Equus caballus. Next base: position 35,796,494 of record NC_091691.1, read on the forward strand.
ACCTGTCGGGCATGCCGGAACCACCTACTCGACTCGCCGGAACCACCTACCTGACATGCCAAAATCACCTGCCGGGTATGCCAGAACCACTTGGTGTACACTGCGGAATCATCTGCCGGACATGCCAGATCCAGCACTCAGACACACCAGAACCACGTGACGGACACGCCGGAAGCACCTGCTGAGCATGCCTGAGCCACATGCTCGACTTGCAAGAAACACCTGCCAGACACGCCGAAATCGCCTGCCGGATACGCCCAACCACGTGGTGGACACTCCGGAATCACCTGTCGGGCATGCCGGAATCACGTCTCAGACGTGCCAGAACATCGTGCCGGACACACCAGAACCACCTGCCGGACAGAGCGGAACCACCTGCCGGACACGCTGGAACCACCTCTCAGACTTCCCAGAACCATGTTCCGGACACGCCGGTACCACCTGCCGAGTATGCCGGAACCACCTGATCCCCGCCCCAGAACCACCTGTTGGAGACGCAAGAATCACCTGCCGGTTGCGCCAGAACCACTCGGCAGACACTCTGGAACCACCTGTCGGGCCGGCCGGAACCAACTCTCAGACACGCCAGAATCATGTGCCTGAGATGCCGGAACCACACCCCGAAGAGACCGAAACCACCTGTCAAACCCGCCTGAACCACCTGCTGAGATGCCAGAACCACCTACTCGACTCGCCGGAACCACCTAACTGACATGCCAAAATCACCTGCCGGGTATGCCAGAACCACTTGTTGGACACTCCGGAATCATCTGCCGGACATGCAAGAACCAGCTCTCAGACACACCAGAACCACGTGCCGGACACGCCGGAAGCACCTGCTGAGCATGCCTGAGCCACATGCTCGACTCGCAAGAAACACCTGCCAGACACGCCAGAATCCCCAGCCAGCTACGCCACAACCACTTGTCGGACACTCCGGAATCACATGCCGGGCATGCTGGAACCACCTCTCAGAGGTGCCACAACCACATGCCGGAGACGGCGGAAGCACCTGCCGAGAATGCCTGATGTTCCTGATCCACTCCCCAGAACCACCTGCCGGACACACCAAAATCACCTGCCGGCTACGCCAGAACCACTTGGCAGACACTCCAGAATCACCTGCCGGGCATGCCAGCACAACCCCTCCGAAGTGCCAGAAGCACGTGCCGGACAGGCCGGAACCATCTCCCCGACAGACCAGAAACACAGGAAACACTCACTGGAACCACCTGCTTGACTCACCGGTCCCACCTGCCGGACACGCCAAAATCACCTGCCCGCTACACCAGAACCACTTGGCGGAGAAGCCGGAATCACGTGACGTGCATGCTGACACAACCTCTCAGACGTGCCAGAACCTCATGCCGGACACGCCAGAACCACCTGCTGGACAGACCGGAACCACATGCCGGACACGCCTGATCCACCGGCTCGACTCCCAGGAACCATTGCAGGACATGCAAAATCACATGCCGGCTATGCCAGAACCACTTGGCGAACACTCCGGAATCACCTGCCAGGCATGGCGGAACCACCTCTCAGACATGAAGGAACCACATGCCAATGACACCAGAAACACCTGCCGAGCACGCCAGAACCACCTGCTCGACTCGCCAAAACCACCTGCTGGACACGCCAAAATCAACTGCTGGCTACGCCACAACCATTTGGTAACACTTCGGAATCACCTGCCGGGCTGGCTGGAACCACCTCTCAGAGGTGCCACAACCACATGCCGGAGACGGCGGAAGCACCTGCCGAGAATGCCGGAAGTTCCTGATCCACTCCCCAGAACCACCTGCCGGACACGCCAAAATCACCTGCTGGCTACGCCAGAACCACTTGGCGGACACTCCAGAATCACCTGCCGGCATGCCAGCACAACCACTCAGAAGTGCCAGAAGCACGTGCCGGACAGGCCAGAACCATCTCCCCGACAGACCAGAAACACAGGAAACACTCGCTGGAACCACCTGCTTGACTCACCGGTCCCAGCTGCCGGACACGCCAAAATCACCTGCCCGCTACACCAGAACCACTTGGCGGAGACGTCGGAATCACGTGACGTGCATGCCGACACAACCTCTCAGACGTGCCAGAACCTCGTGCCAGACACGCCAGAACCACCTGCTGGACAGACCGGAACCACATGCCGCACACGCCTGAACCACCGGCTCGACTCCCCGGAACCATTGCCGGACATGCAAAATCACATGCCGGCTACGCCAGAACCACTTGGCGAACACTCCGGAATCACCTGCCGTGCATGCCGGAACGACCTCTTAGACATGCCAGAAGCACATTCCAATGACACCGGAAGCACCTGCCGAGCACGCTGGAACCAATTGCTCGAATCGCCAGAACCACTTGGTGGACACACCAAAATCACCTGCCGGCCACGCCAGAACCATTTGGTGAACACTCCGGAATCACCTACCGGGCATGCCGGAACCATCTCTCAGACGTGCCAGAACCATGTTCCGGACACGCCGGTACCACCTGCCGAGCTCGTCGGAACCACCTGCTGGACACGCCAAAATCACCTGCCAGGTATACCAGAACCACCTGGTGGACACTCCGGAATCATCTGCTGGACATGCCAGAACCAGCTCTCAGAACACCAGAACCACGTGCCGGACACGCCGGAATCACGTGAAGGGCATGCCGACACAACCTCTCAGACGTGCCAGAACCTCGTGTCGGACACCCCAGAACCACATGCCAGACAGACCGGAACCACCTGCCAGACACGCCGGAACCACCGGGTCGACTCGCTGGAACGGCCGCGGGACATGCAAAATCACCTGCCGGCTACGCCAGAAACACTTGGCGGACACTCCGGAATCATCTGCCGGGCATGCCGGAACCATCTCTCAAACGTGCCAGAACCATGTTCCGGAAACGCCGGTACCACCTGCCGAGCTCGCCGGAACCACATGCTGGACACGCCAAAATCACCTGCCAGGTATACCAGAACCACTTGGTGGACACTCCGGAATCGTCTGCTGGACATGCCAGAACCAGCTCTCAGACACAACAGAACCACGTGCCAGAGACGCCGGAAGCACCTGCTGAGCATTCCTCAGCCACCTGCTCGACTCGCAAGAAACACCTGTCGGACATGCCAAAATCACCTGCCGGGTATGCCAGAAACACTTGGCGGACACTCCGGAATCACCTAACGGGGATGCCAGAACCACCTGCCGGACACGCTGGGACCACATGCTTGACTCGCCAGAACCACCTGCTGGACACGCCAGAATCCCCAGCCAGCTACGCCACAACCACTTGCCAGACACTCCGGAACCACCTGCCGGGCATGCTGGAACCACCTCTCAGAGGTGCCACAACCACATGCCGGAGACGGCGGAAGCACCTGCCGAGAACGCCGGAAGTTCCTGATCCACTCCCCAGAACCACCTGCCGGACAGACCGGAGCCACCTGCCAGACATGCCGGAACCACCGGCTCTACTCGCCGGAACCACCACCGGACATGCAAAATCACCTGCACGCTACGCCAGAAACACTTTGCAAACACTCCGGAATCACCTGCAGGGCATGCCGGAACCACCTGCCGGCTACTCCACAACCAGTGGGTGAACACTTCGGAATCACCTGCTGGGCTTGCTGCAACCTCCTGCCGGTCACGCCAACATCACCTGCCACCTACGCCAGAACCACTTGGCGGACATGCTGGAACCAACTCTCAGACATGCCAGAACCACATGCCAATGACAGCAGAAGCACCTGCCGAACACACCGGAACCAGCTGCTCCACTCCCCAGAACCAGCTGCTGGACATGCCAAAATCACCTGCCGTCTATGCCACAACCAGTTGGTGAACACTTTGGAATCACCTGCCGGGCTTGCTGCAACCACCGTCCTGTCACGCCAACATCACCTGCCAGCTACGCCAGAACCACTTGGCGGACACTCCGGAATCATCTGCCGGACATGCCAGAACCAGCTCTCAGACACTCCAGAACCACGTGCCGGACACGCCGGAAGCAACTGCTTAGCATGCCTGAGCCCCCTCTTGAATCGCAAGAAACACCTGCCGGACACGCCAAAATCACCTGCCGGGTACGCCAGAAACGCTTGGCCGACACTCCGGAATCACCTGTCTGACATGCCGGAATCACCTCTCAGACTTGCCAGAACCATGTTCCGGACATGCCGGTACCAACTGCCGAGCATGCCAGAACCCCCTGATCCACTCCCCAGAACCACCTGCTGGACACACCTAAATCACCTGCCGGCTACGCCAGAACCTCTTGGCAGACACTCGAGATTCACCTGCCCGGCATGACGGAACCACCTCTCAGAGGTGCCAGAACTACATGCCTGACACTCCAGAATCACCTGCCGGGCATGCCGGGACCACCTCTCAGACGTGCCAGAACCATGTTCTGGACACGACGGTACCACCTGCCGAGTATGCTGGAACCAGCTGATCCACTCCCCAGAACCACCTACTGGACACGCCAAAATCAACTGCCGGTAACGCAAGAACCACTCGGCAGACACTCCTGAATCACATGCCAGGCATTCCGGAACCACCTCTCAGAGGTGCCAGAACCACATGCCGGAGACTCCGGAATCACCTGCCGGGGATGACGGAACCATCGCTCAGACGTGCCACAAACACGTGCCGGAGAGACCGGAAGCACCTGCAGAGCTCGCCGGAACCACCTGCTGGACATGCCGGAACCACCTGCCTCACAGGCCAAAACCATATGCCGGCTATGCCAAAACCACTTGGTGGACACTGCAGAATCACCTTGCGGACATGCCGGAACCAGATCATGGGAAGACGGCAAACACCTGCCGGACCTGCCGGAACCACCTGCCGTGCATGCCGGAACCACCTCTAAGACATGCCAGAACCACATGCCAATGACACCGGAAGAACCTGCCGAGCACGCCGGAACCACTTGCTCGAATCATCAGAACCACCTGCCGGACATGCCAAAATCACCTGCCGGCTACGCCACAACCAGTTGGTGAACACTTCAGAATCACCTGCCGGGCTGGTTGGAACCACCTGCCGATCACGCCAACATCACCTGCCAGCTACACCTGAACCAATTGGCGGACACTCCGGAATCATCTGCCAGACATGCCAGAACCAGCTCTCAGACACTCAAGAACCACGTGCCGGAAACCCCGGAAGCACCTGCTGAGCATGCCTGAGCCAGCTGCTCGACTCGCAAGAAACACCTGCGGGACATGCCAAAATCACCTGCGGGGTACGCCAAGACCAATTGGCCGACACTCCGGAATCACCTGTCAGGCATGCCGGAACCACCTCTCAGACGTGCCAGAACCACATGCCAGACACTCCGGAGTCACCTGCCGGCCATGCCGGAACCATCTCTCAGACGTGCCAGAACCATGTTCCGGACACGCCGGAACCACCTGCTCGAATCACCAGAGCCACCTGCCAGACACACCAGAAACCCCTGCGGGGTACACCAGAACCACTTGGAGGACTCTCCGGGATCACCTGCCGGGCATGCCGGAACCACCTCTCAGACGTGCCACAACCACATGCCGGAGACGGCGATGCGCCAGCCGACAATGCCGGAAGTTCCTGATCCACTCCCCAGAACCACCTGCCGGACACGCCAAAATCCCCTGCCGGCTACGCCAGAACCACTCGGCAGACACTCCGGAACCACCTCCAGGACATACCGGAACCACGTGCCGGACACGCCGGAATCAACTGCTTAGCATGCCTGAGCCCCCTGTTGAATCGCAAGAAACACCTGCCGGACATGACAAAATCACCTGCCGGCTACGCCAGAACCACTTGGTGGACACTCCAAATCACCTTCCGGGCATGCCAGCACAACGTCTCAGAAGTGCCAGAAGCACATGCCGGACAGGCCGGAACCATCTCCTGCACAGACCGGAAACACAGGAAACACTCGCCGGAACCACCTGCTTGACTCACCGGTCCCACCTGCCGGACACACCAAAATCACCTGCCCGCTACACCAGAACCAATTGGCCGACAAGCCGGAATCACGTGTAGTGCATGCCGACACAACCTCTCACACGTGCCAGAACCTCGTTCAGGACACCCCAGAACCACCTGCTGGACAGACCAGAACCACCTGCTGGACACGCAGGAACCACCGGCTCAACTCGCCGGAACCATTGCCGGACATGCAAAATCACCTGCCGGCTACGCCAGAACCACTTGGCGAACACTCCGGAATAACCTGCAGGGCATGGCGGAACCACCTTTCAAACATGAAGGAACCACATGCCAATGACACCGGAAGCACCTGCCGAGCACGCCAGAACCACCTGCTCGACTCGCCAAAACCACCTGCTGGACACACCAAAATGACCTGCCGGCTACGCCACAACCATTTGGTGAACACTTCGGAATCACCTGCTGGGCTGGCTGGAAACACCTGCCGGTCATGCCAACATCACCTGCCAGCTATGCCACAACCACTAGGCGGACACCATGGAAACACCTGTCGGGCCGGCCGGAACCACCTCTCAGACGTGCCAGAACCATGTGCGTGAGATGCCGGAACCACACCCCGAACAGACCGAAACCACCTGCCAGACCCGCCTGAACCACCTGCCGAGCACGCCGGAACCACCTACTCGACTGTCCGGAACAACCTACCTGACACGCCAAAATCACCTGCCGGGTATGCCAGTACCACGTGGCGGACACTGTGGAATCACCTGTCGGGAATGCCGGAACCACCTCTCAGACGTGCCAGAACCTCGTGCCGGACACGCCAGAACCACCTGCTGGACAGACCGGAACCACCTGCCGGACACGCCGGAACCACCGCCGGACATGCAAAATCACCTGCCGGCTACGCCAGAACCACTTGGTGAACACTCCGGAATCACCTGCCGGGCATGCCAGAACCACCTCTCAGACTTGCCAGAACCATGTTCCGGACACGCCGGTACCACCTGCTGAGTATGCCGGAACCACCTGATCCACTCCCCAGAACCACCTGCTGGACACGCCAGAATCACCTGCCGGCTACGCCAGAACCACTCGGCAGACCATCCGGAACCACCTACCTAGCATGCCGGAACCATCTCTCAGACGTGCCAGAACCATGTTCCGGACAGGCCGGTACCACCTGCCGAGCTCGCCAGAACCAGCTGCTGGACACGCCAACACCAGCTACCGGCTATGCCAGAACCACTCGGCAGACACTCCGGAATCACCTGCCAGGCTTGCTGGAACCACCTCTCAGAGGTGCCGCAACCACATGCCGGAGACTCCAGAATCACCTGCCGAGCATGCCAGAACCACCTCTCAGAGGTGCCAGAACCACATGCCGGAGACTCCAGAATCACCTGCCGAGCATGCCAGAACCACCTCGCAGAGGTGCCAGAGCCACATGCCAGAGACTCCGGAATCACCTGTCGGGCATGCCGGAAACATCTCTCAGACGTGCCACAACCACGTGCCGGAGAGACCGGAAGCACCTGCTGAGCTCGCCGGAACCACCTGCCTCACAGGCCAAAATCATATGCCGGCTACGCCAAAACCACTTGGTGGACACTCCAGAATCACCTTGCGGGCATGCCGGAACCACGTCATGGACAGACGGCAAACACCTGCCGGACCTGCCGGAACCACCTGCCGAGCACGCCGGAACCACCTGCTCGACTCACCAGAGCCACCTGCCGGACACACCAGAAACACCTGCGGGATACGCCAGAATCACTTGGAGGACTCTCGGGGATCACTGCCAGGCATGCCGGAACCAACTCTCAGACGTGCCAGAACCATGTGCCGGACACGCCGGAACCACCTGCCGAGAATGCCGGAAGTTCCTGATCTGCTCCCCAGAACCACCTGCCGGACACGCCAAAATCACCTGCCGGCTACGCCACAACCAGTGGCTGAACACTTCGGAATCACCTGCTGGGCTTGCTGGAACCTCCTGCCGGTCACGCCAACATCACCTGCCACCTACGCCAGAACCACTTGGCGGACAGCATGGAAACACCTGTCGGGCCGGCCGGAACCACCTCTCAGATGTGCCAGAACCATGTGCCTGAGATGCCGGAACCACACCCCGAACAGACCGAAACCACCTGCCAGACCCGCCTGAACCACCTGCCGAGCACGCCTGATCCACCTGCTCGACTCGCCGGAACCACCTACCTGACATGCCAAAATCACCTGCTGGGTATGCCAGAACCAGTTGGTGGACACTCCGGAATCATCTGCCAGACATGCCAGAACCAGCTCTCAGACACCCCAGAACCACGAGCCAGAGACGCCGGAATCACCTGCTGAGCATGCCTGAGCCACCTGCTGGACATGCCGGAACCACCTGCTGCACATGCCGGAACCACCTGCCTGACAGGCCAAAATCACATGCCGGCTATGCCAAAACCACCTGGCGGACACTCCAGAATCACCTGCCGGGCATGCCAGCAGAACCACTCAGAAGTGCCAGAACCACCTGCTGGACAGACCGGAACCACCTGCCGGACACGCCGGAACCACCGGCTCGACTCGCCGGAACCACCGCCGGACATGCAAAATCACCTGCCGACTACACCAGAACCACTTGGCGAACACTCCGGAATCATCTGCCGGGCATACCAGCACAAAATCCCAGAAGTGCCAGAACCTCGTGCCGGACACGCCAGAACCACCTGCCGGACAGACCGGAGCCACCTGCCAGACATGCCGGAACCACCGGCTCTACTGGCCGGAACCAACACCGGACATGCAAAATCAACTGCACGCTACGCCAGAAACACTTTGCGAACACTCCGGAATCACCTGCCGGGCATGCCGGAACCACCTCTCAGAGGTGCCAGAACCACATGCTGGAGACTCCGGAATCACCTGTCGGGCATGCCGGAACCACCTACTCGACTCGCCGGAACCACCTACCTGACATGCCAAAATCACCTGCCGGGTATGCCAGAACCACTTGGTGTACACTGCGGAATCATCTGCCGGACATGCCAGATCCAGCACTCAGACACACCAGAACCACGTGACGGACACGCCGGAAGCACCTGCTGAGCATGCCTGAGCCACATGCTCGACTTGCAAGAAACACCTGCCAGACACGCCGAAATCGCCTGCCGGATACGCCCAACCACGTGGTGGACACTCCGGAATCACCTGTCGGGCATGCCGGAATCACGTCTCAGACGTGCCAGAACATCGTGCCGGACACACCAGAACCACCTGCCGGACAGAGCGGAACCACCTGCCGGACACGCTGGAACCACCTCTCAGACTTCCCAGAACCATGTTCCGGACACGCCGGTACCACCTGCCGAGTATGCCGGAACCACCTGATCCCCGCCCCAGAACCACCTGTTGGAGACGCAAGAATCACCTGCCGGTTGCGCCAGAACCACTCGGCAGACACTCTGGAACCACCTGTCGGGCCGGCCGGAACCAACTCTCAGACACGCCAGAATCATGTGCCTGAGATGCCGGAACCACACCCCGAAGAGACCGAAACCACCTGTCAAACCCGCCTGAACCACCTGCTGAGATGCCAGAACCACCTACTCGACTCGCCGGAACCACCTAACTGACATGCCAAAATCACCTGCCGGGTATGCCAGAACCACTTGTTGGACACTCCGGAATCATCTGCCGGACATGCAAGAACCAGCTCTCAGACACACCAGAACCACGTGCCGGACACGCCGGAAGCACCTGCTGAGCATGCCTGAGCCACATGCTCGACTCGCAAGAAACACCTGCCAGACACGCCAAAATCACCTGCCGGGTACGCCAGAACCACATGGCGGACACTCCGGAACCACCTGCCGGGCATGCCGGAACCACCTCTCAGACGTGCCAGAACCACATGCCAGACACTCCGGAGTCACCTGCCGGCCATGCCGGAACCATCTCTCAGACGTGCCAGAACCATGTTCCGGACACGCCGGTACCACCTGCCGAGCTCGTCGGAACCACCTGCTGGACACGCCAAAATCACCTGCCAGGTATACCAGAACCACCTGGTGGACACTCCGGAATCATCTGCTGGACATGCCAGAACCAGCTCTCAGACACACCAGAACCACGTGCCGGACACGCCGGAATCACGTGAAGGGCATGCCGACACAACCTCTCAGACGTGCCAGAACCTCGTGTCGGACACCCCAGAACCACATGCCAGACAGACCGGAACCACCTGCCAGACACGCCGGAACCACCGGGTCGACTCGCTGGAACGGCCGCGGGACATGCAAAATCACCTGCCGGCTACGCCAGAAACACTTGGCGAACACTCCGGAATCACCTGCCGGGCATGGCGGAACCACCTCTCAGACATGCCGGAACCACATGCCAATGACACCGGAAGCACATGCCGAGCACGCCAGAACCACCTGCTTGACTCGCCAAAACCACCTGCTGGACATGCCAAAGTCACCTGCCGTCTACGCCACAATCATTTGGCGAACACTTCGGAATCACCTGCCGGGTTGGCTGGAAGCACATGCCGGTCACGCCAACATCACCTGCCAGCTAGGCCAGAACCAGTTGGCGGGCACCATGGAAACACCTGTCGGTCCGGCCGGAACCACATCTCAGTCGTGCCAGAACCATGTGCCTGAGATGCCGGAACCACACCCCGAACAGACCGAAACCACCTGCCAGACAGACCGGAACCACCTGCCGGACACGCCGGAACCACCGGCTCGACTCTCCTGAACCACCGCCGGACATGCAAAATCACCTGCCGGCTACGACAGAACCACTTGGCATACACTCCGCAATCACCTGCCGGGCATGCCGGAACCATCTCTCAAACGTGCCAGAACCATGTTCCGGAAACGCCGGTACCACCTGCCGAGCTCGCCGGAACCACATGCTGGACACGCCAAAATCACCTGCCAGGTATACCAGAACCACTTGGTGGACACTCCGGAATCGTCTGCTGGACATGCCAGAACCAGCTCTCAGACACAACAGAACCACGGGCCAGAGACGCCGGAAGCACCTGCTGAGCATTCCTCAGCCACCTGCTCGACTCGCAAGAAACACCTGTCGGACATGCCAAAATCACCTGCCGGGTATGCCAGAAACACTTGGCGGACACTCCGGAATCACCTAACGGGGATGCCAGAACCACCTGCCGGACACGCTGGGACCACATGCTTGACTCGCCAGAACCACCTGCTGGACACGCCAGAATCCCCAGCCAGCTACGCCACAACCACTTGCCAGACACTCCGGAACCACCTGCCGGGCATGCTGGAACCACCTCTCAGAGGTGCCACAACCACATGCCGGAGACGGCGGAAGCACCTGCCGAGAACGCCGGAAGTTCCTGATCCACTCCCCAGAACCACCTGCCGGACACGCCAAAATCACCTGCCGGCTATGCCAGAACCACTTGGCGGACTCTCCAGAATCACCTGCCGGGCATGCCAGCACAACCTCCGCGACGTGCCAGAAGCACGTGCCGGACAGGCCGGAACCATCTCCCGCATAGACCGGAAACACAGGAAACACTCGCTGGAACCACCTGCTTGACTCACCGGTCCCACCTGCTGGACACGCCAGAATCACCTGCCAGCTACGCCAGAATCACTCGGCAGACCCTCGGAACCACCTCTAGGACAGACCGGAACCACCTGCCAGACACGCCGGGACCACATGCTTGACTCGACAGAACCACCTACCGGACACGCCAGAATCACCAGCCGGCTACGCCACAACCACTTGTCAGACACTCCGGACTCACCTGCCGGGCATGCTGGAAACACCTCTCAGAGGTGCCACAACCACATGCCGGAGATGGTGGAAGCACCTGCCGAGAATGCCGGAAGTTCCTGATCCACTCCCCAGAACCACCTGCCGGACAGACCGGAGCCACCTGCCAGACATGCTGGAACCACCGGCTCTACTCGCCGGAACCACCACCGGACATGCAAAATCACCTGCACGCTACGCCAGAAACACTTTGCGAACACTCCGGAATCACCTGCCGGGCATGCCGGAACCACCTGCCGGCTACTCCACAACCAGTGGGTGAACACTTCAGAATCACCTGCTGGGCTTGCTGCAACCTCCTGCCGGTCACGCCAACATCACCTGCCACCTACGCCAGAACCACTTGGCGGACACCATGGAAACACCTGTCGGGCCGGCCGGAACCACCTTCAGACGTGCCAGAACCATGTGCCTGAGATGCCGGAACCACACCCCGAACAGACCGAAACCACCTGCCAGACCCGCCTGAACCACCTGCCGAGCACGCATGATCCACCTGCTCGACTCGCCGGAACCACCTACCTGACATGCCAAAATCACCTGCTGGGTATGCCAGAACCACTTGGTGGACACTCCGGAATCATCTGCCGGACATGCCAGAAGCAGCTCTCAGAAACACCAGAACCACGTGCCGGACACGCCGGAAGCACCTGCTGAGCATGCCTGAGCCACATGCTCGACTTGCAAGAAACACCTGCCAGACACGCCAAAATCGCCTGCCGGGTACGCCAGAACCACGTGGCGGTCACTCCGGAATCACCTGTTGGGCATGCCGGAACCACCTCTCAGACATGCCAGAACCTCGTGCCGGACACGCCAGAACCACCTGCCGGACACGCCGGAACCACTGGCTCGACTCGCCGGAACCATTGCCGGACATGCAAAATCACCTGCCGGCTACGCCAGAACCACTTGGGGAATACTCCGGAATCACCTGCCGGGCATGCCGGAACCATCTCTCAGACGTGCCAGAACCATGTTCCGAACACGCCGGTACCACCTGCCGAGCTCGCCGGAACCACCTGCTGGACACGCCAAAATCACCTGCCGGCCACGCCAGAGCCACTCGGCAGACACTCCGGAATCACCTGCCGGGCAAGCTGGAACCACCTGCCGGTCACGTCAACATCACCTGCCAGCTACGCCAGAACCAGTTGCCGGACACTCCAGAAACACCTGTGGGGCTGGCCAGAACCACCTCTCAGATGTGCCAGAACCATGTGCCTGAGATGCCGGAACCACACCCCGAACAGACCGAAACCACCTGCCAGACCCGCCTGAACCCCCTGGCAAGCACGCCTGATCCACGTGCTCAACTAGCCGGAACCACCTTCCTGACACGCCAAAATCACCTGCCAGCTATACCAGAACCACTTGGTGGACACTCCGGAATCATCACCGGACATGCCAGAACCAGCTCTCAGACACACCAGAGCCACGTGCCAGAGACACCGGAAGCACCAGCTGAGCATGCCTGAGCCACCTGCTCGAATCGCAAGAAACACCTGTTGGACATGCCAAAATCACGTGCCGGGTACTCCAGAAACACATGGCGGACACTCCGGAATCACCTGCCAGGCACGGCGGAACCACCTCGCAGACATGTCGGAAACACATGCCAATGACACCGGAAACAACCGCCAAGCATGCCAGAACCACCTGCTCGACTCTCCAAAACCACCTACTGGACACGCCAAAATCACCTGCCGGCTATGCCAGAACCACTCAGCAGACACTCCGGAATCACATGTCAGGCATTCCGGAACCACCTCTCAGAGGAGCCAGAACCACATGCCGGAGACTCCGGAATCACCTGCCGGGTATGCCGGAACCATCTCTCAAAAGTGCCACAACCACGTGTCCGAGAGACAGGATGCACCTGCCGAGCTCACCGGAACCACCTGCTGGACATGCCGGAACCACCTGCCTCACAGGCAAAATCATATGCCGGCTACGCCAAAACCACTTGGTGGACACTCCAGAATCACCTTGCGGGCATGCCGGAACCACGTCATGGACAGACGGCAAACACCTGCCGGACCTGCCGGAACCACCGGTCGAGCACGCCGGAACCACCTGCTCGACTCACCAGAGCCACCTGCCGGACACACCAGAAACACCTGCGGGTTACGCCAGAACCACATGGAGGACTCTCCAGGATCACCTGCCGGGCATGCCGAAACCACCTCTCAGACGTGCCAGGACCATGTCCCGGACACGCCGGAACCACCTGCCGAGTATGCCGGAACCACCTGCTCCACTCTTCTGAACCACATGCTGGACACGCCAAAATCACCTGCCGGCTACGCCAGGACCACTCGGCAGACACTCCGGAACCACCTCCAGGACAGACCGGAACCACCTGCCGGACACGCTGGGTCCACCTGCTTGACTCGCCAGAACCACCTGCCGGACACGCCAGAATCCCCAGCCAGCTACGCCACAACCACTTGTCGGACACTCCGGAATCACATGCCGGGCATGCTGGAACCACCTCTCAGAGGTGCCACAACCACATGCCGGAGACGGCGGAAGCACCTGCCGAGAATGCCGGATGTTCCTGATCCACTCCCCAGAACCACCTGCCGGACACACCAAAATCACCTGCCGGCTACGCCAGAACCACTTGGCGGACACTCCAGAATCACCTGCCGGGCATGCCAGCACAACCCCTCCGAAGTGCCAGAAGCACGTGCCGGACAGGCCGGAACCATCTCCCCGACAGACCAGAAACACAGGAAACACTCACTGGAACCACCTGCTTGACTCACCGGTCCCACCTGCCGGACACGCCAAAATCACCTGCCCGCTACACCAGAACCACTTGGCGGAGAAGCCGGAATCACGTGACGTGCATGCTGACACAACCTCTCAGACGTGCCAGAACCTCATGCCGGACACGCCAGAACCACCTGCTGGACAGACCGGAACCACATGCCGGACACGCCTGAACCACCGGCTCGACTCCCAGGAACCATTGCAGGACATGCAAAATCACATGCCGGCTATGCCAGAACCACTTGGCGAACACTCCGGAATCACCTGCCAGGCATGGCGGAACCACCTCTCAGACATGAAGGAACCACATGCCAATGACACCAGAAACACCTGCCGAGCACGCCAGAACCACCTGCTCGACTCGCCAAAACCACCTGCTGGACACGCCAAAATCAACTGCTGGCTACGCCACAACCATTTGGTAACACTTCGGAATCACCTGCCGGGCTGGCTGGAACCACCTCTCAGAGGTGCCACAACCACATGCCGGAGACGGCGGAAGCACCTGCCGAGAATGCCGGAAGTTCCTGATCCACTCCCCAGAACCACCTGCCGGACACGCCAAAATCACCTGCTGGCTACGCCAGAACCACTTGGCGGACACTCCAGAATCACCTGCCGGCATGCCAGCACAACCACTCAGAAGTGCCAGAAGCACGTGCCGGACAGGCCAGAACCATCTCCCCGACAGACCAGAAACACAGGAAACACTCGCTGGAACCACCTGCTTGACTCACCGGTCCCAGCTGCCGGACACGCCAAAATCACCTGCCCGCTACACCAGAACCACTTGGCGGAGACGTCGGAATCACGTGACGTGCATGCCGACACAACCTCTCAGACGTGCCAGAACCTCGTGCCAGACACGCCAGAACCACCTGCTGGACAGACCGGAACCACATGCCGCACACGCCTGAACCACCGGCTCGACTCCCCGGAACCATTGCCGGACATGCAAAATCACATGCCGGCTACGCCAGAACCACTTGGCGAACACTCCGGAATCACCTGCCGTGCATGCCGGAACGACCTCTTAGACATGCCAGAAGCACATTCCAATGACACCGGAAGCACCTGCCGAGCACGCTGGAACCAATTGCTCGAATCGCCAGAACCACTTGGTGGACACACCAAAATCACCTGCCGGCCACGCCAGAACCATTTGGTGAACACTCCGGAATCACCTACCGGGCATGCCGGAACCATCTCTCAGACGTGCCAGAACCATGTTCCGGACACGCCGGTACCACCTGCCGAGCTCGTCGGAACCACCTGCTGGACACGCCAAAATCACCTGCCAGGTATACCAGAACCACCTGGTGGACACTCCGGAATCATCTGCTGGACATGCCAGAACCAGCTCTCAGAACACCAGAACCACGTGCCGGACACGCCGGAATCACGTGAAGGGCATGCCGACACAACCTCTCAGACGTGCCAGAACCTCGTGTCGGACACCCCAGAACCACATGCCAGACAGACCGGAACCACCTGCCAGACACGCCGGAACCACCGGGTCGACTCGCTGGAACGGCCGCGGGACATGCAAAATCACCTGCCGGCTACGCCAGAAACACTTGGCGGACACTCCGGAATCATCTGCCGGGCATGCCGGAACCATCTCTCAAACGTGCCAGAACCATGTTCCGGAAACGCCGGTACCACCTGCCGAGCTCGCCGGAACCACATGCTGGACACGCCAAAATCACCTGCCAGGTATACCAGAACCACTTGGTGGACACTCCGGAATCGTCTGCTGGACATGCCAGAACCAGCTCTCAGACACAACAGAACCACGGGCCAGAGACGCCGGAAGCACCTGCTGAGCATTCCTCAGCCACCTGCTCGACTCGCAAGAAACACCTGTCGGACATGCCAAAATCACCTGCCGGGTATGCCAGAAACACTTGGCGGACACTCCGGAATCACCTAACGGGGATGCCAGAACCACCTGCCGGACACGCTGGGACCACATGCTTGACTCGCCAGAACCACCTGCTGGACACGCCAGAATCCCCAGCCAGCTACGCCACAACCACTTGCCAGACACTCCGGAACCACCTGCCGGGCATGCTGGAACCACCTCTCAGAGGTGCCACAACCACATGCCGGAGACGGCGGAAGCACCTGCCGAGAACGCCGGAAGTTCCTGATCCACTCCCCAGAACCACCTGCCGGACAGACCGGAGCCACCTGCCAGACATGCCGGAACCACCGGCTCTACTCGCCGGAACCACCACCGGACATGCAAAATCACCTGCACGCTACGCCAGAAACACTTTGCAAACACTCCGGAATCACCTGCAGGGCATGCCGGAACCACCTGCCGGCTACTCCACAACCAGTGGGTGAACACTTCGGAATCACCTGCTGGGCTTGCTGCAACCTCCTGCCGGTCACGCCAACATCACCTGCCACCTACGCCAGAACCACTTGGCGGACATGCTGGAACCAACTCTCAGACATGCCAGAACCACATGCCAATGACAGCAGAAGCACCTGCCGAACACACCGGAACCAGCTGCTCCACTCCCCAGAACCAGCTGCTGGACATGCCAAAATCACCTGCCGTCTATGCCACAACCAGTTGGTGAACACTTTGGAATCACCTGCCGGGCTTGCTGCAACCACCGTCCTGTCACGCCAACATCACCTGCCAGCTACGCCAGAACCACTTGGCGGACACTCCGGAATCATCTGCCGGACATGCCAGAACCAGCTCTCAGACACTCCAGAACCACGTGCCGGACACGCCGGAAGCAACTGCTTAGCATGCCTGAGCCCCCTCTTGAATCGCAAGAAACACCTGCCGGACACGCCAAAATCACCTGCCGGGTACGCCAGAAACGCTTGGCCGACACTCCGGAATCACCTGTCTGACATGCCGGAATCACCTCTCAGACTTGCCAGAACCATGTTCCGGACATGCCGGTACCAACTGCCGAGCATGCCAGAACCCCCTGATCCACTCCCCAGAACCACCTGCTGGACACACCTAAATCACCTGCCGGCTACGCCAGAACCTCTTGGCAGACACTCGAGATTCACCTGCCCGGCATGACGGAACCACCTCTCAGAGGTGCCAGAACTACATGCCTGACACTCCAGAATCACCTGCCGGGCATGCCGGGACCACCTCTCAGACGTGCCAGAACCATGTTCTGGACACGACGGTACCACCTGCCGAGTATGCTGGAACCAGCTGATCCACTCCCCAGAACCACCTACTGGACACGCCAAAATCAACTGCCGGTAACGCAAGAACCACTCGGCAGACACTCCTGAATCACATGCCAGGCATTCCGGAACCACCTCTCAGAGGTGCCAGAACCACATGCCGGAGACTCCGGAATCACCTGCCGGGGATGACGGAACCATCGCTCAGACGTGCCACAAACACGTGCCGGAGAGACCGGAAGCACCTGCAGAGCTCGCCGGAACCACCTGCTGGACATGCCGGAACCACCTGCCTCACAGGCCAAAACCATATGCCGGCTATGCCAAAACCACTTGGTGGACACTGCAGAATCACCTTGCGGACATGCCGGAACCAGATCATGGGAAGACGGCAAACACCTGCCGGACCTGCCGGAACCACCTGCCGTGCATGCCGGAACCACCTCTAAGACATGCCAGAACCACATGCCAATGACACCGGAAGAACCTGCCGAGCACGCCGGAACCACTTGCTCGAATCATCAGAACCACCTGCCGGACATGCCAAAATCACCTGCCGGCTACGCCACAACCAGTTGGTGAACACTTCAGAATCACCTGCCGGGCTGGTTGGAACCACCTGCCGATCACGCCAACATCACCTGCCAGCTACACCTGAACCAATTGGCGGACACTCCGGAATCATCTGCCAGACATGCCAGAACCAGCTCTCAGACACTCAAGAACCACGTGCCGGAAACCCCGGAAGCACCTGCTGAGCATGCCTGAGCCAGCTGCTCGACTCGCAAGAAACACCTGCGGGACATGCCAAAATCACCTGCGGGGTACGCCAAGACCAATTGGCCGACACTCCGGAATCACCTGTCAGGCATGCCGGAACCACCTCTCAGACGTGCCAGAACCACATGCCAGACACTCCGGAGTCACCTGCCGGCCATGCCGGAACCATCTCTCAGACGTGCCAGAACCATGTTCCGGACACGCCGGAACCACCTGCTCGAATCACCAGAGCCACCTGCCAGACACACCAGAAACCCCTGCGGGGTACACCAGAACCACTTGGAGGACTCTCCGGGATCACCTGCCGGGCATGCCGGAACCACCTCTCAGACGTGCCACAACCACATGCCGGAGACGGCGATGCGCCAGCCGACAATGCCGGAAGTTCCTGATCCACTCCCCCGAACCACCTGCCGGACACGCCAAAATCACCTGCCGGCTACGCCAGAACCACTCGGCAGACACTCCGGAACCACCTCCAGGACATACTGGAACCACGTGCCGGACACGCCGGAATCAACTGCTTAGCATGCCTGAGCCCCCTGTTGAATCGCAAGAAACACCTGCCGGACATGACAAAATCACCTGCCGGCTACGCCAGAACCACTTGGTGGACACTCCAAATCACCTTCCGGGCATGCCAGCACAACGTCTCAGAAGTGCCAGAAGCACATGCCGGACAGGCCGGAACCATCTCCTGCACAGACCGGAAACACAGGAAACACTCGCCGGAACCACCTGCTTGACTCACCGGTCCCACCTGCCGGACACACCAAAATCACCTGCCCGCTACACCAGAACCAATTGGCCGACAAGCCGGAATCACGTGTAGTGCATGCCGACACAACCTCTCACACGTGCCAGAACCTCGTTCAGGACACCCCAGAACCACCTGCTGGACAGACCAGAACCACCTGCTGGACACGCAGGAACCACCGGCTCAACTCGCCGGAACCATTGCCGGACATGCAAAATCACCTGCCGGCTACGCCAGAACCACTTGGCGAACACTCCGGAATAACCTGCAGGGCATGGCGGAACCACCTTTCAAACATGAAGGAACCACATGCCAATGACACCGGAAGCACCTGCCGAGCACTCCAGAACCACCTGCTCGACTCGCCAAAACCACCTGCTGGACACACCAAAATGACCTGCCGGCTACGCCACAACCATTTGGTGAACACTTCGGAATCACCTGCTGGGCTGGCTGGAACCACCTGCCGGTCATGCCAACATCACCTGCCAGCTATGCCACAACCACTAGGCGGACACCATGGAAACACCTGTCGGGCCGGCCGGAACCACCTCTCAGACGTGCCAGAACCATGTGCGTGAGATGCCGGAACCACACCCCGAACAGACCGAAACCACCTGCCAGACCCGCCTGAACCACCTGCCGAGCACGCCGGAACCACCTACTCGACTGTCCGGAACAACCTACCTGACACGCCAAAATCACCTGCCGGGTATGCCAGTACCACGTGGCGGACACTGTGGAATCACCTGTCGGGAATGCCGGAACCACCTCTCAGACGTGCCAGAACCTCGTGCCGGACACGCCAGAACCACCTGCTGGACAGACCGGAACCACCTGCCGGACACGCCGGAACCACCGGCTCGACTCGCCGGAACCACCGCCGGACATGCAAAATCACCTGCCGGCTACGCCAGAACCACTTGGTGAACACTCCGGAATCACCTGCCGGGCATGCCAGAACCACCTCTCAGACTTGCCAGAACCATGTTCCGGACACGCCGGTACCACCTGCTGAGTATGCCGGAACCACCTGATCCACTCCCCAGAACCACCTGCTGGACACGCCAGAATCACCTGCCGGCTACGCCAGAACCACTCGGCAGACCATCCGGAACCACCTACCTAGCATGCCGGAACCATCTCTCAGACGTGCCAGAACCATGTTCTGGACAGGCCGGTACCACCTGCCGAGCTCGCCAGAACCAGCTGCTGGACACGCCAACACCAGCTACCGGCTATGCCAGAACCACTCGGCAGACACTCCGGAATCACCTGCCAGGCTTGCTGGAACCACCTCTCAGAGGTGCCGCAACCACATGCCGGAGACTCCAGAATCACCTGCCGAGCATGCCAGAACCACCTCTCAGAGGTGCCAGAACCACATGCCGGAGACTCCAGAATCACCTGCCGAGCATGCCAGAACCACCTCGCAGAGGTGCCAGAGCCACATGCCAGAGACTCCGGAATCACCTGTCGGGCATGCCGGAAACATCTCTCAGACGTGCCACAACCACGTGCCGGAGAGACCGGAAGCACCTGCTGAGCTCGCCGGAACCACCTGCCTCACAGGCCAAAATCATATGCCGGCTACGCCAAAACCACTTGGTGGACACTCCAGAATCACCTTGCGGGCATGCCGGAACCACGTCATGGACAGACGGCAAACACCTGCCGGACCTGCCGGAACCACCTGCCGAGCACGCCGGAACCACCTGCTCGACTCACCAGAGCCACCTGCCGGACACACCAGAAACACCTGCGGGATACGCCAGAATCACTTGGAGGACTCTCGGGGATCACTGCCAGGCATGCCGGAACCAACTCTCAGACGTGCCAGAACCATGTGCCGGACACGCCGGAACCACCTGCCGAGAATGCCGGAAGTTCCTGATCTGCTCCCCAGAACCACCTGCCGGACACGCCAAAATCACCTGCCGGCTACGCCACAACCAGTGGCTGAACACTTCGGAATCACCTGCTGGGCTTGCTGGAACCTCCTGCCGGTCACGCCAACATCACCTGCCACCTACGCCAGAACCACTTGGCGGACAGCATGGAAACACCTGTCGGGCCGGCCGGAACCACCTCTCAGATGTGCCAGAACCATGTGCCTGAGATGCCGGAACCACACCCCGAACAGACCGAAACCACCTGCCAGACCCGCCTGAACCACCTGCCGAGCACGCCTGATCCACCTGCTCGACTCGCCGGAACCACCTACCTGACATGCCAAAATCACCTGCTGGGTATGCCAGAACCAGTTGGTGGACACTCCGGAATCATCTGCCAGACATGCCAGAACCAGCTCTCAGACACCCCAGAACCACGAGCCAGAGACGCCGGAATCACCTGCTGAGCATGCCTGAGCCACCTGCTGGACATGCCGGAACCACCTGCTGCACATGCCGGAACCACCTGCCTGACAGGCCAAAATCACATGCCGGCTATGCCAAAACCACCTGGCGGACACTCCAGAATCACCTGCCGGGCATGCCAGCAGAACCACTCAGAAGTGCCAGAACCACCTGCTGGACAGACCGGAACCACCTGCCGGACACGCCGGAACCACCGGCTCGACTCGCCGGAACCACCGCCGGACATGCAAAATCACCTGCCGACTACACCAGAACCACTTGGCGAACACTCCGGAATCATCTGCCGGGCATACCAGCACAAAATCCCAGAAGTGCCAGAACCTCGTGCCGGACACGCCAGAACCACCTGCCGGACAGACCGGAGCCACCTGCCAGACATGCCGGAACCACCGGCTCTACTGGCCGGAACCAACACCGGACATGCAAAATCAACTGCACGCTACGCCAGAAACACTTTGCGAACACTCCGGAATCACCTGCCGGGCATGCCGGAACCACCTCTCAGAGGTGCCAGAACCACATGCTGGAGACTCCGGAATCACCTGTCGGGCATGCCGGAACCACCTACTCGACTCGCCGGAACCACCTACCTGACATGCCAAAATCACCTGCCGGGTATGCCAGAACCACTTGGTGTACACTGCGGAATCATCTGCCGGACATGCCAGATCCAGCACTCAGACACACCAGAACCACGTGACGGACACGCCGGAAGCACCTGCTGAGCATGCCTGAGCCACATGCTCGACTTGCAAGAAACACCTGCCAGACACGCCGAAATCGCCTGCCGGATACGCCCAACCACGTGGTGGACACTCCGGAATCACCTGTCGGGCATGCCGGAATCACGTCTCAGACGTGCCAGAACATCGTGCCGGACACACCAGAACCACCTGCCGGACAGAGCGGAACCACCTGCCGGACACGCTGGAACCACCTCTCAGACTTCCCAGAACCATGTTCCGGACACGCCGGTACCACCTGCCGAGTATGCCGGAACCACCTGATCCCCGCCCCAGAACCACCTGTTGGAGACGCAAGAATCACCTGCCGGTTGCGCCAGAACCACTCGGCAGACACTCTGGAACCACCTGTCGGGCCGGCCGGAACCAACTCTCAGACACGCCAGAATCATGTGCCTGAGATGCCGGAACCACACCCCGAAGAGACCGAAACCACCTGTCAAACCCGCCTGAACCACCTGCTGAGATGCCAGAACCACCTACTCGACTCGCCGGAACCACCTAACTGACATGCCAAAATCACCTGCCGGGTATGCCAGAACCACTTGTTGGACACTCCGGAATCATCTGCCGGACATGCAAGAACCAGCTCTCAGACACACCAGAACCACGTGCCGGACACGCCGGAAGCACCTGCTGAGCATGCCTGAGCCACATGCTCGACTCGCAAGAAACACCTGCCAGACACGCCAAAATCACCTGCCGGGTACGCCAGAACCACATGGCGGACACTCCGGAACCACCTGCCGGGCATGCCGGAACCACCTCTCAGACGTGCCAGAACCACATGCCAGACACTCCGGAGTCACCTGCCGGCCATGCCGGAACCATCTCTCAGACGTGCCAGAACCATGTTCCGGACACGCCGGTACCACCTGCCGAGCTCGTCGGAACCACCTGCTGGACACGCCAAAATCACCTGCCAGGTATACCAGAACCACCTGGTGGACACTCCGGAATCATCTGCTGGACATGCCAGAACCAGCTCTCAGACACACCAGAACCACGTGCCGGACACGCCGGAATCACGTGAAGGGCATGCCGACACAACCTCTCAGACGTGCCAGAACCTCGTGTCGGACACCCCAGAACCACATGCCAGACAGACCGGAACCACCTGCCAGACACGCCGGAACCACCGGGTCGACTCGCTGGAACGGCCGCGGGACATGCAAAATCACCTGCCGGCTACGCCAGAAACACTTGGCGAACACTCCGGAATCACCTGCCGGGCATGGCGGAACCACCTCTCAGACATGCCGGAACCACATGCCAATGACACCGGAAGCACATGCCGAGCACGCCAGAACCACCTGCTTGACTCGCCAAAACCACCTGCTGGACATGCCAAAGTCACCTGCCGTCTACGCCACAATCATTTGGCGAACACTTCGGAATCACCTGCCGGGTTGGCTGGAAGCACATGCCGGTCACGCCAACATCACCTGCCAGCTAGGCCAGAACCAGTTGGCGGGCACCATGGAAACACCTGTCGGTCCGGCCGGAACCACATCTCAGTCGTGCCAGAACCATGTGCCTGAGATGCCGGAACCACACCCCGAACAGACCGAAACCACCTGCCAGACAGACCGGAACCACCTGCCGGACACGCCGGAACCACCGGCTCGACTCTCCTGAACCACCGCCGGACATGCAAAATCACCTGCCGGCTACGACAGAACCACTTGGCATACACTCCGCAATCACCTGCCGGGCATGCCGGAACCATCTCTCAAACGTGCCAGAACCATGTTCCGGAAACGCCGGTACCACCTGCCGAGCTCGCCGGAACCACATGCTGGACACGCCAAAATCACCTGCCAGGTATACCAGAACCACTTGGTGGACACTCCGGAATCGTCTGCTGGACATGCCAGAACCAGCTCTCAGACACAACAGAACCACGGGCCAGAGACGCCGGAAGCACCTGCTGAGCATTCCTCAGCCACCTGCTCGACTCGCAAGAAACACCTGTCGGACATGCCAAAATCACCTGCCGGGTATGCCAGAAACACTTGGCGGACACTCCGGAATCACCTAACGGGGATGCCAGAACCACCTGCCGGACACGCTGGGACCACATGCTTGACTCGCCAGAACCACCTGCTGGACACGCCAGAATCCCCAGCCAGCTACGCCACAACCACTTGCCAGACACTCCGGAACCACCTGCCGGGCATGCTGGAACCACCTCTCAGAGGTGCCACAACCACATGCCGGAGACGGCGGAAGCACCTGCCGAGAACGCCGGAAGTTCCTGATCCACTCCCCAGAACCACCTGCCGGACACGCCAAAATCACCTGCCGGCTATGCCAGAACCACTTGGCGGACTCTCCAGAATCACCTGCCGGGCATGCCAGCACAACCTCCGCGACGTGCCAGAAGCACGTGCCGGACAGGCCGGAACCATCTCCCGCATAGACCGGAAACACAGGAAACACTCGCTGGAACCACCTGCTTGACTCACCGGTCCCACCTGCTGGACACGCCAGAATCACCTGCCAGCTACGCCAGAATCACTCGGCAGACCCTCGGAACCACCTCTAGGACAGACCGGAACCACCTGCCAGACACGCCGGGACCACATGCTTGACTCGACAGAACCACCTACCGGACACGCCAGAATCACCAGCCGGCTACGCCACAACCACTTGTCAGACACTCCGGACTCACCTGCCGGGCATGCTGGAAACACCTCTCAGAGGTGCCACAACCACATGCCGGAGATGGTGGAAGCACCTGCCGAGAATGCCGGAAGTTCCTGATCCACTCCCCAGAACCACCTGCCGGACAGACCGGAGCCACCTGCCAGACATGCCGGAACCACCGGCTCTACTCGCCGGAACCACCACCGGACATGCAAAATCACCTGCACGCTACGCCAGAAACACTTTGCGAACACTCCGGAATCACCTGCCGGGCATGCCGGAACCACCTGCCGGCTACTCCACAACCAGTGGGTGAACACTTCAGAATCACCTGCTGGGCTTGCTGCAACCTCCTGCCGGTCACGCCAACATCACCTGCCACCTACGCCAGAACCACTTGGCGGACACCATGGAAACACCTGTCGGGCCGGCCGGAACCACCTTCAGACGTGCCAGAACCATGTGCCTGAGATGCCGGAACCACACCCCGAACAGACCGAAACCACCTGCCAGACCCGCCTGAACCACCTGCCGAGCACGCATGATCCACCTGCTCGACTCGCCGGAACCACCTACCTGACATGCCAAAATCACCTGCTGGGTATGCCAGAACCACTTGGTGGACACTCCGGAATCATCTGCCGGACATGCCAGAAGCAGCTCTCAGAAACACCAGAACCACGTGCCGGACACGCCGGAAGCACCTGCTGAGCATGCCTGAGCCACATGCTCGACTTGCAAGAAACACCTGCCAGACACGCCAAAATCGCCTGCCGGGTACGCCAGAACCACGTGGCGGTCACTCCGGAATCACCTGTTGGGCATGCCGGAACCACCTCTCAGACATGCCAGAACCTCGTGCCGGACACGCCAGAACCACCTGCCGGACACGCCGGAACCACTGGCTCGACTCGCCGGAACCATTGCCGGACATGCAAAATCACCTGCCGGCTACGCCAGAACCACTTGGGGAATACTCCGGAATCACCTGCCGGGCATGCCGGAACCATCTCTCAGACGTGCCAGAACCATGTTCCGAACACGCCGGTACCACCTGCCGAGCTCGCCGGAACCACCTGCTGGACACGCCAAAATCACCTGCCGGCCACGCCAGAGCCACTCGGCAGACACTCCGGAATCACCTGCCGGGCAAGCTGGAACCACCTGCCGGTCACGTCAACATCACCTGCCAGCTACGCCAGAACCAGTTGCCGGACACTCCAGAAACACCTGTGGGGCTGGCCGGAACCACCTCTCAGATGTGCCAGAACCATGTGCCTGAGATGCCGGAACCACACCCCGAACAGACCGAAACCACCTGCCAGACCCGCCTGAACCCCCTGGCAAGCACGCCTGATCCACGTGCTCAACTAGCCGGAACCACCTTCCTGACACGCCAAAATCACCTGCCAGCTATACCAGAACCACTTGGTGGACACTCCGGAATCATCACCGGACATGCCAGAACCAGCTCTCAGACACACCAGAGCCACGTGCCAGAGACACCGGAAGCACCAGCTGAGCATGCCTGAGCCACCTGCTCGAATCGCAAGAAACACCTGTTGGACATGCCAAAATCACGTGCCGGGTACTCCAGAAACACATGGCGGACACTCCGGAATCACCTGCCAGGCACGGCGGAACCACCTCGCAGACATGTCGGAAACACATGCCAATGACACCGGAAACAACCGCCAAGCATGCCAGAACCACCTGCTCGACTCTCCAAAACCACCTACTGGACACGCCAAAATCACCTGCCGGCTATGCCAGAACCACTCAGCAGACACTCCGGAATCACATGTCAGGCATTCCGGAACCACCTCTCAGAGGAGCCAGAACCACATGCCGGAGACTCCGGAATCACCTGCCGGGTATGCCGGAACCATCTCTCAAAAGTGCCACAACCACGTGTCCGAGAGACAGGATGCACCTGCCGAGCTCACCGGAACCACCTGCTGGACATGCCGGAACCACCTGCCTCACAGGCAAAATCATATGCCGGCTACGCCAAAACCACTTGGTGGACACTCCAGAATCACCTTGCGGGCATGCCGGAACCACGTCATGGACAGACGGCAAACACCTGCCGGACCTGCCGGAACCACCGGTCGAGCACGCCGGAACCACCTGCTCGACTCACCAGAGCCACCTGCCGGACACACCAGAAACACCTGCGGGTTACGCCAGAACCACATGGAGGACTCTCCAGGATCACCTGCCGGGCATGCCGAAACCACCTCTCAGACGTGCCAGGACCATGTCCCGGACACGCCGGAACCACCTGCCGAGTATGCCGGAACCACCTGCTCCACTCTTCTGAACCACATGCTGGACACGCCAAAATCACCTGCCGGCTACGCCAGGACCACTCGGCAGACACTCCGGAACCACCTCCAGGACAGACCGGAACCACCTGCCGGACACGCTGGGTCCACCTGCTTGACTCGCCAGAACCACCTGCCGGACACGCCAGAATCCCCAGCCAGCTACGCCACAACCACTTGTCGGACACTCCGGAATCACATGCCGGGCATGCTGGAACCACCTCTCAGAGGTGCCACAACCACATGCCGGAGACGGCGGAAGCACCTGCCGAGAATGCCGGAAGTTCCTGATCCACTCCCCAGAACCACCTGCCGGACACGCCAAAATCACCTGCTGGCTACGCCAGAACCACTTGGCGGACACTCCAGAATCACCTGCCGGCATGCCAGCACAACCACTCAGAAGTGCCAGAAGCACGTGCCGGACAGGCCAGAACCATCTCCCCGACAGACCAGAAACACAGGAAACACTCGCTGGAACCACCTGCTTGACTCACCGGTCCCAGCTGCCGGACACGCCAAAATCACCTGCCCGCTACACCAGAACCACTTGGCGGAGACGTCGGAATCACGTGACGTGCATGCCGACACAACCTCTCAGACGTGCCAGAACCTCGTGCCAGACACGCCAGAACCACCTGCTGGACAGACCGGAACCACATGCCGCACACGCCTGAACCACCGGCTCGACTCCCCGGAACCATTGCCGGACATGCAAAATCACATGCCGGCTACGCCAGAACCACTTGGCGAACACTCCGGAATCACCTGCCGTGCATGCCGGAACGACCTCTTAGACATGCCAGAAGCACATTCCAATGACACCGGAAGCACCTGCCGAGCACGCTGGAACCAATTGCTCGAATCGCCAGAACCACTTGGTGGACACACCAAAATCACCTGCCGGCCACGCCAGAACCATTTGGTGAACACTCCGGAATCACCTACCGGGCATGCCGGAACCATCTCTCAGACGTGCCAGAACCATGTTCCGGACACGCCGGTACCACCTGCCGAGCTCGTCGGAACCACCTGCTGGACACGCCAAAATCACCTGCCAGGTATACCAGAACCACCTGGTGGACACTCCGGAATCATCTGCTGGACATGCCAGAACCAGCTCTCAGAACACCAGAACCACGTGCCGGACACGCCGGAATCACGTGAAGGGCATGCCGACACAACCTCTCAGACGTGCCAGAACCTCGTGTCGGACACCCCAGAACCACATGCCAGACAGACCGGAACCACCTGCCAGACACGCCGGAACCACCGGGTCGACTCGCTGGAACGGCCGCGGGACATGCAAAATCACCTGCCGGCTACGCCAGAAACACTTGGCGGACACTCCGGAATCATCTGCCGGGCATGCCGGAACCATCTCTCAAACGTGCCAGAACCATGTTCCGGAAACGCCGGTACCACCTGCCGAGCTCGCCGGAACCACATGCTGGACACGCCAAAATCACCTGCCAGGTATACCAGAACCACTTGGTGGACACTCCGGAATCGTCTGCTGGACATGCCAGAACCAGCTCTCAGACACAACAGAACCACGGGCCAGAGACGCCGGAAGCACCTGCTGAGCATTCCTCAGCCACCTGCTCGACTCGCAAGAAACACCTGTCGGACATGCCAAAATCACCTGCCGGGTATGCCAGAAACACTTGGCGGACACTCCGGAATCACCTAACGGGGATGCCAGAACCACCTGCCGGACACGCTGGGACCACATGCTTGACTCGCCAGAACCACCTGCTGGACACGCCAGAATCCCCAGCCAGCTACGCCACAACCACTTGCCAGACACTCCGGAACCACCTGCCGGGCATGCTGGAACCACCTCTCAGAGGTGCCACAACCACATGCCGGAGACGGCGGAAGCACCTGCCGAGAACGCCGGAAGTTCCTGATCCACTCCCCAGAACCACCTGCCGGACAGACCGGAGCCACCTGCCAGACATGCCGGAACCACCGGCTCTACTCGCCGGAACCACCACCGGACATGCAAAATCACCTGCACGCTACGCCAGAAACACTTTGCAAACACTCCGGAATCACCTGCAGGGCATGCCGGAACCACCTGCCGGCTACTCCACAACCAGTGGGTGAACACTTCGGAATCACCTGCTGGGCTTGCTGCAACCTCCTGCCGGTCACGCCAACATCACCTGCCACCTACGCCAGAACCACTTGGCGGACATGCTGGAACCAACTCTCAGACATGCCAGAACCACATGCCAATGACAGCAGAAGCACCTGCCGAACACACCGGAACCAGCTGCTCCACTCCCCAGAACCAGCTGCTGGACATGCCAAAATCACCTGCCGTCTATGCCACAACCAGTTGGTGAACACTTTGGAATCACCTGCCGGGCTTGCTGCAACCACCGTCCTGTCACGCCAACATCACCTGCCAGCTACGCCAGAACCACTTGGCGGACACTCCGGAATCATCTGCCGGACATGCCAGAACCAGCTCTCAGACACTCCAGAACCACGTGCCGGACACGCCGGAAGCAACTGCTTAGCATGCCTGAGCCCCCTCTTGAATCGCAAGAAACACCTGCCGGACACGCCAAAATCACCTGCCGGGTACGCCAGAAACGCTTGGCCGACACTCCGGAATCACCTGTCTGACATGCCGGAATCACCTCTCAGACTTGCCAGAACCATGTTCCGGACATGCCGGTACCAACTGCCGAGCATGCCAGAACCCCCTGATCCACTCCCCAGAACCACCTGCTGGACACACCTAAATCACCTGCCGGCTACGCCAGAACCTCTTGGCAGACACTCGAGATTCACCTGCCCGGCATGACGGAACCACCTCTCAGAGGTGCCAGAACTACATGCCTGACACTCCAGAATCACCTGCCGGGCATGCCGGGACCACCTCTCAGACGTGCCAGAACCATGTTCTGGACACGACGGTACCACCTGCCGAGTATGCTGGAACCAGCTGATCCACTCCCCAGAACCACCTACTGGACACGCCAAAATCAACTGCCGGTAACGCAAGAACCACTCGGCAGACACTCCTGAATCACATGCCAGGCATTCCGGAACCACCTCTCAGAGGTGCCAGAACCACATGCCGGAGACTCCGGAATCACCTGCCGGGGATGACGGAACCATCGCTCAGACGTGCCACAAACACGTGCCGGAGAGACCGGAAGCACCTGCAGAGCTCGCCGGAACCACCTGCTGGACATGCCGGAACCACCTGCCTCACAGGCCAAAACCATATGCCGGCTATGCCAAAACCACTTGGTGGACACTGCAGAATCACCTTGCGGACATGCCGGAACCAGATCATGGGAAGACGGCAAACACCTGCCGGACCTGCCGGAACCACCTGCCGTGCATGCCGGAACCACCTCTAAGACATGCCAGAACCACATGCCAATGACACCGGAAGAACCTGCCGAGCACGCCGGAACCACTTGCTCGAATCATCAGAACCACCTGCCGGACATGCCAAAATCACCTGCCGGCTACGCCACAACCAGTTGGTGAACACTTCAGAATCACCTGCCGGGCTGGTTGGAACCACCTGCCGATCACGCCAACATCACCTGCCAGCTACACCTGAACCAATTGGCGGACACTCCGGAATCATCTGCCAGACATGCCAGAACCAGCTCTCAGACACTCAAGAACCACGTGCCGGAAACCCCGGAAGCACCTGCTGAGCATGCCTGAGCCAGCTGCTCGACTCGCAAGAAACACCTGCGGGACATGCCAAAATCACCTGCGGGGTACGCCAAGACCAATTGGCCGACACTCCGGAATCACCTGTCAGGCATGCCGGAACCACCTCTCAGACGTGCCAGAACCACATGCCAGACACTCCGGAGTCACCTGCCGGCCATGCCGGAACCATCTCTCAGACGTGCCAGAACCATGTTCCGGACACGCCGGAACCACCTGCTCGAATCACCAGAGCCACCTGCCAGACACACCAGAAACCCCTGCGGGGTACACCAGAACCACTTGGAGGACTCTCCGGGATCACCTGCCGGGCATGCCGGAACCACCTCTCAGACGTGCCACAACCACATGCCGGAGACGGCGATGCGCCAGCCGACAATGCCGGAAGTTCCTGATCCACTCCCCAGAACCACCTGCCGGACACGCCAAAATCCCCTGCCGGCTACGCCAGAACCACTCGGCAGACACTCCGGAACCACCTCCAGGACATACCGGAACCACGTGCCGGACACGCCGGAATCAACTGCTTAGCATGCCTGAGCCCCCTGTTGAATCGCAAGAAACACCTGCCGGACATGACAAAATCACCTGCCGGCTACGCCAGAACCACTTGGTGGACACTCCAAATCACCTTCCGGGCATGCCAGCACAACGTCTCAGAAGTGCCAGAAGCACATGCCGGACAGGCCGGAACCATCTCCTGCACAGACCGGAAACACAGGAAACACTCGCCGGAACCACCTGCTTGACTCACCGGTCCCACCTGCCGGACACACCAAAATCACCTGCCCGCTACACCAGAACCAATTGGCCGACAAGCCGGAATCACGTGTAGTGCATGCCGACACAACCTCTCACACGTGCCAGAACCTCGTTCAGGACACCCCAGAACCACCTGCTGGACAGACCAGAACCACCTGCTGGACACGCAGGAACCACCGGCTCAACTCGCCGGAACCATTGCCGGACATGCAAAATCACCTGCCGGCTACGCCAGAACCACTTGGCGAACACTCCGGAATAACCTGCAGGGCATGGCGGAACCACCTTTCAAACATGAAGGAACCACATGCCAATGACACCGGAAGCACCTGCCGAGCACGCCAGAACCACCTGCTCGACTCGCCAAAACCACCTGCTGGACACACCAAAATGACCTGCCGGCTACGCCACAACCATTTGGTGAACACTTCGGAATCACCTGCTGGGCTGGCTGGAAACACCTGCCGGTCATGCCAACATCACCTGCCAGCTATGCCACAACCACTAGGCGGACACCATGGAAACACCTGTCGGGCCGGCCGGAACCACCTCTCAGACGTGCCAGAACCATGTGCGTGAGATGCCGGAACCACACCCCGAACAGACCGAAACCACCTGCCAGACCCGCCTGAACCACCTGCCGAGCACGCCGGAACCACCTACTCGACTGTCCGGAACAACCTACCTGACACGCCAAAATCACCTGCCGGGTATGCCAGTACCACGTGGCGGACACTGTGGAATCACCTGTCGGGAATGCCGGAACCACCTCTCAGACGTGCCAGAACCTCGTGCCGGACACGCCAGAACCACCTGCTGGACAGACCGGAACCACCTGCCGGACACGCCGGAACCACCGCCGGACATGCAAAATCACCTGCCGGCTACGCCAGAACCACTTGGTGAACACTCCGGAATCACCTGCCGGGCATGCCAGAACCACCTCTCAGACTTGCCAGAACCATGTTCCGGACACGCCGGTACCACCTGCTGAGTATGCCGGAACCACCTGATCCACTCCCCAGAACCACCTGCTGGACACGCCAGAATCACCTGCCGGCTACGCCAGAACCACTCGGCAGACCATCCGGAACCACCTACCTAGCATGCCGGAACCATCTCTCAGACGTGCCAGAACCATGTTCCGGACAGGCCGGTACCACCTGCCGAGCTCGCCAGAACCAGCTGCTGGACACGCCAACACCAGCTACCGGCAGTGCCAGAACCACTCGGCAGACACTCCGGAATCACCTGCCAGGCTTGCTGGAACCACCTCTCAGAGGTGCCGCAACCACATGCCGGAGACTCCAGAATCACCTGCCGAGCATGCCAGAACCACCTCTCAGAGGTGCCAGAACCACATGCCGGAGACTCCAGAATCACCTGCCGAGCATGCCAGAACCACCTCGCAGAGGTGCCAGAGCCACATGCCAGAGACTCCGGAATCACCTGTCGGGCATGCCGGAAACATCTCTCAGACGTGCCACAACCACGTGCCGGAGAGACCGGAAGCACCTGCTGAGCTCGCCGGAACCACCTGCCTCACAGGCCAAAATCATATGCCGGCTACGCCAAAACCACTTGGTGGACACTCCAGAATCACCTTGCGGGCATGCCGGAACCACGTCATGGACAGACGGCAAACACCTGCCGGACCTGCCGGAACCACCTGCCGAGCACGCCGGAACCACCTGCTCGACTCACCAGAGCCACCTGCCGGACACACCAGAAACACCTGCGGGATACGCCAGAATCACTTGGAGGACTCTCGGGGATCACTGCCAGGCATGCCGGAACCAACTCTCAGACGTGCCAGAACCATGTGCCGGACACGCCGGAACCACCTGCCGAGAATGCCGGAAGTTCCTGATCTGCTCCCCAGAACCACCTGCCGGACACGCCAAAATCACCTGCCGGCTACGCCACAACCAGTGGCTGAACACTTCGGAATCACCTGCTGGGCTTGCTGGAACCTCCTGCCGGTCACGCCAACATCACCTGCCACCTACGCCAGAACCACTTGGCGGACAGCATGGAAACACCTGTCGGGCCGGCCGGAACCACCTCTCAGATGTGCCAGAACCATGTGCCTGAGATGCCGGAACCACACCCCGAACAGACCGAAACCACCTGCCAGACCCGCCTGAACCACCTGCCGAGCACGCCTGATCCACCTGCTCGACTCGCCGGAACCACCTACCTGACATGCCAAAATCACCTGCTGGGTATGCCAGAACCAGTTGGTGGACACTCCGGAATCATCTGCCAGACATGCCAGAACCAGCTCTCAGACACCCCAGAACCACGAGCCAGAGACGCCGGAATCACCTGCTGAGCATGCCTGAGCCACCTGCTGGACATGCCGGAACCACCTGCTGCACATGCCGGAACCACCTGCCTGACAGGCCAAAATCACATGCCGGCTATGCCAAAACCACCTGGCGGAAACTCCAGAATCACCTGCCGGGCATGCCAGCAGAACCACTCAGAAGTGCCAGAACCACCTGCTGGACAGACCGGAACCACCTGCCGGACACGCCGGAACCACCGGCTCGACTCGCCGGAACCACCGCCGGACATGCAAAATCACCTGCCGACTACACCAGAACCACTTGGCGAACACTCCGGAATCATCTGCCGGGCATACCAGCACAAAATCCCAGAAGTGCCAGAACCTCGTGCCGGACACGCCAGAACCACCTGCCGGACAGACCGGAGCCACCTGCCAGACATGCCGGAACCACCGGCTCTACTGGCCGGAACCAACACCGGACATGCAAAATCAACTGCACGCTACGCCAGAAACACTTTGCGAACACTCCGGAATCACCTGCCGGGCATGCCGGAACCACCTCTCAGAGGTGCCAGAACCACATGCTGGAGACTCCGGAATCACCTGTCGGGCATGCCGGAACCACCTACTCGACTCGCCGGAACCACCTACCTGACATGCCAAAATCACCTGCCGGGTATGCCAGAACCACTTGGTGTACACTGCGGAATCATCTGCCGGACATGCCAGATCCAGCACTCAGACACACCAGAACCACGTGACGGACACGCCGGAAGCACCTGCTGAGCATGCCTGAGCCACATGCTCGACTTGCAAGAAACACCTGCCAGACACGCCGAAATCGCCTGCCGGATACGCCCAACCACGTGGTGGACACTCCGGAATCACCTGTCGGGCATGCCGGAATCACGTCTCAGACGTGCCAGAACATCGTGCCGGACACACCAGAACCACCTGCCGGACAGAGCGGAACCACCTGCCGGACACGCTGGAACCACCTCTCAGACTTCCCAGAACCATGTTCCGGACACGCCGGTACCACCTGCCGAGTATGCCGGAACCACCTGATCCCCGCCCCAGAACCACCTGTTGGAGACGCAAGAATCACCTGCCGGTTGCGCCAGAACCACTCGGCAGACACTCTGGAACCACCTGTCGGGCCGGCCGGAACCAACTCTCAGACACGCCAGAATCATGTGCCTGAGATGCCGGAACCACACCCCGAAGAGACCGAAACCACCTGTCAAACCCGCCTGAACCACCTGCTGAGATGCCAGAACCACCTACTCGACTCGCCGGAACCACCTAACTGACATGCCAAAATCACCTGCCGGGTATGCCAGAACCACTTGTTGGACACTCCGGAATCATCTGCCGGACATGCAAGAACCAGCTCTCAGACACACCAGAACCACGTGCCGGACACGCCGGAAGCACCTGCTGAGCATGCCTGAGCCACATGCTCGACTCGCAAGAAACACCTGCCAGACACGCCAAAATCACCTGCCGGGTACGCCAGAACCACATGGCGGACACTCCGGAACCACCTGCCGGGCATGCCGGAACCACCTCTCAGACGTGCCAGAACCACATGCCAGACACTCCGGAGTCACCTGCCGGCCATGCCGGAACCATCTCTCAGACGTGCCAGAACCATGTTCCGGACACGCCGGTACCACCTGCCGAGCTCGTCGGAACCACCTGCTGGACACGCCAAAATCACCTGCCAGGTATACCAGAACCACCTGGTGGACACTCCGGAATCATCTGCTGGACATGCCAGAACCAGCTCTCAGACACACCAGAACCACGTGCCGGACACGCCGGAATCACGTGAAGGGCATGCCGACACAACCTCTCAGACGTGCCAGAACCTCGTGTCGGACACCCCAGAACCACATGCCAGACAGACCGGAACCACCTGCCAGACACGCCGGAACCACCGGGTCGACTCGCTGGAACGGCCGCGGGACATGCAAAATCACCTGCCGGCTACGCCAGAAACACTTGGCGAACACTCCGGAATCACCTGCCGGGCATGGCGGAACCACCTCTCAGACATGCCGGAACCACATGCCAATGACACCGGAAGCACATGCCGAGCACGCCAGAACCACCTGCTTGACTCGCCAAAACCACCTGCTGGACATGCCAAAGTCACCTGCCGTCTACGCCACAATCATTTGGCGAACACTTCGGAATCACCTGCCGGGTTGGCTGGAAGCACATGCCGGTCACGCCAACATCACCTGCCAGCTAGGCCAGAACCAGTTGGCGGGCACCATGGAAACACCTGTCGGTCCGGCCGGAACCACATCTCAGTCGTGCCAGAACCATGTGCCTGAGATGCCGGAACCACACCCCGAACAGACCGAAACCACCTGCCAGACAGACCGGAACCACCTGCCGGACACGCCGGAACCACCGGCTCGACTCTCCTGAACCACCGCCGGACATGCAAAATCACCTGCCGGCTACGACAGAACCACTTGGCATACACTCCGCAATCACCTGCCGGGCATGCCGGAACCATCTCTCAAACGTGCCAGAACCATGTTCCGGAAACGCCGGTACCACCTGCCGAGCTCGCCGGAACCACATGCTGGACACGCCAAAATCACCTGCCAGGTATACCAGAACCACTTGGTGGACACTCCGGAATCGTCTGCTGGACATGCCAGAACCAGCTCTCAGACACAACAGAACCACGGGCCAGAGACGCCGGAAGCACCTGCTGAGCATTCCTCAGCCACCTGCTCGACTCGCAAGAAACACCTGTCGGACATGCCAAAATCACCTGCCGGGTATGCCAGAAACACTTGGCGGACACTCCGGAATCACCTAACGGGGATGCCAGAACCACCTGCCGGACACGCTGGGACCACATGCTTGACTCGCCAGAACCACCTGCTGGACACGCCAGAATCCCCAGCCAGCTACGCCACAACCACTTGCCAGACACTCCGGAACCACCTGCCGGGCATGCTGGAACCACCTCTCAGAGGTGCCACAACCACATGCCGGAGACGGCGGAAGCACCTGCCGAGAACGCCGGAAGTTCCTGATCCACTCCCCAGAACCACCTGCCGGACACGCCAAAATCACCTGCCGGCTATGCCAGAACCACTTGGCGGACTCTCCAGAATCACCTGCCGGGCATGCCAGCACAACCTCCGCGACGTGCCAGAAGCACGTGCCGGACAGGCCGGAACCATCTCCCGCATAGACCGGAAACACAGGAAACACTCGCTGGAACCACCTGCTTGCCTCACCGGTCCCACCTGCTGGACACGCCAGAATCACCTGCCAGCTACGCCAGAATCACTCGGCAGACCCTCGGAACCACCTCTAGGACAGACCGGAACCACCTGCCAGACACGCCGGGACCACATGCTTGACTCGACAGAACCACCTACCGGACACGCCAGAATCACCAGCCGGCTACGCCACAACCACTTGTCAGACACTCCGGACTCACCTGCCGGGCATGCTGGAAACACCTCTCAGAGGTGCCACAACCACATGCCGGAGATGGTGGAAGCACCTGCCGAGAATGCCGGAAGTTCCTGATCCACTCCCCAGAACCACCTGCCGGACAGACCGGAGCCACCTGCCAGACATGCTGGAACCACCGGCTCTACTCGCCGGAACCACCACCGGACATGCAAAATCACCTGCACGCTACGCCAGAAACACTTTGCGAACACTCCGGAATCACCTGCCGGGCATGCCGGAACCACCTGCCGGCTACTCCACAACCAGTGGGTGAACACTTCAGAATCACCTGCTGGGCTTGCTGCAACCTCCTGCCGGTCACGCCAACATCACCTGCCACCTACGCCAGAACCACTTGGCGGACACCATGGAAACACCTGTCGGGCCGGCCGGAACCACCTTCAGACGTGCCAGAACCATGTGCCTGAGATGCCGGAACCACACCCCGAACAGACCGAAACCACCTGCCAGACCCGCCTGAACCACCTGCCGAGCACGCATGATCCACCTGCTCGACTCGCCGGAACCACCTACCTGACATGCCAAAATCACCTGCTGGGTATGCCAGAACCACTTGGTGGACACTCCGGAATCATCTGCCGGACATGCCAGAAGCAGCTCTCAGAAACACCAGAACCACGTGCCGGACACGCCGGAAGCACCTGCTGAGCATGCCTGAGCCACATGCTCGACTTGCAAGAAACACCTGCCAGACACGCCAAAATCGCCTGCCGGGTACGCCAGAACCACGTGGCGGTCACTCCGGAATCACCTGTTGGGCATGCCGGAACCACCTCTCAGACATGCCAGAACCTCGTGCCGGACACGCCAGAACCACCTGCCGGACACGCCGGAACCACTGGCTCGACTCGCCGGAACCATTGCCGGACATGCAAAATCACCTGCCGGCTACGCCAGAACCACTTGGGGAATACTCCGGAATCACCTGCCGGGCATGCCGGAACCATCTCTCAGACGTGCCAGAACCATGTTCCGAACACGCCGGTACCACCTGCCGAGCTCGCCGGAACCACCTGCTGGACACGCCAAAATCACCTGCCGGCCACGCCAAAGCCACTCGGCAGACACTCCGGAATCACCTGCCGGGCAAGCTGGAACCACCTGCCGGTCACGTCAACATCACCTGCCAGCTACGCCAGAACCAGTTGCCGGACACTCCAGAAACACCTGTGGGGCTGGCCGGAACCACCTCTCAGATGTGCCAGAACCATGTGCCTGAGATGCCGGAACCACACCCCGAACAGACCGAAACCACCTGCCAGACCCGCCTGAACCCCCTGGCAAGCACGCCTGATCCACGTGCTCAACTAGCCGGAACCACCTTCCTGACACGCCAAAATCACCTGCCAGCTATACCAGAACCACTTGGTGGACACTCCGGAATCATCACCGGACATGCCAGAACCAGCTCTCAGACACACCAGAGCCACGTGCCAGAGACACCGGAAGCACCAGCTGAGCATGCCTGAGCCACCTGCTCGAATCGCAAGAAACACCTGTTGGACATGCCAAAATCACGTGCCGGGTACGCCAGAAACACATGGCGGACACTCCGGAATCACCTGCCAGGCACGGCGGAACCACCTCGCAGACATGTCGGAAACACATGCCAATGACACCGGAAACAACCGCCAAGCATGCCAGAACCACCTGCTCGACTCTCCAAAACCACCTACTGGACACGCCAAAATCACCTGCCGGCTATGCCAGAACCACTCAGCAGACACTCCGGAATCACATGTCAGGCATTCCGGAACCACCTCTCAGAGGAGCCAGAACCACATGCCGGAGACTCCGGAATCACCTGCCGGGTATGCCGGAACCATCTCTCAAAAGTGCCACAACCACGTGTCCGAGAGACAGGATGCACCTGCCGAGCTCACCGGAACCACCTGCTGGACATGCCGGAACCACCTGCCTCACAGGCAAAATCATATGCCGGCTACGCCAAAACCACTTGGTGGACACTCCAGAATCACCTTGCGGGCATGCCGGAACCACGTCATGGACAGACGGCAAACACCTGCCGGACCTGCCGGAACCACCGGTCGAGCACGCCGGAACCACCTGCTCGACTCACCAGAGCCACCTGCCGGACACACCAGAAACACCTGCGGGTTACGCCAGAACCACATGGAGGACTCTCCAGGATCACCTGCCGGGCATGCCGAAACCACCTCTCAGACGTGCCAGGACCATGTCCCGGACACGCCGGAACCACCTGCCGAGTATGCCGGAACCACCTGCTCCACTCTTCTGAACCACATGCTGGACACGCCAAAATCACCTGCCGGCTACGCCAGGACCACTCGGCAGACACTCCGGAACCACCTCCAGGACAGACCGGAACCACCTGCCGGACACGCTGGGTCCACCTGCTTGACTCGCCAGAACCACCTGCCGGACACGCCAGAATCCCCAGCCAGCTACGCCACAACCACTTGTCGGACACTCCGGAATCACATGCCGGGCATGCTGGAACCACCTCTCAGAGGTGCCACAACCACATGCCGGAGACGGCGGAAGCACCTGCCGAGAATGCCGGAAGTTCCTGATCCACTCCCCAGAACCACCTGCCGGACACGCCAAAATCACCTGCTGGCTACGCCAGAACCACTTGGCGGACACTCCAGAATCACCTGCCGGCATGCCAGCACAACCACTCAGAAGTGCCAGAAGCACGTGCCGGACAGGCCAGAACCATCTCCCCGACAGACCAGAAACACAGGAAACACTCGCTGGAACCACCTGCTTGACTCACCGGTCCCAGCTGCCGGACACGCCAAAATCACCTGCCCGCTACACCAGAACCACTTGGCGGAGACGTCGGAATCACGTGACGTGCATGCCGACACAACCTCTCAGACGTGCCAGAACCTCGTGCCAGACACGCCAGAACCACCTGCTGGACAGACCGGAACCACATGCCGCACACGCCTGAACCACCGGCTCGACTCCCCGGAACCATTGCCGGACATGCAAAATCACATGCCGGCTACGCCAGAACCACTTGGCGAACACTCCGGAATCACCTGCCGTGCATGCCGGAACGACCTCTTAGACATGCCAGAAGCACATTCCAATGACACCGGAAGCACCTGCCGAGCACGCTGGAACCAATTGCTCGAATCGCCAGAACCACTTGGTGGACACACCAAAATCACCTGCCGGCCACGCCAGAACCATTTGGTGAACACTCCGGAATCACCTACCGGGCATGCCGGAACCATCTCTCAGACGTGCCAGAACCATGTTCCGGACACGCCGGTACCACCTGCCGAGCTCGTCGGAACCACCTGCTGGACACGCCAAAATCACCTGCCAGGTATACCAGAACCACCTGGTGGACACTCCGGAATCATCTGCTGGACATGCCAGCTCTCAGAACACCAGAACCACGTGCCGGACACGCCGGAATCACGTGAAGGGCATGCCGACACAACCTCTCAGACGTGCCAGAACCTCGTGTCGGACACCCCAGAACCACATGCCAGACAGACCGGAACCACCTGCCAGACACACCGGAACCACCGGGTCGACTCGCTGGAACGGCCGCGGGACATGCAAAATCACCTGCCGGCTACGCCAGAAACACTTGGCGGACACTCCGGAATCATCTGCCGGGCATGCCGGAACCATCTCTCAAACGTGCCAGAACCATGTTCCGGAAACGCCGGTACCACCTGCCGAGCTCGCCGGAACCACATGCTGGACACGCCAAAATCACCTGCCAGGTATACCAGAACCACTTGGTGGACACTCCGGAATCGTCTGCTGGACATGCCAGAACCAGCTCTCAGACACAACAGAACCACGGGCCAGAGACGCCGGAAGCACCTGCTGAGCATTCCTCAGCCACCTGCTCGACTCGCAAGAAACACCTGTCGGACATGCCAAAATCACCTGCCGGGTATGCCAGAAACACTTGGCGGACACTCCGGAATCACCTAACGGGGATGCCAGAACCACCTGCCGGACACGCTGGGACCACATGCTTGACTCGCCAGAACCACCTGCTGGACACGCCAGAATCCCCAGCCAGCTACGCCACAACCACTTGCCAGACACTCCG
Source organism: Equus caballus (assembly GCF_041296265.1). NCBI lineage: Eukaryota > Metazoa > Chordata > Mammalia > Perissodactyla > Equidae > Equus > Equus caballus. The sequence goes on from NC_091691.1 coordinate 35,838,208, forward strand.
GAACCACCTGCCGGGCATGCTGGAACCACCTCTCAGAGGTGCCACAACCACATGCCGGAGACGGCGGAAGCACCTGCCGAGAACGCCGGAAGTTCCTGATCCACTCCCCAGAACCACCTGCCGGACAGACCGGAGCCACCTGCCAGACATGCCGGAACCACCGGCTCTACTCGCCGGAACCACCACCGGACATGCAAAATCACCTGCACGCTACGCCAGAAACACTTTGCAAACACTCCGGAATCACCTGCAGGGCATGCCGGAACCACCTGCCGGCTACTCCACAACCAGTGGGTGAACACTTCGGAATCACCTGCTGGGCTTGCTGCAACCTCCTGCCGGTCACGCCAACATCACCTGCCACCTACGCCAGAACCACTTGGCGGACATGCTGGAACCAACTCTCAGACATGCCAGAACCACATGCCAATGACAGCAGAAGCACCTGCCGAACACACCGGAACCAGCTGCTCCACTCCCCAGAACCAGCTGCTGGACATGCCAAAATCACCTGCCGTCTATGCCACAACCAGTTGGTGAACACTTTGGAATCACCTGCCGGGCTTGCTGCAACCACCGTCCTGTCACGCCAACATCACCTGCCAGCTACGCCAGAACCACTTGGCGGACACTCCGGAATCATCTGCCGGACATGCCAGAACCAGCTCTCAGACACTCCAGAACCACGTGCCGGACACGCCGGAAGCAACTGCTTAGCATGCCTGAGCCCCCTCTTGAATCGCAAGAAACACCTGCCGGACACGCCAAAATCACCTGCCGGGTACGCCAGAAACGCTTGGCCGACACTCCGGAATCACCTGTCTGACATGCCGGAATCACCTCTCAGACTTGCCAGAACCATGTTCCGGACATGCCGGTACCAACTGCCGAGCATGCCAGAACCCCCTGATCCACTCCCCAGAACCACCTGCTGGACACACCTAAATCACCTGCCGGCTACGCCAGAACCTCTTGGCAGACACTCGAGATTCACCTGCCCGGCATGACGGAACCACCTCTCAGAGGTGCCAGAACTACATGCCTGACACTCCAGAATCACCTGCCGGGCATGCCGGGACCACCTCTCAGACGTGCCAGAACCATGTTCTGGACACGACGGTACCACCTGCCGAGTATGCTGGAACCAGCTGATCCACTCCCCAGAACCACCTACTGGACACGCCAAAATCAACTGCCGGTAACGCAAGAACCACTCGGCAGACACTCCTGAATCACATGCCAGGCATTCCGGAACCACCTCTCAGAGGTGCCAGAACCACATGCCGGAGACTCCGGAATCACCTGCCGGGGATGACGGAACCATCGCTCAGACGTGCCACAAACACGTGCCGGAGAGACCGGAAGCACCTGCAGAGCTCGCCGGAACCACCTGCTGGACATGCCGGAACCACCTGCCTCACAGGCCAAAACCATATGCCGGCTATGCCAAAACCACTTGGTGGACACTGCAGAATCACCTTGCGGACATGCCGGAACCAGATCATGGGAAGACGGCAAACACCTGCCGGACCTGCCGGAACCACCTGCCGTGCATGCCGGAACCACCTCTAAGACATGCCAGAACCACATGCCAATGACACCGGAAGAACCTGCCGAGCACGCCGGAACCACTTGCTCGAATCATCAGAACCACCTGCCGGACATGCCAAAATCACCTGCCGGCTACGCCACAACCAGTTGGTGAACACTTCAGAATCACCTGCCGGGCTGGTTGGAACCACCTGCCGATCACGCCAACATCACCTGCCAGCTACACCTGAACCAATTGGCGGACACTCCGGAATCATCTGCCAGACATGCCAGAACCAGCTCTCAGACACTCAAGAACCACGTGCCGGAAACCCCGGAAGCACCTGCTGAGCATGCCTGAGCCAGCTGCTCGACTCGCAAGAAACACCTGCGGGACATGCCAAAATCACCTGCGGGGTACGCCAAGACCAATTGGCCGACACTCCGGAATCACCTGTCAGGCATGCCGGAACCACCTCTCAGACGTGCCAGAACCACATGCCAGACACTCCGGAGTCACCTGCCGGCCATGCCGGAACCATCTCTCAGACGTGCCAGAACCATGTTCCGGACACGCCGGAACCACCTGCTCGAATCACCAGAGCCACCTGCCAGACACACCAGAAACCCCTGCGGGGTACACCAGAACCACTTGGAGGACTCTCCGGGATCACCTGCCGGGCATGCCGGAACCACCTCTCAGACGTGCCACAACCACATGCCGGAGACGGCGATGCGCCAGCCGACAATGCCGGAAGTTCCTGATCCACTCCCCAGAACCACCTGCCGGACACGCCAAAATCACCTGCCAGGTATACCAGAACCACCTGGTGGACACTCCGGAATCATCTGCTGGACATGCCAGAACCAGCTCTCAGACACACCAGAACCACGTGCCGGACACGCCGGAATCACGTGAAGGGCATGCCGACACAACCTCTCAGACGTGCCAGAACCTCGTGTCGGACACCCCAGAACCACATGCCAGACAGACCGGAACCACCTGCCAGACACGCCGGAACCACCGGGTCGACTCGCTGGAACGGCCGCGGGACATGCAAAATCACCTGCCGGCTACGCCAGAAACACTTGGCGAACACTCTGGAATCACCTACCGGGCATGGCGGAACCACCTCTCAGACATGCCGGAACCACATGCCAATGACACCGGAAGCACATGCCGAGCACGCCAGAACCACCTGCTTGACTCGCCAAAACCACCTGCTGGACATGCCAAAGTCACCTGCCGTCTACGCCACAATCATTTGGCGAACACTTCGGAATCACCTGCCGGGTTGGCTGGAAGCACATGCCGGTCACGCCAACATCACCTGCCAGCTAGGCCAGAACCAGTTGGCGGGCACCATGGAAACACCTGTCGGTCCGGCCGGAACCACATCTCAGTCGTGCCAGAACCATGTGCCTGAGATGCCGGAACCACACCCCGAACAGACCGAAACCACCTGCCAGACAGACCGGAACCACCTGCCGGACACGCCGGAACCACCGGCTCGACTCTCCTGAACCACCGCCGGACATGCAAAATCACCTGCCGGCTACGACAGAACCACTTGGCATACACTCCGCAATCACCTGCCGGGCATGCCGGAACCATCTCTCAAACGTGCCAGAACCATGTTCCGGAAACGCCGGTACCACCTGCCGAGCTCGCCGGAACCACATGCTGGACACGCCAAAATCACCTGCCAGGTATACCAGAACCACTTGGTGGACACTCCGGAATCGTCTGCTGGACATGCCAGAACCAGCTCTCAGACACAACAGAACCACGGGCCAGAGACGCCGGAAGCACCTGCTGAGCATTCCTCAGCCACCTGCTCGACTCGCAAGAAACACCTGTCGGACATGCCAAAATCACCTGCCGGGTATGCCAGAAACACTTGGCGGACACTCCGGAATCACCTAACGGGGATGCCAGAACCACCTGCCGGACACGCTGGGACCACATGCTTGACTCGCCAGAACCACCTGCTGGACACGCCAGAATCCCCAGCCAGCTACGCCACAACCACTTGCCAGACACTCCGGAACCACCTGCCGGGCATGCTGGAACCACCTCTCAGAGGTGCCACAACCACATGCCGGAGACGGCGGAAGCACCTGCCGAGAACGCCGGAAGTTCCTGATCCACTCCCCAGAACCACCTGCCGGACACGCCAAAATCACCTGCCGGCTATGCCAGAACCACTTGGCGGACTCTCCAGAATCACCTGCCGGGCATGCCAGCACAACCTCCGCGACGTGCCAGAAGCACGTGCCGGACAGGCCGGAACCATCTCCCGCATAGACCGGAAACACAGGAAACACTCGCTGGAACCACCTTCTTGACTCACCGGTCCCACCTGCTGGACACGCCAGAATCACCTGCCAGCTACGCCAGAATCACTCGGCAGACCCTCGGAACCACCTCTAGGACAGACCGGAACCACCTGCCAGACACGCCGGGACCACATGCTTGACTCGACAGAACCACCTACCGGACACGCCAGAATCACCAGCCGGCTACGCCACAACCACTTGTCAGACACTCCGGACTCACCTGCCGGGCATGCTGGAAACACCTCTCAGAGGTGCCACAACCACATGCCGGAGATGGTGGAAGCACCTGCCGAGAATGCCGGAAGTTCCTGATCCACTCCCCAGAACCACCTGCCGGACAGACCGGAGCCACCTGCCAGACATGCCGGAACCACCGGCTCTACTCGCCGGAACCACCACCGGACATGCAAAATCACCTGCACGCTACGCCAGAAACACTTTGCGAACACTCCGGAATCACCTGCCGGGCATGCCGGAACCACCTGCCGGCTACTCCACAACCAGTGGGTGAACACTTCAGAATCACCTGCTGGGCTTGCTGCAACCTCCTGCCGGTCACGCCAACATCACCTGCCACCTACGCCAGAACCACTTGGCGGACACCATGGAAACACCTGTCGGGCCGGCCGGAACCACCTTCAGACGTGCCAGAACCATGTGCCTGAGATGCCGGAACCACACCCCGAACAGACCGAAACCACCTGCCAGACCCGCCTGAACCACCTGCCGAGCACGCATGATCCACCTGCTCGACTCGCCGGAACCACCTACCTGACATGCCAAAATCACCTGCTGGGTATGCCAGAACCACTTGGTGGACACTCCGGAATCATCTGCCGGACATGCCAGAAGCAGCTCTCAGAAACACCAGAACCACGTGCCGGACACGCCGGAAGCACCTGCTGAGCATGCCTGAGCCACATGCTCGACTTGCAAGAAACACCTGCCAGACACGCCAAAATCGCCTGCCGGGTACGCCAGAACCACGTGGCGGTCACTCCGGAATCACCTGTTGGGCATGCCGGAACCACCTCTCAGACATGCCAGAACCTCGTGCCGGACACGCCAGAACCACCTGCCGGACACGCCGGAACCACTGGCTCGACTCGCCGGAACCATTGCCGGACATGCAAAATCACCTGCCGGCTACGCCAGAACCACTTGGGGAATACTCCGGAATCACCTGCCGGGCATGCCGGAACCATCTCTCAGACGTGCCAGAACCATGTTCCGAACACGCCGGTACCACCTGCCGAGCTCGCCGGAACCACCTGCTGGACACGCCAAAATCACCTGCCGGCCACGCCAGAGCCACTCGGCAGATACTCCGGAATCACCTGCCGGGCAAGCTGGAACCACCTGCCGGTCACGTCAACATCACCTGCCAGCTACGCCAGAACCAGTTGCCGGACACTCCAGAAACACCTGTGGGGCTGGCCGGAACCACCTCTCAGACGTGCCAGAACCACATGCCAGACACTCCGGAGTCACCTGCCGGCCATGCCGGAACCATCTCTCAGACGTGCCAGAACCATGTTCCGGACACGCCGGAACCACCTGCTCGAATCACCAGAGCCACCTGCCAGACACACCAGAAACCCCTGCGGGGTACACCAGAACCACTTGGAGGACTCTCCGGGATCACCTGCCGGGCATGCCGGAACCACCTCTCAGACGTGCCACAACCACATGCCGGAGACGGCGATGCGCCAGCCGACAATGCCGGAAGTTCCTGATCCACTCCCCCGAACCACCTGCCGGACACGCCAAAATCACCTGCCAGGTATACCAGAACCACCTGGTGGACACTCCGGAATCATCTGCTGGACATGCCAGAACCAGCTCTCAGACACACCAGAACCACGTGCCGGACACGCCGGAATCACGTGAAGGGCATGCCGACACAACCTCTCAGACGTGCCAGAACCTCGTGTCGGACACCCCAGAACCACATGCCAGACAGACCGGAACCACCTGCCAGACACGCCGGAACCACCGGGTCGACTCGCTGGAACGGCCGCGGGACATGCAAAATCACCTGCCGGCTACGCCAGAAACACTTGGCGAACACTCCGGAATCACCTGCCGGGCATGGCGGAACCACCTCTCAGACATGCCGGAACCACATGCCAATGACACCGGAAGCACATGCCGAGCACGCCAGAACCACCTGCTTGACTCGCCAAAACCACCTGCTGGACATGCCAAAGTCACCTGCCGTCTACGCCACAATCATTTGGCGAACACTTCGGAATCACCTGCCGGGTTGGCTGGAAGCACATGCCGGTCACGCCAACATCACCTGCCAGCTAGGCCAGAACCAGTTGGCGGGCACCATGGAAACACCTGTCGGTCCGGCCGGAACCACATCTCAGTCGTGCCAGAACCATGTGCCTGAGATGCCGGAACCACACCCCGAACAGACCGAAACCACCTGCCAGACCCGCCTGAACCCCCTGGCAAGCACGCCTGATCCACGTGCTCAACTAGCCGGAACCACCTTCCTGACACGCCAAAATCACCTGCCAGCTATACCAGAACCACTTGGTGGACACTCCGGAATCATCACCGGACATGCCAGAACCAGCTCTCAGACACACCAGAGCCACGTGCCAGAGACACCGGAAGCACCAGCTGAGCATGCCTGAGCCACCTGCTCGAATCGCAAGAAACACCTGTTGGACATGCCAAAATCACGTGCCGGGTACTCCAGAAACACATGGCGGACACTCCGGAATCACCTGCCAGGCACGGCGGAACCACATCGCAGACATGTCGGAAACACATGCCAATGACACCGGAAACAACCGCCAAGCATGCCAGAACCACCTGCTCGACTCTCCAAAACCACCTACTGGACACGCCAAAATCACCTGCCGGCTATGCCAGAACCACTCAGCAGACACTCCGGAATCACATGTCAGGCATTCCGGAACCACCTCTCAGAGGAGCCAGAACCACATGCCGGAGACTCCGGAATCACCTGCCGGGTATGCCGGAACCATCTCTCAAAAGTGCCACAACCACGTGTCCGAGAGACAGGATGCACCTGCCGAGCTCACCGGAACCACCTGCTGGACATGCCGGAACCACCTGCCTCACAGGCAAAATCATATGCCGGCTACGCCAAAACCACTTGGTGGACACTCCAGAATCACCTTGCGGGCATGCCGGAACCACGTCATGGACAGACGGCAAACACCTGCCGGACCTGCCGGAACCACCGGTCGAGCACGCCGGAACCACCTGCTCGACTCACCAGAGCCACCTGCCGGACACACCAGAAACACCTGCGGGTTACGCCAGAACCACATGGAGGACTCTCCAGGATCACCTGCCGGGCATGCCGAAACCACCTCTCAGACGTGCCAGGACCATGTCCCGGACACGCCGGAACCACCTGCCGAGTATGCCGGAACCACCTGCTCCACTCTTCTGAACCACATGCTGGACACGCCAAAATCACCTGCCGGCTACGCCAGGACCACTCGGCAGACACTCCGGAACCACCTCCAGGACAGACCGGAACCACCTGCCGGACACGCTGGGTCCACCTGCTTGACTCGCCAGAACCACCTGCCGGACACGCCAGAATCCCCAGCCAGCTACGCCACAACCACTTGTCGGACACTCCGGAATCACATGCCGGGCATGCTGGAACCACCTCTCAGAGGTGCCACAACCACATGCCGGAGACGGCGGAAGCACCTGCCGAGAATGCCGGATGTTCCTGATCCACTCCCCAGAACCACCTGCCGGACACACCAAAATCACCTGCCGGCTACGCCAGAACCACTTGGCGGACACTCCAGAATCACCTGCCGGGCATGCCAGCACAACCCCTCCGAAGTGCCAGAAGCACGTGCCGGACAGGCCGGAACCATCTCCCCGACAGACCAGAAACACAGGAAACACTCACTGGAACCACCTGCTTGACTCACCGGTCCCACCTGCCGGACACGCCAAAATCACCTGCCCGCTACACCAGAACCACTTGGCGGAGAAGCCGGAATCACGTGACGTGCATGCTGACACAACCTCTCAGACGTGCCAGAACCTCATGCCGGACACGCCAGAACCACCTGCTGGACAGACCGGAACCACATGCCGGACACGCCTGAACCACCGGCTCGACTCCCAGGAACCATTGCAGGACATGCAAAATCACATGCCGGCTATGCCAGAACCACTTGGCGAACACTCCGGAATCACCTGCCAGGCATGGCGGAACCACCTCTCAGACATGAAGGAACCACATGCCAATGACACCAGAAACACCTGCCGAGCACGCCAGAACCACCTGCTCGACTCGCCAAAACCACCTGCTGGACACGCCAAAATCAACTGCTGGCTACGCCACAACCATTTGGTAACACTTCGGAATCACCTGCCGGGCTGGCTGGAACCACCTCTCAGAGGTGCCACAACCACATGCCGGAGACGGCGGAAGCACCTGCCGAGAATGCCGGAAGTTCCTGATCCACTCCCCAGAACCACCTGCCGGACACGCCAAAATCACCTGCTGGCTACGCCAGAACCACTTGGCGGACACTCCAGAATCACCTGCCGGCATGCCAGCACAACCACTCAGAAGTGCCAGAAGCACGTGCCGGACAGGCCAGAACCATCTCCCCGACAGACCAGAAACACAGGAAACACTCGCTGGAACCACCTGCTTGACTCACCGGTCCCAGCTGCCGGACACGCCAAAATCACCTGCCCGCTACACCAGAACCACTTGGCGGAGACGTCGGAATCACGTGACGTGCATGCCGACACAACCTCTCAGACGTGCCAGAACCTCGTGCCAGACACGCCAGAACCACCTGCTGGACAGACCGGAACCACATGCCGCAAACGCCTGAACCACCGGCTCGACTCCCCGGAACCATTGCCGGACATGCAAAATCACATGCCGGCTACGCCAGAACCACTTGGCGAACACTCCGGAATCACCTGCCGTGCATGCCGGAACGACCTCTTAGACATGCCAGAAGCACATTCCAATGACACCGGAAGCACCTGCCGAGCACGCTGGAACCAATTGCTCGAATCGCCAGAACCACTTGGTGGACACACCAAAATCACCTGCCGGCCACGCCAGAACCATTTGGTGAACACTCCGGAATCACCTACCGGGCATGCCGGAACCATCTCTCAGACGTGCCAGAACCATGTTCCGGACACGCCGGTACCACCTGCCGAGCTCGTCGGAACCACCTGCTGGACACGCCAAAATCACCTGCCAGGTATACCAGAACCACCTGGTGGACACTCCGGAATCATCTGCTGGACATGCCAGAACCAGCTCTCAGAACACCAGAACCACGTGCCGGACACGCCGGAATCACGTGAAGGGCATGCCGACACAACCTCTCAGACGTGCCAGAACCTCGTGTCGGACACCCCAGAACCACATGCCAGACAGACCGGAACCACCTGCCAGACACGCCGGAACCACCGGGTCGACTCGCTGGAACGGCCGCGGGACATGCAAAATCACCTGCCGGCTACGCCAGAAACACTTGGCGGACACTCCGGAATCATCTGCCGGGCATGCCGGAACCATCTCTCAAACGTGCCAGAACCATGTTCCGGAAACGCCGGTACCACCTGCCGAGCTCGCCGGAACCACATGCTGGACACGCCAAAATCACCTGCCAGGTATACCAGAACCACTTGGTGGACACTCCGGAATCGTCTGCTGGACATGCCAGAACCAGCTCTCAGACACAACAGAACCACGGGCCAGAGACGCCGGAAGCACCTGCTGAGCATTCCTCAGCCACCTGCTCGACTCGCAAGAAACACCTGTCGGACATGCCAAAATCACCTGCCGGGTATGCCAGAAACACTTGGCGGACACTCCGGAATCACCTAACGGGGATGCCAGAACCACCTGCCGGACACGCTGGGACCACATGCTTGACTCGCCAGAACCACCTGCTGGACACGCCAGAATCCCCAGCCAGCTACGCCACAACCACTTGCCAGACACTCCGGAACCACCTGCCGGGCATGCTGGAACCACCTCTCAGAGGTGCCACAACCACATGCCGGAGACGGCGGAAGCACCTGCCGAGAACGCCGGAAGTTCCTGATCCACTCCCCAGAACCACCTGCCGGACAGACCGGAGCCACCTGCCAGACATGCCGGAACCACCGGCTCTACTCGCCGGAACCACCACCGGACATGCAAAATCACCTGCACGCTACGCCAGAAACACTTTGCAAACACTCCGGAATCACCTGCAGGGCATGCCGGAACCACCTGCCGGCTACTCCACAACCAGTGGGTGAACACTTCGGAATCACCTGCTGGGCTTGCTGCAACCTCCTGCCGGTCACGCCAACATCACCTGCCACCTACGCCAGAACCACTTGGCGGACATGCTGGAACCAACTCTCAGACATGCCAGAACCACATGCCAATGACAGCAGAAGCACCTGCCGAACACACCGGAACCAGCTGCTCCACTCCCCAGAACCAGCTGCTGGACATGCCAAAATCACCTGCCGTCTATGCCACAACCAGTTGGTGAACACTTTGGAATCACCTGCCGGGCTTGCTGCAACCACCGTCCTGTCACGCCAACATCACCTGCCAGCTACGCCAGAACCACTTGGCGGACACTCCGGAATCATCTGCCGGACATGCCAGAACCAGCTCTCAGACACTCCAGAACCACGTGCCGGACACGCCGGAAGCAACTGCTTAGCATGCCTGAGCCCCCTCTTGAATCGCAAGAAACACCTGCCGGACACGCCAAAATCACCTGCCGGGTACGCCAGAAACGCTTGGCCGACACTCCGGAATCACCTGTCTGACATGCCGGAATCACCTCTCAGACTTGCCAGAACCATGTTCCGGACATGCCGGTACCAACTGCCGAGCATGCCAGAACCCCCTGATCCACTCCCCAGAACCACCTGCTGGACACACCTAAATCACCTGCCGGCTACGCCAGAACCTCTTGGCAGACACTCGAGATTCACCTGCCCGGCATGACGGAACCACCTCTCAGAGGTGCCAGAACTACATGCCTGACACTCCAGAATCACCTGCCGGGCATGCCGGGACCACCTCTCAGACGTGCCAGAACCATGTTCTGGACACGACGGTACCACCTGCCGAGTATGCTGGAACCAGCTGATCCACTCCCCAGAACCACCTACTGGACACGCCAAAATCAACTGCCGGTAACGCAAGAACCACTCGGCAGACACTCCTGAATCACATGCCAGGCATTCCGGAACCACCTCTCAGAGGTGCCAGAACCACATGCCGGAGACTCCGGAATCACCTGCCGGGGATGACGGAACCATCGCTCAGACGTGCCACAAACACGTGCCGGAGAGACCGGAAGCACCTGCAGAGCTCGCCGGAACCACCTGCTGGACATGCCGGAACCACCTGCCTCACAGGCCAAAACCATATGCCGGCTATGCCAAAACCACTTGGTGGACACTGCAGAATCACCTTGCGGACATGCCGGAACCAGATCATGGGAAGACGGCAAACACCTGCCGGACCTGCCGGAACCACCTGCCGTGCATGCCGGAACCACCTCTAAGACATGCCAGAACCACATGCCAATGACACCGGAAGAACCTGCCGAGCACGCCGGAACCACTTGCTCGAATCATCAGAACCACCTGCCGGACATGCCAAAATCATCTGCCGGCTACGCCACAACCAGTTGGTGAACACTTCAGAATCACCTGCCGGGCTGGTTGGAACCACCTGCCGATCACGCCAACATCACCTGCCAGCTACACCTGAACCAATTGGCGGACACTCCGGAATCATCTGCCAGACATGCCAGAACCAGCTCTCAGACACTCAAGAACCACGTGCCGGAAACCCCGGAAGCACCTGCTGAGCATGCCTGAGCCAGCTGCTCGACTCGCAAGAAACACCTGCGGGACATGCCAAAATCACCTGCGGGGTACGCCAAGACCACTTGGCCGACACTCCGGAATCACCTGTCAGGCATGCCGGAACCACCTCTCAGACGTGCCAGAACCACATGCCAGACACTCCGGAGTCACCTGCCGGCCATGCCGGAACCATCTCTCAGACGTGCCAGAACCATGTTCCGGACACGCCGGAACCACCTGCTCGAATCACCAGAGCCACCTGCCAGACACACCAGAAACCCCTGCGGGGTACACCAGAACCACTTGGAGGACTCTCCGGGATCACCTGCCGGGCATGCCGGAACCACCTCTCAGACGTGCCACAACCACATGCCGGAGACGGCGATGCGCCAGCCGACAATGCCGGAAGTTCCTGATCCACTCCCCCGAACCACCTGCCGGACACGCCAAAATCACCTGCCGGCTACGCCAGAACCACTCGGCAGACACTCCGGAACCACCTCCAGGACATACCGGAACCACGTGCCGGACACGCCGGAATCAACTGCTTAGCATGCCTGAGCCCCCTGTTGAATCGCAAGAAACACCTGCCGGACATGACAAAATCACCTGCCGGCTACGCCAGAACCACTTGGTGGACACTCCAAATCACCTTCCGGGCATGCCAGCACAACGTCTCAGAAGTGCCAGAAGCACATGTCGGACAGGCCGGAACCATCTCCTGCACAGACCGGAAACACAGGAAACACTCGCCGGAACCACCTGCTTGACTCACCGGTCCCACCTGCCGGACACACCAAAATCACCTGCCCGCTACACCAGAACCAATTGGCCGACAAGCCGGAATCACGTGTAGTGCATGCCGACACAACCTCTCACACGTGCCAGAACCTCGTTCAGGACACCCCAGAACCACCTGCTGGACAGACCAGAACCACCTGCTGGACACGCAGGAACCACCGGCTCAACTCGCCGGAACCATTGCCGGACATGCAAAATCACCTGCCGGCTACGCCAGAACCACTTGGCGAACACTCCGGAATAACCTGCAGGGCATGGCGGAACCACCTTTCAAACATGAAGGAACCACATGCCAATGACACCGGAAGCACCTGCCGAGCACGCCAGAACCACCTGCTCGACTCGCCAAAACCACCTGCTGGACACACCAAAATGACCTGCCGGCTACGCCACAACCATTTGGTGAACACTTCGGAATCACCTGCTGGGCTGGCAGGAAACACCTGCCGGTCATGCCAACATCACCTGCCAGCTATGCCACAACCACTAGGCGGACACCATGGAAACACCTGTCGGGCCGGCCGGAACCACCTCTCAGACGTGCCAGAACCATGTGCGTGAGATGCCGGAACCACACCCCGAACAGACCGAAACCACCTGCCAGACCCGCCTGAACCACCTGCCGAGCACGCTGGAACCACCTACTCGACTGTCCGGAACAACCTACCTGACACGCCAAAATCACCTGACGGGTATGCCAGTACCACGTGGCGGACACTGTGGAATCACCTGTCGCGAATGCCGGAACCACCTCTCAGACGTGCCAGAACCTCGTGCCGGACACGCCAGAACCACCTGCTGGACAGTCCGGAACCACCTGCCGGACACGCCGGAACCACCGGCTCGACTCGCCGGAACCACCGCCGGACATGCAAAATCACCTGCCGGCTACGCCAGAACCACTTGGTGAACACTCCGGAATCACCTGCCGGGCATGCCAGAACCACCTCTCAGACTTGCCAGAACCATGTTCCGGACACGCCGGTACCACCTGCTGAGTATGCCGGAACCACCTGATCCACTCCCCAGAACCACCTGCTGGACACGCCAGAATCACCTGCCGGCTACGCCAGAACCACTCGGCAGACCATCCGGAACCACCTACCTAGCATGCCGGAACCATCTCTCAGACGTGCCAGAACCATGTTCCGGACAGGCCGGTACCACCTGCCGAGCTCGCCAGAACCAGCTGCTGGACACGCCAACACCAGCTACCGGCTATGCCAGAACCACTCAGCAGACACTCCGGAATCACCTGCCAGGCTTGCTGGAACCACCTCTCAGAGGTGCCGCAACCACATGCCGGAGACTCCAGAATCACCTGCCGAGCATGCCAGAACCACCTCTCAGAGGTGCCAGAACCACATGCCGGAGACTCCAGAATCACCTGCCGAGCATGCCAGAACCACCTCGCAGAGGTGCCAGAGCCACATGCCAGAGACTCCGGAATCACCTGTCGGGCATGCCGGAAACATCTCTCAGACGTGCCACAACCACGTGCCGGAGAGACCGGAAGCACCTGCTGAGCTCGCCGGAACCACCTGCCTCACAGGCCAAAATCATATGCCGGCTACGCCAAAACCACTTGGTGGACACTCCAGAATCACCTTGCGGGCATGCCGGAACCACGTCATGGACAGACGGCAAACACCTGCCGGACCTGCCGGAACCACCTGCCGAGCACGCCGGAACCACCTGCTCGACTCACCAGAGCCACCTGCCGGACACACCAGAAACACCTGCGGGATACGCCAGAATCACTTGGAGGACTCTCGGGGATCACTGCCAGGCATGCCGGAACCAACTCTCAGACGTGCCAGAACCATGTGCCGGACACGCCGGAACCACCTGCCGAGAATGCCGGAAGTTCCTGATCTGCTCCCCAGAACCACCTGCCGGACACGCCAAAATCACCTGCCGGCTACGCCACAACCAGTGGCTGAACACTTCGGAATCACCTGCTGGGCTTGCTGGAACCTCCTGCCGGTCACGCCAACATCACCTGCCACCTACGCCAGAACCACTTGGCGGACAGCATGGAAACACCTGTCGGGCCGGCCGGAACCACCTCTCAGATGTGCCAGAACCATGTGCCTGAGATGCCGGAACCACACCCCGAACAGACCGAAACCACCTGCCAGACCCGCCTGAACCACCTGCCGAGCACGCCTGATCCACCTGCTCGACTCGCCGGAACCACCTACCTGACATGCCAAAATCACCTGCTGGGTATGCCAGAACCAGTTGGTGGACACTCCGGAATCATCTGCCAGACATGCCAGAACCAGCTCTCAGACACCCCAGAACCACGAGCCAGAGACGCCGGAATCACCTGCTGAGCATGCCTGAGCCACCTGCTGGACATGCCGGAACCACCTGCTGCACATGCCGGAACCACCTGCCTGACAGGCCAAAATCACATGCCGGCTATGCCAAAACCACCTGGCGGACACTCCAGAATCACCTGCCGGGCATGCCAGCAGAACCACTCAGAAGTGCCAGAACCACCTGCTGGACAGACCGGAACCACCTGCCGGACACGCCGGAACCACCGGCTCGACTCGCCGGAACCACCGCCGGACATGCAAAATCACCTGCCGACTACACCAGAACCACTTGGCGAACACTCCGGAATCATCTGCCGGGCATACCAGCACAAAATCCCAGAAGTGCCAGAACCTCGTGCCGGACACGCCAGAACCACCTGCCGGACAGACCGGAGCCACCTGCCAGACATGCCGGAACCACCGGCTCTACTGGCCGGAACCAACACCGGACATGCAAAATCAACTGCACGCTACGCCAGAAACACTTTGCGAACACTCCGGAATCACCTGCTGGGCATGCCGGAACCACCTCTCAGAGGTGCCAGAACCACATGCTGGAGACTCCGGAATCACCTGTCGGGCATGCCGGAACCACCTACTCGACTCGCCGGAACCACCTACCTGACATGCCAAAATCACCTGCCGGGTATGCCAGAACCACTTGGTGTACACTGCGGAATCATCTGCCGGACATGCCAGATCCAGCACTCAGACACACCAGAACCACGTGACGGACACGCCGGAAGCACCTGCTGAGCATGCCTGAGCCACATGCTCGACTTGCAAGAAACACCTGCCAGACACGCCGAAATCGCCTGCCGGATACGCCCAACCACGTGGTGGAAACTCGGAATCACCTGTCGGGCATGCCGGAATCACGTCTCAGACGTGCCAGAACATCGTGCCGGACACACCAGAACCACCTGCCGGACAGAGCGGAACCACCTGCCGGACACGCTGGAACCACCTCTCAGACTTCCCAGAACCATGTTCCGGACACGCCGGTACCACCTGCCGAGTATGCCGGAACCACCTGATCCCCGCCCCAGAACCACCTGTTGGAGACGCAAGAATCACCTGCCGGTTGCGCCAGAACCACTCGGCAGACACTCTGGAACCACCTGTCGGGCCGGCCGGAACCAACTCTCAGACACGCCAGAATCATGTGCCTGAGATGCCGGAACCACACCCCGAAGAGACCGAAACCACCTGTCAAACCCGCCTGAACCACCTGCTGAGATGCCAGAACCACCTACTCGACTCGCCGGAACCACCTAACTGACATGCCAAAATCACCTGCCGGGTATGCCAGAACCACTTGTTGGACACTCCGGAATCATCTGCCGGACATGCAAGAACCAGCTCTCAGACACACCAGAACCACGTGCCGGACACGCCGGAAGCACCTGCTGAGCATGCCTGAGCCACATGCTCGACTCGCAAGAAACACCTGCCAGACACGCCAAAATCACCTGCCGGGTACGCCAGAACCACATGGCGGACACTCCGGAACCACCTGCCGGGCATGCCGGAACCACCTCTCAGACGTGCCAGAACCACATGCCAGACACTCCGGAGTCACCTGCCGGCCATGCCGGAACCATCTCTCAGACGTGCCAGAACCATGTTCCGGACACGCCGGTACCACCTGCCGAGCTCGTCGGAACCACCTGCTGGACACGCCAAAATCACCTGCCAGGTATACCAGAACCACCTGGTGGACACTCCGGAATCATCTGCTGGACATGCCAGAACCAGCTCTCAGACACACCAGAACCACGTGCCGGACACGCCGGAATCACGTGAAGGGCATGCCGACACAACCTCTCAGACGTGCCAGAACCTCGTGTCGGACACCCCAGAACCACATGACAGACAGACCGGAACCACCTGCCAGACACGCCGGAACCACCGGGTCAACTCGCTGGAACGGCCGCGGGACATGCAAAATCACCTGCCGGCTACGACAGAACCACTTGGCATACACTCCGCAATCACCTGCCGGGCATGCCGGAACCATCTCTCAAACGTGCCAGAACCATGTTCCGGAAACGCCGGTACCACCTGCCGAGCTCGCCGGAACCACATGCTGGACACGCCAAAATCACCTGCCAGGTATACCAGAACCACTTGGTGGACACTCCGGAATCGTCTGCTGGACATGCCAGAACCAGCTCTCAGACACAACAGAACCACGGGCCAGAGACGCCGGAAGCACCTGCTGAGCATTCCTCAGCCACCTGCTCGACTCGCAAGAAACACCTGTCGGACATGCCAAAATCACCTGCCGGGTATGCCAGAAACACTTGGCGGACACTCCGGAATCACCTAACGGGGATGCCAGAACCACCTGCCGGACACGCTGGGACCACATGCTTGACTCGCCAGAACCACCTGCTGGACACGCCAGAATCCCCAGCCAGCTATGCCACAACCACTTGCCAGACACTCCGGAACCACCTGCCGGGCATGCTGGAACCACCTCTCAGAGGTGCCACAACCACATGCCGGAGACGGCGGAAGCACCTGCCGAGAACGCCGGAAGTTCCTGATCCACTCCCCAGAACCACCTGCCGGACAGACCGGAGCCACCTGCCAGACATGCCGGAACCACCGGCTCTACTCGCCGGAACCACCACCGGACATGCAAAATCACCTGCACGCTACGCCAGAAACACTTGGCGAACACTCCGGAATCACCTGCCGGGCATGGCGGAACCACCTCTCAGACATGCCGGAACCACATGCCAATGACACCGGAAGCACATGCCGAGCACGCCAGAACCACCTGCTTGACTCGCCAAAACCACCTGCTGGACATGCCAAAGTCACCTGCCGGCTACGCCACAATCATTTGGCGAACACTTCGGAATCACCTGCCGGGTTGGCTGGAAGCACATGCCGGTCACGCCAACATCACCTGCCAGCTAGGCCAGAACCAGTTGGCGGGCACCATGGAAACACCTGTCGGTCCGGCCGGAACCACATCTCAGTCGTGCCAGAACCATGTGCCTGAGATGCCGGAACCACACCCCGAACAGACCGAAACCACCTGCCAGACAGACCGGAACCACCTGCCGGACACGCCGGAACCACCGGCTCGACTCTCCTGAGCCACCGCCGGACAGGCAAAATCACCTGCCGGCTACGACAGAATCACTTGGCATACACTCCGCAATCACCTGCCGGGCATGCCGGAACCATCTCTCAAACGTGCCAGAACCATGTTCCGGAAACGCCGGTACCACCTGCCGAGCTCGCCGGAACCACCTGCTGGACACGCCAAAATCACCTGCCAGGTATACCAGAACCACTTGGTGGACACTCCGGAATCGTCTGCTGGACATGCCAGAACCAGCTCTCAGACACAACAGAACCACGTGCCAGAGACTCCGGAAGCACCTGCTGAGCATTCCTCAGCCACCTGCTCGACTCGCAAGAAACACCTGTCGGACATGCCAAAATCACCTGCCGGGTATGCCAGAAACACTTGGCGGACACTCCGGAATCACCTAACGGGGATGCCAGAACCACCTGCCGGACACGCTGGGACCACATGCTTGACTCGCCAGAACCACCTGCTGGACACGCCAGAATCACCTGCCGGCTACGCCAGAATCACTCGGCAGACCCTCGGAACCACCTCTAGGACAGACCGGAACCACCTGCCGGACACGCCGGGACCACATGCTTGACTCGACAGAACCACCTACCGGACACGCCAGAATCACCAGCCGGCTACGCCACAACCACTTGTCAGACACTCCGGACTCACCTGCCGGGCATGCTGGAAACACCTCTCAGAGGTGCCACAACCACATGCCGGAGATGGCGGAAGCACCTGCCGAGAATGCCGGAAGTTCCTGATCCACTCCCCAGAACCACCTGCCGGACAGACCGGAGCCACCTGCCAGACATGCCGGAACCACCGGCTCTACTCGCCGGAACCACCACCGGACATGCAAAATCACCTGCACGCTACGCCAGAAACACTTTGCGAACACTCCGGAATCACCTGCCGGGCATGCCGGAACCACCTGCCGGCTACTCCACAACCAGTGGGTGAACACTTCGGAATCACCTGCTGGGCTTGCTGCAACCTCCTGCCGGTCACGCCAACATCACCTGCCACCTACGCCAGAACCACTTGGCGGACACCATGGAAACACCTGTCGGGCCGGCCGGAACCACCTTCAGACGTGCCAGAACCATGTGCCTGAGATGCCGGAACCACACCCCGAACAGACCGAAACCACCTGCCAGACCCGCCTGAACCACCTGCCGAGCACGCATGATCCACCTGCTCGACTCGCCGGAACCACCTACCTGACATGCCAAAATCACCTGCTGGGTATGCCAGAACCACTTGGTGGACACTCCGGAATCATCTGCCGGACATGCCAGAAGCAGCTCTCAGAAACACCAGAACCACGTGCCGGACACGCCGGAAGCACCTGCTGAGCATGCCTGAGCCACATGCTCGACTTGCAAGAAACACCTGCCAGACACGCCAAAATCGCCTGCCGGGTACGCCAGAACCACGTGGCGGTCACTCCGGAATCACCTGTTGGGCATGCCGGAACCACCTCTCAGACATGCCAGAACCTCGTGCCGGACACGCCAGAACCACCTGCCGGACACGCCGGAACCACTGGCTCGACTCGCCGGAACCATTGCCGGACATGCAAAATCACCTGCCGGCTACGCCAGAACCACTTGGGGAATACTCCGGAATCACCTGCCGGGCATGCCGGAACCATCTCTCAGATGTGCCAGAACCATGTTCCGAACACGCCGGTACCACCTGCCGAGCTCGCCGGAACCACCTGCTGGACACGCCAAAATCACCTGCCGGCCACGCCAGAGCCACTCGGCAGACACTCCGGAATCACCTGCCGGGCAAGCTGGAACCACCTGCCGGTCACGTCAACATCACCTGCCAGCTACGCCAGAACCAGTTGCCGGACACTCCAGAAACACCTGTGGGGCTGGCCGGAACCACCTCTCAGATGTGCCAGAACCATGTGCCTGAGATGCCGGAACCACACCCCGAACAGACCGAAACCACCTGCCAGACCCGCCTGAACCCCCTGGCAAGCACGCCTGATCCACGTGCTCAACTAGCCGGAACCACCTTCCTGACACGCCAAAATCACCTGCCAGCTATACCAGAACCACTTGGTGGACACTCCGGAATCATCACCGGACATGCCAGAACCAGCTCTCAGACACACCAGAGCCACGTGCCAGAGACACCGGAAGCACCAGCTGAGCATGCCTGAGCCACCTGCTCGAATCGCAAGAAACACCTGTTGGACATGCCAAAATCACCTGCCGGGTACGCCAGAAACACATGGCGGACACTCCGGAATCACCTGCCAGGCACGGCGGAACCACCTCGCAGACATGTCGGAAACACATGCCAATGACACCGGAAACAACCGCCAAGCATGCCAGAACCACCTGCTCGACTCTCCAAAACCACCTACTGGACACGCCAAAATCACCTGCCGGCTATGCCAGAACCACTCAGCAGACACTCCGGAATCACATGTCAGGCATTCCGGAACCACCTCTCAGAGGAGCCAGAACCACATGCCGGAGACTCCGGAATCACCTGCCGGGTATGCCGGAACCATCTCTCAAAAGTGCCACAACCACGTGCCCGAGAGACAGGATGCACCTGCCGAGCTCACCGGAACCACCTGCTGGACATGCCGGAACCACCTGCCTCACAGGCAAAATCATATGCCGGCTACGCCAAAACCACTTGGTGGACACTCCAGAATCACCTTGCGGGCATGCCGGAACCACGTCATGGACAGACGGCAAACACCTGCCGGACCTGCCGGAACCACCGGTCGAGCACGCCGGAACCACCTGCTCGACTCACCAGAGCCACCTGCCGGACACACCAGAAACACCTGCGGGTTACGCCAGAACCACATGGAGGACTCTCCGGGATCACCTGCCGGGCATGCCGAAACCACCTCTCAGACGTGCCAGGACCATGTCCCGGACACGCCGGAACCACCTGCCGAGTATGCCGGAACCACCTGCTCCACTCTTCTGAACCACATGCTGGACACGCCAAAATCACCTGCCGGCTACGCCAGGACCACTCGGCAGACACTCCGGAACCACCTCCAGGACAGACCGGAACCACCTGCCGGACACGCTGGGTCCACCTGCTTGACTCGCCAGAACCACCTGCCGGACACACCAGAATCCCCAGCCAGCTACGCCACAACCACTTGTCGGACACTCCGGAATCACATGCCGGGCATGCTGGAACCACCTCTCAGAGGTGCCACAACCACATGCCGGAGACGGCGGAAGCACCTGCCGAGAATGCCGGATGTTCCTGATCCACTCCCCAGAACCACCTGCCGGACACACCAAAATCACCTGCCGGCTACGCCAGAACCACTTGGTGGACACTCCAGAATCACCTGCCGGGCATGCCAGCACAACCCCTCCGAAGTGCCAGAAGCACGTGCCGGACAGGCCGGAACCATCTCCCCGACAGACCAGAAACACAGGAAACACTCACTGGAACCACCTGCTTGACTCACCGGTCCCACCTGCCGGACACGCCAAAATCACCTGCCCGCTACACCAGAACCACTTGGCGGAGAAGCCAGAATCACGTGACGTGCATGCTGACACAACCTCTCAGACGTGCCAGAACCTCATGCCGGACACGCCAGAACCACCTGCTGGACAGACCGGAACCACATGCCGGACACGCCTGAACCACCGGCTCGACTCCCCGGAACCATTGCAGGACATGCAAAATCACATGCCGGCTATGCCAGAACCACTTGGCGAACACTCCGGAATCACCTGCCAGGCATGGCGGAACCACCTCTCAGACATGAAGGAAGCACATGCCAATGACACCAGAAACACCTGCCGAGCACGCCAGAACCACCTGCTCGACTCGCCAAAACCACCTGCTGGACACGCCAAAATCAACTGCTGGCTACGCCACAACCATTTGGTAACACTTCGGAATCACCTGCCGGGCTGGCTGGAACCACCTCTCAGAGGTGCCACAACCACATGCCGGAGACGGCGGAAGCACCTGCCGAGAATGCCGGAAGTTCCTGATCCACTCCCCAGAACCACCTGCCGGACACGCCAAAATCACCTGCTGGCTACGCCAGAACCACTTGGCGGACACTCCAGAATCACCTGCCGGCATGCCAGCACAACCACTCAGAAGTGCCAGAAGCACATGCCGGACAGGCCAGAACCATCTCCCCGACAGACCAGAAACACAGGAAACACTCGCTGGAACCACCTGCTTGACTCACCGGTCCCAGCTGCCGGACACGCCAAAATCACCTGCCCGCTACACCAGAACCACTTGGCGGAGACGTCGGAATCACGTGACGTGCATGCCGACACAACCTCTCAGACGTGCCAGAACCTCGTGCCAGACACGCCAGAACCACCTGCTGGACAGACCGGAACCACATGCCGCACACGCCTGAACCACCGGCTCGACTCCCCGGAACCATTGCCGGACATGCAAAATCACATGCCGGCTACGCCAGAACCACTTGGCGAACACTCCGGAATCACCTGCCGTGCATGCCGGAACGACCTCTTAGACATGCCAGAAGCACATTCCAATGACACCGGAAGCACCTGCCGAGCACGCTGGAACCAATTGCTCAAATCGCCAGAACCACTTGGTGGACACACCAAAATCACCTGCCGGCCACGCCAGAACCATTTGGTGAACACTCCGGAATCACCTACCGGGCATGCCGGAACCATCTCTCAGACGTGCCAGAACCATGTTCCGGACACGCCGGTACCACCTGCCGAGCTCGTCGGAACCACCTGCTGGACACGCCAAAATCACCTGCCAGGTATACCAGAACCACCTGGTGGACACTCCGGAATCATCTGCTGGACATGCCAGAACCAGCTCTCAGACACACCAGAACCACGTGCCGGACACGCCGGAATCACGTGAAGGGCATGCCGACACAACCTCTCAGACGTGCCAGAACCTCGTGTCGGACACCCCAGAACCACATGCCAGACAGACCGGAACCACCTGCCAGACACGCCGGAACCACCGGGTCGACTCGCTGGAACGGCCGCGGGACATGCAAAATCACCTGCCGGCTACGCCAGAAACACTTGGCGAACACTCCGGAATCACCTGCCGGGCATGGCGGAACCACCTCTCAGACATGCCGGAACCACATGCCAATGACACCGGAAGCACATGCCGAGCACGCCAGAACCACCTGCTCGACTCGCCAAAACCACCTGCTGGACATGCCAAAATCACCTGCCGGCTACGCCACAATCATTTGGCGAACACTTCGGAATCACCTGCCGGGTTGGCTGGAAGCACATGCCGGTCACGCCAACATCACCTGCCAGCTAGGCCAGAACCAGTTGGCGGGCACCATGGAAACACCTGTCAGTCCGGCCGGAACCACATCTCAGTCGTGCCAGAACCATGTGCCTGAGATGCCGGAACCACACCCCGAACAGACCGAAACCACCTGCCAGACAGACCGGAACCACCTGCTGGACACGCCGGAACCACCGGCTCGACTCTCCTGAACCACCGCCGGACATGCAAAATCACCTGCCGGCTACGACAGAACCACTTGGCATACACTCCGCAATCACCTGCCGGGCATGCCGGAACCATCTCTCAAACGTGCCAGAACCATGTTCCGGAAACGCCGGTACCACCTGCCGAGCTCGCCGGAACCACATGCTGGACACGCCAAAATCACCTGCCAGGTATACCAGAACCACTTGGTGGACACTCCGGAATCGTCTGCTGGACATGCCAGAACCAGCTCTCAGACACAACAGAACCACGGGCCAGAGACGCCGGAAGCACCTGCTGAGCATTCCTCAGCCACCTGCTCGACTCGCAAGAAACACCTGTCGGACATGCCAAAATCACCTGCCGGGTATGCCAGAAACACTTGGCGGACACTCCGGAATCACCTAACGGTGATGCCAGAACCACCTGCCGGACACGCTGGGACCACATGCTTGACTCGCCAGAACCACCTGCTGGACACGCCAGAATCCCCAGCCAGCTACGCCACAACCACTTGCCAGACACTCCGGAACCACCTGCCGGGCATGCTGGAACCACCTCTCAGAGGTGCCACAACCACATGCCGGAGACGGCGGAAGCACCTGCCGAGAACGCCGGAAGTTCCTGATCCACTCCCCAGAACCACCTGCCGGACACGCCAAAATCACCTGCTGGCTATGCCAGAACCACTTGGCGGACTCTCCAGAATCACCTGCCGGGCATGCCAGCACAACCTCCGCGACGTGCCAGAAGCACGTGCCGGACAGGCCGGAACCATCTCCCGCATAGACCGGAAACACAGGAAACACTCGCTGGAACCACCTGCTTGACATACCGGTCCCACCTGCTGGACACGCCAGAATCACCTGCCGGCTACGCCAGAATCACTCGGCAGACCCTCGGAACCACCTCTAGGACAGACCGGAACCACCTGCCGGACACGCCGGGACCACATGCTTGACTCGACAGAACCACCTACCGGACACGCCAGAATCACCAGCCGGCTACGCCACAACCACTTGTCAGACACTCCAGACTCACCTGCCGGGCATGCTGGAAACACCTCTCAGGGGTGCCAGAACCACATGCCGGAGATGGCGGAAGCACCTGCCGAGAACGCCGGAAGTTCCTGATCCACTCCCCAGAACCACCTGCCGGACACGCCAAAATCACCTGCCGGCTATGCCAGAACCACTTGGCGGACTCTCCAGAATCACCTGCCGGGCATGCCAGCACAACCTCCGCGACGTGCCAGAAGCACGTGCCGGACAGGCCGGAACCATCTCCCGCATAGACCGGAAACACAGGAAACACTCGCCGGAACCACCTGCTTGACTCACCGGTCCCACCTGCTGGACACGCCAGAATCACCTGCCGGCTACGCCAGAATCACTCGGCAGACCCTCGGAACCACCTCTAGGACAGACCGGAACCACCTGCCGGACACGCCGGGACCACATGCTTGACTCGACAGAACCACCTACCGGACACGCCAGAATCACCAGCCGGCTACGCCACAACCACTTGTCAGACACTCCGGACTCACCTGCCGGGCATGCTGGAAACACCTCTCAGAGGTGCCACAACCACATGCCGGAGATGGCGGAAGCACCTGCCGAGAATGCCGGAAGTTCCTGATCCACTCCCCAGAACCACCTGCCGGACAGACCGGAGCCACCTGCCAGACATGCCGGAACCACCGGCTCTACTCGCCGGAACCACCACCGGACATGCAAAATCACCTGCACGCTACGCCAGAAACACTTTGCGAACACTCCGGAATCACCTGCCGGGCATGCCGGAACCACCTGCCGGCTACTCCACAACCAGTGGGTGAACACTTCGGAATCACCTGCTGGGCTTGCTGCAACCTCCTGCCGGTCACGCCAACATCACCTGCCACCTACGCCAGAACCACTTGGCGGACACCATGGAAACACCTGTCGGGCCGGCCGGAACCACCTTCAGACGTGCCAGAACCATGTGCCTGAGATGCCGGAACCACACCCCGAACAGACCGAAACCACCTGCCAGACCCGCCTGAACCACCTGCCGAGCACGCATGATCCACCTGCTCGACTCGCCGGAACCACCTACCTGACATGCCAAAATCACCTGCTGGGTATGCCAGAACCACTTGGTGGACACTCCGGAATCATCTGCCGGACATGCCAGAAGCAGCTCTCAGAAACACCAGAACCACGTGCCGGACACGCCGGAAGCACCTGCTGAGCATGCCTGAGCCACATGCTCGACTTGCAAGAAACACCTGCCAGACACGCCAAAATCGCCTGCCGGGTACGCCAGAACCACGTGGCGGTCACTCCGGAATCACCTGTTGGGCATGCCGGAACCACCTCTCAGACATGCCAGAACCTCGTGCCGGACACGCCAGAACCACCTGCCGGACACGCCGGAACCACTGGCTCGACTCGCCGGAACCATTGCCGGACATGCAAAATCACCTGCCAGCTACGCCAGAACCACTTGGGGAATACTCCGGAATCACCTGCCGGGCATGCCGGAACCATCTCTCAGACGTGCCAGAACCATGTTCCGAACACGCCGGTACCACCTGCCGAGCTCGCCGGAACCACCTGCTGGACACGCCAAAATCACCTGCCGGCCACGCCAGAGCCACTCGGCAGACACTCCGGAATCACCTGCCGGGCAAGCTGGAACCACCTGCCGGTCACGTCAACATCACCTGCCAGCTACGCCAGAACCAGTTGCCGGACACTCCAGAAACACCTGTGGGGCTGGCCGGAACCACCTCTCAGATGTGCCAGAACCATGTGCCTGAGATGCCGGAACCACACCCCGAACAGACCGAAACCACCTGCCAGACCCGCCTGAACCCCCTGGCAAGCACGCCTGATCCACGTGCTCAACTAGCCGGAACCACCTTCCTGACACGCCAAAATCACCTGCCAGCTATACCAGAACCACTTGGTGGACACTCCGGAATCATCACCGGACATGCCAGAACCAGCTCTCAGACACACCAGAGCCACGTGCCAGAGACACCGGAAGCACCAGCTGAGCATGCCTGAGCCACCTGCTCGAATCGCAAGAAACACCTGTTGGACATGCCAAAATCACGTGCCGGGTACGCCAGAAACACATGGCGGACACTCCGGAATCACCTGCCAGGCACGGCGGAACCACCTCGCAGACATGTCGGAAACACATGCCAATGACACCGGAAACAACCGCCAAGCATGCCAGAACCACCTGCTCGACTCTCCAAAACCACCTACTGGACACGCCAAAATCACCTGCCGGCTATGCCAGAACCACTCAGCAGACACTCCGGAATCACATGTCAGGCATTCCGGAACCACCTCTCAGAGGAGCCAGAACCACATGCCGGAGACTCCGGAATCACCTGCCGGGTATGCCGGAACCATCTCTCAAAAGTGCCACAACCACGTGTCCGAGAGACAGGATGCACCTGCCGAGCTCACCGGAACCACCTGCTGGACATGCCGGAACCACCTGCCTCACAGGCAAAATCATATGCCGGCTACGCCAAAACCACTTGGTGGACACTCCAGAATCACCTTGCGGGCATGCCGGAACCACGTCATGGACAGACGGCAAACACCTGCCGGACCTGCCGGAACCACCTGCCGAGCACGCCGGAACCACCTGCTCGACTCACCAGAGCCACCTGCCGGACACACCAGAAACACCTGCGGGTTACGCCAGAACCACATGGAGGACTCTCCGGGATCACCTGCCGGGCATGCCGAAACCACCTCTCAGACGAGCCAGGACCATGTCCCGGACACGCCGGAACCACCTGCCGAGTATGCCGGAACCACCTGCTCCACTCTTCTGAACCACATGCTGGACACGCCAAAATCACCTGCCGGCTACGCCAGGACCACTCGGCAGACACTCCGGAACCACCTCCAGGACAGACCGGAACCACCTGCCGGACACGCTGGGTCCACCTGCTTGACTCGCCAGAACCACCTGCCGGACACGCCAGAATCCCCAGCCAGCTACGCCACAACCACTTGTCGGACACTCCGGAATCACATGCCGGGCATGCTGGAACCACCTCTCAGAGGTGCCACAACCACATGCCGGAGACGGCGGAAGCACCTGCCGAGAATGCCGGATGTTCCTGATCCACTCCCCAGAACCACCTGCCGGACACACCAAAATCACCTGCCGGCTACGCCAGAACCACTTGGTGGACACTCCAGAATCACCTGCCGGGCATGCCAGCACAACCCCTCCGAAGTGCCCGAAGCACGTGCCGGACAGGCCGGAACCATCTCCCCGACAGACCAGAAACACAGGAAACACTCACTGGAACCACCTGCTTGACTCACCGGTCCCACCTGCCGGACACGCCAAAATCACCTGCCCGCTACACCAGAACCAATTGGCCGACAAGCCGGAATCACGTGTAGTGCATGCCGACACAACCTCTCACACGTGCCAGAACCTCGTTCAGGACACCCCAGAACCACCTGCTGGACAGACCAGAACCACCTGCTGGACACGCAGGAACCACCGGCTCAACTCGCCGGAACCATTGCCGGACATGCAAAATCACCTGCCGGCTACGCCAGAACCACTTGGCGAACACTCCGGAATAACCTGCAGGGCATGGCGGAACCACCTTTCAAACATGAAGGAACCACATGCCAATGACACCGGAAGCACCTGCCGAGCACGCCAGAACCACCTGCTCGACTCGCCAAAACCACCTGCTGGACACACCAAAATGACCTGCCGGCTACGCCACAACCATTTGGTGAACACTTCGGAATCACCTGCTGGGCTGGCTGGAAACACCTGCCGGTCATGCCAACATCACCTGCCAGCTATGCCACAACCACTAGGCGGACACCATGGAAACACCTGTCGGGCCGGCCGGAACCACCTCTCAGACGTGCCAGAACCATGTGCGTGAGATGCCGGAACCACACCCCGAACAGACCGAAACCACCTGCCAGACCCGCCTGAACCACCTGCCGAGCACGCCGGAACCACCTACTCGACTGTCCGGAACAACCTACCTGACACGCCAAAATCACCTGCCGGGTATGCCAGTACCACGTGGCGGACACTGTGGAATCACCTGTCGGGAATGCCGGAACCACCTCTCAGACGTGCCAGAACCTCGTGCCGGACACGCCAGAACCACCTGCTGGACAGACCGGAACCACCTGCCAGACACGCCGGAACCACCGGCTCAACTCGCCGGAACCACCGCCGGACATGCAAAATCACCTGCCGGCTACGCCAGAACCACTTGGTGAACACTCCGGAATCACCTGCCGGGCATGCCAGAACCACCTCTCAGACTTGCCAGAACCATGTTCCGGACACGCCGGTACCACCTGCTGAGTATGCCGGAACCACCTGATCCACTCCCCAGAACCACCTGCTGGACACGCCAGAATCACCTGCCGGCTACGCCAGAACCACTCGGCAGACCATCCGGAACCACCTACCTAGCATGCCGGAACCATCTCTCAGACGTGCCAGAACCATGTTCCGGACAGGCCGGTACCACCTGCCGAGCTCGCCAGAACCAGCTGCTGGACACGCCAACACCAGCTACCGGCAGTGCCAGAACCACTCGGCAGACACTCCGGAATCACCTGCCAGGCTTGCTGGAACCACCTCTCAGAGGTGCCGCAACCACATGCCGGAGACTCCAGAATCACCTGCCGAGCATGCCAGAACCACCTCTCAGAGGTGCCAGAACCACATGCCGGAGACTCCAGAATCACCTGCCGAGCATGCCAGAACCACCTCGCAGAGGTGCCAGAGCCACATGCCAGAGACTCCGGAATCACCTGTCGGGCATGCCGGAAACATCTCTCAGACGTGCCACAACCACGTGCCGGAGAGACCGGAAGCACCTGCTGAGCTCGCCGGAACCACCTGCCTCACAGGCCAAAATCATATGCCGGCTACGCCAAAACCACTTGGTGGACACTCCAGAATCACCTTGCGGGCATGCCGGAACCACGTCATGGACAGACGGCAAACACCTGCCGGACCTGCCGGAACCACCTGCCGAGCACGCCGGAACCACCTGCTCGACTCACCAGAGCCACCTGCCGGACACACCAGAAACACCTGCGGGATACGCCAGAATCACTTGGAGGACTCTCGGGGATCACTGCCAGGCATGCCGGAACCAACTCTCAGACGTGCCAGAACCATGTGCCGGACACGCCGGAACCACCTGCCGAGAATGCCGGAAGTTCCTGATCTGCTCCCCAGAACCACCTGCCGGACACGCCAAAATCACCTGCCGGCTACGCCACAACCAGTGGCTGAACACTTCGGAATCACCTGCTGGGCTTGCTGGAACCTCCTGCCGGTCACGCCAACATCACCTGCCACCTACGCCAGAACCACTTGGCGGACAGCATGGAAACACCTGTCGGGCCGGCCGGAACCACCTCTCAGATGTGCCAGAACCATGTGCCTGAGATGCCGGAACCACACCCCGAACAGACCGAAACCACCTGCCAGACCCGCCTGAACCACCTGCCGAGCACGCCTGATCCACCTGCTCGACTCGCCGGAACCACCTACCTGACATGCCAAAATCACCTGCTGGGTATGCCAGAACCAGTTGGTGGACACTCCGGAATCATCTGCCAGACATGCCAGAACCAGCTCTCAGACACCCCAGAACCACGAGCCAGAGACGCCGGAATCACCTGCTGAGCATGCCTGAGCCACCTGCTGGACATGCCGGAACCACCTGCTGCACATGCCGGAACCACCTGCCTGACAGGCCAAAATCACATGCCGGCTATGCCAAAACCACCTGGCGGACACTCCAGAATCACCTGCCGGGCATGCCAGCAGAACCACTCAGAAGTGCCAGAACCACCTGCTGGACAGACCGGAACCACCTGCCGGACACGCCGGAACCACCGGCTCGACTCGCCGGAACCACCGCCGGACATGCAAAATCACCTGCCGACTACACCAGAACCACTTGGCGAACACTCCGGAATCATCTGCCGGGCATACCAGCACAAAATCCCAGAAGTGCCAGAACCTCGTGCCGGACACGCCAGAACCACCTGCCGGACAGACCGGAGCCACCTGCCAGACATGCCGGAACCACCGGCTCTACTGGCCGGAACCAACACCGGACATGCAAAATCAACTGCATGCTACGCCAGAAACACTTTGCGAACACTCCGGAATCACCTGCCGGGCATGCCGGAACCACCTCTCAGAGGTGCCAGAACCACATGCTGGAGACTCCGGAATCACCTGTCGGGCATGCCGGAACCACCTACTCGACTCGCCGGAACCACCTACCTGACATGCCAAAATCACCTGCCGGGTATGCCAGAACCACTTGGTGTACACTGCGGAATCATCTGCCGGACATGCCAGATCCAGCACTCAGACACACCAGAACCACGTGACGGACACGCCGGAAGCACCTGCTGAGCATGCCTGAGCCACATGCTCGACTTGCAAGAAACACCTGCCAGACACGCCGAAATCGCCTGCCGGATACGCCCAACCACGTGGTGGAAACTCGGAATCACCTGTCGGGCATGCCGGAATCACGTCTCAGACGTGCCAGAACATCGTGCCGGACACACCAGAACCACCTGCCGGACAGAGCGGAACCACCTGCCGGACACGCTGGAACCACCTCTCAGACTTCCCAGAACCATGTTCCGGACACGCCGGTACCACCTGCCGAGTATGCCGGAACCACCTGATCCCCGCCCCAGAACCACCTGTTGGAGACGCAAGAATCACCTGCCGGTTGCACCAGAACCACTCGGCAGACACTCTGGAACCACCTGTCGGGCCGGCCGGAACCAACTCTCAGACACGCCAGAATCATGTGCCTGAGATGCCGGAACCACACCCCGAAGAGACCGAAACCACCTGTCAAACCCGCCTGAACCACCTGCTGAGATGCCAGAACCACCTACTCGACTCGCCGGAACCACCTAACTGACATGCCAAAATCACCTGCCGGGTATGCCAGAACCACTTGTTGGACACTCCGGAATCATCTGCCGGACATGCAAGAACCAGCTCTCAGACACACCAGAACCACGTGCCGGACACGCCGGAAGCACCTGCTGAGCATGCCTGAGCCACATGCTCGACTCGCAAGAAACACCTGCCAGACACGCCAAAATCACCTGCCGGGTACGCCAGAACCACATGGCGGACACTCCGGAACCACCTGCCGGGCATGCCGGAACCACCTCTCAGACGTGCCAGAACCACATGCCAGACACTCCGGAGTCACCTGCCGGCCATGCCGGAACCATCTCTCAGACGTGCCAGAACCATGTTCCGGACACGCCGGTACCACCTGCCGAGCTCGTCGGAACCACCTGCTGGACACGCCAAAATCACCTGCCAGGTATACCAGAACCACCTGGTGGACACTCCGGAATCATCTGCTGGACATGCCAGAACCAGCTCTCAGACACACCAGAACCACGTGCCGGACACGCCGGAATCACGTGAAGGGCATGCCGACACAACCTCTCAGACGTGCCAGAACCTCGTGTCGGACACCCCAGAACCACATGACAGACAGACCGGAACCACCTGCCAGACACGCCGGAACCACCGGGTCAACTCGCTGGAACGGCCGCGGGACATGCAAAATCACCTGCCGGCTACGACAGAACCACTTGGCATACACTCCGCAATCACCTGCCGGGCATGCCGGAACCATCTCTCAAACGTGCCAGAACCATGTTCCGGAAACGCCGGTACCACCTGCCGAGCTCGCCGGAACCACATGCTGGACACGCCAAAATCACCTGCCAGGTATACCAGAACCACTTGGTGGACACTCCGGAATCGTCTGCTGGACATGCCAGAACCAGCTCTCAGACACAACAGAACCACGGGCCAGAGACGCCGGAAGCACCTGCTGAGCATTCCTCAGCCACCTGCTCGACTCGCAAGAAACACCTGTCGGACATGCCAAAATCACCTGCCGGGTATGCCAGAAACACTTGGCGGACACTCCGGAATCACCTAACGGGGATGCCAGAACCACCTGCCGGACACGCTGGGACCACATGCTTGACTCGCCAGAACCACCTGCTGGACACGCCAGAATCCCCAGCCAGCTATGCCACAACCACTTGCCAGACACTCCGGAACCACCTGCCGGGCATGCTGGAACCACCTCTCAGAGGTGCCACAACCACATGCCGGAGACGGCGGAAGCACCTGCCGAGAACGCCGGAAGTTCCTGATCCACTCCCCAGAACCACCTGCCGGACAGACCGGAGCCACCTGCCAGACATGCCGGAACCACCGGCTCTACTCGCCGGAACCACCACCGGACATGCAAAATCACCTGCACGCTACGCCAGAAACACTTGGCGAACACTCCGGAATCACCTGCCGGGCATGGCGGAACCACCTCTCAGACATGCCGGAACCACATGCCAATGACACCGGAAGCACATGCCGAGCACGCCAGAACCACCTGCTTGACTCGCCAAAACCACCTGCTGGACATGCCAAAGTCACCTGCCGGCTACGCCACAATCATTTGGCGAACACTTCGGAATCACCTGCCGGGTTGGCTGGAAGCACATGCCGGTCACGCCAACATCACCTGCCAGCTAGGCCAGAACCAGTTGGCGGGCACCATGGAAACACCTGTCGGTCCGGCCGGAACCACATCTCAGTCGTGCCAGAACCATGTGCCTGAGATGCCGGAACCACACCCCGAACAGACCGAAACCACCTGCCAGACAGACCGGAACCACCTGCCGGACACGCCGGAACCACCGGCTCGACTCTCCTGAGCCACCGCCGGACAGGCAAAATCACCTGCCGGCTACGACAGAATCACTTGGCATACACTCCGCAATCACCTGCCGGGCATGCCGGAACCATCTCTCAAACGTGCCAGAACCATGTTCCGGAAACGCCGGTACCACCTGCCGATCTCGCCGGAACCACCTGCTGGACACCCCAAAATCACCTGCCAGGTATACCAGAACCACTTGGTGGACACTCCGGAATCGTCTGCTGGACATGCCAGAACCAGCTCTCAGACACAACAGAACCACGTGCCAGAGACTCCGGAAGCACCTGCTGAGCATTCCTCAGCCACCTGCTCGACTCGCAAGAAACACCTGTCGGACATGCCAAAATCACCTGCCGGGTATGCCAGAAACACTTGGCGGACACTCCGGAATCACCTAACGGGGATGCCAGAACCACCTGCCGGACACGCTGGGACCACATGCTTGACTCGCCAGAACCACCTGCTGGACACGCCAGAATCACCTGCCGGCTACGCCAGAATCACTCGGCAGACCCTCGGAACCACCTCTAGGACAGACCGGAACCACCTGCCGGACACGCCGGGACCACATGCTTGACTCGACAGAACCACCTACCGGACACGCCAGAATCACCAGCCGGCTACGCCACAACCACTTGTCAGACACTCCGGACTCACCTGCCGGGCATGCTGGAAACACCTCTCAGAGGTGCCACAACCACATGCCGGAGATGGTGGAAGCACCTGCCGAGAATGCCGGAAGTTCCTGATCCACTCCCCAGAACCACCTGCCGGACAGACCGGAGCCACCTGCCAGACATGTCGGAACCACCGGCTCTACTCGCCGGAACCACCACCGGACATGCAAAATCACCTGCACGCTACGCCAGAAACACTTTGCGAACACTCCGGAATCACCTGCCGGGCATGCCGGAACCACCTGCCGGCTACTCCACAACCAGTGGGTGAACACTTCGGAATCACCTGCTGGGCTTGCTGCAACCTCCTGCCGGTCACGCCAACATCACCTGCCACCTACGCCAGAACCACTTGGCGGACACCATGGAAACACCTGTCGGGCCGGCCGGAACCACCTTCAGACGTGCCAGAACCATGTGCCTGAGATGCCGGAACCACACCCCGAACAGACCGAAACCACCTGCCAGACCCGCCTGAACCACCTGCCGAGCACGCATGATCCACCTGCTCGACTCGCCGGAACCACCTACCTGACATGCCAAAATCACCTGCTGGGTATGCCAGAACCACTTGGTGGACACTCCGGAATCATCTGCCGGACATGCCAGAAGCAGCTCTCAGAAACACCAGAACCACGTGCCGGACACGCCGGAAGCACCTGCTGAGCATGCCTGAGCCACATGCTCGACTTGCAAGAAACACCTGCCAGACACGCCAAAATCGCCTGCCGGGTACGCCAGAACCACGTGGCGGTCACTCCGGAATCACCTGTTGGGCATGCCGGAACCACCTCTCAGACATGCCAGAACCTCGTGCCGGACACGCCAGAACCACCTGCCGGACACGCCGGAACCACTGGCTCGACTCGCCGGAACCATTGCCGGACATGCAAAATCACCTGCCGGCTACGCCAGAACCACTTGGGGAATACTCCGGAATCACCTGCCGGGCATGCCGGAACCATCTCTCAGACGTGCCAGAACCATGTTCCGAACACGCCGGTACCACCTGCCGAGCTCGCCGGAACCACCTGCTGGACACGCCAAAATCACCTGCCGGCCACGCCAGAGCCACTCGGCAGACACTCCGGAATCACCTGCCGGGCAAGCTGGAACCACCTGCCGGTCACGTCAACATCACCTGCCAGCTACGCCAGAACCAGTTGCCGGACACTCCAGAAACACCTGTGGGGCTGGCCGGAACCACCTCTCAGATGTGCCAGAACCATGTGCCTGAGATGCCGGAACCACACCCCGAACAGACCGAAACCACCTGCCAGACCCGCCTGAACCCCCTGGCAAGCACGCCTGATCCACGTGCTCAACTAGCCGGAACCACCTTCCTGACACGCCAAAATCACCTGCCAGCTATACCAGAACCACTTGGTGGACACTCCGGAATCATCACCGGACATGCCAGAACCAGCTCTCAGACACACCAGAGCCACGTGCCAGAGACACCGGAAGCACCAGCTGAGCATGCCTGAGCCACCTGCTCGAATCGCAAGAAACACCTGTTGGACATGCCAAAATCACGTGCCGGGTACGCCAGAAACACATGGCGGACACTCCGGAATCACCTGCCAGGCACGGCGGAACCACCTCGCAGACATGTCGGAAACACATGCCAATGACACCGGAAACAACCGCCAAGCATGCCAGAACCACCTGCTCGACTCTCCAAAACCACCTACTGGACACGCCAAAATCACCTGCCGGCTATGCCAGAACCACTCAGCAGACACTCCGGAATCACATGTCAGGCATTCCGGAACCACCTCTCAGAGGAGCCAGAACCACATGCCGGAGACTCCGGAATCACCTGCCGGGTATGCCGGAACCATCTCTCAAAAGTGCCACAACCACGTGCCCGAGAGACAGGATGCACCTGCCGAGCTCACCGGAACCACCTGCTGGACATGCCGGAACCACCTGCCTCACAGGCAAAATCATATGCCGGCTACGCCAAAACCACTTGGTGGACACTCCAGAATCACCTTGCGGGCATGCCGGAACCACGTCATGGACAGACGGCAAACACCTGCCGGACCTGCCGGAACCACCGGTCGAGCACGCCGGAACCACCTGCTCGACTCACCAGAGCCACCTGCCGGACACACCAGAAACACCTGCGGGTTACGCCAGAACCACATGGAGGACTCTCCGGGATCACCTGCCGGGCATGCCGAAACCACCTCTCAGACGTGCCAGGACCATGTCCCGGACACGCCGGAACCACCTGCCGAGTATGCCGGAACCACCTGCTCCACTCTTCTGAACCACATGCTGGACACGCCAAAATCACCTGCCGGCTACGCCAGGACCACTCGGCAGACACTCCGGAACCACCTCCAGGACAGACCGGAACCACCTGCCGGACACGCTGGGTCCACCTGCTTGACTCGCCAGAACCACCTGCCGGACACACCAGAATCCCCAGCCAGCTACGCCACAACCACTTGTCGGACACTCCGGAATCACATGCCGGGCATGCTGGAACCACCTCTCAGAGGTGCCACAACCACATGCCGGAGACGGCGGAAGCACCTGCCGAGAATGCCGGATGTTCCTGATCCACTCCCCAGAACCACCTGCCGGACACACCAAAATCACCTGCCGGCTACGCCAGAACCACTTGGTGGACACTCCAGAATCACCTGCCGGGCATGCCAGCACAACCCCTCCGAAGTGCCAGAAGCACGTGCCGGACAGGCCGGAACCATCTCCCCGACAGACCAGAAACACAGGAAACACTCACTGGAACCACCTGCTTGACTCACCGGTCCCACCTGCCGGACACGCCAAAATCACCTGCCCGCTACACCAGAACCACTTGGCGGAGAAGCCAGAATCACGTGACGTGCATGCTGACACAACCTCTCAGACGTGCCAGAACCTCATGCCGGACACGCCAGAACCACCTGCTGGACAGACCGGAACCACATGCCGGACACGCCTGAACCACCGGCTCGACTCCCCGGAACCACTGCAGGACATGCAAAATCACATGCCGGCTATGCCAGAACCACTTGGCGAACACTCCGGAATCACCTGCCAGGCATGGCGGAACCACCTCTCAGACATGAAGGAAGCACATGCCAATGACACCAGAAACACCTGCCGAGCACGCCAGAACCACCTGCTCGACTCGCCAAAACCACCTGCTGGACACGCCAAAATCAACTGCTGGCTACGCCACAACCATTTGGTAACACTTCGGAATCACCTGCCGGGCTGGCTGGAACCACCTCTCAGAGGTGCCACAACCACATGCCGGAGACGGCGGAAGCACCTGCCGAGAATGCCGGAAGTTCCTGATCCACTCCCCAGAACCACCTGCCGGACACGCCAAAATCACCTGCTGGCTACGCCAGAACCACTTGGCGGACACTCCAGAATCACCTGCCGGCATGCCAGCACAACCACTCAGAAGTGCCAGAAGCACATGCCGGACAGGCCAGAACCATCTCCCCGACAGACCAGAAACACAGGAAACACTCGCTGGAACCACCTGCTTGACTCACCGGTCCCAGCTGCCGGACACGCCAAAATCACCTGCCCGCTACACCAGAACCACTTGGCGGAGACGTCGGAATCACGTGACGTGCATGCCGACACAACCTCTCAGACGTGCCAGAACCTCGTGCCAGACACGCCAGAACCACCTGCTGGACAGACCGGAACCACATGCCGCACACGCCTGAACCACCGGCTCGACTCCCCGGAACCATTGCCGGACATGCAAAATCACATGCCGGCTACGCCAGAACCACTTGGCGAACACTCCGGAATCACCTGCCGTGCATGCCGGAACGACCTCTTAGACATGCCAGAAGCACATTCCAATGACACCGGAAGCACCTGCCGAGCACGCTGGAACCAATTGCTCAAATCGCCAGAACCACTTGGTGGACACACCAAAATCACCTGCCGGCCACGCCAGAACCATTTGGTGAACACTCCGGAATCACCTACCGGGCATGCCGGAACCATCTCTCAGACGTGCCAGAACCATGTTCCGGACACGCCGGTACCACCTGCCGAGCTCGTCGGAACCACCTGCTGGACACGCCAAAATCACCTGCCAGGTATACCAGAACCACCTGGTGGACACTCCGGAATCATCTGCTGGACATGCCAGAACCAGCTCTCAGACACACCAGAACCACGTGCCGGACACGCCGGAATCACGTGAAGGGCATGCCGACACAACCTCTCAGACGTGCCAGAACCTCGTGTCGGACACCCCAGAACCACATGCCAGACAGACCGGAACCACCTGCCAGACACGCCGGAACCACCGGGTCGACTCGCTGGAACGGCCGCGGGACATGCAAAATCACCTGCCGGCTACGCCAGAAACACTTGGCGAACACTCCGGAATCACCTGCCGGGCATGGCGGAACCACCTCTCAGACATGCCGGAACCACATGCCAATGACACCGGAAGCACATGCCGAGCACGCCAGAACCACCTGCTCGACTCGCCAAAACCACCTGCTGGACATGCCAAAATCACCTGCCGGCTACGCCACAATCATTTGGCGAACACTTCGGAATCACCTGCCGGGTTGGCTGGAAGCACATGCCGGTCACGCCAACATCACCTGCCAGCTAGGCCAGAACCAGTTGGCGGGCACCATGGAAACACCTGTCAGTCCGGCCGGAACCACATCTCAGTCGTGCCAGAACCATGTGCCTGAGATGCCGGAACCACACCCCGAACAGACCGAAACCACCTGCCAGACAGACCGGAACCACCTGCCAGACACGCCGGAACCACCGGCTCGACTCTCCTGAACCACCGCCGGACATGCAAAATCACCTGCCGGCTACGACAGAACCACTTGGCATACACTCCGCAATCACCTGCCGGGCATGCCGGAACCATCTCTCAAACGTGCCAGAACCATGTTCCGGAAACGCCGGTACCACCTGCCGAGCTCGCCGGAACCACATGCTGGACACGCCAAAATCACCTGCCAGGTATACCAGAACCACTTGGTGGACACTCCGGAATCGTCTGCTGGACATGCCAGAACCAGCTCTCAGACACAACAGAACCACGGGCCAGAGACGCCGGAAGCACCTGCTGAGCATTCCTCAGCCACCTGCTCGACTCGCAAGAAACACCTGTCGGACATGCCAAAATCACCTGCCGGGTATGCCAGAAACACTTGGCGGACACTCCGGAATCACCTAACGGGGATGCCAGAACCACCTGCCGGACACGCTGGGACCACATGCTTGACTCGCCAGAACCACCTGCTGGACACGCCAGAATCCCCAGCCAGCTACGCCACAACCACTTGCCAGACACTCCGGAACCACCTGCCGGGCATGCTGGAACCACCTCTCAGAGGTGCCACAACCACATGCCGGAGACGGCGGAAGCACCTGCCGAGAACGCCGGAAGTTCCTGATCCACTCCCCAGAACCACCTGCCGGACACGCCAAAATCACCTGCTGGCTATGCCAGAACCACTTGGCGGACTCTCCAGAATCACCTGCCGGGCATGCCAGCACAACCTCCGCGACGTGCCAGAAGCACGTGCCGGACAGGCCGGAACCATCTCCCGCATAGACCGGAAACACAGGAAACACTCGCTGGAACCACCTGCTTGACATACCGGTCCCACCTGCTGGACACGCCAGAATCACCTGCCGGCTACGCCAGAATCACTCGGCAGACCCTCGGAACCACCTCTAGGACAGACCGGAACCACCTGCCGGACACGCCGGGACCACATGCTTGACTCGACAGAACCACCTACCGGACACGCCAGAATCACCAGCCGGCTACGCCACAACCACTTGTCAGACACTCCAGACTCACCTGCCGGGCATGCTGGAAACACCTCTCAGGGGTGCCAGAACCACATGCCGGAGATGGCGGAAGCACCTGCCGAGAACGCCGGAAGTTCCTGATCCACTCCCCAGAACCACCTGCCGGACACGCCAAAATCACCTGCCGGCTATGCCAGAACCACTTGGCGGACTCTCCAGAATCACCTGCCGGGCATGCCAGCACAACCTCCGCGACGTGCCAGAAGCACGTGCCGGACAGGCCGGAACCATCTCCCGCATAGACCGGAAACACAGGAAACACTCGCCGGAACCACCTGCTTGACTCACCGGTCCCACCTGCTGGACACGCCAGAATCACCTGCCGGCTACGCCAGAATCACTCGGCAGACCCTCGGAACCACCTCTAGGACAGACCGGAACCACCTGCCGGACACGCCGGGACCACATGCTTGACTCGACAGAACCACCTACCGGACACGCCAGAATCACCAGCCGGCTACGCCACAACCACTTGTCAGACACTCCGGACTCACCTGCCGGGCATGCTGGAAACACCTCTCAGAGGTGCCACAACCACATGCCGGAGATGGCGGAAGCACCTGCCGAGAATGCCGGAAGTTCCTGATCCACTCCCCAGAACCACCTGCCGGACAGACCGGAGCCACCTGCCAGACATGCCGGAACCACCGGCTCTACTCGCCGGAACCACCACCGGACATGCAAAATCACCTGCACGCTACGCCAGAAACACTTTGCGAACACTCCGGAATCACCTGCCGGGCATGCCGGAACCACCTGCCGGCTACTCCACAACCAGTGGGTGAACACTTCGGAATCACCTGCTGGGCTTGCTGCAACCTCCTGCCGGTCACGCCAACATCACCTGCCACCTACGCCAGAACCACTTGGCGGACACCATGGAAACACCTGTCGGGCCGGCCGGAACCACCTTCAGACGTGCCAGAACCATGTGCCTGAGATGCCGGAACCACACCCCGAACAGACCGAAACCACCTGCCAGACCCGCCTGAACCACCTGCCGAGCACGCATGATCCACCTGCTCGACTCGCCGGAACCACCTACCTGACATGCCAAAATCACCTGCTGGGTATGCCAGAACCACTTGGTGGACACTCCGGAATCATCTGCCGGACATGCCAGAAGCAGCTCTCAGAAACACCAGAACCACGTGCCGGACACGCCGGAAGCACCTGCTGAGCATGCCTGAGCCACATGCTCGACTTGCAAGAAACACCTGCCAGACACGCCAAAATCGCCTGCCGGGTACGCCAGAACCACGTGGCGGTCACTCCGGAATCACCTGTTGGGCATGCCGGAACCACCTCTCAGACATGCCAGAACCTCGTGCCGGACACGCCAGAACCACCTGCCGGACACGCCGGAACCACTGGCTCGACTTGCCGGAACCATTGCCGGACATGCAAAATCACCTGCCGGCTACGCCAGAACCACTTGGGGAATACTCCGGAATCACCTGCCGGGCATGCCGGAACCATCTCTCAGACGTGCCAGAACCATGTTCCGAACACGCCGGTACCACCTGCCGAGCTCGCCGGAACCACCTGCTGGACACGCCAAAATCACCTGCCGGCCACGCCAGAGCCACTCGGCAGACACTCCGGAATCACCTGCCGGGCAAGCTGGAACCACCTGCCGGTCACGTCAACATCACCTGCCAGCTACGCCAGAACCAGTTGCCGGACACTCCAGAAACACCTGTGGGGCTGGCCGGAACCACCTCTCAGATGTGCCAGAACCATGTGCCTGAGATGCCGGAACCACACCCCGAACAGACCGAAACCACCTGCCAGACCCGCCTGAACCCCCTGGCAAGCACGCCTGATCCACGTGCTCAACTAGCCGGAACCACCTTCCTGACACGCCAAAATCACCTGCCAGCTATACCAGAACCACTTGGTGGACACTCCGGAATCATCACCGGACATGCCAGAACCAGCTCTCAGACACACCAGAGCCACGTGCCAGAGACACCGGAAGCACCAGCTGAGCATGCCTGAGCCACCTGCTCGAATCGCAAGAAACACCTGTTGGACATGCCAAAATCACGTGCCGGGTACGCCAGAAACACATGGCGGACACTCCGGAATCACCTGCCAGGCACGGCGGAACCACCTCGCAGACATGTCGGAAACACATGCCAATGACACCGGAAACAACCGCCAAGCATGCCAGAACCACCTGCTCGACTCTCCAAAACCACCTACTGGACACGCCAAAATCACCTGCCGGCTATGCCAGAACCACTCAGCAGACACTCCGGAATCACATGTCAGGCATTCCGGAACCACCTCTCAGAGGAGCCAGAACCACATGCCGGAGACTCCGGAATCATCTGCCGGGTATGCCGGAACCATCTCTCAAAAGTGCCACAACCACGTGCCCGAGAGACAGGATGCACCTGCCGAGCTCACCGGAACCACCTGCTGGACATGCCGGAACCACCTGCCTCACAGGCAAAATCATATGCCGGCTACGCCAAAACCACTTGGTGGACACTCCAGAATCACCTTGCGGGCATGCCGGAACCACGTCATGGACAGACGGCAAACACCTGCCGGACCTGCCGGAACCACCGGTCGAGCACGCCGGAACCACCTGCTCGACTCACCAGAGCCACCTGCCGGACACACCAGAAACACCTGCGGGTTACGCCAGAACCACATGGAGGACTCTCCGGGATCACCTGCCGGGCATGCCGAAACCACCTCTCAGACGTGCCAGGACCATGTCCCGGACACGCCGGAACCACCTGCCGAGTATGCCGGAACCACCTGCTCCACTCTTCTGAACCACATGCTGGACACGCCAAAATCACCTGCCGGCTACGCCAGGACCACTCGGCAGACACTCCGGAACCACCTCCAGGACAGACCGGAACCACCTGCCGGACACGCTGGGTCCACCTGCTTGACTCGCCAGAACCACCTGCCGGACACACCAGAATCCCCAGCCAGCTACGCCACAACCACTTGTCGGACACTCCGGAATCACATGCCGGGCATGCTGGAACCACCTCTCAGAGGTGCCACAACCACATGCCGGAGACGGCGGAAGCACCTGCCGAGAATGCCGGATGTTCCTGATCCACTCCCCAGAACCACCTGCCGGACACACCAAAATCACCTGCCGGCTACGCCAGAACCACTTGGTGGACACTCCAGAATCACCTGCCGGGCATGCCAGCACAACCCCTCCGAAGTGCCAGAAGCACGTGCCGGACAGGCCGGAACCATCTCCCCGACAGACCAGAAACACAGGAAACACTCACTGGAACCACCTGCTTGACTCACCGGTCCCACCTGCCGGACACGCCAAAATCACCTGCCCGCTACACCAGAACCACTTGGTGGAGAAGCCAGAATCACGTGACGTGCATGCTGACACAACCTCTCAGACGTGCCAGAACCTCATGCCGGACACGCCAGAACCACCTGCTGGACAGACCGGAACCACATGCCGGACACGCCTGAACCACCGGCTCGACTCCCCGGAACCACTGCAGGACATGCAAAATCACATGCCGGCTATGCCAGAACCACTTGGCGAACACTCCGGAATCACCTGCCAGGCATGGCGGAACCACCTCTCAGACATGAAGGAAGCACATGCCAATGACACCAGAAACACCTGCCGAGCACGCCAGAACCACCTGCTCGACTCGCCAAAACCACCTGCTGGACACGCCAAAATCAACTGCTGGCTACGCCACAACCATTTGGTAACACTTCGGAATCACCTGCCGGGCTGGCTGGAACCACCTCTCAGAGGTGCCACAACCACATGCCGGAGACGGCGGAAGCACCTGCCGAGAATGCCGGAAGTTCCTGATCCACTCCCCAGAACCACCTGCCGGACACGCCAAAATCACCTGCTGGCTACGCCAGAACCACTTGGCGGACACTCCAGAATCACCTGCCGGCATGCCAGCACAACCACTCAGAAGTGCCAGAAGCACATGCCGGACAGGCCAGAACCATCTCCCCGACAGACCAGAAACACAGGAAACACTCGCTGGAACCACCTGCTTGACTCACCGGTCCCAGCTGCCGGACACGCCAAAATCACCTGCCCGCTACACCAGAACCACTTGGCGGAGACGTCGGAATCACGTGACGTGCATGCCGACACAACCTCTCAGACGTGCCAGAACCTCGTGCCAGACACGCCAGAACCACCTGCTGGACAGACCGGAACCACATGCCGCACACGCCTGAACCACCGGCTCGACTCCCCGGAACCATTGCCGGACATGCAAAATCACATGCCGGCTACGCCAGAACCACTTGGCGAACACTCCGGAATCACCTGCCGTGCATGCCGGAACGACCTCTTAGACATGCCAGAAGCACATTCCAATGACACCGGAAGCACCTGCCGAGCACACTGGAACCAATTGCTCAAATCGCCAGAACCACTTGGTGGACACACCAAAATCACCTGCCGGCCACGCCAGAACCATTTGGTGAACACTCCGGAATCACCTACCGGGCATGCCGGAACCATCTCTCAGACGTGCCAGAACCATGTTCCGGACACGCCGGTACCACCTGCCGAGCTCGTCGGAACCACCTGCTGGACACGCCAAAATCACCTGCCAGGTATACCAGAACCACCTGGTGGACACTCCGGAATCATCTGCTGGACATGCCAGAACCAGCTCTCAGACACACCAGAACCACGTGCCGGACACGCCGGAATCACGTGAAGGGCATGCCGACACAACCTCTCAGACGTGCCAGAACCTCGTGTCGGACACCCCAGAACCACATGCCAGACAGACCGGAACCACCTGCCAGACACGCCGGAACCACCGGGTCGACTCGCTGGAACGGCCGCGGGACATGCAAAATCACCTGCCGGCTACGCCAGAAACACTTGGCGAACACTCCGGAATCACCTGCCGGGCATGGCGGAACCACCTCTCAGACATGCCGGAACCACATGCCAATGACACCGGAAGCACATGCCGAGCACGCCAGAACCACCTGCTCGACTCGCCAAAACCACCTGCTGGACATGCCAAAATCACCTGCCGGCTACGCCACAATCATTTGGCGAACACTTCGGAATCACCT
The DNA here is from genome assembly GCF_041296265.1 of Equus caballus. Lineage (NCBI taxonomy): Eukaryota > Metazoa > Chordata > Mammalia > Perissodactyla > Equidae > Equus > Equus caballus. The sequence continues at coordinate 35,883,097 of NC_091691.1, forward strand.
GCCGGGTTGGCTGGAAGCACATGCCGGTCACGCCAACATCACCTGCCAGCTAGGCCAGAACCAGTTGGCGGGCACCATGGAAACACCTGTCAGTCCGGCCGGAACCACATCTCAGTCGTGCCAGAACCATGTGCCTGAGATGCCGGAACCACACCCCGAACAGACCGAAACCACCTGCCAGACAGACCGGAACCACCTGCCAGACACGCCGGAACCACCGGCTCGACTCTCCTGAACCACCGCCGGACATGCAAAATCACCTGCCGGCTACGACAGAACCACTTGGCATACACTCCGCAATCACCTGCCGGGCATGCCGGAACCATCTCTCAAACGTGCCAGAACCATGTTCCGGAAACGCCGGTACCACCTGCCGAGCTCGCCGGAACCACATGCTGGACACGCCAAAATCACCTGCCAGGTATACCAGAACCACTTGGTGGACACTCCGGAATCGTCTGCTGGACATGCCAGAACCAGCTCTCAGACACAACAGAACCACGGGCCAGAGACGCCGGAAGCACCTGCTGAGCATTCCTCAGCCACCTGCTCGACTCGCAAGAAACACCTGTCGGACATGCCAAAATCACCTGCCGGGTATGCCAGAAACACTTGGCGGACACTCCGGAATCACCTAACGGGGATGCCAGAACCACCTGCCGGACACGCTGGGACCACATGCTTGACTCGCCAGAACCACCTGCTGGACACGCCAGAATCCCCAGCCAGCTACGCCACAACCACTTGCCAGACACTCCGGAACCACCTGCCGGGCATGCTGGAACCACCTCTCAGAGGTGCCACAACCACATGCCGGAGACGGCGGAAGCACCTGCCGAGAACGCCGGAAGTTCCTGATCCACTCCCCAGAACCACCTGCCGGACACGCCAAAATCACCTGCTGGCTATGCCAGAACCACTTGGCGGACTCTCCAGAATCACCTGCCGGGCATGCCAGCACAACCTCCGCGACGTGCCAGAAGCACGTGCCGGACAGGCCGGAACCATCTCCCGCATAGACCGGAAACACAGGAAACACTCGCTGGAACCACCTGCTTGACATACCGGTCCCACCTGCTGGACACGCCAGAATCACCTGCCGGCTACGCCAGAATCACTCGGCAGACCCTCGGAACCACCTCTAGGACAGACCGGAACCACCTGCCGGACACGCCGGGACCACATGCTTGACTCGACAGAACCACCTACCGGACACGCCAGAATCACCAGCCGGCTACGCCACAACCACTTGTCAGACACTCCAGACTCACCTGCCGGGCATGCTGGAAACACCTCTCAGGGGTGCCAGAACCACATGCCGGAGATGGCGGAAGCACCTGCCGAGAACGCCGGAAGTTCCTGATCCACTCCCCAGAACCACCTGCCGGACACGCCAAAATCACCTGCCGGCTATGCCAGAACCACTTGGCGGACTCTCCAGAATCACCTGCCGGGCATGCCAGCACAACCTCCGCGACGTGCCAGAAGCACGTGCCGGACAGGCCGGAACCATCTCCCGCATAGACCGGAAACACAGGAAACACTCGCCGGAACCACCTGCTTGACTCACCGGTCCCACCTGCTGGACACGCCAGAATCACCTGCCGGCTACGCCAGAATCACTCGGCAGACCCTCGGAACCACCTCTAGGACAGACCGGAACCACCTGCCGGACACGCCGGGACCACATGCTTGACTCGACAGAACCACCTACCGGACACGCCAGAATCACCAGCCGGCTACGCCACAACCACTTGTCAGACACTCCGGACTCACCTGCCGGGCATGCTGGAAACACCTCTCAGAGGTGCCACAACCACATGCCGGAGATGGCGGAAGCACCTGCCGAGAATGCCGGAAGTTCCTGATCCACTCCCCAGAACCACCTGCCGGACAGACCGGAGCCACCTGCCAGACATGCCGGAACCACCGGCTCTACTCGCCGGAACCACCACCGGACATGCAAAATCACCTGCACGCTACGCCAGAAACACTTTGCGAACACTCCGGAATCACCTGCCGGGCATGCCGGAACCACCTGCCGGCTACTCCACAACCAGTGGGTGAACACTTCGGAATCACCTGCTGGGCTTGCTGCAACCTCCTGCCGGTCACGCCAACATCACCTGCCACCTACGCCAGAACCACTTGGCGGACACCATGGAAACACCTGTCGGGCCGGCCGGAACCACCTTCAGACGTGCCAGAACCATGTGCCTGAGATGCCGGAACCACACCCCGAACAGACCGAAACCACCTGCCAGACCCGCCTGAACCACCTGCCGAGCACGCATGATCCACCTGCTCGACTCGCCGGAACCACCTACCTGACATGCCAAAATCACCTGCTGGGTATGCCAGAACCACTTGGTGGACACTCCGGAATCATCTGCCGGACATGCCAGAAGCAGCTCTCAGAAACACCAGAACCACGTGCCGGACACGCCGGAAGCACCTGCTGAGCATGCCTGAGCCACATGCTCGACTTGCAAGAAACACCTGCCAGACACGCCAAAATCGCCTGCCGGGTACGCCAGAACCACGTGGCGGTCACTCCGGAATCACCTGTTGGGCATGCCGGAACCACCTCTCAGACATGCCAGAACCTCGTGCCGGACACGCCAGAACCACCTGCCGGACACGCCGGAACCACTGGCTCGACTCGCCGGAACCATTGCCGGACATGCAAAATCACCTGCCAGCTACGCCAGAACCACTTGGGGAATACTCCGGAATCACCTGCCGGGCATGCCGGAACCATCTCTCAGACGTGCCAGAACCATGTTCCGAACACGCCGGTACCACCTGCCGAGCTCGCCGGAACCACCTGCTGGACACGCCAAAATCACCTGCCGGCCACGCCAGAGCCACTCGGCAGACACTCCGGAATCACCTGCCGGGCAAGCTGGAACCACCTGCCGGTCACGTCAACATCACCTGCCAGCTACGCCAGAACCAGTTGCCGGACACTCCAGAAACACCTGTGGGGCTGGCCGGAACCACCTCTCAGATGTGCCAGAACCATGTGCCTGAGATGCCGGAACCACACCCCGAACAGACCGAAACCACCTGCCAGACCCGCCTGAACCCCCTGGCAAGCACGCCTGATCCACGTGCTCAACTAGCCGGAACCACCTTCCTGACACGCCAAAATCACCTGCCAGCTATACCAGAACCACTTGGTGGACACTCCGGAATCATCACCGGACATGCCAGAACCAGCTCTCAGACACACCAGAGCCACGTGCCAGAGACACCGGAAGCACCAGCTGAGCATGCCTGAGCCACCTGCTCGAATCGCAAGAAACACCTGTTGGACATGCCAAAATCACGTGCCGGGTACGCCAGAAACACATGGCGGACACTCCGGAATCACCTGCCAGGCACGGCGGAACCACCTCGCAGACATGTCGGAAACACATGCCAATGACACCGGAAACAACCGTCAAGCGTGCCAGAACCACCTGCTCGACTCTCCAAAACCACCTACTGGACACGCCAAAATCACCTGCCGGCTATGCCAGAACCACTCAGCAGACACTCCGGAATCACATGTCAGGCATTCCGGAACCACCTCTCAGAGGAGCCAGAACCACATGCCGGAGACTCCGGAATCACCTGCCGGGTATGCCGGAACCATCTCTCAAAAGTGCCACAACCACGTGTCCGAGAGACAGGATGCACCTGCCGAGCTCACCGGAACCACCTGCTGGACATGCCGGAACCACCTGCCTCACAGGCAAAATCATATGCCGGCTACGCCAAAACCACTTGGTGGACACTCCAGAATCACCTTGCGGGCATGCCGGAACCACGTCATGGACAGACGGCAAACACCTGCCGGACCTGCCGGAACCACCTGCCGAGCACGCCGGAACCACCTGCTCGACTCACCAGAGCCACCTGCCGGACACACCAGAAACACCTGCGGGTTACGCCAGAACCACATGGAGGACTCTCCGGGATCACCTGCCGGGCATGCCGAAACCACCTCTCAGACGAGCCAGGACCATGTCCCGGACACGCCGGAACCACCTGCCGAGTATGCCGGAACCACCTGCTCCACTCTTCTGAACCACATGCTGGACACGCCAAAATCACCTGCCGGCTACGCCAGGACCACTCGGCAGACACTCCGGAACCACCTCCAGGACAGACCGGAACCACCTGCCGGACACGCTGGGTCCACCTGCTTGACTCGCCAGAACCACCTGCCGGACACGCCAGAATCCCCAGCCAGCTACGCCACAACCACTTGTCGGACACTCCGGAATCACATGCCGGGCATGCTGGAACCACCTCTCAGAGGTGCCACAACCACATGCCGGAGACGGCGGAAGCACCTGCCGAGAATGCCGGATGTTCCTGATCCACTCCCCAGAACCACCTGCCGGACACACCAAAATCACCTGCCGGCTACGCCAGAACCACTTGGCGGACACTCCAGAATCACCTGCCGGGCATGCCAGCACAACCCCTCCGAAGTGCCCGAAGCACGTGCCGGACAGGCCGGAACCATCTCCCCGACAGACCAGAAACACAGGAAACACTCACTGGAACCACCTGCTTGACTCACCGGTCCCACCTGCCGGACACGCCAAAATCACCTGCCCGCTACACCAGAACCAATTGGCCGACAAGCCGGAATCACGTGTAGTGCATGCCGACACAACCTCTCACACGTGCCAGAACCTCGTTCAGGACACCCCAGAACCACCTGCTGGACAGACCAGAACCACCTGCTGGACACGCAGGAACCACCGGCTCAACTCGCCGGAACCATTGCCGGACATGCAAAATCACCTGCCGGCTACGCCAGAACCACTTGGCGAACACTCCGGAATAACCTGCAGGGCATGGCGGAACCACCTTTCAAACATGAAGGAACCACATGCCAATGACACCGGAAGCACCTGCCGAGCACGCCAGAACCACCTGCTCGACTCGCCAAAACCACCTGCTGGACACACCAAAATGACCTGCCGGCTACGCCACAACCATTTGGTGAACACTTCGGAATCACCTGCTGGGCTGGCTGGAAACACCTGCCGGTCATGCCAACATCACCTGCCAGCTATGCCACAACCACTAGGCGGACACCATGGAAACACCTGTCGGGCCGGCCGGAACCACCTCTCAGACGTGCCAGAACCATGTGCGTGAGATGCCGGAACCACACCCCGAACAGACCGAAACCACCTGCCAGACCCGCCTGAACCACCTGCCGAGCACGCCGGAACCACCTACTCGACTGTCCGGAACAACCTACCTGACACGCCAAAATCACCTGCCGGGTATGCCAGTACCACGTGGCGGACACTGTGGAATCACCTGTCGGGAATGCCGGAACCACCTCTCAGACGTGCCAGAACCTCGTGCCGGACACGCCAGAACCACCTGCTGGACAGACCGGAACCACCTGCCGGACACGCCGGAACCACCGGCTCGACTCGCCGGAACCACCGCCGGACATGCAAAATCACCTGCCGGCTACGCCAGAACCACTTGGTGAACACTCCGGAATCACCTGCCGGGCATGCCAGAACCACCTCTCAGACTTGCCAGAACCATGTTCCGGACACGCCGGTACCACCTGCTGAGTATGCCGGAACCACCTGATCCACTCCCCAGAACCACCTGCTGGACACGCCAGAATCACCTGCCGGCTACGCCAGAACCACTCGGCAGACCATCCGGAACCACCTACCTAGCATGCCGGAACCATCTCTCAGACGTGCCAGAACCATGTTCCGGACAGGCCGGTACCACCTGCCGAGCTCGCCAGAACCAGCTGCTGGACACGCCAACACCAGCTACCGGCAGTGCCAGAACCACTCGGCAGACACTCCGGAATCACCTGCCAGGCTTGCTGGAACCACCTCTCAGAGGTGCCGCAACCACATGCCGGAGACTCCAGAATCACCTGCCGAGCATGCCAGAACCACCTCTCAGAGGTGCCAGAACCACATGCCGGAGACTCCAGAATCACCTGCCGAGCATGCCAGAACCACCTCGCAGAGGTGCCAGAGCCACATGCCAGAGACTCCGGAATCACCTGTCGGGCATGCCGGAAACATCTCTCAGACGTGCCACAACCACGTGCCGGAGAGACCGGAAGCACCTGCTGAGCTCGCCGGAACCACCTGCCTCACAGGCCAAAATCATATGCCGGCTACGCCAAAACCACTTGGTGGACACTCCAGAATCACCTTGCGGGCATGCCGGAACCACGTCATGGACAGACGGCAAACACCTGCCGGACCTGCCGGAACCACCTGCCGAGCACGCCGGAACCACCTGCTCGACTCACCAGAGCCACCTGCCGGACACACCAGAAACACCTGCGGGATACGCCAGAATCACTTGGAGGACTCTCGGGGATCACTGCCAGGCATGCCGGAACCAACTCTCAGACGTGCCAGAACCATGTGCCGGACACGCCGGAACCACCTGCCGAGAATGCCGGAAGTTCCTGATCTGCTCCCCAGAACCACCTGCCGGACACGCCAAAATCACCTGCCGGCTACGCCACAACCAGTGGCTGAACACTTCGGAATCACCTGCTGGGCTTGCTGGAACCTCCTGCCGGTCACGCCAACATCACCTGCCACCTACGCCAGAACCACTTGGCGGACAGCATGGAAACACCTGTCGGGCCGGCCGGAACCACCTCTCAGATGTGCCAGAACCATGTGCCTGAGATGCCGGAACCACACCCCGAACAGACCGAAACCACCTGCCAGACCCGCCTGAACCACCTGCCGAGCACGCCTGATCCACCTGCTCGACTCGCCGGAACCACCTACCTGACATGCCAAAATCACCTGCTGGGTATGCCAGAACCAGTTGGTGGACACTCCGGAATCATCTGCCAGACATGCCAGAACCAGCTCTCAGACACCCCAGAACCACGAGCCAGAGACGCCGGAATCACCTGCTGAGCATGCCTGAGCCACCTGCTGGACATGCCGGAATCACCTGCTGCACATGCCGGAACCACCTGCCTGACAGGCCAAAATCACATGCCGGCTATGCCAAAACCACCTGGCGGACACTCCAGAATCACCTGCCGGGCATGCCAGCAGAACCACTCAGAAGTGCCAGAACCACCTGCTGGACAGACCGGAACCACCTGCCGGACACGCCGGAACCACCGGCTCGACTCGCCGGAACCACCGCCGGACATGCAAAATCACCTGCCGACTACACCAGAACCACTTGGCGAACACTCCGGAATCATCTGCCGGGCATACCAGCACAAAATCCCAGAAGTGCCAGAACCTCGTGCCGGACACGCCAGAACCACCTGCCGGACAGACCGGAGCCACCTGCCAGACATGCCGGAACCACCGGCTCTACTGGCCGGAACCAACACCGGACATGCAAAATCAACTGCATGCTACGCCAGAAACACTTTGCGAACACTCCGGAATCACCTGCCGGGCATGCCGGAACCACCTCTCAGAGGTGCCAGAACCACATGCTGGAGACTCCGGAATCACCTGTCGGGCATGCCGGAACCACCTACTCGACTCGCCGGAACCACCTACCTGACATGCCAAAATCACCTGCCGGGTATGCCAGAACCACTTGGTGTACACTGCGGAATCATCTGCCGGACATGCCAGATCCAGCACTCAGACACACCAGAACCACGTGCCGGACACGCCGGAAGCACCTGCTGAGCATGCCTGAGCCACATGCTCGACTTGCAAGAAACACCTGCCAGACACGCCGAAATCGCCTGCCGGATACGCCCAACCACGTGGTGGAAACTCGGAATCACCTGTCGGGCATGCCGGAATCACGTCTCAGACGTGCCAGAACATCGTGCCGGACACACCAGAACCACCTGCCGGACAGAGCGGAACCACCTGCCGGACACGCTGGAACCACCTCTCAGACTTCCCAGAACCATGTTCCGGACACGCCGGTACCACCTGCCGAGTATGCCGGAACCACCTGATCCCCGCCCCAGAACCACCTGTTGGAGACGCAAGAATCACCTGCCGGTTGCGCCAGAACCACTCGGCAGACACTCTGGAACCACCTGTCGGGCCGGCCGGAACCAACTCTCAGACACGCCAGAATCATGTGCCTGAGATGCCGGAACCACACCCCGAAGAGACCGAAACCACCTGTCAAACCCGCCTGAACCACCTGCTGAGATGCCAGAACCACCTACTCGACTCGCCGGAACCACCTAACTGACATGCCAAAATCACCTGCCGGGTATGCCAGAACCACTTGTTGGACACTCCGGAATCATCTGCCGGACATGCAAGAACCAGCTCTCAGACACACCAGAACCACGTGCCGGACACGCCGGAAGCACCTGCTGAGCATGCCTGAGCCACATGCTCGACTCGCAAGAAACACCTGCCAGACACGCCAAAATCACCTGCCGGGTACGCCAGAACCACATGGCGGACACTCCGGAACCACCTGCCGGGCATGCCGGAACCACCTCTCAGACGTGCCAGAACCACATGCCAGACACTCCGGAGTCACCTGCCGGCCATGCCGGAACCATCTCTCAGACGTGCCAGAACCATGTTCCGGACACGCCGGTACCACCTGCCGAGCTCGTCGGAACCACCTGCTGGACACGCCAAAATCACCTGCCAGGTATACCAGAACCACCTGGTGGACACTCCGGAATCATCTGCTGGACATGCCAGAACCAGCTCTCAGACACACCAGAACCACGTGCCGGACACGCCGGAATCACGTGAAGGGCATGCCGACACAACCTCTCAGACGTGCCAGAACCTCGTGTCGGACACCCCAGAACCACATGACAGACAGACCGGAACCACCTGCCAGACACGCCGGAACCACCGGGTCAACTCGCTGGAACGGCCGCGGGACATGCAAAATCACCTGCCGGCTACGACAGAACCACTTGGCATACACTCCGCAATCACCTGCCGGGCATGCCGGAACCATCTCTCAAACGTGCCAGAACCATGTTCCGGAAACGCCGGTACCACCTGCCGAGCTCGCCGGAACCACATGCTGGACACGCCAAAATCACCTGCCAGGTATACCAGAACCACTTGGTGGACACTCCGGAATCGTCTGCTGGACATGCCAGAACCAGCTCTCAGACACAACAGAACCACGGGCCAGAGACGCCGGAATCACCTGCTGAGCATTCCTCAGCCACCTGCTCGACTCGCAAGAAACACCTGTCGGACATGCCAAAATCACCTGCCGGGTATGCCAGAAACACTTGGCGGACACTCCGGAATCACCTAACGGGGATGCCAGAACCACCTGCCGGACACGCTGGGACCACATGCTTGACTCGCCAGAACCACCTGCTGGACACGCCAGAATCCCCAGCCAGCTATGCCACAACCACTTGCCAGACACTCCGGAACCACCTGCCGGGCATGCTGGAACCACCTCTCAGAGGTGCCACAACCACATGCCGGAGACGGCGGAAGCACCTGCCGAGAACGCCGGAAGTTCCTGATCCACTCCCCAGAACCACCTGCCGGACAGACCGGAGCCACCTGCCAGTCATGCCGGAACCACCGGCTCTACTCGCCGGAACCACCACCGGACATGCAAAATCACCTGCACGCTATGCCAGAAACACTTGGCGAACACTCCGGAATCACCTGCCGGGCATGGCGGAACCACCTCTCAGACATGCCGGAACCACATGCCAATGACACCGGAAGCACATGCCGAGCACGCCAGAACCACCTGCTTGACTCGCCAAAACCACCTGCTGGACATGCCAAAGTCACCTGCCGGCTACGCCACAATCATTTGGCGAACACTTCGGAATCACCTGCCGGGTTGGCTGGAAGCACATGCCGGTCACGCCAACATCACCTGCCAGCTAGGCCAGAACCAGTTGGCGGGCACCATGGAAACACCTGTCGGTCCGGCCGGAACCACATCTCAGTCGTGCCAGAACCATGTGCCTGAGATGCCGGAACCACACCCCGAACAGACCGAAACCACCTGCCAGACAGACCGGAACCACCTGCCGGACACGCCGGAACCACCGGCTCGACTCTCCTGAGCCACCGCCGGACAGGCAAAATCACCTGCCGGCTACGACAGAATCACTTGGCATACACTCCGCAATCACCTGCCGGGCATGCCGGAACCATCTCTCAAACGTGCCAGAACCATGTTCCGGAAACGCCGGTACCACCTGCCGAGCTCGCCGGAACCACCTGCTGGACACGCCAAAATCACCTGCCAGGTATACCAGAACCACTTGGTGGACACTCCGGAATCGTCTGCTGGACATGCCAGAACCAGCTCTCAGACACAACAGAACCACGTGCCAGAGACTCCGGAAGCACCTGCTGAGCATTCCTCAGCCACCTGCTCGACTCGCAAGAAACACCTGTCGGACATGCCAAAATCACCTGCCGGGTATGCCAGAAACACTTGGCGGACACTCCGGAATCACCTAACGGGGATGCCAGAACCACCTGCCGGACACGCTGGGACCACATGCTTGACTCGCCAGAACCACCTGCTGGACACGCCAGAATCACCTGCCGGCTACGCCAGAATCACTCGGCAGACCCTCGGAACCACCTCTAGGACAGACCGGAACCACCTGCCGGACACGCCGGGACCACATGCTTGACTCGACAGAACCACCTACCGGACACGCCAGAATCACCAGCCGGCTACGCCACAACCACTTGTCAGACACTCCGGACTCACCTGCCGGGCATGCTGGAAACACCTCTCAGAGGTGCCACAACCACATGCCGGAGATGGTGGAAGCACCTGCCGAGAATGCCGGAAGTTCCTGATCCACTCCCCAGAACCACCTGCCGGACAGACCGGAGCCACCTGCCAGACACGCCGGAACCACCGGCTCTACTCGCCGGAACCACCACCGGACATGCAAAATCACCTGCACGCTACGCCAGAAACACTTTGCGAACACTCCGGAATCACCTGCCGGGCATGCCGGAACCACCTGCCGGCTACTCCACAACCAGTGGGTGAACACTTCGGAATCACCTGCTGGGCTTGCTGCAACCTCCTGCCGGTCACGCCAACATCACCTGCCACCTACGCCAGAACCACTTGGCGGACACCATGGAAACACCTGTCGGGCCGGCCGGAACCACCTTCAGACGTGCCAGAACCATGTGCCTGAGATGCCGGAACCACACCCCGAACAGACCGAAACCACCTGCCAGACCCGCCTGAACCACCTGCCGAGCACGCATGATCCACCTGCTCGACTCGCCGGAACCACCTACCTGACATGCCAAAATCACCTGCTGGGTATGCCAGAACCACTTGGTGGACACTCCGGAATCATCTGCCGGACATGCCAGAAGCAGCTCTCAGAAACACCAGAACCACGTGCCGGACACGCCGGAAGCACCTGCTGAGCATGCCTGAGCCACATGCTCGACTTGCAAGAAACACCTGCCAGACACGCCAAAATCGCCTGCCGGGTACGCCAGAACCACGTGGCGGTCACTCCGGAATCACCTGTTGGGCATGCCGGAACCACCTCTCAGACATGCCAGAACCTCGTGCCGGACACGCCAGAACCACCTGCCGGACACGCCGGAACCACTGGCTCGACTCGCCGGAACCATTGCCGGACATGCAAAATCACCTGCCGGCTACGCCAGAACCACTTGGGGAATACTCCGGAATCACCTGCCGGGCATGCCGGAACCATCTCTCAGACGTGCCAGAACCATGTTCCGAACACGCCGGTACCACCTGCCGAGCTCGCCGGAACCACCTGCTGGACACGCCAAAATCACCTGCCGGCCACGCCAGAGCCACTCGGCAGACACTCCGGAATCACCTGCCGGGCAAGCTGGAACCACCTGCCGGTCACGTCAACATCACCTGCCACCTACGCCAGAACCACTTGGCGGACAGCATGGAAACACCTGTCGGGCCGGCCGGAACCACCTCTCAGATGTGCCAGAACCATGTGCCTGAGATGCCGGAACCACACCCCGAACAGACCGAAACCACCTGCCAGACCCGCCTGAACCCCCTGGCAAGCACGCCTGATCCACGTGCTCAACTAGCCGGAACCACCTTCCTGACACGCCAAAATCACCTGCCAGCTATACCAGAACCACTTGGTGGACACTCCGGAATCATCACCGGACATGCCAGAACCAGCTCTCAGACACACCAGAGCCACGTGCCAGAGACACCGGAAGCACCAGCTGAGCATGCCTGAGCCACCTGCTCGAATCGCAAGAAACACCTGTTGGACATGCCAAAATCACGTGCCGGGTACGCCAGAAACACATGGCGGACACTCCGGAATCACCTGCCAGGCACGGCGGAACCACCTCGCAGACATGTCGGAAACACATGCCAATGACACCGGAAACAACCGCCAAGCATGCCAGAACCACCTGCTCGACTCTCCAAAACCACCTACTGGACACGCCAAAATCACCTGCCGGCTATGCCAGAACCACTCAGCAGACACTCCGGAATCACATGTCAGGCATTCCGGAACCACCTCTCAGAGGAGCCAGAACCACATTCCGGAGACTCCGGAATCACCTGCCGGGTATGCCGGAACCATCTCTCAAAAGTGCCACAACCACGTGCCCGAGAGACAGGATGCACCTGCCGAGCTCACCGGAACCACCTGCTGGACATGCCGGAACCACCTGCCTCACAGGCAAAATCATATGCCGGCTACGCCAAAACCACTTGGTGGACACTCCAGAATCACCTTGCGGGCATGCCGGAACCACGTCATGGACAGACGGCAAACACCTGCCGGACCTGCCGGAACCACCGGTCGAGCACGCCGGAACCACCTGCTCGACTCACCAGAGCCACCTGCCGGACACACCAGAAACACCTGCGGGTTACGCCAGAACCACATGGAGGACTCTCCGGGATCACCTGCCGGGCATGCCGAAACCACCTCTCAGACGTGCCAGGACCATGTCCCGGACACGCCGGAACCACCTGCCGAGTATGCCGGAACCACCTGCTCCACTCTTCTGAACCACATGCTGGACACGCCAAAATCACCTGCCGGCTACGCCAGGACCACTCGGCAGACACTCCGGAACCACCTCCAGGACAGACCGGAACCACCTGCCGGACACGCTGGGTCCACCTGCTTGACTCGCCAGAACCACCTGCCGGACACACCAGAATCCCCAGCCAGCTACGCCACAACCACTTGTCGGACACTCCGGAATCACATGCCGGGCATGCTGGAACCACCTCTCAGAGGTGCCACAACCACATGCCGGAGACGGCGGAAGCACCTGCCGAGAATGCCGGATGTTCCTGATCCACTCCCCAGAACCACCTGCCGGACACACCAAAATCACCTGCCGGCTACGCCAGAACCACTTGGCGGACACTCCAGAATCACCTGCCGGGCATGCCAGCACAACCCCTCCGAAGTGCCCGAAGCACGTGCCGGACAGGCCGGAACCATCTCCCCGACAGACCAGAAACACAGGAAACACTCACTGGAACCACCTGCTTGACTCACCGGTCCCACCTGCCGGACACGCCAAAATCACCTGCCCGCTACACCAGAACCACTTGGCGGAGAAGCCAGAATCACGTGACGTGCATGCTGACACAACCTCTCAGACGTGCCAGAACCTCATGCCGGACACGCCAGAACCACCTGCTGGACAGACCGGAACCACATGCCGGACACGCCTGAACCACCGGCTCGACTCCCCGGAACCATTGCAGGACATGCAAAATCACATGCCGGCTATGCCAGAACCACTTGGCGAACACTCCGGAATCACCTGCCAGGCATGGCGGAACCACCTCTCAGACATGAAGGAAGCACATGCCAATGACACCAGAAACACCTGCCGAGCACGCCAGAACCACCTGCTCGACTCGCCAAAACCACCTGCTGGACACGCCAAAATCAACTGCTGGCTACGCCACAACCATTTGGTAACACTTCGGAATCACCTGCCGGGCTGGCTGGAACCACCTCTCAGAGGTGCCACAACCACATGCCGGAGACGGCGGAAGCACCTGCCGAGAATGCCGGAAGTTCCTGATCCACTCCCCAGAACCACCTGCCGGACACGCCAAAATCACCTGCTGGCTACGCCAGAACCACTTGGCGGACACTCCAGAATCACCTGCCGGCATGCCAGCACAACCACTCAGAAGTGCCAGAAGCACATGCCGGACAGGCCAGAACCATCTCCCCGACAGACCAGAAACACAGGAAACACTCGCTGGAACCACCTGCTTGACTCACCGGTCCCAGCTGCCGGACACGCCAAAATCACCTGCCCGCTACACCAGAACCACTTGGCGGAGACGTCGGAATCACGTGACGTGCATGCCGACACAACCTCTCAGACGTGCCAGAACCTCGTGCCAGACACGCCAGAACCACCTGCTGGACAGACCGGAACCACATGCCGCACACGCCTGAACCACCGGCTCGACTCCCCGGAACCATTGCCGGACATGCAAAATCACATGCCGGCTACGCCAGAACCACTTGGCGAACACTCCGGAATCACCTGCCGTGCATGCCGGAACGAGCTCTTAGACATGCCAGAAGCACATTCCAATGACACCGGAAGCACCTGCCGAGCACGCTGGAACCAATTGCTCAAATCGCCAGAACCACTTGGTGGACACACCAAAATCACCTGCCGGACACGCCAGAACCATTTGGTGAACACTCCGGAATCACCTACCGGGCATGCCGGAACCATCTCTCAGACGTGCCAGAACCATGTTCCGGACACGCCGGTACCACCTGCCGAGCTCGTCGGAACCACCTGCTGGACACGCCAAAATCACCTGCCAGGTATACCAGAACCACCTGGTGGACACTCCGGAATCATCTGCTGGACATGCCAGAACCAGCTCTCAGACACACCAGAACCACGTGCCGGACACGCCGGAATCACGTGAAGGGCATGCCGACACAACCTCTCAGACGTGCCAGAACCTCGTGTCGGACACCCCAGAACCACATGCCAGACAGACCGGAACCACCTGCCAGACACGCCGGAACCACCGGGTCGACTCGCTGGAACGGCCGCGGGACATGCAAAATCACCTGCCGGCTACGCCAGAAACACTTGGCGAACACTCCGGAATCACCTGCCGGGCATGGCGGAACCACCTCTCAGACATGCCGGAACCACATGCCAATGACACCGGAAGCACATGCCGAGCACGCCAGAACCACCTGCTCGACTCGCCAAAACCACCTGCTGGACATGCCAAAATCACCTGCCGGCTACGCCACAATCATTTGGCGAACACTTCGGAATCACCTGCCGGGTTGGCTGGAAGCACATGCCGGTCACGCCAACATCACCTGCCAGCTAGGCCAGAACCAGTTGGCGGGCACCATGGAAACACCTGTCAGTCCGGCCGGAACCACATCTCAGTCGTGCCAGAACCATGTGCCTGAGATGCCGGAACCACACCCCGAACAGACCGAAACCACCTGCCAGACAGACCGGAACCACCTGCCGGACACGCCGGAACCACCGGCTCGACTCTCCTGAACCACCGCCGGACATGCAAAATCACCTGCCGGCTACGACAGAACCACTTGGCATACACTCCGCAATCACCTGCCGGGCATGCCGGAACCATCTCTCAAACGTGCCAGAACCATGTTCCGGAAACACCGGTACCACCTGCCGAGCTCGCCGGAACCACATGCTGGACACGCCAAAATCACCTGCCGGCCACGCCAGAGCCACTCGGCAGACACTCCGGAATCACCTGCCGGGCAAGCTGGAACCACCTGCCGGTCACGTCAACATCACCTGCCAGCTACGCCAGAACCAGTTGCCGGACACTCCAGAAACACCTGTGGGGCTGGCCGGAACCACCTCTCAGATGTGCCAGAACCATGTGCCTGAGATGCCGGAACCACACCCCGAACAGACCGAAACCACCTGCCAGACCCGCCTGAACCCCCTGGCAAGCACGCCTGATCCACGTGCTCAACTAGCCGGAACCACCTTCCTGACACGCCAAAATCACCTGCCAGCTATACCAGAACCACTTGGTGGACACTCTGGAATCATCACCGGACATGCCAGAACCAGCTCTCAGACACACCAGAGCCACGTGCCAGAGACACCGGAAGCACCAGCTGAGCATGCCTGAGCCACCTGCTCGAATCGCAAGAAACACCTGTTGGACATGCCAAAATCACGTGCCGGGTACGCCAGAAACACATGGCGGACACTCCGGAATCACCTGCCAGGCACGGCGGAACCACCTCGCAGACATGTCGGAAACACATGCCAATGACACCGGAAACAACCGCCAAGCATGCCAGAACCACCTGCTCGACTCTCCAAAACCACCTACTGGACACGCCAAAATCACCTGCCGGCTATGCCAGAACCACTCAGCAGACACTCCGGAATCACATGTCAGGCATTCCGGAACCACCTCTCAGAGGAGCCAGAACCACATGCCGGAGACTCCGGAATCACCTGCCGGGTATGCCGGAACCATCTCTCAAAAGTGCCACAACCACGTGCCCGAGAGACAGGATGCACCTGCCGAGCTCACCGGAACCACCTGCTGGACATGCCGGAACCACCTGCCTCACAGGCAAAATCATATGCCGGCTACGCCAAAACCACTTGGTGGACACTCCAGAATCACCTTGCGGGCATGCCGGAACCACGTCATGGACAGACGGCAAACACCTGCCGGACCTGCCGGAACCACCGGTCGAGCACGCCGGAACCACCTGCTCGACTCACCAGAGCCACCTGCCGGACACACCAGAAACACCTGCGGGTTACGCCAGAACCACATGGAGGACTCTCCGGGATCACCTGCCGGGCATGCCGAAACCACCTCTCAGACGTGCCAGGACCATGTCCCGGACACGCCGGAACCACCTGCCGAGTATGCCGGAACCACCTGCTCCACTCTTCTGAACCACATGCTGGACACGCCAAAATCACCTGCCGGCTACGCCAGGACCACTCGGCAGACACTCCGGTACCACCTCCAGGACAGACCGGAACCACCTGCCGGACACGCTGGGTCCACCTGCTTGACTCGCCAGAACCACCTGCCGGACACACCAGAATCCCCAGCCAGCTACGCCACAACCACTTGTCGGACACTCCGGAATCACATGCCGGGCATGCTGGAACCACCTCTCAGAGGTGCCACAACCACATGCCGGAGACGGCGGAAGCACCTGCCGAGAATGCCGGATGTTCCTGATCCACTCCCCAGAACCACCTGCCGGACACACCAAAATCACCTGCCGGCTACGCCAGAACCACTTGGCGGACACTCCAGAATCACCTGCAGGGCATGCCAGCACAACCCCTCCGAAGTGCCCGAAGCACGTGCCGGACAGGCCGGAACCATCTCCCCGACAGACCAGAAACACAGGAAACACTCACTGGAACCACCTGCTTGACTCACCGGTCCCACCTGCCGGACACGCCAAAATCACCTGCCCGCTACACCAGAACCAATTGGCCGACAAGCCGGAATCACGTGTAGTGCATGCCGACACAACCTCTCACACGTGCCAGAACCTCGTTCAGGACACCCCAGAACCACCTGCTGGACAGACCAGAACCACCTGCTGGACACGCAGGAACCACCGGCTCAACTCGCCGGAACCATTGCCGGACATGCAAAATCACCTGCCGGCTACGCCAGAACCACTTGGCGAACACTCCGGAATAACCTGCAGGGCATGGCGGAACCACCTTTCAAACATGAAGGAACCACATGCCAATGACACCGGAAGCACCTGCCGAGCACGCCAGAACCACCTGCTCGACTCGCCAAAACCACCTGCTGGACACACCAAAATGACCTGCCGGCTACGCCACAACCATTTGGTGAACACTTCGGAATCACCTGCTGGGCTGGCTGGAAACACCTGCCGGTCATGCCAACATCACCTGCCAGCTATGCCACAACCACTAGGCGGACACCATGGAAACACCTGTCGGGCCGGCCGGAACCACCTCTCAGACGTGCCAGAACCATGTGCGTGAGATGCCGGAACCACACCCCGAACAGACCGAAACCACCTGCCAGACCCGCCTGAACCACCTGCCGAGCACGCCGGAACCACCTACTCGACTGTCCGGAACAACCTACCTGACACGCCAAAATCACCTGCCGGGTATGCCAGTACCACGTGGCGGACACTGTGGAATCACCTGTCGGGAATGCCGGAACCACCTCTCAGACGTGCCAGAACCTCGTGCCGGACACGCCAGAACCACCTGCTGGACAGACCGGAACCACCTGCCGGACACGCCGGAACCACCGGCTCGACTCGCCGGAACCACCGCCGGACATGCAAAATCACCTGCCGGCTACGCCAGAACCACTTGGTGAACACTCCGGAATCACCTGCCGGGCATGCCAGAACCACCTCTCAGACTTGCCAGAACCATGTTCCGGACACGCCGGTACCACCTGCTGAGTATGCCGGAACCACCTGATCCACTCCCCAGAACCACCTGCTGGACACGCCAGAATCACCTGCCGGCTACGCCAGAACCACTCGGCAGACCATCCGGAACCACCTACCTAGCATGCCGGAACCATCTCTCAGACGTGCCAGAACCATGTTCCGGACAGGCCGGTACCACCTGCCGAGCTCGCCAGAACCAGCTGCTGGACACGCCAACACCAGCTACCGGCTATGCCAGAACCACTCGGCAGACACTCCGGAATCACCTGCCAGGCTTGCTGGAACCACCTCTCAGAGGTGCCGCAACCACATGCCGGAGACTCCAGAATCACCTGCCGAGCATGCCAGAACCACCTCTCAGAGGTGCCAGAACCACATGCCGGAGACTCCAGAATCACCTGCCGAGCATGCCAGAACCACCTCGCAGAGGTGCCAGAGCCACATGCCAGAGACTCCGGAATCACCTGTCGGGCATGCCGGAAACATCTCTCAGACGTGCCACAACCACGTGCCGGAGAGACCGGAAGCACCTGCTGAGCTCGCCGGAACCACCTGCCTCACAGGCCAAAATCATATGCCGGCTACGCCAAAACCACTTGGTGGACACTCCAGAATCACCTTGCGGGCATGCCGGAACCACGTCATGGACAGACGGCAAACACCTGCCGGACCTGCCGGAACCACCTGCCGAGCACGCCGGAACCACCTGCTCGACTCACCAGAGCCACCTGCCGGACACACCAGAAACACCTGCGGGATACGCCAGAATCACTTGGAGGACTCTCGGGGATCACTGCCAGGCATGCCGGAACCAACTCTCAGACGTGCCAGAACCATGTGCCGGACACGCCGGAACCACCTGCCGAGAATGCCGGAAGTTCCTGATCTGCTCCCCAGAACCACCTGCCGGACACGCCAAAATCACCTGCCGGCTACGCCACAACCAGTGGCTGAACACTTCGGAATCACCTGCTGGGCTTGCTGGAACCTCCTGCCGGTCACGCCAACATCACCTGCCACCTACGCCAGAACCACTTGGCGGACAGCATGGAAACACCTGTCGGGCCGGCCGGAACCACCTCTCAGATGTGCCAGAACCATGTGCCTGAGATGCCGGAACCACACCCCGAACAGACCGAAACCACCTGCCAGACCCGCCTGAACCACCTGCCGAGCACGCCTGATCCACCTGCTCGACTCGCCGGAACCACCTACCTGACATGCCAAAATCACCTGCTGGGTATGCCAGAACCAGTTGGTGGACACTCCGGAATCATCTGCCAGACATGCCAGAACCAGCTCTCAGACACCCCAGAACCACGAGCCAGAGACGCCGGAATCACCTGCTGAGCATGCCTGAGCCACCTGCTGGACATGCCGGAACCACCTGCTGCACATGCCGGAACCACCTGCCTGACAGGCCAAAATCACATGCCGGCTATGCCAAAACCACCTGGCGGACACTCCAGAATCACCTGCCGGGCATGCCAGCAGAACCACTCAGAAGTGCCAGAACCACCTGCTGGACAGACCGGAACCACCTGCCGGACACGCCGGAACCACCGGCTCGACTCGCCGGAACCACCGCCGGACATGCAAAATCACCTGCCGACTACACCAGAACCACTTGGCGAACACTCCGGAATCATCTGCCGGGCATACCAGCACAAAATCCCAGAAGTGCCAGAACCTCGTGCCGGACACGCCAGAACCACCTGCCGGACAGACCGGAGCCACCTGCCAGACATGCCGGAACCACCGGCTCTACTGGCCGGAACCAACACCGGACATGCAAAATCAACTGCACGCTACGCCAGAAACACTTTGCGAACACTCCGGAATCACCTGCCGGGCATGCCGGAACCACCTCTCAGAGGTGCCAGAACCACATGCTGGAGACTCCGGAATCACCTGTCGGGCATGCCGGAACCACCTACTCGACTCGCCGGAACCACCTACCTGACATGCCAAAATCACCTGCCGGGTATGCCAGAACCACTTGGTGTACACTGCGGAATCATCTGCCGGACATGCCAGATCCAGCACTCAGACACACCAGAACCACGTGACGGACACGCCGGAAGCACCTGCTGAGCATGCCTGAGCCACATGCTCGACTTGCAAGAAACACCTGCCAGACACGCCGAAATCGCCTGCCGGATACGCCCAACCACGTGGTGGAAACTCGGAATCACCTGTCGGGCATGCCGGAATCACGTCTCAGACGTGCCAGAACATCGTGCCGGACACACCAGAACCACCTGCCGGACAGAGCGGAACCACCTGCCGGACACGCTGGAACCACCTCTCAGACTTCCCAGAACCATGTTCCGGACACGCCGGTACCACCTGCCGAGTATGCCGGAACCACCTGATCCCCGCCCCAGAACCACCTGTTGGAGACGCAAGAATCACCTGCCGGTTGCGCCAGAACCACTCGGCAGACACTCTGGAACCACCTGTCGGGCCGGCCGGAACCAACTCTCAGACACGCCAGAATCATGTGCCTGAGATGCCGGAACCACACCCCGAAGAGACCGAAACCACCTGTCAAACCCGCCTGAACCACCTGCTGAGATGCCAGAACCACCTACTCGACTCGCCGGAACCACCTAACTGACATGCCAAAATCACCTGCCGGGTATGCCAGAACCACTTGTTGGACACTCCGGAATCATCTGCCGGACATGCAAGAACCAGCTCTCAGACACACCAGAACCACGTGCCGGACACGCCGGAAGCACCTGCTGAGCATGCCTGAGCCACATGCTCGACTCGCAAGAAACACCTGCCAGACACGCCAAAATCACCTGCCGGGTACGCCAGAACCACATGGCGGACACTCCGGAACCACCTGCCGGGCATGCCGGAACCACCTCTCAGACGTGCCAGAACCACATGCCAGACACTCCGGAGTCACCTGCCGGCCATGCCGGAACCATCTCTCAGACGTGCCAGAACCATGTTCTGGACACGCCGGTACCACCTGCCGAGCTCGTCGGAACCACCTGCTGGACACGCCAAAATCACCTGCCAGGTATACCAGAACCACCTGGTGGACACTCCGGAATCATCTGCTGGACATGCCAGAACCAGCTCTCAGACACACCAGAACCACGTGCCGGACACGCCGGAATCACGTGAAGGGCATGCCGACACAACCTCTCAGACGTGCCAGAACCTCGTGTCGGACACCCCAGAACCACATGACAGACAGACCGGAACCACCTGCCAGACACGCCGGAACCACCGGGTCAACTCGCTGGAACGGCCGCGGGACATGCAAAATCACCTGCCGGCTACGACAGAACCACTTGGCATACACTCCGCAATCACCTGCCGGGCATGCCGGAACCATCTCTCAAACGTGCCAGAACCATGTTCCGGAAACGCCGGTACCACCTGCCGAGCTCGCCGGAACCACATGCTGGACACGCCAAAATCACCTGCCAGGTATACCAGAACCACTTGGTGGACACTCCGGAATCGTCTGCTGGACATGCCAGAACCAGCTCTCAGACACAACAGAACCACGGGCCAGAGACGCCGGAAGCACCTGCTGAGCATTCCTCAGCCACCTGCTCGACTCGCAAGAAACACCTGTCGGACATGCCAAAATCACCTGCCGGGTATGCCAGAAACACTTGGCGGACACTCCGGAATCACCTAACGGGGATGCCAGAACCACCTGCCGGACACGCTGGGACCACATGCTTGACTCGCCAGAACCACCTGCTGGACACGCCAGAATCCCCAGCCAGCTATGCCACAACCACTTGCCAGACACTCCGGAACCACCTGCCGGGCATGCTGGAACCACCTCTCAGAGGTGCCACAACCACATGCCGGAGACGGCGGAAGCACCTGCCGAGAACGCCGGAAGTTCCTGATCCACTCCCCAGAACCACCTGCCGGACAGACCGGAGCCACCTGCCAGACATGCCGGAACCACCGGCTCTACTCGCCGGAACCACCACCGGACATGCAAAATCACCTGCACGCTACGCCAGAAACACTTGGCGAACACTCCGGAATCACCTGCCGGGCATGGCGGAACCACCTCTCAGACATGCCGGAACCACATGCCAATGACACCGGAAGCACATGCCGAGCACGCCAGAACCACCTGCTTGACTCGCCAAAACCACCTGCTGGACATGCCAAAGTCACCTGCCGGCTACGCCACAATCATTTGGCGAACACTTCGGAATCACCTGCCGGGTTGGCTGGAAGCACATGCCGGTCACGCCAACATCACCTGCCAGCTAGGCCAGAACCAGTTGGCGGGCACCATGGAAACACCTGTCGGTCCGGCCGGAACCACATCTCAGTCGTGCCAGAACCATGTGCCTGAGATGCCGGAACCACACCCCGAACAGACCGAAACCACCTGCCAGACAGACCGGAACCACCTGCCGGACACGCCGGAACCACCGGCTCGACTCTCCTGAGCCACCGCCGGACAGGCAAAATCACCTGCCGGCTACGACAGAATCACTTGGCATACACTCCGCAATCACCTGCCGGGCATGCCGGAACCATCTCTCAAACGTGCCAGAACCATGTTCCGGAAACGCCGGTACCACCTGCCGAGCTCGCCGGAACCACCTGCTGGACACGCCAAAATCACCTGCCAGGTATACCAGAACCACTTGGTGGACACTCCGGAATCGTCTGCTGGACATGCCAGAACCAGCTCTCAGACACAACAGAACCACGTGCCAGAGACTCCGGAAGCACCTGCTGAGCATTCCTCAGCCACCTGCTCGACTCGCAAGAAACACCTGTCGGACATGCCAAAATCACCTGCCGGGTATGCCAGAAACACTTGGCGGACACTCCGGAATCACCTAACGGGGATGCCAGAACCACCTGCCGGACACGCTGGGACCACATGCTTGACTCGCCAGAACCACCTGCTGGACACGCCAGAATCACCTGCCGGCTACGCCAGAATCACTCGGCAGACCCTCGGAACCACCTCTAGGACAGACCGGAACCACCTGCCGGACACGCCGGGACCACATGCTTGACTCGACAGAACCACCTACCGGACACGCCAGAATCACCAGCCGGCTACGCCACAACCACTTGTCAGACACTCCGGACTCACCTGCCGGGCATGCTGGAAACACCTCTCAGAGGTGCCACAACCACATGCCGGAGATGGCGGAAGCACCTGCCGAGAATGCCGGAAGTTCCTGATCCACTCCCCAGAACCACCTGCCGGACAGACCGGAGCCACCTGCCAGACATGCCGGAACCACCGGCTCTACTCGCCGGAACCACCACCGGACATGCAAAATCACCTGCACGCTACGCCAGAAACACTTTGCGAACACTCCGGAATCACCTGCCGGGCATGCCGGAACCACCTGCCGGCTACTCCACAACCAGTGGGTGAACACTTCGGAATCACCTGCTGGGCTTGCTGCAACCTCCTGCCGGTCACGCCAACATCACCTGCCACCTACGCCAGAACCACTTGGCGGACACCATGGAAACACCTGTCGGGCCGGCCGGAACCACCTTCAGACGTGCCAGAACCATGTGCCTGAGATGCCGGAACCACACCCCGAACAGACCGAAACCACCTGCCAGACCCGCCTGAACCACCTGCCGAGCACGCATGATCCACCTGCTCGACTCGCCGGAACCACCTACCTGACATGCCAAAATCACCTGCTGGGTATGCCAGAACCACTTGGTGGACACTCCGGAATCATCTGCCGGACATGCCAGAAGCAGCTCTCAGAAACACCAGAACCACGTGCCGGACACGCCGGAAGCACCTGCTGAGCATGCCTGAGCCACATGCTCGACTTGCAAGAAACACCTGCCAGACACGCCAAAATCGCCTGCCGGGTACGCCAGAACCACGTGGCGGTCACTCCGGAATCACCTGTTGGGCATGCCGGAACCACCTCTCAGACATGCCAGAACCTCGTGCCGGACACGCCAGAACCACCTGCCGGACACGCCGGAACCACTGGCTCGACTCGCCGGAACCATTGCCGGACATGCAAAATCACCTGCCGGCTACGCCAGAACCACTTGGGGAATACTCCGGAATCACCTGCCGGGCATGCCGGAACCATCTCTCAGACGTGCCAGAACCATGTTCCGAACACGCCGGTACCACCTGCCGAGCTCGCCGGAACCACCTGCTGGACACGCCAAAATCACCTGCCGGCCACGCCAGAGCCACTCGGCAGACACTCCGGAATCACCTGCCGGGCAAGCTGGAACCACCTGCCGGTCACGTCAACATCACCTGCCAGCTACGCCAGAACCAGTTGCCGGACACTCCAGAAACACCTGTGGGGCTGGCCGGAACCACCTCTCAGATGTGCCAGAACCATGTGCCTGAGATGCCGGAACCACACCCCGAACAGACCGAAACCACCTGCCAGACCCGCCTGAACCCCCTGGCAAGCACGCCTGATCCACGTGCTCAACTAGCCGGAACCACCTTCCTGACACGCCAAAATCACCTGCCAGCTATACCAGAACCACTTGGTGGACACTCCGGAATCATCACCGGACATGCCAGAACCAGCTCTCAGACACACCAGAGCCACGTGCCAGAGACACCGGAAGCACCAGCTGAGCATGCCTGAGCCACCTGCTCGAATCGCAAGAAACACCTGTTGGACATGCCAAAATCACGTGCCGGGTACGCCAGAAACACATGGCGGACACTCCGGAATCACCTGCCAGGCACGGCGGAACCACCTCGCAGACATGTCGGAAACACATGCCAATGACACCGGAAACAACCGCCAAGCATGCCAGAACCACCTGCTCGACTCTCCAAAACCACCTACTGGACACGCCAAAATCACCTGCCGGCTATGCCAGAACCACTCAGCAGACACTCCGGAATCACATGTCAGGCATTCCGGAACCACCTCTCAGAGGAGCCAGAACCACATGCCGGAGACTCCGGAATCACCTGCCGGGTATGCCGGAACCATCTCTCAAAAGTGCCACAACCACGTGCCCGAGAGACAGGATGCACCTGCCGAGCTCACCGGAACCACCTGCTGGACATGCCGGAACCACCTGCCTCACAGGCAAAATCATATGCCGGCTACGCCAAAACCACTTGGTGGACACTCCAGAATCACCTTGCGGGCATGCCGGAACCACGTCATGGACAGACGGCAAACACCTGCCGGACCTGCCGGAACCACCGGTCGAGCACGCCGGAACCACCTGCTCGACTCACCAGAGCCACCTGCCGGACACACCAGAAACACCTGCGGGTTACGCCAGAACCACATGGAGGACTCTCCGGGATCACCTGCCGGGCATGCCGAAACCACCTCTCAGACGTGCCAGGACCATGTCCCGGACACGCCGGAACCACCTGCCGAGTATGCCGGAACCACCTGCTCCACTCTTCTGAACCACATGCTGGACACGCCAAAATCACCTGCCGGCTACGCCAGGACCACTCGGCAGACACTCCGGAACCACCTCCAGGACAGACCGGAACCACCTGCCGGACACGCTGGGTCCACCTGCTTGACTCGCCAGAACCACCTGCCGGACACACCAGAATCCCCAGCCAGCTACGCCACAACCACTTGTCGGACACTCCGGAATCACATGCCGGGCATGCTGGAACCACCTCTCAGAGGTGCCACAACCACATGCCGGAGACGGCGGAAGCACCTGCCGAGAATGCCGGATGTTCCTGATCCACTCCCCAGAACCACCTGCCGGACACACCAAAATCACCTGCCGGCTACGCCAGAACCACTTGGCGGACACTCCAGAATCACCTGCCGGGCATGCCAGCACAACCCCTCCGAAGTGCCAGAAGCACGTGCCGGACAGGCCGGAACCATCTCCCCGACAGACCAGAAACACAGGAAACACTCACTGGAACCACCTGCTTGACTCACCGGTCCCACCTGCCGGACACGCCAAAATCACCTGCCCGCTACACCAGAACCACTTGGCGGAGAAGCCAGAATCACGTGACGTGCATGCTGACACAACCTCTCAGACGTGCCAGAACCTCATGCCGGACACGCCAGAACCACCTGCTGGACAGACCGGAACCACATGCCGGACACGCCTGAACCACCGGCTCGACTCCCCGGAACCATTGCAGGACATGCAAAATCACATGCCGGCTATGCCAGAACCACTTGGCGAACACTCCGGAATCACCTGCCAGGCATGGCGGAACCACCTCTCAGACATGAAGGAACCACATGCCAATGACACCAGAAACACCTGCCGAGCACGCCAGAACCACCTGCTCGACTCGCCAAAACCACCTGCTGGACACGCCAAAATCAACTGCTGGCTACGCCACAACCATTTGGTAACACTTCGGAATCACCTGCCGGGCTGGCTGGAACCACCTCTCAGAGGTGCCACAACCACATGCCGGAGACGGCGGAAGCACCTGCCGAGAATGCCGGAAGTTCCTGATCCACTCCCCAGAACCACCTGCCGGACACGCCAAAATCACCTGCTGGCTACGCCAGAACCACTTGGCGGACACTCCAGAATCACCTGCCGGCATGCCAGCACAACCACTCAGAAGTGCCAGAAGCACATGCCGGACAGGCCAGAACCATCTCCCCGACAGACCAGAAACACAGGAAACACTCGCTGGAACCACCTGCTTGACTCACCGGTCCCAGCTGCCGGACACGCCAAAATCACCTGCCCGCTACACCAGAACCACTTGGCGGAGACGTCGGAATCACGTGACGTGCATGCCGACACAACCTCTCAGACGTGCCAGAACCTCGTGCCAGACACGCCAGAACCACCTGCTGGACAGACCGGAACCACATGCCGCACACGCCTGAACCACCGGCTCGACTCCCCGGAACCATTGCCGGACATGCAAAATCACATGCCGGCTACGCCAGAACCACTTGGCGAACACTCCGGAATCACCTGCCGTGCATGCCGGAACGAGCTCTTAGACATGCCAGAAGCACATTCCAATGACACCGGAAGCACCTGCCGAGCACGCTGGAACCAATTGCTCAAATCGCCAGAACCACTTGGTGGACACACCAAAATCACCTGCCGGACACGCCAGAACCATTTGGTGAACACTCCGGAATCACCTACCGGGCATGCCGGAACCATCTCTCAGACGTGCCAGAACCATGTTCCGGACACGCCGGTACCACCTGCCGAGCTCGTCGGAACCACCTGCTGGACACGCCAAAATCACCTGCCAGGTATACCAGAACCACCTGGTGGACACTCCGGAATCATCTGCTGGACATGCCAGAACCAGCTCTCAGACACACCAGAACCACGTGCCGGACACGCCGGAATCACGTGAAGGGCATGCCGACACAACCTCTCAGACGTGCCAGAACCTCGTGTCGGACACCCCAGAACCACATGCCAGACAGACCGGAACCACCTGCCAGACACGCCGGAACCACCGGGTCGACTCGCTGGAACGGCCGCGGGACATGCAAAATCACCTGCCGGCTACGCCAGAAACACTTGGCGAACACTCCGGAATCACCTGCCGGGCATGGCGGAACCACCTCTCAGACATGCCGGAACCACATGCCAATGACACCGGAAGCACATGCCGAGCACGCCAGAACCACCTGCTCGACTCGCCAAAACCACCTGCTGGACATGCCAAAATCACCTGCCGGCTACGCCACAATCATTTGGCGAACACTTCGGAATCACCTGCCGGGTTGGCTGGAAGCACATGCCGGTCACGCCAACATCACCTGCCAGCTAGGCCAGAACCAGTTGGCGGGCACCATGGAAACACCTGTCGGTCCGGCCGGAACCACATCTCAGTCGTGCCAGAACCATGTGCCTGAGATGCCGGAACCACACCCCGAACAGACCGAAACCACCTGCCAGACAGACCGGAACCACCTGCCGGACACGCCGGAACCACCGGCTCGACTCTCCTGAACCACCGCCGGACATGCAAAATCACCTGCCGGCTACGACAGAACCACTTGGCATACACTCCGCAATCACCTGCCGGGCATGCCGGAACCATCTCTCAAACGTGCCAGAACCATGTTCCGGAAACACCGGTACCACCTGCCGAGCTCGCCGGAACCACATGCTGGACACGCCAAAATCACCTGCCGGCCACGCCAGAGCCACTCGGCAGACACTCCGGAATCACCTGCCGGGCAAGCTGGAACCACCTGCCGGTCACGTCAACATCACCTGCCAGCTACGCCAGAACCAGTTGCCGGACACTCCAGAAACACCTGTGGGGCTGGCCGGAACCACCTCTCAGATGTGCCAGAACCATGTGCCTGAGATGCCGGAACCACACCCCGAACAGACCGAAACCACCTGCCAGACCCGCCTGAACCCCCTGGCAAGCACGCCTGATCCACGTGCTCAACTAGCCGGAACCACCTTCCTGACACGCCAAAATCACCTGCCAGCTATACCAGAACCACTTGGTGGACACTCTGGAATCATCACCGGACATGCCAGAACCAGCTCTCAGACACACCAGAGCCACGTGCCAGAGACACCGGAAGCACCAGCTGAGCATGCCTGAGCCACCTGCTCGAATCGCAAGAAACACCTGTTGGACATGCCAAAATCACGTGCCGGGTACGCCAGAAACACATGGCGGACACTCCGGAATCACCTGCCAGGCACGGCGGAACCACCTCGCAGACATGTCGGAAACACATGCCAATGACACCGGAAACAACCGCCAAGCATGCCAGAACCACCTGCTCGACTCTCCAAAACCACCTACTGGACACGCCAAAATCACCTGCCGGCTATGCCAGAACCACTCAGCAGACACTCCGGAATCACATGTCAGGCATTCCGGAACCACCTCTCAGAGGAGCCAGAACCACATGCCGGAGACTCCGGAATCACCTGCCGGGTATGCCGGAACCATTTCTCAAAAGTGCCACAACCACGTGCCCGAGAGACAGGATGCACCTGCCGAGCTCACCGGAACCACCTGCTGGACATGCCGGAACCACCTGCCTCACAGGCAAAATCATATGCCGGCTACGCCAAAACCACTTGGTGGACACTCCAGAATCACCTTGCGGGCATGCCGGAACCACGTCATGGACAGACGGCAAACACCTGCCGGACCTGCCGGAACCACCGGTCGAGCATGCCGGAACCACCTGCTCGACTCACCAGAGCCACCTGCCGGACACACCAGAAACACCTGCGGGTTACGCCAGAACCACATGGAGGACTCTCCGGGATCACCTGCCGGGCATGCCGAAACCACCTCTCAGACGTGCCAGGACCATGTCCCGGACACGCCGGAACCACCTGCCGAGTATGCCGGAACCACCTGCTCCACTCTTCTGAACCACATGCTGGACACGCCAAAATCACCTGCCGGCTACGCCAGGACCACTCGGCAGACACTCCGGTACCACCTCCAGGACAGACCGGAACCACCTGCCGGACACGCTGGGTCCACCTGCTTGACTCGCCAGAACCACCTGCCGGACACACCAGAATCCCCAGCCAGCTACGCCACAACCACTTGTCGGACACTCCGGAATCACATGCCGGGCATGCTGGAACCACCTCTCAGAGGTGCCACAACCACATGCCGGAGACGGCGGAAGCACCTGCCGAGAATGCCGGATGTTCCTGATCCACTCCCCAGAACCACCTGCCGGACACACCAAAATCACCTGCCGGCTACGCCAGAACCACTTGGCGGACACTCCAGAATCACCTGCCGGGCATGCCAGCACAACCCCTCCGAAGTGCCAGAAGCACGTGCCGGACAGGCCGGAACCATCTCCCCGACAGACCAGAAACACAGGAAACACTCACTGGAACCACCTGCTTGACTCACCGGTCCCACCTGCCGGACACGCCAAAATCACCTGCCCGCTACACCAGAACCACTTGGCGGAGAAGCCGGAATCACGTGACGTGCATGCTGACACAACCTCTCAGACGTGCCAGAACCTCATGCCGGACACGCCAGAACCACCTGCTGGACAGACCGGAACCACATGCCGGACACGCCTGAACCACCGGCTCGACTCCCCGGAACCATTGCAGGACATGCAAAATCACATGCCGGCTATGCCAGAACCACTTGGCGAACACTCCGGAATCACCTGCCAGGCATGGCGGAACCACCTCTCAGACATGAAGGAAGCACATGCCAATGACACCAGAAACACCTGCCGAGCACGCCAGAACCACCTGCTCGACTCGCCAAAACCACCTGCTGGACACGCCAAAATCAACTGCTGGCTACGCCACAACCATTTGGTAACACTTCGGAATCACCTGCCGGGCTGGCTGGAACCACCTCTCAGAGGTGCCACAACCACATGCCGGAGACGGCGGAAGCACCTGCCGAGAATGCCGGAAGTTCCTGATCCACTCCCCAGAACCACCTGCCGGACACGCCAAAATCACCTGCTGGCTACGCCAGAACCACTTGGCGGACACTCCAGAATCACCTGCCGGCATGCCAGCACAACCACTCAGAAGTGCCAGAAGCACATGCCGGACAGGCCAGAACCATCTCCCCGACAGACCAGAAACACAGGAAACACTCGCTGGAACCACCTGCTTGACTCACCGGTCCCAGCTGCCGGACACGCCAAAATCACCTGCCCGCTACACCAGAACCACTTGGCGGAGACGTCGGAATCACGTGACGTGCATGCCGACACAACCTCTCAGACGTGCCAGAACCTCGTGCCAGACACGCCAGAACCACCTGCTGGACAGACCGGAACCACATGCCGCACACGCCTGAACCACCGGCTCGACTCCCCGGAACCATTGCCGGACATGCAAAATCACATGCCGGCTACGCCAGAACCACTTGGCGAACACTCCGGAATCACCTGCCGTGCATGCCGGAACGACCTCTTAGACATGCCAGAAGCACATTCCAATGACACCGGAAGCACCTGCCGAGCACGCTGGAACCAATTGCTCAAATCGCCAGAACCACTTGGTGGACACACCAAAATCACCTGCCGGCCACGCCAGAACCATTTGGTGAACACTCCGGAATCACCTACCGGGCATGCCGGAACCATCTCTCAGACGTGCCAGAACCATGTTCCGGACACGCCGGTACCACCTGCCGAGCTCGTCGGAACCACCTGCTGGACACGCCAAAATCACCTGCCAGGTATACCAGAACCACCTGGTGGACACTCCGGAATCATCTGCTGGACATGCCAGAACCAGCTCTCAGACACACCAGAACCACGTGCCGGACACGCCGGAATCACGTGAAGGGCATGCCGACACAACCTCTCAGACGTGCCAGAACCTCGTGTCGGACACCCCAGAACCACATGCCAGACAGACCGGAACCACCTGCCAGACACGCCGGAACCACCGGGTCGACTCGCTGGAACGGCCGCGGGACATGCAAAATCACCTGCCGGCTACGCCAGAAACACTTGGCGAACACTCCGGAATCACCTGCCGGGCATGGCGGAACCACCTCTCAGACATGCCGGAACCACATGCCAATGACACCGGAAGCACATGCCGAGCACGCCAGAACCACCTGCTCGACTCGCCAAAACCACCTGCTGGACATGCCAAAATCACCTGCCGGCTACGCCACAATCATTTGGCGAACACTTCGGAATCACCTGCCGGGTTGGCTGGAAGCACATGCCGGTCACGCCAACATCACCTGCCAGCTAGGCCAGAACCAGTTGGCGGGCACCATGGAAACACCTGTCGGTCCGGCCGGAACCACATCTCAGTCGTGCCAGAACCATGTGCCTGAGATGCCGGAACCACACCCCGAACAGACCGAAACCACCTGCCAGACAGACCGGAACCACCTGCCGGACACGCCGGAACCACCGGCTCGACTCTCCTGAACCACCGCCGGACATGCAAAATCACCTGCCGGCTACGACAGAACCACTTGGCATACACTCCGCAATCACCTGCCGGGCATGCCGGAACCATCTCTCAAACGTGCCAGAACCATGTTCCGGAAACGCCGGTACCACCTGCCGAGCTCGCCGGAACCACATGCTGGACACGCCAAAATCACCTGCCAGGTATACCAGAACCACTTGGTGGACACTCCGGAATCGTCTGCTGGACATGCCAGAACCAGCTCTCAGACACAACAGAACCACGGGCCAGAGACGCCGGAAGCACCTGCTGAGCATTCCTCAGCCACCTGCTCGACTCGCAAGAAACACCTGTCGGACATGCCAAAATCACCTGCCGGGTATGCCAGAAACACTTGGCGGACACTCCGGAATCACCTAACGGGGATGCCAGAACCACCTGCCGGACACGCTGGGACCACATGCTTGACTCGCCAGAACCACCTGCTGGACACGCCAGAATCCCCAGCCAGCTACGCCACAACCACTTGCCAGACACTCCGGAACCACCTGCCGGGCATGCTGGAACCACCTCTCAGAGGTGCCACAACCACATGCCGGAGACGGCGGAAGCACCTGCCGAGAACGCCGGAAGTTCCTGATCCACTCCCCAGAACCACCTGCCGGACACGCCAAAATCACCTGCTGGCTATGCCAGAACCACTTGGCGGACTCTCCAGAATCACCTGCCGGGCATGCCAGCACAACCTCCGCGACGTGCCAGAAGCACGTGCCGGACAGGCCGGAACCATCTCCCGCATAGACCGGAAACACAGGAAACACTCGCTGGAACCACCTGCTTGACATACCGGTCCCACCTGCTGGACACGCCAGAATCACCTGCCGGCTACGCCAGAATCACTCGGCAGACCCTCGGAACCACCTCTAGGACAGACCGGAACCACCTGCCGGACACGCCGGGACCACATGCTTGACTCGACAGAACCACCTACCGGACACGCCAGAATCACCAGCCGGCTACGCCACAACCACTTGTCAGACACTCCGGACTCACCTGCCGGGCATGCTGGAAACACCTCTCAGGGGTGCCAGAACCACATGCCGGAGATGGCGGAAGCACCTGCCGAGAACGCCGGAAGTTCCTGATCCACTCCCCAGAACCACCTGCCGGACACGCCAAAATCACCTGCCGGCTATGCCAGAACCACTTGGCGGACTCTCCAGAATCACCTGCCGGGCATGCCAGCACAACCTCCGCGACGTGCCAGAAGCACGTGCCGGACAGGCCGGAACCATCTCCCGCATAGACCGGAAACACAGGAAACACTCGCCGGAACCACCTGCTTGACTCACCGGTCCCACCTGCTGGACACGCCAGAATCACCTGCCGGCTACGCCAGAATCACTCGGCAGACCCTCGGAACCACCTCTAGGACAGACCGGAACCACCTGCCGGACACGCCGGGACCACATGCTTGACTCGACAGAACCACCTACCGGACACGCCAGAATCACCAGCCGGCTACGCCACAACCACTTGTCAGACACTCCGGACTCACCTGCCGGGCATGCTGGAAACACCTCTCAGAGGTGCCACAACCACATGCCGGAGATGGCGGAAGCACCTGCCGAGAATGCCGGAAGTTCCTGATCCACTCCCCAGAACCACCTGCCGGACAGACCGGAGCCACCTGCCAGACATGCCGGAACCACCGGCTCTACTCGCCGGAACCACCACCGGACATGCAAAATCACCTGCACGCTACGCCAGAAACACTTTGCGAACACTCCGGAATCACCTGCCGGGCATGCCGGAACCACCTGCCGGCTACTCCACAACCAGTGGGTGAACACTTCGGAATCACCTGCTGGGCTTGCTGCAACCTCCTGCCGGTCACGCCAACATCACCTGCCACCTATGCCAGAACCACTTGGCGGACACCATGGAAACACCTGTCGGGCCGGCCGGAACCACCTTCAGACGTGCCAGAACCATGTGCCTGAGATGCCGGAACCACACCCCGAACAGACCGAAACCACCTGCCAGACCCGCCTGAACCACCTGCCGAGCACGCATGATCCACCTGCTCGACTCGCCGGAACCACCTACCTGACATGCCAAAATCACCTGCTGGGTATGCCAGAACCACTTGGTGGACACTCCGGAATCATCTGCCGGACATGCCAGAAGCAGCTCTCAGAAACACCAGAACCACGTGCCGGACACGCCGGAAGCACCTGCTGAGCATGCCTGAGCCACATGCTCGACTTGCAAGAAACACCTGCCAGACACGCCAAAATCGCCTGCCGGGTACGCCAGAACCACGTGGCGGTCACTCCGGAATCACCTGTTGGGCATGCCGGAACCACCTCTCAGACATGCCAGAACCTCGTGCCGGACACGCCAGAACCACCTGCCGGACACGCCGGAACCACTGGCTCGACTCGCCGGAACCATTGCCGGACATGCAAAATCACCTGCCGGCTACGCCAGAACCACTTGGGGAATACTCCGGAATCACCTGCCGGGCATGCCGGAACCATCTCTCAGACGTGCCAGAACCATGTTCCGAACACGCCGGTACCACCTGCCGAGCTCGCCGGAACCACCTGCTGGACACGCCAAAATCACCTGCCGGCCACGCCAGAGCCACTCGGCAGACACTCCGGAATCACCTGCCGGGCAAGCTGGAACCACCTGCCGGTCACGTCAACATCACCTGCCAGCTACGCCAGAACCAGTTGCCGGACACTCCAGAAACACCTGTGGGGCTGGCCGGAACCACCTCTCAGATGTGCCAAAACCATGTGCCTGAGATGCCGGAACCACACCCCGAACAGACCGAAACCACCTGCCAGACCCGCCTGAACCCCCTGGCAAGCACGCCTGATCCACGTGCTCAACTAGCCGGAACCACCTTCCTGACACGCCAAAATCACCTGCCAGCTATACCAGAACCACTTGGTGGACACTCCGGAATCATCACCGGACATGCCAGAACCAGCTCTCAGACACACCAGAGCCACGTGCCAGAGACACCGGAAGCACCAGCTGAGCATGCCTGAGCCACCTGCTCGAATCGCAAGAAACACCTGTTGGACATGCCAAAATCACGTGCCGGGTACGCCAGAAACACATGGCGGACACTCCGGAATCACCTGCCAGGCACGGCGGAACCACCTCGCAGACATGTCGGAAACACATGCCAATGACACCGGAAACAACCGCCAAGCATGCCAGAACCACCTGCTCGACTCTCCAAAACCACCTACTGGACACGCCAAAATCACCTGCCGGCTATGCCAGAACCACTCAGCAGACACTCCGGAATCACATGTCAGGCATTCCGGAACCACCTCTCAGAGGAGCCAGAACCACATGCCGGAGACTCCGGAATCACCTGCCGGGTATGCCGGAACCATCTCTCAAAAGTGCCACAACCACGTGTCCGAGAGACAGGATGCACCTGCCGAGCTCACCGGAACCACCTGCTGGACATGCCGGAACCACCTGCCTCACAGGCAAAATCATATGCCGGCTACGCCAAAACCACTTGGTGGACACTCCAGAATCACCTTGCGGGCATGCCGGAACCACGTCATGGACAGACGGCAAACACCTGCCGGACCTGCCGGAACCACCTGCCGAGCACGCCGGAACCACCTGCTCGACTCACCAGAGCCACCTGCCGGACACACCAGAAACACCTGCGGGTTACGCCAGAACCACATGGAGGACTCTCCGGGATCACCTGCCGGGCATGCCGAAACCACCTCTCAGACGAGCCAGGACCATGTCCCGGACACGCCGGAACCACCTGCCGAGTATGCCGGAACCACCTGCTCCACTCTTCTGAACCACATGCTGGACACGCCAAAATCACCTGCCGGCTACGCCAGGACCACTCGGCAGACACTCCGGAACCACCTCCAGGACAGACCGGAACCACCTGCCGGACACGCTGGGTCCACCTGCTTGACTCGCCAGAACCACCTGCCGGACACGCCAGAATCCCCAGCCAGCTACGCCACAACCACTTGTCGGACACTCCGGAATCACATGCCGGGCATGCTGGAACCACCTCTCAGAGGTGCCACAACCACATGCCGGAGACGGCGGAAGCACCTGCCGAGAATGCCGGATGTTCCTGATCCACTCCCCAGAACCACCTGCCGGACACACCAAAATCACCTGCCGGCTACGCCAGAACCACTTGGCGGACACTCCAGAATCACCTGCCGGGCATGCCAGCACAACCCCTCCGAAGTGCCCGAAGCACGTGCCGGACAGGCCGGAACCATCTCCCCGACAGACCAGAAACACAGGAAACACTCACTGGAACCACCTGCTTGACTCACCGGTCCCACCTGCCGGACACGCCAAAATCACCTGCCCGCTACACCAGAACCACTTGGCGGAGAAGCCAGAATCACGTGACGTGCATGCTGACACAACCTCTCAGACGTGCCAGAACCTCATGCCGGACACGCCAGAACCACCTGCTGGACAGACCGGAACCACATGCCGCACACGCCTGAACCACCGGCTCGACTCCCCGGAACCATTGCAGGACATGCAAAATCACATGCCGGCTATGCCAGAACCACTTGGCGAACACTCCGGAATCACCTGCCAGGCATGGCGGAACCACCTCTCAGACATGAAGGAAGCACATGCCAATGACACCAGAAACACCTGCCGAGCACGCCAGAACCACCTGCTCGACTCGCCAAAACCACCTGCTGGACACGCCAAAATCAACTGCTGGCTACGCCACAACCATTTGGTAACACTTCGGAATCACCTGCCGGGCTGGCTGGAACCACCTCTCAGAGGTGCCACAACCACATGCCGGAGACGGCGGAAGCACCTGCCGAGAATGCCGGAAGTTCCTGATCCACTCCCCAGAACCACCTGCCGGACACGCCAAAATCACCTGCTGGCTACGCCAGAACCACTTGGCGGACACTCCAGAATCACCTGCCGGCATGCCAGCACAACCACTCAGAAGTGCCAGAAGCACGTGCCGGACAGGCCAGAACCATCTCCCCGACAGACCAGAAACACAGGAAACACTCGCTGGAACCACCTGCTTGACTCACCGGTCCCACCTGCCGGACACGCCAAAATCACCTGCCCGCTACACCAGAACCACTTGGCGGAGACGTCGGAATCACGTGACGTGCATGCCGACACAACCTCTCAGACGTGCCAGAACCTCGTGCCAGACACGCCAGAACCACCTGCTGGACAGACCGGAACCACCTGCCGGACACGCCGGAACCACCGGCTCGACTCTCCTGAACCACCGCCGGACATGCAAAATCACCTGCCGGCTACGACAGAACCACTTGGCATACACTCCGCAATCACCTGCCGGGCATGCCGGAACCATCTCTCAAACGTGCCAGAACCATGTTCCGGAAACGCCGGTACCACCTGCCGAGCTCGCCGGAACCACATGCTGGACACGCCAAAATCACCTGCCAGGTATACCAGAACCACTTGGTGGACACTCCGGAATCGTCTGCTGGACATGCCAGAACCAGCTCTCAGACACAACAGAACCACGGGCCAGAGACGCCGGAAGCACCTGCTGAGCATTCCTCAGCCACCTGCTCGACTCGCAAGAAACACCTGTCGGACATGCCAAAATCACCTGCCGGGTATGCCAGAAACACTTGGCGGACACTCCGGAATCACCTAACGGGGATGCCAGAACCACCTGCCGGACACGCTGGGACCACATGCTTGACTCGCCAGAACCACCTGCTGGACACGCCAGAATCCCCAGCCAGCTACGCCACAACCACTTGCCAGACACTCCGGAACCACCTGCCGGGCATGCTGGAACCACCTCTCAGAGGTGCCACAACCACATGCCGGAGACGGCGGAAGCACCTGCCGAGAACGCCGGAAGTTCCTGATCCACTCCCAAGAACCACCTGCCGGACACGCCAAAATCACCTGCTGGCTATGCCAGAACCACTTGGCGGACTCTCCAGAATCACCTGCCGGGCATGCCAGCACAACCTCCGCGACGTGCCAGAAGCACGTGCCGGACAGGCCGGAACCATCTCCCGCATAGACCGGAAACACAGGAAACACTCGCCGGAACCACCTGCTTGACTCACCGGTCCCACCTGCTGGACACGCCAGAATCACCTGCCGGCTACGCCAGAATCACTCGGCAGACCCTCGGAACCACCTCTAGGACAGACCGGAACCACCTGCCGGACACGCCGGGACCACATGCTTGACTCGACAGAACCACCTACCGGACACGCCAGAATCACCAGCCGGCTACGCCACAACCACTTGTCAGACACTCCGGACTCACCTGCCGGGCATGCTGGAAACACCTCTCAGAGGTGCCACAACCACATGCCGGAGATGGCGGAAGCACCTGCCGAGAATGCCGGAAGTTCCTGATCCACTCCCCAGAACCACCTGCCGGACAGACCGGAGCCACCTGCCAGACATGCCGGAACCACCGGCTCTACTCGCCGGAACCACCACCGGACATGCAAAATCACCTGCACGCTACGCCAGAAACACTTTGTGAACACTCCGGAATCACCTGCCGGGCATGCCGGAACCACCTGCCGGCTACTCCACAACCAGTGGGTGAACACTTCGGAATCACCTGCTGGGCTTGCTGCAACCTCCTGCCGGTCACGCCAACATCACCTGCCACCTATGCCAGAACCACTTGGCGGACACCATGGAAACACCTGTCGGGCCGGCCGGAACCACCTTCAGACGTGCCAGAACCATGTGCCTGAGATGCCGGAACCACACCCCGAACAGACCGAAACCACCTGCCAGACCCGCCTGAACCACCTGCCGAGCACGCATGATCCACCTGCTCGACTCGCCGGAACCACCTACCTGACATGCCAAAATCACCTGCTGGGTATGCCAGAACCACTTGGTGGACACTCCGGAATCATCTGCCGGACATGCCAGAAGCAGCTCTCAGAAACACCAGAACCACGTGCCGGACACGCCGGAAGCACCTGCTGAGCATGCCTGAGCCACATGCTCGACTTGCAAGAAACACCTGCCAGACACGCCAAAATCGCCTGCCGGGTACGCCAGAACCACGTGGCGGTCACTCCGGAATCACCTGTTGGGCATGCCGGAACCACCTCTCAGACATGCCAGAACCTCGTGCCGGACACGCCAGAACCACCTGCCGGACACGCCGGAACCACTGGCTCGACTCGCCGGAACCATTGCCGGACATGCAAAATCACCTGCCGGCTACGCCAGAACCACTTGGGGAATACTCCGGAATCACCTGCCGGGCATGCCGGAACCATCTCTCAGACGTGCCAGAACCATGTTCCGAACACGCCGGTACCACCTGCCGAGCTCGCCGGAACCACCTGCTGGACACGCCAAAATCACCTGCCGGCCACGCCAGAGCCACTCGGCAGACACTCCGGAATCACCTGCCGGGCAAGCTGGAACCACCTGCCGGTCACGTCAACATCACCTGCCAGCTACGCCAGAACCAGTTGCCGGACACTCCAGAAACACCTGTGGGGCTGGCCGGAACCACCTCTCAGATGTGCCAGAACCATGTGCCTGAGATGCCGGAACCACACCCCGAACAGACCGAAACCACCTGCCAGACCCGCCTGAACCCCCTGGCAAGCACGCCTGATCCACGTGCTCAACTAGCCGGAACCACCTTCCTGACACGCCAAAATCACCTGCCAGCTATACCAGAACCACTTGGTGGACACTCCGGAATCATCACCGGACATGCCAGAACCAGCTCTCAGACACACCAGAGCCACGTGCCAGAGACACCGGAAGCACCAGCTGAGCATGCCTGAGCCACCTGCTCGAATCGCAAGAAACACCTGTTGGACATGCCAAAATCACGTGCCGGGTACGCCAGAAACACATGGCGGACACTCCGGAATCACCTGCCAGGCACGGCGGAACCACCTCGCAGACATGTCGGAAACACATGCCAATGACACCGGAAACAACCGCCAAGCATGCCAGAACCACCTGCTCGACTCTCCAAAACCACCTACTGGACACGCCAAAATCACCTGCCGGCTATGCCAGAACCACTCAGCAGACACTCCGGAATCACATGTCAGGCATTCCGGAACCACCTCTCAGAGGAGCCAGAACCACATGCCGGAGACTCCGGAATCACCTGCCGGGTATGCCGGAACCATCTCTCAAAAGTGCCACAACCACGTGCCCGAGAGACAGGATGCACCTGCCGAGCTCACCGGAACCACCTGCTGGACATGCCGGAACCACCTGCCTCACAGGCAAAATCATATGCCGGCTACGCCAAAACCACTTGGTGGACACTCCAGAATCACCTTGCGGGCATGCCGGAACCACGTCATGGACAGACGGCAAACACCTGCCGGACCTGCCGGAACCACCGGTCGAGCACGCCGGAACCACCTGCTCGACTCACCAGAGCCACCTGCCGGACACACCAGAAACACCTGCGGGTTACGCCAGAACCACATGGAGGACTCTCCGGGATCACCTGCC
Organism: Equus caballus; assembly: GCF_041296265.1. Taxonomy (NCBI): domain Eukaryota; kingdom Metazoa; phylum Chordata; class Mammalia; order Perissodactyla; family Equidae; genus Equus; species Equus caballus. The sequence continues at coordinate 35,923,922 of NC_091691.1, forward strand.
GGGCATGCCGAAACCACCTCTCAGACGTGCCAGGACCATGTCCCGGACACGCCGGAACCACCTGCCGAGTATGCCGGAACCACCTGCTCCACTCTTCTGAACCACATGCTGGACACGCCAAAATCACCTGCCGGCTACGCCAGGACCACTCGGCAGACACTCCGGAACCACCTCCAGGACAGACCGGAACCACCTGCCGGACACGCTGGGTCCACCTGCTTGACTCGCCAGAACCACCTGCCGGACACACCAGAATCCCCAGCCAGCTACGCCACAACCACTTGTCGGACACTCCGGAATCACATGCCGGGCATGCTGGAACCACCTCTCAGAGGTGCCACAACCACATGCCGGAGACGGCGGAAGCACCTGCCGAGAATGCCGGATGTTCCTGATCCACTCCCCAGAACCACCTGCCGGACACACCAAAATCACCTGCCGGCTACGCCAGAACCACTTGGCGGACACTCCAGAATCACCTGCCGGGCATGCCAGCACAACCCCTCCGAAGTGCCAGAAGCACGTGCCGGACAGGCCGGAACCATCTCCCCGACAGACCAGAAACACAGGAAACACTCACTGGAACCACCTGCTTGACTCACCGGTCCCACCTGCCGGACACGCCGAAATCACCTGCCCGCTACACCAGAACCACTTGGCGGAGAAGCCGGAATCACGTGACGTGTATGCTGACACAACCTCTCAGACGTGCCAGAACCTCATGCCGGACACGCCAGAACCACCTGCTGGACAGACCGGAACCACATGCCGGACACGCCTGAACCACCGGCTCGACTCCCCGGAACCATTGCAGGACATGCAAAATCACATGCCGGCTATGCCAGAACCACTTGGCGAACACTCCGGAATCACCTGCCAGGCATGGCGGAACCACCTCTCAGACATGAAGGAACCACATGCCAATGACACCAGAAACACCTGCCGAGCACGCCAGAACCACCTGCTCGACTCGCCAAAACCACCTGCTGGACACGCCAAAATCAACTGCTGGCTACGCCACAACCATTTGGTAACACTTCGGAATCACCTGCCGGGCTGGCTGGAACCACCTCTCAGAGGTGCCACAACCACATGCCGGAGACGGCGGAAGCACCTGCCGAGAATGCCGGAAGTTCCTGATCCACTCCCCAGAACCACCTGCCGGACACGCCAAAATCACCTGCTGGCTACGCCAGAACCACTTGGCGGACACTCCAGAATCACCTGCCGGCATGCCAGCACAACCACTCAGAAGTGCCAGAAGCACGTGCCGGACAGGCCAGAACCATCTCCCCGACAGACCAGAAACACAGGAAACACTCGCTGGAACCACCTGCTTGACTCACCGGTCCCACCTGCCGGACACGCCAAAAGCACCTGCCCGCTACACCAGAACCACTTGGCGGAGACGTCGGAATCACGTGACGTGCATGCCGACACAACCTCTCAGACGTGCCAGAACCTCGTGCCAGACACGCCAGAACCACCTGCTGGACAGACCGGAACCACATGCCGCACACGCCTGAACCACCGGCTCGACTCCCCGGAACCATTGCCGGACATGCAAAATCACATGCCGGCTACGCCAGAACCACTTGGCGAACACTCCGGAATCACCTGCCGTGCATGCCGGAACGACCTGTTAGACATGCCAGAAGCACATTCCAATGACACCGGAAGCACCTGCCGAGCACGCTGGAACCAATTGCTCGAATCGCCAGAACCACTTGGTGGACAAACCAAAATCACCTGCCGGCCACGCCAGAAGCATTTGGTGAACACTCCGGAATCACCTACCGGGCATGCCGGAAAAATCTCTCAGACGTGCCAGAACCATGTTCCGGACACGCCGGAACCACCGGGTCGACTCGCCGGAACGGCCGCGGGACATGCAAAATCACCTGCCGGCTACGCCAGAACCACTAGGCAAACAGTGCGGAATTACCTGCCAGGCATGCCGGAACCACCTCTCAGACATGCCAGAACGACATGGCAATGACAGCAGAAGCACCTGCCGAACACGCCGGAACCACCTGCTCCACTCCCCAGAACCACCTCCTGGACATGCCAAAATGACCTGCCGGCTATGCCACAACCAGTTGGTGAACACTTCGGAATCACCAGCCGGGCTTGCTGCAACCACCTGCCTGTCACGCCAACATCACCTGCCAGCTACGCCAGAACCACTTGGCGGACACTCCGGAATCATCTGCCGGACATGCCAGAACCAGCTCTCAGACACTCCAGAACCACGTGCCGGACACGCCGGAAGCAACTGCTTAGCATGCCTGAGACCCCTCTTGAATCGCAAGAAACACCTGCCGGACACGCCAAAATCACCTGCCGGGTACGCCAGAAACGCTTGGCCGACACTCCGGAATCACCTGTGGGACATGCCGGAATCACCTCTCAGACTTGCCAGAACCATGCTCCGGACACACCGGTACCACCTGCCGAGCATGGCAGAACCCCCTGATCCACTCCCCACAACCACCTGCTGGACACACCTAAATCACCTGCCGGCTACGCCAGAACCTCTTGGAGGACTCTCCGGGATCACCTGCCGGGCATGCCGGAACCACCTCTGAGACGTGCCAGAACCATGTGCTGGACACGCCGGAACCATCTGCCGGACACGCCGGGACCACCTGCTTGACTCGCCAGAACCACCTGCCGTACACACCAAAATCACCAGCTGGGTATGCCACAACCACTTGTTGGACACTCCAGAATCACCTGCCGGGCATGATGGAACCACCTCTCAGAGGTACCACAATCACATGCCGGAGACGGTGGAAGCACCTGCCGAGAATGCCGGAAGTTCCTGATCCACTCCACAGAACCAACTGCCGGACAAGACAAAATCACCTGCCGGCTACGCCAGAACAACTCGGCAGACACTCCGGAATCACCTGCCGGGCATGCCGGAACCATCTCTCAGACGTGCCACAACCACGTGCCGGAGAGACCGGAAGCACCTGCCGAGCTCGCCGGAACCACCTGCTGGACATGCCGGAACCACCTGCCTGACAGGCCAAAATCATATGCCGGCTACGCCAAAACCACCTGGCGGACACTCCAGAATCACCTGCCGGGCATGCCAGCACAACCACTCAGAAGTGCCAGAAGCACGTGCCGGACAGGCCGGAACCATCTCCAGGACAGACCGGAACCACAGGAAACACTCGCCGGAATCACCTGCTTGACTCACCGGTCCCACCTGCCGGACACGCCAAAATCACCTGCCCGCTACACCAGAACCACTTGGCGGACAAGCCGGAATCACGTGAAGGGCATGCCGACACAACCTCTCACACGTGCCAGAACCTCGGGCCGGACACGCCAGTACCACCTGCCGGACAGACCGGAGCCACCTGCCAGACATGCCGCAACCACCGGCTCTACTCGCCGGAACCACCACCGGACATGCAAAATCACCTGCACGCTACGCCAGAAACACTTTGCGAACACTCCGGAATCACCTGCGAGGCATGCCGGAACCACCTGCCGGCTACTCCACAACCAGTGGGTGAACGCTTCGGAATCACCTGCTGGGCTTGCTGGAACCTCCTGCCAGTCATGCCAACATCACCTGCCACCTACGCCAGAACCACTTGGCGGACACCATGGAAACACCTGTCGGGCCGGCCGGAACCACCTCTCAGACGTGCCATAACCATGTGCCTGAGATGCCGGAACCACACCCCGAACAGACCGAAACCACCTGCCAGACCCGCGTGAACCACCTGCCGAGCACGCCTGATCCACCTGCTCGACTCGCCGGAACCACCTACCTGACATGCCAAAATCACCTGCTGGGTATGCCAGAACCAGTTGGTGGACACTCCGGAATCATCTGCCGGACATGCAAGAACCAGCTCTCAGACACACCAGAACCACGTGCCGGACACGCCGGAATCACGTGAAGGGCATGCCGACACAACCTCTCAGACTTGCCAGAACCTCGTGTCGGACACCCGAGAAACACATGCCAGACAGACCGGAGCCACCCGCCGGACACACCGGAACCACCGGGTCGACTCGCCGGAACGGCCGCGGGACATGCAAAATCACCTGCCGGCTACGCCAGAAACACTTGGCGAACACTCCGGAATCACCTGCCGTGCATGCCAGAACCACCTCTAAGACATGCCAGAACCACATGCCAATGACACCGAAAGCACCTGCCGAGCACGCCGGAACCACTTGCTCGAATCCCCAGAACCACCTGCCGGACACGCCAAAATCACCTGCCGGCCACGCCACAACCAGTTGGTGAACACTTCGGAATCACCTGCCGGGCTGGTTGGAACCACCTGCCGGTCACGCCAACATCACCTGCCAGCTACGCCTGAACCACTTGGCGGACACTCCGGAATCATCTGCTGGACATGCCAGAACCAGCTCTCAGACTCCCCAGAACCACGTGCCGGAAACGCCGGAAGCACCTCCTGAGCATGCCTGAGCCACATGCTCGACTTGCAAGAAACACCTGCGAGACAGGCCAAAATCACCTGCTGGGTATGCAAGAACCTGTCGGGCATGCCGGAACCACCTTCAAACGTGCAAGAACCACATACCAGAGACGCCGGAATCACCTGCCTCGCATACCTGAACCAGATCTCAGACGTGCCGGAACCACCTGCCTGACATGCCACAACCACGTGCCAGAGAGACCGGAAGCACCTGCAGAGCTCGCCGGAACCACCTGCTGGACATGCCGGAACCACCTGCCTCACAGGCCAAAACCATATGTCAGCTACGCCAAAACCACTTGGTGGACACTGCAGAATCACCTTGCGGGCATGCCGGAACCACATCATGGGCAGACAGCAAACACCTGCCGGACCTGCCGGAACCACCTGCCGAGCATGCCGAAACCACCGGCTCGACACACCAGAGCCTCCTGCCAGACACACCAGAAACACCTGCGGGTTACGCCAGAACCACTTGGAGGACTCTCCAGGATCACCTGCCGGGCATGCAGGAACCACGTCTCAGACGTGCCAGAACCATGTGCCGGACACGCCGGAACCACCTGCCGAGTATGCCGGAACCACCTGATCCACTCCAAAGAACCACCTGCTGGACACGCCAAAATCAACTGTCGGCTACGCCAGATTCACTCGGCAGACACTCGGAACCACCTCCTGGACAGACCGGAACCAACTGCCGGACACGCCGGGACCTCCTGCTTGACTCGACAGAACCACCTGCCGGACACGCCAGAATCACCAGCCGGCTACGCCACAACCACTTGTCAGACACTCAGGAATCACCTGTCCGACATGCCGGAATCACCTCTCAGACTTGCCAGAACCATGTTCCGGACACGCCGGTACCACCTGCCGAGCATGCCAGAACCCCCTGATCCACTCCCCAGAACCACCTGCTGGACACACCTAAATCACCTGCCGGCTATGCCAGAACATCTTGGCAGACACTCGGTAATCACCTGCCAGGCATGAGGGAACCACCTCTCAGAGGTGCCAGAACTACATGCCTGACACTCCAGAATCACCTGCCGGGCATGCCGGGACCATCTGTCAGGCGTGCCTCAACCAAGTGCCGGAAAGACCGGAAGCACCTGCCGAGCATGCCAGAACCACCTGCTCGACTCACCAGAGCCACCTGCCGGACACACCAGAAACACCAGCGGGGTACGCCAGAGCCACTTGGAGGACTCTCCGGGATCACCTGCCGGGCATGCCGGAACCACCTCTCAGACGTGCCAGAACCATGTGCCGGACACGCCGGAACCACCTGCCGGACACGCCGGGACCACCTGCTTGACTCGCCAGAAACACCTGCCGTACACACCAAAATCACCAGCTGGGTGTGCCACAACCACTTGTTGGACACTCCGGAATCACCTGCCGGGCATGATGGAACCACCTCTCAGAGGTGCCACAAACACATGCCGGAGACGGTGGAAGCACCTGCCGAGAAGGCCGGAAGTTCCTGATCCACTCCACAGAACCACCTGCCGGACACGACAAAATCACCTGCCGGCTACGCCAGAACAACTCGGCAGACACTCCGGAATCACCTGCTGGACATGCCGGAACCACCTGCGTGACAGGACAAAATCATATGCCGGCTACGCCAAAACCACCTGGCGGACACTCCAGAATCACCTGCCGGGCATGCCAGCACAACCACTCAGAAGTGCCAGAAGCACGTGCCGCACAGGCTGGAACCATCTCCCGGACAGACCGGAACCACAGGAAACACTCGCCGGAATCACCTGCTTGACTCACCGGTCCCACCTGCCGGACAGGCCAAAATCACCTGCCTGCTACACCAGAACCACTTGGCGGACAAGCCGGAATCACGTGAAGGGCATGCCGACACAACATCTCACACGTGCCAGAACCTCGTGCCGGACACCCCAGAACCACCTGCTGGACAGACTGGAACCACCTGCCGGACACGCCGGAACCACCGGGTCGACTCGCCGGAACCACCGCCGGACATGCAAAATCACCTGCCGACTACGCCAGAACCACTAGGCGAACAGTGCGGAGTCACCTGCCAGGCATGCCGGAACCACCTCTCAGACATGCCAGAACCACATGCCAATGACAGCAGAAGCACCTGCCGAGCATGCCGGAACCACTTGCTCGAATCGCCAGAACCACCTGCCAGACACGCCAAAATCACCTGCCGGCCACGCCACAACCAGTTGGTGAAGACTTTGGAATCACCAGCCGGGCTGGTTGGAACCACCTGCCGGACATGCAAAATCACCTGCCGACTACGCCAGAACCACTTGCCGGACACTCCGGAATCACCTGCCGGGCATGCCGGAACCATCTCTCAGACGTGCCACAACTACGTGCCGGAGAGACCGGAAGCACCTGCCGAGCTCGCCGGAACCACCTGCTGGACATGCCGGAAGCACCTGCCGAGTATTCCAGAACAACCTGATCCACTCCCCAGAACCACCTGCTGGACACGCCAAAATCACCTGCCGGCTACGCCAGAACCACTCGGCAGACACTCTGGAACCACCTCCAGACAGACCGGAACCACATGCCAGACACGCCGGGACCACCCGCTTGACTCGCCAGAACCACCTGCCGGACACGCAAAAATCACCAGCCGGCTACACCACAACCACTTGTCGCACACTCCGGAATCACCTGCCGGGCAAGCTGGAACCACCTCTCAGAGGTGCCACAACCACATGCCAGAGACGGCGGAAGCACCTGCCGAGAATGCCGGAAGTTCCTGATCCACTCCCCAGAACCACCTGCCGGACACGCCAAAATCACCTGCCGGCTACGCCAGAACCACATGGCGGACACTCCAGAATCACCTGCCGGGCATGCCAGCACAACCTCTCAGAAGTGCCAGAAGCACGGGCCCGACAGGCCGGAACCATCTCCCAGATAGACCGGAAACACAGGAAACACTCGCCGGAACCACCTGCTTGACTCACCGGTCCCACCTGCCGGACACACCAAAAATTACCTGCCGGTTATGCCAGAACCACTTGGCAGACAAGCCGGAATCACGTGAAGTGCATGCCGACACAACCTCTCAGACGTGCCATAATCTCGTGCCGGACACCCAAGAACCACCTGCTGGACAGACCGGAACCACCTGCCGGACACGCCGGAACCACCGGCTCGACTCGCCGGAACCCCCAACGGCCATGCAAAATCACCTGCTGGCTACGCCAGAACCACCTGGCGAACACTCCGGAACCACCTGCCGGGCATGCCAGAACCACCTCTCAGACATGCCAGAACCACATGTCAATGACACCGGAAGCACCTGCCGAGCTCGCCGGAACCACCTGCTGGACACGTGGGAACCACCTGCCTGACAGGCCAAAATCATATGCCGGCTACGCCAAAACCACCTGGCGGACACTCCAGAATCACCTGCCGGGCATGCCAGCACAACCACTCAGAAGTGCCAGAAGCACGTGCCGGACAGGCCGGAACCATCTCCCGGACAGACCGGAACCACAGGAAACACTCGCCGGAATCACCTGCTTGACTCACCGGTCCCACCTGCCGGACACGCCAAAATCACCTGCCGGGTACGCCAGAAACGCTTGGCCGACACTCCGGAATCACGTGTCTGACATGCCGGAATCACCTCTCAGACTTGCCAGAACCATGTTCCGGACATGCCGGTACCAACTGCCGAGCATGCCAGAACCCCCTGATCCACTCCCCAGAACCACCTCCTGGACACACCTAAATCACCTGCCGGCTACGCCAGAACCTCTTGGCAGACACTCGAGATTCACCTGCCCGGCATGACGGAACCACCTCTCAGAGGTGCCAGAACTACATGCCTGACACTCCAGAATCACCTGCCGGGCATGCCGGGACCACCTCTCAGACGTGCCAGAACCATGTTCTGGACACGACGGTACCACCTGCCGAGTATGCTGGAACCAGCTGATCCACTCCCCAGAACCACCTACTGGACACGCCAAAATCAACTGCCGGTAACGCAAGAACCACTCGGCAGACACTCCTGAATCACATGCCAGGCATTCCGGAACCACCTCTCAGAGGTGCCAGAACCACATGCCGGAGACTCCGGAATCACCTGCCGGGCAGGCCGGAACCATCGCTCAGACGTGCCACAAACACGTGCCGGAGAGACCGGAGGCACCTGCAGAGCTCGCCGGAACCACCTGCTGGACATGCCGGAACCACCTGCCTGACAGGCCAAAGTCATATGCCGGCTACGCCAAAACCACTTGGTGGACACTGCAGAATCACCTTGCGGACATGCCGGAACCAGATCATGGGAAGACGGCAAACACCTGCCGGACCTGCCGGAACCACCTGCCGTGCATGCCGGAACCACCTCTAAGACATGCCAGAACCACATGCCAATGACACCGGAAGAACCTGCCGAGCACGCCGGAACCACTTGCTCGAATCATCAGAACCACCTGCCGGACACGCCAAAATCACCTGCCGGCTACGCCACAACAAGTTGGTGAACACTTCAGAATCACCTGCCGGGCTGGTTGGAACCACCGGCCGATCACGCCAACATCACCTGCCAGCTACACCTGAACCAATTGGCGGACACTCCGGAATCATCTGCCAGACATGCCAGAACCAGCTCTCAGACACTCAAGAACCACGTGCCGGAAACCCCGGAAGCACCTGCTGAGCATGCCTGAGCCAGCTGCTCGACTCGCAAGAAACACCTGCGGGACACGCCAAAATCACCTGCGGGGTACGCCAGGACCACTTGGCCGACACTCCGGAATCACCTGTCAGGCATGCCGGAACCACCTCTCAGACGTGCCAGAACCACATGCCAGACACTCCGGAGTCACCTGCCGGCCATGCCGGAACCATCTCTCAGACGTGACAGAACCATGTTCCGGACACGCCGGTACCACCTGCCGAGCTCGTCGGAACCACCTGCTGGACACGCCAAAATCACCTGCCAGGTATACCAGAACCACCTGGTGGACAATCCGGAATCATCTGCCGGACACGCCAGAACCAGCTCTCAGACACACCAGAACCAAGGGCCAGAGACGCCGGAAGCACCAGCTGAGCATGCCTGAGCCACCTGCTCGACTCGAAAGAAGCACGTGTCGGACATGCCAAAATCACATTCCGGGTACGCCAGAAACACTTGGTGTACACTCCGGAATCACCTGTCGGGCAGGCGGAACCACCTCTCAGACTTGCCAGAACCATGTTTTGGACACGCCGGTACGACCTGCCGAGTATGCCGGAACCATCAGATCCACTCCCCAGAACCACCTACTGGACACGCAAAAATCAACTGCCGGCTACGCCAGAACCACTCGGCAGACACTCCGGAATCTCATGCCAGACATTCCGGAACCACCTCTCAGAGGCGCCAGAACCACATGCCGGAGACTCCGGAATCACCTGCCGGGCATGCCGGAACCATCTCTCAGAAATGCCACAACCACGTGCCGGAGAGACCTGAAGCAACTGCCGAGCTCGCCGGAACGACCTGCTGGACATGCCGGAACCACCTGCCTCACAGGCCAAAATCATATGCCGGCTACGCCAAAACCACTTGGTGGACATTCCAGAATCACCTTGCGGGCATGCCGGAACCACGTCATGGACAGACGGCAAACACCTGCCGGACCTGCCGGAACCACCTGCCGAGCACGCCGGAACCACCTGCTCGAATCACCAGAGCCACCTGCCAGACACACCAGAAACCCCTGCGGGGTACACCAGAACCACTTGGAGGACTCTCCGGGATCACCTGCCGGGCATGCCGGAACCACCTCTCAGACGTGCCAGAACCATGTGCCGGACACGCCGGAACCACCTGCCGAGTATGCCGGAACCACCTGTTCCACTCCCCATAACCACCTGCTGGACACGCCAAAATCACCTGCCGGCTATGCCAGAACCACTTGGCGAACACTCCGGAATAACCTGCAGGGCATGGCGGAACCACCTTTCAAACATGAAGGAACCACATGCCAATGACACCGGAAGCACCTGCCGAGCACGCCAGAACCACCTGCTCGACTCGCCAAAACCACCTGCTGGACACACCAAAATGACCTGCCGGCTACGCCACAACCATTTGGTGAACACTTCGGAATCACCTGCTGGGCTGGCTGGAAACACCTGCCGGTCATGCCAACATCACCTGCCAGCTATGCCACAACCACTAGGCGGACACCATGGAAACACCTGTCGGGCCGGCCGGAACCACCTCTCAGACGTGCCAGAACCATGTGCGTGAGATGCCGGAACCACACCCCGAACAGACCGAAACCACCTGCCAGACCCGCCTGAACCACCTGCCGAGCACGCCGGAACCACCTACTCGACTGTCCGGAACAACCTACCTGACACGCCAAAATCACCTGCCGGGTATGCCAGTACCACGTGGCGGACACTGTGGAATCACCTGTCGGGAATGCCGGAACCACCGTCAGACGTGCCAGAACCTCGTTGCTGACACGCCAGAACCACCTGCCGGACAGAGCGGAACCACCTGCTGGACACGCCGGAACCACCTCTCAGACTTCCCAGAACCATGTTCCGGACACGCCGGTACCACCTGCCGAGTATGCCGGAACCACCTGATCCCCGCCCCAGAACCACCTGTTGGAGACGCAAGAATCACCTGCCGGTTGCGCCAGAACCACTCGGCAGACACTCTGGAACCACCTGTCGGGCCGGCCGGAACCAACTCTCAGACACGCCAGAATCATGTGCCTGAGATGCCGGAACCACACCCCGAAGAGACCGAAACCACCTGTCAAACCCGCCTGAACCACCTGCTGAGATGCCAGAACCACCTACTCGACTCGCCGGAACCACCTAACTGACATGCCAAAATCACCTGCCGGGTATGCCAGAATCACTTGTTGGACACTCCGGAATCATCTGCCGGACATGCAAGAACCAGCTCTCAGACACACCAGAACCACGTGCCGGACACGCCGGAAGCACCTGCTGAGCATGCCTGAGCCACATGCTCGACTCGCAAGAAACACCTGCCAGACACGCCAAAATCACCTGCCGGGTACGCCAGAACCACATGGCGGACACTCGGGAACCACCTGCCGGGCATGCCAGAACCACCTCTCAGACGTGCCAGAACCACATGCCAGACACTCCGGAGTCACCTGCCGGCCATGCCGGAACCATCTCTCAGACGTGCCAGAACCATGTTCCGGACACGCCGGTACCACCTGCCGAGCTCGTCGGAACCACCTGCTGGACACGCCAAAATCACCTGCCAGGTATACCAGAACCACCTGGTGGACACTCCGGAATCATCTGCTGGACATGCCAGAACCAGCTCTCAGACACACCAGAACCACGTGCCGGACACGCCGGAATCACGTGAAGGGCATGCCGACACAACCTCTCAGACGTGCCAGAACCTCGTGTCGGACACCCCAGAACCACATGCCAGACAGACCGGAACCACCTGCCAGACACGCCGGAACCACCGGGTCGACTCGCTGGAACGGCCGCGGGACATGCAAAATCACCTGCCGGCTACGCCAGAAACACTTGGCGAACACTCCGGAATCACCTGCCGGGCATGGCGGAACCACCTCTCAGACATGCCGGAACCACATGCCAATGACACCGGAAGCACATGCCGAGCACGCCAGAACCACCTGCTCGACTCGCCAAAACCACCTGCTGGACATGCCAAAATCACCTGCCGGCTACGCCACAATCATTTGGCGAACACTTCGGAATCACCTGCCGGGTTGGCTGGAAGCACATGCCGGTCACGCCAACATCACCTGCCAGCTAGGCCAGAACCAGTTGGCGGGCACCATGGAAACACCTGTCGGTCCGGCCGGAACCACATCTCAGTCGTGCCAGAACCATGTGCCTGAGATGCCGGAACCACACCCCGAACAGACCGAAACCACCTGCCAGACAGACCGGAACCACCTGCCGGACACGCCGGAACCACCGGCTCGACTCTCCTGAACCACCGCCGGACATGCAAAATCACCTGCCGGCTACGACAGAACCACTTGGCATACACTCTGCAATCACCTGCCGGGCATGCCGGAACCATCTCTCAAACGTGCCAGAACCATGTTCCGGAAACACCGGTACCACCTGCCGAGCTCGCCGGAACCACATGCTGGACACGCCAAAATCACCTGCCGGCCACGCCAGAGCCACTCGGCAGACACTCCGGAATCACCTGCCGGGCAAGCTGGAACCACCTGCCGGTCACGTCAACATCACCTGCCAGCTACGCCAGAACCAGTTGCCGGACACTCCAGAAACACCTGTGGGGCTGGCCGGAACCACCTCTCAGATGTGCCAAAACCATGTGCCTGAGATGCCGGAACCACACCCCGAACAGACCGAAACCACCTGCCAGACCCGCCTGAACCCCCTGGCAAGCACGCCTGATCCACGTGCTCAACTAGCCGGAACCACCTTCCTGACACGCCAAAATCACCTGCCAGCTATACCAGAACCACTTGGTGGACACTCCGGAATCATCACCGGACATGCCAGAACCAGCTCTCAGACACACCAGAGCCACGTGCCAGAGACACCGGAAGCACCAGCTGAGCATGCCTGAGCCACCTGCTCGAATCGCAAGAAACACCTGTTGGACATGCCAAAATCACGTGCCGGGTACGCCAGAAACACATGGCGGACACTCCGGAATCACCTGCCAGGCACGGCGGAACCACCTCTCAGACATGTCGGAAACACATGCCAATGACACCGGAAACAACCGCCAAGCGTGCCAGAACCACCTGCTCGACTCTCCAAAACCACCTACTGGACACGCCCAAATCACCTGCCGGCTATGCCAGAACCACTCAGCAGACACTCCGGAATCACATGTCAGGCATTCCGGAACCACATCTCAGAGGAGCCAGAACCACATGCCGGAGACTCCGGAATCACCTGCCGGGTATGCCGGAACCATCTCTCAAAAGTGCCACAACCACGTGCCCGAGAGACAGGATGCACCTGCCGAGCTCACCGGAACCACCTGCTGGACATGCCGGAACCACCTGCCTCACAGGCAAAATCATATGCCGGCTACGCCAAAACCACTTGGTGGACACTCCAGAATCACCTTGCGGGCATGCCGGAACCACGTCATGGACAGACGGCAAACACCTGCCGGACCTGCCGGAACCACCGGTCGAGCACGCCGGAACCACCTGCTCGACTCACCAGAGCCACCTGCCGGACACACCAGAAACACCTGCGGGTTACGCCAGAACCACATGGAGGACTCTCCGGGATCACCTGCCGGGCATGCCGAAACCACCTCTCAGACGTGCCAGGACCATGTCCCGGACACGCCGGAACCACCTGCCGAGTATGCCGGAACCACCTGCTCCACTCTTCTGAACCACATGCTGGACACGCCAAAATCACCTGCCGGCTACGCCAGGACCACTCGGCAGACACTCCGGAACCACCTCCAGGACAGACCGGAACCACCTGCCGGACACGCTGGGTCCACCTGCTTGACTCGCCAGAACCACCTGCCGGACACGCCAGAATCCCCAGCCAGCTACGCCACAACCACTTGTCGGACACTCCGGAATCACATGCCGGGCATGCTGGAACCACCTCTCAGAGGTGCCACAACCACATGCCGGAGACGGCGGAAGCACCTGCCGAGAATGCCGGATGTTCCTGATCCACTCCCCAGAACCACCTGCCGGACACACCAAAATCACCTGCCGGCTACGCCAGAACCACTTGGCGGACACTCCAGAATCACCTGCCGGGCATGCCAGCACAACCCCTCCGAAGTGCCAGAAGCACGTGCCGGACAGGCCGGAACCATCTCCCCGACAGACCAGAAACACAGGAAACACTCACTGGAACCACCTGCTTGACTCACCGGTCCCACCTGCCAGACACGCCAAAATCACCTGCCCGCTACACCAGAACCACTTGGCGGAGAAGCCGGAATCACGTGACGTGCATGCTGACACAACCTCTCAGACGTGCCAGAACCTCATGCCGGACACGCCAGAACCACCTGCTGGACAGACCGGAACCACATGCCGGACACGCCTGAACCACCGGCTCGACTCCCCGGAACCATTGCAGGACATGCAAAATCACATGCCGGCTATGCCAGAACCACTTGGCGAACACTCCGGAATCACCTGCCAGGCATGGCGGAACCACCTCTCAGACATGAAGGAACCACATGCCAATGACACCAGAAACACCTGCCGAGCATGCCAGAACCACCTTCTCGACTCGCCAAAACCACCTGCTGGACACGCCAAAATCAACTGCTGGCTACGCCACAACCATTTGGTAACACTTCGGAATCACCTGCCGGGCTGGCTGGAACCACCTCTCAGAGGTGCCACAACCACATGCCGGAGACGGCGGAAGCACCTGCCGAGAATGCCGGAAGTTCCTGATCCACTCCCCAGAACCACCTGCCGGACACGCCAAAATCACCTGCTGGCTACGCCAGAACCACTTGGCGGACACTCCAGAATCACCTGCCGGCATGCCAGCACAACCACTCAGAAGTGCCAGAAGCACGTGCCGGACAGGCCAGAACCATCTCCCCGACAGACCAGAAACACAGGAAACACTCGCTGGAACCACCTGCTTGACTCACCGGTCCCACCTGCCGGACACGCCAAAATCACCTGCCGGGTACGCCAGAAACGCTTGGCCGACACTCCGGAATCACGTGTCTGACATGCCGGAATCACCTCTCAGACTTGCCAGAACCATGTTCCGGACATGCCGGTACCAACTGCCGAGCATGCCAGAACCCCCTGATCCACTCCCCAGAACCACCTGCTGGACACACCTAAATCACCTGCCGGCTACGCCAGAACCTCTTGGCAGACACTCGAGATTCACCTGCCCGGCATGACGGAACCACCTCTCAGAGGTGCCAGAACTACATGCCTGACACTCCAGAATCACCTGCCGGGCATGCCGGGACCACCTCTCAGACGTGCCAGAACCATGTTCTGGACACGATGGTACCACCTGCCGAGTATGCTGGAACCAGCTGATCCACTCCCCAGAACCACCTACTGGACACGCCAAAATCAACTGCCGGTAACGCAAGAACCACTCGGCAGACACTCCTGAATCACATGCCAGGCATTCCGGAACCACCTCTCAGAGGTGCCAGAACCACATGCCGGAGACTCCGGAATCACCTGCCGGGCAGGCCGGAACCATCGCTCAGACGTGCCACAAACACGTGCCGGAGAGACCGGAAGCACCTGCAGAGCTCGCCGGAACCACCTGCTGGACATGCCGGAACCACCTGCCTGACAGGCCAAAGTCATATGCCGGCTACGCCAAAACCACTTGGTGGACACTGCAGAATCACCTTGCGGACATGCCGGAACCAGATCATGGGAAGACGGCAAACACCTGCCGGACCTGCCGGAACCACCTGCCGTGCATGCCGGAACCACCTCTAAGACATGCCAGAACCACATGCCAATGACACCGGAAGAACCTGCCGAGCACGCCGGAACCACTTGCTCGAATCATCAGAACCACCTGCCGGACACGCCAAAATCACCTGCCGGCTACGCCACAACAAGTTGGTGAACACTTCAGAATCACCTGCCGGGCTGGTTGGAACCACCTGCCGATCACGCCAACATCACCTGCCAGCTACACCTGAACCAATTGGCGGACACTCCGGAATCATCTGCCAGACATGCCAGAACCAGCTCTCAGACACTCAAGAACCACGTGCCGGAAACCCCGGAAGCACCTGCTGAGCATGCCTGAGCCAGCTGCTCGACTCGCAAGAAACACCTGCGGGACACGCCAAAATCACCTGCGGGGTACGCCAGGACCACTTGGCCGACACTCCGGAATCACCTGTCAGGCATGCCGGAACCACCTCTCAGACGTGCCAGAACCACATGCCAGACACTCCGGAGTCACCTGCCGGCCATGCCGGAACCATCTCTCAGACGTGCCAGAACCATGTTCCGGACACGCCGGTACCACCTGCCGAGCTCGTCGGAACCACCTGCTGGACACGCCAAAATCACCTGCCAGGTATACCAGAACCACCTGGTGGACAATCCGGAATCATCTGCCGGACACGCCAGAACCAGCTCTCAGACACACCAGAACCAAGGGCCAGAGACGCCGGAAGCACCAGCTGAGCATGCCTGAGCCACCTGCTCGACTCGAAAGAAGCACGTGTCGGACATGCCAAAATCACATTCCGGGTACGCCAGAAACACTTGGTGTACACTCCGGAATCACCTGTCGGGCAGGCGGAACCACCTCTCAGACTTGCCAGAACCATGTTCTGGACACGCCGGTACGACCTGCCGAGTATGCCGGAACCATCAGATCCACTCCCCAGAACCACCTACTGGACACGCAAAAATCAACTGCCGGCTACGCCAGAACCACTCGGCAGACACTCCGGAATCTCATGCCAGACATTCCGGAACCACCTCTCAGAGGCGCCAGAACCACATGCCGGAGACTCCGGAATCACCTGCCGGGCATGCCGGAACCATCTCTCAGAAATGCCACAACCACGTGCCGGAGAGACCTGAAGCAACTGCCGAGCTCGCCGGAACGACCTGCTGGACATGCCGGAACCACCTGCCTCACAGGCCAAAATCATATGCCGGCTACGCCAAAACCACTTGGTGGACATTCCAGAATCACCTTGCGGGCATGCCGGAACCACGTCATGGACAGACGGCAAACACCTGCCGGACCTGCCGGAACCACCTGCCGAGCACGCCGGAACCACCTGCTCGAATCACCAGAGCCACCTGCCAGACACACCAGAAACCCCTGCGGGGTACACCAGAACCACTTGGAGGACTCTCCGGGATCACCTGCCGGGCATGCCGGAACCACCTCTCAGACGTGCCAGAACCATGTGCCGGACACGCCGGAACCACCTGCCGAGTATGCCGGAACCACCTGCTCCACTCCCCAGAACCACCTGCTGGACACGCCAAAATCACCTGCCGGCTACGCCAGAACCACTCGGCAGACTCTCCGGAACCACCTCCAGGACAGACCGGAACCACCTGCCGGACACGCTGGGACCACATGCTTGACTCGCCAGAACCACCTGCCGGACACGCCAGAATCCCCAGCCGGCTACGCCACAACCACTTGTCGGACACTCCAGAATCACCTGCCAGGCATGCTGGAACCACCTCTCAGAGTTGCCACAACCACATGCCGGAGACGGCGATGCGCCAGCCGACAATGCCGGAAGTTCCTGATCCACTGCCCAGAACCACCTGCTGGACACGCCAAAATCACCTGCCGGCTATGCCACAACCAGTTGGTGAACACTTCGGAATCACCAGCCGGGCTTGCTGCAACCACCTGCCTGTCACGCCAACATCACCTGCCAGCTACGCCAGAACCACTTGGCGGACACTCCGGAATCATCTGCCGGACATGCCAGAACCAGCTCTCAGACACTCCAGAACCACGTGCCGGACACGCCGGAAGCAACTGCTTAGCATGCCTGAGCCCCCTCTTGAATCGCAAGAAACACCTGCCGGACACGCCAAAATCACCTGCCGGGTACGCCAGAAACGCTTGGCCGACACTCCGGAATCACCTGTCTGACATGCCGGAATCACCTCTCAGACTTGCCAGAACCATGTTCCGGACATGCCGGTACCAACTGCCGAGCATGCCAGAACCCCCTGATCCACTCCCCAGAACCACCTGCTGGACACACCTAAATCACCTGCCGGCTACGCCAGAACCTCCTGGCAGACACTCGAGATTCACCTGCCCGGCATGACGGAACCACCTCTCAGAGGTGTCAGAACTACATGCCTGACACTCCGGAATGACCTGCCGGGCATGCCGGGACCACCTCTCAGACGTGCCAGAACCATGTTCTGGACACGACGGTACCACCTGCCGAGTATGCTGGAACCAGCTGATCCACTCCCCAGAACCACCGACTGGACACGCCAAAATCAACTGCCGGTAACGCAAGAACCACTCGGCAGACACTCCTGAATCACATGCCAGGCATTCCGGAACCACCTCTCAGAGGTGCCAGAACCACATGCCGGAGACTCCGGAATCACCTGCCGGGCAGGCCGGAACCATCGCTCAGACGTGCCACAAACACGTGCCGGAGAGACCGGAGGCACCTGCAGAGCTCGCCGGAACCACCTGCTGGACATGCCGGAACCACCTGCCTGACAGGCCAAAGTCATATGCCGGCTACGCCAAAACCACTTGGTGGACACTGCAGAATCACCTTGCGGACATGCCGGAACCAGATCATGGGAAGACGGCAAACACCTGCCGGACCTGCCGGAACCACCTGCCGTGCATGCCGGAACCACCTCTAAGACATGCCAGAACCACATGCCAATGACACCGGAAGAACCTGCCGAGCACGCCGGAACCACTTGCTCGAATCATCAGAACCACCTGCCGGACACGCCAAAATCACCTGCCGGCTACGCCACAACCAGTTGGTGAACACTTCAGAATCACCTGCCGGGCTGGTTGGAACCACCTGCCGATCACGCCAACATCACCTGCCAGCTACACCTGAACCAATTGGCGGACACTCCGGAATCATCTGCCAGACATGCCAGAACCAGCTCTCAGACACTCAAGAACCACGTGCCGGAAACCCCGGAAGCACCTGCTGAGCATGCCTGAGCCAGCTGCTCGACTCGCAAGAAACACCTGCGGGACACGCCAAAATCACCTGCGGGGTACGCCAGGACCACTTGGCCGACACTCCGGAATCACCTGTCAGGCATGCCGGAACCACCTCTCAGACGTGCCAGAACCACATGCCAGACACTCCGGAGTCACCTGCCGGCCATGCCGGAACCATCTCTCAGACGTGCCAGAACCATGTTCCGGACACGCCGGTACCACCTGCCGAGCTCGTCGGAACCACCTGCTGGACACGCCAAAATCACCTGCCAGGTATACCAGAACCACCTGGTGGACAATCCGGAATCATCTGCCGGACACGCCAGAACCAGCTCTCAGACACACCAGAACCAAGGGCCAGAGACGCCGGAAGCACCAGCTGAGCATGCCTGAGCCACCTGCTCGACTCGAAAGAAGCACGTGTCGGACATGCCAAAGTCACATTCCGGGTACGCCAGAAACACTTGGTGTACACTCCGGAATCACCTGTCGGGCAGGCGGAACCACCTCTCAGACTTGCCAGAACCATGTTCTGGACACGCCGGTACGACCTGCCGAGTATGCCGGAACCATCAGATCCACTCCCCAGAACCACCTACTGGACACGCAAAAATCAACTGCCGGCTATGCCAGAACCACTTGGCAGACACTCCGGAATCTCATGCCAGACATTCCGGAACCACCTCTCAGAGGCGCCAGAACCACATGCCGGAGACTCCGGAATCACCTGCCGGGCATGCCGGAACCATCTCTCAGAAATGCCACAACCACGTGCCGGAGAGTCCTGAAGCAACTGCCGAGCTCGCCGGAACGACCTGCTGGACATGCCGGAACCACCTGCCTCACAGGCCAAAATCATATGCCGGCTACGCCAAAACCACTTGGTGGACATTCCAGAATCACCTTGCGGGCATGCCGGAACCACGTCATGGACAGACGGCAAACACCTGCCGGACCTGCCGGAACCACCTGCCGAGCACGCCGGAACCACCTGCTCGAATCACCAGAGCCACTTGCCAGACACACCAGAAACCCCTGCGGGGTACACCAGAACCACTTGGAGGACTCTCCGGGATCACCTGCCGGGCATGCCGGAACCACCTCTCAGACGTGCCAGAACCATGTGCCGGACACGCCGGAACCACCTGCCGAGTATGCCGGAACCACCTGCTCCACTCCCCAGAACCACCTGCTGGACACGCCAAAATCACCTGCCGGCTACGCCAGAACCACTCGGCAGACTCTCTGGAACCACCTCCAGGACAGACCGGAACCACCTGCCGGACACGCTGGGACCACATGCTTGACTCGCCAGAACCACCTGCCGGACACGCCAGAATCCCCAGCCGGCTACGCCACAACCACTTGTCGGACACTCCAGAATCACCTGCCAGGCATGCTGGAACCACCTCTCAGAGTTGCCACAACCACATGCCGGAGACGGCGATGCGCCAGCCGACAATGCCGGAAGTTCCTGATCCACTCCCCAGAACCACCTGCTGGACACGCCAAAATCACCTGCCGGCTATGCCACAACCAGTTGGTGAACACTTCGGAATCACCAGCCGGGCTTTCTGCAACCACCTGCCTGTCACGCCAACATCACCTGCCAGCTACGCCAGAACCACTTGGCGGACACTCCGGAATCATCTGCCGGACATGCCAGAACCAGCTCTCAGACACTCCAGAACCACGTGCCGGACACGCCGGAAGCAACTGCTTAGCATGCCTGAGCCCCCTCTTGAATCGCAAGAAACACCTGCCGGACACGCCAAAATCACCTGCCGGGTACGCCAGAAACGCTTGGCCGACACTCCGGAATCACCTGTGGGACATGCCGGAATCACCTCTCAGACTTGCCAGAACCATGCTCCGGACACACCGGTACCACCTGCCGAGCATGGCAGAACCCCCTGATCCACTCCCCACAACCACCTGCTGGACACACCTAAATCACCTGCCGGCTACGCCAGAACCTCTTGGAGGACTCTCCGGGATCACCTGCCGCGCATGCCGGAACCACCTCTGAGACGTGCCAGAACCATGTTCCGAACACGCCGGTTCCACCTGCCGAGCTCGCCGGAACCACCTGCTGGACACGCCAAAATCACCTGCCGGCCACGCCAGAGCCACTCGGCAGACACTCCGGAATCACCTGCCGGGCAAGCTGGAACCACCTGCCGGTCACGTCAACATCACCTGCCGGCTACGCCAGAACCACTCGGCAGACTCTCCGGAACCACCTCCAGGACAGACCGGAACCACCTGCCGGACACGCTGGGACCACATGCTTGACTCGCCAGAACCACCTGCCGGACATGCCAGAATCCCCAGCCGGCTACGCCACAACCACTTGTCGGACACTCCAGAATCACCTGCCAGGCATGCTGGAACCACCTCTCAGAGGTGCCACAACCACATGCCAGAGACGGCGATGCGCCAGCCGACAATGCCGGAAGTTCCTGATCCACTCCCCAGAACCACCTGGTGGACACGCCAAAATCACCTGCCGGCTATGCCAGAACCACTCGGCAGACACTCCGGAACCACCTCCAGGACATACCAGAACCACGTGCCGGACACGCCGGAATCAACTGCTTAGCATGCCTGAGCCCCCTCTTGAATCGCAAGAAACACCTGCCGGACATGCCGAAATCACCTGTCGGCTACGCCAGAACCACTTGGTGGACACTCCAAATCACCTTCCGGGCATGCCAGCACAACGACTCAGAAGTGCCAGAAGCACATGCCGGACAGGCCGGAACCATCTCCTGCACAGATCGGAAACACAGGAAACACTCGCCGGAACCACCTGCTTGACTCACCGGTCCCACCTGCCGGACACACCAAAATCACCTGCCCGCTACACCAGAACCAATTGGCCGACAAGCCGGAATCACGTGTAGTGCATGCCGACACAACCTCTCACACGTGCCAGAACCTCGTTCAGGACACCCCAGAACCACCTGCTGGACAGACCAGAACCACCTGCCGGACACGCCAACATCACCTGCCAGCTATGCCACAACCACTTGGCAGACACCATGGAAACACCTGTCGGGCCGGCCGGAACCACCTCTCAGACGTGCCAGAACCATGTGCGTGAGATGCCGGAACCACACCCCGAACAGACCGAAACCACCTGCCAGACCCGCCTGAACCACCTGCCGAGCACGCCGGAACCACCTACTCGACTGTCCGGAACAACCTACCTGACACGCCAAAATCACCTGCCGGGTATGCCAGTACCACGTGGCGGACACTGTGGAATCACCTGTCGGGAATGCCGGAACCACCTCTCAGACGTGCCAGAACCTCGTGCCGGACACGCCAGAACCACTTGGTGAACACTCCGGAATCACCTGCCGGGCATGCCGGAACCACCTCTCAGACTTGCCAGAACCATGTTCCGCACACGCCGGTACCACCTGCTGAGTATGCCGGAACCACCTGATCCACTCCCCAGAACCACCTGCTGGACACGCCAGAATCACCTGCCGGCTACGCCAGAACCACCCGGCAGACCATCCGGAACCACCTACCTAGCATGCCGGAACCACCTCTCAGAGGTGCCAGAACCACATGCCGTACACTCCGGAATCACCTGCCGGGCATGCCGGAACCATCTCTCAGACGTGCCAGAACCATGTTCCAGACAGGCCGGTACCACCTGCCGAGCTCGCCAGAACCAGCTGCTGGACACGCCAACACCAGCTACCGGCTATGCCAGAACCACTCGGCAGACACTCCGGAATCACCTGCCAGGCTTGCTGGAACCACCTCTCAGAGGTGCCGCAACCACATGCCGGAGACTCCAGAATCACCTGCCGAGCATGCCAGAACCACCTCTCAGAGGTGCCAGAACCACATGCCGGAGACTCCAGAATCACCTGCCGAGCATGCCAGAACCACCTCGCAGAGGTGCCAGAACCACATGCCAGAGACTCCGGAATCACCTGTCGGGCATGCCGGAAACATCTCTCAGACGTGCCACAACCACGTGCCGGAGAGACCGGAAGCACCTGCTGAGCTCGCCGGAACCACCTGCCTCACAGGCCAAAATCATATGCCGGCTACGCCAAAACCACTTGGTGGACACTCCAGAATCACCTTGCGGGCATGCCGGAACCACGTCATGGACAGACGGCAAACACCTGCCGGACCTGCCGGAACCACCTGCCGAGCACGCCGGAACCACCTGCTCGACTCACCAGAGCCACCTGCCGGACACACCAGAAACACCTGCGGGATACGCCAGAATCACTTGGAGGACTCTCGGGGATCACTGCCAGGCATGCCGGAACCAACTCTCAGACGTGCCAGAACCATGTGCCGGACACGCCGGAACCACCTGCCGAGAATGCCGGAAGTTCCTGATCTGCTCCCCAGAACCACCTGCCGGACACGCCAAAATCACCTGCCGGCTACGCCACAACCAGTGGCTGAACACTTCGGAATCACCTGCTGGGCTTGCTGGAACCTCCTGCCGGTCACGCCAACATCACCTGCCACCTACGCCAGAACCACTTGGCGGACAGCATGGAAACACCTGTCGGGCCGGCCGGAACCACCTCTCAGATGTGCCAGAACCATGTGCCTGAGATGCCGGAACCACACCCCGAACAGACCGAAACCACCTGCCAGACCCGCCTGAACCACCTGCCGAGCACGCCTGATCCACCTGCTCGACTCGCCGGAACCACCTACCTGACATGCCAAAATCACCTGCTGGGTATGCCAGAACCAGTTGGTGGACACTCCGGAATCATCTGCCAGACATGCCAGAACCAGCTCTCAGACACCCCAGAACCACGAGCCAGAGACGCCGGAATCACCTGCTGAGCATGCCTGAGCCACCTGCTGGACATGCCGGAACCACCTGCTGCACATGCCGGAACCACCTGCCTGACAGGCCAAAATCACATGCCGGCTATGCCAAAACCACCTGGCGGACACTCCAGAATCACCTGCCGGGCATGCCAGCAGAACCACTCAGAAGTGCCAGAACCACCTGCTGGACAGACCGGAACCACCTGCCGGACACGCCGGAACCACCGGCTCGACTCGCCGGAACCACCGCCGGACATGCAAAATCACCTGCCGACTACACCAGAACCACTTGGCGAACACTCCGGAATCATCTGCCGGGCATACCAGCACAAAATCCCAGAAGTGCCAGAACCTCGTGCCGGACACGCCAGAACCACCTGCCGGACAGACCGGAGCCACCTGCCAGACATGCCGGAACCACCGGCTCTACTGGCCGGAACCAACACCGGACATGCAAAATCACCTGCACGCTACGCCAGAAACACTTTGCGAACACTCCGGAATCACCTGCCGGGCATGCCGGAACCACCTCTCAGAGGTGCCAGAACCACATGCTGGAGACTCCGGAATCACCTGTCGGGCATGCCGGAACCACCTACTCGACTCGCCGGAACCACCTAACTGACATGCCAAAATCACCTGCCGGGTATGCCAGAACCACTTGGTGTACACTGCGGAATCATCTGCCGGACATGCCAGATCCAGCACTCAGACACACCAGAACCACGTGCCGGACACGCCGGAAGCACCTGCTGAGCATGCCTGAGCCACATGCTCGACTTGCAAGAAACACCTGCCAGACACGCCGAAATCGCCTGCCGGGTACGCCCAACCACGTGGTGGACACTCCGGAATCACCTGTCGGGCATGCCGGAATCACGTCTCAGACGTGCCAGAACATCGTGCCGGACACGCCAGAACCACCTGCCGGACAGAGCGGAACCACCTGCCGGACACGCCGGAACCACCTCTCAGACTTCCCAGAACCATGTTCCGGACACGCCGGTACCACCTGCCGAGTATGCCGGAACCACCTGATCCCCGCCCCAGAACCACCTGTTGGAGACGCAAGAATCACCTGCCGGTTGCGCCAGAACCACTCGGCAGACACTCTGGAACCACCTGTCGGGCCGGCCGGAACCAACTCTCAGACACGCCAGAATCATGTGCCTGAGATGCCGGAACCACACCCCGAACAGACCGAAACCACCTGTCAAACCCGCCTGAACCACCTGCTGAGATGCCAGAACCACCTACTCGACTCGCCGGAACCACCTAACTGACATGCCAAAATCACCTGCCGGGTATGCCAGAACCACTTGTTGGACACTCCGGAATCATCTGCCGGACATGCAAGAACCAGCTCTCAGACACACCAGAACCACGTGCCGGACACGCCGGAATCTCGTGAAGGGCATGCCGACACAACCTCTCAGACGTTCCAGAACCTCGTGTCGGACACCCCAGAACCACATGCCAGACAGACCGGAACCACCTGCCAGACACGCCGGAACCACCGGGTCGACTCGCTGGAACGGCCGCGGGACATGCAAAATCACCTGCCGGCTACGCCAGAAACACTTGGCGAACACTCCGGAATCACCTGCCGGGCATGGCGGAACCACCTCTCAGACATGCCGGAACCACATGCCAATGACACCGGAAGCACATGCCGAGCACGCCAGAACCACCTGCTCGACTCGCCAAAACCACCTGCTGGACATGCCAAAATCACCTGCCGGCTACGCCACAATCATTTGGCGAACACTTCGGAATCACCTGCCGGGTTGGCTGGAAGCACATGCCGGTCACGCCAACATCACCTGCCAGCTAGGCCAGAACCAGTTGGCGGGCACCATGGAAACACCTGTCGGTCCGGCCGGAACCACATGTCAGTCGTGCCAGAACCATGTGCCTGAGATGCCGGAACCACACACCGAACAGACCGAAACCACCTGCCAGACAGACCGGAACCACCTGCCGGACACGCCGGAACCACCGGCTCGACTCTCCTGAACCACCGCCGGACATGCAAAATCACCTGCCGGCTACGACAGAACCACTTGGCATACACTCCGCAATCACCTGCCGGGCATGCCGGAACCATCTCTCAAACGTGCCAGAACCATGTTCCGGAAACGCCGGTACCACCTGCCGAGCTCGCCGGAACCACATGCTGGACACACCAAAATCACCTGCCAGGTATACCAGAACCACTTGGGGGACACTCCGGAACCACCTCCAGGACAGACCGGAACCACCTGCCGGACACGCTGGGTCCACCTGCTTGTCTCGCCAGAACCACCTGCCGGACACGCCAGAATCCCCAGCCAGCTACGCCACAACCACTTGTCGGACACTCCGGAATCACATGCCGGGCATGCTGGAACCACCTCTCAGAGGTGCCACAACCACATGCCGGAGACGGCGGAAGCACCTGCCGAGAATGCCGGATGTTCCTGATCCACTCCCCAGAACCACCTGCCGGACACACCAAAATCACCTGCCGGCTACGCCAGAACCACTTGGCGGACACTCCAGAATCACCTGCCGGGCATGCCAGCACAACCCCTCCGAAGTGCCAGAAGCACGTGCCGGACAGGCCGGAACCATCTCCCCGACAGACCAGAAACACAGGAAACACTCGCTGGAACCACCTGCTTGACTCACCGGTCCCACCTGCCGGACACGCCAAAATCACCTGCCCGCTACACCAGAACCACTTGGCGGAGAAGCCGGAATCACGTGACGTGCATGCTGACACAACCTCTCAGACGTGCCAGAACCTCATGCCGGACACGCCAGAACCACCTGCTGGACAGACCGGAACCACATGCCGGACACGCCTGAACCACCGGCTCGACTCCCCGGAACCATTGCAGGACATGCAAAATCACATGCCGGTTATGCCAGAACCACTTGGCGAACACTCCGGAATCACCTGCCAGGCATGGCGGAACCACCTCTCAGACATGAAGGAACCACATGCCAATGACACCAGAAACACCTGCCGAGCATGCCAGAACCACCTGCTCGACTCGCCAAAACCACCTGCTGGACACGCCAAAATCAACTGCTGGCTACGCCACAACCATTTGGTAACACTTCGGAATCACCTGCCGGGCTGGCTGGAACCACCTCTCAGAGGTGCCACAACCACATGCCGGAGACGGCGGAAGCACCTGCCGAGAATGCCGGAAGTTCCTGATCCACTCCCCAGAACCACCTGCCGGACACGCCAAAATCACCTGCTGGCTACGCCAGAACCACTTGGCGGACACTCCAGAATCACCTGCCGGCATGCCAGCACAACCACTCAGAAGTGCCAGAAGCACGTGCCGGACAGGCCAGAACCATCTCCCCGACAGACCAGAAACACAGGAAACACTCGCTGGAACCACCTGCTTGACTCACCGGTCCCACCTGCCGGACACGCCAAAATCACCTGCCCGCTACACCAGAACCACTTGGCGGAGACGTCAGAATCACGTGACGTGCATGCCGACACAACCTCTCAGACGTGCCAGAACCTCGTGCCAGACACGCCAGAACCACCTGCTGGACGGACCGGAACCACATGCCGCACACGCCTGAACCACCGGCTCGACTCCCCGGAACCATTGCCGGACATGCAAAATCACATGCCGGCTACGCCAGAACCACTTGGCGAACACTCCGGAATCACCTGCCGTGCATGCCGGAACGACCTCTTAGACATGCCAGAAGCACATTCCAATGACACCGGAAGCACCTGCCGAGCACGCTGGAACCAATTGCTCGAATCGCCAGAACCACTTGGTGGACACACCAAAATCACCTGCCGGCCACGCCAGAACCATTTGGTGAACACTCCGGAATCACCTACCGGGCATGCCGGAACCAGCTCTCAGACGTGCCAGAACCATGTTCCGGACACGCCGGAACCACCGGGTCGACTCGCCGGAACGGCCGCGGGACATGCAAAATCACCTGCCGGCTACGCCATAACCACTAGGCGAACAGTGCGGAATCACCTGCCAGGCATGCCGGAACCACCTCTCAGACATGCCAGAACGACATGGCAATGACAGCAGAAGCACCTGCCGAACACGCCGGAACCACCTGCTCCACTCCCCAGAACCAGCTGCTGGACATGCCAAAATGACCTGCCGGCTATGCCACAACCAGTTGGTGAACACTTCGGAATCACCAGCCGGGCTTGCTGCAACCACCTGCCTGTCACGCCAACATCACCTGCCAGCTACGCCAGAACCACTTGGCGGACACTCCGGAATCATCTGCCGGACATGCCAGAACCAGCTCTCAGACACTCCAGAACCACGTGCCGGACACGCCGGAAGCAACTGCTTAGCATGCCTGAGCCCCCTCTTGAATCGCAAGAAACACCTGCCGGACACGCCAAAATCACCTGCCGGGTACGCCAGAAACGCTTGGCCGACACTCCGGAATCACCTGTGGGACATGCTGGAATCACCTCTCAGACTTGCCAGAACCATGCTCCGGACACACCGGTACCACCTGCCGAGCATGGCAGAACCCCCTGATCCACTCCCCACAACCACCTGCTGGACACACCTAAATCACCTGCCGGCTACGCCAGAACCTCTTGGAGGACTCTCCAGGATCACCTGCCGGGCATGCCGGAACCACCTCTGAGACGTGCCAGAACCATGTGCTGGACACGCCGGAACCATCTGCCGGACACGCCGGGACCACCTGCTTGACTCGCCAGAACCACCTGCCGTACACACCAAAATCACCAGCTGGGTATGCCACAACCACTTGTTGGACACTCCGGAATCACCTGCCGGGCATGATGGAACCACCTCTCAGAGGTGCCACAAACACATGCCGGAGACGGTGGAAGCACCTGCCGAGAATGCCGGAAGTTCCTGATCCACTCCACAGAACCAACTGCCGGACAAGACAAAATCACCTGCCGGCTACGCCAGAACAACTCGGCAGACACTCCGGAATCACCTGCCGGGCATGCCGGAACCATCTCTCAGACGTGCCACAACCACGTGCCGGAGAGACCAGAAGCACCTGCCGAGCTCGCCGGAACCACCTGCTGGACATTCCGGAACCACCTGCCTGACAGGCCAAAATCATATGCCGGCTACGCCAAAACCACCTGGCGGGCACTCCAGAATCACCTGCCGGGCATGCCAGCACAACCACTCAGAAGTGCCAGAAGCACGTGCCGGACAGGCCGGAACCATCTCCCGGACAGACCGGAACCACAGGAAACACTCGCCGGAATCACCTGCTTGACTCACCGGTCCCACCTGCCGGACACGCCAAAATCACCTGCCCGCTACACCAGAACCACTTGGCGGACAAGCCGGAATCACGTGAAGGGCATGCCGACACAACCTCTCACACGTGCGAGAACCTCGGGCCGGACACGCCAGAACCACCTGCCGGACAGACCGGAGCCACCTGCCAGACATGCCGCAACCACCGGCTCTACTCGCCGGAACCACCACCGGACATGCAAAGTCACCTGCACGCTACGCCAGAAACACTTTGCGAACACTCCGGAATCACCTGCCAGGCATGCCGGAACCACCTGCCGGCTACTCCACAACCAGTGGGTGAACACTTCGGAATCACCTGCTGGGCTTGCTGGAACCTCCTGCCGGTCACGCCAACATCACCTGCCACCTATGCCAGAACCACTTGGCGGACACCATGGAAACACCTGTCGTGCCGGCCGGAACCACCTCTCAGACGTGCCAGAACCATGTGCCTGAGATGCCGGAACCACACCCCGAACAGACCGAAACCACCTGCCAGACCCGCGTGAACCACCTGCCGAGCACGCCTGATCCACCTGCTCGACTCGCCGGAACCACCTACCTGACATGCCAAAATCACCTGCTGGGTATGCCAGAACCACTTGGTGGACACTCCGGAATCATCTGCCGGACATGCCAGAACCAGCTCTCAGACTCCCCAGAACCACGTGCCGGAAACGCCGGAAGCACCTCCTGAGCATGCCTGAGCCACATGCTCGACTTGCAAGAAACACCTGCGAGACAGGCCAAAATCACCTGCTGGGTACGCCAGAACGTGTCGGGCATGCCGGAACCACCTTCAAACGTGCAAGAACCACATACCAGAGACGCCGGAATCACCTGCCTCGCATGCCTGAACCAGATCTCAGACGTGCCGGAACCACCTGCCTGACATGCCACAACCACGTGCCGGAGAGACCGGAAGCACCTGCAGAGCTCGCCGGAACCACCTGCTGGACATGCCGGAACCACCTGCCTCACAGGCCAAAACCATATGTCGGCACGCCAAAACCACTTGGTGGACACTGCAGAATCACCTTGCGGGCATGCAGGAAACACATCATGGGCAGACAGCAAACACCTGCCGGACCTGCCGGTACCACCTGCCGAGCTCGTCGGAACCACCTGCTGGACACGCCAAAATCACCTGCCAGGTATACCAGAACCACCTGGTGGACAATCCGGAATCATCTGCCGGACACGCCAGAACCAGCTCTCAGACACACCAGAACCAAGGGCCAGAGACGCCGGAAGCACCAGCTGAGCATGCCTGAGCCACCTGCTCGACTCGAAAGAAGCACGTGTCGGACATGCCAAAATCACATTCCGGGTACGCCAGAAACACTTGGTGTACACTCCGGAATCACCTGTCGGGCAGGCGGAACCACCTCTCAGACTTGCCAGAACCATGTTCTGGACACGCCGGTACGACCTGCCGAGTATGCCAGAACCATCAGATCCACTCCCCAGAACCACCTACTGGACACGCAAAAATCAACTGCCGGCTATGCCAGAACCACTTGGCAGACACTCCGGAATCTCATGCCAGACATTCCGGAACCACCTCTCAGAGGCGCCAGAACCACATGCCGGAGACTCCGGAATCACCTGCCGGGCATGCCGGAACCATCTCTCAGAAATGCCACAACCACGTGCCGGAGAGACCTGAAGCAACTGCCGAGCTCGCCGGAACGACCTGCTGGACATGCCGGAACCACCTGCCTCACAGGCCAAAATCATATGCCGGCTACGCCAAAACCACTTGGTGGACATTCCAGAATCACCTTGCGGGCATGCCGGAACCACGTCATGGACAGACGGCAAACACCTGCCGGACGTGCCGGAACCACCTGCCGAGCACGCCGGAACCACCTGCTCGACTCACCAGAGCCACCTGCCAGACACACCAGAAACCCCTGCGGGGTACACCAGAACCACTTGGAGGACTCTCCGGGATCACCTGCCGGGCATGCCGGAACCACCTCTCAGACGTGCCAGAACCATGTGCCGGACACGCCGGAACCACCTGCCGAGTATGCCGGAACCACCTGCTCCACTCCCCAGAACCACCTGCTGGACACGCCAAAATCACCTGCCGGCTACGCCAGAACCACTCGGCAGACTCTCTGGAACCACCTCCAGGACAGACCGGAACCACCTGCCGGACACGCTGGGACCACATGCTTGACTCGCCAGAACCACCTGCCAGACACGCCAGAATCCCCAGCCGGCTACGCCACAACCACTTGTCGGACACTCCAGAATAACCTGCCAGGCATGCTGGAACCACCTCTCAGAGTTGCCACAACCACATGCCGGAGACGGCGATGCGCCAGCCGACAATGCCAGAAGTTCCTGATCCACTCCCCCGAACCACCTGCTGGACACGCCAAAATCACCTGCCGGCTACGTCAGAACCACTCGGCAGACACTCCGGAACCACCTCCAGGACATACCGGAACCACGTGCCGGACACGCCGGAATCAACTGCTTAGCATGCCTGAGCCCCCTGTTGAATCGCAAGAAACACCTGCCGGACATGCCAAAATCACCTGCCGGCTACGCCAGAACCACTTGGTGGACACTCCAAATCACCTTCCGGGCATGCCAGCACAACGTCTCAGAAGTGCCAGAAGCACATGCCGGACAGGCCGGAACCATCTCCTGCAAAGACCGGAAACACAGGAAACACTCGCCGGAACCACCTGCTTGACTCACCGGTCCCACCTGCCGGACACACCAAAATCACCTGCCCGCTACACCAGAACCAATTGGCCGACAAGCCGGAATCACGTGTAGTGCATGCCGACACAACCTCTCACACGTGCCAGAACCTCGTTCAGGACACCCCAGAACCACCTGCTGGACAGACCAGAACCACCTGCTGGACACGCAGGAACCACCGGCTCAACTCGCCGGAACCATTGCCGGACATGCAAAATCACCTGCCGGCTATGCCAGAACCACTTGGCGAACACTCCGGAATAACCTGCAGGGCATGGCGGAACCACCTTTCAAACATGAAGGAACCACATGCCAATGACACCGGAAGCACCTGCCAAGCACGCCAGAACCACCTGCTCGACTCGCCAAAACCACCTGCTGGACACACCAAAATGACCTGCAGGCTACGCCACAACCATTTGGTGAACACTTCGGAATCACCTGCTGGGCTGGCTGGAAACACCTGCCGGTCATGCCAACATCACCTGCCAGCTATGCCACAACCACTAGGCGGACACCATGGAAACACCTGTCGGGCCGGCCGGAACCACCTCTCAGACGTGCCAGAACCATGTGCGTGAGATGCCGGAACCACACCCCGAACAGACCGAAACCACCTGCCAGACCCGCCTGAACCACCTGCCGAGCACGCCGGAACCACCTACTCGACTGTCCGGAACAACCTACCTGACACGCCAAAATCACCTGCCGGGTATGCCAGTACCACGTGGCGGACACTGTGGAATCACCTGTCGGGAATGCCGGAACCACCTCTCAGACGTGCCAGAACCTCGTGCCGGACACGCCAGAACCACCTGCCGGACAGACCGGAACCACCTGCCGGACACGCCGGAACCACCGGCTCGACTCGCCGGAACCACCGCCGGACATGCAAAATCACCTGCCGGCTACGCCAGAACTACTTGGTGAACACTCCGGAATCACCTGCCGGGCATGCCGGAACCACCTCTCAGACTTCCCAGAACCATGTTCCGGACACGCCGGTACCACCTGCCGAGTATGCCGGAACCACCTGATCCCCGCCCCAGAACCACCTGTTGGAGACGCAAGAATCACCTGCCGGTTGCGCCAGAACCACTCGGCAGACACTCTGGAACCACCTGTCGGGCCGGCCGGAACCAACTCTCAGACACGCCAGAATCATGTGCCTGAGATGCCGGAACCACACCCCGAACAGACCGAAACCACCTGTCAAACCCGCCTGAACCACCTGCTGAGATGCCAGAACCACCTACTCGACTCGCCGGAACCACCTAACTGACATGCCAAAATCACCTGCCGGGTATGCCAGAACCACTTGTTGGACACTCCGGAATCATCTGCCGGACATGCAAGAACCAGCTCTCAGACACACCAGAACCACGTGCCGGACACGCCGGAAGCACCTGCTGAGCATGCCTGAGCCACATGCTCGACTCGCAAGAAACACCTGCCAGACACGCCAAAATCACCTGCCGGGTACGCCAGAACCACATGGCGGACACTCCGGAACCACCTGCCGGGCATGCCGGAACCACCTCTCAGACGTGCCAGAACCACATGCCAGACACTCCGGAGTCACCTGCCGGCCATTCCGGAACCATCTCTCAGACGTGCCAGAACCATGTTCCGGACACGCCGGTACCACCTGCCGAGCTCGTCGGAACCACCTGCTGGACACGCCAAAATCACCTGCCAGGTATACCAGAACCACCTGGTGGACACTCCGGAATCATCTGCTGGACATGCCAGAACCAGCTCTCAGACACACCAGAACCACGTGCTGGACACGCCGGAATCATGTGAAGGGCATGCCGACACAACCTCTCAGACGTGCCAGAACCTCGTGTCGGACACCCCAGAACCACATGCCAGACAGACCGGAACCACCTGCCAGACACGCCGGAACCACCGGGTCGACTCGCTGGAACGGCCGCGGGACATGCAAAATCACCTGCCGGCTACGCCAGAAACACTTGGCGAACACTCCGGAATCACCTGCCGGGCATGGCGGAACCACCTCTCAGACATGCCGGAACCACATGCCAATGACACCGGAAGCACATGCCGAGCACGCCAGAACCACCTGCTCGACTCGCCAAAACCACCTGCTGGACATGCCAAAATCACCTGCCGGCTACGCCACAATCATTTGGCGAACACTTCGGAATCACCTGCCGGGTTGGCTGGAAGCACATGCCGGTCACGCCAACATCACCTGCCAGCTAGGCCAGAACCAGTTGGCGGGCACCATGGAAACACCTGTCGGTCCGGCCGGAACCACATCTCAGTCGTGCCAGAACCATGTGCCTGAGATGCCGGAACCACACCCCGAACAGACCGAAACCACCTGCCAGACAGACCGGAACCACCTGCCGGACACGCCGGAACCACCGGCTCGACTCTCCTGAACCACCGCCGGACATGCAAAATCACCTGCCGGCTACGACAGAACCACTTGGCATACACTCCGCAATCACCTGCCGGGCATGCCGGAACCATCTCTCAAACGTGCCAGAACCATGTTCCGGAAACGCCGGTACCACCTGCCGAGCTAGCCGGAACCACATGCTGGACACGCCAAAATCACCTGCCAGGTATACCAGAACCACTTGGTGGACACTCCGGAATCGTCTGCTGGACATGCCAGAACCAGCTCTCAGACACAACAGAACCACGGGCCAGAGACGCCGGAAGCACCTGCTGAGCATTCCTCAGCCACCTGCTCGACTCGCAAGAAACACCTGTCGGACATGCCAAAATCACCTGCCGGGTATGCCAGAAACACTTGGTGGACACTCCGGAATCACCTAACGGGGATGCCAGAACCACCTGCTGGACACGCTGGGACCACATGCTTGACTCGCCAGAACCACCTGCTGGACACGCCAGAATCCCCAGCCAGCTACGCCACAACCACTTGCCAGACACTCCGGAACCACCTGCCGGGCATGCTGGAACCACCTCTCAGAGGTGCCACAACCACATGCCGGAGACGGCGGAAGCACCTGCCGAGAACGCCGGAAGTTCCTGATCCACTCCCCAGAACCACCTGCCGGACACGCCAAAATCACCTGCCGGCTATGCCAGAACCACTTGGCGGACTCTCCAGAATCACCTGCCGGGCATGCCAGCACAACCTCCGCGACGTGCCAGAAGCACGTGCCGGACAGGCCGGAACCATCTCCCGCATAGACCGGAAACACAGGAAACACTCGCCGGAACCACCTGCTTGACTCACCGGTCCCACCTGCTGGACACGCCAGAATCACCTGCCGGCTACGCCAGAATCACTCGGCAGACCCTCGGAACCACCTCTAGGACAGACCGGAACCACCTGCCGGACACGCCGGGACCACATGCTTGACTCGACAGAACCACCTACCGGACACGCCAGAATCACCAGCCGGCTACGCCACAACCACTTGTCAGACACTCCGGACTCACCTGCCGGGCATGCTGGAAACACCTCTCAGAGGTGCCACAACCACATGCCGGAGATGGCGGAAGCACCTGCCGAGAATGCCGGAAGTTCCTGATCCACTCCCCAGAACCACCTGCCGGACAGACCGGAGCCACCTGCCAGACATGCCGGAACCACCGGCACTACTCGCCGGAACCACCACCGGACATGCAAAATCACCTGCACGCTACGCCAGAAACACTTTGCGAACACTCCGGAATCACCTGCCGGGCATGCCGGAACCACCTGCCGGCTACTCCACAACCAGTGGGTGAACACTTCGGAATCACCTGCTGGGCTTGCTGCAACCTCCTGCCGGTCACGCCAACATCACCTGCCACCTACGCCAGAACCACTTGGCGGACACCATGGAAACACCTGTCGGGCCGGCCGGAACCACCTTCAGACGTGCCAGAACCATGTGCCTGAGATGCCGGAACCACACCCCGAACAGACCGAAACCACCTGCCAGACCCGCCTGAACCACCTGCCGAGCACGCATGATCCACCTGCTCGACTCGCCGGAACCACCTACCTGACATGCCAAAATCACCTGCTGGGTATGCCAGAACCACTTGGTGGACACTCCGGAATCATCTGCCGGACATGCCAGAAGCAGCTCTCAGAAACACCAGAACCACGTGCCGGACACGCCGGAAGCACCTGCTGAGCATGCCTGAGCCACATGCTCGACTTGCAAGAAACACCTGCCAGACACGCCAAAATCGCCTGCCGGGTACGCCAGAACCACGTGGCGGTCACTCCGGAATCACCTGTTGGGCATGCCGGAACCACCTCTCAGACATGCCAGAACCTCGTGCCGGACACGCCAGAACCACCTGCCGGACACGCCGGAACCACTGGCTCGACTCGCCGGAACCATTGCCGGACATGCAAAATCACCTGCCGGCTACGCCAGAACCACTTGGGGAATACTCCGGAATCACCTGCCGGGCATGCCGGAACCATCTCTCAGACGTGCCAGAACCATGTTCCGAACACGCCGGTACCACCTGCCGAGCTCGCCGGAACCACCTGCTGGACACGCCAAAATCACCTGCCGGCCACGCCAGAGCCACTCGGCAGACACTCCGGAATCACCTGCCGTGCATGCCGGAACGACCTCTTAGACATGCCAGAAGCACATTCCAATGACACCGGAAGCACCTGCCGAGCACGCTGGAACCAATTGCTCGAATCGCCAGAACCACTTGGTGGACACACCAAAATCACCTGCCGGCCACGCCAGAACCATTTGGTGAACACTCCGGAATCACCTACCGGGCATGCCGGAACCAGCTCTCAGACGTGCCAGAACCATGTTCCGGACACGCCGGAACCACCGGGTCGACTCGCCGGAACGGCCGCGGGACATGCAAAATCACCTGCCGGCTACGCCAGAACCACTAGGCGAACAGTGCGGAATCACCTGCCAGGCATGCCGGAACCACCTCTCAGACATGCCAGAACGACATGGCAATGACAGCAGAAGCACCTGCCGAACACGCCGGAACCACCTGCTCCACTCCCCAGAACCAGCTGCTGGACATGCCAAAATGACCTGCCGGCTATGCCACAACCAGTTGGTGAACACTTCGGAATCACCAGCCGGGCTTGCTGCAACCACCTGCCTGTCACGCCAACATCACCTGCCAGCTACGCCAGAACCACTTGGCGGACACTCCGGAATCATCTGCCGGACATGCCAGAACCAGCTCTCAGACACTCCAGAACCACGTGCCGGACACGCCGGAAGCAACTGCTTAGCATGCCTGAGCCCCCTCTTGAATCGCAAGAAACACCTGCCGGACACGCCAAAATCACCTGCCGGGTACGCCAGAAACGCTTGGCCGACACTCCGGAATCACCTGTGGGACATGCCGGAATCACCTCTCAGACTTGCCAGAACCATGCTCCGGACACACCGGTACCACCTGCCGAGCATGGCAGAACCCCCTGATCCACTCCCCACAACCACCTGCTGGACACACCTAAATCACCTGCCGGCTACGCCAGAACCTCTTGGAGGACTCTCCGGGATCACCTGCCGCGCATGCCGGAACCACCTCTGAGACGTGCCAGAACCATGTTCCGAACACGCCGGTACCACCTGCCGAGCTCGCCGGAACCACCTGCTGGACACGCCAAAATCACCTGCCGGCCACGCCAGAGCCACTCGGCAGACACTCCGGAATCACCTGCCGGGCAAGCTGGAACCACCTGCCGGTCACGTCAACATCACCTGCCGGCTACGCCAGAACCACTTGGCGAACACTCCAGAATAACCTGCAGGGCATGGCGGAACCACCTTTCAAACATGAAGGAATCACATGCCAATGACACCGGAGGCACCTGCCGAGCACGCCAGAACCACCTGCTCGACTCGCCAAAACCACCTGCTGGACACACCAAAATGACCTGCCGGCTACGCCACAACCATTTGGTGAACACTTCGGAATCACCTGCTGGGCTGGCTGGAAACACCTGCCGGTCATGCCAACATCACCTGCCAGCTATGCCACAACCACTAGGCGGACACCATGGAAACACCTGTCGGGCCGGCCGGAACCACCTCTCAGACGTGCCAGAACCATGTGCGTGAGATGCCGGAACCACACCCCGAAGAGGCCGAAACCACCTGCCAGACCCGCCTGAACCACCTGCGGAGCACGCCGGAACCACCTACTCGACTGTCCGGAACAACCTACCTGACACGCCAAAATCACCTGCCGGGTATGCCAGTACCACGTGGCGGACACTGTGGAATCACCTGTCGGGAATGCCGGAACCACCTCTCAGACGTGCCAGAACCTCGTGCCGGACACGCCAGAACCACCTGCCGGACAGACCGGAACCACCTGCCGGACACGCCGGAACCACCAGCTCGACTCGCCGGAACCACCGCCGGACATGCAAAATCACCTGCCGGCTACGCCAGAACCACTTGGTGAACACTCCGGAATCACCTGCCGGGCATGCCGGAACCACCTCTCAGACTTGCCAGAACCATGTTCCGGACACGCCGGTACCACCTGCTGAGTATGCCGGAACCACCTGATCCACTCCCCAGAACCACCTGCTGGACACGCCAGAATCACCTGCCGGCTACGCCAGAATCACTCGGCAGACCATCCGGAACCACCTACCTAGCATGCCGGAACCACCTCTCAGAGGTGCCAGAACCACATGCCGTACACTCCGGAATCACCTGCCGGGCATGCCGGAACCATCTCTCAGACGTGCCAGAACCATGTTCCGGACACGCCGGTACCACCTGCCGAGCTCGTCGGAACCACCTGCTGGACACGCCAAAATCACCTGCCAGGTATACCAGAACCACCTGGTGGACACTCCGGAATCATCTGCTGGACATGCCAGAACCAGCTCTCAGACACACCAGAACCACGTGCCGGACACGCCGGAATCACGTGAAGGGCATGCCGACACAACCTCTCAGACGTGCCAGAACCTCGTGTCGGACACCCCAGAACCACATGACAGACAGACCGGAACCACCTGCCAGACACGCCGGAACCACCGGGTCAACTCGCTGGAACGGCCGCGGGACATGCAAAATCACCTGCCGGCTACGACAGAACCACTTGGCATACACTCCGCAATCACCTGCCGGGCATGCCGGAACCATCTCTCAAACGTGCCAGAACCATGTTCCGGAAACGCCGGTACCACCTGCCGAGCTCGCCGGAACCACATGCTGGACACGCCAAAATCACCTGCCAGGTATACCAGAACCACTTGGTGGACACTCCGGAATCGTCTGCTGGACATGCCAGAACCAGCTCTCAGACACAACAGAACCACGGGCCAGAGACGCCGGAAGCACCTGCTGAGCATTCCTCAGCCACCTGCTCGACTCGCAAGAAACACCTGTCGGACATGCCAAAATCACCTGCCGGGTATGCCAGAAACACTTGGCGGACACTCCGGAATCACCTAACGGGGATGCCAGAACCACCTGCCGGACACGCTGGGACCACATGCTTGACTCGCCAGAACCACCTGCTGGACACGCCAGAATCCCCAGCCAGCTACGCC
Source organism: Equus caballus (assembly GCF_041296265.1). Classification (NCBI taxonomy): domain Eukaryota; kingdom Metazoa; phylum Chordata; class Mammalia; order Perissodactyla; family Equidae; genus Equus; species Equus caballus. Next base: position 35,963,455 of record NC_091691.1, read on the forward strand.
ACAACCACTTGCCAGACACTCCGGAACCACCTGCCGGGCATGCTGGAACCACCTCTCAGAGGTGCCACAACCACATGCCGGAGACGGCGGAAGCACCTGCCGAGAACGCCGGAAGTTCCTGATCCACTCCCCAGAACCACCTGCCGGACACGCCAAAATCACCTGCCGGCTATGCCAGAACCACTTGGCGGACTCTCCAGAATCACCTGCCGGGCATGCCAGCACAACCTCCGCGACGTGCCAGAAGCACGTGCCGGACAGGCCGGAACCATCTCCCGCATAGACCGGAAACACAGGAAACACTCGCCGGAACCACCTGCTTGACTCACCGGTCCCACCTGCTGGACACGCCAGAATCACCTGCCGGCTACGCCAGAATCACTCGGCAGACCCTCGGAACCACCTCTAGGACAGACCGGAACCACCTGCCGGACACGCCGGGACCACATGCTTGACTCGACAGAACCACCTACCGGACACGCCAGAATCACCAGCCGGCTACGCCACAACCACTTGTCAGACACTCCGGACTCACCTGCCGGGCATGCTGGAAAGACCTCTCAGAGGTGCCACAACCACATGCCGGAGATGGCGGAAGCACCTGCCGAGAATGCCGGAAGTTCCTGATCCACTCCCCAGAACCACCTGCCGGACAGACCGGAGCCACCTGCCAGACATGCCGGAACCACCGGCTCTACTCGCCGGAACCACCACCGGACATGCAAAATCACCTGCACGCTACGCCAGAAACACTTTGCGAACACTCCGGAATCACCTGCCGGGCATGCCGGAACCACCTGCCGGCTACTCCACAACCAGTGGGTGAACACTTCGGAATCACCTGCTGGGCTTGCTGCAACCTCCTGCCGGTCACGCCAACATCACCTGCCACCTACGCCAGAACCACTTGGCGGACACCATGGAAACACCTGTCGGGCCGGCCGGAACCACCTTCAGACGTGCCAGAACCATGTGCCTGAGATGCCGGAACCACACCCCGAACAGACCGAAACCACCTGCCAGACCCGCCTGAACCACCTGCCGAGCACGCATGATCCACCTGCTCGACTCGCCGGAACCACCTACCTGACATGCCAAAATCACCTGCTGGGTATGCCAGAACCACTTGGTGGACACTCCGGAATCATCTGCCGGACATGCCAGAAGCAGCTCTCAGAAACACCAGAACCACGTGCCGGACACGCCGGAAGCACCTGCTGAGCATGCCTGAGCCACATGCTCGACTTGCAAGAAACACCTGCCAGACACGCCAAAATCGCCTGCCGGGTACGCCAGAACCACGTGGCGGTCACTCCGGAATCACCTGTTGGGCATGCCGGAACCACCTCTCAGACATGCCAGAACCTCGTGCCGGACACGCCAGAACCACCTGCCGGACACGCCGGAACCACTGGCTCGACTCGCCGGAACCATTGCCGGACATGCAAAATCACCTGCCGGCTACGCCAGAACCACTTGGGGAATACTCCGGAATCACCTGCCGGGCATGCCGGAACCATCTCTCAGACGTGCCAGAACCATGTTCCGAACACACCGGTACCACCTGCCGAGCTCGCCGGAACCACCTGCTGGACACGCCAAAATCACCTGCCGGCCACGCCAGAGCCACTCGGCAGACACTCCGGAATCACCTGCCGTGCATGCCGGAACGACCTCTTAGACATGCCAGAAGCACATTCCAATGACACCGGAAGCACCTGCCGAGCACGCTGGAACCAATTGCTCGAATCGCCAGAACCACTTGGTGGACACACCAAAATCACCTGCCGGCCACGCCAGAACCATTTGGTGAACACTCCGGAATCACCTACCGGGCATGCCGGAACCAGCTCTCAGATGTGCCAGAACCATGTTCCGGACACGCCGGAACCACCGGGTCGACTCGCCGGAACGGCCGCGGGACATGCAAAATCACCTGCCGGCTACGCCAGAACCACTAGGCGAACAGTGCGGAATCACCTGCCAGGCATGCCGGAACCACCTCTCAGACATGCCAGAACGACATGGCAATGACAGCAGAAGCACCTGCCGAACACGCCGGAACCACCTGCTCCACTCCCCAGAACCAGCTGCTGGACATGCCAAAATGACCTGCCGGCTATGCCACAACCAGTTGGTGAACACTTCGGAATCACCAGCCGGGCTTGCTGCAACCACCTGCCTGTCACGCCAACATCACCTGCCAGCTACGCCAGAACCACTTGGCGGACACTCCGGAATCATCTGCCGGACATGCCAGAACCAGCTCTCAGACACTCCAGAACCACGTGCCGGACACGCCGGAAGCAACTGCTTAGCATGTCTGAGCCCCCTCTTGAATCGCAAGAAACACCTGCCGGACACGCCAAAATCACCTGCCGGGTACGCCAGAAACGCTTGGCCGACACTCCGGAATCACCTGTGGGACATGCCGGAATCACCTCTCAGACTTGCCAGAACCATGCTCCGGACACACCGGTACCACCTGCCGAGCATGGCAGAACCCCCTGATCCACTCCCCACAACCACCTGCTGGACACACCTAAATCACCTGCCGGCTACGCCAGAACCTCTTGGAGGACTCTCCGGGATCACCTGCCGCGCATGCCGGAACCACCTCTGAGACGTGCCAGAACCATGTTCCGAACACGCCGGTACCACCTGCCGAGCTCGCCGGAACCACCTGCTGGACACGCCAAAATCACCTGCCGGCCACGCCAGAGCCACTCGGCAGACACTCCGGAATCACCTGCCGGGCAAGCTGGAACCACCTGCCGGTCACGTCAACATCACCTGCCGGCTACGCCAGAACCACTTGGCGAACACTCCGGAATAACCTGCAGGGCATGGCGGAACCACCTTTCAAACATGAAGGAACCACATGCCAATGACACCGGAGGCACATGCCGAGCACGCCAGAACCACCTGCTCGACTCGCCAAAACCACCTGCTGGACACACCAAAATGACCTGCCGGCTACGCCACAACCATTTGGTGAACACTTCGGAATCACCTGCTGGGCTGGCTGGAAACACCTGCCGGTCATGCCAACATCACCTGCCAGCTATGCCACAACCACTAGGCGGACACCATGGAAACACCTGTCGGGCCGGCCGGAACCACCTCTCAGACGTGCCAGAACCATGTGCGTGAGATGCCGGAACCACACCCCGAACAGGCCGAAACCACCTGCCAGACCCGCCTGAACCACCTGCGGAGCACGCCGGAACCACCTACTCGACTGTCCGGAACAACCTACCTGACACGCCAAAATCACCTGCCGGGTATGCCAGTACCACGTGGCGGACACTGTGGAATCACCTGTCGGGAATGCCGGAACCACCTCTCAGACGTGCCAGAACCTCGTGCCGGACACGCCAGAACCACCTGCCGGACAGACCGGAACCACCTGCCGGACACGCCGGAACCACCGGCTCGACTCGCCGGAACCACCGCCGGACATGCAAAATCACCTGCCGGCTACGCCAGAACCACTTGGTGAACACTCCGGAATCACCTGCCGGGCATGCCGGAACCACCTCTCAGACTTGCCAGAACCATGTTCCGGACACGCCGGTACCACCTGCTGAGTATGCCGGAACCACCTGATCCACTCCCCAGAACCACCTGCTGGACACGCCAGAATCACCTGCCGGCTACGCCAGAATCACTCGGCAGACCATCCGGAACCACCTACCTAGCATGCCGGAACCACCTCTCAGAGGTGCCAGAACCACATGCCGTACACTCCGGAATCACCTGCCGGGCATGCCGGAACCATCTCTCAGACGTGCCAGAACCATGTTCTGGACACGCCGGTACCACCTGCCGAGCTCGTCGGAACCACCTGCTGGACACGCCAAAATCACCTGCCAGGTATACCAGAACCACCTGGTGGACACTCCGGAATCATCTGCTGGACATGCCAGAACCAGCTCTCAGACACACCAGAACCACGTGCCGGACACGCCGGAATCACGTGAAGGGCATGCCGACACAACCTCTCAGACGTGCCAGAACCTCGTGTCGGACACCCCAGAACCACATGCCAGACAGACCGGAACCACCTGCCAGACACGCCGGAACCACCGGGTCGACTCGCTGGAACGGCCGCGGGACATGCAAAATCACCTGCCGGCTACGACAGAACCACTTGGCATACACTCCGCAATCACCTGCCGGGCATGCCGGAACCATCTCTCAAACGTGCTAGAACCATGTTCCGGAAACGCCGGTACCACCTGCCGAGCTCGCCGGAACCACATGCTGGACACGCCAAAATCACCTGCCAGGTATACAGAACCACTTGGTGGACACTCCGGAATCGTCTGCTGGACATGCCAGAACCAGCTCTCAGACACAACAGAACCACGGGCCAGAGACGCCGGAAGCACCTGCTGAGCATTCCTCAGCCACCTGCTCGACTCGCAAGAAACACCTGTCGGACATGCCAAAATCACCTGCCGGGTATGCCAGAAACACTTGGCGGACACTCCGGAATCACCTAACGGGGATGCCAGAACCACCTGCCGGACACGCTGGGACCACATGCTTGACTCGCCAGAACCACCTGCTGGACACGCCAGAATCCCCAGCCAGCTACGCCACAACCACTTGCCAGACACTCCGGAACCACCTGCCGGGCATGCTGGAACCACCTCTCAGAGGTGCCACAACCACATGCCGGAGACGGCGGAAGCACCTGCCGAGAACGCCGGAAGTTCCTGATCCACTCCCAAGAACCACCTGCCGGACACGCCAAAATCACCTGCCGGCTATGCCAGAACCACTTGGCGGACTCTCCAGAATCACCTGCCGGGCATGCCAGCACAACCTCCGCGACGTGCCAGAAGCACGTGCCGGACAGGCCGGAACCATCTCCCGCATAGACCGGAAACACAGGAAACACTCGCCGGAACCACCTGCTTGACTCACCGGTCCCACCTGCTGGACACGCCAGAATCACCTGCCGGCTACGCCAGAATCACTCGGCAGACCCTCGGAACCACCTCTAGGACAGACCGGAACCACCTGCCGGACACGCCGGGACCACATGCTTGACTCGACAGAACCACCTACCGGACACGCCAGAATCACCAGCCGGCTACGCCACAACCACTTGTCAGACACTCCGGACTCACCTGCCGGGCATGCTGGAAACACCTCTCAGAGGTGCCACAACCACATGCCGGAGATGGCGGAAGCACCTGCCGAGAATGCCGGAAGTTCCTGATCCACTCCCCAGAACCACCTGCCGGACAGACCGGAGCCACCTGCCAGACATGCCGGAACCACCGGCTCTACTCGCCGGAACCACCACCGGACATGCAAAATCACCTGCACGCTACGCCAGAAACACTTTGCGAACACTCCGGAATCACCTGCCGGGCATGCCGGAACCACCTGCCGGCTACTCCACAACCAGTGGGTGAACACTTCGGAATCACCTGCTGGGCTTGCTGCAACCTCCTGCCGGTCACGCCAACATCACCTGCCACCTACGCCAGAACCACTTGGCGGACACCATGGAAACACCTGTCGGGCCGGCCGGAACCACCTTCAGACGTGCCAGAACCATGTGCCTGAGATGCCGGAACCACATCCCGAACAGACCGAAACCACCTGCCAGACCCGCCTGAACCACCTGCCGAGCACGCATGATCCACCTGCTCGACTCGCCGGAACCACCTACCTGACATGCCAAAATCACCTGCTGGGTATGCCAGAACCACTTGGTGGACACTCCGGAATCATCTGCCGGACATGCCAGAAGCAGCTCTCAGAAACACCAGAACCACGTGCCGGACACGCCGGAAGCACCTGCTGAGCATGCCTGAGCCACATGCTCGACTTGCAAGAAACACCTGCCAGACACGCCAAAATCGCCTGCCGGGTACGCCAGAACCACGTGGCGGTCACTCCGGAATCACCTGTTGGGCATGCCGGAACCACCTCTCAGACATGCCAGAACCTCGTGCCGGACACGCCAGAACCACCTGCCGGACACGCCGGAACCACTGGCTCGACTCGCCGGAACCATTGCCGGACATGCAAAATCACCTGCCGGCTACGCCAGAACCACTTGGGGAATACTCCGGAATCACCTGCCGGGCATGCCGGAACCATCTCTCAGACGTGCCAGAACCATGTTCCGAACACACCGGTACCACCTGCCGAGCTCGCCGGAACCACCTGCTGGACACGCCAAAATCACCTGCCGGCCACGCCAGAGCCACTCGGCAGACACTCCGGAATCACCTGCCGTGCATGCCGGAACGACCTCTTAGACATGCCAGAAGCACATTCCAATGACACCGGAAGCACCTGCCGAGCACGCTGGAACCAATTGCTCGAATCGCCAGAACCACTTGGTGGACACACCAAAATCACCTGCCGGCCACGCCAGAACCATTTGGTGAACACTCCGGAATCACCTACCGGGCATGCCGGAACCAGCTCTCAGATGTGCCAGAACCATGTTCCGGACACGCCGGAACCACCGGGTCGACTCGCCGGAACGGCCGCGGGACATGCAAAATCACCTGCCGGCTACGCCAGAACCACTAGGCGAACAGTGCGGAATCACCTGCCAGGCATGCCGGAACCACCTCTCAGACATGCCAGAACGACATGGCAATGACAGCAGAAGCACCTGCCGAACACGCCGGAACCACCTGCTCCACTCCCCAGAACCAGCTGCTGGACATGCCAAAATGACCTGCCGGCTATGCCACAACCAGTTGGTGAACACTTCGGAATCACCAGCCGGGCTTGCTGCAACCACCTGCCTGTCACGCCAACATCACCTGCCAGCTACGCCAGAACCACTTGGCGGACACTCCGGAATCATCTGCCGGACATGCCAGAACCAGCTCTCAGACACTCCAGAACCACGTGCCGGACACGCCGGAAGCAACTGCTTAGCATGTCTGAGCCCCCTCTTGAATCGCAAGAAACACCTGCCGGACACGCCAAAATCACCTGCCGGGTACGCCAGAAACGCTTGGCCGACACTCCGGAATCACCTGTGGGACATGCCGGAATCACCTCTCAGACTTGCCAGAACCATGCTCCGGACACACCGGTACCACCTGCCGAGCATGGCAGAACCCCCTGATCCACTCCCCACAACCACCTGCTGGACACACCTAAATCACCTGCCGGCTACGCCAGAACCTCTTGGAGGACTCTCCGGGATCACCTGCCGCGCATGCCGGAACCACCTCTGAGACGTGCCAGAACCATGTTCCGAACACGCCGGTACCACCTGCCGAGCTCGCCGGAACCACCTGCTGGACACGCCAAAATCACCTGCCGGCCACGCCAGAGCCACTCGGCAGACACTCCGGAATCACCTGCCGGGCAAGCTGGAACCACCTGCCGGTCACGTCAACATCACCTGCCGGCTACGCCAGAACCACTTGGCGAACACTCCGGAATAACCTGCAGGGCATGGCGGAACCACCTTTCAAACATGAAGGAACCACATGCCAATGACACCGGAGGCACATGCCGAGCACGCCAGAACCACCTGCTCGACTCGCCAAAACCACCTGCTGGACACACCAAAATGACCTGCCGGCTACGCCACAACCATTTGGTGAACACTTCGGAATCACCTGCTGGGCTGGCTGGAAACACCTGCCGGTCATGCCAACATCACCTGCCAGCTATGCCACAACCACTAGGCGGACACCATGGAAACACCTGTCGGGCCGGCCGGAACCACCTCTCAGACGTGCCAGAACCATGTGCGTGAGATGCCGGAACCACACCCCGAACAGGCCGAAACCACCTGCCAGACCCGCCTGAACCACCTGCGGAGCACGCCGGAACCACCTACTCGACTGTCCGGAACAACCTACCTGACACGCCAAAATCACCTGCCGGGTATGCCAGTACCACGTGGCGGACACTGTGGAATCACCTGTCGGGAATGCCGGAACCACCTCTCAGACGTGCCAGAACCTCGTGCCGGACACGCCAGAACCACCTGCCGGACAGACCGGAACCACCTGCCGGACACGCCGGAACCACCGGCTCGACTCGCCGGAACCACCGCCGGACATGCAAAATCACCTGCCGGCTACGCCAGAACCACTTGGTGAACACTCCGGAATCACCTGCCGGGCATGCCGGAACCACCTCTCAGACTTGCCAGAACCATGTTCCGGACACGCCGGTACCACCTGCTGAGTATGCCGGAACCACCTGATCCACTCCCCAGAACCACCTGCTGGACACGCCAGAATCACCTGCCGGCTACGCCAGAATCACTCGGCAGACCATCCGGAACCACCTACCTAGCATGCCGGAACCACCTCTCAGAGGTGCCAGAACCACATGCCGTACACTCCGGAATCACCTGCCGGGCATGCCGGAACCATCTCTCAGACGTGCCAGAACCATGTTCTGGACACGCCGGTACCACCTGCCGAGCTCGTCGGAACCACCTGCTGGACACGCCAAAATCACCTGCCAGGTATACCAGAACCACCTGGTGGACACTCCGGAATCATCTGCTGGACATGCCAGAACCAGCTCTCAGACACACCAGAACCACGTGCCGGACACGCCGGAATCACGTGAAGGGCATGCCGACACAACCTCTCAGACGTGCCAGAACCTCGTGTCGGACACCCCAGAACCACATGCCAGACAGACCGGAACCACCTGCCAGACACGCCGGAACCACCGGGTCGACTCGCTGGAACGGCCGCGGGACATGCAAAATCACCTGCCGGCTACGACAGAACCACTTGGCATACACTCCGCAATCACCTGCCGGGCATGCCGGAACCATCTCTCAAACGTGCTAGAACCATGTTCCGGAAACGCCGGTACCACCTGCCGAGCTCGCCGGAACCACATGCTGGACACGCCAAAATCACCTGCCAGGTATACAGAACCACTTGGTGGACACTCCGGAATCGTCTGCTGGACATGCCAGAACCAGCTCTCAGACACAACAGAACCACGGGCCAGAGACGCCGGAAGCACCTGCTGAGCATTCCTCAGCCACCTGCTCGACTCGCAAGAAACACCTGTCGGACATGCCAAAATCACCTGCCGGGTATGCCAGAAACACTTGGCGGACACTCCGGAATCACCTAACGGGGATGCCAGAACCACCTGCCGGACACGCTGGGACCACATGCTTGACTCGCCAGAACCACCTGCTGGACACGCCAGAATCCCCAGCCAGCTACGCCACAACCACTTGCCAGACACTCCGGAACCACCTGCCGGGCATGCTGGAACCACCTCTCAGAGGTGCCACAACCACATGCCGGAGACGGCGGAAGCACCTGCCGAGAACGCCGGAAGTTCCTGATCCACTCCCAAGAACCACCTGCCGGACACGCCAAAATCACCTGCCGGCTATGCCAGAACCACTTGGCGGACTCTCCAGAATCACCTGCCGGGCATGCCAGCACAACCTCCGCGACGTGCCAGAAGCACGTGCCGGACAGGCCGGAACCATCTCCCGCATAGACCGGAAACACAGGAAACACTCGCCGGAACCACCTGCTTGACTCACCGGTCCCACCTGCTGGACACGCCAGAATCACCTGCCGGCTACGCCAGAATCACTCGGCAGACCCTCGGAACCACCTCTAGGACAGACCGGAACCACCTGCCGGACACGCCGGGACCACATGCTTGACTCGACAGAACCACCTACCGGACACGCCAGAATCACCAGCCGGCTACGCCACAACCACTTGTCAGACACTCCGGACTCACCTGCCGGGCATGCTGGAAACACCTCTCAGAGGTGCCACAACCACATGCCGGAGATGGCGGAAGCACCTGCCGAGAATGCCGGAAGTTCCTGATCCACTCCCCAGAACCACCTGCCGGACAGACCGGAGCCACCTGCCAGACATGCCGGAACCACCGGCTCTACTCGCCGGAACCACCACCGGACATGCAAAATCACCTGCACGCTACGCCAGAAACACTTTGCGAACACTCCGGAATCACCTGCCGGGCATGCCGGAACCACCTGCCGGCTACTCCACAACCAGTGGGTGAACACTTCGGAATCACCTGCTGGGCTTGCTGCAACCTCCTGCCGGTCACGCCAACATCACCTGCCACCTACGCCAGAACCACTTGGCGGACACCATGGAAACACCTGTCGGGCCGGCCGGAACCACCTTCAGACGTGCCAGAACCATGTGCCTGAGATGCCGGAACCACATCCCGAACAGACCGAAACCACCTGCCAGACCCGCCTGAACCACCTGCCGAGCACGCATGATCCACCTGCTCGACTCGCCGGAACCACCTACCTGACATGCCAAAATCACCTGCTGGGTATGCCAGAACCACTTGGTGGACACTCCGGAATCATCTGCCGGACATGCCAGAAGCAGCTCTCAGAAACACCAGAACCACGTGCCGGACACGCCGGAAGCACCTGCTGAGCATGCCTGAGCCACATGCTCGACTTGCAAGAAACACCTGCCAGACACGCCAAAATCGCCTGCCGGGTACGCCAGAACCACGTGGCGGTCACTCCGGAATCACCTGTTGGGCATGCCGGAACCACCTCTCAGACATGCCAGAACCTCGTGCCGGACACGCCAGAACCACCTGCCGGACACGCCGGAACCACTGGCTCGACTCGCCGGAACCATTGCCGGACATGCAAAATCACCTGCCGGCTACGCCAGAACCACTTGGGGAATACTCCGGAATCACCTGCCGGGCATGCCGGAACCATCTCTCAGACGTGCCAGAACCATGTTCCGAACACACCGGTACCACCTGCCGAGCTCGCCGGAACCACCTGCTGGACACGCCAAAATCACCTGCCGGCCACGCCAGAGCCACTCGGCAGACACTCCGGAATCACCTGCCGTGCATGCCGGAACGACCTCTTAGACATGCCAGAAGCACATTCCAATGACACCGGAAGCACCTGCCGAGCACGCTGGAACCAATTGCTCGAATCGCCAGAACCACTTGGTGGACACACCAAAATCACCTGCCGGCCACGCCAGAACCATTTGGTGAACACTCCGGAATCACCTGCCAGGCATGGCGGAACCACCTCTCAGACATGAAGGAAGCACATGCCAATGACACCAGAAACACCTGCCGAGCACGCCAGAACCACCTGCTCGACTCGCCAAAACCCCCTGCTGGACACGCCAAAATCAACTGCTGGCTACGCCACAACCATTTGGTAACACTTCGGAATCACCTGCCGGGCTGGCTGGAACCACCTCTCAGAGGTGCCACAACCACATGCCGGAGACGGCGGAAGCACCTGCCGAGAATGCCGGAAGTTCCTGATCCACTCCCCAGAACCACCTGCCGGACACGCCAAAATCACCTGCTGGCTACGCCAGAACCACTTGGCGGACACTCCAGAATCACCTGCCGGCATGCCAGCACAACCACTCAGAAGTGCCAGAAGCACGTGGCGGACAGGCCAGAACCATCTCCCCGACAGACCAGAAACACAGGAAACACTCGCTGGAACCACCTGCTTGACTCACCGGTCCCAGCTGCCGGACACGCCAAAATCACCTGCCCGCTACACCAGAACCACTTGGCGGAGACGTCGGAATCACGTGACGTGCATGCCGACACAACCTCTCAGACGTGCCAGAACCTCATGCCAGACACGCCAGAACCACCTGCTGGACAGACCGGAACCACATGCCGCACACGCCTGAACCACCGGCTCGACTCCCCGGAACCATTGCCGGACATGCAAAATCACATGCCGGCTACGCCAGAACCACTTGGCGAACACTCCGGAATCACCTGCCGTGCATGCCGGAACGACCTCTTAGACATGCCAGAAGCACATTCCAATGACACCGGAAGCACCTGCCGAGCACACTGGAACCAATTGCTCGAATCGCCAGAACCACTTGGTGGACACACCAAAATCACCTGCCGGCCACGCCAGAACCATTTGGTGAACACTCCGGAATCACCTACCGGGCATGCCGGAACCATCTCTCAGACGTGCCAGAACCATGTTCCGGACACGCCGGTACCACCTGCCGAGCTCGTCGGAACCACCTGCTGGACACGCCAAAATCACCTGCCAGGTATACCAGAACCACCTGGTGGACACTCCGGAATCATCTGCTGGACATGCCAGAACCAGCTCTCAGACACACCAGAACCACGTGCCGGAAACGCCGGAATCACGTGAAGGGCATGCCGACACAACCTCTCAGACGTGCCAGAACCTCGTGTCGGACACCCCAGAACCACATGCCAGACAGACCGGAACCACCTGCCAGACACGCCGGAAGCACCGGGTCGACTCGCTGGAACGGCCGCGGGACATGCAAAATCACCTGCCGGCTATGCCAGAAACACTTGGCGAACACTCCGGAATCACCTGCCGGGCATGGCGGAACCACCTCTCAGACATGCCGGAACCACATGCCAATGACACCGGAAGCACATGCCGAGCACGCCAGAACCACCTGCTCGACTCGCCAAAACCACCTGCTGGACATGCCAAAATCACCTGCCGGCTACGCCACAATCATTTGGCGAACACTTCGGAATCACCTGCCGGGTTGGCTGGAAGCACATGCCGGTCACGCCAACATCACCTGCCAGCTAGGCCAGAACCAGTTGGCGGGCACCATGGAAACACCTGTCGGTCTGGCCGGAACCACATCTCAGTCGTGCCAGAACCATGTGCCTGAGATGCCGGAACCACACCCCGAACAGACCGAAACGACCTGCCAGACAGACCGGAACCACCTGCCGGACACGCCGGAACCACCGGCTCGACTCTCCTGAACCACCGCCGGACATGCAAAATCACCTGCCGGCTACGACAGAACCACTTGGCATACACTCCGCAATCACCTGCCGGGCATGCCGGAACCATCTCTCAAACGTGCCAGAACCATGTTCCGGAAACGCCGGTACCACCTGCCGAGCTAGCCGGAACCACATGCTGGACACGCCAAAATCACCTGCCAGGTATACCAGAACCACTTGGTGGACACTCCGGAATCGTCTGCTGGACATGCCAGAACCAGCTCTCAGACACAACAGAACCACGTGCCAGAGACGCCGGAAGCACCTGCTGAGCATTCCTCAGGCACCTGCTCGACTCGCAAGAAACACCTGTCGGACATGCCAAAATCACCTGCCGGGTATGCCAGAAACACTTGGCGGACACTCCGGAATCACCTAACGGGGATGCCAGAACCACCTGCCGGACACGTTGGGACCACATGCTTGACTCGCCAGAACCACCTGCCGGACACGGCAGAATCCCCAGCCAGCTACGCCACAACCACTTGCCAGACACTCCGGAACCACCTGCCGGGCATGCTGGAACCACCTCTCAGAGGTGCCACAACCACATGCCGGAGACGGCGGAAGCACCTGCCGAGAACGCCGGAAGTTCCTGATCCACTCCCCAGAACCACCTGCCGGACACGCCAGAATCACCTGCCGGCTATGCCAGAACCACTTGGCGGACTCTCCAGAATCACCTGCCGGGCATGCCAGCACAACCTCCGCGACGTGCCAGAAGCACGTGCCGGACAGGCCGGAACCATCTCCCGCATAGACCGGAAACACAGGAAACACTCGCCGGAACCACCTGCTTGACTCACCGGTCCCACCTGCTGGACACGCCAGAATCACCTGCCGGCTACGCCAGAATCACTCGGCAGACCCTCGGAACCACCTCTAGGACAGACCGGAACCACCTGCCGGACACGCCGGGACCACATGCTTGACTCGACAGAACCACCTACCGGACACGCCAGAATCACCAGCCGGCTACGCCACAACCACTTGTCAGACACTCCGGACTCACCTGCCGGGCATGCTGGAAACACCTCTCAGAGGTGCCACAAACCACATGCCGGAGATGGCGGAAGCACCTGCCGAGAATGCCGGAAGTTCCTGATCCACTCCTCAGAACGACCTGCCGGACAGACCGGAGCCACCTGCCAGACATGCCGGAACCACCGGCTCTACTCGCCGGAACCACCACCGGACATGCAAAATCACCTGCACGCTACGCCAGAAACACTTTGCGAACACTCCGGAATCACCTGCCGGGCATGCCGGAACCACCTGCCGGCTACTCCACAACCAGTGGGTGAACACTTCGGAATCACCTGCTGGGCTTGCTGCAACCTGCCGGTCACGCCAACATCACCTGCCACCTACGCCAGAACCACTTGGCGGACACCATGGAAACACCTGTCGGGCCGGCCGGAACCACCTTCAGACGTGCCAGAACCATGTGCCTGAGATGCCGGAACCACACCCCGAACAGACCGAAACCACCTGCCAGACCCGCCTGAACCACCTGCCGAGCACGCATAATCCACCTGCTCGACTCGCCGGAACCACCTACCTGACATGCCAAAATCACCTGCTGGGTATGCCAGAACCACTTGGTGGACACTCCGGAATCATCTGCCGGACATGCCAGAAGCAGCTCTCAGAAACACCAGAACCACGTGCCGGACACGCCGGAAGCACCTGCTGAGCATGCCTGAGCCACATGCTCGACTTGCAAGAAACACCTGCCAGACACGCCAAAATCACCTGCCGGGTACGCCAGAACCACGTGGCGGTCACTCCGGAATCACCTGTTGGGCATGCCGGAACCACCTCTCAGACATGCCAGAACCTCGTGCCGGACACGCCAGAACCACCTGCCGGACACGCCGGAACCACTGGCTCGACTCGCCGGAACCATTGCCGGACATGCAAAATCACCTGCCGGCTACGCCAGAACCACTTGGGGAATACTCCGGAATCACCTGCCGGGCATGCCGGAACCATCTCTCAGACGTGCCAGAACCATGTTCTGAACACGCCGGTACCACCTGCCGAGCTCGCCGGAACCACCTGCTGGACACGCCAAAATCACCTGCCGGCCACGCCAGAGCCACTCGGCAGACACTCCGGAATCACCTGCCGGGCAAGCTGGAACCACCTGCCGGTCACGTCAACATCACCTGCCAGCTACGCCAGAACCAGTTGCCGGACACTCCAGAAACACCTGTGGGGCTGGCCGGAACCACCTCTCAGATGTGCCAGAACCATGTGCCTGAGATGCCGGAACCACACCCCGAACAGACCGAAACCACCTGCCAGACCCGCCTGAACCCCCTGGCAAGCACGCCTGATCCACGTGCTCAACTAGCCGGAACCACCTTCCTGACACGCCAAAATCACCTGCCAGCTATACCAGAACCACTTGGTGGACACTCCGGAATCATCACCGGACATGCCAGAACCAGCTCTCAGACACACCAGAGCCACGTGCCAGAGACACCGGAAGCACCAGCTGAGCATGCCTGAGCCACCTGCTCGAATCGCAAGAAACACCTGTTGGACATGCCAAAATCACGTGCCGGGTACGCCAGAAACACATGGCGGACACTCCGGAATCACCTGCCAGGCACGGCGGAACCACCTCTCAGACATGTCGGAAACACATGCCAATGACACCGGAAACAACCGCCAAGCGTGCCAGAACCACCTGCTCGACTCTCCAAAACCACCTACTGGACACGCCAAAATCACCTGCCGGCTATGCCAGAACCACTCAGCAGACACTCCGGAATCACATGTCAGGCATTCCGGAACCACCTCTCAGAGGAGCCAGAACCACATGCCGGAGACTCCGGAATCACCTGCCGGGTATGCCGGAACCATCTCTCAAAAGTGCCACAACCACGTGCCCGAGAGACAGGATGCACCTGCCGAGCTCACCGGAACCACCTGCTGGACATGCCGGAACCACCTGCCTCACAGGCAAAATCATATGCCGGCTACGCCAAAACCACTTGGTGGACACTCCAGAATCACCTTGCGGGCATGCCGGAACCACGTCATGGACAGACGGCAAACACCTGCCGGACCTGCCGGAACCACTGGTCGAGCACGCCGGAACCACCTGCTCGACTCACCAGAGCCATCTGCCGGACACACCAGAAACACCTGCGGGTTACGCCAGAACCACATGGAGGACTCTCCGGGATCACATGCCGGGCATGCCGAAACCACCTCTCAGACGTGCCAGGACCATGTCCCGGACACGCCGGAACCACCTGCCGAGTATGCCGGAACCACCTGCTCCACTCTTCTGAACCACATGCTGGAGACGCCAAAATCACCTGCCGGCTACGCCAGGACCACTCGGCAGACACTCCGGAACCACCTCCAGGACAGACCCGAACCACCTGCCGGACACGCTGGGTCCACCTGCTTGACTCGCCAGAACCACCTGCCGGACACGCCAGAATCCCCAGCCAGCTACGCCACAACCACTTGTCGGACACTCCGGAATCACATGCCGGGCATGCTGGAACCACCTCTCAGAGGTGCCACAACCACATGCCGGAGACGGCGGAAGCACCTGCCGAGAATGCCGGATGTTCCTGATCCACTCCCCAGAACCACCTGCCGGACACACCAAAATCACCTGCCGGCTACGCCAGAACCACTTGGCGGACACTCCAGAATCACCTGCCGGGCATGCCAGCACAACCCCTCCGAAGTGCCAGAAGCATGTGCCGGACAGGCCGGAACCATCTCCCCGACAGACCAGAAACACAGGAAACACTCGCTGGAACCACCTGCTTGACTCACCGGTCCCACCTGCCGGACACGCCAAAATCACCTGCCCGCTACACCAGAACCACTTGGCGGAGAAGCCGGAATCACGTGACGTGCATGCTGACACAACCTCTCAGACGTGCCAGAACCTCATGCCGGACACGCCAGAACCACCTGCTGGACAGACCGGAACCACATGCCGGACACGCCTGAACCACCGGCTCGACTCCCCGGAACCATTGCCGGACATGCAAAATCACATGCCGGCTACGCCAGAACCACTTGGCGAACACTCCGGAATCACCTGCCGTGCATGCCGGAACGACCTCTTAGACATGCCAGAAGCACATTCCAATGACACCGGAAGCACCTGCCGAGCAC
This sequence comes from Equus caballus, assembly GCF_041296265.1. Classification (NCBI taxonomy): domain Eukaryota; kingdom Metazoa; phylum Chordata; class Mammalia; order Perissodactyla; family Equidae; genus Equus; species Equus caballus. The sequence continues at coordinate 35,980,426 of NC_091691.1, forward strand.
ACTGGAACCAATTGCTCGAATCGCCAGAACCACTTGGTGGACACACCAAAATCACCTGCCGGCCACGCCAGAACCATTTGGTGAACACTCCGGAATCACCTACCGGGCATGCCGGAACCATCTCTCAGACGTGCCAGAACCATGTTCCGGACACGCCGGTACCACCTGCCGAGCTCGTCGGAACCACCTGCTGGACACGCCAAAATCACCTGCCAGGTATACCAGAACCACCTGGTGGACACTCCGGAATCATCTGCTGGACATGCCAGAACCAGCTCTCAGACACACCAGAACCACGTGCCGGACACGCCGGAATCACGTGAAGGGCATGCCGACACAACCTCTCAGACGTGCCAGAACCTCGTGTCGGACACCCCAGAACCACATGCCAGACAGACCGGAACCACCTGCCAGACACGCCGGAACCACCGGGTCGACTCGCTGGAACGGCCGCGGGACATGCAAAATCACCTGCCGGCTACGCCAGAAACACTTGGCGAACACTCCGGAATCACCTGCCGGGCATGGCGGAACCACCTCTCAGACATGCCGGAACCACATGCCAATGACACCGGAAGCACATGCCGAGCACGCCAGAACCACCTGCTCGACTCGCCAAAACCACCTGCTGGACATGCCAAAATCACCTGCCGGCTACGCCACAATCATTTGGCGAACACTTCGGAATCACCTGCCGGGTTGGCTGGAAGCACATGCCGGTCACGCCAACATCACCTGCCAGCTAGGCCAGAACCAGTTGGCCGGCACCATGGAAACACCTGTCGGTCCGGCCGGAACCACATCTCAGTCGTGCCAGAACCATGTGCCTGAGATGCCGGAACCACACCCCGAACAGACCGAAACCACCTGCCAGACAGACCGGAACCACCTGCCGGACACGCCGGAACCACCGGCTCGACTCTCCTGAACCACCGCCGGACATGCAAAATCACCTGCCGGCTATGACAGAACCACTTGGCATACACTCCGCAATAACCTGCCGGGCATGCCGGAACCATCTCTCAAACGTGCCAGAACCATGTTCCGGAAACGCCGGTACCACCTGCCGAGCTCGCCGGAACCACATGCTGGACACGCCAAAATCACCTGCCAGGTATACCAGAACCACTTGGGGGACACTCCGGAATCACCTGTCGGGCATGCCGGAACCACCTCTCAGACTTGCCAGAACCATGTTCTGGACACGCCTGTACCACCTGCCGAGTATGCCGGAACCAGCTGATCCACTACCCAGAACCACCTGCTGGACACGTCAAAATCACCTGCCAGCTATGCCAGAACCACTTGGCGGACACAATGGAAACAAATGTCTGGCCGGCCGGAACCACCTCTCAGACGTGAGAGAGCCATGTGCCGGACACGCCGGAACCACCTGCTCCACTCCCCAGAACCACCTGCTGGACACGCCAAAATTACCTGTCGGCTACGCCAGAACCACTCGGCAGACACTCTGGAGCCACCTCCAGGACAGACCGGAACCACCTGCCGTACACGCCGGGACCACCTGCTTGACTCGCCAGAACCACCTGCCGGACACTCAAGAATCACCAGCCGGCTACGCCACAACCACTTGTCGGACACTCCGGAATCACCTGCCGGGCATGCTGGAACCACCTCTCAGAGGTGCCACAACCACATGCCGGAGACGGCGGAAGCACCTGCCGAGAATGCCGGAGGTTCCTGATCCACTCCCCAGAACCACCTGCCGGACACGCCAAAATCAACTGCCGGCTACGCCAGAACCACTCGGCAGACACTCCGGAATCACATGCCAGGCATTCCGGAACCACCTCTCAGAGGTGCCAGAACCACATGTCGGAGACTCCGGAATCACCTGCCGGGCATGGCGGAACCACCTCTCAGACTTGCCAGAACCATGTTCCGGACACGCCGGTACCACCTGCCGAGTATGCTGGAACCACCTGATCCACTCTGCAGAACCACATGCTGGACACGCCAGAATCACCTGCCGGCTACGCCAGAACCATTCGGCAGACACTCCGGAACCACCTGCCGGGCATGCCGGAACCACCTCTCAGAGGTGCCAGAACCACATGCCCAACACTCCGGAACCACCTGCCAGGCATGCCGGAACCACCTCTCAGAGGTGCCAGAACCACATGCCCAACACTCCGGAATCACCTGCCGGGCATGCCGGAACCATCTCTCAGACGTGCCAGAACCATGTTCCGGACACGCCGGTACCACCTGCCGAGCATGGCAGAACCCCCTGATCCACTCCCCAGAACCACCTGCTGGACACACCTAAATCACCTGCCGGCTACGCCAGAACCTCTTGGCAGACACTCGAGATTCACCTGCTCGGCATGACGGAACCACCTCTCAGAGGTGCCAGAACTATATGCCTGACACTCCAGAATCACCTGCCGGGCATGCCGTGACCACCTCTCAGACGTGCCAGAACCATGTTCTGGACATGACGGTACCACCTGCCGAGTATGCTGGAACCAGCTGATCCACTCCCCAGAACCACCGACTGGACACGCCAAAATCAACTGCCGGTAACGCAAGAACCACTCGGCAGACACTCCTGAATCACATGCCAGGCATTCCGGAACCACCTCTCAGAGGTGCCAGAACCACATGCCGGAGACTCCGGAATCACCTGCCGGGCATGCCGGAACCATCTCTCAGATGTGCCACAACCAAGTGCCGGAGAGACCGGAAGCACCTGCAGAGCTCGCCGGAACCACCTGCTGGACATGCCGGAACCACCTGCCTCACAGGCCAAAGTCATATGCCGGCTACGCCAAAACCACTTGGTGGACACTGCAGAATCACCTTGCGGACATGCCGGAACCAGATCATGGGCAGGCGGCAAACACCTGCCGGACCTGCCGGAACCACCTGCCGTGCATGCCGGAACCACCTCTAAGACATGCCAGAACCACATGCCAATGACACCGGAAGCACCTGCCGAGCACGCCGGAACCACTTGCTCGAATCGCCAGAACCACCTGCCGGACACGCCAAAATCACCTGCCGGCTACGCCACAACCAGTTGGTGAACACTTCAGAATCACCTGCCGGGCTGGTTGGAACCACCTGCCGATCACGCCAACATCACCTGCCAGCTACACCTGAACCAATTGGCGGACACTCCGGAATCATCTGCCGGACATGCCAGAACCAGCTCTCAGACACTCAAGAACCACGTGCCGGAAACCCCGGAAGCACCTGCTGAGCATGCCTGAGCCAGCTGCTCGACTCGCAAGAAACACCTGCGGGACACGCCAAAATCACCTGCGGGGTACGCCAGGACCACTTGGCCGACACTCCGGAATCACCTGTCAGGCATGCCGGAACCACCTCTCAGACGTGCCAGAACCACATGCCAGACACTCCGGAGTCACCTGCCGGCCATGCCGGAACCATCTCTCAGACGTGCCAGAACCATGTTCCGGACACGCCGGTACCACCTGCCGAGCTCGTCGGAACCACCTGCTGGACACGCCAAAATCACCTGCCAGGTATACCAGAACCACCTGGTGGACAATCCGGAATCATCACCGGACATGCCAGAACCAGCTCTCAGACACACCAGAGCCACGTGCCAGAGACACCGGAAGCACCAGCTGAGCATGCCTGAGCCACCTGCTCGAATCGCAAGAAACACCTGTTGGACATGCCAAAATCACGTGCCGGGTACGCCAGAAACACATGGCGGACACTCCGGAATCACCTGCCAGGCACGGCGGAACCACCTCTCAGACATGTCGGAAACACATGCCAATGACACCGGAAACAACCGCCAAGCGTGCCAGAACCACCTGCTCGACTCTCCAAAACCACCTACTGGACACGCCAAAATCACCTGCCGGCTATGCCAGAACCACTCAGCAGACACTCCGGAATCACATGTCAGGCATTCCGGAACCACCTCTCAGAGGAGCCAGAACCACATGCCGGAGACTCCGGAATCACCTGCCGGGTATGCCGGAACCATCTCTCAAAAGTGCCACAACCACGTGCCCGAGAGACAGGATGCACCTGCCGAGCTCACCGGAACCACCTGCTGGACATGCCGGAACCACCTGCCTCACAGGCAAAATCATATGCCGGCTACGCCAAAACCACTTGGTGGACACTCCAGAATCACCTTGCGGGCATGCCGGAACCACGTCATGGACAGACGGCAAACTCCTGCCGGACCTGCCGGAACCACTGGTCGAGCACGCCGGAACCACCTGCTCGACTCACCAGAGCCATCTGCCGGACACACCAGAAACACCTGCGGGTTACGCCAGAACCACATGGAGGACTCTCCGGGATCACATGCCGGGCATGCCGAAACCACCTCTCAGACGTGCCAGGACCATGTCCCGGACACGCCGGAACCACCTGCCGAGTATGCCGGAACCACCTGCTCCACTCTTCTGAACCACATGCTGGAGACGCCAAAATCACCTGCCGGCTACGCCAGGACCACTCGGCAGACACTCCGGAACCACCTTCAGGACAGACCGGAACCACCTGCCGGACACGCTGGGTCCACCAGCTTGACTCGCCAGAACCACCTGCCGGACACGCCAGAATCCCCAGCCAGCTACGCCACAACCACTTGTCGGACACTCCGGAATCACATGCCGGGCATGCTGGAACCACCTCTCAGAGGTGCCACAACCACATGCCGGAGACGGCGGAAGCACCTGCCGAGAATGCCGGATGTTCCTGATCCACTCCCCAGAACCACCTGCCGGACACACCAAAATCACCTGCCGGCTACGCCAGAACCACTTGGCGGACTCTCCAGAATCACCTGCCGGGCATGCCAGCACAACCCCTCCGAAGTGCCAGAAGCACGTGCCGGACAGGCTGGAACCATCTCCCCGACAGACCAGAAACACAGGAAACACTCGCTGGAACCACCTGCTTGACTCACCGGTCCCACCTGCCGGACACGCCAAAATCACCTGCCCGCTACACCAGAACCACTTGGCGGAGAAGCCGGAATCACGTGACGTGCATGCTGACACAACCTCTCAGACGTGCCAGAACCTCATGCCGGACACGCCAGAACCACCTGCTGGACAGACCGGAACCACATGCCGGACACGCCTGAACCACCGGCTCGACTCCCCGGAACCATTGCCGGACATGCAAAATCACATGCCGGCTACGCCAGAACCACTTGGCGAACACTCCGGAATCACCTGCCGTGCATGCCGGAACGACCTCTTAGACATGCCAGAAGCACATTCCAATGACACCGGAAGCACCTGCCGAGCACACTGGAACCAATTGCTCGAATCGCCAGAACCACTTGGTGGACACACCAAAATCACCTGCCGGCCACGCCAGAACCATTTGGTGAACACTCCGGAATCACCTACCGGGCATGCCGGAACCATCTCTCAGACGTGCCAGAACCATGTTCCGGACACGCCGGTACCACCTGCCGAGCTCGTCGGAACCACCTGCTGGACACGCCAAAATCACCTGCCAGGTATACCAGAACCACCTGGTGGACACTCCGGAATCATCTGCTGGACATGCCAGAACCAGCTCTCAGACACACCAGAACCACGTGCCGGACACGCCGGAATCACGTGAAGGGCATGCCGACACAACCTCTCAGACGTGCCAGAACCTCGTGTCGGACACCCCAGAACCACATGCCAGACAGACCGGAACCACCTGCCAGACACGCCGGAACCACCGGGTCGACTCGCTGGAACGGCCGCGGGACATGCAAAATCACCTGCCGGCTACGCCAGAAACACTTGGCGAACACTCCGGAATCACCTGCCGGGCATGGCGGAACCACCTCTCAGACATGCCGGAACCACATGCCAATGACACCGGAAGCACATGCCGAGCACGCCAGAACCACCTGCTCGACTCGCCAAAACCACCTGCTGGACATGCCAAAATCACCTGCCGGCTACGCCACAATCATTTGGCGAACACTTCGGAATCACCTGCCGGGTTGGCTGGAAGCACATGCCGGTCACGCCAACATCACCTGCCAGCTAGGCCAGAACCAGTTGGCGGGCACCATGGAAACACCTGTCGGTCCGGCCGGAACCACATCTCAGTCGTGCCAGAACCATGTGCCTGAGATGCCGGAACCACACCCCGAACAGACCGAAACCACCTGCCAGACAGACCGGAACCACCTGCCGGACACGCCGGAACCACCGGCTCGACTCTCCTGAACCACCGCCGGACATGCAAAATCACCTGCCGGCTATGACAGAACCACTTGGCATACACTCCGCAATAACCTGCCGGGCATGCCGGAACCATCTCTCAAACGTGCCAGAACCATGTTCCGGAAACGCCGGTACCACCTGCCGAGCTCGCCGGAACCACATGCTGGACACGCCAAAATCACCTGCCAGGTATACCAGAACCACTTGGGGGACACTCCGGAATCACCTGTCGGGCATGCCGGAACCACCTCTCAGACTTGCCAGAACCATGTTCTGGACACGCCTGTACCACCTGCCGAGTATGCCGGAACCAGCTGATCCACTACCCAGAACCACCTGCTGGACACGTCAAAATCACCTGCCAGCTATGCCAGAACCACTTGGCGGACACAATGGAAACAAATGTCTGGCCGGCCGGAACCACCTCTCAGACGTGAGAGAGCCATGTGCCGGACACGCCGGAACCACCTGCTCCACTCCCCAGAACCACCTGCTGGACACGCCAAAATTACCTGCCGGCTACGCCAGAACCACTCGGCAGACACTCTGGAGCCACCTCCAGGACAGACCGGAACCACCTGCCGTACACGCCGGGACCACCTGCTTGACTCGCCAGAACCACCTGCCGGACACGCAAGAATCACCAGCCGGCTACGCCACAACCACTTGTCGGACACTCCGGAATCACCTGCCGGGCATGCTGGAACCACCTCTCAGAGGTGCCACAACCACATGCCGGAGACGGCGGAAGCACCTGCCGAGAATGCCGGAGGTTCCTGATCCACTCCCCAGAACCACCTGCCGGACACGCCAAAATCAACTGCCGGCTACGCCAGAACCACTCGGCAGACACTCCGGAATCACATGCCAGGCATTCCGGAACCACCTCTCAGAGGTGCCAGAACCACATGTCGGAGACTCCGGAATCACCTGCCGGGCATGGCGGAACCACCTCTCAGACTTGCCAGAACCATGTTCCGGACACGCCGGTACCACCTGCCGAGTATGCTGGAACCACCTGATCCACTCTGCAGAACCACATGCTGGACACGCCAGAATCACCTGCCGGCTACGCCAGAACCATTCGGCAGACACTCCGGAACCACCTGCCGGGCATGCCGGAACCACCTCTCAGAGGTGCCAGAACCACATGCCCAACACTCCGGAACCACCTGCCGGGCATGCCGGAACCACCTCTCAGAGGTGCCAGAACCACATGCCCAACACTCCGGAATCACCTGCCGGGCATGCCGGAACCATCTCTCAGACGTGCCAGAACCATGTTCCGGACACGCCGGTACCACCTGCCGAGCATGGCAGAACCCCCTGATCCACTCCCCAGAACCACCTGCTGGACACACCTAAATCACCTGCCGGCTACGCCAGAACCTCTTGGCAGACACTCGAGATTCACCTGCTCGGCATGACGGAACCACCTCTCAGAGGTGCCAGAACTATATGCCTGACACTCCAGAATCACCTGCCGGGCATGCCGTGACCACCTCTCAGACGTGCCAGAACCATGTTCTGGACATGACGGTACCACCTGCCGAGTATGCTGGAACCAGCTGATCCACTCCCCAGAACCACCGACTGGACACGCCAAAATCAACTGCCGGTAACGCAAGAACCACTCGGCAGACACTCCTGAATCACATGCCAGGCATTCCGGAACCACCTCTCAGAGGTGCCAGAACCACATGCCGGAGACTCCGGAATCACCTGCCGGGCATGCCGGAACCATCTCTCAGATGTGCCACAACCAAGTGCCGGAGAGACCGGAAGCACCTGCAGAGCTCGCCGGAACCACCTGCTGGACATGCCGGAACCACCTGCCTCACAGGCCAAAGTCATATGCCGGCTACGCCAAAACCACTTGGTGGACACTGCAGAATCACCTTGCGGACATGCCGGAACCAGATCATGGGCAGACGGCAAACACCTGCCGGACCTGCCGGAACCACCTGCCGTGCATGCCGGAACCAACTCTAAGACATGCCAGAACCACATGCCAATGACACCGGAAGCACCTGCCGAGCACGCCGGAACCACTTGCTCGAATCGCCAGAACCACCTGCCGGACACGCCAAAATCACCTGCCGGCTACGCCACAACCAGTTGGTGAACACTTCAGAATCACCTGCCGGGCTGGTTGGAACCACCTGCCGATCACGCCAACATCACCTGCCAGCTACACCTGAACCAATTGGCGGACACTCCGGAATCATCTGCCGGACATGCCAGAACCAGCTCTCAGACACTCAAGAACCACGTGCCGGAAACCCCGGAAGCACCTGCTGAGCATGCCTGAGCCAGCTGCTCGACTCGCAAGAAACACCTGCGGGACACGCCAAAATCACCTGCGGGGTACGCCAGGACCACTTGGCCGACACTCCGGAATCACCTGTCAGGCATGCCGGAACCACCTCTCAGACGTGCCAGAACCACATGCCAGACACTCCGGAGTCACCTGCCGGCCATGCCGGAACCATCTCTCAGACGTGCCAGAACCATGTTCCGGACACGCCGGTACCACCTGCCGAGCTCGTCGGAACCACCTGCTGGACACGCCAAAATCACCTGCCAGGTATACCAGAACCACCTGGTGGACACTCCGGAATCATCTGCTGGACATGCCAGAACCAGCTCTCAGACACACCAGAACCAAGGGCCAGAGACGCCGGAAGCACCAGCTGAGCATGCCTGAGCCACCTGCTCGACTCGAAAGAAGCACGTGTCGGACATGCCAAAATCACATTCCGGGTACGCCAGGACCACTTGGTGTACACTCCGGAATCACCTGTCGGGCAGGCGGAACCACCTCTCAGACTTGCCAGAACCATGTTCTGGACACGCCGGTACCACCTGCCGAGTATGCCGGAACCATCAGATCCACTCCCCAGAACCACCTACTGGACACGCAAAAATCAACTGCCGGCTACGCCAGAACCACTCGGCAGACACTCCGGAATCTCATGCCAGGCATTCCGGAACCACCTCTCAGAGGTGCCAGAACCACATGCCGGAGACTCCGGAATCACGTGCCGGGCATGCCGGAACCACCTCACAGAGGTGCCAGAACCACGTGCCGGACATTCCGGAATCACCTGCCGGGCATGCCGGAAGCATCTCTCAGATGTGCCACAACCACGTGCCGGAGAGACCTGAAGCAACTGCCGAGCTCGCCGGAACGACCTGCTGGACATGCCGGAACCACCTGCCTCACAGGCCAAAATCATATGCCGGCTACGCCAAAACCACTTGGTGGACACTCCAGAATCACCTTGCGGGCATGCCGGAACCACGTCATGGACAGACGGCAAACACCTGCCGGACCTGCCGGAACCACCTGCTGAGCACGCCGGAACCACCTGCTCGAATCACCAGAGCCACCTGCCAGACACACCAGAAACCCCTGCGGGGTACACCAGAACCACTTGGAGGACTCTCCGGGATCACCTGCCGGGCATGCCGGAACCACCTCTCAGACGTGCCAGAACCATGTGCCTGAGATGCCGGATCCACACCCCGAACAGACCGAAACCACCTGCCAGACCCGCCTGAACCACCTGCCGAGCACGCCGGAACCACCTACTCGACTCGCCGGAACCACCTACCTGACACGCCAAAATCACCTGCCGGGTATGCCAGAACCACTTGGTGGACACTTCGGAATCATCTGCCGGACATGCCAAAACCAGCTGTCAGACACACCAGAACCACGTGCCGGACACGCCGGAAGCACCTGCTAAGCATGCCTGAGCCACATGCTCGACTTGCAAGAAACACCTGCCAGACACGCCAAAATCACCTGCCGGGTACGCCAGAACCACGTGGCGGTCACTCCGGAATCACCTGTTGGGCATGCCGGAACCACCTCTCAGACATGCCAGAACCTCGTGCCGGACACGCCAGAACCACCTGCCGGACACGCCGGAACCACTGGCTCGACTCGCCGGAACCATTGCCGGACATGCAAAATCACCTGCCGGCTGCGCCAGAACCACTTGGGGAATACTCCGGAATCACCTGCCCGGCATGCCGGATCCATCTCTCAGACGTGCCAGAACCATGTTCCGAACACGCCGGTACCACCTGCCGAGCTCGCCGGAACCACCTGCTGGACACGCCAAAATCACCTGCCGGCCACGCCAGAGCCACTCGGCAGACACTCCGGAATCACCTGCCGGGCAAGCTGGAACCACCTGCCGGTCACGTCAACATCACCTGCCAGCTACGCCAGAACCAGTTGCCGGACACTCCAGAAACACCTGTGGGGCTGGCCGGAACCACCTCTCAGATGTGCCAGAACCATGTGCCTGAGATGCCGGAACCACACCCCGAACAGACCGAAACCACCTGCCAGACCCGCCTGAACCCCCTGGCAAGCACGCCTGATCCACGTGCTCAACTAGCCGGAACCACCTTCCTGACACGCCAAAATCACCTGCCAGCTATACCAGAACCACTTGGTGGACACTCCGGAATCATCACCGGACATGCCAGAACCAGCTCTCAGACACACCAGAGCCACGTGCCAGAGACACCGGAAGCACCAGCTGAGCATGCCTGAGCCACCTGCTCGAATCGCAAGAAACACCTGTTGGACATGCCAAAATCACGTGCCGGGTACGCCAGAAACACATGGCGGACACTCCGGAATCACCTGCCAGGCACGGCGGAACCACCTCTCAGACATGTCGGAAACACATGCCAATGACACCGGAAACAACCGCCAAGCGTGCCAGAACCACCTGCTCGACTCTCCAAAACCACCTACTGGACACGCCAAAATCACCTGCCGGCTATGCCAGAACCACTCAGCAGACACTCCGGAATCACATGTCAGGCATTCCGGAACCACCTCTCAGAGGAGCCAGAACCACATGCCGGAGACTCCGGAATCACCTGCCGGGTATGCCGGAACCATCTCTCAAAAGTGCCACAACCACGTGCCCGAGAGACAGGATGCACCTGCCGAGCTCACCGGAACCACCTGCTGGACATGCCGGAACCACCTGCCTCACAGGCAAAATCATATGCCGGCTACGCCAAAACCACTTGGTGGACACTCCAGAATCACCTTGCGGGCATGCCGGAACCACGTCATGGACAGACGGCAAACACCTGCCGGACCTGCCGGAACCACCGGTCGAGCACGCCGGAACCACCTGCTCGACTCACCAGAGCCACCTGCCGGACACACCAGAAACACCTGCGGGTTACGCCAGGACCACATGGAGGACTCTCCGGGATCACCTGCTGGGCATGCCGAAACCACCTCTCAGACGTGCCAGGACCATGTCCCGGACACTCCGGAACCACCTGCCGAGTATGCCTGAGCCACATGCTCCACTCTTCTGAACCACATGCTGGACACGCCAAAATCACCTGCCGGCTACGCCAGAACCACTTGGCGGACACTCCAGAATCCCCTGCCGGGCATGCCAGCACAACCTCTCCGAAGTGTCAGAAGCACGTGCCTGACAGACCGGAACCAACTCCCGGACAGACCGGAAACACAGGTAACACTCGCCAGAACCACCTGCTTGACTCACCGGTCCCACCTGCCGGACACGCCAAAATCACCTGCCGGCTAAGCCAGAACCACTTGGCGAACACTCCGGAATCACCTGCCGGGCATGGCGGAACCACCTCTCAGACTTGCCAGAACCATGTTCCGGACACGCCGGTACCACCTGCCGAGTATGCTGGAACCACCTGATCCACTCTGCAGAACCACATGCTGGACACGCCAGAATCACCTGCCGGCTACGCCAGAACCATTCGGCAGACACTCCGGAACCACCTGCCGGGCATGCCGGAACCACCTCTCAGAGGTGCCAGAACCACATGCCCAACACTCCGGAATCACCTGCCGGGCATGCCGGAACCATCTCTCAGACGTGCCAGAACCATGTTCCGGAAACGCCGGTACCACCTGCCGAGCTCGCCGGAACCACATGCTGGACACTCCAAAATCACATGCCAGGTATACCAGAACCACTTGGTGGACACTCCGGAATCGTCTGCTGGACATGCCAGAACCAGCTCTCAGACACACCAGAACCACGTGCCAGAGATGCCGGAAGCACCTGCTGAGCATGCCTGAGCCACCTGCTCGACTCGCAAGAAACACCTGTCAGACATGCCAAAATCACCTGCCGGGTACGCCAGAAACACATGGCGGACACTCCAGAATCACCTGTCTGGCATGCCGGAACCACCTCTCAGACTTGCCAGAACCATGTTCCGGAGACTCTGGTACCACCTGCCGAGTATGCCGGAACCAGCTGATCCACTCCCCAGAACCACATGCCGGAGACTCCGGAATCACCTGGCGGGCATGCCGGAACCACCTCTCAGAGGTGCCAGAACCACATGCCGGACACTCAAGAATCAACTGCCGGGTACGCCACAACCATTTGGTGAACACTTCGGAATCACCTGCCGGGCTGGCTGGAAACACCTGCCGGTCACGCCAACATCACCTGCCAGCTATGCCACAACCACTTGGCGGACACCATGGATACACCTGTCGGGCCGGGCAGAACCAAATCTCAGACGTGCCACAACCATGTGCCTGAGATGCCGGAACCACACCCCGAACAGACCGAAACCACTTGCCAGACCCGCCTGAACCACCTGCCGAGCACGCCGGAACCACCTACTCGACCTGCCGTAACCACCTACCTGACACGCCAAAATCACCTGCCGGGTATGCCAGAACCACTTGGTGGACACTCCGGAATCATCTGCCGGACATGCCAGATCCAACACTCAGACACACCAGAACCACGTGCCGGACACGCCGGAAGCACCGGCTGATCATGCCTGAGCCACATGCTCGACTCGCAAGAAACACCTGCCAGACACGCCAAAATCGCCTGCCGGGTACGCCAGAACCACGTGGTGGACACTCCGGAATCACCTGTCGGGCATGCCGGAATCACGTCTCAGACGTGCCAGAACATCGTGCCGGACACGCCGGAACCACCTGCCGGACACGCCGGAACCACCTCTCAGACTTCCCAGAACCATGTTCCGGACACGCCGGTACCACCTGCCGAGTATGCCGGAACCACCTGATCCACGCCCCAGAACCACCTGCTGGACACGCCAGAATCACCTGCCGGTTGCGCCAGAACCACTCGGCAGACACTCTGGAACCACCTGTCTTGCCGACCGGAACAAACTCTCAGACGTGCCAGAATCATGTGCCTGAGATGCCGGAACCACACCCCGAACAGACCGAAACCACCTGCCAGACCCGCCTGAACCACCTGCTGAGCACGCCGGAACCACCTGCTCGACTCGCCGGAACCACCTACCTGACATGCCAAAATCACCTGCTGGGTATGCCAGAACCACTTGGTGGACACTCCGGAATCATCTGCCGGACATGCCAGAACCAGCTCTCAGACACACCAGAACCACGTGCCGGACACGCCGGAATCACGTGAAGGGCATGCCGACACAACCTCTCAGACGTGCCAGAACCTCGTGTCGGACACCCCAGAACCACATACCAGACAGACCGGAACCACCTGCCGGACACGCCGGAACCACCGGGTCGACTCGCCGGAACGGCCGCGGGACATGCAAAATCACCTGCCGGCTACGCCAGAACCACTAGGCGAACAGCTCGGAATCACCTGCCAGGCATGCTGGAACCAACTCTCAGACATGCCAGAACCACATGCCAATGACAGCAGAAGCACCTGCCGAACACGCCGGAACCAGCTGCTCCACTCCCCAGAACCAGCTGCTGGACACGCCAAAATCACCTGCCGTCTATGCCACAACCAGTTGGTGAACACTTTGGAATCACCTGCCGGGCTTGCTGCAACCACCGTCCTGTCACGCCAACATCACCTGCCAGCTACGCCAGAACCACTTGGCGGACACTCCGGAATCATCTGCCGGACATGCCAGAACCAGCTCTCAGACACTCCAGAACCACGTGCCGGACACGCCGGAAGCAACTGCTTAGCATGCCTGAGCCCCCTCTTGAATCGCAAGAAACACCTGCCGGACACGCCAAAATCACCTGCCGGGTACGCCAGAAACGCTTGGCCGACACTCCGGAATCACCTGTCTGACATGCCGGAATCACCTCTCAGACTTGCCAGAACCATGTTCCGGACACGCCGGTACCACCTGCCGAGCATGGCAGAACCCCCTGATCCACTCCCCAGAACCACCTGCTGGACACACCTAAATCACCTGCCGGCTACGCCAGAACCTCTTGGCAGACACTCGAGATTCACCTGCTCGGCATGACGGAACCACCTCTCAGAGGTGCCAGAACTACATGCCTGACACTCCAGAATCACCTGCCGGGCATGCCGTGACCACCTCTCAGACGTGCCAGAACCATGTTCTGGACATGACGGTACCACCTGCCGAGTATGCTGGAACCAGCTGATCCACTCCCCAGAACCACCGACTGGACACGCCAAAATCAACTGCCGGTAACGCAAGAACCACTCGGCAGACACTCCTGAATCACATGCCAGGCATTCCGGAACCACCTCTCAGAGGTGCCAGAACCACATGCCGGAGACTCCGGAATCACCTGCCGGGCATGCCGGAACCATCTCTCAGATGTGCCACAACCAAGTGCCGGAGAGACCGGAAGCACCTGCAGAGCTCGCCGGAACCACCTGCTGGACATGCCGGAACCACCTGCCTCACAGGCCAAAGTCATATGCCGGCTACGCCAAAACCACTTGGTGGACACTGCAGAATCACCTTGCGGACATGCCGGAACCAGATCATGGGCAGACGGCAAACACCTGCCGGACCTGCCGGAACCACCTGCCGTGCATGCCGGAACCACCTCTAAGACATGCCAGAACCACATGCCAATGACACCGGAAGCACCTGCCGAGCACGCCGGAACCACTTGCTCGAATCGCCAGAACCACCTGCCGGACACGCCAAAATCACCTGCCGGCTACGCCACAACCAGTTGGTGAACACTTCAGAATCACCTGCCGGGCTGGTTGGAACCACCTGCCGATCACGCCAACATCACCTGCCAGCTACACCTGAACCAATTGGCGGACACTCCGGAATCATCTGCCGGACATGCCAGAACCAGCTCTCAGACACTCAAGAACCACGTGCCGGAAACCCCGGAAGCACCTGCTGAGCATGCCTGAGCCAGCTGCTCGACTCGCAAGAAACACCTGCGGGACACGCCAAAATCACCTGCGGGGTACGCCAGGACCACTTGGCCGACACTCCGGAATCACCTGTCAGGCATGCCGGAACCACCTCTCAGACGTGCCAGAACCACATGCCAGACACTCCGGAGTCACCTGCCGGCCATGCCGGAACCATCTCTCAGTCGTGCCAGAACCATGTTCCGGACACGCCGGTACCACCTGCCGAGCTCGTCGGAACCACCTGCTGGACACGCCAAAATCACCTGCCAGGTATACCAGAACCACCTGGTGGACACTCCGGAATCATCTGCCGGACATGCCAGAACCAGCTCTCAGACACACCAGAACCAAGGGCCAGAGACGCCGGAAGCACCAGCTGAGCATGCCTGAGCCACCTGCTCGACTCGAAAGAAGCACGTGTCGGACATGCCAAAATCACATTCCGGGTACGCCAGGACCACTTGGTGTACACTCCGGAATCACCTGTCGGGCAGGCGGAACCACCTCTCAGACTTGCCAGAACCATGTTCTGGACACGCCGGTACCACCTGCCGAGTATGCCGGAACCATCAGATCCACTCCCCAGAACCACCTACTGGACACGCAAAAATCAACTGCCGGCTACGCCAGAACCACTCGGCAGACACTCCGGAATCTCATGCCAGGCATTCCGGAACCACCTCTCAGAGGTGCCAGAACCACATGCCGGAGACTCCGGAATCACGTGCCGGGCATGCCGGAACCACCTCACAGAGGTGCCAGAACCACGTGCCGGACATTCCGGAATCACCTGCCGGGCATGCCGGAAGCATCTCTCAGATGTGCCACAACCACGTGCCGGAGAGACCTGAAGCAACTGCCGAGCTCGCCGGAACGACCTGCTGGACATGCCGGAACCACCTGCCTCACAGGCCAAAATCATATGCCGGCTACGCCAAAACCACTTGGTGGACACTCCAGAATCACCTTGCGGGCATGCCGGAACCACGTCATGGACAGACGGCAAACACCTGCCGGACCTGCCGGAACCACCTGCTGAGCACGCCGGAACCACCTGCTCGAATCACCAGAGCCACCTGCCAGACACACCAGAAACCCCTGCGGGGTACACCAGAACCACTTGGAGGACTCTCCGGGATCACCTGCCGGGCATGCCGGAACCACCTCTCAGACGTGCCAGAACCATGTGCCTGAGATGCCGGATCCACACCCCGAACAGACCGAAACCACCTGCCAGACCCGCCTGAACCACCTGCCGAGCACGCCGGAACCACCTACTCGACTCGCCGGAACCACCTACCTGACACGCCAAAATCACCTGCCGGGTATGCCAGAACCACTTGGTGGACACTTCGGAATCATCTGCCGGACATGCCAGATCCAGCTGTCAGACACACCAGAACCACGTGCCGGACACGCCGGAAGCACCTGCTGAGCATGCCTGAGCCACATGCTCGACTTGCAAGAAACACCTGCCAGACACGCCAAAATCACCTGCCGGCTACGCCAGAACCACTTGGCGGACACTCCAGAATCCCCTGCCGGGCATGCCAGCACAACCTCTCCGAAGTGTCAGAAGCACGTGCCTGACAGACCGGAACCAACTCCCGGACAGACCGGAAACACAGGTAACACTCGCCGGAACCACCTGCTTGACTCACCGGTCCCACCTGCCGGACACGCCAAAATCACCTGCCGGCTACGCCAGAACCACTTGGCGAACACTCCGGAATCACCTGCCGGGCATGGCGGAACCACCTCTCAGACTTGCCAGAACCATGTTCCGGACACGCCGGTACCACCTGCCGAGTAGGCTGGAACCACCTGATCCACTCTGCAGAACCACATGCTGGACACGCCAGAATCACCTGCCGGCTACGCCAGAACCATTCGGCAGACACTCCGGAACCACCTGCCGGGCATGCCGGAACCACCTCTCAGAGGTGCCAGAACCACATGCCCAACACTCCGGAATCACCTGCCGGGCATGCCGGAACCATCTCTCAGACGTGCCAGAACCATGTTCCGGAAACGCCGGTACCACCTGCCGAGCTCGCCGGAACCACATGCTGGACACTCCAAAATCACATGCCAGGTATACCAGAACCACTTGGTGGACACTCCGGAATCGTCTGCTGGACATGCCAGAACCAGCTCTCAGACACTCCAGAACCACGTGCCGGACACGCCGGAAGCAACTGCTTAGCATGCCTGAGCCCCCTCTTGAATCGCAAGAAACACCTGCCGGACACGCCAAAATCACCTGCCGGGTACTCCAGAAACGCTTGGCCGACACTCCGGAATCACCTGTCTGACATGCCGGAATCACCTCTCAGACTTGCCAGAACCATGTTCCGGACACGCCGGTACCACCTGCCGAGCATGGCAGAACCCCCTGATCCACTCCCCAGAACCACCTGCTGGACACACCTAAATCACCTGCCGGCTACGCCAGAACCTCTTGGCAGACACTCGAGATTCACCTGCCCGGCATGACGGAACCACCTCTCAGAGGTGCCAGAACTACATGCCTGACACTCCAGAATCACCTGCCGGGCATGCCGTGACCACCTCTCAGACGTGCCAGAACCATGTTCTGGACATGATGGTACCACCTGCCGAGTATGCTGGAACCAGCTGATCCACTCCCCAGAACCACCGACTGGACACGCCAAAATCAACTGCCGGTAACGCAAGAACCACTCGGCAGACACTCCTGAATCACATGCCAGGCATTCCGGAACCACCTCTCAGAGGTGCCAGAACCACATGCCGGAGACTCCGGAATCACCTGCCGGGCATGCCGGAACCATCTCTCAGATGTGCCACAACCAAGTGCCGGAGAGACCGGAAGCACCTGCAGAGCTCGCCGGAACCACCTGCTGGACATGCCGGAACCACCTGCCTCACAGGCCAAAGTCATATGCCGGCTACGCCAAAACCACTTGGTGGACACTGCAGAATCACCTTGCGGACATGCCGGAACCAGATCATGGGCAGGCGGCAAACACCTGCCGGACCTGCCGGAACCACCTGCCGTGCATGCCGGAACCAACTCTAAGACATGCCAGAACCACATGCCAATGACACCGGAAGCACCTGCCGAGCACGCCGGAACCACTTGCTCGAATCGCCAGAACCACCTGCCGGACACGCCAAAATCACCTGCCGGCTACGCCACAACCAGTTGGTGAACACTTCAGAATCACCTGCCGGGCTGGTTGGAACCACCTGCCGATCACGCCAACATCACCTGCCAGCTACACCTGAACCAATTGGCGGACACTCCGGAATCATCTGCCGGACATGCCAGAACCAGCTCTCAGACACTCAAGAACCACGTGCCGGAAACCCCGGAAGCACCTGCTGAGCATGCCTGAGCCAGCTGCTCGACTCGCAAGAAACACCTGCGGGACACGCCAAAATCACATTCCGGGTACGCCAGGACCACTTGGTGTACACTCCGGAATCACCTGTCGGGCAGGCGGAACCACCTCTCAGACTTGCCAGAACCATGTTCTGGACACGCCGGTACCACCTGCCGAGTATGCCGGAACCATCAGATCCACTCCCCAGAACCACCTACTGGACACGCAAAAATCAACTGCCGGCTACGCCAGAACCACTCGGCAGACACTCCGGAATCTCATGCCAGGCATTCCGGAACCACCTCTCAGAGGTGCCAGAACCACATGCCGGAGACTCCGGAATCACGTGCCGGGCATGCAGGAACCACCTCACAGAGGTGCCAGAACCACATGCCGGACACTCCGGAATCACCTGCCGGGCATGCCGGAAGCATCTCTCAGATGTGCCACAACCACGTGCCGGAGAGACCTGAAGCAACTGCCGAGCTCGCCGGAACGACCTGCTGGACATGCCGGAACCACCTGCCTCACAGGCCAAAATCATATGCCGGCTACGCCAAAACCACTTGGTGGACACTCCAGAATCACCTTGCGGGCATGCCGGAACCACGTCATGGACAGACGGCAAACACCTGCCGGACCTGCCGGAACCACCTGCCGAGCACGCCGGAACCACCTGCTCGAATCACCAGAGCCACCTGCCAGACACACCAGAAACCCCTGCGGGGTACACCAGAACCACTTGGAGGACTCTCCGGGATCACCTGCAGGGCATGCCGGAACCACCTGCTCCACTCCCCAGAACCACCTGCTGGACACGCCAAAATCACCTGCCGGCTACGCCAGAACCACTCGGCAGACTCTCCGGAACCACCTCCAGGACAGACCGGAACCACCTGCCGGACACGCTGGGACCACATGCTTGACTCGCCAGAACCACCTGCCGGACATGCCAGAATCCCCAGCCGGCTACGCCACAACCACTTGTCGGACACTCCAGAATCACCTGCCAGGCATGCTGGAACCACCTCTCAGAGGTGCCACAACCACATGCCAGAGACGGCGATGCGCCAGCCGACAATGCCGGAAGTTCCTGATCCACTCCCCAGAACCACCTGCTGGACACGCCAAAATCACCTGCCGGCTATGCCAGAACCACTCGGCAGACACTCCGGAACCACCTCCAGGACATACCAGAACCACGTGCCGGACACGCCGGAATCAACTGCTTAGCATGCCTGAGCCCCCTCTTGAATCGCAAGAAACACCTGCCGGACATGCCGAAATCACCTGTCGGCTACGCCAGAACCACTTGGTGGACACTCCAAATCACCTTCCGGGCATGCCAGCACAACGACTCAGAAGTGCCAGAAGCACATGCCGGACAGGCCGGAACCATCTCCTGCACAGACCGGAAACACAGGAAACACTCGCCGGAACCACCTGCTTGACTCACCGGTCCCACCTGCCGGACACACCAAAATCACCTGCCCGCTACACCAGAACCAATTGGCCGACAAGCCGGAATCACGTGTAGTGCATGCCGACACAACCTCTCACACGTGCCAGAACCTCGTTCAGGACACCCCAGAACCACCTGCTGGACAGACCAGAACCACCTGCCGGACACGCCAACATCACCTGCCAGCTATGCCACAACCACTTGGCAGACACCATGGAAACACCTGTCGGGCCGGCCGGAACCACCTCTCAGACGTGCCAGAACCATGTGCGTGAGATGCCGGAACCACACCCCGAACAGACCGAAACCACCTGCCAGACCCGCCTGAACCACCTGCCGAGCACGCCGGAACCACCTACTCGACTGTCCGGAACAACCTACCTGACACGCCAAAATCACCTGCCGGGTATGCCAGTACCACGTGGCGGACACTGTGGAATCACCTGTCGGGAATGCCGGAACCACCTCTCAGACGTGCCAGAACCTCGTGCCGGACACGCCAGAACCACTTGGTGAACACTCTGGAATCACCTGCCGGGCATGCCGGAACCACCTCTCAGACTTGCCAGAACCATGTTCCGCACACGCCGGTACCACCTGCTGAGTATGCCGGAACCACCTGATCCACTCCCCAGAACCACCTGCTGGACACGCCAGAATCACCTGCCGGCTACGCCAGAACCACCCGGCAGACCATCCGGAACCACCTACCTAGCATGCCGGAACCACCTCTCAGAGGTGCCAGAACCACATGCCGTACACTCCGGAATCACCTGCCGGGCATGCCGGAACCATCTCTCAGACGTGCCAGAACCATGTTCCAGACAGGCCGGTACCACCTGCCGAGCTCGCCAGAACCAGCTGCTGGACACGCCAACACCAGCTACCGGCTATGCCAGAACCACTCGGCAGACACTCCGGAATCACCTGCCAGGCTTGCTGGAACCACCTCTCAGAGGTGCCGCAACCACATGCCGGAGACTCCAGAATCACCTGCCGAGCATGCCAGAACCACCTCTCAGAGGTGCCAGAACCACATGCCGGAGACTCCAGAATCACCTGCCGAGCATGCCAGAACCACCTCGCAGAGGTGCCAGAACCACATGCCAGAGACTCCGGAATCACCTGTCGGGCATGCCGGAAACATCTCTCAGACGTGCCACAACCACGTGCCGGAGAGACCGGAAGCACCTGCTGAGCTCGCCGGAACCACCTGCCTCACAGGCCAAAATCATATGCCGGCTACGCCAAAACCACTTGGTGGACACTCCAGAATCACCTTGCGGGCATGCCGGAACCACGTCATGGACAGACGGCAAACACCTGCCGGACCTGCCGGAACCACCTGCTCGACTCACCAGAGCCACCTGCCGGACACACCAGAAACACCTGCGGGATACGCCAGAATCACTTGGAGGACTCTCGGGGATCACTGCCAGGCATGCCGGAACCAACTCTCAGACGTGCCAGAACCATGTGCCGGACACGCCGGAACCACCTGCCGAGAATGCCGGAAGTTCCTGATCTGCTCCCCAGAACCACCTGCCGGACACGCCAAAATCACCTGCCGGCTACGCCACAACCAGTGGCTGAACACTTCGGAATCACCTGCTGGGCTTGCTGGAACCTCCTGCCGGTCACGCCAACATCACCTGCCACCTACGCCAGAACCACTTGGCGGACAGCATGGAAACACCTGTCGGGCCGGCCGGAACCACCTCTCAGATGTGCCAGAACCATGTGCCTGAGATGCCGGAACCACACCCCGAACAGACCGAAACCACCTGCCAGACCCGCCTGAACCACCTGCCGAGCACGCCTGATCCACCTGCTCGACTCGCCGGAACCACCTACCTGACATGCCAAAATCACCTGCTGGGTATGCCAGAACCAGTTGGTGGACACTCCGGAATCATCTGCCAGACATGCCAGAACCAGCTCTCAGACACCCCAGAACCACGAGCCAGAGACGCCGGAATCACCTGCTGAGCATGCCTGAGCCACCTGCTGGACATGCCGGAACCACCTGCTGCACATGCCGGAACCACCTGCCTGACAGGCCAAAATCACATGCCGGCTATGCCAAAACCACCTGGCGGACACTCCAGAATCACCTGCCGGGCATGCCAGCAGAACCACTCAGAAGTGCCAGAACCACCTGCTGGACAGACCGGAACCACCTGCCGGACACGCCGGAACCACCGGCTCGACTCGCCGGAACCACCGCCGGACATGCAAAATCACCTGCCGACTACACCAGAACCACTTGGCGAACACTCCGGAATCATCTGCCGGGCATACCAGCACAAAATCCCAGAAGTGCCAGAACCTCGTGCCGGACACGCCAGAACCACCTGCCGGACAGACCGGAGCCACCTGCCAGACATGCCGGAACCACCGGCTCTACTCGCCAGAACCACCACCGGACATGCAAAATCACCTGCACGCTACGCCAGAAACACTTTGCGAACACTCCGGAATCACCTGCCGGGCATGCCGGAACCACCTCTCAGAGGTGCCAGAACCACATGCTGGAGACTCCGGAATCACCTGTCGGGCATGCCGGAACCACCTATTCGACTCGCCGGAACCACCTACCTGACATGCCAAAATCACCTGCCGGGTATGCCAGAACCACTTGGTGTACACTGCGGAATCATCTGCCGGACATGCCAGATCCAGCACTCAGACACACCAGAACCACGTGCCGGACACGCCGGAAGCACCTGCTGAGCATGCCTGAGCCACATGCTCGACTTGCAAGAAACACCTGCCAGACAGGCCGAAATCGCCTGTCGGGTACGCCCAACCACGTGGTGGATAATCCGGAATCACCTGCCGGGCATGCCGGAATCACGTCTCAGACGTGCCAGAACATCGTGCCGGACACGCCAGAACCACCTGCCGGACAGAGCGGAACCACCTGCCGGACATGCCGGAACCACCTCTCAGACTTCCCAGAACCATGTTCCGGACACGCCGGTACCACCTGCCGAGTATGCCGGAACCACCTGATCCACGCCCCAGAACCACCTGCTGGACACGCCAGGATCACCTGCCGGTTGCGCCAGAACCACTCGGCAGACACTCTGGAACCACCTGTCGGGCCGGCCGGAACCAACTCTCAGACACGCCAGAATCATGTGCCTGAGATGCCGGAACCACACCCCGAAGAGACCAAAACCACCTGTCAAGCCCGCCTGAACCACCTGCCGAGATGCCAGAACCACCTGCTCGACTCGCCGGAACCACCTAACTGAAATGCCAAAATCACCTGCCGGGTACGCCAGAACCACTTGTTGGACACTCCGGAATCATCTGCCGGACATGCAAGAACCAGCTCTCAGACACACCAGAACCACGTGCCGGACACGCCGGAAGCACCTGCTGAGCATTCCTAAGCCACCTGCTCGACTCGCAAGAAACACCTGTCAGACATGCCAAAATCACCTGCCGGGTATGCCAGAAACACTTGGCGGACACTCCGGAATCACCTAACGGGGATGCCAGAACCACCTGCCGGACACGCTGGGACCACATGCTTGACTCGCCAGAACCACCTGCCGGACACGCCAGAATCCCCAGCCAGATACGCCACAACCACTTGCCAGACACTCCGGAACCACCTGCCGGGCATGCTGGAACCACCTCTCAGAGGTGCCACAACCACATGCCGGAGACGGCGGAAGCACCTGCCGAGAATGCCGGAAGTTCCTGACCCACTCCCCAGAACCACCTGCCGGACACGCCAAAATCACCTGCCGGCTATGCCAGAACCACTTGGCGGACTCTCCAGAATCACCTGCCGGGCATGCCAGCACAACCTCCGCGACGTGCCAGAAGCACGTGCCGGACAGGCCGGAACCATCTCCCGCATAGACCGGAAACACAGGAAACACTCGCCGGAACCACCTGCTTGACTCACCGGTCCCACCTGCTGGACACGCCAGAATCACCTGCCGGCTACGCCAGAATCACTCGGCAGACACTCAGAACCACCTCTAGGACAGACCAGAACCACCTGCCGGACACGCCGGGACCACATGCTTGACTCGACAGAACCACCTACCGGACACGCCAGAATCACCAGCCGGCTACGCCACAACCACTTGTCAGACACTCCGGACTCACCTGCCGGGCATGCTGGAAACACCTCTCAGAGGTGCCACAACCACATGCCGGAGATGGCGGAAGCACCTGCCGAGAATGCCGGAAGTTCCTGATCCACTCCCCAGAACCACCTGCCGGACAGACCGGAGCCACCTGCCAGACATGCCGGAACCACCGGCACTACTCGCCGGAACCACCACCGGACATGCAAAATCACCTGCACGCTACGCCAGAAACACTTGGCGAACACTCTGGAATCACCTGCCGTGCATGCCGGAACCACCTCTCAGACATGCCAGAACCACATGCCAATGACACCGGAAGCACCTGCCGAGCACGCCAGAACCACTTGCTTGAATCGCCAGAACCACCTGCCGGACACGCCAAAATCACCTGCCGGCCACGCCACAACCAGTTGGTGAACACTTCGGAATCACCTGCCGGGCTGGTTGGAACCACCTGCCGGTCACGCCAACATCACCTGCCAGCTACGCCTGAACCACTTGGCGGAAACTCCGGAATCATCTGCCGGACATGCCAGAACCAGCTCTCAGACACCCCAGAACCACATGCCGGAAACGCCGGAAGCACCTGCTGAGCATGCCTGAGCCACATGTTCGACTCACAAGAAACACCTGTCGGACATGCCAAAATCACCTACCGGATACGTCAGAAACACTTGGCGGACACTCCGGAATCACCTGTCGGGCATGCCGGAACCACCTCTCAGACTTGCCAGAACCATGTTCTGGACACGCCTGTACCACCTGCCGAGTATGCCGGAACCAGCTGATCCACTACCCAGAACCACCTGCTGGACACGTCAAAATCACCTGCCAGCTATGCCAGAACCACTTGGCGGACACAATGGAAACAAATGTCTGGCCGGACGGAACCACCTCTCAGACGTGAGAGAGCCATGTGCCGGACACGCCGGAACCACCTGCTCCACTCCCCAGAACCACCTGCTGGACACGCCAAAATTACCTGCCGGCTACGCCAGAACCACTCGGCAGACACTCCGGAGCCACCTCCAGGACAGACCGGAACCACCTGCCGTACACGCCGGGACCACCTGCTTGACTCGCCAGAACCACCTGCCGGACACGCAAGAATCACCAGCCGGCTACGCCACAACCACTTGTCGGACACTCCGGAATCACCTGCCGGGCATGCTGGAACCACCTCTCAGAGGTGCCACAACCACATGCCGGAGACGGCGGAAGCACCTGCCGAGAATGCCGGAGGTTCCTGATCCACTCCCCAGAACCACCTGCCGGACACGCCAAAATCAACTGCCGGCTACGCCAGAACCACTCGGCAGACACTCCGGAATCACATGCCAGGCATTCCGGAACCACCTCTCAGAGGTGCCAGAACCACATACCGGAGACTCCGGAATCACCTGCCAGGCATGCCGGAACCATCTCTCAGATGTGCCACAACCAAGTGCCGGAGAGACCGGAAGCACCTGCCGAGCTCGCCGGAACAAACTGCTGGACATGCCGGAACCACCTGCCTCACAGGCCAAAATCATATTCCGCCTTCGCCAAAACCACTTGGTGGACACTCCAGAATCACATTGCGGGCATGCCGGAACCACGTCATGGACAGACGGCAAACACCTGCCGGACCTGCCGGAACCACCTGCCGAGCACGCCGGAACCACCTGCTCGACTCACCAGAGCCACCTGCCGGACACACCAGAAACACCTGCGGGGTACGCCAGAACCACTTGGAGGACTCTCCGGGATCACCTGCCGGACACGCCAGAACCGCCGGCCGAGTATGCCAGAACCACCTGCTCCACTCCCCAGAACCACCTGCTGGAAACGCCAAAATCAACTGCCGGCTACGCCAGAACCACTCGGCAGACACTCCGGAACCACCTCCAGGACAGACCGGAACCACCTGACGGACACGCCGGGACCACCGACTTGACTCACCAGAACCACCTGCCGGACACGCCAGAATCACCTGCCGACTACGCCACAACCACTTGTCGGACACTCAGGAATCACCTGCCGGGCATGCTGGAACCACCTCTCAGAGGTGCCAGAACCACATGCCGGAGATGGCGTAAGCACCTGCCCAGAATGCCGGAAGTTCCTGATCCACACCCCAGAACCACATGTCGGACCGCCAAAATCACCTGCCGGCTACGCCAGAACCATTGGCGAACACTCCGGAATCACCTGCCGGGCATGGCGGAACCACCTCTCAGACATGCCGGAACAACATGCCAATGACACCCGAAGCACCTGCTGAGAACGCCAGAACCACCTGCTCGACTCGCCAAAACCACCGGCTGGACACGCCAAAATCACATGCCGGCTACACCACAACCATTTGGTGAACACTTCGGAATCACCTGCCGGGCTGGCTGGAACCACCTGCGGCTCACGCCAACATCACCTGCCAGCTATGCCAGAACCACTTGGCGGGCACCATGGAAACACCTGTCGGGCCGGCCGGAACCACCTCTCAGACGTGCCAGAACCATGTGCCTGAGATGCCGGATCCACACCCCGAACAGACCGAAACCACCTGCCAGACCCGCCTGAACCACCTGCCGAGCACGCCGGAACCACCTACTCGACTCGCCGGAACCACCTACCTGACACGCCAAAATCACCTGCCGGGTATGCCAGAACCACTTGGTGGACACTTCGGAATCATCTGCCGGACATGCCAAAACCAGCTGTCAGACACACCAGAACCACGTGCCGGACACGCCGGAAGCACCTGCTGAGCATGCCTGAGCCACATGCTCGACTTGCAAGAAACACCTGCCAGACACGCCAAAATCACCTGCCGGCTACGCCAGAACCACTTGGCGGACACTCCAGAATCCCCTGCCGGGCATGCCAGCACAACCTCTCCGAAGTGTCAGAAGCACGTGCCTGACAGACCGGAACCAACTCCCGGACAGACCGGAAACACAGGTAACACTCGCCGGAACCACCTGCTTGACTCACCGGTCCCACCTGCCGGACACGCCAAAATCACCTGCCGGCTACGCCAGAACCACTTGGCGAACACTCCAGAATCACCTGCCGGGCATGGCGGAACCACCTCTCAGACTTGCCAGAACCATGTTCCGGACACGCCGGTACCACCTGCCGAGTATGCTGGAACCACCTGATCCACTCTGCAGAACCACATGCTGGACACGCCAGAATCACCTGCCGGCTACGCCAGAACCATTCAGCAGACACTCCGGAACCACCTGCCGGGCATGCCGGAACCACCTCTCAGAGGTGCCAGAACCACATGCCCAACACTCCGGAATCACCTGCCGGGCATGCCGGAACCATCTCTCAGACGTGCCAGAACCATGTTCCGGAAACGCCGGTACCACCTGCCGAGCTCGCCGGAACCACATGCTGGACACTCCAAAATCACATGCCAGGTATACCAGAACCACTTGGTGGACACTCCGGAATCGTCTGCTGGACATGCCAGAACCAGCTCTCAGACACACCAGAACCACGTGCCAGAGACGCCGGAAGCACCTGCTGAGCATGCCTGAGCCACCTGCTCGACTCGCAAGAAACACCTGTCGGACATGCCAAAATCACCTGCCGGGTACGCCAGAAACACATGGCGGACACTCCAGAATCACCTGTCTGGCATGCCGGAACCACCTCTCAGACTTGCCAGAACCATGTTCCGGAGACTCTGGTACCACCTGCCGAGTATGCCGGAACCAGCTGATCCACTCCCCAGAACCACATGCCGGAGACTCCGGAATCACCTGGCGGGCATGCCGGAACCACCTCTCAGAGGTGCCAGAACCACATGCCGGACACTCAAGAATCAACTGCCGGGTACGCCACAACCATTTGGTGAACACTTCGGAATCACCTGCCGGGCTGGCTGGAAACACCTGCCGGTCACGCCAACATCACCTGCCAGCTATGCCACAACCACTTGGCGGACACCATGGATACACCTGTCGGGCCGGGCAGAACCAAATCTCAGACGTGCCACAACCATGTGCCTGAGATGCCGGAACCACACCCCGAACAGACCGAAACCACTTGCCAGACCCGCCTGAACCACCTGCCGAGCACGCCGGAACCACCTACTCGACCTGCCGTAACCACCTACCTGACACGCCAAAATCACCTGCCGGGTATGCCAGAACCACTTGGTGGACACTCCGGAATCATCTGCCGGACATGCCAGATCCAACACTCAGACACACCAGAACCACGTGCCGGACACGCCGGAAGCACCGGCTGATCATGCCTGAGCCACATGCTCGACTCGCAAGAAACACCTGCCAGACACGCCAAAATCGCCTGCCGGGTACGCCAGAACCACGTGGTGGACACTCCGGAATCACCTGTCGGGCATGCCGGAATCACGTCTCAGACGTGCCAGAACATCGTGCCGGACACGCTGGAACCACCTGCCGGACACGCCGGAACCACCTCTCAGACTTCCCAGAACCATGTTCCGGACACGCCGGTACCACCTGCCGAGTATGCCGGAACCACCTGATCACGCCCCAGAACCACCTGCTGGACACGCCAGAATCACCTGCCGGTTGCGCCAGAACCACTCGGCAGACACTCTGGAACCACCTGTCTTGCCGACCGGAACAAACTCTCAGACGTGCCAGAATCATGTGCCTGAGATGCCGGAACCACACCCCGAACAGACCGAAACCACCTGCCAGACCCGCCTGAACCACCTGCTGAGCACGCCGGAACCACCTGCTCGACTCGCCGGAACCACCTACCTGACATGCCAAAATCACCTGCTGGGTATGCCAGAACCACTTGGTGGACACTCCGGAATCATCTGCCGGACATGCCAGAACCAGCTCTCAGACACACCAGAACCACGTGCCGGACACGCCGGAATCACGTGAAGGGCATGCCGACACAACCTCTCAGACGTGCCAGAACCTCGTGTCGGACACCCCAGAACCACATACCAGACAGACCGGAACCACCTGCCGGACACGCCGGAACCACCGGGTCGACTCGCCAGAACGGCCGCGGGACATGCAAAAATCACCTGCCGGCTACGCCAGAACCACTAGGCGAACAGCTCGGAATCACCTGCCAGGCATGCTGGAACCAACTCTCAGACATGCCAGAACCACATGCCAATGACAGCAGAAGCACCTGCCGAACACGCCGGAACCAGCTGCTCCACTCCCCAGAACCAGCTGCTGGACACGCCAAAATCACCTGCCGTCTATGCCACAACCAGTTGGTGAACACTTTGGAATCACCTGCCGGGCTTGCTGCAACCACCGTCCTGTCACGCCAACATCACCTGCCAGCTACGCCAGAACCACTTGGCGGACACTCCGGAATCATCTGCCGGACATGCCAGAACCAGCTCTCAGACACTCCAGAACCACGTGCCGGACACGCCGGAAGCAACTGCTTAGCATGCCTGAGCCCCCTCTTGAATCGCAAGAAACACCTGCCGGACACGCCAAAATCACCTGCCGGGTACGCCAGAAACGCTTGGCCGACACTCCGGAATCACCTGTCTGACATGCCGGAATCACCTCTCAGACTTGCCAGAACCATGTTCCGGACACGCCGGTACCACCTGCCGAGCATGGCAGAACCCCCTGATCCACTCCCCAGAACCACCTGCTGGACACACCTAAATCACCTGCCGGCTACGCCAGAACCTCTTGGCAGACACTCGAGATTCACCTGCCCGGCATGACGGAACCACCTCTCAGAGGTGCCAGAACTACATGCCTGACACTCCAGAATCACCTGCCGGGCATGCCGTGACCACCTCTCAGACGTGCCAGAACCATGTTCTGGACATGACGGTACCACCTGCCGAGTATGCTGGAACCAGCTGATCCACTCCCCAGAACCACCGACTGGACACGCCAAAATCAACTGCCGGTAACGCAAGAACCACTCGGCAGACACTCCTGAATCACATGCCAGGCATTCCGGAACCACCTCTCAGAGGTGCCAGAACCACATGCCGGAGACTCCGGAATCACCTGCCGGGCATGCCGGAACCATCTCTCAGATGTGCCACAACCAAGTGCCGGAGAGACCGGAAGCACCTGCAGAGCTCGCCGGAACCACCTGCTGGACATGCCGGAACCACCTGCCTCACAGGCCAAAGTCATATGCCGGCTACGCCAAAACCACTTGGTGGACACTGCAGAATCACCTTGCGGACATGCCGGAACCAGATCATGGGCAGGCGGCAAACACCTGCCGGACCTGCCGGAACCACCTGCCGTGCATGCCGGAACCACCTCTAAGACATGCCAGAACCACATGCCAATGACACCGGAAGCACCTGCCGAGCACGCCGGAACCACTTGCTCGAATCGCCAGAACCACCTGCCGGACACGCCAAAATCACCTGCCGGCTACGCCACAACCAGTTGGTGAACACTTCAGAATCACCTGCCGGGCTGGTTGGAACCACCTGCCGATCACGCCAACATCACCTGCCAGCTACACCTGAACCAATTGGCGGACACTCCGGAATCATCTGCCGGACATGCCAGAACCAGCTCTCAGACACTCAAGAACCACGTGCCGGAAACCCCGGAAGCACCTGCTGAGCATGCCTGAGCCAGCTGCTCGACTCGCAAGAAACACCTGCGGGACACGCCAAAATCACATTCCGGGTACGCCAGGACCACTTGGTGTACACTCCGGAATCACCTGTCGGGCAGGCGGAACCACCTCTCAGACTTGCCAGAACCATGTTCTGGACACGCCGGTACCACCTGCCGAGTATGCCGGAACCATCAGATCCACTCCCCAGAACCACCTACTGGACACGCAAAAATCAACTGCCGGCTACGCCAGAACCACTCGGCAGACACTCCGGAATCTCATGCCAGGCATTCCGGAACCACCTCTCAGAGGTGCCAGAACCACATGCCGGAGACTCCGGAATCACGTGCCGGGCATGCAGGAACCACCTCACAGAGGTGCCAGAACCACATGCCGGACACTCCGGAATCACCTGCCGGGCATGCCGGAAGCATCTCTCAGATGTGCCACAACCACGTGCCGGAGAGACCTGAAGCAACTGCCGAGCTCGCCGGAACGACCTGCTGGACATGCCGGAACCACCTGCCTCACAGGCCAAAATCATATGCCGGCTACGCCAAAACCACTTGGTGGACACTCCAGAATCACCTTGCGGGCATGCCGGAACCACGTCATGGACAGACGGCAAACACCTGCCGGACCTGCCGGAACCACCGGTCGAGCACGCTGGAACCACCTGCTCGAATCACCAGAGCCACCTGCCAGACACACCAGAAACCCCTGCGGGGTACACCAGAACCACTTGGAGGACTCTCCGGGATCACCTGCAGGGCATGCCGGAACCACCTGCTCCACTCCCCAGAACCACCTGCTGGACACGCCAAAATCACCTGCCGGCTACGCCAGAACCACTCGGCAGACTCTCCGGAACCACCTCCAGGACAGACCGGAACCACCTGCCGGACACGCTGGGACCACATGCTTGACTCGCCAGAACCACCTGCCGGACATGCCAGAATCCCCAGCCGGCTACGCCACAACCACTTGTCGGACACTCCAGAATCACCTGCCAGGCATGCTGGAACCACCTCTCAGAGGTGCCACAACCACATGCCAGAGACGGCGATGCGCCAGCCGACAATGCCGGAAGTTCCTGATCCACTCCCCAGAACCACCTGCTGGACACGCCAAAATCACCTGCCGGCTATGCCAGAACCACTCGGCAGACACTCCGGAACCACCTCCAGGACATACCAGAACCACGTGCCGGACACGCCGGAATCAACTGCTTAGCATGCCTGAGCCCCCTCTTGAATCGCAAGAAACACCTGCCGGACATGCCGAAATCACCTGTCGGCTACGCCAGAACCACTTGGTGGACACTCCAAATCACCTTCCGGGCATGCCAGCACAACGACTCAGAAGTGCCAGAAGCACATGCCGGACAGGCCGGAACCATCTCCTGCACAGACCGGAAACACAGGAAACACTCGCCGGAACCACCTGCTTGACTCACCGGTCCCACCTGCCGGACACACCAAAATCACCTGCCCGCTACACCAGAACCAATTGGCCGACAAGCCGGAATCACGTGTAGTGCATGCCGACACAACCTCTCACACGTGCCAGAACCTCGTTCAGGACACCCCAGAACCACCTGCTGGACAGACCAGAACCACCTGCCGGACACGCCAACATCACCTGCCAGCTATGCCACAACCACTTGGCAGACACCATGGAAACACCTGTCGGGCCGGCCGGAACCACCTCTCAGACGTGCCAGAACCATGTGCGTGAGATGCCGGAACCACACCCCGAACAGACCGAAACCACCTGCCAGACCCGCCTGAACCACCTGCCGAGCACGCCGGAACCACCTACTCGACTGTCCGGAACAACCTACCTGACACGCCAAAATCACCTGCCGGGTATGCCAGTACCACGTGGCGGACACTGTGGAATCACCTGTCGGGAATGCCGGAACCACCTCTCAGACGTGCCAGAACCTCGTGCCGGACACGCCAGAACCACTTGGTGAACACTCCGGAATCACCTGCCGGGCATGCCGGAACCACCTCTCAGACTTGCCAGAACCATGTTCCGCACACGCCGGTACCACCTGCTGAGTATGCCGGAACCACCTGATCCACTCCCCAGAACCACCTGCTGGACACGCCAGAATCACCTGCCGGCTACGCCAGAACCACCCGGCAGACCATCCGGAACCACCTACCTAGCATGCCGGAACCACCTCTCAGAGGTGCCAGAACCACATGCCGTACACTCCGGAATCACCTGCCGGGCATGCCGGAACCATCTCTCAGACGTGCCAGAACCATGTTCCAGACAGGCCGGTACCACCTGCCGAGCTCGCCAGAACCAGCTGCTGGACACGCCAACACCAGCTACCGGCTATGGCAGAACCACTCGGCAGACACTCCGGAATCACCTGCCAGGCTTGCTGGAACCACCTCTCAGAGGTGCCGCAACCACATGCCGGAGACTCCAGAATCACCTGCCGAGCATGCCAGAACCACCTCTCAGAGGTGCCAGAACCACATGCCGGAGACTCCAGAATCACCTGCCGAGCATGCCAGAACCACCTCGCAGAGGTGCCAGAACCACATGCCAGAGACTCCGGAATCACCTGTCGGGCATGCCGGAAACATCTCTCAGACGTGCCACAACCACGTGCCGGAGAGACCGGAAGCACCTGCTGAGCTCGCCGGAACCACCTGCCTCACAGGCCAAAATCATATGCCGGCTACGCCAAAACCACTTGGTGGACACTCCAGAATCACCTTGCGGGCATGCCGGAACCACGTCATGGACAGACGGCAAACACCTGCCGGACCTGCCGGAACCACCTGCTCGACTCACCAGAGCCACCTGCCGGACACACCAGAAACACCTGCGGGATACGCCAGAATCACTTGGAGGACTCTCGGGGATCACTGCCAGGCATGCCGGAACCAACTCTCAGACGTGCCAGAACCATGTGCCGGACACGCCGGAACCACCTGCCGAGAATGCCGGAAGTTCCTGATCTGCTCCCCAGAACCACCTGCCGGACACGCCAAAATCACCTGCCGGCTACGCCACAACCAGTGGCTGAACACTTCGGAATCACCTGCTGGGCTTGCTGGAACCTCCTGCCGGTCACGCCAACATCACCTGCCACCTACGCCAGAACCACTTGGCGGACAGCATGGAAACACCTGTCGGGCCGGCCGGAACCACCTCTCAGATGTGCCAGAACCATGTGCCTGAGATGCCGGAACCACACCCCGAACAGACCGAAACCACCTGCCAGACCCGCCTGAACCACCTGCCGAGCACGCCTGATCCACCTGCTCGACTCGCCGGAACCACCTACCTGACATGCCAAAATCACCTGCTGGGTATGCCAGAACCAGTTGGTGGACACTCCGGAATCATCTGCCAGACATGCCAGAACCAGCTCTCAGACACCCCAGAACCACGAGCCAGAGACGCCGGAATCACCTGCTGAGCATGCCTGAGCCACCTGCTGGACATGCCGGAACCACCTGCTGCACATGCCGGAACCACCTGCCTGACAGGCCAAAATCACATGCCGGCTATGCCAAAACCACCTGGCGGACACTCCAGAATCACCTGCCGGGCATGCCAGCAGAACCACTCAGAAGTGCCAGAACCACCTGCTGGACAGACCGGAACCACCTGCCGGACACGCCGGAACCACCGGCTCGACTCGCCGGAACCACCGCCGGACATGCAAAATCACCTGCCGACTACACCAGAACCACTTGGCGAACACTCCGGAATCATCTGCCGGGCATACCAGCACAAAATCCCAGAAGTGCCAGAACCTCGTGCCGGACACGCCAGAACCACCTGCCGGACAGACCGGAGCCACCTGCCAGACATGCCGGAACCACCGGCTCTACTCGCCAGAACCACCACCGGACATGCAAAATCACCTGCACGCTACGCCAGAAACACTTTGCGAACACTCCGGAATCACCTGCCGGGCATGCCGGAACCACCTCTCAGAGGTGCCAGAACCACATGCTGGAGACTCCGGAATCACCTGTCGGGCATGCCGGAACCACCTATTCGACTCGCCGGAACCACCTACCTGACATGCCAAAATCACCTGCCGGGTATGCCAGAACCACTTGGTGTACACTGCGGAATCATCTGCCGGACATGCCAGATCCAGCACTCAGACACACCAGAACCACGTGCCGGACACGCCGGAAGCACCTGCTGAGCATGCCTGAGCCACATGCTCGACTTGCAAGAAACACCTGCCAGACACGCCGAAATCGCCTGTCGGGTACGCCCAACCACGTGGTGGATAATCCGGAATCACCTGCCGGGCATGCCGGAATCACGTCTCAGACGTGCCAGAACATCGTGCCGGACACGCCAGAACCACCTGCCGGACAGAGCGGAACCACCTGCCGGACATGCCGGAACCACCTCTCAGACTTCCCAGAACCATGTTCCGGACACGCCGGTACCACCTGCCGAGTATGCCGGAACCACCTGATCCACGCCCCAGAACCACCTGCTGGACACGCCAGGATCACCTGCCGGTTGCGCCAGAACCACTCGGCAGACACTCTGGAACCACCTGTCGGGCCGGCCGGAACCAACTCTCAGACACGCCAGAATCATGTGCCTGAGATGCCGGAACCACACCCCGAAGAGACCAAAACCACCTGTCAAGCCCGCCTGAACCACCTGCCGAGATGCCAGAACCACCTGCTCGACTCGCCGGAACCACCTAACTGAAATGCCAAAATCACCTGCCGGGTACGCCAGAACCACTTGTTGGACACTCCGGAATCATCTGCCGGACATGCAAGAACCAGCTCTCAGACACACCAGAACCACGTGCCGGACACGCCGGAAGCACCTGCTGAGCATTCCTAAGCCACCTGCTCGACTCGCAAGAAACACCTGTCGGACATGCCAAAATCACCTGCCGGGTATGCCAGAAACACTTGGCGGACACTCCGGAATCACCTAACGGGGATGCCAGAACCACCTGCCGGACACGCTGGGACCACATGCTTGACTCGCCAGAACCACCTGCCGGACACGCCAGAATCCCCAGCCAGATACGCCACAACCACTTGCCAGACACTCCGGAACCACCTGCCGGGCATGCTGGAACCACCTCTCAGAGGTGCCACAACCACATGCCGGAGACGGCGGAAGCACCTGCCGAGAATGCCGGAAGTTCCTGACCCACTCCCCAGAACCACCTGCCGGACACGCCAAAATCACCTGCCGGCTATGCCAGAACCACTTGGCGGACTCTCCAGAATCACCTGCCGGGCATGCCAGCACAACCTCCGCGACGTGCCAGAAGCACGTGCCGGACAGGCCGGAACCATCTCCCGCATAGACCGGAAACACAGGAAACACTCGCCGGAACCACCTGCTTGACTCACCGGTCCCACCTGCTGGACACGCCAGAATCACCTGCCGGCTACGCCAGAATCACTCGGCAGACACTCAGAACCACCTCTAGGACAGACCAGAACCACCTGCCGGACACGCCGGGACCACATGCTTGACTCGACAGAACCACCTACCGGACACGCCAGAATCACCAGCCGGCTACGCCACAACCACTTGTCAGACACTCCGGACTCACCTGCCGGGCATGCTGGAAACACCTCTCAGAGGTGCCACAACCACATGCCGGAGATGGCGGAAGCACCTGCCGAGAATGCCGGAAGTTCCTGATCCACTCCCCAGAACCACCTGCCGGACAGACCGGAGCCACCTGCCAGACATGCCGGAACCACCGGCACTACTCGCCGGAACCACCACCGGACATGCAAAATCACCTGCACGCTACGCCAGAAACACTTGGCGAACACTCTGGAATCACCTGCCGTGCATGCCGGAACCACCTCTCAGACATGCCAGAACCACATGCCAATGACACCGGAAGCACCTGCCGAGCACGCCAGAACCACTTGCTTGAATCGCCAGAACCACCTGCCGGACACGCCAAAATCACCTGCCGGCCACGCCACAACCAGTTGGTGAACACTTCGGAATCACCTGCCGGGCTGGTTGGAACCACCTGCCGGTCACGCCAACATCACCTGCCAGCTACGCCTGAACCACTTGGCGGAAACTCCGGAATCATCTGCCGGACATGCCAGAACCAGCTCTCAGACACCCCAGAACCACATGCCGGAAACGCCGGAAGCACCTGCTGAGCATGCCTGAGCCACATGTTCGACTCACAAGAAACACCTGTCGGACATGCCAAAATCACCTACCGGATACGTCAGAAACACTTGGCGGACACTCCGGAATCAGCTGTCGGGCATGCCGGAACCACCTCTCAGACTTGCCAGAACCATGTTCTGGACACGCCTGTACCACCTGCCGAGTATGCCGGAACCAGCTGATCCACTACCCAGAACCACCTGCTGGACACGTCAAAATCACCTGCCAGCTATGCCAGAACCACTTGGCGGACACAATGGAAACAAATGTCTGGCCGGACGGAACCACCTCTCAGACGTGAGAGAGCCATGTGCCGGACACGCCGGAACCACCTGCTCCACTCCCCAGAACCACCTGCTGGACACGCCAAAATTACCTGCCGGCTACGCCAGAACCACTCGGCAGACACTCCGGAGCCACCTCCAGGACAGACCGGAACCACCTGCCGTACACGCCGGGACCACCTGCTTGACTCGCCAGAACCACCTGCCGGACACGCAAGAATCACCAGCCGGCTACGCCACAACCACTTGTCGGACACTCCGGAATCACCTGCCGGGCATGCTGGAACCACCTCTCAGAGGTGCCACAACCACATGCCGGAGACGGCGGAAGCACCTGCCGAGAATGCCGGAGGTTCCTGATCCACTCCCCAGAACCACCTGCCGGACACGCCAAAATCAACTGCCGGCTACGCCAGAACCACTCGGCAGACACTCCGGAATCACATGCCAGGCATTCCGGAACCACCTCTCAGAGGTGCCAGAACCACATACCGGAGACTCCGGAATCACCTGCCAGGCATGCCGGAACCATCTCTCAGATGTGCCACAACCAAGTGCCGGAGAGACCGGAAGCACCTGCCGAGCTCGCCGGAACAAACTGCTGGACATGCCGGAACCACCTGCCTCACAGGCCAAAATCATATTCCGCCTTCGCCAAAACCACTTGGTGGACACTCCAGAATCACATTGCGGGCATGCCGGAACCACGTCATGGACAGACGGCAAACACCCGCCGGACCTGCCGGAACCACCTGCCGAGCACGCCGGAACCACCTGCTCGACTCACCAGAGCCACCTGCCGGACACACCAGAAACACCTGCGGGGTACGCCAGAACCACTTGGAGGACTCTCCGGGATCACCTGCCGGACACGCCAGAACCGCCGGCCGAGTATGCCAGAACCACCTGCTCCACTCCCCAGAACCACCTGCTGGAAACGCCAAAATCAACTGCCGGCTACGCCAGAACCACTCGGCAGACACTCCGGAACCACCTCCAGGACAGACCGGAACCACCTGACGGACACGCCGGGACCACCGACTTGACTCACCAGAACCACCTGCCGGACACGCCAGAATCACCTGCCGACTACGCCACAACCACTTGTCGGACACTCAGGAATCACCTGCCGGGCATGCTGGAACCACCTCTCAGAGGTGCCAGAACCACATGCCGGAGATGGCGTAAGCACCTGCCCAGAATGCCGGAAGTTCCTGATCCACACCCCAGAACCACATGTCGGACCGCCAAAATCACCTGCCGGCTACGCCAGAACCATTGGCGAACACTCCGGAATCACCTGCCGGGCATGGCGGAACCACCTCTCAGACATGCCGGAACAACATGCCAATGACACCCGAAGCACCTGCTGAGAACGCCAGAACCACCTGCTCGACTCGCCAAAACCACCGGCTGGACACGCCAAAATCACATGCCGGCTACACCACAACCATTTGGTGAACACTTCGGAATCACCTGCCGGGCTGGCTGGAACCACCTGCGGCTCACGCCAACATCACCTGCCAGCTATGCCAGAACCACTTGGCGGGCACCATGGAAACACCTGTCGGGCCGGCCGGAACCACCTCTCAGACGTGCCAGAACCATGTGCCTGAGATGCCGGATCCACACCCCGAACAGACCGAAACCACCTGCCAGACCCGCCTGAACCACCTGCCGAGCACGCCGGAACCACCTACTCGACTCGCCGGAACCACCTACCTGACACGCCAAAATCACCTGCCGGGTATGCCAGAACCACTTGGTGGACACTTCGGAATCATCTGCCGGACATGCCAAAACCAGCTGTCAGACACACCAGAACCACGTGCCGGACACGCCGGAAGCACCTGCTGAGCATGCCTGAGCCACATGCTCGACTTGCAAGAAACACCTGCCAGACACGCCAAAATCACCTGCCGGCTACGCCAGAACCACTTGGCGGACACTCCAGAATCCCCTGCCGGGCATGCCAGCACAACCTCTCCGAAGTGTCAGAAGCACGTGCCTGACAGACCGGAACCAACTCCCGGACAGACCGGAAACACAGGTAACACTCGCCGGAACCACCTGCTTGACTCACCGGTCCCACCTGCCGGACACGCCAAAATCACCTGCCGGCTACGCCAGAACCACTTGGCGAACACTCCAGAATCACCTGCCGGGCATGGCGGAACCACCTCTCAGACTTGCCAGAACCATGTTCCGGACACGCCGGTACCACCTGCCGAGTATGCTGGAACCACCTGATCCACTCTGCAGAACCACATGCTGGACACGCCAGAATCACCTGCCGGCTACGCCAGAACCATTCAGCAGACACTCCGGAACCACCTGCCGGGCATGCCGGAACCACCTCTCAGAGGTGCCAGAACCACATGCCCAACACTCCGGAATCACCTGCCGGGCATGCCGGAACCATCTCTCAGACGTGCCAGAACCATGTTCCGGAAACGCCGGTACCACCTGCCGAGCTCGCCGGAACCACATGCTGGACACTCCAAAATCACATGCCAGGTATACCAGAACCACTTGGTGGACACTCCGGAATCGTCTGCTGGACATGCCAGAACCAGCTCTCAGACACACCAGAACCACGTGCCAGAGACGCCGGAAGCACCTGCTGAGCATGCCTGAGCCACCTGCTCGACTCGCAAGAAACACCTGTCGGACATGCCAAAATCACCTGCCGGGTACGCCAGAAACACATGGCGGACACTCCAGAATCACCTGTCTGGCATGCCGGAACCACCTCTCAGACTTGCCAGAACCATGTTCCGGAGACTCTGGTACCACCTGCCGAGTATGCCGGAACCAGCTGATCCACTCCCCAGAACCACATGCCGGAGACTCCGGAATCACCTGGCGGGCATGCCGGAACCACCTCTCAGAGGTGCCAGAACCACATGCCGGACACTCAAGAATCAACTGCCGGGTACGCCACAACCATTTGGTGAACACTTCGGAATCACCTGCCGGGCTGGCTGGAAACACCTGCCGGTCACGCCAACATCACCTGCCAGCTATGCCACAACCACTTGGCGGACACCATGGATACACCTGTCGGGCCGGGCAGAACCAAATCTCAGACGTGCCACAACCATGTGCCTGAGATGCCGGAACCACACCCCGAACAGACCGAAACCACTTGCCAGACCCGCCTGAACCACCTGCCGAGCACGCCGGAACCACCTACTCGACCTGCCGTAACCACCTACCTGACACGCCAAAATCACCTGCCGGGTATGCCAGAACCACTTGGTGGACACTCCGGAATCATCTGCCGGACATGCCAGATCCAACACTCAGACACACCAGAACCACGTGCCGGACACGCCGGAAGCACCGGCTGATCATGCCTGAGCCACATGCTCGACTCGCAAGAAACACCTGCCAGACACGCCAAAATCGCCTGCCGGGTACGCCAGAACCACGTGGTGGACACTCCGGAATCACCTGTCGGGCATGCCGGAATCACGTCTCAGACGTGCCAGAACATCGTGCCGGACACGCTGGAACCACCTGCCGGACACGCCGGAACCACCTCTCAGACTTCCCAGAACCATGTTCCGGACACGCCGGTACCACCTGCCGAGTATGCCGGAACCACCTGATCACGCCCCAGAACCACCTGCTGGACACGCCAGAATCACCTGCCGGTTGCGCCAGAACCACTCGGCAGACACTCTGGAACCACCTGTCTTGCCGACCGGAACAAACTCTCAGACGTGCCAGAATCATGTGCCTGAGATGCCGGAACCACACCCCGAACAGACCGAAACCACCTGCCAGACCCGCCTGAACCACCTGCTGAGCACGCCGGAACCACCTGCTCGACTCGCCGGAACCACCTACCTGACATGCCAAAATCACCTGCTGGGTATGCCAGAACCACTTGGTGGACACTCCGGAATCATCTGCCGGACATGCCAGAACCAGCTCTCAGACACACCAGAACCACGTGCCGGACACGCCGGAATCACGTGAAGGGCATGCCGACACAACCTCTCAGACGTGCCAGAACCTCGTGTCGGACACCCCAGAACCACATACCAGACAGACCGGAACCACCTGCCGGACACGCCGGAACCACCGGGTCGACTCGCCGGAACGGCCGCGGGACATGCAAAATCACCTGCCGGCTACGCCAGAACCACTAGGCGAACAGCTCGGAATCACCTGCCAGGCATGCTGGAACCAACTCTCAGACATGCCAGAACCACATGCCAATGACAGCAGAAGCACCTGCCGAACACGCCGGAACCAGCTGCTCCACTCCCCAGAACCAGCTGCTGGACACGCCAAAATCACCTGCCGTCTATGCCACAACCAGTTGGTGAACACTTTGGAATCACCTGCCGGGCTTGCTGCAACCACCGTCCTGTCACGCCAACATCACCTGCCAGCTACGCCAGAACCACTTGGCGGACACTCCGGAATCATCTGCCGGACATGCCAGAACCAGCTCTCAGACACTCCAGAACCACGTGCCGGACACGCCGGAAGCAACTGCTTAGCATGCCTGAGCCCCCTCTTGAATCGCAAGAAACACCTGCCGGACACGCCAAAATCACCTGCCGGGTACGCCAGAAACGCTTGGCCGACACTCCGGAATCACCTGTCTGACATGCCGGAATCACCTCTCAGACTTGCCAGAACCATGTTCCGGACACGCCGGTACCACCTGCCGAGCATGGCAGAACCCCCTGATCCACTCCCCAGAACCACCTGCTGGACACACCTAAATCACCTGCCGGCTACGCCAGAACCTCTTGGCAGACACTCGAGATTCACCTGCCCGGCATGACGGAACCACCTCTCAGAGGTGCCAGAACTACATGCCTGACACTCCAGAATCACCTGCCGGGCATGCCGTGACCACCTCTCAGACGTGCCAGAACCATGTTCTGGACATGACGGTACCACCTGCCGAGTATGCTGGAACCAGCTGATCCACTCCCCAGAACCACCGACTGGACACGCCAAAATCAACTGCCGGTAACGCAAGAACCACTCGGCAGACACTCCTGAATCACATGCCAGGCATTCCGGAACCACCTCTCAGAGGTGCCAGAACCACATGCCGGAGACTCCGGAATCACCTGCCGGGCATGCCGGAACCATCTCTCAGATGTGCCACAACCAAGTGCCGGAGAGACCGGAAGCACCTGCAGAGCTCGCCGGAACCACCTGCTGGACATGCCGGAACCACCTGCCTCACAGGCCAAAGTCATATGCCGGCTACGCCAAAACCACTTGGTGGACACTGCAGAATCACCTTGCGGACATGCCGGAACCAGATCATGGGCAGGCGGCAAACACCTGCCGGACGTGCCGGAACCACCTGCCGTGCATGCCGGAACCACCTCTAAGACATGCCAGAACCACATGCCAATGACACCGGAAGCACCTGCCGAGCACGCCGGAACCACTTGCTCGAATCGCCAGAACCACCTGCCGGACACGCCAAAATCACCTGCCGGCTACGCCACAACCAGTTGGTGAACACTTCAGAATCACCTGCCGGGCTGGTTGGAACCACCTGCCGATCACGCCAACATCACCTGCCAGCTACACCTGAACCAATTGGCGGACACTCCGGAATCATCTGCCGGACATGCCAGAACCAGCTCTCAGACACTCAAGAACCACGTGCCGGAAACCCCGGAAGCACCTGCTGAGCATGCCTGAGCCAGCTGCTCGACTCGCAAGAAACACCTGCGGGACACGCCAAAATCACATTCCGGGTACGCCAGGACCACTTGGTGTACACTCCGGAATCACCTGTCGGGCAGGCGGAACCACCTCTCAGACTTGCCAGAACCATGTTCTGGACACGCCGGTACCACCTGCCGAGTATGCCGGAACCATCAGATCCACTCCCCAGAACCACCTACTGGACACGCAAAAATCAACTGCCGGCTACGCCAGAACCACTCGGCAGACACTCCGGAATCTCATGCCAGGCATTCCGGAACCACCTCTCAGAGGTGCCAGAACCACATGCCGGAGACTCCGGAATCACGTGCCGGGCATGCAGGAACCACCTCACAGAGGTGCCAGAACCACATGCCGGACACTCCGGAATCACCTGCCGGGCATGCCGGAAGCATCTCTCAGATGTGCCACAACCACGTGCCGGAGAGACCTGAAGCAACTGCCGAGCTCGCCGGAACGACCTGCTGGACATGCCGGAACCACCTGCCTCACAGGCCAAAATCATATGCCGGCTACGCCAAAACCACTTGGTGGACACTCCAGAATCACCTTGCGGGCATGCCGGAACCACGTCATGGACAGACGGCAAACACCTGCCGGACCTGCCGGAACCACCTGCCGAGCACGCCGGAACCACCTGCTCGAATCACCAGAGCCACCTGCCAGACACACCAGAAACCCCTGCGGGGTACACCAGAACCACTTGGAGGACTCTCCGGGATCACCTGCAGGGCATGCCGGAACCACCTGCTCCACTCCCCAGAACCACCTGCTGGACACGCCAAAATCACCTGCCGGCTACGCCAGAACCACTCGGCAGACTCTCCGGAACCACCTCCAGGACAGACCGGAACCACCTGCCGGACACGCTGGGACCACATGCTTGACTCGCCAGAACCACCTGCCGGACATGCCAGAATCCCCAGCCGGCTACGCCACAACCACTTGTCGGACACTCCAGAATCACCTGCCAGGCATGCTGGAACCACCTCTCAGAGGTGCCACAACCACATGCCAGAGACGGCGATGCGCCAGCCGACAATGCCGGAAGTTCCTGATCCACTCCCCAGAACCACCTGCTGGACACGCCAAAATCACCTGCCGGCTATGCCAGAACCACTCGGCAGACACTCCGGAACCACCTCCAGGACATACCAGAACCACGTGCCGGACACGCCGGAATCAACTGCTTAGCATGCCTGAGCCCCCTCTTGAATCGCAAGAAACACCTGCCGGACATGCCGAAATCACCTGTCGGCTACGCCAGAACCACTTGGTGGACACTCCAAATCACCTTCCGGGCATGCCAGCACAACGACTCAGAAGTGCCAGAAGCACATGCCGGACAGGCCGGAACCATCTCCTGCACAGACCGGAAACACAGGAAACACTCGCCGGAACCACCTGCTTGACTCACCGGTCCCACCTGCCGGACACACCAAAATCACCTGCCCGCTACACCAGAACCAATTGGCCGACAAGCCGGAATCACGTGTAGTGCATGCCGACACAACCTCTCACACGTGCCAGAACCTCGTTCAGGACACCCCAGAACCACCTGCTGGACAGACCAGAACCACCTGCCGGACACGCCAACATCACCTGCCAGCTATGCCACAACCACTTGGCAGACACCATGGAAACACCTGTCGGGCCGGCCGGAACCACCTCTCAGACGTGCCAGAACCATGTGCGTGAGATGCCGGAACCACACCCCGAACAGACCGAAACCACCTGCCAGACCCGCCTGAACCACCTGCCGAGCACGCCGGAACC
Organism: Equus caballus; assembly: GCF_041296265.1. NCBI lineage: Eukaryota > Metazoa > Chordata > Mammalia > Perissodactyla > Equidae > Equus > Equus caballus. The sequence goes on from NC_091691.1 coordinate 36,025,272, forward strand.
ACCTACTCGACTGTCCGGAACAACCTACCTGACACGCCAAAATCACCTGCCGGGTATGCCAGTACCACGTGGCGGACACTGTGGAATCACCTGTCGGGAATGCCGGAACCACCTCTCAGACGTGCCAGAACCTCGTGCCGGACACGCCAGAACCACTTGGTGAACACTCCGGAATCACCTGCCGGGCATGCCGGAACCACCTCTCAGACTTGCCAGAACCATGTTCCGCACACGCCGGTACCACCTGCTGAGTATGCCGGAACCACCTGATCCACTTCCCAGAACCACCTGCTGGACACGCCAGAATCACCTGCCGGCTACGCCAGAACCACCCGGCAGACCATCCGGAACCACCTACCTAGCATGCCGGAACCACCTCTCAGAGGTGCCAGAACCACATGCCGTACACTCCGGAATCACCTGCCGGGCATGCCGGAACCATCTCTCAGACGTGCCAGAACCATGTTCCAGACAGGCCGGTACCACCTGCCGAGCTCGCCAGAACCAGCTGCTGGACACGCCAACACCAGCTACCGGCTATGCCAGAACCACTCGGCAGACACTCCGGAATCACCTGCCAGGCTTGCTGGAACCACCTCTCAGAGGTGCCGCAACCACATGCCGGAGACTCCAGAATCACCTGCCGAGCATGCCAGAACCACCTCTCAGAGGTGCCAGAACCACATGCCGGAGACTCCAGAATCACCTGCCGAGCATGCCAGAACCACCTCGCAGAGGTGCCAGAACCACATGCCAGAGACTCCGGAATCACCTGTCGGGCATGCCGGAAACATCTCTCAGACGTGCCACAACCACGTGCCGGAGAGACCGGAAGCACCTGCTGAGCTCGCCGGAACCACCTGCCTCACAGGCCAAAATCATATGCCGGCTACGCCAAAACCACTTGGTGGACACTCCAGAATCACCTTGCGGGCATGCCGGAACCACGTCATGGACAGACGGCAAACACCTGCCGGACCTGCCGGAACCACCTGCCGAGCACGCCGGAACCACCTGCTCGACTCACCAGAGCCACCTGCCGGACACACCAGAAACACCTGCGGGATACGCCAGAATCACTTGGAGGACTCTCGGGGATCACTGCCAGGCATGCCGGAACCAACTCTCAGACGTGCCAGAACCATGTGCCGGACACGCCGGAACCACCTGCCGAGAATGCCGGAAGTTCCTGATCTGCTCCCCAGAACCACCTGCCGGACACGCCAAAATCACCTGCCGGCTACGCCACAACCAGTGGCTGAACACTTCGGAATCACCTGCTGGGCTTGCTGGAACCTCCTGCCGGTCACGCCAACATCACCTGCCACCTACGCCAGAACCACTTGGCGGACAGCATGGAAACACCTGTCGGGCCGGCCGGAACCACCTCTCAGATGTGCCAGAACCATGTGCCTGAGATGCCGGAACCACACCCCGAACAGACCGAAACCACCTGCCAGACCCGCCTGAACCACCTGCCGAGCACGCCTGATCCACCTGCTCGACTCGCCGGAACCACCTACCTGACACGCCAAAATCACCTGCTGGGTATGCCAGAACCAGTTGGTGGACACTCCGGAATCATCTGCCAGACATGCCAGAACCAGCTCTCAGACACCCCAGAACCACGAGCCAGAGACGCCGGAATCACCTGCTGAGCATGCCTGAGCCACCTGCTGGACATGCCGGAACCACCTGCTGCACATGCCGGAACCACCTGCCTGACAGGCCAAAATCACATGCCGGCTATGCCAAAACCACCTGGCGGACACTCCAGAATCACCTGCCGGGCATGCCAGCAGAACCACTCAGAAGTGCCAGAACCACCTGCTGGACAGACCGGAACCACCTGCCGGACACGCCGGAACCACCGGCTCGACTCGCCGGAACCACCGCCGGACATGCAAAATCACCTGCCGACTACACCAGAACCACTTGGCGAACACTCCGGAATCATCTGCCGGGCATACCAGCACAAAATCCCAGAAGTGCCAGAACCTCGTGCCGGACACGCCAGAACCACCTGCCGGACAGACCGGAGCCACCTGCCAGACATGCCGGAACCACCGGCTCTACTCGCCAGAACCACCACCGGACATGCAAAATCACCTGCACGCTACGCCAGAAACACTTTGCGAACACTCCGGAATCACCTGCCGGGCATGCCGGAACCACCTCTCAGAGGTGCCAGAACCACATGCTGGAGACTCCGGAATCACCTGTCGGGCATGCCGGAACCACCTATTCGACTCGCCGGAACCACCTACCTGACATGCCAAAATCACCTGCCGGGTATGCCAGAACCACTTGGTGTACACTGCGGAATCATCTGCCGGACATGCCAGATCCAGCACTCAGACACACCAGAACCACGTGCCGGACACGCCGGAAGCACCTGCTGAGCATGCCTGAGCCACATGCTCGACTTGCAAGAAACACCTGCCAGACACGCCGAAATCGCCTGTCGGGTACGCCCAACCACGTGGTGGATAATCCGGAATCACCTGCCGGGCATGCCGGAATCACGTCTCAGACGTGCCAGAACATCGTGCCGGACACGCCAGAACCACCTGCCGGACAGAGCGGAACCACCTGCCGGACATGCCGGAACCACCTCTCAGACTTCCCAGAACCATGTTCCGGACACGCCGGTACCACCTGCCGAGTATGCCGGAACCACCTGATCCACGCCCCAGAACCACCTGCTGGACACGCCAGGATCACCTGCCGGTTGCGCCAGAACCACTCGGCAGACACTCTGGAACCACCTGTCGGGCCGGCCGGAACCAACTCTCAGACACGCCAGAATCATGTGCCTGAGATGCCGGAACCACACCCCGAAGAGACCAAAACCACCTGTCAAGCCCGCCTGAACCACCTGCCGAGATGCCAGAACCACCTGCTCGACTCGCCGGAACCACCTAACTGAAATGCCAAAATCACCTGCCGGGTACGCCAGAACCACTTGTTGGACACTCCGGAATCATCTGCCGGACATGCAAGAACCAGCTCTCAGACACACCAGAACCACGTGCCGGACACGCCGGAAGCACCTGCTGAGCATTCCTAAGCCACCTGCTCGACTCGCAAGAAACACCTGTCGGACATGCCAAAATCACCTGCCGGGTATGCCAGAAACACTTGGCGGACACTCCGGAATCACCTAACGGGGATGCCAGAACCACCTGCCGGACACGCTGGGACCACATGCTTGACTCGCCAGAACCACCTGCCGGACACGCCAGAATCCCCAGCCAGATACGCCACAACCACTTGCCAGACACTCCGGAACCACCTGCCGGGCATGCTGGAACCACCTCTCAGAGGTGCCACAACCACATGCCGGAGACGGCGGAAGCACCTGCCGAGAATGCCGGAAGTTCCTGACCCACTCCCCAGAACCACCTGCCGGACACGCCAAAATCACCTGCCGGCTATGCCAGAACCACTTGGCGGACTCTCCAGAATCACCTGCCGGGCATGCCAGCACAACCTCCGCGACGTGCCAGAAGCACGTGCCGGACAGGCCGGAACCATCTCCCGCATAGACCGGAAACACAGGAAACACTCGCCGGAACCACCTGCTTGACTCACCGGTCCCACCTGCTGGACACGCCAGAATCACCTGCCGGCTACGCCAGAATCACTCGGCAGACACTCAGAACCACCTCTAGGACAGACCAGAACCACCTGCCGGACACGCCGGGACCACATGCTTGACTCGACAGAACCACCTACCGGACACGCCAGAATCACCAGCCGGCTACGCCACAACCACTTGTCAGACACTCCGGACTCACCTGCCGGGCATGCTGGAAACACCTCTCAGAGGTGCCACAACCACATGCCGGAGATGGCGGAAGCACCTGCCGAGAATGCCGGAAGTTCCTGATCCACTCCCCAGAACCACCTGCCGGACAGACCGGAGCCACCTGCCAGACATGCCGGAACCACCGGCACTACTCGCCGGAACCACCACCGGACATGCAAAATCACCTGCACGCTACGCCAGAAACACTTGGCGAACACTCTGGAATCACCTGCCGTGCATGCCGGAACCACCTCTCAGACATGCCAGAACCACATGCCAATGACACCGGAAGCACCTGCCGAGCACGCCAGAACCACTTGCTTGAATCGCCAGAACCACCTGCCGGACACGCCAAAATCACCTGCCGGCCACGCCACAACCAGTTGGTGAACACTTCGGAATCACCTGCCGGGCTGGTTGGAACCACCTGCCGGTCACGCCAACATCACCTGCCAGCTACGCCTGAACCACTTGGCAGAAACTCCGGAATCATCTGCCGGACATGCCAGAACCAGCTCTCAGACACCCCAGAACCACATGCCGGAAACGCCGGAAGCACCTGCTGAGCATGCCTGAGCCACATGTTCGACTCACAAGAAACACCTGTCGGACATGCCAAAATCACCTACCGGATACGTCAGAAACACTTGGCGGACACTCCGGAATCACCTGTCGGGCATGCCGGAACCACCTCTCAGACTTGCCAGAACCATGTTCTGGACACGCCTGTACCACCTGCCGAGTATGCCGGAACCAGCTGATCCACTACCCAGAACCACCTGCTGGACACGTCAAAATCACCTGCCAGCTATGCCAGAACCACTTGGCGGACACAATGGAAACAAATGTCTGGCCGGACGGAACCACCTCTCAGACGTGAGAGAGCCATGTGCCGGACACGCCGGAACCACCTGCTCCACTCCCCAGAACCACCTGCTGGACACGCCAAAATTACCTGCCGGCTACGCCAGAACCACTCGGCAGACACTCCGGAGCCACCTCCAGGACAGACCGGAACCACCTGCCGTACACGCCGGGACCACCTGCTTGACTCGCCAGAACCACCTGCCGGACACGCAAGAATCACCAGCCGGCTACGCCACAACCACTTGTCGGACACTCCGGAATCACCTGCCGGGCATGCTGGAACCACCTCTCAGGGGTGCCACAACCACATGCCGGAGACGGCGGAAGCACCTGCCGAGAATGCCGGAGGTTCCTGATCCACTCCCCAGAACCACCTGCCGGACACGCCAAAATCAACTGCCGGCTACGCCAGAACCACTCGGCAGACACTCCGGAATCACATGCCAGGCATTCCGGAACCACCTCTCAGAGGTGCCAGAACCACATACCGGAGACTCCGGAATCACCTGCCAGGCATGCCGGAACCATCTCTCAGATGTGCCACAACCAAGTGCCGGAGAGACCGGAAGCACCTGCCGAGCTCGCCGGAACAAACTGCTGGACATGCCGGAACCACCTGCCTCACAGGCCAAAATCATATTCCGCCTTCGCCAAAACCACTTGGTGGACACTCCAGAATCACATTGCGGGCATGCCGGAACCACGTCATGGACAGACGGCAAACACCTGCCGGACCTGCCGGAACCACCTGCCGAGCACGCCGGAACCACCTGCTCGACTCACCAGAGCCACCTGCCGGACACACCAGAAACACCTGCGGGGTACGCCAGAACCACTTGGAGGACTCTCCGGGATCACCTGCCGGACACGCCAGAACCGCCGGCCGAGTATGCCAGAACCACCTGCTCCACTCCCCAGAACCACCTGCTGGAAACGCCAAAATCAACTGCCGGCTACGCCAGAACCACTCGGCAGACACTCCGGAACCACCTCCAGGACAGACCGGAACCACCTGACGGACACGCCGGGACCACCGACTTGACTCACCAGAACCACCTGCCGGACACGCCAGAATCACCTGCCGACTACGCCACAACCACTTGTCGGACACTCAGGAATCACCTGCCGGGCATGCTGGAACCACCTCTCAGAGGTGCCAGAACCACATGCCGGAGATGGCGTAAGCACCTGCCCAGAATGCCGGAAGTTCCTGATCCACACCCCAGAACCACATGTCGGACCGCCAAAATCACCTGCCGGCTACGCCAGAACCATTGGCGAACACTCCGGAATCACCTGCCGGGCATGGCGGAACCACCTCTCAGACATGCCGGAACAACATGCCAATGACACCCGAAGCACCTGCTGAGAACGCCAGAACCACCTGCTCGACTCGCCAAAACCACCGGCTGGACACGCCAAAATCACATGCCGGCTACACCACAACCATTTGGTGAACACTTCGGAATCACCTGCCGGGCTGGCTGGAACCACCTGCGGCTCACGCCAACATCACCTGCCAGCTATGCCAGAACCACTTGGCGGGCACCATGGAAACACCTGTCGGGCCGGCCGGAACCACCTCTCAGACGTGCCAGAACCATGTGCCTGAGATGCCGGATCCACACCCCGAACAGACCGAAACCACCTGCCAGACCCGCCTGAACCACCTGCCGAGCACGCCGGAACCACCTACTCGACTCGCCGGAACCACCTACCTGACACGCCAAAATCACCTGCCGGGTATGCCAGAACCACTTGGTGGACACTTCGGAATCATCTGCCGGACATGCCAAAACCAGCTGTCAGACACACCAGAACCACGTGCCGGACACGCCGGAAGCACCTGCTGAGCATGCCTGAGCCACATGCTCGACTTGCAAGAAACACCTGCCAGACACGCCAAAATCACCTGCCGGCTACGCCAGAACCACTTGGCGGACACTCCAGAATCCCCTGCCGGGCATGCCAGCACAACCTCTCCGAAGTGTCAGAAGCACGTGCCTGACAGACCGGAACCAACTCCCGGACAGACCGGAAACACAGGTAACACTCGCCGGAACCACCTGCTTGACTCACCGGTCCCACCTGCCGGACACGCCAAAATCACCTGCCGGCTACGCCAGAACCACTTGGCGAACACTCCAGAATCACCTGCCGGGCATGGCGGAACCACCTCTCAGACTTGCCAGAACCATGTTCCGGACACGCCGGTACCACCTGCCGAGTATGCTGGAACCACCTGATCCACTCTGCAGAACCACATGCTGGACACGCCAGAATCACCTGCCGGCTACGCCAGAACCATTCAGCAGACACTCCGGAACCACCTGCCGGGCATGCCGGAACCACCTCTCAGAGGTGCCAGAACCACATGCCCAACACTCCGGAATCACCTGCCGGGCATGCCGGAACCATCTCTCAGACGTGCCAGAACCATGTTCCGGAAACGCCGGTACCACCTGCCGAGCTCGCCGGAACCACATGCTGGACACTCCAAAATCACATGCCAGGTATACCAGAACCACTTGGTGGACACTCCGGAATCGTCTGCTGGACATGCCAGAACCAGCTCTCAGACACACCAGAACCACGTGCCAGAGACGCCGGAAGCACCTGCTGAGCATGCCTGAGCCACCTGCTCGACTCGCAAGAAACACCTGTCGGACATGCCAAAATCACCTGCCGGGTACGCCAGAAACACATGGCGGACACTCCAGAATCACCTGTCTGGCATGCCGGAACCACCTCTCAGACTTGCCAGAACCATGTTCCGGAGACTCTGGTGCCACCTGCCGAGTATGCCGGAACCAGCTGATCCACTCCCCAGAACCACATGCCGGAGACTCCGGAATCACCTGGCGGGCATGCCGGAACCACCTCTCAGAGGTGCCAGAACCACATGCCGGACACTCAAGAATCAACTGCCGGGTACGCCACAACCATTTGGTGAACACTTCGGAATCACCTGCCGGGCTGGCTGGAAACACCTGCCGGTCACGCCAACATCACCTGCCAGCTATGCCACAACCACTTGGCGGACACCATGGATACACCTGTCGGGCCGGGCAGAACCAAATCTCAGACGTGCCACAACCATGTGCCTGAGATGCCGGAACCACACCCCGAACAGACCGAAACCACTTGCCAGACCCGCCTGAACCACCTGCCGAGCACGCCGGAACCACCTACTCGACCTGCCGTAACCACCTACCTGACACGCCAAAATCACCTGCCGGGTATGCCAGAACCACTTGGTGGACACTCCGGAATCATCTGCCGGACATGCCAGATCCAACACTCAGACACACCAGAACCACGTGCCGGACACGCCGGAAGCACCGGCTGATCATGCCTGAGCCACATGCTCGACTCGCAAGAAACACCTGCCAGACACGCCAAAATCGCCTGCCGGGTACGCCAGAACCACGTGGTGGACACTCCGGAATCACCTGTCGGGCATGCCGGAATCACGTCTCAGACGTGCCAGAACATCGTGCCGGACACGCTGGAACCACCTGCCGGACACGCCGGAACCACCTCTCAGACTTCCCAGAACCATGTTCCGGACACGCCGGTACCACCTGCCGAGTATGCCGGAACCACCTGATCACGCCCCAGAACCACCTGCTGGACACGCCAGAATCACCTGCCGGTTGCGCCAGAACCACTCGGCAGACACTCTGGAACCACCTGTCTTGCCGACCGGAACAAACTCTCAGACGTGCCAGAATCATGTGCCTGAGATGCCGGAACCACACCCCGAACAGACCGAAACCACCTGCCAGACCCGCCTGAACCACCTGCTGAGCACGCCGGAACCACCTGCTCGACTCGCCGGAACCACCTACCTGACATGCCAAAATCACCTGCTGGGTATGCCAGAACCACTTGGTGGACACTCCGGAATCATCTGCCGGACATGCCAGAACCAGCTCTCAGACACACCAGAACCACGTGCCGGACACGCCGGAATCACGTGAAGGGCATGCCGACACAACCTCTCAGACGTGCCAGAACCTCGTGTCGGACACCCCAGAACCACATACCAGACAGACCGGAACCACCTGCCGGACACGCCGGAACCACCGGGTCGACTCGCCGGAACGGCCGCGGGACATGCAAAATCACCTGCCGGCTACGCCAGAACCACTAGGCGAACAGCTCGGAATCACCTGCCAGGCATGCTGGAACCAACTCTCAGACATGCCAGAACCACATGCCAATGACAGCAGAAGCACCTGCCGAACACGCCGGAACCAGCTGCTCCACTCCCCAGAACCAGCTGCTGGACACGCCAAAATCACCTGCCGTCTATGCCACAACCAGTTGGTGAACACTTTGGAATCACCTGCCGGGCTTGCTGCAACCACCGTCCTGTCACGCCAACATCACCTGCCAGCTACGCCAGAACCACTTGGCGGACACTCCGGAATCATCTGCCGGACATGCCAGAACCAGCTCTCAGACACTCCAGAACCACGTGCCGGACACGCCGGAAGCAACTGCTTAGCATGCCTGAGCCCCCTCTTGAATCGCAAGAAACACCTGCCGGACACGCCAAAATCACCTGCCGGGTACGCCAGAAACGCTTGGCCGACACTCCGGAATCACCTGTCTGACATGCCGGAATCACCTCTCAGACTTGCCAGAACCATGTTCCGGACACGCCGGTACCACCTGCCGAGCATGGCAGAACCCCCTGATCCACTCCCCAGAACCACCTGCTGGACACACCTAAATCACCTGCCGGCTACGCCAGAACCTCTTGGCAGACACTCGAGATTCACCTGCCCGGCATGACGGAACCACCTCTCAGAGGTGCCAGAACTACATGCCTGACACTCCAGAATCACCTGCCGGGCATGCCGTGACCACCTCTCAGACGTGCCAGAACCATGTTCTGGACATGACGGTACCACCTGCCGAGTATGCTGGAACCAGCTGATCCACTCCCCAGAACCACCTACTGGACACGCCAAAATCAACTGCCGGTAACGCAAGAACCACTCGGCAGACACTCCTGAATCACATGCCAGGCATTCCGGAACCACCTCTCAGAGGTGCCAGAACCACATGCCGGAGACTCCGGAATCACCTGCCGGGCATGCCGGAACCATCTCTCAGATGTGCCACAACCAAGTGCCGGAGAGACCGGAAGCACCTGCAGAGCTCGCCGGAACCACCTGCTGGACATGCCGGAACCACCTGCCTCACAGGCCAAAGTCATATGCCGGCTACGCCAAAACCACTTGGTGGACACTGCAGAATCACCTTGCGGACATGCCGGAACCAGATCATGGGCAGGCGGCAAACACCTGCCGGACCTGCCGGAACCACCTGCCGTGCATGCCGGAACCACCTCTAAGACATGCCAGAACCACATGCCAATGACACCGGAAGCACCTGCCGAGCACGCCGGAACCACTTGCTCGAATCGCCAGAACCACCTGCCGGACACGCCAAAATCACCTGCCGGCTACGCCACAACCAGTTGGTGAACACTTCAGAATCACCTGCCGGGCTGGTTGGAACCACCTGCCGATCACGCCAACATCACCTGCCAGCTACACCTGAACCAATTGGCGGACACTCCGGAATCATCTGCCGGACATGCCAGAACCAGCTCTCAGACACTCAAGAACCACGTGCCGGAAACCCCGGAAGCACCTGCTGAGCATGCCTGAGCCAGCTGCTCGACTCGCAAGAAACACCTGCGGGACACGCCAAAATCACATTCCGGGTACGCCAGGACCACTTGGTGTACACTCCGGAATCACCTGTCGGGCAGGCGGAACCACCTCTCAGACTTGCCAGAACCATGTTCTGGACACGCCGGTACCACCTGCCGAGTATGCCGGAACCATCAGATCCACTCCCCAGAACCACCTACTGGACACGCAAAAATCAACTGCCGGCTACGCCAGAACCACTCGGCAGACACTCCGGAATCTCATGCCAGGCATTCCGGAACCACCTCTCAGAGGTGCCAGAACCACATGCCGGAGACTCCGGAATCACGTGCCGGGCATGCAGGAACCACCTCACAGAGGTGCCAGAACCACATGCCGGACACTCCGGAATCACCTGCCGGGCATGCCGGAAGCATCTCTCAGATGTGCCACAACCACGTGCCGGAGAGACCTGAAGCAACTGCCGAGCTCGCCGGAACGACCTGCTGGACATGCCGGAACCACCTGCCTCACAGGCCAAAATCATATGCCGGCTACGCCAAAACCACTTGGTGGACACTCCAGAATCACCTTGCGGGCATGCCGGAACCACGTCATGGACAGACGGCAAACACCTGCCGGACCTGCCGGAACCACCTGCCGAGCACGCCGGAACCACCTGCTCGAATCACCAGAGCCACCTGCCAGACACACCAGAAACCCCTGCGGGGTACACCAGAACCACTTGGAGGACTCTCCGGGATCACCTGCAGGGCATGCCGGAACCACCTGCTCCACTCCCCAGAACCACCTGCTGGACACGCCAAAATCACCTGCCGGCTACGCCAGAACCACTCGGCAGACTCTCCGGAACCACCTCCAGGACAGACCGGAACCACCTGCCGGACACGCTGGGACCACATGCTTGACTCGCCAGAACCACCTGCCGGACATGCCAGAATCCCCAGCCGGCTACGCCACAACCACTTGTCGGACACTCCAGAATCACCTGCCAGGCATGCTGGAACCACCTCTCAGAGGTGCCACAACCACATGCCAGAGACGGCGATGCGCCAGCCGACAATGCCGGAAGTTCCTGATCCACTCCCCAGAACCACCTGCTGGACACGCCAAAATCACCTGCCGGCTATGCCAGAACCACTCGGCAGACACTCCGGAACCACCTCCAGGACATACCAGAACCACGTGCCGGACACGCCGGAATCAACTGCTTAGCATGCCTGAGCCCCCTCTTGAATCGCAAGAAACACCTGCCGGACATGCCGAAATCACCTGTCGGCTACGCCAGAACCACTTGGTGGACACTCCAAATCACCTTCCGGGCATGCCAGCACAACGACTCAGAAGTGCCAGAAGCACATGCCGGACAGGCCGGAACCATCTCCTGCACAGACCGGAAACACAGGAAACACTCGCCGGAACCACCTGCTTGACTCACCGGTCCCACCTGCCGGACACACCAAAATCACCTGCCCGCTACACCAGAACCAATTGGCCGACAAGCCGGAATCACGTGTAGTGCATGCCGACACAACCTCTCACACGTGCCAGAACCTCGTTCAGGACACCCCAGAACCACCTGCTGGACAGACCAGAACCACCTGCCGGACACGCCAACATCACCTGCCAGCTATGCCACAACCACTTGGCAGACACCATGGAAACACCTGTCGGGCCGGCCGGAACCACCTCTCAGACGTGCCAGAACCATGTGCGTGAGATGCCGGAACCACACCCCGAACAGACCGAAACCACCTGCCAGACCCGCCTGAACCACCTGCCGAGCACGCCGGAACCACCTACTCGACTGTCCGGAACAACCTACCTGACACGCCAAAATCACCTGCCGGGTATGCCAGTACCACGTGGCGGACACTGTGGAATCACCTGTCGGGAATGCCGGAACCACCTCTCAGACGTGCCAGAACCTCGTGCCGGACACGCCAGAACCACTTGGTGAACACTCCGGAATCACCTGCCGGGCATGCCGGAACCACCTCTCAGACTTGCCAGAACCATGTTCCGCACACGCCGGTACCACCTGCTGAGTATGCCGGAACCACCTGATCCACTCCCCAGAACCACCTGCTGGACACGCCAGAATCACCTGCCGGCTACGCCAGAACCACCCGGCAGACCATCCGGAACCACCTACCTAGCATGCCGGAACCACCTCTCAGAGGTGCCAGAACCACATGCCGTACACTCCGGAATCACCTGCCGGGCATGCCGGAACCATCTCTCAGACGTGCCAGAACCATGTTCCAGACAGGCCGGTACCACCTGCCGAGCTCGCCAGAACCAGCTGCTGGACACGCCAACACCAGCTACCGGCTATGCCAGAACCACTCGGCAGACACTCCGGAATCACCTGCCAGGCTTGCTGGAACCACCTCTCAGAGGTGCCGCAACCACATGCCGGAGACTCCAGAATCACCTGCCGAGCATGCCAGAACCACCTCTCAGAGGTGCCAGAACCACATGCCGGAGACTCCAGAATCACCTGCCGAGCATGCCAGAACCACCTCGCAGAGGTGCCAGAACCACATGCCAGAGACTCCGGAATCACCTGTCGGGCATGCCGGAAACATCTCTCAGACGTGCCACAACCACGTGCCGGAGAGACCGGAAGCACCTGCTGAGCTCGCCGGAACCACCTGCCTCACAGGCCAAAATCATATGCCGGCTACGCCAAAACCACTTGGTGGACACTCCAGAATCACCTTGCGGGCATGCCGGAACCACGTCATGGACAGACGGCAAACACCTGCCGGACCTGCCGGAACCACCTGCTCGACTCACCAGAGCCACCTGCCGGACACACCAGAAACACCTGCGGGATACGCCAGAATCACTTGGAGGACTCTCGGGGATCACTGCCAGGCATGCCGGAACCAACTCTCAGACGTGCCAGAACCATGTGCCGGACACGCCGGAACCACCTGCCGAGAATGCCGGAAGTTCCTGATCTGCTCCCCAGAACCACCTGCCGGACACGCCAAAATCACCTGCCGGCTACGCCACAACCAGTGGCTGAACACTTCGGAATCACCTGCTGGGCTTGCTGGAACCTCCTGCCGGTCACGCCAACATCACCTGCCACCTACGCCAGAACCACTTGGCGGACAGCATGGAAACACCTGTCGGGCCGGCCGGAACCACCTCTCAGATGTGCCAGAACCATGTGCCTGAGATGCCGGAACCACACCCCGAACAGACCGAAACCACCTGCCAGACCCGCCTGAACCACCTGCTGAGCACGCCGGAACCACCTGCTCGACTCGCCGGAACCACCTACCTGACATGCCAAAATCACCTGCTGGGTATGCCAGAACCACTTGGTGGACACTCCGGAATCATCTGCCGGACATGCCAGAACCAGCTCTCAGACACACCAGAACCACGTGCCGGACACGCCGGAATCACGTGAAGGGCATGCCGACACAACCTCTCAGACGTGCCAGAACCTCGTGTCGGACACCCCAGAACCACATACCAGACAGACCGGAACCACCTGCCGGACACGCCGGAACCACCGGGTCGACTCGCCGGAACGGCCGCGGGACATGCAAAATCACCTGCCGGCTACGCCAGAACCACTAGGCGAACAGCTCGGAATCACCTGCCAGGCATGCTGGAACCAACTCTCAGACATGCCAGAACCACATGCCAATGACAGCAGAAGCACCTGCCGAACACGCCGGAACCAGCTGCTCCACTCCCCAGAACCAGCTGCTGGACACGCCAAAATCACCTGCCGTCTATGCCACAACCAGTTGGTGAACACTTTGGAATCACCTGCCGGGCTTGCTGCAACCACCGTCCTGTCACGCCAACATCACCTGCCAGCTACGCCAGAACCACTTGGCGGACACTCCGGAATCATCTGCCGGACATGCCAGAACCAGCTCTCAGACACTCCAGAACCACGTGCCGGACACGCCGGAAGCAACTGCTTAGCATGCCTGAGCCCCCTCTTGAATCGCAAGAAACACCTGCCGGACACGCCAAAATCACCTGCCGGGTACGCCAGAAACGCTTGGCCGACACTCCGGAATCACCTGTCTGACATGCCGGAATCACCTCTCAGACTTGCCAGAACCATGTTCCGGACACGCCGGTACCACCTGCCGAGCATGGCAGAACCCCCTGATCCACTCCCCAGAACCACCTGCTGGACACACCTAAATCACCTGCCGGCTACGCCAGAACCTCTTGGCAGACACTCGAGATTCACCTGCCCGGCATGACGGAACCACCTCTCAGAGGTGCCAGAACTACATGCCTGACACTCCAGAATCACCTGCCGGGCATGCCGTGACCACCTCTCAGACGTGCCAGAACCATGTTCTGGACATGACGGTACCACCTGCCGAGTATGCTGGAACCAGCTGATCCACTCCCCAGAACCACCTACTGGACACGCCAAAATCAACTGCCGGTAACGCAAGAACCACTCGGCAGACACTCCTGAATCACATGCCAGGCATTCCGGAACCACCTCTCAGAGGTGCCAGAACCACATGCCGGAGACTCCGGAATCACCTGCCGGGCATGCCGGAACCATCTCTCAGATGTGCCACAACCAAGTGCCGGAGAGACCGGAAGCACCTGCAGAGCTCGCCGGAACCACCTGCTGGACATGCCGGAACCACCTGCCTCACAGGCCAAAGTCATATGCCGGCTACGCCAAAACCACTTGGTGGACACTGCAGAATCACCTTGCGGACATGCCGGAACCAGATCATGGGCAGGCGGCAAACACCTGCCGGACCTGCCGGAACCACCTGCCGTGCATGCCGGAACCACCTCTAAGACATGCCAGAACCACATGCCAATGACACCGGAAGCACCTGCCGAGCACGCCGGAACCACTTGCTCGAATCGCCAGAACCACCTGCCGGACACGCCAAAATCACCTGCCGGCTACGCCACAACCAGTTGGTGAACACTTCAGAATCACCTGCCGGGCTGGTTGGAACCACCTGCCGATCACGCCAACATCACCTGCCAGCTACACCTGAACCAATTGGCGGACACTCCGGAATCATCTGCCGGACATGCCAGAACCAGCTCTCAGACACTCAAGAACCACGTGCCGGAAACCCCGGAAGCACCTGCTGAGCATGCCTGAGCCAGCTGCTCGACTCGCAAGAAACACCTGCGGGACACGCCAAAATCACATTCCGGGTACGCCAGGACCACTTGGTGTACACTCCGGAATCACCTGTCGGGCAGGCGGAACCACCTCTCAGACTTGCCAGAACCATGTTCTGGACACGCCGGTACCACCTGCCGAGTATGCCGGAACCATCAGATCCACTCCACAGAACCACCTACTGGACACGCAAAAATCAACTGCCGGCTACGCCAGAACCACTCGGCAGACACTCCGGAATCTCATGCCAGGCATTCCGGAACCACCTCTCAGAGGTGCCAGAACCACATGCCGGAGACTCCGGAATCACGTGCCGGGCATGCAGGAACCACCTCACAGAGGTGCCAGAACCACATGCCGGACACTCCGGAATCACCTGCCGGGCATGCCGGAAGCATCTCTCAGATGTGCCACAACCACGTGCCGGAGAGACCTGAAGCAACTGCCGAGCTCGCCGGAACGACCTGCTGGACATGCCGGAACCACCTGCCTCACAGGCCAAAATCATATGCCGGCTACGCCAAAACCACTTGGTGGACACTCCAGAATCACCTTGCGGGCATGCCGGAACCACGTCATGGACAGACGGCAAACACCTGCCGGACCTGCCGGAACCACCTGCCGAGCACGCCGGAACCACCTGCTCGAATCACCAGAGCCACCTGCCAGACACACCAGAAACCCCTGCGGGGTACACCAGAACCACTTGGAGGACTCTCCGGGATCACCTGCAGGGCATGCCGGAACCACCTGCTCCACTCCCCAGAACCACCTGCTGGACACGCCAAAATCACCTGCCGGCTACGCCAGAACCACTCGGCAGACTCTCCGGAACCACCTCCAGGACAGACCGGAACCACCTGCCGGACACGCTGGGACCACATGCTTGACTCGCCAGAACCACCTGCCGGACATGCCAGAATCCCCAGCCGGCTACGCCACAACCACTTGTCGGACACTCCAGAATCACCTGCCAGGCATGCTGGAACCACCTCTCAGAGGTGCCACAACCACATGCCAGAGACGGCGATGTGCCAGCCGACAATGCCGGAAGTTCCTGATCCACTCCCCAGAACCACCTGCTGGACACGCCAAAATCACCTGCCGGCTACGCCAGAACCACTCGGCAGACACTCCGGAACCACCTCCAGGACATACCAGAACCACGTGCCGGACACGCCGGAATCAACTGCTTAGCATGCCTGAGCCCCCTCTTGAATCGCAAGAAACACCTGCCGGACATGCCGAAATCACCTGTCGGCTACGCCAGAACCACTTGGTGGACACTCCAAATCACCTTCCGGGCATGCCAGCACAACGACTCAGAAGTGCCAGAAGCACATGCCGGACAGGCCGGAACCATCTCCTGCACAGACCGGAAACACAGGAAACACTCGCCGGAACCACCTGCTTGACTCACCGGTCCCACCTGCCGGACACACCAAAATCACCTGCCCGCTACACCAGAACCAATTGGCCGACAAGCCGGAATCACGTGTAGTGCATGCCGACACAACCTCTCACACGTGCCAGAACCTCGTTCAGGACACCCCAGAACCACCTGCTGGACAGACCAGAACCACCTGCCGGACACGCCAACATCACCTGCCAGCTATGCCACAACCACTTGGCAGACACCATGGAAACACCTGTCGGGCCGGCCGGAACCACCTCTCAGACGTGCCAGAACCATGTGCGTGAGATGCCGGAACCACACCCCGAACAGACCGAAACCACCTGCCAGACCCGCCTGAACCACCTGCCGAGCACGCCGGAACCACCTACTCGACTGTCCGGAACAACCTACCTGACACGCCAAAATCACCTGCCGGGTATGCCAGTACCACGTGGCGGACACTGTGGAATCACCTGTCGGGAATGCCGGAACCACCTCTCAGACGTGCCAGAACCTCGTGCCGGACACGCCAGAACCACTTGGTGAACACTCCGGAATCACCTGCCGGGCATGCCGGAACCACCTCTCAGACTTGCCAGAACCATGTTCCGCACACGCCGGTACCACCTGCTGAGTATGCCGGAACCACCTGATCCACTCCCCAGAACCACCTGCTGGACACGCCAGAATCACCTGCCGGCTACGCCAGAACCACCCGGCAGACCATCCGGAACCACCTACCTAGCATGCCGGAACCACCTCTCAGAGGTGCCAGAACCACATGCCGTACACTCCGGAATCACCTGCCGGGCATGCCGGAACCATCTCTCAGACGTGCCAGAACCATGTTCCAGACAGGCCGGTACCACCTGCCGAGCTCGCCAGAACCAGCTGCTGGACACGCCAACACCAGCTACCGGCTATGCCAGAACCACTCGGCAGACACTCCGGAATCACCTGCCAGGCTTGCTGGAACCACCTCTCAGAGGTGCCGCAACCACATGCCGGAGACTCCAGAATCACCTGCCGAGCATGCCAGAACCACCTCTCAGAGGTGCCAGAACCACATGCCGGAGACTCCAGAATCACCTGCCGAGCATGCCAGAACCACCTCGCAGAGGTGCCAGAACCACATGCCAGAGACTCCGGAATCACCTGTCGGGCATGCCGGAAACATCTCTCAGACGTGCCACAACCACGTGCCGGAGAGACCGGAAGCACCTGCTGAGCTCGCCGGAACCACCTGCCTCACAGGCCAAAATCATATGCCGGCTACGCCAAAACCACTTGGTGGACACTCCAGAATCACCTTGCGGGCATGCCGGAACCACGTCATGGACAGACGGCAAACACCTGCCGGACCTGCCGGAACCACCTGCCGAGCACGCCGGAACCACCTGCTCGACTCACCAGAGCCACCTGCCGGACACACCAGAAACACCTGCGGGATACGCCAGAATCACTTGGAGGACTCTCGGGGATCACTGCCAGGCATGCCGGAACCAACTCTCAGACGTGCCAGAACCATGTGCCGGACACGCCGGAACCACCTGCCGAGAATGCCGGAAGTTCCTGATCTGCTCCCCAGAACCACCTGCCGGACACGCCAAAATCACCTGCCGGCTACGCCACAACCAGTGGCTGAACACTTCGGAATCACCTGCTGGGCTTGCTGGAACCTCCTGCCGGTCACGCCAACATCACCTGCCACCTACGCCAGAACCACTTGGCGGACAGCATGGAAACACCTGTCGGGCCGGCCGGAACCACCTCTCAGATGTGCCAGAACCATGTGCCTGAGATGCCGGAACCACACCCCGAACAGACCGAAACCACCTGCCAGACCCGCCTGAACCACCTGCCGAGCACGCCTGATCCACCTGCTCGACTCGCCGGAACCACCTACCTGACATGCCAAAATCACCTGCTGGGTATGCCAGAACCAGTTGGTGGACACTCCGGAATCATCTGCCAGACATGCCAGAACCAGCTCTCAGACACCCCAGAACCACGAGCCAGAGACGCCGGAATCACCTGCTGAGCATGCCTGAGCCACCTGCTGGACATGCCGGAACCACCTGCTGCACATGCCGGAACCACCTGCCTGACAGGCCAAAATCACATGCCGGCTATGCCAAAACCACCTGGCGGACACTCCAGAATCACCTGCCGGGCATGCCAGCAGAACCACTCAGAAGTGCCAGAACCACCTGCTGGACAGACCGGAACCACCTGCCGGACACGCCGGAACCACCGGCTCGACTCGCCGGAACCACCGCCGGACATGCAAAATCACCTGCCGACTACACCAGAACCACTTGGCGAACACTCCGGAATCACCTGCCGGGCATGCCGGAACCACCTCTCAGAGGTGCCAGAACCACATGCTGGAGACTCCGGAATCACCTGTCGGGCATGCCGGAACCACCTATTCGACTCGCCGGAACCACCTACCTGACATGCCAAAATCACCTGCCGGGTATGCCAGAACCACTTGGTGTACACTGCGGAATCATCTGCCGGACATGCCAGATCCAGCACTCAGACACACCAGAACCACGTGCCGGACACGCCGGAAGCACCTGCTGAGCATGCCTGAGCCACATGCTCGACTTGCAAGAAACACCTGCCAGACACGCCGAAATCGCCTGTCGGGTACGCCCAACCACGTGGTGGATAATCTGGAATCACCTGCCGGGCATGCCGGAATCACGTCTCAGACGTGCCAGAACATCGTGCCGGACACGCCAGAACCACCTGCCGGACAGAGCGGAACCACCTGCCGGACACGCCGGAACCACCTCTCAGACTTCCCAGAACCATGTTCCGGACACGCTGGTACCACCTGCCGAGTATGCCGGAACCACCTGATCCACGCCCCAGAACCACCTGCTGGACACGCCAGGATCACCTGCCGGTTGCGCCAGAACCACTCGGCAGACACTCTGGAACCACCTGTCGGGCCGGCCGGAACCAACTCTCAGACACGCCAGAATCATGTGCCTGAGATGCCGGAACCACACCCCGAAGAGACCAAAACCACCTGTCAAGCCCGCCTGAACCACCTGCCGAGATGCCAGAACCACCTGCTCGACTCGCCGGAACCACCTAACTGAAATGCCAAAATCACCTGCCGGGTACGCCAGAACCACTTGTTGGACACTCCGGAATCATCTGCCGGACATGCAAGAACCAGCTCTCAGACACACCAGAACCACGTGCCGGACACGCCGGAAGCACCTGCTGAGCATTCCTAAGCCACCTGCTCGACTCGCAAGAAACACCTGTCAGACATGCCAAAATCACCTGCCGGGTATGCCAGAAACACTTGGCGGACACTCCGGAATCACCTAACGGGGATGCCAGAACCACCTGCCGGACACGCTGGGACCACCTGCTTGACTCGCCAGAACCACCTGCCGGACACGCCAGAATCCCCAGCCAGCTACGCCACAACCACTTGCCAGACACTCCGGAACCACCTGCCGGGCATGCTGGAACCACCTCTCAGAGGTGCCACAACCACATGCCGGAGACGGCGGAAGCACCTGCCGAGAATGCCGGAAGTTCCTGACCCACTCCCCAGAACCACCTGCCGGACACGCCAAAATCACCTGCCGGCTATGCCAGAACCACTTGGCGGACTCTCCAGAATCACCTGCCGGGCATGCCAGCACAACCTCCGCGACGTGCCAGAAGCACGTGCCGGACAGGCCGGAACCATCTCCCGCATAGACCGGAAACACAGGAAACACTCGCCGGAACCACCTGCTTGACTCACCGGTCCCACCTGCTGGACACGCCAGAATCACCTGCCGGCTACGCCAGAATCACTCGGCAGACACTCAGAACCACCTCTAGGACAGACCAGAACCACCTGCCGGACACGCCGGGACCACATGCTTGACTCGACAGAACCACCTACCGGACACGCCAGAATCACCAGCCGGCTACGCCACAACCACTTGTCAGACACTCCGGACTCACCTGCCGGGCATGCTGGAAACACCTCTCAGAGGTGCCACAACCACATGCCGGAGATGGCGGAAGCACCTGCCGAGAATGCCGGAAGTTCCTGATCCACTCCCCAGAACCACCTGCCGGACAGACCGGAGCCACCTGCCAGACATGCCGGAACCACCGGCACTACTCGCCGGAACCACCACCGGACATGCAAAATCACCTGCACGCTACGCCAGAAACACTTGGCGAACACTCTGGAATCACCTGCCGTGCATGCCGGAACCACCTCTCAGACATGCCAGAACCACATGCCAATGACACCGGAAGCACCTGCCGAGCACGCCAGAACCACTTGCTTGAATCGCCAGAACCACCTGCCGGACACGCCAAAATCACCTGCCGGCCACGCCACAACCAGTTGGTGAACACTTCGGAATCACCTGCCGGGCTGGTTGGAACCACCTGCCGGTCACGCCAACATCACCTGCCAGCTACGCCTGAACCACTTGGCGGAAACTCCGGAATCATCTGCCAGACATGCCAGAACCAGCTCTCAGACACCCCAGAACCACATGCCGGAAACGCCGGAAGCACCTGCTGAGCATGCCTGAGCCACATGTTCGACTCACAAGAAACACCTGTCGGACATGCCAAAATCACCTACCGGATACGTCAGAAACACTTGGCGGACACTCCGGAATCACCTGTCGGGCATGCCGGAACCACCTCTCAGACTTGCCAGAACCATGTTCTGGACACGCCTGTACCACCTGCCGAGTATGCCGGAACCAGCTGATCCACTACCCAGAACCACCTGCTGGACACGTCAAAATCACCTGCCAGCTATGCCAGAACCACTTGGCGGACACAATGGAAACAAATGTCTGGCCGGACGGAACCACCTCTCAGACGTGAGAGAGCCATGTGCCGGACACGCCGGAACCACCTGCTCCACTCCCCAGAACCACCTGCTGGACACGCCAAAATTACCTGCCGGCTACGCCAGAACCACTCGGCAGACACTCCGGAGCCACCTCCAGGACAGACCGGAACCACCTGCCGTACACGCCGGGACCACCTGCTTGACTCGCCAGAACCACCTGCCGGACACGCAAGAATCACCAGCCGGCTACGCCACAACCACTTGTCGGACACTCCGGACTCACCTGCCGGGCATGCTGGAACCACCTCTCAGAGGTGCCACAACCACATGCCGGAGACGGCGGAAGCACCTGCCGAGAATGCCGGAGGTTCCTGATCCACTCCCCAGAACCACCTGCCGGACACGCCAAAATCAACTGCCGGCTACGCCAGAACCACTCGGCAGACACTCCGGAATCACATGCCAGGCATTCCGGAACCACCTCTCAGAGGTGCCAGAACCACATACCGGAGACTCCGGAATCACCTGCCAGGCATGCCGGAACCATCTCTCAGATGTGCCACAACCAAGTGCCGGAGAGACCGGAAGCACCTGCCGAGCTCGCCGGAACAAACTGCTGGACATGCCGGAACCACCTGCCTCACAGGCCAAAATCATATTCCGCCTTCGCCAAAACCACTTGGTGGACACTCCAGAATCACATTGCGGGCATGCCGGAACCACGTCATGGACAGACGGCAAACACCTGCCGGACCTGCCGGAACCACCTGCCGAGCACGCCGGAACCACCTGCTCGACTCACCAGAGCCACCTGCCGGACACACCAGAAACACCTGCGGGGTACGCCAGAACCACTTGGAGGACTCTCCGGGATCACCTGCCGGACACGCCAGAACCGCCGGCCGAGTATGCCAGAACCACCTGCTCCACTCCCCAGAACCACCTGCTGGAAACGCCAAAATCAACTGCCGGCTACGCCAGAACCACTCGGCAGACACTCCGGAACCACCTCCAGGACAGACCGGAACCACCTGACGGACACGCCGGGACCACCGACTTGACTCACCAGAACCACCTGCCGGACACGCCAGAATCACCTGCCGACTACGCCACAACCACTTGTCGGACACTCAGGAATCACCTGCCGGGCATGCTGGAACCACCTCTCAGAGGTGCCAGAACCACATGCCGGAGATGGCGTAAGCACCTGCCCAGAATGCCGGAAGTTCCTGATCCACACCCCAGAACCACATGTCGGACCGCCAAAATCACCTGCCGGCTACGCCAGAACCATTGGCGAACACTCCGGAATCACCTGCCGGGCATGGCGGAACCACCTCTCAGACATGCCGGAACAACATGCCAATGACACCCGAAGCACCTGCTGAGAACGCCAGAACCACCTGCTCGACTCGCCAAAACCACCGGCTGGACACGCCAAAATCACATGCCGGCTACACCACAACCATTTGGTGAACACTTCGGAATCACCTGCCGGGCTGGCTGGAACCACCTGCGGCTCACGCCAACATCACCTGCCAGCTATGCCAGAACCACTTGGCGGGCACCATGGAAACACCTGTCGGGCCGGCCGGAACCACCTCTCAGACGTGCCAGAACCATGTGCCTGAGATGCCGGATCCACACCCCGAACAGACCGAAACCACCTGCCAGACCCGCCTGAACCACCTGCCGAGCACGCCGGAACCACCTACTCGACTCGCCGGAACCACCTACCTGACACGCCAAAATCACCTGCCGGGTATGCCAGAACCACTTGGTGGACACTTCGGAATCATCTGCCGGACATGCCAAAACCAGCTGTCAGACACACCAGAACCACGTGCCGGACACGCCGGAAGCACCTGCTGAGCATGCCTGAGCCACATGCTCGACTTGCAAGAAACACCTGCCAGACACGCCAAAATCACCTGCCGGCTACGCCAGAACCACTTGGTGGACACTCCAGAATCCCCTGCCGGGCATGCCAGCACAACCTCTCCGAAGTGTCAGAAGCACGTGCCTGACAGACCGGAACCAACTCCCGGACAGACCGGAAACACAGGTAACACTCGCCGGAACCACCTGCTTGACTCACCGGTCCCACCTGCCGGACACGCCAAAATCACCTGCCGGCTACGCCAGAACCACTTGGCGAACACTCCAGAATCACCTGCCGGGCATGGCGGAACCACCTCTCAGACTTGCCAGAACCATGTTCCGGACACGCCGGTACCACCTGCCGAGTATGCTGGAACCACCTGATCCACTCTGCAGAACCACATGCTGGACACGCCAGAATCACCTGCCGGCTACGCCAGAACCATTCAGCAGACACTCCGGAACCACCTGCCGGGCATGCCGGAACCACCTCTCAGAGGTGCCAGAACCACATGCCCAACACTCCGGAATCACCTGCCGGGCATGCCGGAACCATCTCTCAGACGTGCCAGAACCATGTTCCGGAAACGCCGGTACCACCTGCCGAGCTCGCCGGAACCACATGCTGGACACTCCAAAATCACATGCCAGGTATACCAGAACCACTTGGTGGACACTCCGGAATCGTCTGCTGGACATGCCAGAACCAGCTCTCAGACACACCAGAACCACGTGCCAGAGACGCCGGAAGCACCTGCTGAGCATGCCTGAGCCACCTGCTCGACTCGCAAGAAACACCTGTCGGACATGCCAAAATCACCTGCCGGGTACGCCAGAAACACATGGCGGACACTCCAGAATCACCTGTCTGGCATGCCGGAACCACCTCTCAGACTTGCCAGAACCATGTTCCGGAGACTCTGGTACCACCTGCCGAGTATGCCGGAACCAGCTGATCCACTCCCCAGAACCACATGCCGGAGACTCCGGAATCACCTGGCGGGCATGCCGGAACCACCTCTCAGAGGTGCCAGAACCACATGCCGGACACTCAAGAATCAACTGCCGGGTACGCCACAACCATTTGGTGAACACTTCGGAATCACCTGCCGGGCTGGCTGGAAACACCTGCCGGTCACGCCAACATCACCTGCCAGCTATGCCACAACCACTTGGCGGACACCATGGATACACCTGTCGGGCCGGGCAGAACCAAATCTCAGACGTGCCACAACCATGTGCCTGAGATGCCGGAACCACACCCCGAACAGACCGAAACCACTTGCCAGACCCGCCTGAACCACCTGCCGAGCACGCCGGAACCACCTACTCGACCTGCCGTAACCACCTACCTGACACGCCAAAATCACCTGCCGGGTATGCCAGAACCACTTGGTGGACACTCCGGAATCATCTGCCGGACATGCCAGATCCAACACTCAGACACACCAGAACCACGTGCCGGACACGCCGGAAGCACCGGCTGATCATGCCTGAGCCACATGCTCGACTCGCAAGAAACACCTGCCAGACACGCCAAAATCGCCTGCCGGGTACGCCAGAACCACGTGGTGGACACTCCGGAATCACCTGTCGGGCATGCCGGAATCACGTCTCAGACGTGCCAGAACATCGTGCCGGACACGCTGGAACCACCTGCCGGACACGCCGGAACCACCTCTCAGACTTCCCAGAACCATGTTCCGGACACGCCGGTACCACCTGCCGAGTATGCCGGAACCACCTGATCACGCCCCAGAACCACCTGCTGGACACGCCAGAATCACCTGCCGGTTGCGCCAGAACCACTCGGCAGACACTCTGGAACCACCTGTCTTGCCGACCGGAACAAACTCTCAGACGTGCCAGAATCATGTGCCTGAGATGCCGGAACCACACCCCGAACAGACCGAAACCACCTGCCAGACCCGCCTGAACCACCTGCTGAGCACGCCGGAACCACCTGCTCGACTCGCCGGAACCACCTACCTGACATGCCAAAATCACCTGCTGGGTATGCCAGAACCACTTGGTGGACACTCCGGAATCATCTGCCGGACATGCCAGAACCAGCTCTCAGACACACCAGAACCACGTGCCGGACACGCCGGAATCACGTGAAGGGCATGCCGACACAACCTCTCAGACGTGCCAGAACCTCGTGTCGGACACCCCAGAACCACATACCAGACAGACCGGAACCACCTGCCGGACACGCCGGAACCACCGGGTCGACTCGCCGGAACGGCCGCGGGACATGCAAAATCACCTGCCGGCTACGCCAGAACCACTAGGCGAACAGCTCGGAATCACCTGCCAGGCATGCTGGAACCAACTCTCAGACATGCCAGAACCACATGCCAATGACAGCAGAAGCACCTGCCGAACACGCCGGAACCAGCTGCTCCACTCCCCAGAACCAGCTGCTGGACACGCCAAAATCACCTGCCGTCTATGCCACAACCAGTTGGTGAACACTTTGGAATCACCTGCCGGGCTTGCTGCAACCACCGTCCTGTCACGCCAACATCACCTGCCAGCTACGCCAGAACCACTTGGCGGACACTCCGGAATCATCTGCCGGACATGCCAGAACCAGCTCTCAGACACTCCAGAACCACGTGCCGGACACGCCGGAAGCAACTGCTTAGCATGCCTGAGCCCCCTCTTGAATCGCAAGAAACACCTGCCGGACACGCCAAAATCACCTGCCGGGTACGCCAGAAACGCTTGGCCGACACTCCGGAATCACCTGTCTGACATGCCGGAATCACCTCTCAGACTTGCCAGAACCATGTTCCGGACACGCCGGTACCACCTGCCGAGCATGGCAGAACCCCCTGATCCACTCCCCAGAACCACCTGCTGGACACACCTAAATCACCTGCCGGCTACGCCAGAACCTCTTGGCAGACACTCGAGATTCACCTGCCCGGCATGACGGAACCACCTCTCAGAGGTGCCAGAACTACATGCCTGACACTCCAGAATCACCTGCCGGGCATGCCGTGACCACCTCTCAGACGTGCCAGAACCATGTTCTGGACATGACGGTACCACCTGCCGAGTATGCTGGAACCAGCTGATCCACTCCCCAGAACCACCTACTGGACACGCCAAAATCAACTGCCGGTAACGCAAGAACCACTCGGCAGACACTCCTGAATCACATGCCAGGCATTCCGGAACCACCTCTCAGAGGTGCCAGAACCACATGCCGGAGACTCCGGAATCACCTGCCGGGCATGCCGGAACCATCTCTCAGATGTGCCACAACCAAGTGCCGGAGAGACCGGAAGCACCTGCAGAGCTCGCCGGAACCACCTGCTGGACATGCCGGAACCACCTGCCTCACAGGCCAAAGTCATATGCCGGCTACGCCAAAACCACTTGGTGGACACTGCAGAATCACCTTGCGGACATGCCGGAACCAGATCATGGGCAGGCGGCAAACACCTGCCGGACCTGCCGGAACCACCTGCCGTGCATGCCGGAACCACCTCTAAGACATGCCAGAACCACATGCCAATGACACCGGAAGCACCTGCCGAGCACGCCGGAACCACTTGCTCGAATCGCCAGAACCACCTGCCGGACACGCCAAAATCACCTGCCGGCTACGCCACAACCAGTTGGTGAACACTTCAGAATCACCTGCCGGGCTGGTTGGAACCACCTGCCGATCACGCCAACATCACCTGCCAGCTACACCTGAACCAATTGGCGGACACTCCGGAATCATCTGCCGGACATGCCAGAACCAGCTCTCAGACACTCAAGAACCACGTGCCGGAAACCCCGGAAGCACCTGCTGAGCATGCCTGAGCCAGCTGCTCGACTCGCAAGAAACACCTGCGGGACACGCCAAAATCACATTCCGGGTACGCCAGGACCACTTGGTGTACACTCCGGAATCACCTGTCGGGCAGGCGGAACCACCTCTCAGACTTGCCAGAACCATGTTCTGGACACGCCGGTACCACCTGCCGAGTATGCCGGAACCATCAGATCCACTCCCCAGAACCACCTACTGGACACGCAAAAATCAACTGCCGGCTACGCCAGAACCACTCGGCAGACACTCCGGAATCTCATGCCAGGCATTCCGGAACCACCTCTCAGAGGTGCCAGAACCACATGCCGGAGACTCCGGAATCACGTGCCGGGCATGCAGGAACCACCTCACAGAGGTGCCAGAACCACATGCCGGACACTCCGGAATCACCTGCCGGGCATGCCGGAAGCATCTCTCAGATGTGCCACAACCACGTGCCGGAGAGACCTGAAGCAACTGCCGAGCTCGCCGGAACGACCTGCTGGACATGCCGGAACCACCTGCCTCACAGGCCAAAATCATATGCCGGCTACGCCAAAACCACTTGGTGGACACTCCAGAATCACCTTGCGGGCATGCCGGAACCACGTCATGGACAGACGGCAAACACCTGCCGGACCTGCCGGAACCACCTGCCGAGCACGCCGGAACCACCTGCTCGAATCACCAGAGCCACCTGCCAGACACACCAGAAACCCCTGCGGGGTACACCAGAACCACTTGGAGGACTCTCCGGGATCACCTGCAGGGCATGCCGGAACCACCTGCTCCACTCCCCAGAACCACCTGCTGGACACGCCAAAATCACCTGCCGGCTACGCCAGAACCACTCGGCAGACTCTCCGGAACCACCTCCAGGACAGACCGGAACCACCTGCCGGACACGCTGGGACCACATGCTTGACTCGCCAGAACCACCTGCCGGACATGCCAGAATCCCCAGCCGGCTACGCCACAACCACTTGTCGGACACTCCAGAATCACCTGCCAGGCATGCTGGAACCACCTCTCAGAGGTGCCACAACCACATGCCAGAGACGGCGATGCGCCAGCCGACAATGCCGGAAGTTCCTGATCCACTCCCCAGAACCACCTGCTGGACACGCCAAAATCACCTGCCGGCTATGCCAGAACCACTCGGCAGACACTCCGGAACCACCTCCAGGACATACCAGAACCACGTGCCGGACACGCCGGAATCAACTGCTTAGCATGCCTGAGCCCCCTCTTGAATCGCAAGAAACACCTGCCGGACATGCCGAAATCACCTGTCGGCTACGCCAGAACCACTTGGTGGACACTCCAAATCACCTTCCGGGCATGCCAGCACAACGACTCAGAAGTGCCAGAAGCACATGCCGGACAGGCCGGAACCATCTCCTGCACAGACCGGAAACACAGGAAACACTCGCCGGAACCACCTGCTTGACTCACCGGTCCCACCTGCCGGACACACCAAAATCACCTGCCCGCTACACCAGAACCAATTGGCCGACAAGCCGGAATCACGTGTAGTGCATGCCGACACAACCTCTCACACGTGCCAGAACCTCGTTCAGGACACCCCAGAACCACCTGCTGGACAGACCAGAACCACCTGCCGGACACGCCAACATCACCTGCCAGCTATGCCACAACCACTTGGCAGACACCATGGAAACACCTGTCGGGCCGGCCGGAACCACCTCTCAGACGTGCCAGAACCATGTGCGTGAGATGCCGGAACCACACCCCGAACAGACCGAAACCACCTGCCAGACCCGCCTGAACCACCTGCCGAGCACGCCGGAACCACCTACTCGACTGTCCGGAACAACCTACCTGACACGCCAAAATCACCTGCCGGGTATGCCAGTACCACGTGGCGGACACTGTGGAATCACCTGTCGGGAATGCCGGAACCACCTCTCAGACGTGCCAGAACCTCGTGCCGGACACGCCAGAACCACTTGGTGAACACTCCGGAATCACCTGCCGGGCATGCCGGAACCACCTCTCAGACTTGCCAGAACCATGTTCCGCACACGCCGGTACCACCTGCTGAGTATGCCGGAACCACCTGATCCACTCCCCAGAACCACCTGCTGGACACGCCAGAATCACCTGCCGGCTACGCCAGAACCACCCGGCAGACCATCCGGAACCACCTACCTAGCATGCCGGAACCACCTCTCAGAGGTGCCAGAACCACATGCCGTACACTCCGGAATCACCTGCCGGGCATGCCGGAACCATCTCTCAGACGTGCCAGAACCATGTTCCAGACAGGCCGGTACCACCTGCCGAGCTCGCCAGAACCAGCTGCTGGACACGCCAACACCAGCTACCGGCTATGGCAGAACCACTCGGCAGACACTCCGGAATCACCTGCCAGGCTTGCTGGAACCACCTCTCAGAGGTGCCGCAACCACATGCCGGAGACTCCAGAATCACCTGCCGAGCATGCCAGAACCACCTCTCAGAGGTGCCAGAACCACATGCCGGAGACTCCAGAATCACCTGCCGAGCATGCCAGAACCACCTCGCAGAGGTGCCAGAACCACATGCCAGAGACTCCGGAATCACCTGTCGGGCATGCCGGAAACATCTCTCAGACGTGCCACAACCACGTGCCGGAGAGACCGGAAGCACCTGCTGAGCTCGCCGGAACCACCTGCCTCACAGGCCAAAATCATATGCCGGCTACGCCAAAACCACTTGGTGGACACTCCAGAATCACCTTGCGGGCATGCCGGAACCACGTCATGGACAGACGGCAAACACCTGCCGGACCTGCCGGAACCACCTGCTCGACTCACCAGAGCCACCTGCCGGACACACCAGAAACACCTGCGGGATACGCCAGAATCACTTGGAGGACTCTCGGGGATCACTGCCAGGCATGCCGGAACCAACTCTCAGACGTGCCAGAACCATGTGCCGGACACGCCGGAACCACCTGCCGAGAATGCCGGAAGTTCCTGATCTGCTCCCCAGAACCACCTGCCGGACACGCCAAAATCACCTGCCGGCTACGCCACAACCAGTGGCTGAACACTTCGGAATCACCTGCTGGGCTTGCTGGAACCTCCTGCCGGTCACGCCAACATCACCTGCCACCTACGCCAGAACCACTTGGCGGACAGCATGGAAACACCTGTCGGGCCGGCCGGAACCACCTCTCAGATGTGCCAGAACCATGTGCCTGAGATGCCGGAACCACACCCCGAACAGACCGAAACCACCTGCCAGACCCGCCTGAACCACCTGCCGAGCACGCCTGATCCACCTGCTCGACTCGCCGGAACCACCTACCTGACATGCCAAAATCACCTGCTGGGTATGCCAGAACCAGTTGGTGGACACTCCGGAATCATCTGCCAGACATGCCAGAACCAGCTCTCAGACACCCCAGAACCACGAGCCAGAGACGCCGGAATCACCTGCTGAGCATGCCTGAGCCACCTGCTGGACATGCCGGAACCACCTGCTGCACATGCCGGAACCACCTGCCTGACAGGCCAAAATCACATGCCGGCTATGCCAAAACCACCTGGCGGACACTCCAGAATCACCTGCCGGGCATGCCAGCAGAACCACTCAGAAGTGCCAGAACCACCTGCTGGACAGACCGGAACCACCTGCCGGACACGCCGGAACCACCGGCTCGACTCGCCGGAACCACCGCCGGACATGCAAAATCACCTGCCGACTACACCAGAACCACTTGGCGAACACTCCGGAATCATCTGCCGGGCATACCAGCACAAAATCCCAGAAGTGCCAGAACCTCGTGCCGGACACGCCAGAACCACCTGCCGGACAGACCGGAGCCACCTGCCAGACATGCCGGAACCACCGGCTCTACTCGCCAGAACCACCACCGGACATGCAAAATCACCTGCACGCTACGCCAGAAACACTTTGCGAACACTCCGGAATCACCTGCCGGGCATGCCGGAACCACCTCTCAGAGGTGCCAGAACCACATGCTGGAGACTCCGGAATCACCTGTCGGGCATGCCGGAACCACCTATTCGACTCGCCGGAACCACCTACCTGACATGCCAAAATCACCTGCCGGGTATGCCAGAACCACTTGGTGTACACTGCGGAATCATCTGCCGGACATGCCAGATCCAGCACTCAGACACACCAGAACCACGTGCCGGACACGCCGGAAGCACCTGCTGAGCATGCCTGAGCCACATGCTCGACTTGCAAGAAACACCTGCCAGACAGGCCGAAATCGCCTGTCGGGTACGCCCAACCACGTGGTGGATAATCCGGAATCACCTGCCGGGCATGCCGGAATCACGTCTCAGACGTGCCAGAACATCGTGCCGGACACGCCAGAACCACCTGCCGGACAGAGCGGAACCACCTGCCGGACATGCCGGAACCACCTCTCAGACTTCCCAGAACCATGTTCCGGACACGCCGGTACCACCTGCCGAGTATGCCGGAACCACCTGATCCACGCCCCAGAACCACCTGCTGGACACGCCAGGATCACCTGCCGGTTGCGCCAGAACCACTCGGCAGACACTCTGGAACCACCTGTCGGGCCGGCCGGAACCAACTCTCAGACACGCCAGAATCATGTGCCTGAGATGCCGGAACCACACCCCGAAGAGACCAAAACCACCTGTCAAGCCCGCCTGAACCACCTGCCGAGATGCCAGAACCACCTGCTCGACTCGCCGGAACCACCTAACTGAAATGCCAAAATCACCTGCCGGGTACGCCAGAACCACTTGTTGGACACTCCGGAATCATCTGCCGGACATGCAAGAACCAGCTCTCAGACACACCAGAACCACGTGCCGGACACGCCAAAATCACCTGCCGGCTATGCCAGAACCACTTGGCGGACTCTCCAGAATCACCTGCCGGGCATGCCAGCACAACCTCCGCGACGTGCCAGAAGCACGTGCCGGACAGGCCGGAACCATCTCCCGCATAGACCGGAAACACAGGAAACACTCGCCGGAACCACCTGCTTGACTCACCGGTCCCACCTGCTGGACACGCCAGAATCACCTGCCGGCTACGCCAGAATCACTCGGCAGACACTCAGAACCACCTCTAGGACAGACCAGAACCACCTGCCGGGCACGCCGGGACCACATGCTTGACTCGACAGAACCACCTACCGGACACGCCAGAATCACCAGCCGGCTACGCCACAACCACTTGTCAGACACTCCGGACTCACCTGCCGGGCATGCTGGAAACACCTCTCAGAGGTGCCACAACCACATGCCGGAGATGGCGGAAGCACCTGCCGAGAATGCCGGAAGTTCCTGATCCACTCCCCAGAACCACCTGCCGGACAGACCGGAGCCACCTGCCAGACATGCCGGAACCACCGGCACTACTCGCCGGAACCACCACCGGACATGCAAAATCACCTGCACGCTACGCCAGAAACACTTGGCGAACACTCTGGAATCACCTGCCGTGCATGCCGGAACCACCTCTCAGACATGCCAGAACCACATGCCAATGACACCGGAAGCACCTGCCGAGCACGCCAGAACCACTTGCTTGAATCGCCAGAACCACCTGCCGGACACGCCAAAATCACCTGCCGGCCACGCCACAACCAGTTGGTGAACACTTCGGAATCACCTGCCGGGCTGGTTGGAACCACCTGCCGGTCACGCCAACATCACCTGCCAGCTACGCCTGAACCACTTGGCGGAAACTCCGGAATCATCTGCCAGACATGCCAGAACCAGCTCTCAGACACCCCAGAACCACATGCCGGAAACGCCGGAAGCACCTGCTGAGCATGCCTGAGCCACATGTTCGACTCACAAGAAACACCTGTCGGACATGCCAAAATCACCTACCGGATACGTCAGAAACACTTGGCGGACACTCCGGAATCACCTGTCGGGCATGCCGGAACCACCTCTCAGACTTGCCAGAACCATGTTCTGGACACGCCTGTACCACCTGCCGAGTATGCCGGAACCAGCTGATCCACTACCCAGAACCACCTGCTGGACACGTCAAAATCACCTGCCAGCTATGCCAGAACCACTTGGCGGACACAATGGAAACAAATGTCTGGCCGGACGGAACCACCTCTCAGACGTGAGAGAGCCATGTGCCGGACACGCCGGAACCACCTGCTCCACTCCCCAGAACCACCTGCTGGACACGCCAAAATTACCTGCCGGCTACGCCAGAACCACTCGGCAGACACTCCGGAGCCACCTCCAGGACAGACCGGAACCACCTGCCGTACACGCCGGGACCACCTGCTTGACTCGCCAGAACCACCTGCCGGACACGCAAGAATCACCAGCCGGCTACGCCACAACCACTTGTCGGACACTCCGGACTCACCTGCCGGGCATGCTGGAACCACCTCTCAGAGGTGCCACAACCACATGCCGGAGACGGCGGAAGCACCTGCCGAGAATGCCGGAGGTTCCTGATCCACTCCCCAGAACCACCTGCCGGACACGCCAAAATCAACTGCCGGCTACGCCAGAACCACTCGGCAGACACTCCGGAATCACATGCCAGGCATTCCGGAACCACCTCTCAGAGGTGCCAGAACCACATACCGGAGACTCCGGAATCACCTGCCAGGCATGCCGGAACCATCTCTCAGATGTGCCACAACCAAGTGCCGGAGAGACCGGAAGCACCTGCCGAGCTCGCCGGAACAAACTGCTGGACATGCCGGAACCACCTGCCTCACAGGCCAAAATCATATTCCGCCTTCGCCAAAACCACTTGGTGGACACTCCAGAATCACATTGCGGGCATGCCGGAACCACGTCATGGACAGACGGCAAACACCTGCCGGACCTGCCGGAACCACCTGCCGAGCACGCCGGAACCACCTGCTCGACTCACCAGAGCCACCTGCCGGACACACCAGAAACACCTGCGGGGTACGCCAGAACCACTTGGAGGACTCTCCGGGATCACCTGCCGGACACGCCAGAACCGCCGGCCGAGTATGCCAGAACCACCTGCTCCACTCCCCAGAACCACCTGCTGGAAACGCCAAAATCAACTGCCGGCTACGCCAGAACCACTCGGCAGACACTCCGGAACCACCTCCAGGACAGACCGGAACCACCTGACGGACACGCCGGGACCACCGACTTGACTCACCAGAACCACCTGCCGGACACGCCAGAATCACCTGCCGACTACGCCACAACCACTTGTCGGACACTCAGGAATCACCTGCCGGGCATGCTGGAACCACCTCTCAGAGGTGCCAGAACCACATGCCGGAGATGGCGTAAGCACCTGCCCAGAATGCCGGAAGTTCCTGATCCACACCCCAGAACCACATGTCGGACCGCCAAAATCACCTGCCGGCTACGCCAGAACCATTGGCGAACACTCCGGAATCACCTGCCGGGCATGGCGGAACCACCTCTCAGACATGCCGGAACAACATGCCAATGACACCCGAAGCACCTGCTGAGAACGCCAGAACCACCTGCTCGACTCGCCAAAACCACCGGCTGGACACGCCAAAATCACATGCCGGCTACACCACAACCATTTGGTGAACACTTCGGAATCACCTGCCGGGCTGGCTGGAACCACCTGCGGCTCACGCCAACATCACCTGCCAGCTATGCCAGAACCACTTGGCGGGCACCATGGAAACACCTGTCGGGCCGGCCGGAACCACCTCTCAGACGTGCCAGAACCATGTGCCTGAGATGCCGGATCCACACCCCGAACAGACCGAAACCACCTGCCAGACCCGCCTGAACCACCTGCCGAGCACGCCGGAACCACCTACTCGACTCGCCGGAACCACCTACCTGACACGCCAAAATCACCTGCCGGGTATGCCAGAACCACTTGGTGGACACTTCGGAATCATCTGCCGGACATGCCAAAACCAGCTGTCAGACACACCAGAACCACGTGCCGGACACGCCGGAAGCACCTGCTGAGCATGCCTGAGCCACATGCTCGACTTGCAAGAAACACCTGCCAGACACGCCAAAATCACCTGCCGGCTACGCCAGAACCACTTGGTGGACACTCCAGAATCCCCTGCCGGGCATGCCAGCACAACCTCTCCGAAGTGTCAGAAGCACGTGCCTGACAGACCGGAACCAACTCCCGGACAGACCGGAAACACAGGTAACACTCGCCGGAACCACCTGCTTGACTCACCGGTCCCACCTGCCGGACACGCCAAAATCACCTGCCGGCTACGCCAGAACCACTTGGCGAACACTCCAGAATCACCTGCCGGGCATGGCGGAACCACCTCTCAGACTTGCCAGAACCATGTTCCGGACACGCCGGTACCACCTGCCGAGTATGCTGGAACCACCTGATCCACTCTGCAGAACCACATGCTGGACACGCCAGAATCACCTGCCGGCTACGCCAGAACCATTCAGCAGACACTCCGGAACCACCTGCCGGGCATGCCGGAACCACCTCTCAGAGGTGCCAGAACCACATGCCCAACACTCCGGAATCACCTGCCGGGCATGCCGGAACCATCTCTCAGACGTGCCAGAACCATGTTCCGGAAACGCCGGTACCACCTGCCGAGCTCGCCGGAACCACATGCTGGACACTCCAAAATCACATGCCAGGTATACCAGAACCACTTGGTGGACACTCCGGAATCGTCTGCTGGACATGCCAGAACCAGCTCTCAGACACACCAGAACCACGTGCCAGAGACGCCGGAAGCACCTGCTGAGCATGCCTGAGCCACCTGCTCGACTCGCAAGAAACACCTGTCGGACATGCCAAAATCACCTGCCGGGTACGCCAGAAACACATGGCGGACACTCCAGAATCACCTGTCTGGCATGCCGGAACCACCTCTCAGACTTGCCAGAACCATGTTCCGGAGACTCTGGTACCACCTGCCGAGTATGCCGGAACCAGCTGATCCACTCCCCAGAACCACATGCCGGAGACTCCGGAATCACCTGGCGGGCATGCCGGAACCACCTCTCAGAGGTGCCAGAACCACATGCCGGACACTCAAGAATCAACTGCCGGGTACGCCACAACCATTTGGTGAACACTTCGGAATCACCTGCCGGGCTGGCTGGAAACACCTGCCGGTCACGCCAACATCACCTGCCAGCTATGCCACAACCACTTGGCGGACACCATGGATACACCTGTCGGGCCGGGCAGAACCAAATCTCAGACGTGCCACAACCATGTGCCTGAGATGCCGGAACCACACCCCGAACAGACCGAAACCACTTGCCAGACCCGCCTGAACCACCTGCCGAGCACGCCGGAACCACCTACTCGACCTGCCGTAACCACCTACCTGACACGCCAAAATCACCTGCCGGGTATGCCAGAACCACTTGGTGGACACTCCGGAATCATCTGCCGGACATGCCAGATCCAACACTCAGACACACCAGAACCACGTGCCGGACACGCCGGAAGCACCGGCTGATCATGCCTGAGCCACATGCTCGACTCGCAAGAAACACCTGCCAGACACGCCAAAATCGCCTGCCGGGTACGCCAGAACCACGTGGTGGACACTCCGGAATCACCTGTCGGGCATGCCGGAATCACGTCTCAGACGTGCCAGAACATCGTGCCGGACACGCTGGAACCACCTGCCGGACACGCCGGAACCACCTCTCAGACTTCCCAGAACCATGTTCCGGACACGCCGGTACCACCTGCCGAGTATGCCGGAACCACCTGATCACGCCCCAGAACCACCTGCTGGACACGCCAGAATCACCTGCCGGTTGCGCCAGAACCACTCGGCAGACACTCTGGAACCACCTGTCTTGCCGACCGGAACAAACTCTCAGACGTGCCAGAATCATGTGCCTGAGATGCCGGAACCACACCCCGAACAGACCGAAACCACCTGCCAGACCCGCCTGAACCACCTGCTGAGCACGCCGGAACCACCTGCTCGACTCGCCGGAACCACCTACCTGACATGCCAAAATCACCTGCTGGGTATGCCAGAACCACTTGGTGGACACTCCGGAATCATCTGCCGGACATGCCAGAACCAGCTCTCAGACACACCAGAACCACGTGCCGGACACGCCGGAATCACGTGAAGGGCATGCCGACACAACCTCTCAGACGTGCCAGAACCTCGTGTCGGACACCCCAGAACCACATACCAGACAGACCGGAACCACCTGCCGGACACGCCGGAACCACCGGGTCGACTCGCCGGAACGGCCGCGGGACATGCAAAATCACCTGCCGGCTACGCCAGAACCACTAGGCGAACAGCTCGGAATCACCTGCCAGGCATGCTGGAACCAACTCTCAGACATGCCAGAACCACATGCCAATGACAGCAGAAGCACCTGCCGAACACGCCGGAACCAGCTGCTCCACTCCCCAGAACCAGCTGCTGGACACGCCAAAATCACCTGCCGTCTATGCCACAACCAGTTGGTGAACACTTTGGAATCACCTGCCGGGCTTGCTGCAACCACCGTCCTGTCACGCCAACATCACCTGCCAGCTACGCCAGAACCACTTGGCGGACACTCCGGAATCATCTGCCGGACATGCCAGAACCAGCTCTCAGACACTCCAGAACCACGTGCCGGACACGCCGGAAGCAACTGCTTAGCATGCCTGAGCCCCCTCTTGAATCGCAAGAAACACCTGCCGGACACGCCAAAATCACCTGCCGGGTACGCCAGAAACGCTTGGCCGACACTCCGGAATCACCTGTCTGACATGCCGGAATCACCTCTCAGACTTGCCAGAACCATGTTCCGGACACGCCGGTACCACCTGCCGAGCATGGCAGAACCCCCTGATCCACTCCCCAGAACCACCTGCTGGACACACCTAAATCACCTGCCGGCTACGCCAGAACCTCTTGGCAGACACTCGAGATTCACCTGCCCGGCATGACGGAACCACCTCTCAGAGGTGCCAGAACTACATGCCTGACACTCCAGAATCACCTGCCGGGCATGCCGTGACCACCTCTCAGACGTGCCAGAACCATGTTCTGGACATGACGGTACCACCTGCCGAGTATGCTGGAACCAGCTGATCCACTCCCCAGAACCACCTACTGGACACGCCAAAATCAACTGCCGGTAACGCAAGAACCACTCGGCAGACACTCCTGAATCACATGCCAGGCATTCCGGAACCACCTCTCAGAGGTGCCAGAACCACATGCCGGAGACTCCGGAATCACCTGCCGGGCATGCCGGAACCATCTCTCAGATGTGCCACAACCAAGTGCCGGAGAGACCGGAAGCACCTGCAGAGCTCGCCGGAACCACCTGCTGGACATGCCGGAACCACCTGCCTCACAGGCCAAAGTCATATGCCGGCTACGCCAAAACCACTTGGTGGACACTGCAGAATCACCTTGCGGACATGCCGGAACCAGATCATGGGCAGGCGGCAAACACCTGCCGGACCTGCCGGAACCACCTGCCGTGCATGCCGGAACCACGTCTAAGACATGCCAGAACCACATGCCAATGACACCGGAAGCACCTGCCGAGCACGCCGGAACCACTTGCTCGAATCGCCAGAACCACCTGCCGGACACGCCAAAATCACCTGCCGGCTACGCCACAACCAGTTGGTGAACACTTCAGAATCACCTGCCGGGCTGGTTGGAACCACCTGCCGATCACGCCAACATCACCTGCCAGCTACACCTGAACCAATTGGCGGACACTCCGGAATCATCTGCCGGACATGCCAGAACCAGCTCTCAGACACTCAAGAACCACGTGCCGGAAACCCCGGAAGCACCTGCTGAGCATGCCTGAGCCAGCTGCTCGACTCGCAAGAAACACCTGCGGGACACGCCAAAATCACATTCCGGGTACGCCAGGACCACTTGGTGTACACTCCGGAATCACCTGTCGGGCAGGCGGAACCACCTCTCAGACTTGCCAGAACCATGTTCTGGACACGCCGGTACCACCTGCCGAGTATGCCGGAACCATCAGATCCACTCCCCAGAACCACCTACTGGACACGCAAAAATCAACTGCCGGCTACGCCAGAACCACTCGGCAGACACTCCGGAATCTCATGCCAGGCATTCCGGAACCACCTCTCAGAGGTGCCAGAACCACATGCCGGAGACTCCGGAATCACGTGCCGGGCATGCAGGAACCACCTCACAGAGGTGCCAGAACCACATGCCGGACACTCCGGAATCACCTGCCGGGCATGCCGGAAGCATCTCTCAGATGTGCCACAACCACGTGCCGGAGAGACCTGAAGCAACTGCCGAGCTCGCCGGAACGACCTGCTGGACATGCCGGAACCACCTGCCTCACAGGCCAAAATCATATGCCGGCTACGCCAAAACCACTTGGTGGACACTCCAGAATCACCTTGCGGGCATGCCGGAACCACGTCATGGACAGACGGCAAACACCTGCCGGACCTGCCGGAACCACCTGCCGAGCACGCCGGAACCACCTGCTCGAATCACCAGAGCCACCTGCCAGACACACCAGAAACCCCTGCGGGGTACACCAGAACCACTTGGAGGACTCTCCGGGATCACCTGCAGGGCATGCCGGAACCACCTGCTCCACTCCCCAGAACCACCTGCTGGACACGCCAAAATTACCTGCCGGCTACGCCAGAACCACTCGGCAGACTCTCCGGAACCACCTCCAGGACAGACCGGAACCACCTGCCGGACACGCTGGGACCACATGCTTGACTCGCCAGAACCACCTGCCGGACATGCCAGAATCCCCAGCCGGCTACGCCACAACCACTTGTCGGACACTCCAGAATCACCTGCCAGGCATGCTGGAACCACCTCTCAGAGGTGCCACAACCACATGCCAGAGACGGCGATGCGCCAGCCGACAATGCCGGAAGTTCCTGATCCACTCCCCAGAACCACCTGCTGGACACGCCAAAATCACCTGCCGGCTATGCCAGAACCACTCGGCAGACACTCCGGAACCACCTCCAGGACATACCAGAACCACGTGCCGGACACGCCGGAATCAACTGCTTAGCATGCCTGAGCCCCCTCTTGAATCGCAAGAAACACCTGCCGGACATGCCGAAATCACCTGTCGGCTACGCCAGAACCACTTGGTGGACACTCCAAATCACCTTCCGGGCATGCCAGCACAACGACTCAGAAGTGCCAGAAGCACATGCCGGACAGGCCGGAACCATCTCCTGCACAGACCGGAAACACAGGAAACACTCGCCGGAACCACCTGCTTGACTCACCGGTCCCACCTGCCGGACACACCAAAATCACCTGCCCGCTACACCAGAACCAATTGGCCGACAAGCCGGAATCACGTGTAGTGCATGCCGACACAACCTCTCACACGTGCCAGAACCTCGTTCAGGACACCCCAGAACCACCTGCTGGACAGACCAGAACCACCTGCCGGACACGCCAACATCACCTGCCAGCTATGCCACAACCACTTGGCAGACACCATGGAAACACCTGTCGGGCCGGCCGGAACCACCTCTCAGACGTGCCAGAACCATGTGCGTGAGATGCCGGAACCACACCCCGAACAGACCGAAACCACCTGCCAGACCCGCCTGAACCACCTGCCGAGCACGCCGGAACCACCTACTCGACTGTCCGGAACAACCTACCTGACACGCCAAAATCACCTGCCGGGTATGCCAGTACCACGTGGCGGACACTGTGGAATCACCTGTCGGGAATGCCGGAACCACCTCTCAGACGTGCCAGAACCTCGTGCCGGACACGCCAGAACCACTTGGTGAACACTCCGGAATCACCTGCCGGGCATGCCGGAACCACCTCTCAGACTTGCCAGAACCATGTTCCGCACACGCCGGTACCACCTGCTGAGTATGCCGGAACCACCTGATCCACTCCCCAGAACCACCTGCTGGACACGCCAGAATCACCTGCCGGCTACGCCAGAACCACCCGGCAGACCATCCGGAACCACCTACCTAGCATGCCGGAACCACCTCTCAGAGGTGCCAGAACCACATGCCGTACACTCCGGAATCACCTGCCGGGCATGCCGGAACCATCTCTCAGACGTGCCAGAACCATGTTCCAGACAGGCCGGTACCACCTGCCGAGCTCGCCAGAACCAGCTGCTGGACACGCCAACACCAGCTACCGGCTATGCCAGAACCACTCGGCAGACACTCCGGAATCACCTGCCAGGCTTGCTGGAACCACCTCTCAGAGGTGCCGCAACCACATGCCGGAGACTCCAGAATCACCTGCCGAGCATGCCAGAACCACCTCTCAGAGGTGCCAGAACCACATGCCGGAGACTCCAGAATCACCTGCCGAGCATGCCAGAACCACCTCGCAGAGGTGCCAGAACCACATGCCAGAGACTCCGGAATCACCTGTCGGGCATGCCGGAAACATCTCTCAGACGTGCCACAACCACGTGCCGGAGAGACCGGAAGCACCTGCTGAGCTCGCCGGAACCACCTGCCTCACAGGCCAAAATCATATGCCGGCTACGCCAAAACCACTTGGTGGACACTCCAGAATCACCTTGCGGGCATGCCGGAACCACGTCATGGACAGACGGCAAACACCTGCCGGACCTGCCGGAACCACCTGCTCGACTCACCAGAGCCACCTGCCGGACACACCAGAAACACCTGCGGGATACGCCAGAATCACTTGGAGGACTCTCGGGGATCACTGCCAGGCATGCCGGAACCAACTCTCAGACGTGCCAGAACCATGTGCCGGACACGCCGGAACCACCTGCCGAGAATGCCGGAAGTTCCTGATCTGCTCCCCAGAACCACCTGCCGGACACGCCAAAATCACCTGCCGGCTACGCCACAACCAGTGGCTGAACACTTCGGAATCACCTGCTGGGCTTGCTGGAACCTCCTGCCGGTCACGCCAACATCACCTGCCACCTACGCCAGAACCACTTGGCGGACAGCATGGAAACACCTGTCGGGCCGGCCGGAACCACCTCTCAGATGTGCCAGAACCATGTGCCTGAGATGCCGGAACCACACCCCGAACAGACCGAAACCACCTGCCAGACCCGCCTGAACCACCTGCCGAGCACGCCTGATCCACCTGCTCGACTCGCCGGAACCACCTACCTGACATGCCAAAATCACCTGCTGGGTATGCCAGAACCAGTTGGTGGACACTCCGGAATCATCTGCCAGACATGCCAGAACCAGCTCTCAGACACCCCAGAACCACGAGCCAGAGACGCCGGAATCACCTGCTGAGCATGCCTGAGCCACCTGCTGGACATGCTGGAACCACCTGCTGCACATGCCGGAACCACCTGCCTGACAGGCCAAAATCACATGCCGGCTATGCCAAAACCACCTGGCGGACACTCCAGAATCACCTGCCGGGCATGCCAGCAGAACCACTCAGAAGTGCCAGAACCACCTGCTGGACAGACCGGAACCACCTGCCGGACACGCCGGAACCACCGGCTCGACTCGCCGGAACCACCGCCGGACATGCAAAATCACCTGCCGACTACACCAGAACCACTTGGCGAACACTCCGGAATCATCTGCCGGGCATACCAGCACAAAATCCCAGAAGTGCCAGAACCTCGTGCCGGACACGCCAGAACCACCTGCCGGACAGACCGGAGCCACCTGCCAGACATGCCGGAACCACCGGCTCTACTCGCCAGAACCACCACCGGACATGCAAAATCACCTGCACGCTACGCCAGAAACACTTTGCGAACACTCCGGAATCACCTGCCGGGCATGCCGGAACCACCTCTCAGAGGTGCCAGAACCACATGCTGGAGACTCCGGAATCACCTGTCGGGCATGCCGGAACCACCTATTCGACTCGCCGGAACCACCTACCTGACATGCCAAAATCACCTGCCGGGTATGCCAGAACCACTTGGTGTACACTGCGGAATCATCTGCCGGACATGCCAGATCCAGCACTCAGACACACCAGAACCACGTGCCGGACACGCCGGAAGCACCTGCTGAGCATGCCTGAGCCACATGCTCGACTTGCAAGAAACACCTGCCAGACAGGCCGAAATCGCCTGTCGGGTACGCCCAACCACGTGGTGGATAATCCGGAATCACCTGCCGGGCATGCCGGAATCACGTCTCAGACGTGCCAGAACATCGTGCCGGACACGCCAGAACCACCTGCCGGACAGAGCGGAACCACCTGCCGGACACGCCGGAACCACCTCTCAGACTTCCCAGAACCATGTTCCGGACACGCCGGTACCACCTGCCGAGTATGCCGGAACCACCTGATCCACGCCCCAGAACCACCTGCTGGACACGCCAGGATCACCTGCCGGTTGCGCCAGAACCACTCGGCAGACACTCTGGAACCACCTGTCGGGCCGGCCGGAACCAACTCTCAGACACGCCAGAATCATGTGCCTGAGATGCCGGAACCACACCCCGAAGAGACCAAAACCACCTGTCAAGCCCGCCTGAACCACCTGCCGAGATGCCAGAACCACCTGCTCGACTCGCCGGAACCACCTAACTGAAATGCCAAAATCACCTGCCGGGTACGCCAGAACCACTTGTTGGACACTCCGGAATCATCTGCCGGACATGCAAGAACCAGCTCTCAGACACACCAGAACCACGTGCCGGACACGCCGGAAGCACCTGCTGAGCATTCCTAAGCCACCTGCTCGACTCGCAAGAAACACCTGTCAGACATGCCAAAATCACCTGCCGGGTATGCCAGAAACACTTGGCGGACACTCCGGAATCACCTAACGGGGATGCCAGAACCACCTGCCGGACACGCTGGGACCACCTGCTTGACTCGCCAGAACCACCTGCCGGACACGCCAGAATCCCCAGCCAGCTACGCCACAACCACTTGCCAGACACTCCGGAACCACCTGCCGGGCATGCTGGAACCACCTCTCAGAGGTGCCACAACCACATGCCGGAGACGGCGGAAGCACCTGCCGAGAATGCCGGAAGTTCCTGACCCACTCCCCAGAACCACCTGCCGGACACGCCAAAATCACCTGCCGGCTATGCCAGAACCACTTGGCGGACTCTCCAGAATCACCTGCCGGGCATGCCAGCACAACCTCCGCGACGTGCCAGAAGCACGTGCCGGACAGGCCGGAACCATCTCCCGCATAGACCGGAAACACAGGAAACACTCGCCGGAACCACCTGCTTGACTCACCGGTCCCACCTGCTGGACACGCCAGAATCACCTGCCGGCTACGCCAGAATCACTCGGCAGACACTCAGAACCACCTCTAGGACAGACCAGAACCACCTGCCGGACACGCCGGGACCACATGCTTGACTCGACAGAACCACCTACCGGACACGCCAGAATCACCAGCCGGCTACGCCACAACCACTTGTCAGACACTCCGGACTCACCTGCCGGGCATGCTGGAAACACCTCTCAGAGGTGCCACAACCACATGC
The DNA here is from genome assembly GCF_041296265.1 of Equus caballus. NCBI lineage: Eukaryota > Metazoa > Chordata > Mammalia > Perissodactyla > Equidae > Equus > Equus caballus. The sequence continues at coordinate 36,070,150 of NC_091691.1, forward strand.
CGGAGATGGCGGAAGCACCTGCCGAGAATGCCGGAAGTTCCTGATCCACTCCCCAGAACCACCTGCCGGACAGACCGGAGCCACCTGCCAGACATGCCGGAACCACCGGCACTACTCGCCGGAACCACCACCGGACATGCAAAATCACCTGCACGCTACGCCAGAAACACTTGGCGAACACTCTGGAATCACCTGCCGTGCATGCCGGAACCACCTCTCAGACATGCCAGAACCACATGCCAATGACACCGGAAGCACCTGCCGAGCACGCCAGAACCACTTGCTCGAATCGCCAGAACCACCTGCCGGACACGCCAAAATCACCTGCCGGCCACGCCACAACCAGTTGGTGAACACTTCGGAATCACCTGCCGGGCTGGTTGGAACCACCTGCCGGTCACGCCAACATCACCTGCCAGCTACGCCTGAACCACTTGGCGGAAACTCCGGAATCATCTGCCGGACATGCCAGAACCAGCTCTCAGACACCCCAGAACCACATGCCGGAAACGCCGGAAGCACCTGCTGAGCATGCCTGAGCCACATGTTCGACTCACAAGAAACACCTGTCGGACATGCCAAAATCACCTACCGGATACGTCAGAAACACTTGGCGGACACTCCGGAATCACCTGTCGGGCATGCCGGAACCACCTCTCAGACTTGCCAGAACCATGTTCTGGACACGCCTGTACCACCTGCCGAGTATGCCGGAACCAGCTGATCCACTACCCAGAACCACCTGCTGGACACGTCAAAATCACCTGCCAGCTATGCCAGAACCACTTGGCGGACACAATGGAAACAAATGTCTGGCCGGACGGAACCACCTCTCAGACGTGAGAGAGCCATGTGCCGGACACGCCGGAACCACCTGCTCCACTCCCCAGAACCACCTGCTGGACACGCCAAAATTACCTGCCGGCTACGCCAGAACCACTCGGCAGACACTCCGGAGCCACCTCCAGGACAGACCGGAACCACCTGCCGTACACGCCGGGACCACCTGCTTGACTCGCCAGAACCACCTGCCGGACACGCAAGAATCACCAGCCGGCTACGCCACAACCACTTGTCGGACACTCCGGAATCACCTGCCGGGCATGCTGGAACCACCTCTCAGAGGTGCCACAACCACATGCCGGAGACGGCGGAAGCACCTGCCGAGAATGCCGGAGGTTCCTGATCCACTCCCCAGAACCACCTGCCGGACACGCCAAAATCAACTGCCGGCTACGCCAGAACCACTCGGCAGACACTCCGGAATCACATGCCAGGCATTCCGGAACCACCTCTCAGAGGTGCCAGAACCACATACCGGAGACTCCGGAATCACCTGCCAGGCATGCCGGAACCATCTCTCAGATGTGCCACAACCAAGTGCCGGAGAGACCGGAAGCACCTGCCGAGCTCGCCGGAACAAACTGCTGGACATGCCGGAACCACCTGCCTCACAGGCCAAAATCATATTCTGCCTTCGCCAAAACCACTTGGTGGACACTCCAGAATCACATTGCGGGCATGCCGGAACCACGTCATGGACAGACGGCAAACACCTGCCGGACCTGCCGGAACCACCTGCCGAGCACGCCGGAACCACCTGCTCGACTCACCAGAGCCACCTGCCGGACACACCAGAAACACCTGCGGGGTACGCCAGAACCACTTGGAGGACTCTCCGGGATCACCTGCCGGACACGCCAGAACCGCCGGCCGAGTATGCCAGAACCACCTGCTCCACTCCCCAGAACCACCTGCTGGAAACGCCAAAATCAACTGCCGGCTACGCCAGAACCACTCGGCAGACACTCCGGAACCACCTCCAGGACAGACCGGAACCACCTGACGGACACGCCGGGACCACCGACTTGACTCACCAGAACCACCTGCCGGACACGCCAGAATCACCTGCCGACTACGCCACAACCACTTGTCGGACACTCAGGAATCACCTGCCGGGCATGCTGGAACCACCTCTCAGAGGTGCCAGAACCACATGCCGGAGATGGCGTAAGCACCTGCCCAGAATGCCGGAAGTTCCTGATCCACACCCCAGAACCACATGTCGGACCGCCAAAATCACCTGCCGGCTACGCCAGAACCATTGGCGAACACTCCGGAATCACCTGCCGGGCATGGCGGAACCACCTCTCAGACATGCCGGAACAACATGCCAATGACACCCGAAGCACCTGCTGAGAACGCCAGAACCACCTGCTCGACTCGCCAAAACCACCGGCTGGACACGCCAAAATCACATGCCGGCTACACCACAACCATTTGGTGAACACTTCGGAATCACCTGCCGGGCTGGCTGGAACCACCTGCGGCTCACGCCAACATCACCTGCCAGCTATGCCAGAACCACTTGGCGGGCACCATGGAAACACCTGTCGGGCCGGCCGGAACCACCTCTCAGACGTGCCAGAACCATGTGCCTGAGATGCCGGATCCACACCCCGAACAGACCGAAACCACCTGCCAGACCCGCCTGAACCACCTGCCGAGCACGCCGGAACCACCTACTCGACTCGCCGGAACCACCTACCTGACACGCCAAAATCACCTGCCGGGTATGCCAGAACCACTTGGTGGACACTTCGGAATCATCTGCCGGACATGCCAAAACCAGCTGTCAGACACACCAGAACCACGTGCCGGACACGCCGGAAGCACCTGCTGAGCATGCCTGAGCCACATGCTCGACTTGCAAGAAACACCTGCCAGACACGCCAAAATCACCTGCCGGCTACGCCAGAACCACTTGGCGGACACTCCAGAATCCCCTGCCGGGCATGCCAGCACAACCTCTCCGAAGTGTCAGAAGCACGTGCCTGACAGACCGGAACCAACTCCCGGACAGACCGGAAACACAGGTAACACTCGCCGGAACCACCTGCTTGACTCACCGGTCCCACCTGCCGGACACGCCAAAATCACCTGCCGGCTACGCCAGAACCACTTGGCGAACACTCCAGAATCACCTGCCGGGCATGGCGGAACCACCTCTCAGACTTGCCAGAACCATGTTCCGGACACGCCGGTACCACCTGCCGAGTATGCTGGAACCACCTGATCCACTCTGCAGAACCACATGCTGGACACGCCAGAATCACCTGCCGGCTACGCCAGAACCATTCAGCAGACACTCCGGAACCACCTGCCGGGCATGCCGGAACCACCTCTCAGAGGTGCCAGAACCACATGCCCAACACTCCGGAATCACCTGCCGGGCATGCCGGAACCATCTCTCAGACGTGCCAGAACCATGTTCCGGAAACGCCGGTACCACCTGCCGAGCTCGCCGGAACCACATGCTGGACACTCCAAAATCACATGCCAGGTATACCAGAACCACTTGGTGGACACTCCGGAATCGTCTGCTGGACATGCCAGAACCAGCTCTCAGACACACCAGAACCACGTGCCAGAGACGCCGGAAGCACCTGCTGAGCATGCCTGAGCCACCTGCTCGACTCGCAAGAAACACCTGTCGGACATGCCAAAATCACCTGCCGGGTACGCCAGAAACACATGGCGGACACTCCAGAATCACCTGTCTGGCATGCCGGAACCACCTCTCAGACTTGCCAGAACCATGTTCCGGAGACTCTGGTACCACCTGCCGAGTATGCCGGAACCAGCTGATCCACTCCCCAGAACCACATGCCGGAGACTCCGGAATCACCTGGCGGGCATGCCGGAACCACCTCTCAGAGGTGCCAGAACCACATGCCGGACACTCAAGAATCAACTGCCGGGTACGCCACAACCATTTGGTGAACACTTCGGAATCACCTGCCGGGCTGGCTGGAAACACCTGCCGGTCACGCCAACATCACCTGCCAGCTATGCCACAACCACTTGGCGGACACCATGGATACACCTGTCGGGCCGGGCAGAACCAAATCTCAGACGTGCCACAACCATGTGCCTGAGATGCCGGAACCACACCCCGAACAGACCGAAACCACTTGCCAGACCCGCCTGAACCACCTGCCGAGCACGCCGGAACCACCTACTCGACCTGCCGTAACCACCTACCTGACACGCCAAAATCACCTGCCGGGTATGCCAGAACCACTTGGTGGACACTCCGGAATCATCTGCCGGACATGCCAGATCCAACACTCAGACACACCAGAACCACGTGCCGGACACGCCGGAAGCACCGGCTGATCATGCCTGAGCCACATGCTCGACTCGCAAGAAACACCTGCCAGACACGCCAAAATCGCCTGCCGGGTACGCCAGAACCACGTGGTGGACACTCCGGAATCACCTGTCGGGCATGCCGGAATCACGTCTCAGACGTGCCAGAACATCGTGCCGGACACGCTGGAACCACCTGCCGGACACGCCGGAACCACCTCTCAGACTTCCCAGAACCATGTTCCGGACACGCCGGTACCACCTGCCGAGTATGCCGGAACCACCTGATCACGCCCCAGAACCACCTGCTGGACACGCCAGAATCACCTGCCGGTTGCGCCAGAACCACTCGGCAGACACTCTGGAACCACCTGTCTTGCCGACCGGAACAAACTCTCAGACGTGCCAGAATCATGTGCCTGAGATGCCGGAACCACACCCCGAACAGACCGAAACCACCTGCCAGACCCGCCTGAACCACCTGCTGAGCATGCCGGAACCACCTGCTCGACTCGCCGGAACCACCTACCTGACATGCCAAAATCACCTGCTGGGTATGCCAGAACCACTTGGTGGACACTCCGGAATCATCTGCCGGACATGCCAGAACCAGCTCTCAGACACACCAGAACCACGTGCCGGACACGCCGGAATCACGTGAAGGGCATGCCGACACAACCTCTCAGACGTGCCAGAACCTCGTGTCGGACACCCCAGAACCACATACCAGACAGACCGGAACCACCTGCCGGACACGCCGGAACCACCGGGTCGACTCGCCGGAACGGCCGCGGGACATGCAAAATCACCTGCCGGCTACGCCAGAACCACTAGGCGAACAGCTCGGAATCACCTGCCAGGCATGCTGGAACCAACTCTCAGACATGCCAGAACCACATGCCAATGACAGCAGAAGCACCTGCCGAACACGCCGGAACCAGCTGCTCCACTCCCCAGAACCAGCTGCTGGACACGCCAAAATCACCTGCCGTCTATGCCACAACCAGTTGGTGAACACTTTGGAATCACCTGCCGGGCTTGCTGCAACCACCGTCCTGTCACGCCAACATCACCTGCCAGCTACGCCAGAACCACTTGGCGGACACTCCGGAATCATCTGCCGGACATGCCAGAACCAGCTCTCAGACACTCCAGAACCACGTGCCGGACACGCCGGAAGCAACTGCTTAGCATGCCTGAGCCCCCTCTTGAATCGCAAGAAACACCTGCCGGACACGCCAAAATCACCTGCCGGGTACGCCAGAAACGCTTGGCCGACACTCCGGAATCACCTGTCTGACATGCCGGAATCACCTCTCAGACTTGCCAGAACCATGTTCCGGACACGCCGGTACCACCTGCCGAGCATGGCAGAACCCCCTGATCCACTCCCCAGAACCACCTGCTGGACACACCTAAATCACCTGCCGGCTACGCCAGAACCTCTTGGCAGACACTCGAGATTCACCTGCCCGGCATGACGGAACCACCTCTCAGAGGTGCCAGAACTACATGCCTGACACTCCAGAATCACCTGCCGGGCATGCCGTGACCACCTCTCAGACGTGCCAGAACCATGTTCTGGACATGACGGTACCACCTGCCGAGTATGCTGGAACCAGCTGATCCACTCCCCAGAACCACCTACTGGACACGCCAAAATCAACTGCCGGTAACGCAAGAACCACTCGGCAGACACTCCTGAATCACATGCCAGGCATTCCGGAACCACCTCTCAGAGGTGCCAGAACCACATGCCGGAGACTCCGGAATCACCTGCCGGGCATGCCGGAACCATCTCTCAGATGTGCCACAACCAAGTGCCGGAGAGACCGGAAGCACCTGCAGAGCTCGCCGGAACCACCTGCTGGACATGCCGGAACCACCTGCCTCACAGGCCAAAGTCATATGCCGGCTACGCCAAAACCACTTGGTGGACACTGCAGAATCACCTTGCGGACATGCCGGAACCAGATCATGGGCAGGCGGCAAACACCTGCCGGACCTGCCGGAACCACCTGCCGTGCATGCCGGAACCACGTCTAAGACATGCCAGAACCACATGCCAATGACACCGGAAGCACCTGCCGAGCACGCCGGAACCACTTGCTCGAATCGCCAGAACCACCTGCCGGACACGCCAAAATCACCTGCCGGCTACGCCACAACCAGTTGGTGAACACTTCAGAATCACCTGCCGGGCTGGTTGGAACCACCTGCCGATCACGCCAACATCACCTGCCAGCTACACCTGAACCAATTGGCGGACACTCCGGAATCATCTGCCGGACATGCCAGAACCAGCTCTCAGACACTCAAGAACCACGTGCCGGAAACCCCGGAAGCACCTGCTGAGCATGCCTGAGCCAGCTGCTCGACTCGCAAGAAACACCTGCGGGACACGCCAAAATCACATTCCGGGTACGCCAGGACCACTTGGTGTACACTCCGGAATCACCTGTCGGGCAGGCGGAACCACCTCTCAGACTTGCCAGAACCATGTTCTGGACACGCCGGTACCACCTGCCGAGTATGCCGGAACCATCAGATCCACTCCCCAGAACCACCTACTGGACACGCAAAAATCAACTGCCGGCTACGCCAGAACCACTCGGCAGACACTCCGGAATCTCATGCCAGGCATTCCGGAACCACCTCTCAGAGGTGCCAGAACCACATGCCGGAGACTCCGGAATCACGTGCCGGGCATGCAGGAACCACCTCACAGAGGTGCCAGAACCACATGCCGGACACTCCGGAATCACCTGCCGGGCATGCCGGAAGCATCTCTCAGATGTGCCACAACCACGTGCCGGAGAGACCTGAAGCAACTGCCGAGCTCGCCGGAACGACCTGCTGGACATGCCGGAACCACCTGCCTCACAGGCCAAAATCATATGCCGGCTACGCCAAAACCACTTGGTGGACACTCCAGAATCACCTTGCGGGCATGCCGGAACCACGTCATGGACAGACGGCAAACACCTGCCGGACCTGCCGGAACCACCTGCCGAGCACGCCGGAACCACCTGCTCGAATCACCAGAGCCACCTGCCAGACACACCAGAAACCCCTGCGGGGTACACCAGAACCACTTGGAGGACTCTCCGGGATCACCTGCAGGGCATGCCGGAACCACCTGCTCCACTCCCCAGAACCACCTGCTGGACACGCCAAAATCACCTGCCGGCTACGCCAGAACCACTCGGCAGACTCTCCGGAACCACCTCCAGGACAGACCGGAACCACCTGCCGGACACGCTGGGACCACATGCTTGACTCGCCAGAACCACCTGCCGGACATGCCAGAATCCCCAGCCGGCTACGCCACAACCACTTGTCGGACACTCCAGAATCACCTGCCAGGCATGCTGGAACCACCTCTCAGAGGTGCCACAACCACATGCCAGAGACGGCGATGTGCCAGCCGACAATGCCGGAAGTTCCTGATCCACTCCCCAGAACCACCTGCTGGACACGCCAAAATCACCTGCCGGCTACGCCAGAACCACTCGGCAGACACTCCGGAACCACCTCCAGGACATACCAGAACCACGTGCCGGACACGCCGGAATCAACTGCTTAGCATGCCTGAGCCCCCTCTTGAATCGCAAGAAACACCTGCCGGACATGCCGAAATCACCTGTCGGCTACGCCAGAACCACTTGGTGGACACTCCAAATCACCTTCCGGGCATGCCAGCACAACGACTCAGAAGTGCCAGAAGCACATGCCGGACAGGCCGGAACCATCTCCTGCACAGACCGGAAACACAGGAAACACTCGCCGGAACCACCTGCTTGACTCACCGGTCCCACCTGCCGGACACACCAAAATCACCTGCCCGCTACACCAGAACCAATTGGCCGACAAGCCGGAATCACGTGTAGTGCATGCCGACACAACCTCTCACACGTGCCAGAACCTCGTTCAGGACACCCCAGAACCACCTGCTGGACAGACCAGAACCACCTGCCGGACACGCCAACATCACCTGCCAGCTATGCCACAACCACTTGGCAGACACCATGGAAACACCTGTCGGGCCGGCCGGAACCACCTCTCAGACGTGCCAGAACCATGTGCGTGAGATGCCGGAACCACACCCCGAACAGACCGAAACCACCTGCCAGACCCGCCTGAACCACCTGCCGAGCACGCCGGAACCACCTACTCGACTGTCCGGAACAACCTACCTGACACGCCAAAATCACCTGCCGGGTATGCCAGTACCACGTGGCGGACACTGTGGAATCACCTGTCGGGAATGCCGGAACCACCTCTCAGACGTGCCAGAACCTCGTGCCGGACACGCCAGAACCACTTGGTGAACACTCCGGAATCACCTGCCGGGCATGCCGGAACCACCTCTCAGACTTGCCAGAACCATGTTCCGCACACGCCGGTACCACCTGCTGAGTATGCCGGAACCACCTGATCCACTCCCCAGAACCACCTGCTGGACACGCCAGAATCACCTGCCGGCTACGCCAGAACCACCCGGCAGACCATCCGGAACCACCTACCTAGCATGCCGGAACCACCTCTCAGAGGTGCCAGAACCACATGCCGTACACTCCGGAATCACCTGCCGGGCATGCCGGAACCATCTCTCAGACGTGCCAGAACCATGTTCCAGACAGGCCGGTACCACCTGCCGAGCTCGCCAGAACCAGCTGCTGGACACGCCAACACCAGCTACCGGCTATGCCAGAACCACTCGGCAGACACTCCGGAATCACCTGCCAGGCTTGCTGGAACCACCTCTCAGAGGTGCCGCAACCACATGCCGGAGACTCCAGAATCACCTGCCGAGCATGCCAGAACCACCTCTCAGAGGTGCCAGAACCACATGCCGGAGACTCCAGAATCACCTGCCGAGCATGCCAGAACCACCTCGCAGAGGTGCCAGAACCACATGCCAGAGACTCCGGAATCACCTGTCGGGCATGCCGGAAACATCTCTCAGACGTGCCACAACCACGTGCCGGAGAGACCGGAAGCACCTGCTGAGCTCGCCGGAACCACCTGCCTCACAGGCCAAAATCATATGCCGGCTACGCCAAAACCACTTGGTGGACACTCCAGAATCACCTTGCGGGCATGCCGGAACCACGTCATGGACAGACGGCAAACACCTGCCGGACCTGCCGGAACCACCTGCCGAGCACGCCGGAACCACCTGCTCGACTCACCAGAGCCACCTGCCGGACACACCAGAAACACCTGCGGGATACGCCAGAATCACTTGGAGGACTCTCGGGGATCACTGCCAGGCATGCCGGAACCAACTCTCAGACGTGCCAGAACCATGTGCCGGACACGCCGGAACCACCTGCCGAGAATGCCGGAAGTTCCTGATCTGCTCCCCAGAACCACCTGCCGGACACGCCAAAATCACCTGCCGGCTACGCCACAACCAGTGGCTGAACACTTCGGAATCACCTGCTGGGCTTGCTGGAACCTCCTGCCGGTCACGCCAACATCACCTGCCACCTACGCCAGAACCACTTGGCGGACAGCATGGAAACACCTGTCGGGCCGGCCGGAACCACCTCTCAGATGTGCCAGAACCATGTGCCTGAGATGCCGGAACCACACCCCGAACAGACCGAAACCACCTGCCAGACCCGCCTGAACCACCTGCCGAGCACGCCTGATCCACCTGCTCGACTCGCCGGAACCACCTACCTGACATGCCAAAATCACCTGCTGGGTATGCCAGAACCAGTTGGTGGACACTCCGGAATCATCTGCCAGACATGCCAGAACCAGCTCTCAGACACCCCAGAACCACGAGCCAGAGACGCCGGAATCACCTGCTGAGCATGCCTGAGCCACCTGCTGGACATGCCGGAACCACCTGCTGCACATGCCGGAACCACCTGCCTGACAGGCCAAAATCACATGCCGGCTATGCCAAAACCACCTGGCGGACACTCCAGAATCACCTGCCGGGCATGCCAGCAGAACCACTCAGAAGTGCCAGAACCACCTGCTGGACAGACCGGAACCACCTGCCGGACACGCCGGAACCACCGGCTCGACTCGCCGGAACCACCGCCGGACATGCAAAATCACCTGCCGACTACACCAGAACCACTTGGCGAACACTCCGGAATCACCTGCCGGGCATGCCGGAACCACCTCTCAGAGGTGCCAGAACCACATGCTGGAGACTCCGGAATCACCTGTCGGGCATGCCGGAACCACCTATTCGACTCGCCGGAACCACCTACCTGACATGCCAAAATCACCTGCCGGGTATGCCAGAACCACTTGGTGTACACTGCGGAATCATCTGCCGGACATGCCAGATCCAGCACTCAGACACACCAGAACCACGTGCCGGACACGCCGGAAGCACCTGCTGAGCATGCCTGAGCCACATGCTCGACTTGCAAGAAACACCTGCCAGACACGCCGAAATCGCCTGTCGGGTACGCCCAACCACGTGGTGGATAATCTGGAATCACCTGCCGGGCATGCCGGAATCACGTCTCAGACGTGCCAGAACATCGTGCCGGACACGCCAGAACCACCTGCCGGACAGAGCGGAACCACCTGCCGGACACGCCGGAACCACCTCTCAGACTTCCCAGAACCATGTTCCGGACACGCTGGTACCACCTGCCGAGTATGCCGGAACCACCTGATCCACGCCCCAGAACCACCTGCTGGACACGCCAGGATCACCTGCCGGTTGCGCCAGAACCACTCGGCAGACACTCTGGAACCACCTGTCGGGCCGGCCGGAACCAACTCTCAGACACGCCAGAATCATGTGCCTGAGATGCCGGAACCACACCCCGAAGAGACCAAAACCACCTGTCAAGCCCGCCTGAACCACCTGCCGAGATGCCAGAACCACCTGCTCGACTCGCCGGAACCACCTAACTGAAATGCCAAAATCACCTGCCGGGTACGCCAGAACCACTTGTTGGACACTCCGGAATCATCTGCCGGACATGCAAGAACCAGCTCTCAGACACACCAGAACCACGTGCCGGACACGCCGGAAGCACCTGCTGAGCATTCCTAAGCCACCTGCTCGACTCGCAAGAAACACCTGTCAGACATGCCAAAATCACCTGCCGGGTATGCCAGAAACACTTGGCGGACACTCCGGAATCACCTAACGGGGATGCCAGAACCACCTGCCGGACACGCTGGGACCACCTGCTTGACTCGCCAGAACCACCTGCCGGACACGCCAGAATCCCCAGCCAGCTACGCCACAACCACTTGCCAGACACTCCGGAACCACCTGCCGGGCATGCTGGAACCACCTCTCAGAGGTGCCACAACCACATGCCGGAGACGGCGGAAGCACCTGCCGAGAATGCCGGAAGTTCCTGACCCACTCCCCAGAACCACCTGCCGGACACGCCAAAATCACCTGCCGGCTATGCCAGAACCACTTGGCGGACTCTCCAGAATCACCTGCCGGGCATGCCAGCACAACCTCCGCGACGTGCCAGAAGCACGTGCCGGACAGGCCGGAACCATCTCCCGCATAGACCGGAAACACAGGAAACACTCGCCGGAACCACCTGCTTGACTCACCGGTCCCACCTGCTGGACACGCCAGAATCACCTGCCGGCTACGCCAGAATCACTCGGCAGACACTCAGAACCACCTCTAGGACAGACCAGAACCACCTGCCGGACACGCCGGGACCACATGCTTGACTCGACAGAACCACCTACCGGACACGCCAGAATCACCAGCCGGCTACGCCACAACCACTTGTCAGACACTCCGGACTCACCTGCCGGGCATGCTGGAAACACCTCTCAGAGGTGCCACAACCACATGCCGGAGATGGCGGAAGCACCTGCCGAGAATGCCGGAAGTTCCTGATCCACTCCCCAGAACCACCTGCCGGACAGACCGGAGCCACCTGCCAGACATGCCGGAACCACCGGCACTACTCGCCGGAACCACCACCGGACATGCAAAATCACCTGCACGCTACGCCAGAAACACTTGGCGAACACTCTGGAATCACCTGCCGTGCATGCCGGAACCACCTCTCAGACATGCCAGAACCACATGCCAATGACACCGGAAGCACCTGCCGAGCACGCCAGAACCACTTGCTTGAATCGCCAGAACCACCTGCCGGACACGCCAAAATCACCTGCCGGCCACGCCACAACCAGTTGGTGAACACTTCGGAATCACCTGCCGGGCTGGTTGGAACCACCTGCCGGTCACGCCAACATCACCTGCCAGCTACGCCTGAACCACTTGGCGGAAACTCCGGAATCATCTGCCAGACATGCCAGAACCAGCTCTCAGACACCCCAGAACCACATGCCGGAAACGCCGGAAGCACCTGCTGAGCATGCCTGAGCCACATGTTCGACTCACAAGAAACACCTGTCGGACATGCCAAAATCACCTACCGGATACGTCAGAAACACTTGGCGGACACTCCGGAATCACCTGTCGGGCATGCCGGAACCACCTCTCAGACTTGCCAGAACCATGTTCTGGACACGCCTGTACCACCTGCCGAGTATGCCGGAACCAGCTGATCCACTACCCAGAACCACCTGCTGGACACGTCAAAATCACCTGCCAGCTATGCCAGAACCACTTGGCGGACACAATGGAAACAAATGTCTGGCCGGACGGAACCACCTCTCAGACGTGAGAGAGCCATGTGCCGGACACGCCGGAACCACCTGCTCCACTCCCCAGAACCACCTGCTGGACACGCCAAAATTACCTGCCGGCTACGCCAGAACCACTCGGCAGACACTCCGGAGCCACCTCCAGGACAGACCGGAACCACCTGCCGTACACGCCGGGACCACCTGCTTGACTCGCCAGAACCACCTGCCGGACACGCAAGAATCACCAGCCGGCTACGCCACAACCACTTGTCGGACACTCCGGAATCACCTGCCGGGCATGCTGGAACCACCTCTCAGAGGTGCCACAACCACATGCCGGAGACGGCGGAAGCACCTGCCGAGAATGCCGGAGGTTCCTGATCCACTCCCCAGAACCACCTGCCGGACACGCCAAAATCAACTGCCGGCTACGCCAGAACCACTCGGCAGACACTCCGGAATCACATGCCAGGCATTCCGGAACCACCTCTCAGAGGTGCCAGAACCACATACCGGAGACTCCGGAATCACCTGCCAGGCATGCCGGAACCATCTCTCAGATGTGCCACAACCAAGTGCCGGAGAGACCGGAAGCACCTGCCGAGCTCGCCGGAACAAACTGCTGGACATGCCGGAACCACCTGCCTCACAGGCCAAAATCATATTCCGCCTTCGCCAAAACCACTTGGTGGACACTCCAGAATCACATTGCGGGCATGCCGGAACCACGTCATGGACAGACGGCAAACACCTGCCGGACCTGCCGGAACCACCTGCCGAGCACGCCGGAACCACCTGCTCGACTCACCAGAGCCACCTGCCGGACACACCAGAAACACCTGCGGGGTACGCCAGAACCACTTGGAGGACTCTCCGGGATCACCTGCCGGACACGCCAGAACCGCCGGCCGAGTATGCCAGAACCACCTGCTCCACTCCCCAGAACCACCTGCTGGAAACGCCAAAATCAACTGCCGGCTACGCCAGAACCACTCGGCAGACACTCCGGAACCACCTCCAGGACAGACCGGAACCACCTGACGGACACGCCGGGACCACCGACTTGACTCACCAGAACCACCTGCCGGACACGCCAGAATCACCTGCCGACTACGCCACAACCACTTGTCGGACACTCAGGAATCACCTGCCGGGCATGCTGGAACCACCTCTCAGAGGTGCCAGAACCACATGCCGGAGATGGCGTAAGCACCTGCCCAGAATGCCGGAAGTTCCTGATCCACACCCCAGAACCACATGTCGGACCGCCAAAATCACCTGCCGGCTACGCCAGAACCATTGGCGAACACTCCGGAATCACCTGCCGGGCATGGCGGAACCACCTCTCAGACATGCCGGAACAACATGCCAATGACACCCGAAGCACCTGCTGAGAACGCCAGAACCACCTGCTCGACTCGCCAAAACCACCGGCTGGACACGCCAAAATCACATGCCGGCTACACCACAACCATTTGGTGAACACTTCGGAATCACCTGCCGGGCTGGCTGGAACCACCTGCGGCTCACGCCAACATCACCTGCCAGCTATGCCAGAACCACTTGGCGGGCACCATGGAAACACCTGTCGGGCCGGCCGGAACCACCTCTCAGACGTGCCAGAACCATGTGCCTGAGATGCCGGATCCACACCCCGAACAGACCGAAACCACCTGCCAGACCCGCCTGAACCACCTGCCGAGCACGCCGGAACCACCTACTCGACTCGCCGGAACCACCTACCTGACACGCCAAAATCACCTGCCGGGTATGCCAGAACCACTTGGTGGACACTTCGGAATCATCTGCCGGACATGCCAAAACCAGCTGTCAGACACACCAGAACCACGTGCCGGACACGCCGGAAGCACCTGCTGAGCATGCCTGAGCCACATGCTCGACTTGCAAGAAACACCTGCCAGACACGCCAAAATCACCTGCCGGCTACGCCAGAACCACTTGGCGGACACTCCAGAATCCCCTGCCGGGCATGCCAGCACAACCTCTCCGAAGTGTCAGAAGCACGTGCCTGACAGACCGGAACCAACTCCCGGACAGACCGGAAACACAGGTAACACTCGCCGGAACCACCTGCTTGACTCACCGGTCCCACCTGCCGGACACGCCAAAATCACCTGCCGGCTACGCCAGAACCACTTGGCGAACACTCCAGAATCACCTGCCGGGCATGGCGGAACCACCTCTCAGACTTGCCAGAACCATGTTCCGGACACGCCGGTACCACCTGCCGAGTATGCTGGAACCACCTGATCCACTCTGCAGAACCACATGCTGGACACGCCAGAATCACCTGCCGGCTACGCCAGAACCATTCAGCAGACACTCCGGAACCACCTGCCGGGCATGCCGGAACCACCTCTCAGAGGTGCCAGAACCACATGCCCAACACTCCGGAATCACCTGCCGGGCATGCCGGAACCATCTCTCAGACGTGCCAGAACCATGTTCCGGAAACGCCGGTACCACCTGCCGAGCTCGCCGGAACCACATGCTGGACACTCCAAAATCACATGCCAGGTATACCAGAACCACTTGGTGGACACTCCGGAATCGTCTGCTGGACATGCCAGAACCAGCTCTCAGACACACCAGAACCACGTGCCAGAGACGCCGGAAGCACCTGCTGAGCATGCCTGAGCCACCTGCTCGACTCGCAAGAAACACCTGTCGGACATGCCAAAATCACCTGCCGGGTACGCCAGAAACACATGGCGGACACTCCAGAATCACCTGTCTGGCATGCCGGAACCACCTCTCAGACTTGCCAGAACCATGTTCCGGAGACTCTGGTACCACCTGCCGAGTATGCCGGAACCAGCTGATCCACTCCCCAGAACCACATGCCGGAGACTCCGGAATCACCTGGCGGGCATGCCGGAACCACCTCTCAGAGGTGCCAGAACCACATGCCGGACACTCAAGAATCAACTGCCGGGTACGCCACAACCATTTGGTGAACACTTCGGAATCACCTGCCGGGCTGGCTGGAAACACCTGCCGGTCACGCCAACATCACCTGCCAGCTATGCCACAACCACTTGGCGGACACCATGGATACACCTGTCGGGCCGGGCAGAACCAAATCTCAGACGTGCCACAACCATGTGCCTGAGATGCCGGAACCACACCCCGAACAGACCGAAACCACTTGCCAGACCCGCCTGAACCACCTGCCGAGCACGCCGGAACCACCTACTCGACCTGCCGTAACCACCTACCTGACACGCCAAAATCACCTGCCGGGTATGCCAGAACCACTTGGTGGACACTCCGGAATCATCTGCCGGACATGCCAGATCCAACACTCAGACACACCAGAACCACGTGCCGGACACGCCGGAAGCACCGGCTGATCATGCCTGAGCCACATGCTCGACTCGCAAGAAACACCTGCCAGACACGCCAAAATCGCCTGCCGGGTACGCCAGAACCACGTGGTGGACACTCCGGAATCACCTGTCGGGCATGCCGGAATCACGTCTCAGACGTGCCAGAACATCGTGCCGGACACGCTGGAACCACCTGCCGGACACGCCGGAACCACCTCTCAGACTTCCCAGAACCA
This sequence comes from Equus caballus, assembly GCF_041296265.1. Taxonomy (NCBI): domain Eukaryota; kingdom Metazoa; phylum Chordata; class Mammalia; order Perissodactyla; family Equidae; genus Equus; species Equus caballus. Next base: position 36,086,513 of record NC_091691.1, read on the forward strand.
TGTTCCGGACACGCCGGTACCACCTGCCGAGTATGCCGGAACCACCTGATCACGCCCCAGAACCACCTGCTGGACACGCCAGAATCACCTGCCGGTTGCGCCAGAACCACTCGGCAGACACTCTGGAACCACCTGTCTTGCCGACCGGAACAAACTCTCAGACGTGCCAGAATCATGTGCCTGAGATGCCGGAACCACACCCCGAACAGACCGAAACCACCTGCCAGACCCGCCTGAACCACCTGCTGAGCACGCCGGAACCACCTGCTCGACTCGCCGGAACCACCTACCTGACATGCCAAAATCACCTGCTGGGTATGCCAGAACCACTTGGTGGACACTCCGGAATCATCTGCCGGACATGCCAGAACCAGCTCTCAGACACACCAGAACCACGTGCCGGACACGCCGGAATCACGTGAAGGGCATGCCGACACAACCTCTCAGACGTGCCAGAACCTCGTGTCGGACACCCCAGAACCACATACCAGACAGACCGGAACCACCTGCCGGACACGCCGGAACCACCGGGTCGACTCGCCGGAACGGCCGCGGGACATGCAAAATCACCTGCCGGCTACGCCAGAACCACTAGGCGAACAGCTCGGAATCACCTGCCAGGCATGCTGGAACCAACTCTCAGACATGCCAGAACCACATGCCAATGACAGCAGAAGCACCTGCCGAACACGCCGGAACCAGCTGCTCCACTCCCCAGAACCAGCTGCTGGACACGCCAAAATCACCTGCCGTCTATGCCACAACCAGTTGGTGAACACTTTGGAATCACCTGCCGGGCTTGCTGCAACCACCGTCCTGTCACGCCAACATCACCTGCCAGCTACGCCAGAACCACTTGGCGGACACTCCGGAATCATCTGCCGGACATGCCAGAACCAGCTCTCAGACACTCCAGAACCACGTGCCGGACACGCCGGAAGCAACTGCTTAGCATGCCTGAGCCCCCTCTTGAATCGCAAGAAACACCTGCCGGACACGCCAAAATCACCTGCCGGGTACGCCAGAAACGCTTGGCCGACACTCCGGAATCACCTGTCTGACATGCCGGAATCACCTCTCAGACTTGCCAGAACCATGTTCCGGACACGCCGGTACCACCTGCCGAGCATGGCAGAACCCCCTGATCCACTCCCCAGAACCACCTGCTGGACACACCTAAATCACCTGCCGGCTACGCCAGAACCTCTTGGCAGACACTCGAGATTCACCTGCCCGGCATGACGGAACCACCTCTCAGAGGTGCCAGAACTACATGCCTGACACTCCAGAATCACCTGCCGGGCATGCCGTGACCACCTCTCAGACGTGCCAGAACCATGTTCTGGACATGACGGTACCACCTGCCGAGTATGCTGGAACCAGCTGATCCACTCCCCAGAACCACCTACTGGACACGCCAAAATCAACTGCCGGTAACGCAAGAACCACTCGGCAGACACTCCTGAATCACATGCCAGGCATTCCGGAACCACCTCTCAGAGGTGCCAGAACCACATGCCGGAGACTCCGGAATCACCTGCCGGGCATGCCGGAACCATCTCTCAGATGTGCCACAACCAAGTGCCGGAGAGACCGGAAGCACCTGCAGAGCTCGCCGGAACCACCTGCTGGACATGCCGGAACCACCTGCCTCACAGGCCAAAGTCATATGCCGGCTACGCCAAAACCACTTGGTGGACACTGCAGAATCACCTTGCGGACATGCCGGAACCAGATCATGGGCAGGCGGCAAACACCTGCCGGACCTGCCGGAACCACCTGCCGTGCATGCCGGAACCACGTCTAAGACATGCCAGAACCACATGCCAATGACACCGGAAGCACCTGCCGAGCACGCCGGAACCACTTGCTCGAATCGCCAGAACCACCTGCCGGACACGCCAAAATCACCTGCCGGCTACGCCACAACCAGTTGGTGAACACTTCAGAATCACCTGCCGGGCTGGTTGGAACCACCTGCCGATCACGCCAACATCACCTGCCAGCTACACCTGAACCAATTGGCGGACACTCCGGAATCATCTGCCGGACATGCCAGAACCAGCTCTCAGACACTCAAGAACCACGTGCCGGAAACCCCGGAAGCACCTGCTGAGCATGCCTGAGCCAGCTGCTCGACTCGCAAGAAACACCTGCGGGACACGCCAAAATCACATTCCGGGTACGCCAGGACCACTTGGTGTACACTCCGGAATCACCTGTCGGGCAGGCGGAACCACCTCTCAGACTTGCCAGAACCATGTTCTGGACACGCCGGTACCACCTGCCGAGTATGCCGGAACCATCAGATCCACTCCCCAGAACCACCTACTGGACACGCAAAAATCAACTGCCGGCTACGCCAGAACCACTCGGCAGACACTCCGGAATCTCATGCCAGGCATTCCGGAACCACCTCTCAGAGGTGCCAGAACCACATGCCGGAGACTCCGGAATCACGTGCCGGGCATGCAGGAACCACCTCACAGAGGTGCCAGAACCACATGCCGGACACTCCGGAATCACCTGCCGGGCATGCCGGAAGCATCTCTCAGATGTGCCACAACCACGTGCCGGAGAGACCTGAAGCAACTGCCGAGCTCGCCGGAACGACCTGCTGGACATGCCGGAACCACCTGCCTCACAGGCCAAAATCATATGCCGGCTACGCCAAAACCACTTGGTGGACACTCCAGAATCACCTTGCGGGCATGCCGGAACCACGTCATGGACAGACGGCAAACACCTGCCGGACCTGCCGGAACCACCTGCCGAGCACGCCGGAACCACCTGCTCGAATCACCAGAGCCACCTGCCAGACACACCAGAAACCCCTGCGGGGTACACCAGAACCACTTGGAGGACTCTCCGGGATCACCTGCAGGGCATGCCGGAACCACCTGCTCCACTCCCCAGAACCACCTGCTGGACACGCCAAAATCACCTGCCGGCTACGCCAGAACCACTCGGCAGACTCTCCGGAACCACCTCCAGGACAGACCGGAACCACCTGCCGGACACGCTGGGACCACATGCTTGACTCGCCAGAACCACCTGCCGGACATGCCAGAATCCCCAGCCGGCTACGCCACAACCACTTGTCGGACACTCCAGAATCACCTGCCAGGCATGCTGGAACCACCTCTCAGAGGTGCCACAACCACATGCCAGAGACGGCGATGCGCCAGCCGACAATGCCGGAAGTTCCTGATCCACTCCCCAGAACCACCTGCTGGACACGCCAAAATCACCTGCCGGCTATGCCAGAACCACTCGGCAGACACTCCGGAACCACCTCCAGGACATACCAGAACCACGTGCCGGACACGCCGGAATCAACTGCTTAGCATGCCTGAGCCCCCTCTTGAATCGCAAGAAACACCTGCCGGACATGCCGAAATCACCTGTCGGCTACGCCAGAACCACTTGGTGGACACTCCAAATCACCTTCCGGGCATGCCAGCACAACGACTCAGAAGTGCCAGAAGCACATGCCGGACAGGCCGGAACCATCTCCTGCACAGACCGGAAACACAGGAAACACTCGCCGGAACCACCTGCTTGACTCACCGGTCCCACCTGCCGGACACACCAAAATCACCTGCCCGCTACACCAGAACCAATTGGCCGACAAGCCGGAATCACGTGTAGTGCATGCCGACACAACCTCTCACACGTGCCAGAACCTCGTTCAGGACACCCCAGAACCACCTGCTGGACAGACCAGAACCACCTGCCAGACACGCCAACATCACCTGCCAGCTATGCCACAACCACTTGGCAGACACCATGGAAACACCTGTCGGGCCGGCCGGAACCACCTCTCAGACGTGCCAGAACCATGTGCGTGAGATGCCGGAACCACACCCCGAACAGACCGAAACCACCTGCCAGACCCGCCTGAACCACCTGCCGAGCACGCCGGAACCACCTTCTCGACTGTCCGGAACAACCTACCTGACACGCCAAAATCACCTGCCGGGTATGCCAGTACCACGTGGCGGACACTGTGGAATCACCTGTCGGGAATGCCGGAACCACCTCTCAGACGTGCCAGAACCTCGTGCCGGACACGCCAGAACCACTTGGTGAACACTCCGGAATCACCTGCCGGGCATGCCGGAACCACCTCTCAGACTTGCCAGAACCATGTTCCGCACACGCCGGTACCACCTGCTGAGTATGCCGGAACCACCTGATCCACTCCCCAGAACCACCTGCTGGACACGCCAGAATCACCTGCCGGCTACGCCAGAACCACCCGGCAGACCATCCGGAACCACCTACCTAGCATGCCGGAACCACCTCTCAGAGGTGCCAGAACCACATGCCGTACACTCCGGAATCACCTGCCGGGCATGCCGGAACCATCTCTCAGACGTGCCAGAACCATGTTCCAGACAGGCCGGTACCACCTGCCGAGCTCGCCAGAACCAGCTGCTGGACACGCCAACACCAGCTACCGGCTATGCCAGAACCACTCGGCAGACACTCCGGAATCACCTGCCAGGCTTGCTGGAACCACCTCTCAGAGGTGCCGCAACCACATGCCGGAGACTCCAGAATCACCTGCCGAGCATGCCAGAACCACCTCTCAGAGGTGCCAGAACCACATGCCGGAGACTCCAGAATCACCTGCCGAGCATGCCAGAACCACCTCGCAGAGGTGCCAGAACCACATGCCAGAGACTCCGGAATCACCTGTCGGGCATGCCGGAAACATCTCTCAGACGTGCCACAACCACGTGCCGGAGAGACCGGAAGCACCTGCTGAGCTCGCCGGAACCACCTGCCTCACAGGCCAAAATCATATGCCGGCTACGCCAAAACCACTTGGTGGACACTCCAGAATCACCTTGCGGGCATGCCGGAACCACGTCATGGACAGACGGCAAACACCTGCCGGACCTGCCGGAACCACCTGCTCGACTCACCAGAGCCACCTGCCGGACACACCAGAAACACCTGCGGGATACGCCAGAATCACTTGGAGGACTCTCGGGGATCACTGCCAGGCATGCCGGAACCAACTCTCAGACGTGCCAGAACCATGTGCCGGACACGCCGGAACCACCTGCCGAGAATGCCGGAAGTTCCTGATCTGCTCCCCAGAACCACCTGCCGGACACGCCAAAATCACCTGCCGGCTACGCCACAACCAGTGGCTGAACACTTCGGAATCACCTGCTGGGCTTGCTGGAACCTCCTGCCGGTCACGCCAACATCACCTGCCACCTACGCCAGAACCACTTGGCGGACAGCATGGAAACACCTGTCGGGCCGGCCGGAACCACCTCTCAGATGTGCCAGAACCATGTGCCTGAGATGCCGGAACCACACCCCGAACAGACCGAAACCACCTGCCAGACCCGCCTGAACCACCTGCCGAGCACGCCTGATCCACCTGCTCGACTCGCCGGAACCACCTACCTGACATGCCAAAATCACCTGCTGGGTATGCCAGAACCAGTTGGTGGACACTCCGGAATCATCTGCCAGACATGCCAGAACCAGCTCTCAGACACCCCAGAACCACGAGCCAGAGACGCCGGAATCACCTGCTGAGCATGCCTGAGCCACCTGCTGGACATGCCGGAACCACCTGCTGCACATGCCGGAACCACCTGCCTGACAGGCCAAAATCACATGCCGGCTATGCCAAAACCACCTGGCGGACACTCCAGAATCACCTGCCGGGCATGCCAGCAGAACCACTCAGAAGTGCCAGAACCACCTGCTGGACAGACCGGAACCACCTGCCGGACACGCCGGAACCACCGGCTCGACTCGCCGGAACCACCGCCGGACATGCAAAATCACCTGCCGACTACACCAGAACCACTTGGCGAACACTCCGGAATCATCTGCCGGGCATACCAGCACAAAATCCCAGAAGTGCCAGAACCTCGTGCCGGACACGCCAGAACCACCTGCCGGACAGACCGGAGCCACCTGCCAGACATGCCGGAACCACCGGCTCTACTCGCCAGAACCACCACCGGACATGCAAAATCACCTGCACGCTACGCCAGAAACACTTTGCGAACACTCCGGAATCACCTGCCGGGCATGCCGGAACCACCTCTCAGAGGTGCCAGAACCACATGCTGGAGACTCCGGAATCACCTGTCGGGCATGCCGGAACCACCTATTCGACTCGCCGGAACCACCTACCTGACATGCCAAAATCACCTGCCGGGTATGCCAGAACCACTTGGTGTACACTGCGGAATCATCTGCCGGACATGCCAGATCCAGCACTCAGACACACCAGAACCACGTGCCGGACACGCCGGAAGCACCTGCTGAGCATGCCTGAGCCACATGCTCGACTTGCAAGAAACACCTGCCAGACAGGCCGAAATCGCCTGTCGGGTACGCCCAACCACGTGGTGGATAATCCGGAATCACCTGCCGGGCATGCCGGAATCACGTCTCAGACGTGCCAGAACATCGTGCCGGACACGCCAGAACCACCTGCCGGACAGAGCGGAACCACCTGCCGGACATGCCGGAACCACCTCTCAGACTTCCCAGAACCATGTTCCGGACACGCCGGTACCACCTGCCGAGTATGCCGGAACCACCTGATCCACGCCCCAGAACCACCTGCTGGACACGCCAGGATCACCTGCCGGTTGCGCCAGAACCACTCGGCAGACACTCTGGAACCACCTGTCGGGCCGGCCGGAACCAACTCTCAGACACGCCAGAATCATGTGCCTGAGATGCCGGAACCACACCCCGAAGAGACCAAAACCACCTGTCAAGCCCGCCTGAACCACCTGCCGAGATGCCAGAACCACCTGCTCGACTCGCCGGAACCACCTAACTGAAATGCCAAAATCACCTGCCGGGTACGCCAGAACCACTTGTTGGACACTCCGGAATCATCTGCCGGACATGCAAGAACCAGCTCTCAGACACACCAGAACCACGTGCCGGACACGCCGGAAGCACCTGCTGAGCATTCCTAAGCCACCTGCTCGACTCGCAAGAAACACCTGTCAGACATGCCAAAATCACCTGCCGGGTATGCCAGAAACACTTGGCGGACACTCCGGAATCACCTAACGGGGATGCCAGAACCACCTGCCGGACACGCTGGGACCACCTGCTTGACTCGCCAGAACCACCTGCCGGACACGCCAGAATCCCCAGCCAGCTACGCCACAACCACTTGCCAGACACTCCGGAACCACCTGCCGGGCATGCTGGAACCACCTCTCAGAGGTGCCACAACCACATGCCGGAGACGGCGGAAGCACCTGCCGAGAATGCCGGAAGTTCCTGACCCACTCCCCAGAACCACCTGCCGGACACGCCAAAATCACCTGCCGGCTATGCCAGAACCACTTGGCGGACTCTCCAGAATCACCTGCCGGGCATGCCAGCACAACCTCCGCGACGTGCCAGAAGCACGTGCCGGACAGGCCGGAACCATCTCCCGCATAGACCGGAAACACAGGAAACACTCGCCGGAACCACCTGCTTGACTCACCGGTCCCACCTGCTGGACACGCCAGAATCACCTGCCGGCTACGCCAGAATCACTCGGCAGACACTCAGAACCACCTCTAGGACAGACCAGAACCACCTGCCGGACACGCCGGGACCACATGCTTGACTCGACAGAACCACCTACCGGACACGCCAGAATCACCAGCCGGCTACGCCACAACCACTTGTCAGACACTCCGGACTCACCTGCCGGGCATGCTGGAAACACCTCTCAGAGGTGCCACAACCACATGCCGGAGATGGCGGAAGCACCTGCCGAGAATGCCGGAAGTTCCTGATCCACTCCCCAGAACCACCTGCCGGACAGACCGGAGCCACCTGCCAGACATGCCGGAACCACCGGCACTACTCGCCGGAACCACCACCGGACATGCAAAATCACCTGCACGCTACGCCAGAAACACTTGGCGAACACTCTGGAATCACCTGCCGTGCATGCCGGAACCACCTCTCAGACATGCCAGAACCACATGCCAATGACACCGGAAGCACCTGCCGAGCACGCCAGAACCACTTGCTCGAATCGCCAGAACCACCTGCCGGACACGCCAAAATCACCTGCCGGCCACGCCACAACCAGTTGGTGAACACTTCGGAATCACCTGCCGGGCTGGTTGGAACCACCTGCCGGTCACGCCAACATCACCTGCCAGCTACGCCTGAACCACTTGGCGGAAACTCCGGAATCATCTGCCAGACATGCCAGAACCAGCTCTCAGACACCCCAGAACCACATGCCGGAAACGCCGGAAGCACCTGCTGAGCATGCCTGAGCCACATGTTCGACTCACAAGAAACACCTGTCGGACATGCCAAAATCACCTACCGGATACGTCAGAAACACTTGGCGGACACTCCGGAATCACCTGTCGGGCATGCCGGAACCACCTCTCAGACTTGCCAGAACCATGTTCTGGACACGCCTGTACCACCTGCCGAGTATGCCGGAACCAGCTGATCCACTACCCAGAACCACCTGCTGGACACGTCAAAATCACCTGCCAGCTATGCCAGAACCACTTGGCGGACACAATGGAAACAAATGTCTGGCCGGACGGAACCACCTCTCAGACGTGAGAGAGCCATGTGCCGGACACGCCGGAACCACCTGCTCCACTCCCCAGAACCACCTGCTGGACACGCCAAAATTACCTGCCGGCTACGCCAGAACCACTCGGCAGACACTCCGGAGCCACCTCCAGGACAGACCGGAACCACCTGCCGTACACGCCGGGACCACCTGCTTGACTCGCCAGAACCACCTGCCGGACACGCAAGAATCACCAGCCGGCTACGCCACAACCACTTGTCGGACACTCCGGAATCACCTGCCGGGCATGCTGGAACCACCTCTCAGAGGTGCCACAACCACATGCCGGAGACGGCGGAAGCACCTGCCGAGAATGCCGGAGGTTCCTGATCCACTCCCCAGAACCACCTGCCGGACACGCCAAAATCAACTGCCGGCTACGCCAGAACCACTCGGCAGACACTCCGGAATCACATGCCAGGCATTCCGGAACCACCTCTCAGAGGTGCCAGAACCACATACCGGAGACTCCGGAATCACCTGCCAGGCATGCCGGAACCATCTCTCAGATGTGCCACAACCAAGTGCCGGAGAGACCGGAAGCACCTGCCGAGCTCGCCGGAACAAACTGCTGGACATGCCGGAACCACCTGCCTCACAGGCCAAAATCATATTCCGCCTTCGCCAAAACCACTTGGTGGACACTCCAGAATCACATTGCGGGCATGCCGGAACCACGTCATGGACAGACGGCAAACACCTGCCGGACCTGCCGGAACCACCTGCCGAGCACGCCGGAACCACCTGCTCGACTCACCAGAGCCACCTGCCGGACACACCAGAAACACCTGCGGGGTACGCCAGAACCACTTGGAGGACTCTCCGGGATCACCTGCCGGACACGCCAGAACCGCCGGCCGAGTATGCCAGAACCACCTGCTCCACTCCCCAGAACCACCTGCTGGAAACGCCAAAATCAACTGCCGGCTACGCCAGAACCACTCGGCAGACACTCCGGAACCACCTCCAGGACAGACCGGAACCACCTGACGGACACGCCGGGACCACCGACTTGACTCACCAGAACCACCTGCCGGACACGCCAGAATCACCTGCCGACTACGCCACAACCACTTGTCGGACACTCAGGAATCACCTGCCGGGCATGCTGGAACCACCTCTCAGAGGTGCCAGAACCACATGCCGGAGATGGCGTAAGCACCTGCCCAGAATGCCGGAAGTTCCTGATCCACACCCCAGAACCACATGTCGGACCGCCAAAATCACCTGCCGGCTACGCCAGAACCATTGGCGAACACTCCGGAATCACCTGCCGGGCATGGCGGAACCACCTCTCAGACATGCCGGAACAACATGCCAATGACACCCGAAGCACCTGCTGAGAACGCCAGAACCACCTGCTCGACTCGCCAAAACCACCGGCTGGACACGCCAAAATCACATGCCGGCTACACCACAACCATTTGGTGAACACTTCGGAATCACCTGCCGGGCTGGCTGGAACCACCTGCGGCTCACGCCAACATCACCTGCCAGCTATGCCAGAACCACTTGGCGGGCACCATGGAAACACCTGTCGGGCCGGCCGGAACCACCTCTCAGACGTGCCAGAACCATGTGCCTGAGATGCCGGATCCACACCCCGAACAGACCGAAACCACCTGCCAGACCCGCCTGAACCACCTGCCGAGCACGCCGGAACCACCTACTCGACTCGCCGGAACCACCTACCTGACACGCCAAAATCACCTGCCGGGTATGCCAGAACCACTTGGTGGACACTTCGGAATCATCTGCCGGACATGCCAAAACCAGCTGTCAGACACACCAGAACCACGTGCCGGACACGCCGGAAGCACCTGCTGAGCATGCCTGAGCCACATGCTCGACTTGCAAGAAACACCTGCCAGACACGCCAAAATCACCTGCCGGCTACGCCAGAACCACTTGGCGGACACTCCAGAATCCCCTGCCGGGCATGCCAGCACAACCTCTCCGAAGTGTCAGAAGCACGTGCCTGACAGACCGGAACCAACTCCCGGACAGACCGGAAACACAGGTAACACTCGCCGGAACCACCTGCTTGACTCACCGGTCCCACCTGCCGGACACGCCAAAATCACCTGCCGGCTACGCCAGAACCACTTGGCGAACACTCCAGAATCACCTGCCGGGCATGGCGGAACCACCTCTCAGACTTGCCAGAACCATGTTCCGGACACGCCGGTACCACCTGCCGAGTATGCTGGAACCACCTGATCCACTCTGCAGAACCACATGCTGGACACGCCAGAATCACCTGCCGGCTACGCCAGAACCATTCAGCAGACACTCCGGAACCACCTGCCGGGCATGCCGGAACCACCTCTCAGAGGTGCCAGAACCACATGCCCAACACTCCGGAATCACCTGCCGGGCATGCCGGAACCATCTCTCAGACGTGCCAGAACCATGTTCCGGAAACGCCGGTACCACCTGCCGAGCTCGCCGGAACCACATGCTGGACACTCCAAAATCACATGCCAGGTATACCAGAACCACTTGGTGGACACTCCGGAATCGTCTGCTGGACATGCCAGAACCAGCTCTCAGACACACCAGAACCACGTGCCAGAGACGCCGGAAGCACCTGCTGAGCATGCCTGAGCCACCTGCTCGACTCGCAAGAAACACCTGTCGGACATGCCAAAATCACCTGCCGGGTACGCCAGAAACACATGGCGGACACTCCAGAATCACCTGTCTGGCATGCCGGAACCACCTCTCAGACTTGCCAGAACCATGTTCCGGAGACTCTGGTGCCACCTGCCGAGTATGCCGGAACCAGCTGATCCACTCCCCAGAACCACATGCCGGAGACTCCGGAATCACCTGGCGGGCATGCCGGAACCACCTCTCAGAGGTGCCAGAACCACATGCCGGACACTCAAGAATCAACTGCCGGGTACGCCACAACCATTTGGTGAACACTTCGGAATCACCTGCCGGGCTGGCTGGAAACACCTGCCGGTCACGCCAACATCACCTGCCAGCTATGCCACAACCACTTGGCGGACACCATGGATACACCTGTCGGGCCGGGCAGAACCAAATCTCAGACGTGCCACAACCATGTGCCTGAGATGCCGGAACCACACCCCGAACAGACCGAAACCACTTGCCAGACCCGCCTGAACCACCTGCCGAGCACGCCGGAACCACCTACTCGACCTGCCGTAACCACCTACCTGACACGCCAAAATCACCTGCCGGGTATGCCAGAACCACTTGGTGGACACTCCGGAATCATCTGCCGGACATGCCAGATCCAACACTCAGACACACCAGAACCACGTGCCGGACACGCCGGAAGCACCGGCTGATCATGCCTGAGCCACATGCTCGACTCGCAAGAAACACCTGCCAGACACGCCAAAATCGCCTGCCGGGTACGCCAGAACCACGTGGTGGACACTCCGGAATCACCTGTCGGGCATGCCGGAATCACGTCTCAGACGTGCCAGAACATCGTGCCGGACACGCTGGAACCACCTGCCGGACACGCCGGAACCACCTCTCAGACTTCCCAGAACCATGTTCCGGACACGCCGGTACCACCTGCCGAGTATGCCGGAACCACCTGATCACGCCCCAGAACCACCTGCTGGACACGCCAGAATCACCTGCCGGTTGCGCCAGAACCACTCGGCAGACACTCTGGAACCACCTGTCTTGCCGACCGGAACAAACTCTCAGACGTGCCAGAATCATGTGCCTGAGATGCCGGAACCACACCCCGAACAGACCGAAACCACCTGCCAGACCCGCCTGAACCACCTGCTGAGCACGCCGGAACCACCTGCTCGACTCGCCGGAACCACCTACCTGACATGCCAAAATCACCTGCTGGGTATGCCAGAACCACTTGGTGGACACTCCGGAATCATCTGCCGGACATGCCAGAACCAGCTCTCAGACACACCAGAACCACGTGCCGGACACGCCGGAATCACGTGAAGGGCATGCCGACACAACCTCTCAGACGTGCCAGAACCTCGTGTCGGACACCCCAGAACCACATACCAGACAGACCGGAACCACCTGCCGGACACGCCGGAACCACCGGGTCGACTCGCCGGAACGGCCGCGGGACATGCAAAATCACCTGCCGGCTACGCCAGAACCACTAGGCGAACAGCTCGGAATCACCTGCCAGGCATGCTGGAACCAACTCTCAGACATGCCAGAACCACATGCCAATGACAGCAGAAGCACCTGCCGAACACGCCGGAACCAGCTGCTCCACTCCCCAGAACCAGCTGCTGGACACGCCAAAATCACCTGCCGTCTATGCCACAACCAGTTGGTGAACACTTTGGAATCACCTGCCGGGCTTGCTGCAACCACCGTCCTGTCACGCCAACATCACCTGCCAGCTACGCCAGAACCACTTGGCGGACACTCCGGAATCATCTGCCGGACATGCCAGAACCAGCTCTCAGACACTCCAGAACCACGTGCCGGACACGCCGGAAGCAACTGCTTAGCATGCCTGAGCCCCCTCTTGAATCGCAAGAAACACCTGCCGGACACGCCAAAATCACCTGCCGGGTACGCCAGAAACGCTTGGCCGACACTCCGGAATCACCTGTCTGACATGCCGGAATCACCTCTCAGACTTGCCAGAACCATGTTCCGGACACGCCGGTACCACCTGCCGAGCATGGCAGAACCCCCTGATCCACTCCCCAGAACCACCTGCTGGACACACCTAAATCACCTGCCGGCTACGCCAGAACCTCTTGGCAGACACTCGAGATTCACCTGCCCGGCATGACGGAACCACCTCTCAGAGGTGCCAGAACTACATGCCTGACACTCCAGAATCACCTGCCGGGCATGCCGTGACCACCTCTCAGACGTGCCAGAACCATGTTCTGGACATGACGGTACCACCTGCCGAGTATGCTGGAACCAGCTGATCCACTCCCCAGAACCACCTACTGGACACGCCAAAATCAACTGCCGGTAACGCAAGAACCACTCGGCAGACACTCCTGAATCACATGCCAGGCATTCCGGAACCACCTCTCAGAGGTGCCAGAACCACATGCCGGAGACTCCGGAATCACCTGCCGGGCATGCCGGAACCATCTCTCAGATGTGCCACAACCAAGTGCCGGAGAGACCGGAAGCACCTGCAGAGCTCGCCGGAACCACCTGCTGGACATGCCGGAACCACCTGCCTCACAGGCCAAAGTCATATGCCGGCTACGCCAAAACCACTTGGTGGACACTGCAGAATCACCTTGCGGACATGCCGGAACCAGATCATGGGCAGGCGGCAAACACCTGCCGGACCTGCCGGAACCACCTGCCGTGCATGCCGGAACCACCTCTAAGACATGCCAGAACCACATGCCAATGACACCGGAAGCACCTGCCGAGCACGCCGGAACCACTTGCTCGAATCGCCAGAACCACCTGCCGGACACGCCAAAATCACCTGCCGGCTACGCCACAACCAGTTGGTGAACACTTCAGAATCACCTGCCGGGCTGGTTGGAACCACCTGCCGATCACGCCAACATCACCTGCCAGCTACACCTGAACCAATTGGCGGACACTCCGGAATCATCTGCCGGACATGCCAGAACCAGCTCTCAGACACTCAAGAACCACGTGCCGGAAACCCCGGAAGCACCTGCTGAGCATGCCTGAGCCAGCTGCTCGACTCGCAAGAAACACCTGCGGGACACGCCAAAATCACATTCCGGGTACGCCAGGACCACTTGGTGTACACTCCGGAATCACCTGTCGGGCAGGCGGAACCACCTCTCAGACTTGCCAGAACCATGTTCTGGACACGCCGGTACCACCTGCCGAGTATGCCGGAACCATCAGATCCACTCCCCAGAACCACCTACTGGACACGCAAAAATCAACTGCCGGCTACGCCAGAACCACTCGGCAGACACTCCGGAATCTCATGCCAGGCATTCCGGAACCACCTCTCAGAGGTGCCAGAACCACATGCCGGAGACTCCGGAATCACGTGCCGGGCATGCAGGAACCACCTCACAGAGGTGCCAGAACCACATGCCGGACACTCCGGAATCACCTGCCGGGCATGCCGGAAGCATCTCTCAGATGTGCCACAACCACGTGCCGGAGAGACCTGAAGCAACTGCCGAGCTCGCCGGAACGACCTGCTGGACATGCCGGAACCACCTGCCTCACAGGCCAAAATCATATGCCGGCTACGCCAAAACCACTTGGTGGACACTCCAGAATCACCTTGCGGGCATGCCGGAACCACGTCATGGACAGACGGCAAACACCTGCCGGACCTGCCGGAACCACCTGCCGAGCACGCCGGAACCACCTGCTCGAATCACCAGAGCCACCTGCCAGACACACCAGAAACCCCTGCGGGGTACACCAGAACCACTTGGAGGACTCTCCGGGATCACCTGCAGGGCATGCCGGAACCACCTGCTCCACTCCCCAGAACCACCTGCTGGACACGCCAAAATCACCTGCCGGCTACGCCAGAACCACTCGGCAGACTCTCCGGAACCACCTCCAGGACAGACCGGAACCACCTGCCGGACACGCTGGGACCACATGCTTGACTCGCCAGAACCACCTGCCGGACATGCCAGAATCCCCAGCCGGCTACGCCACAACCACTTGTCGGACACTCCAGAATCACCTGCCAGGCATGCTGGAACCACCTCTCAGAGGTGCCACAACCACATGCCAGAGACGGCGATGCGCCAGCCGACAATGCCGGAAGTTCCTGATCCACTCCCCAGAACCACCTGCTGGACACGCCAAAATCACCTGCCGGCTATGCCAGAACCACTCGGCAGACACTCCGGAACCACCTCCAGGACATACCAGAACCACGTGCCGGACACGCCGGAATCAACTGCTTAGCATGCCTGAGCCCCCTCTTGAATCGCAAGAAACACCTGCCGGACATGCCGAAATCACCTGTCGGCTACGCCAGAACCACTTGGTGGACACTCCAAATCACCTTCCGGGCATGCCAGCACAACGACTCAGAAGTGCCAGAAGCACATGCCGGACAGGCCGGAACCATCTCCTGCACAGACCGGAAACACAGGAAACACTCGCCGGAACCACCTGCTTGACTCACCGGTCCCACCTGCCGGACACACCAAAATCACCTGCCCGCTACACCAGAACCAATTGGCCGACAAGCCGGAATCACGTGTAGTGCATGCCGACACAACCTCTCACACGTGCCAGAACCTCGTTCAGGACACCCCAGAACCACCTGCTGGACAGACCAGAACCACCTGCCGGACACGCCAACATCACCTGCCAGCTATGCCACAACCACTTGGCAGACACCATGGAAACACCTGTCGGGCCGGCCGGAACCACCTCTCAGACGTGCCAGAACCATGTGCGTGAGATGCCGGAACCACACCCCGAACAGACCGAAACCACCTGCCAGACCCGCCTGAACCACCTGCCGAGCACGCCGGAACCACCTACTCGACTGTCCGGAACAACCTACCTGACACGCCAAAATCACCTGCCGGGTATGCCAGTACCACGTGGCGGACACTGTGGAATCACCTGTCGGGAATGCCGGAACCACCTCTCAGACGTGCCAGAACCTCGTGCCGGACACGCCAGAACCACTTGGTGAACACTCCGGAATCACCTGCCGGGCATGCCGGAACCACCTCTCAGACTTGCCAGAACCATGTTCCGCACACGCCGGTACCACCTGCTGAGTATGCCGGAACCACCTGATCCACTCCCCAGAACCACCTGCTGGACACGCCAGAATCACCTGCCGGCTACGCCAGAACCACCCGGCAGACCATCCGGAACCACCTACCTAGCATGCCGGAACCACCTCTCAGAGGTGCCAGAACCACATGCCGTACACTCCGGAATCACCTGCCGGGCATGCCGGAACCATCTCTCAGACGTGCCAGAACCATGTTCCAGACAGGCCGGTACCACCTGCCGAGCTCGCCAGAACCAGCTGCTGGACACGCCAACACCAGCTACCGGCTATGCCAGAACCACTCGGCAGACACTCCGGAATCACCTGCCAGGCTTGCTGGAACCACCTCTCAGAGGTGCCGCAACCACATGCCGGAGACTCCAGAATCACCTGCCGAGCATGCCAGAACCACCTCTCAGAGGTGCCAGAACCACATGCCGGAGACTCCAGAATCACCTGCCGAGCATGCCAGAACCACCTCGCAGAGGTGCCAGAACCACATGCCAGAGACTCCGGAATCACCTGTCGGGCATGCCGGAAACATCTCTCAGACGTGCCACAACCACGTGCCGGAGAGACCGGAAGCACCTGCTGAGCTCGCCGGAACCACCTGCCTCACAGGCCAAAATCATATGCCGGCTACGCCAAAACCACTTGGTGGACACTCCAGAATCACCTTGCGGGCATGCCGGAACCACGTCATGGACAGACGGCAAACACCTGCCGGACCTGCCGGAACCACCTGCTCGACTCACCAGAGCCACCTGCCGGACACACCAGAAACACCTGCGGGATACGCCAGAATCACTTGGAGGACTCTCGGGGATCACTGCCAGGCATGCCGGAACCAACTCTCAGACGTGCCAGAACCATGTGCCGGACACGCCGGAACCACCTGCCGAGAATGCCGGAAGTTCCTGATCTGCTCCCCAGAACCACCTGCCGGACACGCCAAAATCACCTGCCGGCTACGCCACAACCAGTGGCTGAACACTTCGGAATCACCTGCTGGGCTTGCTGGAACCTCCTGCCGGTCACGCCAACATCACCTGCCACCTACGCCAGAACCACTTGGCGGACAGCATGGAAACACCTGTCGGGCCGGCCGGAACCACCTCTCAGATGTGCCAGAACCATGTGCCTGAGATGCCGGAACCACACCCCGAACAGACCGAAACCACCTGCCAGACCCGCCTGAACCACCTGCTGAGCACGCCGGAACCACCTGCTCGACTCGCCGGAACCACCTACCTGACATGCCAAAATCACCTGCTGGGTATGCCAGAACCACTTGGTGGACACTCCGGAATCATCTGCCGGACATGCCAGAACCAGCTCTCAGACACACCAGAACCACGTGCCGGACACGCCGGAATCACGTGAAGGGCATGCCGACACAACCTCTCAGACGTGCCAGAACCTCGTGTCGGACACCCCAGAACCACATACCAGACAGACCGGAACCACCTGCCGGACACGCCGGAACCACCGGGTCGACTCGCCGGAACGGCCGCGGGACATGCAAAATCACCTGCCGGCTACGCCAGAACCACTAGGCGAACAGCTCGGAATCACCTGCCAGGCATGCTGGAACCAACTCTCAGACATGCCAGAACCACATGCCAATGACAGCAGAAGCACCTGCCGAACACGCCGGAACCAGCTGCTCCACTCCCCAGAACCAGCTGCTGGACACGCCAAAATCACCTGCCGTCTATGCCACAACCAGTTGGTGAACACTTTGGAATCACCTGCCGGGCTTGCTGCAACCACCGTCCTGTCACGCCAACATCACCTGCCAGCTACGCCAGAACCACTTGGCGGACACTCCGGAATCATCTGCCGGACATGCCAGAACCAGCTCTCAGACACTCCAGAACCACGTGCCGGACACGCCGGAAGCAACTGCTTAGCATGCCTGAGCCCCCTCTTGAATCGCAAGAAACACCTGCCGGACACGCCAAAATCACCTGCCGGGTACGCCAGAAACGCTTGGCCGACACTCCGGAATCACCTGTCTGACATGCCGGAATCACCTCTCAGACTTGCCAGAACCATGTTCCGGACACGCCGGTACCACCTGCCGAGCATGGCAGAACCCCCTGATCCACTCCCCAGAACCACCTGCTGGACACACCTAAATCACCTGCCGGCTACGCCAGAACCTCTTGGCAGACACTCGAGATTCACCTGCCCGGCATGACGGAACCACCTCTCAGAGGTGCCAGAACTACATGCCTGACACTCCAGAATCACCTGCCGGGCATGCCGTGACCACCTCTCAGACGTGCCAGAACCATGTTCTGGACATGACGGTACCACCTGCCGAGTATGCTGGAACCAGCTGATCCACTCCCCAGAACCACCTACTGGACACGCCAAAATCAACTGCCGGTAACGCAAGAACCACTCGGCAGACACTCCTGAATCACATGCCAGGCATTCCGGAACCACCTCTCAGAGGTGCCAGAACCACATGCCGGAGACTCCGGAATCACCTGCCGGGCATGCCGGAACCATCTCTCAGATGTGCCACAACCAAGTGCCGGAGAGACCGGAAGCACCTGCAGAGCTCGCCGGAACCACCTGCTGGACATGCCGGAACCACCTGCCTCACAGGCCAAAGTCATATGCCGGCTACGCCAAAACCACTTGGTGGACACTGCAGAATCACCTTGCGGACATGCCGGAACCAGATCATGGGCAGGCGGCAAACACCTGCCGGACCTGCCGGAACCACCTGCCGTGCATGCCGGAACCACCTCTAAGACATGCCAGAACCACATGCCAATGACACCGGAAGCACCTGCCGAGCACGCCGGAACCACTTGCTCGAATCGCCAGAACCACCTGCCGGACACGCCAAAATCACCTGCCGGCTACGCCACAACCAGTTGGTGAACACTTCAGAATCACCTGCCGGGCTGGTTGGAACCACCTGCCGATCACGCCAACATCACCTGCCAGCTACACCTGAACCAATTGGCGGACACTCCGGAATCATCTGCCGGACATGCCAGAACCAGCTCTCAGACACTCAAGAACCACGTGCCGGAAACCCCGGAAGCACCTGCTGAGCATGCCTGAGCCAGCTGCTCGACTCGCAAGAAACACCTGCGGGACACGCCAAAATCACATTCCGGGTACGCCAGGACCACTTGGTGTACACTCCGGAATCACCTGTCGGGCAGGCGGAACCACCTCTCAGACTTGCCAGAACCATGTTCTGGACACGCCGGTACCACCTGCCGAGTATGCCGGAACCATCAGATCCACTCCACAGAACCACCTACTGGACACGCAAAAATCAACTGCCGGCTACGCCAGAACCACTCGGCAGACACTCCGGAATCTCATGCCAGGCATTCCGGAACCACCTCTCAGAGGTGCCAGAACCACATGCCGGAGACTCCGGAATCACGTGCCGGGCATGCAGGAACCACCTCACAGAGGTGCCAGAACCACATGCCGGACACTCCGGAATCACCTGCCGGGCATGCCGGAAGCATCTCTCAGATGTGCCACAACCACGTGCCGGAGAGACCTGAAGCAACTGCCGAGCTCGCCGGAACGACCTGCTGGACATGCCGGAACCACCTGCCTCACAGGCCAAAATCATATGCCGGCTACGCCAAAACCACTTGGTGGACACTCCAGAATCACCTTGCGGGCATGCCGGAACCACGTCATGGACAGACGGCAAACACCTGCCGGACCTGCCGGAACCACCTGCCGAGCACGCCGGAACCACCTGCTCGAATCACCAGAGCCACCTGCCAGACACACCAGAAACCCCTGCGGGGTACACCAGAACCACTTGGAGGACTCTCCGGGATCACCTGCAGGGCATGCCGGAACCACCTGCTCCACTCCCCAGAACCACCTGCTGGACACGCCAAAATCACCTGCCGGCTACGCCAGAACCACTCGGCAGACTCTCCGGAACCACCTCCAGGACAGACCGGAACCACCTGCCGGACACGCTGGGACCACATGCTTGACTCGCCAGAACCACCTGCCGGACATGCCAGAATCCCCAGCCGGCTACGCCACAACCACTTGTCGGACACTCCAGAATCACCTGCCAGGCATGCTGGAACCACCTCTCAGAGGTGCCACAACCACATGCCAGAGACGGCGATGTGCCAGCCGACAATGCCGGAAGTTCCTGATCCACTCCCCAGAACCACCTGCTGGACACGCCAAAATCACCTGCCGGCTACGCCAGAACCACTCGGCAGACACTCCGGAACCACCTCCAGGACATACCAGAACCACGTGCCGGACACGCCGGAATCAACTGCTTAGCATGCCTGAGCCCCCTCTTGAATCGCAAGAAACACCTGCCGGACATGCCGAAATCACCTGTCGGCTACGCCAGAACCACTTGGTGGACACTCCAAATCACCTTCCGGGCATGCCAGCACAACGACTCAGAAGTGCCAGAAGCACATGCCGGACAGGCCGGAACCATCTCCTGCACAGACCGGAAACACAGGAAACACTCGCCGGAACCACCTGCTTGACTCACCGGTCCCACCTGCCGGACACACCAAAATCACCTGCCCGCTACACCAGAACCAATTGGCCGACAAGCCGGAATCACGTGTAGTGCATGCCGACACAACCTCTCACACGTGCCAGAACCTCGTTCAGGACACCCCAGAACCACCTGCTGGACAGACCAGAACCACCTGCCGGACACGCCAACATCACCTGCCAGCTATGCCACAACCACTTGGCAGACACCATGGAAACACCTGTCGGGCCGGCCGGAACCACCTCTCAGACGTGCCAGAACCATGTGCGTGAGATGCCGGAACCACACCCCGAACAGACCGAAACCACCTGCCAGACCCGCCTGAACCACCTGCCGAGCACGCCGGAACCACCTACTCGACTGTCCGGAACAACCTACCTGACACGCCAAAATCACCTGCCGGGTATGCCAGTACCACGTGGCGGACACTGTGGAATCACCTGTCGGGAATGCCGGAACCACCTCTCAGACGTGCCAGAACCTCGTGCCGGACACGCCAGAACCACTTGGTGAACACTCCGGAATCACCTGCCGGGCATGCCGGAACCACCTCTCAGACTTGCCAGAACCATGTTCCGCACACGCCGGTACCACCTGCTGAGTATGCCGGAACCACCTGATCCACTCCCCAGAACCACCTGCTGGACACGCCAGAATCACCTGCCGGCTACGCCAGAACCACCCGGCAGACCATCCGGAACCACCTACCTAGCATGCCGGAACCACCTCTCAGAGGTGCCAGAACCACATGCCGTACACTCCGGAATCACCTGCCGGGCATGCCGGAACCATCTCTCAGACGTGCCAGAACCATGTTCCAGACAGGCCGGTACCACCTGCCGAGCTCGCCAGAACCAGCTGCTGGACACGCCAACACCAGCTACCGGCTATGCCAGAACCACTCGGCAGACACTCCGGAATCACCTGCCAGGCTTGCTGGAACCACCTCTCAGAGGTGCCGCAACCACATGCCGGAGACTCCAGAATCACCTGCCGAGCATGCCAGAACCACCTCTCAGAGGTGCCAGAACCACATGCCGGAGACTCCAGAATCACCTGCCGAGCATGCCAGAACCACCTCGCAGAGGTGCCAGAACCACATGCCAGAGACTCCGGAATCACCTGTCGGGCATGCCGGAAACATCTCTCAGACGTGCCACAACCACGTGCCGGAGAGACCGGAAGCACCTGCTGAGCTCGCCGGAACCACCTGCCTCACAGGCCAAAATCATATGCCGGCTACGCCAAAACCACTTGGTGGACACTCCAGAATCACCTTGCGGGCATGCCGGAACCACGTCATGGACAGACGGCAAACACCTGCCGGACCTGCCGGAACCACCTGCCGAGCACGCCGGAACCACCTGCTCGACTCACCAGAGCCACCTGCCGGACACACCAGAAACACCTGCGGGATACGCCAGAATCACTTGGAGGACTCTCGGGGATCACTGCCAGGCATGCCGGAACCAACTCTCAGACGTGCCAGAACCATGTGCCGGACACGCCGGAACCACCTGCCGAGAATGCCGGAAGTTCCTGATCTGCTCCCCAGAACCACCTGCCGGACACGCCAAAATCACCTGCCGGCTACGCCACAACCAGTGGCTGAACACTTCGGAATCACCTGCTGGGCTTGCTGGAACCTCCTGCCGGTCACGCCAACATCACCTGCCACCTACGCCAGAACCACTTGGCGGACAGCATGGAAACACCTGTCGGGCCGGCCGGAACCACCTCTCAGATGTGCCAGAACCATGTGCCTGAGATGCCGGAACCACACCCCGAACAGACCGAAACCACCTGCCAGACCCGCCTGAACCACCTGCCGAGCACGCCTGATCCACCTGCTCGACTCGCCGGAACCACCTACCTGACATGCCAAAATCACCTGCTGGGTATGCCAGAACCAGTTGGTGGACACTCCGGAATCATCTGCCAGACATGCCAGAACCAGCTCTCAGACACCCCAGAACCACGAGCCAGAGACGCCGGAATCACCTGCTGAGCATGCCTGAGCCACCTGCTGGACATGCCGGAACCACCTGCTGCACATGCCGGAACCACCTGCCTGACAGGCCAAAATCACATGCCGGCTATGCCAAAACCACCTGGCGGACACTCCAGAATCACCTGCCGGGCATGCCAGCAGAACCACTCAGAAGTGCCAGAACCACCTGCTGGACAGACCGGAACCACCTGCCGGACACGCCGGAACCACCGGCTCGACTCGCCGGAACCACCGCCGGACATGCAAAATCACCTGCCGACTACACCAGAACCACTTGGCGAACACTCCGGAATCACCTGCCGGGCATGCCGGAACCACCTCTCAGAGGTGCCAGAACCACATGCTGGAGACTCCGGAATCACCTGTCGGGCATGCCGGAACCACCTATTCGACTCGCCGGAACCACCTACCTGACATGCCAAAATCACCTGCCGGGTATGCCAGAACCACTTGGTGTACACTGCGGAATCATCTGCCGGACATGCCAGATCCAGCACTCAGACACACCAGAACCACGTGCCGGACACGCCGGAAGCACCTGCTGAGCATGCCTGAGCCACATGCTCGACTTGCAAGAAACACCTGCCAGACACGCCGAAATCGCCTGTCGGGTACGCCCAACCACGTGGTGGATAATCTGGAATCACCTGCCGGGCATGCCGGAATCACGTCTCAGACGTGCCAGAACATCGTGCCGGACACGCCAGAACCACCTGCCGGACAGAGCGGAACCACCTGCCGGACACGCCGGAACCACCTCTCAGACTTCCCAGAACCATGTTCCGGACACGCTGGTACCACCTGCCGAGTATGCCGGAACCACCTGATCCACGCCCCAGAACCACCTGCTGGACACGCCAGGATCACCTGCCGGTTGCGCCAGAACCACTCGGCAGACACTCTGGAACCACCTGTCGGGCCGGCCGGAACCAACTCTCAGACACGCCAGAATCATGTGCCTGAGATGCCGGAACCACACCCCGAAGAGACCAAAACCACCTGTCAAGCCCGCCTGAACCACCTGCCGAGATGCCAGAACCACCTGCTCGACTCGCCGGAACCACCTAACTGAAATGCCAAAATCACCTGCCGGGTACGCCAGAACCACTTGTTGGACACTCCGGAATCATCTGCCGGACATGCAAGAACCAGCTCTCAGACACACCAGAACCACGTGCCGGACACGCCGGAAGCACCTGCTGAGCATTCCTAAGCCACCTGCTCGACTCGCAAGAAACACCTGTCAGACATGCCAAAATCACCTGCCGGGTATGCCAGAAACACTTGGCGGACACTCCGGAATCACCTAACGGGGATGCCAGAACCACCTGCCGGACACGCTGGGACCACCTGCTTGACTCGCCAGAACCACCTGCCGGACACGCCAGAATCCCCAGCCAGCTACGCCACAACCACTTGCCAGACACTCCGGAACCACCTGCCGGGCATGCTGGAACCACCTCTCAGAGGTGCCACAACCACATGCCGGAGACGGCGGAAGCACCTGCCGAGAATGCCGGAAGTTCCTGACCCACTCCCCAGAACCACCTGCCGGACACGCCAAAATCACCTGCCGGCTATGCCAGAACCACTTGGCGGACTCTCCAGAATCACCTGCCGGGCATGCCAGCACAACCTCCGCGACGTGCCAGAAGCACGTGCCGGACAGGCCGGAACCATCTCCCGCATAGACCGGAAACACAGGAAACACTCGCCGGAACCACCTGCTTGACTCACCGGTCCCACCTGCTGGACACGCCAGAATCACCTGCCGGCTACGCCAGAATCACTCGGCAGACACTCAGAACCACCTCTAGGACAGACCAGAACCACCTGCCGGACACGCCGGGACCACATGCTTGACTCGACAGAACCACCTACCGGACACGCCAGAATCACCAGCCGGCTACGCCACAACCACTTGTCAGACACTCCGGACTCACCTGCCGGGCATGCTGGAAACACCTCTCAGAGGTGCCACAACCACATGCCGGAGATGGCGGAAGCACCTGCCGAGAATGCCGGAAGTTCCTGATCCACTCCCCAGAACCACCTGCCGGACAGACCGGAGCCACCTGCCAGACATGCCGGAACCACCGGCACTACTCGCCGGAACCACCACCGGACATGCAAAATCACCTGCACGCTACGCCAGAAACACTTGGCGAACACTCTGGAATCACCTGCCGTGCATGCCGGAACCACCTCTCAGACATGCCAGAACCACATGCCAATGACACCGGAAGCACCTGCCGAGCACGCCAGAACCACTTGCTTGAATCGCCAGAACCACCTGCCGGACACGCCAAAATCACCTGCCGGCCACGCCACAACCAGTTGGTGAACACTTCGGAATCACCTGCCGGGCTGGTTGGAACCACCTGCCGGTCACGCCAACATCACCTGCCAGCTACGCCTGAACCACTTGGCGGAAACTCCGGAATCATCTGCCAGACATGCCAGAACCAGCTCTCAGACACCCCAGAACCACATGCCGGAAACGCCGGAAGCACCTGCTGAGCATGCCTGAGCCACATGTTCGACTCACAAGAAACACCTGTCGGACATGCCAAAATCACCTACCGGATACGTCAGAAACACTTGGCGGACACTCCGGAATCACCTGTCGGGCATGCCGGAACCACCTCTCAGACTTGCCAGAACCATGTTCTGGACACGCCTGTACCACCTGCCGAGTATGCCGGAACCAGCTGATCCACTACCCAGAACCACCTGCTGGACACGTCAAAATCACCTGCCAGCTATGCCAGAACCACTTGGCGGACACAATGGAAACAAATGTCTGGCCGGACGGAACCACCTCTCAGACGTGAGAGAGCCATGTGCCGGACACGCCGGAACCACCTGCTCCACTCCCCAGAACCACCTGCTGGACACGCCAAAATTACCTGCCGGCTACGCCAGAACCACTCGGCAGACACTCCGGAGCCACCTCCAGGACAGACCGGAACCACCTGCCGTACACGCCGGGACCACCTGCTTGACTCGCCAGAACCACCTGCCGGACACGCAAGAATCACCAGCCGGCTACGCCACAACCACTTGTCGGACACTCCGGACTCACCTGCCGGGCATGCTGGAACCACCTCTCAGAGGTGCCACAACCACATGCCGGAGACGGCGGAAGCACCTGCCGAGAATGCCGGAGGTTCCTGATCCACTCCCCAGAACCACCTGCCGGACACGCCAAAATCAACTGCCGGCTACGCCAGAACCACTCGGCAGACACTCCGGAATCACATGCCAGGCATTCCGGAACCACCTCTCAGAGGTGCCAGAACCACATACCGGAGACTCCGGAATCACCTGCCAGGCATGCCGGAACCATCTCTCAGATGTGCCACAACCAAGTGCCGGAGAGACCGGAAGCACCTGCCGAGCTCGCCGGAACAAACTGCTGGACATGCCGGAACCACCTGCCTCACAGGCCAAAATCATATTCCGCCTTCGCCAAAACCACTTGGTGGACACTCCAGAATCACATTGCGGGCATGCCGGAACCACGTCATGGACAGACGGCAAACACCTGCCGGACCTGCCGGAACCACCTGCCGAGCACGCCGGAACCACCTGCTCGACTCACCAGAGCCACCTGCCGGACACACCAGAAACACCTGCGGGGTACGCCAGAACCACTTGGAGGACTCTCCGGGATCACCTGCCGGACACGCCAGAACCGCCGGCCGAGTATGCCAGAACCACCTGCTCCACTCCCCAGAACCACCTGCTGGAAACGCCAAAATCAACTGCCGGCTACGCCAGAACCACTCGGCAGACACTCCGGAACCACCTCCAGGACAGACCGGAACCACCTGACGGACACGCCGGGACCACCGACTTGACTCACCAGAACCACCTGCCGGACACGCCAGAATCACCTGCCGACTACGCCACAACCACTTGTCGGACACTCAGGAATCACCTGCCGGGCATGCTGGAACCACCTCTCAGAGGTGCCAGAACCACATGCCGGAGATGGCGTAAGCACCTGCCCAGAATGCCGGAAGTTCCTGATCCACACCCCAGAACCACATGTCGGACCGCCAAAATCACCTGCCGGCTACGCCAGAACCATTGGCGAACACTCCGGAATCACCTGCCGGGCATGGCGGAACCACCTCTCAGACATGCCGGAACAACATGCCAATGACACCCGAAGCACCTGCTGAGAACGCCAGAACCACCTGCTCGACTCGCCAAAACCACCGGCTGGACACGCCAAAATCACATGCCGGCTACACCACAACCATTTGGTGAACACTTCGGAATCACCTGCCGGGCTGGCTGGAACCACCTGCGGCTCACGCCAACATCACCTGCCAGCTATGCCAGAACCACTTGGCGGGCACCATGGAAACACCTGTCGGGCCGGCCGGAACCACCTCTCAGACGTGCCAGAACCATGTGCCTGAGATGCCGGATCCACACCCCGAACAGACCGAAACCACCTGCCAGACCCGCCTGAACCACCTGCCGAGCACGCCGGAACCACCTACTCGACTCGCCGGAACCACCTACCTGACACGCCAAAATCACCTGCCGGGTATGCCAGAACCACTTGGTGGACACTTCGGAATCATCTGCCGGACATGCCAAAACCAGCTGTCAGACACACCAGAACCACGTGCCGGACACGCCGGAAGCACCTGCTGAGCATGCCTGAGCCACATGCTCGACTTGCAAGAAACACCTGCCAGACACGCCAAAATCACCTGCCGGCTACGCCAGAACCACTTGGTGGACACTCCAGAATCCCCTGCCGGGCATGCCAGCACAACCTCTCCGAAGTGTCAGAAGCACGTGCCTGACAGACCGGAACCAACTCCCGGACAGACCGGAAACACAGGTAACACTCGCCGGAACCACCTGCTTGACTCACCGGTCCCACCTGCCGGACACGCCAAAATCACCTGCCGGCTACGCCAGAACCACTTGGCGAACACTCCAGAATCACCTGCCGGGCATGGCGGAACCACCTCTCAGACTTGCCAGAACCATGTTCCGGACACGCCGGTACCACCTGCCGAGTATGCTGGAACCACCTGATCCACTCTGCAGAACCACATGCTGGACACGCCAGAATCACCTGCCGGCTACGCCAGAACCATTCAGCAGACACTCCGGAACCACCTGCCGGGCATGCCGGAACCACCTCTCAGAGGTGCCAGAACCACATGCCCAACACTCCGGAATCACCTGCCGGGCATGCCGGAACCATCTCTCAGACGTGCCAGAACCATGTTCCGGAAACGCCGGTACCACCTGCCGAGCTCGCCGGAACCACATGCTGGACACTCCAAAATCACATGCCAGGTATACCAGAACCACTTGGTGGACACTCCGGAATCGTCTGCTGGACATGCCAGAACCAGCTCTCAGACACACCAGAACCACGTGCCAGAGACGCCGGAAGCACCTGCTGAGCATGCCTGAGCCACCTGCTCGACTCGCAAGAAACACCTGTCGGACATGCCAAAATCACCTGCCGGGTACGCCAGAAACACATGGCGGACACTCCAGAATCACCTGTCTGGCATGCCGGAACCACCTCTCAGACTTGCCAGAACCATGTTCCGGAGACTCTGGTACCACCTGCCGAGTATGCCGGAACCAGCTGATCCACTCCCCAGAACCACATGCCGGAGACTCCGGAATCACCTGGCGGGCATGCCGGAACCACCTCTCAGAGGTGCCAGAACCACATGCCGGACACTCAAGAATCAACTGCCGGGTACGCCACAACCATTTGGTGAACACTTCGGAATCACCTGCCGGGCTGGCTGGAAACACCTGCCGGTCACGCCAACATCACCTGCCAGCTATGCCACAACCACTTGGCGGACACCATGGATACACCTGTCGGGCCGGGCAGAACCAAATCTCAGACGTGCCACAACCATGTGCCTGAGATGCCGGAACCACACCCCGAACAGACCGAAACCACTTGCCAGACCCGCCTGAACCACCTGCCGAGCACGCCGGAACCACCTACTCGACCTGCCGTAACCACCTACCTGACACGCCAAAATCACCTGCCGGGTATGCCAGAACCACTTGGTGGACACTCCGGAATCATCTGCCGGACATGCCAGATCCAACACTCAGACACACCAGAACCACGTGCCGGACACGCCGGAAGCACCGGCTGATCATGCCTGAGCCACATGCTCGACTCGCAAGAAACACCTGCCAGACACGCCAAAATCGCCTGCCGGGTACGCCAGAACCACGTGGTGGACACTCCGGAATCACCTGTCGGGCATGCCGGAATCACGTCTCAGACGTGCCAGAACATCGTGCCGGACACGCTGGAACCACCTGCCGGACACGCCGGAACCACCTCTCAGACTTCCCAGAACCATGTTCCGGACACGCCGGTACCACCTGCCGAGTATGCCGGAACCACCTGATCACGCCCCAGAACCACCTGCTGGACACGCCAGAATCACCTGCCGGTTGCGCCAGAACCACTCGGCAGACACTCTGGAACCACCTGTCTTGCCGACCGGAACAAACTCTCAGACGTGCCAGAATCATGTGCCTGAGATGCCGGAACCACACCCCGAACAGACCGAAACCACCTGCCAGACCCGCCTGAACCACCTGCTGAGCACGCCGGAACCACCTGCTCGACTCGCCGGAACCACCTACCTGACATGCCAAAATCACCTGCTGGGTATGCCAGAACCACTTGGTGGACACTCCGGAATCATCTGCCGGACATGCCAGAACCAGCTCTCAGACACACCAGAACCACGTGCCGGACACGCCGGAATCACGTGAAGGGCATGCCGACACAACCTCTCAGACGTGCCAGAACCTCGTGTCGGACACCCCAGAACCACATACCAGACAGACCGGAACCACCTGCCGGACACGCCGGAACCACCGGGTCGACTCGCCGGAACGGCCGCGGGACATGCAAAATCACCTGCCGGCTACGCCAGAACCACTAGGCGAACAGCTCGGAATCACCTGCCAGGCATGCTGGAACCAACTCTCAGACATGCCAGAACCACATGCCAATGACAGCAGAAGCACCTGCCGAACACGCCGGAACCAGCTGCTCCACTCCCCAGAACCAGCTGCTGGACACGCCAAAATCACCTGCCGTCTATGCCACAACCAGTTGGTGAACACTTTGGAATCACCTGCCGGGCTTGCTGCAACCACCGTCCTGTCACGCCAACATCACCTGCCAGCTACGCCAGAACCACTTGGCGGACACTCCGGAATCATCTGCCGGACATGCCAGAACCAGCTCTCAGACACTCCAGAACCACGTGCCGGACACGCCGGAAGCAACTGCTTAGCATGCCTGAGCCCCCTCTTGAATCGCAAGAAACACCTGCCGGACACGCCAAAATCACCTGCCGGGTACGCCAGAAACGCTTGGCCGACACTCCGGAATCACCTGTCTGACATGCCGGAATCACCTCTCAGACTTGCCAGAACCATGTTCCGGACACGCCGGTACCACCTGCCGAGCATGGCAGAACCCCCTGATCCACTCCCCAGAACCACCTGCTGGACACACCTAAATCACCTGCCGGCTACGCCAGAACCTCTTGGCAGACACTCGAGATTCACCTGCCCGGCATGACGGAACCACCTCTCAGAGGTGCCAGAACTACATGCCTGACACTCCAGAATCACCTGCCGGGCATGCCGTGACCACCTCTCAGACGTGCCAGAACCATGTTCTGGACATGACGGTACCACCTGCCGAGTATGCTGGAACCAGCTGATCCACTCCCCAGAACCACCTACTGGACACGCCAAAATCAACTGCCGGTAACGCAAGAACCACTCGGCAGACACTCCTGAATCACATGCCAGGCATTCCGGAACCACCTCTCAGAGGTGCCAGAACCACATGCCGGAGACTCCGGAATCACCTGCCGGGCATGCCGGAACCATCTCTCAGATGTGCCACAACCAAGTGCCGGAGAGACCGGAAGCACCTGCAGAGCTCGCCGGAACCACCTGCTGGACATGCCGGAACCACCTGCCTCACAGGCCAAAGTCATATGCCGGCTACGCCAAAACCACTTGGTGGACACTGCAGAATCACCTTGCGGACATGCCGGAACCAGATCATGGGCAGGCGGCAAACACCTGCCGGACCTGCCGGAACCACCTGCCGTGCATGCCGGAACCACCTCTAAGACATGCCAGAACCACATGCCAATGACACCGGAAGCACCTGCCGAGCACGCCGGAACCACTTGCTCGAATCGCCAGAACCACCTGCCGGACACGCCAAAATCACCTGCCGGCTACGCCACAACCAGTTGGTGAACACTTCAGAATCACCTGCCGGGCTGGTTGGAACCACCTGCCGATCACGCCAACATCACCTGCCAGCTACACCTGAACCAATTGGCGGACACTCCGGAATCATCTGCCGGACATGCCAGAACCAGCTCTCAGACACTCAAGAACCACGTGCCGGAAACCCCGGAAGCACCTGCTGAGCATGCCTGAGCCAGCTGCTCGACTCGCAAGAAACACCTGCGGGACACGCCAAAATCACATTCCGGGTACGCCAGGACCACTTGGTGTACACTCCGGAATCACCTGTCGGGCAGGCGGAACCACCTCTCAGACTTGCCAGAACCATGTTCTGGACACGCCGGTACCACCTGCCGAGTATGCCGGAACCATCAGATCCACTCCCCAGAACCACCTACTGGACACGCAAAAATCAACTGCCGGCTACGCCAGAACCACTCGGCAGACACTCCGGAATCTCATGCCAGGCATTCCGGAACCACCTCTCAGAGGTGCCAGAACCACATGCCGGAGACTCCGGAATCACGTGCCGGGCATGCAGGAACCACCTCACAGAGGTGCCAGAACCACATGCCGGACACTCCGGAATCACCTGCCGGGCATGCCGGAAGCATCTCTCAGATGTGCCACAACCACGTGCCGGAGAGACCTGAAGCAACTGCCGAGCTCGCCGGAACGACCTGCTGGACATGCCGGAACCACCTGCCTCACAGGCCAAAATCATATGCCGGCTACGCCAAAACCACTTGGTGGACACTCCAGAATCACCTTGCGGGCATGCCGGAACCACGTCATGGACAGACGGCAAACACCTGCCGGACCTGCCGGAACCACCTGCCGAGCACGCCGGAACCACCTGCTCGAATCACCAGAGCCACCTGCCAGACACACCAGAAACCCCTGCGGGGTACACCAGAACCACTTGGAGGACTCTCCGGGATCACCTGCAGGGCATGCCGGAACCACCTGCTCCACTCCCCAGAACCACCTGCTGGACACGCCAAAATCACCTGCCGGCTACGCCAGAACCACTCGGCAGACTCTCCGGAACCACCTCCAGGACAGACCGGAACCACCTGCCGGACACGCTGGGACCACATGCTTGACTCGCCAGAACCACCTGCCGGACATGCCAGAATCCCCAGCCGGCTACGCCACAACCACTTGTCGGACACTCCAGAATCACCTGCCAGGCATGCTGGAACCACCTCTCAGAGGTGCCACAACCACATGCCAGAGACGGCGATGCGCCAGCCGACAATGCCGGAAGTTCCTGATCCACTCCCCAGAACCACCTGCTGGACACGCCAAAATCACCTGCCGGCTATGCCAGAACCACTCGGCAGACACTCCGGAACCACCTCCAGGACATACCAGAACCACGTGCCGGACACGCCGGAATCAACTGCTTAGCATGCCTGAGCCCCCTCTTGAATCGCAAGAAACACCTGCCGGACATGCCGAAATCACCTGTCGGCTACGCCAGAACCACTTGGTGGACACTCCAAATCACCTTCCGGGCATGCCAGCACAACGACTCAGAAGTGCCAGAAGCACATGCCGGACAGGCCGGAACCATCTCCTGCACAGACCGGAAACACAGGAAACACTCGCCGGAACCACCTGCTTGACTCACCGGTCCCACCTGCCGGACACACCAAAATCACCTGCCCGCTACACCAGAACCAATTGGCCGACAAGCCGGAATCACGTGTAGTGCATGCCGACACAACCTCTCACACGTGCCAGAACCTCGTTCAGGACACCCCAGAACCACCTGCTGGACAGACCAGAACCACCTGCCGGACACGCCAACATCACCTGCCAGCTATGCCACAACCACTTGGCAGACACCATGGAAACACCTGTCGGGCCGGCCGGAACCACCTCTCAGACGTGCCAGAACCATGTGCGTGAGATGCCGGAACCACACCCCGAACAGACCGAAACCACCTGCCAGACCCGCCTGAACCACCTGCCGAGCACGCCGGAACCACCTACTCGACTGTCCGGAACAACCTACCTGACACGCCAAAATCACCTGCCGGGTATGCCAGTACCACGTGGCGGACACTGTGGAATCACCTGTCGGGAATGCCGGAACCACCTCTCAGACGTGCCAGAACCTCGTGCCGGACACGCCAGAACCACTTGGTGAACACTCCGGAATCACCTGCCGGGCATGCCGGAACCACCTCTCAGACTTGCCAGAACCATGTTCCGCACACGCCGGTACCACCTGCTGAGTATGCCGGAACCACCTGATCCACTCCCCAGAACCACCTGCTGGACACGCCAGAATCACCTGCCGGCTACGCCAGAACCACCCGGCAGACCATCCGGAACCACCTACCTAGCATGCCGGAACCACCTCTCAGAGGTGCCAGAACCACATGCCGTACACTCCGGAATCACCTGCCGGGCATGCCGGAACCATCTCTCAGACGTGCCAGAACCATGTTCCAGACAGGCCGGTACCACCTGCCGAGCTCGCCAGAACCAGCTGCTGGACACGCCAACACCAGCTACCGGCTATGGCAGAACCACTCGGCAGACACTCCGGAATCACCTGCCAGGCTTGCTGGAACCACCTCTCAGAGGTGCCGCAACCACATGCCGGAGACTCCAGAATCACCTGCCGAGCATGCCAGAACCACCTCTCAGAGGTGCCAGAACCACATGCCGGAGACTCCAGAATCACCTGCCGAGCATGCCAGAACCACCTCGCAGAGGTGCCAGAACCACATGCCAGAGACTCCGGAATCACCTGTCGGGCATGCCGGAAACATCTCTCAGACGTGCCACAACCACGTGCCGGAGAGACCGGAAGCACCTGCTGAGCTCGCCGGAACCACCTGCCTCACAGGCCAAAATCATATGCCGGCTACGCCAAAACCACTTGGTGGACACTCCAGAATCACCTTGCGGGCATGCCGGAACCACGTCATGGACAGACGGCAAACACCTGCCGGACCTGCCGGAACCACCTGCTCGACTCACCAGAGCCACCTGCCGGACACACCAGAAACACCTGCGGGATACGCCAGAATCACTTGGAGGACTCTCGGGGATCACTGCCAGGCATGCCGGAACCAACTCTCAGACGTGCCAGAACCATGTGCCGGACACGCCGGAACCACCTGCCGAGAATGCCGGAAGTTCCTGATCTGCTCCCCAGAACCACCTGCCGGACACGCCAAAATCACCTGCCGGCTACGCCACAACCAGTGGCTGAACACTTCGGAATCACCTGCTGGGCTTGCTGGAACCTCCTGCCGGTCACGCCAACATCACCTGCCACCTACGCCAGAACCACTTGGCGGACAGCATGGAAACACCTGTCGGGCCGGCCGGAACCACCTCTCAGATGTGCCAGAACCATGTGCCTGAGATGCCGGAACCACACCCCGAACAGACCGAAACCACCTGCCAGACCCGCCTGAACCACCTGCCGAGCACGCCTGATCCACCTGCTCGACTCGCCGGAACCACCTACCTGACATGCCAAAATCACCTGCTGGGTATGCCAGAACCAGTTGGTGGACACTCCGGAATCATCTGCCAGACATGCCAGAACCAGCTCTCAGACACCCCAGAACCACGAGCCAGAGACGCCGGAATCACCTGCTGAGCATGCCTGAGCCACCTGCTGGACATGCCGGAACCACCTGCTGCACATGCCGGAACCACCTGCCTGACAGGCCAAAATCACATGCCGGCTATGCCAAAACCACCTGGCGGACACTCCAGAATCACCTGCCGGGCATGCCAGCAGAACCACTCAGAAGTGCCAGAACCACCTGCTGGACAGACCGGAACCACCTGCCGGACACGCCGGAACCACCGGCTCGACTCGCCGGAACCACCGCCGGACATGCAAAATCACCTGCCGACTACACCAGAACCACTTGGCGAACACTCCGGAATCATCTGCCGGGCATACCAGCACAAAATCCCAGAAGTGCCAGAACCTCGTGCCGGACACGCCAGAACCACCTGCCGGACAGACCGGAGCCACCTGCCAGACATGCCGGAACCACCGGCTCTACTCGCCAGAACCACCACCGGACATGCAAAATCACCTGCACGCTACGCCAGAAACACTTTGCGAACACTCCGGAATCACCTGCCGGGCATGCCGGAACCACCTCTCAGAGGTGCCAGAACCACATGCTGGAGACTCCGGAATCACCTGTCGGGCATGCCGGAACCACCTATTCGACTCGCCGGAACCACCTACCTGACATGCCAAAATCACCTGCCGGGTATGCCAGAACCACTTGGTGTACACTGCGGAATCATCTGCCGGACATGCCAGATCCAGCACTCAGACACACCAGAACCACGTGCCGGACACGCCGGAAGCACCTGCTGAGCATGCCTGAGCCACATGCTCGACTTGCAAGAAACACCTGCCAGACAGGCCGAAATCGCCTGTCGGGTACGCCCAACCACGTGGTGGATAATCCGGAATCACCTGCCGGGCATGCCGGAATCACGTCTCAGACGTGCCAGAACATCGTGCCGGACACGCCAGAACCACCTGCCGGACAGAGCGGAACCACCTGCCGGACATGCCGGAACCACCTCTCAGACTTCCCAGAACCATGTTCCGGACACGCCGGTACCACCTGCCGAGTATGCCGGAACCACCTGATCCACGCCCCAGAACCACCTGCTGGACACGCCAGGATCACCTGCCGGTTGCGCCAGAACCACTCGGCAGACACTCTGGAACCACCTGTCGGGCCGGCCGGAACCAACTCTCAGACACGCCAGAATCATGTGCCTGAGATGCCGGAACCACACCCCGAAGAGACCAAAACCACCTGTCAAGCCCGCCTGAACCACCTGCCGAGATGCCAGAACCACCTGCTCGACTCGCCGGAACCACCTAACTGAAATGCCAAAATCACCTGCCGGGTACGCCAGAACCACTTGTTGGACACTCCGGAATCATCTGCCGGACATGCAAGAACCAGCTCTCAGACACACCAGAACCACG
Source organism: Equus caballus (assembly GCF_041296265.1). Classification (NCBI taxonomy): domain Eukaryota; kingdom Metazoa; phylum Chordata; class Mammalia; order Perissodactyla; family Equidae; genus Equus; species Equus caballus. The sequence goes on from NC_091691.1 coordinate 36,122,710, forward strand.
TGCCGGACACGCCAAAATCACCTGCCGGCTATGCCAGAACCACTTGGCGGACTCTCCAGAATCACCTGCCGGGCATGCCAGCACAACCTCCGCGACGTGCCAGAAGCACGTGCCGGACAGGCCGGAACCATCTCCCGCATAGACCGGAAACACAGGAAACACTCGCCGGAACCACCTGCTTGACTCACCGGTCCCACCTGCTGGACACGCCAGAATCACCTGCCGGCTACGCCAGAATCACTCGGCAGACACTCAGAACCACCTCTAGGACAGACCAGAACCACCTGCCGGGCACGCCGGGACCACATGCTTGACTCGACAGAACCACCTACCGGACACGCCAGAATCACCAGCCGGCTACGCCACAACCACTTGTCAGACACTCCGGACTCACCTGCCGGGCATGCTGGAAACACCTCTCAGAGGTGCCACAACCACATGCCGGAGATGGCGGAAGCACCTGCCGAGAATGCCGGAAGTTCCTGATCCACTCCCCAGAACCACCTGCCGGACAGACCGGAGCCACCTGCCAGACATGCCGGAACCACCGGCACTACTCGCCGGAACCACCACCGGACATGCAAAATCACCTGCACGCTACGCCAGAAACACTTGGCGAACACTCTGGAATCACCTGCCGTGCATGCCGGAACCACCTCTCAGACATGCCAGAACCACATGCCAATGACACCGGAAGCACCTGCCGAGCACGCCAGAACCACTTGCTTGAATCGCCAGAACCACCTGCCGGACACGCCAAAATCACCTGCCGGCCACGCCACAACCAGTTGGTGAACACTTCGGAATCACCTGCCGGGCTGGTTGGAACCACCTGCCGGTCACGCCAACATCACCTGCCAGCTACGCCTGAACCACTTGGCGGAAACTCCGGAATCATCTGCCAGACATGCCAGAACCAGCTCTCAGACACCCCAGAACCACATGCCGGAAACGCCGGAAGCACCTGCTGAGCATGCCTGAGCCACATGTTCGACTCACAAGAAACACCTGTCGGACATGCCAAAATCACCTACCGGATACGTCAGAAACACTTGGCGGACACTCCGGAATCACCTGTCGGGCATGCCGGAACCACCTCTCAGACTTGCCAGAACCATGTTCTGGACACGCCTGTACCACCTGCCGAGTATGCCGGAACCAGCTGATCCACTACCCAGAACCACCTGCTGGACACGTCAAAATCACCTGCCAGCTATGCCAGAACCACTTGGCGGACACAATGGAAACAAATGTCTGGCCGGACGGAACCACCTCTCAGACGTGAGAGAGCCATGTGCCGGACACGCCGGAACCACCTGCTCCACTCCCCAGAACCACCTGCTGGACACGCCAAAATTACCTGCCGGCTACGCCAGAACCACTCGGCAGACACTCCGGAGCCACCTCCAGGACAGACCGGAACCACCTGCCGTACACGCCGGGACCACCTGCTTGACTCGCCAGAACCACCTGCCGGACACGCAAGAATCACCAGCCGGCTACGCCACAACCACTTGTCGGACACTCCGGACTCACCTGCCGGGCATGCTGGAACCACCTCTCAGAGGTGCCACAACCACATGCCGGAGACGGCGGAAGCACCTGCCGAGAATGCCGGAGGTTCCTGATCCACTCCCCAGAACCACCTGCCGGACACGCCAAAATCAACTGCCGGCTACGCCAGAACCACTCGGCAGACACTCCGGAATCACATGCCAGGCATTCCGGAACCACCTCTCAGAGGTGCCAGAACCACATACCGGAGACTCCGGAATCACCTGCCAGGCATGCCGGAACCATCTCTCAGATGTGCCACAACCAAGTGCCGGAGAGACCGGAAGCACCTGCCGAGCTCGCCGGAACAAACTGCTGGACATGCCGGAACCACCTGCCTCACAGGCCAAAATCATATTCCGCCTTCGCCAAAACCACTTGGTGGACACTCCAGAATCACATTGCGGGCATGCCGGAACCACGTCATGGACAGACGGCAAACACCTGCCGGACCTGCCGGAACCACCTGCCGAGCACGCCGGAACCACCTGCTCGACTCACCAGAGCCACCTGCCGGACACACCAGAAACACCTGCGGGGTACGCCAGAACCACTTGGAGGACTCTCCGGGATCACCTGCCGGACACGCCAGAACCGCCGGCCGAGTATGCCAGAACCACCTGCTCCACTCCCCAGAACCACCTGCTGGAAACGCCAAAATCAACTGCCGGCTACGCCAGAACCACTCGGCAGACACTCCGGAACCACCTCCAGGACAGACCGGAACCACCTGACGGACACGCCGGGACCACCGACTTGACTCACCAGAACCACCTGCCGGACACGCCAGAATCACCTGCCGACTACGCCACAACCACTTGTCGGACACTCAGGAATCACCTGCCGGGCATGCTGGAACCACCTCTCAGAGGTGCCAGAACCACATGCCGGAGATGGCGTAAGCACCTGCCCAGAATGCCGGAAGTTCCTGATCCACACCCCAGAACCACATGTCGGACCGCCAAAATCACCTGCCGGCTACGCCAGAACCATTGGCGAACACTCCGGAATCACCTGCCGGGCATGGCGGAACCACCTCTCAGACATGCCGGAACAACATGCCAATGACACCCGAAGCACCTGCTGAGAACGCCAGAACCACCTGCTCGACTCGCCAAAACCACCGGCTGGACACGCCAAAATCACATGCCGGCTACACCACAACCATTTGGTGAACACTTCGGAATCACCTGCCGGGCTGGCTGGAACCACCTGCGGCTCACGCCAACATCACCTGCCAGCTATGCCAGAACCACTTGGCGGGCACCATGGAAACACCTGTCGGGCCGGCCGGAACCACCTCTCAGACGTGCCAGAACCATGTGCCTGAGATGCCGGATCCACACCCCGAACAGACCGAAACCACCTGCCAGACCCGCCTGAACCACCTGCCGAGCACGCCGGAACCACCTACTCGACTCGCCGGAACCACCTACCTGACACGCCAAAATCACCTGCCGGGTATGCCAGAACCACTTGGTGGACACTTCGGAATCATCTGCCGGACATGCCAAAACCAGCTGTCAGACACACCAGAACCACGTGCCGGACACGCCGGAAGCACCTGCTGAGCATGCCTGAGCCACATGCTCGACTTGCAAGAAACACCTGCCAGACACGCCAAAATCACCTGCCGGCTACGCCAGAACCACTTGGTGGACACTCCAGAATCCCCTGCCGGGCATGCCAGCACAACCTCTCCGAAGTGTCAGAAGCACGTGCCTGACAGACCGGAACCAACTCCCGGACAGACCGGAAACACAGGTAACACTCGCCGGAACCACCTGCTTGACTCACCGGTCCCACCTGCCGGACACGCCAAAATCACCTGCCGGCTACGCCAGAACCACTTGGCGAACACTCCAGAATCACCTGCCGGGCATGGCGGAACCACCTCTCAGACTTGCCAGAACCATGTTCCGGACACGCCGGTACCACCTGCCGAGTATGCTGGAACCACCTGATCCACTCTGCAGAACCACATGCTGGACACGCCAGAATCACCTGCCGGCTACGCCAGAACCATTCAGCAGACACTCCGGAACCACCTGCCGGGCATGCCGGAACCACCTCTCAGAGGTGCCAGAACCACATGCCCAACACTCCGGAATCACCTGCCGGGCATGCCGGAACCATCTCTCAGACGTGCCAGAACCATGTTCCGGAAACGCCGGTACCACCTGCCGAGCTCGCCGGAACCACATGCTGGACACTCCAAAATCACATGCCAGGTATACCAGAACCACTTGGTGGACACTCCGGAATCGTCTGCTGGACATGCCAGAACCAGCTCTCAGACACACCAGAACCACGTGCCAGAGACGCCGGAAGCACCTGCTGAGCATGCCTGAGCCACCTGCTCGACTCGCAAGAAACACCTGTCGGACATGCCAAAATCACCTGCCGGGTACGCCAGAAACACATGGCGGACACTCCAGAATCACCTGTCTGGCATGCCGGAACCACCTCTCAGACTTGCCAGAACCATGTTCCGGAGACTCTGGTACCACCTGCCGAGTATGCCGGAACCAGCTGATCCACTCCCCAGAACCACATGCCGGAGACTCCGGAATCACCTGGCGGGCATGCCGGAACCACCTCTCAGAGGTGCCAGAACCACATGCCGGACACTCAAGAATCAACTGCCGGGTACGCCACAACCATTTGGTGAACACTTCGGAATCACCTGCCGGGCTGGCTGGAAACACCTGCCGGTCACGCCAACATCACCTGCCAGCTATGCCACAACCACTTGGCGGACACCATGGATACACCTGTCGGGCCGGGCAGAACCAAATCTCAGACGTGCCACAACCATGTGCCTGAGATGCCGGAACCACACCCCGAACAGACCGAAACCACTTGCCAGACCCGCCTGAACCACCTGCCGAGCACGCCGGAACCACCTACTCGACCTGCCGTAACCACCTACCTGACACGCCAAAATCACCTGCCGGGTATGCCAGAACCACTTGGTGGACACTCCGGAATCATCTGCCGGACATGCCAGATCCAACACTCAGACACACCAGAACCACGTGCCGGACACGCCGGAAGCACCGGCTGATCATGCCTGAGCCACATGCTCGACTCGCAAGAAACACCTGCCAGACACGCCAAAATCGCCTGCCGGGTACGCCAGAACCACGTGGTGGACACTCCGGAATCACCTGTCGGGCATGCCGGAATCACGTCTCAGACGTGCCAGAACATCGTGCCGGACACGCTGGAACCACCTGCCGGACACGCCGGAACCACCTCTCAGACTTCCCAGAACCATGTTCCGGACACGCCGGTACCACCTGCCGAGTATGCCGGAACCACCTGATCACGCCCCAGAACCACCTGCTGGACACGCCAGAATCACCTGCCGGTTGCGCCAGAACCACTCGGCAGACACTCTGGAACCACCTGTCTTGCCGACCGGAACAAACTCTCAGACGTGCCAGAATCATGTGCCTGAGATGCCGGAACCACACCCCGAACAGACCGAAACCACCTGCCAGACCCGCCTGAACCACCTGCTGAGCACGCCGGAACCACCTGCTCGACTCGCCGGAACCACCTACCTGACATGCCAAAATCACCTGCTGGGTATGCCAGAACCACTTGGTGGACACTCCGGAATCATCTGCCGGACATGCCAGAACCAGCTCTCAGACACACCAGAACCACGTGCCGGACACGCCGGAATCACGTGAAGGGCATGCCGACACAACCTCTCAGACGTGCCAGAACCTCGTGTCGGACACCCCAGAACCACATACCAGACAGACCGGAACCACCTGCCGGACACGCCGGAACCACCGGGTCGACTCGCCGGAACGGCCGCGGGACATGCAAAATCACCTGCCGGCTACGCCAGAACCACTAGGCGAACAGCTCGGAATCACCTGCCAGGCATGCTGGAACCAACTCTCAGACATGCCAGAACCACATGCCAATGACAGCAGAAGCACCTGCCGAACACGCCGGAACCAGCTGCTCCACTCCCCAGAACCAGCTGCTGGACACGCCAAAATCACCTGCCGTCTATGCCACAACCAGTTGGTGAACACTTTGGAATCACCTGCCGGGCTTGCTGCAACCACCGTCCTGTCACGCCAACATCACCTGCCAGCTACGCCAGAACCACTTGGCGGACACTCCGGAATCATCTGCCGGACATGCCAGAACCAGCTCTCAGACACTCCAGAACCACGTGCCGGACACGCCGGAAGCAACTGCTTAGCATGCCTGAGCCCCCTCTTGAATCGCAAGAAACACCTGCCGGACACGCCAAAATCACCTGCCGGGTACGCCAGAAACGCTTGGCCGACACTCCGGAATCACCTGTCTGACATGCCGGAATCACCTCTCAGACTTGCCAGAACCATGTTCCGGACACGCCGGTACCACCTGCCGAGCATGGCAGAACCCCCTGATCCACTCCCCAGAACCACCTGCTGGACACACCTAAATCACCTGCCGGCTACGCCAGAACCTCTTGGCAGACACTCGAGATTCACCTGCCCGGCATGACGGAACCACCTCTCAGAGGTGCCAGAACTACATGCCTGACACTCCAGAATCACCTGCCGGGCATGCCGTGACCACCTCTCAGACGTGCCAGAACCATGTTCTGGACATGACGGTACCACCTGCCGAGTATGCTGGAACCAGCTGATCCACTCCCCAGAACCACCTACTGGACACGCCAAAATCAACTGCCGGTAACGCAAGAACCACTCGGCAGACACTCCTGAATCACATGCCAGGCATTCCGGAACCACCTCTCAGAGGTGCCAGAACCACATGCCGGAGACTCCGGAATCACCTGCCGGGCATGCCGGAACCATCTCTCAGATGTGCCACAACCAAGTGCCGGAGAGACCGGAAGCACCTGCAGAGCTCGCCGGAACCACCTGCTGGACATGCCGGAACCACCTGCCTCACAGGCCAAAGTCATATGCCGGCTACGCCAAAACCACTTGGTGGACACTGCAGAATCACCTTGCGGACATGCCGGAACCAGATCATGGGCAGGCGGCAAACACCTGCCGGACCTGCCGGAACCACCTGCCGTGCATGCCGGAACCACGTCTAAGACATGCCAGAACCACATGCCAATGACACCGGAAGCACCTGCCGAGCACGCCGGAACCACTTGCTCGAATCGCCAGAACCACCTGCCGGACACGCCAAAATCACCTGCCGGCTACGCCACAACCAGTTGGTGAACACTTCAGAATCACCTGCCGGGCTGGTTGGAACCACCTGCCGATCACGCCAACATCACCTGCCAGCTACACCTGAACCAATTGGCGGACACTCCGGAATCATCTGCCGGACATGCCAGAACCAGCTCTCAGACACTCAAGAACCACGTGCCGGAAACCCCGGAAGCACCTGCTGAGCATGCCTGAGCCAGCTGCTCGACTCGCAAGAAACACCTGCGGGACACGCCAAAATCACATTCCGGGTACGCCAGGACCACTTGGTGTACACTCCGGAATCACCTGTCGGGCAGGCGGAACCACCTCTCAGACTTGCCAGAACCATGTTCTGGACACGCCGGTACCACCTGCCGAGTATGCCGGAACCATCAGATCCACTCCCCAGAACCACCTACTGGACACGCAAAAATCAACTGCCGGCTACGCCAGAACCACTCGGCAGACACTCCGGAATCTCATGCCAGGCATTCCGGAACCACCTCTCAGAGGTGCCAGAACCACATGCCGGAGACTCCGGAATCACGTGCCGGGCATGCAGGAACCACCTCACAGAGGTGCCAGAACCACATGCCGGACACTCCGGAATCACCTGCCGGGCATGCCGGAAGCATCTCTCAGATGTGCCACAACCACGTGCCGGAGAGACCTGAAGCAACTGCCGAGCTCGCCGGAACGACCTGCTGGACATGCCGGAACCACCTGCCTCACAGGCCAAAATCATATGCCGGCTACGCCAAAACCACTTGGTGGACACTCCAGAATCACCTTGCGGGCATGCCGGAACCACGTCATGGACAGACGGCAAACACCTGCCGGACCTGCCGGAACCACCTGCCGAGCACGCCGGAACCACCTGCTCGAATCACCAGAGCCACCTGCCAGACACACCAGAAACCCCTGCGGGGTACACCAGAACCACTTGGAGGACTCTCCGGGATCACCTGCAGGGCATGCCGGAACCACCTGCTCCACTCCCCAGAACCACCTGCTGGACACGCCAAAATTACCTGCCGGCTACGCCAGAACCACTCGGCAGACTCTCCGGAACCACCTCCAGGACAGACCGGAACCACCTGCCGGACACGCTGGGACCACATGCTTGACTCGCCAGAACCACCTGCCGGACATGCCAGAATCCCCAGCCGGCTACGCCACAACCACTTGTCGGACACTCCAGAATCACCTGCCAGGCATGCTGGAACCACCTCTCAGAGGTGCCACAACCACATGCCAGAGACGGCGATGCGCCAGCCGACAATGCCGGAAGTTCCTGATCCACTCCCCAGAACCACCTGCTGGACACGCCAAAATCACCTGCCGGCTATGCCAGAACCACTCGGCAGACACTCCGGAACCACCTCCAGGACATACCAGAACCACGTGCCGGACACGCCGGAATCAACTGCTTAGCATGCCTGAGCCCCCTCTTGAATCGCAAGAAACACCTGCCGGACATGCCGAAATCACCTGTCGGCTACGCCAGAACCACTTGGTGGACACTCCAAATCACCTTCCGGGCATGCCAGCACAACGACTCAGAAGTGCCAGAAGCACATGCCGGACAGGCCGGAACCATCTCCTGCACAGACCGGAAACACAGGAAACACTCGCCGGAACCACCTGCTTGACTCACCGGTCCCACCTGCCGGACACACCAAAATCACCTGCCCGCTACACCAGAACCAATTGGCCGACAAGCCGGAATCACGTGTAGTGCATGCCGACACAACCTCTCACACGTGCCAGAACCTCGTTCAGGACACCCCAGAACCACCTGCTGGACAGACCAGAACCACCTGCCGGACACGCCAACATCACCTGCCAGCTATGCCACAACCACTTGGCAGACACCATGGAAACACCTGTCGGGCCGGCCGGAACCACCTCTCAGACGTGCCAGAACCATGTGCGTGAGATGCCGGAACCACACCCCGAACAGACCGAAACCACCTGCCAGACCCGCCTGAACCACCTGCCGAGCACGCCGGAACCACCTACTCGACTGTCCGGAACAACCTACCTGACACGCCAAAATCACCTGCCGGGTATGCCAGTACCACGTGGCGGACACTGTGGAATCACCTGTCGGGAATGCCGGAACCACCTCTCAGACGTGCCAGAACCTCGTGCCGGACACGCCAGAACCACTTGGTGAACACTCCGGAATCACCTGCCGGGCATGCCGGAACCACCTCTCAGACTTGCCAGAACCATGTTCCGCACACGCCGGTACCACCTGCTGAGTATGCCGGAACCACCTGATCCACTCCCCAGAACCACCTGCTGGACACGCCAGAATCACCTGCCGGCTACGCCAGAACCACCCGGCAGACCATCCGGAACCACCTACCTAGCATGCCGGAACCACCTCTCAGAGGTGCCAGAACCACATGCCGTACACTCCGGAATCACCTGCCGGGCATGCCGGAACCATCTCTCAGACGTGCCAGAACCATGTTCCAGACAGGCCGGTACCACCTGCCGAGCTCGCCAGAACCAGCTGCTGGACACGCCAACACCAGCTACCGGCTATGCCAGAACCACTCGGCAGACACTCCGGAATCACCTGCCAGGCTTGCTGGAACCACCTCTCAGAGGTGCCGCAACCACATGCCGGAGACTCCAGAATCACCTGCCGAGCATGCCAGAACCACCTCTCAGAGGTGCCAGAACCACATGCCGGAGACTCCAGAATCACCTGCCGAGCATGCCAGAACCACCTCGCAGAGGTGCCAGAACCACATGCCAGAGACTCCGGAATCACCTGTCGGGCATGCCGGAAACATCTCTCAGACGTGCCACAACCACGTGCCGGAGAGACCGGAAGCACCTGCTGAGCTCGCCGGAACCACCTGCCTCACAGGCCAAAATCATATGCCGGCTACGCCAAAACCACTTGGTGGACACTCCAGAATCACCTTGCGGGCATGCCGGAACCACGTCATGGACAGACGGCAAACACCTGCCGGACCTGCCGGAACCACCTGCTCGACTCACCAGAGCCACCTGCCGGACACACCAGAAACACCTGCGGGATACGCCAGAATCACTTGGAGGACTCTCGGGGATCACTGCCAGGCATGCCGGAACCAACTCTCAGACGTGCCAGAACCATGTGCCGGACACGCCGGAACCACCTGCCGAGAATGCCGGAAGTTCCTGATCTGCTCCCCAGAACCACCTGCCGGACACGCCAAAATCACCTGCCGGCTACGCCACAACCAGTGGCTGAACACTTCGGAATCACCTGCTGGGCTTGCTGGAACCTCCTGCCGGTCACGCCAACATCACCTGCCACCTACGCCAGAACCACTTGGCGGACAGCATGGAAACACCTGTCGGGCCGGCCGGAACCACCTCTCAGATGTGCCAGAACCATGTGCCTGAGATGCCGGAACCACACCCCGAACAGACCGAAACCACCTGCCAGACCCGCCTGAACCACCTGCCGAGCACGCCTGATCCACCTGCTCGACTCGCCGGAACCACCTACCTGACATGCCAAAATCACCTGCTGGGTATGCCAGAACCAGTTGGTGGACACTCCGGAATCATCTGCCAGACATGCCAGAACCAGCTCTCAGACACCCCAGAACCACGAGCCAGAGACGCCGGAATCACCTGCTGAGCATGCCTGAGCCACCTGCTGGACATGCTGGAACCACCTGCTGCACATGCCGGAACCACCTGCCTGACAGGCCAAAATCACATGCCGGCTATGCCAAAACCACCTGGCGGACACTCCAGAATCACCTGCCGGGCATGCCAGCAGAACCACTCAGAAGTGCCAGAACCACCTGCTGGACAGACCGGAACCACCTGCCGGACACGCCGGAACCACCGGCTCGACTCGCCGGAACCACCGCCGGACATGCAAAATCACCTGCCGACTACACCAGAACCACTTGGCGAACACTCCGGAATCATCTGCCGGGCATACCAGCACAAAATCCCAGAAGTGCCAGAACCTCGTGCCGGACACGCCAGAACCACCTGCCGGACAGACCGGAGCCACCTGCCAGACATGCCGGAACCACCGGCTCTACTCGCCAGAACCACCACCGGACATGCAAAATCACCTGCACGCTACGCCAGAAACACTTTGCGAACACTCCGGAATCACCTGCCGGGCATGCCGGAACCACCTCTCAGAGGTGCCAGAACCACATGCTGGAGACTCCGGAATCACCTGTCGGGCATGCCGGAACCACCTATTCGACTCGCCGGAACCACCTACCTGACATGCCAAAATCACCTGCCGGGTATGCCAGAACCACTTGGTGTACACTGCGGAATCATCTGCCGGACATGCCAGATCCAGCACTCAGACACACCAGAACCACGTGCCGGACACGCCGGAAGCACCTGCTGAGCATGCCTGAGCCACATGCTCGACTTGCAAGAAACACCTGCCAGACAGGCCGAAATCGCCTGTCGGGTACGCCCAACCACGTGGTGGATAATCCGGAATCACCTGCCGGGCATGCCGGAATCACGTCTCAGACGTGCCAGAACATCGTGCCGGACACGCCAGAACCACCTGCCGGACAGAGCGGAACCACCTGCCGGACACGCCGGAACCACCTCTCAGACTTCCCAGAACCATGTTCCGGACACGCCGGTACCACCTGCCGAGTATGCCGGAACCACCTGATCCACGCCCCAGAACCACCTGCTGGACACGCCAGGATCACCTGCCGGTTGCGCCAGAACCACTCGGCAGACACTCTGGAACCACCTGTCGGGCCGGCCGGAACCAACTCTCAGACACGCCAGAATCATGTGCCTGAGATGCCGGAACCACACCCCGAAGAGACCAAAACCACCTGTCAAGCCCGCCTGAACCACCTGCCGAGATGCCAGAACCACCTGCTCGACTCGCCGGAACCACCTAACTGAAATGCCAAAATCACCTGCCGGGTACGCCAGAACCACTTGTTGGACACTCCGGAATCATCTGCCGGACATGCAAGAACCAGCTCTCAGACACACCAGAACCACGTGCCGGACACGCCGGAAGCACCTGCTGAGCATTCCTAAGCCACCTGCTCGACTCGCAAGAAACACCTGTCAGACATGCCAAAATCACCTGCCGGGTATGCCAGAAACACTTGGCGGACACTCCGGAATCACCTAACGGGGATGCCAGAACCACCTGCCGGACACGCTGGGACCACCTGCTTGACTCGCCAGAACCACCTGCCGGACACGCCAGAATCCCCAGCCAGCTACGCCACAACCACTTGCCAGACACTCCGGAACCACCTGCCGGGCATGCTGGAACCACCTCTCAGAGGTGCCACAACCACATGCCGGAGACGGCGGAAGCACCTGCCGAGAATGCCGGAAGTTCCTGACCCACTCCCCAGAACCACCTGCCGGACACGCCAAAATCACCTGCCGGCTATGCCAGAACCACTTGGCGGACTCTCCAGAATCACCTGCCGGGCATGCCAGCACAACCTCCGCGACGTGCCAGAAGCACGTGCCGGACAGGCCGGAACCATCTCCCGCATAGACCGGAAACACAGGAAACACTCGCCGGAACCACCTGCTTGACTCACCGGTCCCACCTGCTGGACACGCCAGAATCACCTGCCGGCTACGCCAGAATCACTCGGCAGACACTCAGAACCACCTCTAGGACAGACCAGAACCACCTGCCGGACACGCCGGGACCACATGCTTGACTCGACAGAACCACCTACCGGACACGCCAGAATCACCAGCCGGCTACGCCACAACCACTTGTCAGACACTCCGGACTCACCTGCCGGGCATGCTGGAAACACCTCTCAGAGGTGCCACAACCACATGCCGGAGATGGCGGAAGCACCTGCCGAGAATGCCGGAAGTTCCTGATCCACTCCCCAGAACCACCTGCCGGACAGACCGGAGCCACCTGCCAGACATGCCGGAACCACCGGCACTACTCGCCGGAACCACCACCGGACATGCAAAATCACCTGCACGCTACGCCAGAAACACTTGGCGAACACTCTGGAATCACCTGCCGTGCATGCCGGAACCACCTCTCAGACATGCCAGAACCACATGCCAATGACACCGGAAGCACCTGCCGAGCACGCCAGAACCACTTGCTCGAATCGCCAGAACCACCTGCCGGACACGCCAAAATCACCTGCCGGCCACGCCACAACCAGTTGGTGAACACTTCGGAATCACCTGCCGGGCTGGTTGGAACCACCTGCCGGTCACGCCAACATCACCTGCCAGCTACGCCTGAACCACTTGGCGGAAACTCCGGAATCATCTGCCGGACATGCCAGAACCAGCTCTCAGACACCCCAGAACCACATGCCGGAAACGCCGGAAGCACCTGCTGAGCATGCCTGAGCCACATGTTCGACTCACAAGAAACACCTGTCGGACATGCCAAAATCACCTACCGGATACGTCAGAAACACTTGGCGGACACTCCGGAATCACCTGTCGGGCATGCCGGAACCACCTCTCAGACTTGCCAGAACCATGTTCTGGACACGCCTGTACCACCTGCCGAGTATGCCGGAACCAGCTGATCCACTACCCAGAACCACCTGCTGGACACGTCAAAATCACCTGCCAGCTATGCCAGAACCACTTGGCGGACACAATGGAAACAAATGTCTGGCCGGACGGAACCACCTCTCAGACGTGAGAGAGCCATGTGCCGGACACGCCGGAACCACCTGCTCCACTCCCCAGAACCACCTGCTGGACACGCCAAAATTACCTGCCGGCTACGCCAGAACCACTCGGCAGACACTCCGGAGCCACCTCCAGGACAGACCGGAACCACCTGCCGTACACGCCGGGACCACCTGCTTGACTCGCCAGAACCACCTGCCGGACACGCAAGAATCACCAGCCGGCTACGCCACAACCACTTGTCGGACACTCCGGAATCACCTGCCGGGCATGCTGGAACCACCTCTCAGAGGTGCCACAACCACATGCCGGAGACGGCGGAAGCACCTGCCGAGAATGCCGGAGGTTCCTGATCCACTCCCCAGAACCACCTGCCGGACACGCCAAAATCAACTGCCGGCTACGCCAGAACCACTCGGCAGACACTCCGGAATCACATGCCAGGCATTCCGGAACCACCTCTCAGAGGTGCCAGAACCACATACCGGAGACTCCGGAATCACCTGCCAGGCATGCCGGAACCATCTCTCAGATGTGCCACAACCAAGTGCCGGAGAGACCGGAAGCACCTGCCGAGCTCGCCGGAACAAACTGCTGGACATGCCGGAACCACCTGCCTCACAGGCCAAAATCATATTCTGCCTTCGCCAAAACCACTTGGTGGACACTCCAGAATCACATTGCGGGCATGCCGGAACCACGTCATGGACAGACGGCAAACACCTGCCGGACCTGCCGGAACCACCTGCCGAGCACGCCGGAACCACCTGCTCGACTCACCAGAGCCACCTGCCGGACACACCAGAAACACCTGCGGGGTACGCCAGAACCACTTGGAGGACTCTCCGGGATCACCTGCCGGACACGCCAGAACCGCCGGCCGAGTATGCCAGAACCACCTGCTCCACTCCCCAGAACCACCTGCTGGAAACGCCAAAATCAACTGCCGGCTACGCCAGAACCACTCGGCAGACACTCCGGAACCACCTCCAGGACAGACCGGAACCACCTGACGGACACGCCGGGACCACCGACTTGACTCACCAGAACCACCTGCCGGACACGCCAGAATCACCTGCCGACTACGCCACAACCACTTGTCGGACACTCAGGAATCACCTGCCGGGCATGCTGGAACCACCTCTCAGAGGTGCCAGAACCACATGCCGGAGATGGCGTAAGCACCTGCCCAGAATGCCGGAAGTTCCTGATCCACACCCCAGAACCACATGTCGGACCGCCAAAATCACCTGCCGGCTACGCCAGAACCATTGGCGAACACTCCGGAATCACCTGCCGGGCATGGCGGAACCACCTCTCAGACATGCCGGAACAACATGCCAATGACACCCGAAGCACCTGCTGAGAACGCCAGAACCACCTGCTCGACTCGCCAAAACCACCGGCTGGACACGCCAAAATCACATGCCGGCTACACCACAACCATTTGGTGAACACTTCGGAATCACCTGCCGGGCTGGCTGGAACCACCTGCGGCTCACGCCAACATCACCTGCCAGCTATGCCAGAACCACTTGGCGGGCACCATGGAAACACCTGTCGGGCCGGCCGGAACCACCTCTCAGACGTGCCAGAACCATGTGCCTGAGATGCCGGATCCACACCCCGAACAGACCGAAACCACCTGCCAGACCCGCCTGAACCACCTGCCGAGCACGCCGGAACCACCTACTCGACTCGCCGGAACCACCTACCTGACACGCCAAAATCACCTGCCGGGTATGCCAGAACCACTTGGTGGACACTTCGGAATCATCTGCCGGACATGCCAAAACCAGCTGTCAGACACACCAGAACCACGTGCCGGACACGCCGGAAGCACCTGCTGAGCATGCCTGAGCCACATGCTCGACTTGCAAGAAACACCTGCCAGACACGCCAAAATCACCTGCCGGCTACGCCAGAACCACTTGGCGGACACTCCAGAATCCCCTGCCGGGCATGCCAGCACAACCTCTCCGAAGTGTCAGAAGCACGTGCCTGACAGACCGGAACCAACTCCCGGACAGACCGGAAACACAGGTAACACTCGCCGGAACCACCTGCTTGACTCACCGGTCCCACCTGCCGGACACGCCAAAATCACCTGCCGGCTACGCCAGAACCACTTGGCGAACACTCCAGAATCACCTGCCGGGCATGGCGGAACCACCTCTCAGACTTGCCAGAACCATGTTCCGGACACGCCGGTACCACCTGCCGAGTATGCTGGAACCACCTGATCCACTCTGCAGAACCACATGCTGGACACGCCAGAATCACCTGCCGGCTACGCCAGAACCATTCAGCAGACACTCCGGAACCACCTGCCGGGCATGCCGGAACCACCTCTCAGAGGTGCCAGAACCACATGCCCAACACTCCGGAATCACCTGCCGGGCATGCCGGAACCATCTCTCAGACGTGCCAGAACCATGTTCCGGAAACGCCGGTACCACCTGCCGAGCTCGCCGGAACCACATGCTGGACACTCCAAAATCACATGCCAGGTATACCAGAACCACTTGGTGGACACTCCGGAATCGTCTGCTGGACATGCCAGAACCAGCTCTCAGACACACCAGAACCACGTGCCAGAGACGCCGGAAGCACCTGCTGAGCATGCCTGAGCCACCTGCTCGACTCGCAAGAAACACCTGTCGGACATGCCAAAATCACCTGCCGGGTACGCCAGAAACACATGGCGGACACTCCAGAATCACCTGTCTGGCATGCCGGAACCACCTCTCAGACTTGCCAGAACCATGTTCCGGAGACTCTGGTACCACCTGCCGAGTATGCCGGAACCAGCTGATCCACTCCCCAGAACCACATGCCGGAGACTCCGGAATCACCTGGCGGGCATGCCGGAACCACCTCTCAGAGGTGCCAGAACCACATGCCGGACACTCAAGAATCAACTGCCGGGTACGCCACAACCATTTGGTGAACACTTCGGAATCACCTGCCGGGCTGGCTGGAAACACCTGCCGGTCACGCCAACATCACCTGCCAGCTATGCCACAACCACTTGGCGGACACCATGGATACACCTGTCGGGCCGGGCAGAACCAAATCTCAGACGTGCCACAACCATGTGCCTGAGATGCCGGAACCACACCCCGAACAGACCGAAACCACTTGCCAGACCCGCCTGAACCACCTGCCGAGCACGCCGGAACCACCTACTCGACCTGCCGTAACCACCTACCTGACACGCCAAAATCACCTGCCGGGTATGCCAGAACCACTTGGTGGACACTCCGGAATCATCTGCCGGACATGCCAGATCCAACACTCAGACACACCAGAACCACGTGCCGGACACGCCGGAAGCACCGGCTGATCATGCCTGAGCCACATGCTCGACTCGCAAGAAACACCTGCCAGACACGCCAAAATCGCCTGCCGGGTACGCCAGAACCACGTGGTGGACACTCCGGAATCACCTGTCGGGCATGCCGGAATCACGTCTCAGACGTGCCAGAACATCGTGCCGGACACGCTGGAACCACCTGCCGGACACGCCGGAACCACCTCTCAGACTTCCCAGAACCATGTTCCGGACACGCCGGTACCACCTGCCGAGTATGCCGGAACCACCTGATCACGCCCCAGAACCACCTGCTGGACACGCCAGAATCACCTGCCGGTTGCGCCAGAACCACTCGGCAGACACTCTGGAACCACCTGTCTTGCCGACCGGAACAAACTCTCAGACGTGCCAGAATCATGTGCCTGAGATGCCGGAACCACACCCCGAACAGACCGAAACCACCTGCCAGACCCGCCTGAACCACCTGCTGAGCACGCCGGAACCACCTGCTCGACTCGCCGGAACCACCTACCTGACATGCCAAAATCACCTGCTGGGTATGCCAGAACCACTTGGTGGACACTCCGGAATCATCTGCCGGACATGCCAGAACCAGCTCTCAGACACACCAGAACCACGTGCCGGACACGCCGGAATCACGTGAAGGGCATGCCGACACAACCTCTCAGACGTGCCAGAACCTCGTGTCGGACACCCCAGAACCACATACCAGACAGACCGGAACCACCTGCCGGACACGCCGGAACCACCGGGTCGACTCGCCGGAACGGCCGCGGGACATGCAAAATCACCTGCCGGCTACGCCAGAACCACTAGGCGAACAGCTCGGAATCACCTGCCAGGCATGCTGGAACCAACTCTCAGACATGCCAGAACCACATGCCAATGACAGCAGAAGCACCTGCCGAACACGCCGGAACCAGCTGCTCCACTCCCCAGAACCAGCTGCTGGACACGCCAAAATCACCTGCCGTCTATGCCACAACCAGTTGGTGAACACTTTGGAATCACCTGCCGGGCTTGCTGCAACCACCGTCCTGTCACGCCAACATCACCTGCCAGCTACGCCAGAACCACTTGGCGGACACTCCGGAATCATCTGCCGGACATGCCAGAACCAGCTCTCAGACACTCCAGAACCACGTGCCGGACACGCCGGAAGCAACTGCTTAGCATGCCTGAGCCCCCTCTTGAATCGCAAGAAACACCTGCCGGACACGCCAAAATCACCTGCCGGGTACGCCAGAAACGCTTGGCCGACACTCCGGAATCACCTGTCTGACATGCCGGAATCACCTCTCAGACTTGCCAGAACCATGTTCCGGACACGCCGGTACCACCTGCCGAGCATGGCAGAACCCCCTGATCCACTCCCCAGAACCACCTGCTGGACACACCTAAATCACCTGCCGGCTACGCCAGAACCTCTTGGCAGACACTCGAGATTCACCTGCCCGGCATGACGGAACCACCTCTCAGAGGTGCCAGAACTACATGCCTGACACTCCAGAATCACCTGCCGGGCATGCCGTGACCACCTCTCAGACGTGCCAGAACCATGTTCTGGACATGACGGTACCACCTGCCGAGTATGCTGGAACCAGCTGATCCACTCCCCAGAACCACCTACTGGACACGCCAAAATCAACTGCCGGTAACGCAAGAACCACTCGGCAGACACTCCTGAATCACATGCCAGGCATTCCGGAACCACCTCTCAGAGGTGCCAGAACCACATGCCGGAGACTCCGGAATCACCTGCCGGGCATGCCGGAACCATCTCTCAGATGTGCCACAACCAAGTGCCGGAGAGACCGGAAGCACCTGCAGAGCTCGCCGGAACCACCTGCTGGACATGCCGGAACCACCTGCCTCACAGGCCAAAGTCATATGCCGGCTACGCCAAAACCACTTGGTGGACACTGCAGAATCACCTTGCGGACATGCCGGAACCAGATCATGGGCAGGCGGCAAACACCTGCCGGACCTGCCGGAACCACCTGCCGTGCATGCCGGAACCACGTCTAAGACATGCCAGAACCACATGCCAATGACACCGGAAGCACCTGCCGAGCACGCCGGAACCACTTGCTCGAATCGCCAGAACCACCTGCCGGACACGCCAAAATCACCTGCCGGCTACGCCACAACCAGTTGGTGAACACTTCAGAATCACCTGCCGGGCTGGTTGGAACCACCTGCCGATCACGCCAACATCACCTGCCAGCTACACCTGAACCAATTGGCGGACACTCCGGAATCATCTGCCGGACATGCCAGAACCAGCTCTCAGACACTCAAGAACCACGTGCCGGAAACCCCGGAAGCACCTGCTGAGCATGCCTGAGCCAGCTGCTCGACTCGCAAGAAACACCTGCGGGACACGCCAAAATCACATTCCGGGTACGCCAGGACCACTTGGTGTACACTCCGGAATCACCTGTCGGGCAGGCGGAACCACCTCTCAGACTTGCCAGAACCATGTTCTGGACACGCCGGTACCACCTGCCGAGTATGCCGGAACCATCAGATCCACTCCCCAGAACCACCTACTGGACACGCAAAAATCAACTGCCGGCTACGCCAGAACCACTCGGCAGACACTCCGGAATCTCATGCCAGGCATTCCGGAACCACCTCTCAGAGGTGCCAGAACCACATGCCGGAGACTCCGGAATCACGTGCCGGGCATGCAGGAACCACCTCACAGAGGTGCCAGAACCACATGCCGGACACTCCGGAATCACCTGCCGGGCATGCCGGAAGCATCTCTCAGATGTGCCACAACCACGTGCCGGAGAGACCTGAAGCAACTGCCGAGCTCGCCGGAACGACCTGCTGGACATGCCGGAACCACCTGCCTCACAGGCCAAAATCATATGCCGGCTACGCCAAAACCACTTGGTGGACACTCCAGAATCACCTTGCGGGCATGCCGGAACCACGTCATGGACAGACGGCAAACACCTGCCGGACCTGCCGGAACCACCTGCCGAGCACGCCGGAACCACCTGCTCGAATCACCAGAGCCACCTGCCAGACACACCAGAAACCCCTGCGGGGTACACCAGAACCACTTGGAGGACTCTCCGGGATCACCTGCAGGGCATGCCGGAACCACCTGCTCCACTCCCCAGAACCACCTGCTGGACACGCCAAAATCACCTGCCGGCTACGCCAGAACCACTCGGCAGACTCTCCGGAACCACCTCCAGGACAGACCGGAACCACCTGCCGGACACGCTGGGACCACATGCTTGACTCGCCAGAACCACCTGCCGGACATGCCAGAATCCCCAGCCGGCTACGCCACAACCACTTGTCGGACACTCCAGAATCACCTGCCAGGCATGCTGGAACCACCTCTCAGAGGTGCCACAACCACATGCCAGAGACGGCGATGTGCCAGCCGACAATGCCGGAAGTTCCTGATCCACTCCCCAGAACCACCTGCTGGACACGCCAAAATCACCTGCCGGCTACGCCAGAACCACTCGGCAGACACTCCGGAACCACCTCCAGGACATACCAGAACCACGTGCCGGACACGCCGGAATCAACTGCTTAGCATGCCTGAGCCCCCTCTTGAATCGCAAGAAACACCTGCCGGACATGCCGAAATCACCTGTCGGCTACGCCAGAACCACTTGGTGGACACTCCAAATCACCTTCCGGGCATGCCAGCACAACGACTCAGAAGTGCCAGAAGCACATGCCGGACAGGCCGGAACCATCTCCTGCACAGACCGGAAACACAGGAAACACTCGCCGGAACCACCTGCTTGACTCACCGGTCCCACCTGCCGGACACACCAAAATCACCTGCCCGCTACACCAGAACCAATTGGCCGACAAGCCGGAATCACGTGTAGTGCATGCCGACACAACCTCTCACACGTGCCAGAACCTCGTTCAGGACACCCCAGAACCACCTGCTGGACAGACCAGAACCACCTGCCGGACACGCCAACATCACCTGCCAGCTATGCCACAACCACTTGGCAGACACCATGGAAACACCTGTCGGGCCGGCCGGAACCACCTCTCAGACGTGCCAGAACCATGTGCGTGAGATGCCGGAACCACACCCCGAACAGACCGAAACCACCTGCCAGACCCGCCTGAACCACCTGCCGAGCACGCCGGAACCACCTACTCGACTGTCCGGAACAACCTACCTGACACGCCAAAATCACCTGCCGGGTATGCCAGTACCACGTGGCGGACACTGTGGAATCACCTGTCGGGAATGCCGGAACCACCTCTCAGACGTGCCAGAACCTCGTGCCGGACACGCCAGAACCACTTGGTGAACACTCCGGAATCACCTGCCGGGCATGCCGGAACCACCTCTCAGACTTGCCAGAACCATGTTCCGCACACGCCGGTACCACCTGCTGAGTATGCCGGAACCACCTGATCCACTCCCCAGAACCACCTGCTGGACACGCCAGAATCACCTGCCGGCTACGCCAGAACCACCCGGCAGACCATCCGGAACCACCTACCTAGCATGCCGGAACCACCTCTCAGAGGTGCCAGAACCACATGCCGTACACTCCGGAATCACCTGCCGGGCATGCCGGAACCATCTCTCAGACGTGCCAGAACCATGTTCCAGACAGGCCGGTACCACCTGCCGAGCTCGCCAGAACCAGCTGCTGGACACGCCAACACCAGCTACCGGCTATGCCAGAACCACTCGGCAGACACTCCGGAATCACCTGCCAGGCTTGCTGGAACCACCTCTCAGAGGTGCCGCAACCACATGCCGGAGACTCCAGAATCACCTGCCGAGCATGCCAGAACCACCTCTCAGAGGTGCCAGAACCACATGCCGGAGACTCCAGAATCACCTGCCGAGCATGCCAGAACCACCTCGCAGAGGTGCCAGAACCACATGCCAGAGACTCCGGAATCACCTGTCGGGCATGCCGGAAACATCTCTCAGACGTGCCACAACCACGTGCCGGAGAGACCGGAAGCACCTGCTGAGCTCGCCGGAACCACCTGCCTCACAGGCCAAAATCATATGCCGGCTACGCCAAAACCACTTGGTGGACACTCCAGAATCACCTTGCGGGCATGCCGGAACCACGTCATGGACAGACGGCAAACACCTGCCGGACCTGCCGGAACCACCTGCCGAGCACGCCGGAACCACCTGCTCGACTCACCAGAGCCACCTGCCGGACACACCAGAAACACCTGCGGGATACGCCAGAATCACTTGGAGGACTCTCGGGGATCACTGCCAGGCATGCCGGAACCAACTCTCAGACGTGCCAGAACCATGTGCCGGACACGCCGGAACCACCTGCCGAGAATGCCGGAAGTTCCTGATCTGCTCCCCAGAACCACCTGCCGGACACGCCAAAATCACCTGCCGGCTACGCCACAACCAGTGGCTGAACACTTCGGAATCACCTGCTGGGCTTGCTGGAACCTCCTGCCGGTCACGCCAACATCACCTGCCACCTACGCCAGAACCACTTGGCGGACAGCATGGAAACACCTGTCGGGCCGGCCGGAACCACCTCTCAGATGTGCCAGAACCATGTGCCTGAGATGCCGGAACCACACCCCGAACAGACCGAAACCACCTGCCAGACCCGCCTGAACCACCTGCCGAGCACGCCTGATCCACCTGCTCGACTCGCCGGAACCACCTACCTGACATGCCAAAATCACCTGCTGGGTATGCCAGAACCAGTTGGTGGACACTCCGGAATCATCTGCCAGACATGCCAGAACCAGCTCTCAGACACCCCAGAACCACGAGCCAGAGACGCCGGAATCACCTGCTGAGCATGCCTGAGCCACCTGCTGGACATGCCGGAACCACCTGCTGCACATGCCGGAACCACCTGCCTGACAGGCCAAAATCACATGCCGGCTATGCCAAAACCACCTGGCGGACACTCCAGAATCACCTGCCGGGCATGCCAGCAGAACCACTCAGAAGTGCCAGAACCACCTGCTGGACAGACCGGAACCACCTGCCGGACACGCCGGAACCACCGGCTCGACTCGCCGGAACCACCGCCGGACATGCAAAATCACCTGCCGACTACACCAGAACCACTTGGCGAACACTCCGGAATCACCTGCCGGGCATGCCGGAACCACCTCTCAGAGGTGCCAGAACCACATGCTGGAGACTCCGGAATCACCTGTCGGGCATGCCGGAACCACCTATTCGACTCGCCGGAACCACCTACCTGACATGCCAAAATCACCTGCCGGGTATGCCAGAACCACTTGGTGTACACTGCGGAATCATCTGCCGGACATGCCAGATCCAGCACTCAGACACACCAGAACCACGTGCCGGACACGCCGGAAGCACCTGCTGAGCATGCCTGAGCCACATGCTCGACTTGCAAGAAACACCTGCCAGACACGCCGAAATCGCCTGTCGGGTACGCCCAACCACGTGGTGGATAATCTGGAATCACCTGCCGGGCATGCCGGAATCACGTCTCAGACGTGCCAGAACATCGTGCCGGACACGCCAGAACCACCTGCCGGACAGAGCGGAACCACCTGCCGGACACGCCGGAACCACCTCTCAGACTTCCCAGAACCATGTTCCGGACACGCTGGTACCACCTGCCGAGTATGCCGGAACCACCTGATCCACGCCCCAGAACCACCTGCTGGACACGCCAGGATCACCTGCCGGTTGCGCCAGAACCACTCGGCAGACACTCTGGAACCACCTGTCGGGCCGGCCGGAACCAACTCTCAGACACGCCAGAATCATGTGCCTGAGATGCCGGAACCACACCCCGAAGAGACCAAAACCACCTGTCAAGCCCGCCTGAACCACCTGCCGAGATGCCAGAACCACCTGCTCGACTCGCCGGAACCACCTAACTGAAATGCCAAAATCACCTGCCGGGTACGCCAGAACCACTTGTTGGACACTCCGGAATCATCTGCCGGACATGCAAGAACCAGCTCTCAGACACACCAGAACCACGTGCCGGACACGCCGGAAGCACCTGCTGAGCATTCCTAAGCCACCTGCTCGACTCGCAAGAAACACCTGTCAGACATGCCAAAATCACCTGCCGGGTATGCCAGAAACACTTGGCGGACACTCCGGAATCACCTAACGGGGATGCCAGAACCACCTGCCGGACACGCTGGGACCACCTGCTTGACTCGCCAGAACCACCTGCCGGACACGCCAGAATCCCCAGCCAGCTACGCCACAACCACTTGCCAGACACTCCGGAACCACCTGCCGGGCATGCTGGAACCACCTCTCAGAGGTGCCACAACCACATGCCGGAGACGGCGGAAGCACCTGCCGAGAATGCCGGAAGTTCCTGACCCACTCCCCAGAACCACCTGCCGGACACGCCAAAATCACCTGCCGGCTATGCCAGAACCACTTGGCGGACTCTCCAGAATCACCTGCCGGGCATGCCAGCACAACCTCCGCGACGTGCCAGAAGCACGTGCCGGACAGGCCGGAACCATCTCCCGCATAGACCGGAAACACAGGAAACACTCGCCGGAACCACCTGCTTGACTCACCGGTCCCACCTGCTGGACACGCCAGAATCACCTGCCGGCTACGCCAGAATCACTCGGCAGACACTCAGAACCACCTCTAGGACAGACCAGAACCACCTGCCGGACACGCCGGGACCACATGCTTGACTCGACAGAACCACCTACCGGACACGCCAGAATCACCAGCCGGCTACGCCACAACCACTTGTCAGACACTCCGGACTCACCTGCCGGGCATGCTGGAAACACCTCTCAGAGGTGCCACAACCACATGCCGGAGATGGCGGAAGCACCTGCCGAGAATGCCGGAAGTTCCTGATCCACTCCCCAGAACCACCTGCCGGACAGACCGGAGCCACCTGCCAGACATGCCGGAACCACCGGCACTACTCGCCGGAACCACCACCGGACATGCAAAATCACCTGCACGCTACGCCAGAAACACTTGGCGAACACTCTGGAATCACCTGCCGTGCATGCCGGAACCACCTCTCAGACATGCCAGAACCACATGCCAATGACACCGGAAGCACCTGCCGAGCACGCCAGAACCACTTGCTTGAATCGCCAGAACCACCTGCCGGACACGCCAAAATCACCTGCCGGCCACGCCACAACCAGTTGGTGAACACTTCGGAATCACCTGCCGGGCTGGTTGGAACCACCTGCCGGTCACGCCAACATCACCTGCCAGCTACGCCTGAACCACTTGGCGGAAACTCCGGAATCATCTGCCAGACATGCCAGAACCAGCTCTCAGACACCCCAGAACCACATGCCGGAAACGCCGGAAGCACCTGCTGAGCATGCCTGAGCCACATGTTCGACTCACAAGAAACACCTGTCGGACATGCCAAAATCACCTACCGGATACGTCAGAAACACTTGGCGGACACTCCGGAATCACCTGTCGGGCATGCCGGAACCACCTCTCAGACTTGCCAGAACCATGTTCTGGACACGCCTGTACCACCTGCCGAGTATGCCGGAACCAGCTGATCCACTACCCAGAACCACCTGCTGGACACGTCAAAATCACCTGCCAGCTATGCCAGAACCACTTGGCGGACACAATGGAAACAAATGTCTGGCCGGACGGAACCACCTCTCAGACGTGAGAGAGCCATGTGCCGGACACGCCGGAACCACCTGCTCCACTCCCCAGAACCACCTGCTGGACACGCCAAAATTACCTGCCGGCTACGCCAGAACCACTCGGCAGACACTCCGGAGCCACCTCCAGGACAGACCGGAACCACCTGCCGTACACGCCGGGACCACCTGCTTGACTCGCCAGAACCACCTGCCGGACACGCAAGAATCACCAGCCGGCTACGCCACAACCACTTGTCGGACACTCCGGAATCACCTGCCGGGCATGCTGGAACCACCTCTCAGAGGTGCCACAACCACATGCCGGAGACGGCGGAAGCACCTGCCGAGAATGCCGGAGGTTCCTGATCCACTCCCCAGAACCACCTGCCGGACACGCCAAAATCAACTGCCGGCTACGCCAGAACCACTCGGCAGACACTCCGGAATCACATGCCAGGCATTCCGGAACCACCTCTCAGAGGTGCCAGAACCACATACCGGAGACTCCGGAATCACCTGCCAGGCATGCCGGAACCATCTCTCAGATGTGCCACAACCAAGTGCCGGAGAGACCGGAAGCACCTGCCGAGCTCGCCGGAACAAACTGCTGGACATGCCGGAACCACCTGCCTCACAGGCCAAAATCATATTCCGCCTTCGCCAAAACCACTTGGTGGACACTCCAGAATCACATTGCGGGCATGCCGGAACCACGTCATGGACAGACGGCAAACACCTGCCGGACCTGCCGGAACCACCTGCCGAGCACGCCGGAACCACCTGCTCGACTCACCAGAGCCACCTGCCGGACACACCAGAAACACCTGCGGGGTACGCCAGAACCACTTGGAGGACTCTCCGGGATCACCTGCCGGACACGCCAGAACCGCCGGCCGAGTATGCCAGAACCACCTGCTCCACTCCCCAGAACCACCTGCTGGAAACGCCAAAATCAACTGCCGGCTACGCCAGAACCACTCGGCAGACACTCCGGAACCACCTCCAGGACAGACCGGAACCACCTGACGGACACGCCGGGACCACCGACTTGACTCACCAGAACCACCTGCCGGACACGCCAGAATCACCTGCCGACTACGCCACAACCACTTGTCGGACACTCAGGAATCACCTGCCGGGCATGCTGGAACCACCTCTCAGAGGTGCCAGAACCACATGCCGGAGATGGCGTAAGCACCTGCCCAGAATGCCGGAAGTTCCTGATCCACACCCCAGAACCACATGTCGGACCGCCAAAATCACCTGCCGGCTACGCCAGAACCATTGGCGAACACTCCGGAATCACCTGCCGGGCATGGCGGAACCACCTCTCAGACATGCCGGAACAACATGCCAATGACACCCGAAGCACCTGCTGAGAACGCCAGAACCACCTGCTCGACTCGCCAAAACCACCGGCTGGACACGCCAAAATCACATGCCGGCTACACCACAACCATTTGGTGAACACTTCGGAATCACCTGCCGGGCTGGCTGGAACCACCTGCGGCTCACGCCAACATCACCTGCCAGCTATGCCAGAACCACTTGGCGGGCACCATGGAAACACCTGTCGGGCCGGCCGGAACCACCTCTCAGACGTGCCAGAACCATGTGCCTGAGATGCCGGATCCACACCCCGAACAGACCGAAACCACCTGCCAGACCCGCCTGAACCACCTGCCGAGCACGCCGGAACCACCTACTCGACTCGCCGGAACCACCTACCTGACACGCCAAAATCACCTGCCGGGTATGCCAGAACCACTTGGTGGACACTTCGGAATCATCTGCCGGACATGCCAAAACCAGCTGTCAGACACACCAGAACCACGTGCCGGACACGCCGGAAGCACCTGCTGAGCATGCCTGAGCCACATGCTCGACTTGCAAGAAACACCTGCCAGACACGCCAAAATCACCTGCCGGCTACGCCAGAACCACTTGGCGGACACTCCAGAATCCCCTGCCGGGCATGCCAGCACAACCTCTCCGAAGTGTCAGAAGCACGTGCCTGACAGACCGGAACCAACTCCCGGACAGACCGGAAACACAGGTAACACTCGCCGGAACCACCTGCTTGACTCACCGGTCCCACCTGCCGGACACGCCAAAATCACCTGCCGGCTACGCCAGAACCACTTGGCGAACACTCCAGAATCACCTGCCGGGCATGGCGGAACCACCTCTCAGACTTGCCAGAACCATGTTCCGGACACGCCGGTACCACCTGCCGAGTATGCTGGAACCACCTGATCCACTCTGCAGAACCACATGCTGGACACGCCAGAATCACCTGCCGGCTACGCCAGAACCATTCAGCAGACACTCCGGAACCACCTGCCGGGCATGCCGGAACCACCTCTCAGAGGTGCCAGAACCACATGCCCAACACTCCGGAATCACCTGCCGGGCATGCCGGAACCATCTCTCAGACGTGCCAGAACCATGTTCCGGAAACGCCGGTACCACCTGCCGAGCTCGCCGGAACCACATGCTGGACACTCCAAAATCACATGCCAGGTATACCAGAACCACTTGGTGGACACTCCGGAATCGTCTGCTGGACATGCCAGAACCAGCTCTCAGACACACCAGAACCACGTGCCAGAGACGCCGGAAGCACCTGCTGAGCATGCCTGAGCCACCTGCTCGACTCGCAAGAAACACCTGTCGGACATGCCAAAATCACCTGCCGGGTACGCCAGAAACACATGGCGGACACTCCAGAATCACCTGTCTGGCATGCCGGAACCACCTCTCAGACTTGCCAGAACCATGTTCCGGAGACTCTGGTACCACCTGCCGAGTATGCCGGAACCAGCTGATCCACTCCCCAGAACCACATGCCGGAGACTCCGGAATCACCTGGCGGGCATGCCGGAACCACCTCTCAGAGGTGCCAGAACCACATGCCGGACACTCAAGAATCAACTGCCGGGTACGCCACAACCATTTGGTGAACACTTCGGAATCACCTGCCGGGCTGGCTGGAAACACCTGCCGGTCACGCCAACATCACCTGCCAGCTATGCCACAACCACTTGGCGGACACCATGGATACACCTGTCGGGCCGGGCAGAACCAAATCTCAGACGTGCCACAACCATGTGCCTGAGATGCCGGAACCACACCCCGAACAGACCGAAACCACTTGCCAGACCCGCCTGAACCACCTGCCGAGCACGCCGGAACCACCTACTCGACCTGCCGTAACCACCTACCTGACACGCCAAAATCACCTGCCGGGTATGCCAGAACCACTTGGTGGACACTCCGGAATCATCTGCCGGACATGCCAGATCCAACACTCAGACACACCAGAACCACGTGCCGGACACGCCGGAAGCACCGGCTGATCATGCCTGAGCCACATGCTCGACTCGCAAGAAACACCTGCCAGACACGCCAAAATCGCCTGCCGGGTACGCCAGAACCACGTGGTGGACACTCCGGAATCACCTGTCGGGCATGCCGGAATCACGTCTCAGACGTGCCAGAACATCGTGCCGGACACGCTGGAACCACCTGCCGGACACGCCGGAACCACCTCTCAGACTTCCCAGAACCATGTTCCGGACACGCCGGTACCACCTGCCGAGTATGCCGGAACCACCTGATCACGCCCCAGAACCACCTGCTGGACACGCCAGAATCACCTGCCGGTTGCGCCAGAACCACTCGGCAGACACTCTGGAACCACCTGTCTTGCCGACCGGAACAAACTCTCAGACGTGCCAGAATCATGTGCCTGAGATGCCGGAACCACACCCCGAACAGACCGAAACCACCTGCCAGACCCGCCTGAACCACCTGCTGAGCACGCCGGAACCACCTGCTCGACTCGCCGGAACCACCTACCTGACATGCCAAAATCACCTGCTGGGTATGCCAGAACCACTTGGTGGACACTCCGGAATCATCTGCCGGACATGCCAGAACCAGCTCTCAGACACACCAGAACCACGTGCCGGACACGCCGGAATCACGTGAAGGGCATGCCGACACAACCTCTCAGACGTGCCAGAACCTCGTGTCGGACACCCCAGAACCACATACCAGACAGACCGGAACCACCTGCCGGACACGCCGGAACCACCGGGTCGACTCGCCGGAACGGCCGCGGGACATGCAAAATCACCTGCCGGCTACGCCAGAACCACTAGGCGAACAGCTCGGAATCACCTGCCAGGCATGCTGGAACCAACTCTCAGACATGCCAGAACCACATGCCAATGACAGCAGAAGCACCTGCCGAACACGCCGGAACCAGCTGCTCCACTCCCCAGAACCAGCTGCTGGACACGCCAAAATCACCTGCCGTCTATGCCACAACCAGTTGGTGAACACTTTGGAATCACCTGCCGGGCTTGCTGCAACCACCGTCCTGTCACGCCAACATCACCTGCCAGCTACGCCAGAACCACTTGGCGGACACTCCGGAATCATCTGCCGGACATGCCAGAACCAGCTCTCAGACACTCCAGAACCACGTGCCGGACACGCCGGAAGCAACTGCTTAGCATGCCTGAGCCCCCTCTTGAATCGCAAGAAACACCTGCCGGACACGCCAAAATCACCTGCCGGGTACGCCAGAAACGCTTGGCCGACACTCCGGAATCACCTGTCTGACATGCCGGAATCACCTCTCAGACTTGCCAGAACCATGTTCCGGACACGCCGGTACCACCTGCCGAGCATGGCAGAACCCCCTGATCCACTCCCCAGAACCACCTGCTGGACACACCTAAATCACCTGCCGGCTACGCCAGAACCTCTTGGCAGACACTCGAGATTCACCTGCCCGGCATGACGGAACCACCTCTCAGAGGTGCCAGAACTACATGCCTGACACTCCAGAATCACCTGCCGGGCATGCCGTGACCACCTCTCAGACGTGCCAGAACCATGTTCTGGACATGACGGTACCACCTGCCGAGTATGCTGGAACCAGCTGATCCACTCCCCAGAACCACCTACTGGACACGCCAAAATCAACTGCCGGTAACGCAAGAACCACTCGGCAGACACTCCTGAATCACATGCCAGGCATTCCGGAACCACCTCTCAGAGGTGCCAGAACCACATGCCGGAGACTCCGGAATCACCTGCCGGGCATGCCGGAACCATCTCTCAGATGTGCCACAACCAAGTGCCGGAGAGACCGGAAGCACCTGCAGAGCTCGCCGGAACCACCTGCTGGACATGCCGGAACCACCTGCCTCACAGGCCAAAGTCATATGCCGGCTACGCCAAAACCACTTGGTGGACACTGCAGAATCACCTTGCGGACATGCCGGAACCAGATCATGGGCAGGCGGCAAACACCTGCCGGACCTGCCGGAACCACCTGCCGTGCATGCCGGAACCACGTCTAAGACATGCCAGAACCACATGCCAATGACACCGGAAGCACCTGCCGAGCACGCCGGAACCACTTGCTCGAATCGCCAGAACCACCTGCCGGACACGCCAAAATCACCTGCCGGCTACGCCACAACCAGTTGGTGAACACTTCAGAATCACCTGCCGGGCTGGTTGGAACCACCTGCCGATCACGCCAACATCACCTGCCAGCTACACCTGAACCAATTGGCGGACACTCCGGAATCATCTGCCGGACATGCCAGAACCAGCTCTCAGACACTCAAGAACCACGTGCCGGAAACCCCGGAAGCACCTGCTGAGCATGCCTGAGCCAGCTGCTCGACTCGCAAGAAACACCTGCGGGACACGCCAAAATCACATTCCGGGTACGCCAGGACCACTTGGTGTACACTCCGGAATCACCTGTCGGGCAGGCGGAACCACCTCTCAGACTTGCCAGAACCATGTTCTGGACACGCCGGTACCACCTGCCGAGTATGCCGGAACCATCAGATCCACTCCCCAGAACCACCTACTGGACACGCAAAAATCAACTGCCGGCTACGCCAGAACCACTCGGCAGACACTCCGGAATCTCATGCCAGGCATTCCGGAACCACCTCTCAGAGGTGCCAGAACCACATGCCGGAGACTCCGGAATCACGTGCCGGGCATGCAGGAACCACCTCACAGAGGTGCCAGAACCACATGCCGGACACTCCGGAATCACCTGCCGGGCATGCCGGAAGCATCTCTCAGATGTGCCACAACCACGTGCCGGAGAGACCTGAAGCAACTGCCGAGCTCGCCGGAACGACCTGCTGGACATGCCGGAACCACCTGCCTCACAGGCCAAAATCATATGCCGGCTACGCCAAAACCACTTGGTGGACACTCCAGAATCACCTTGCGGGCATGCCGGAACCACGTCATGGACAGACGGCAAACACCTGCCGGACCTGCCGGAACCACCTGCCGAGCACGCCGGAACCACCTGCTCGAATCACCAGAGCCACCTGCCAGACACACCAGAAACCCCTGCGGGGTACACCAGAACCACTTGGAGGACTCTCCGGGATCACCTGCAGGGCATGCCGGAACCACCTGCTCCACTCCCCAGAACCACCTGCTGGACACGCCAAAATCACCTGCCGGCTACGCCAGAACCACTCGGCAGACTCTCCGGAACCACCTCCAGGACAGACCGGAACCACCTGCCGGACACGCTGGGACCACATGCTTGACTCGCCAGAACCACCTGCCGGACATGCCAGAATCCCCAGCCGGCTACGCCACAACCACTTGTCGGACACTCCAGAATCACCTGCCAGGCATGCTGGAACCACCTCTCAGAGGTGCCACAACCACATGCCAGAGACGGCGATGCGCCAGCCGACAATGCCGGAAGTTCCTGATCCACTCCCCAGAACCACCTGCTGGACACGCCAAAATCACCTGCCGGCTATGCCAGAACCACTCGGCAGACACTCCGGAACCACCTCCAGGACATACCAGAACCACGTGCCGGACACGCCGGAATCAACTGCTTAGCATGCCTGAGCCCCCTCTTGAATCGCAAGAAACACCTGCCGGACATGCCGAAATCACCTGTCGGCTACGCCAGAACCACTTGGTGGACACTCCAAATCACCTTCCGGGCATGCCAGCACAACGACTCAGAAGTGCCAGAAGCACATGCCGGACAGGCCGGAACCATCTCCTGCACAGACCGGAAACACAGGAAACACTCGCCGGAACCACCTGCTTGACTCACCGGTCCCACCTGCCGGACACACCAAAATCACCTGCCCGCTACACCAGAACCAATTGGCCGACAAGCCGGAATCACGTGTAGTGCATGCCGACACAACCTCTCACACGTGCCAGAACCTCGTTCAGGACACCCCAGAACCACCTGCTGGACAGACCAGAACCACCTGCCAGACACGCCAACATCACCTGCCAGCTATGCCACAACCACTTGGCAGACACCATGGAAACACCTGTCGGGCCGGCCGGAACCACCTCTCAGACGTGCCAGAACCATGTGCGTGAGATGCCGGAACCACACCCCGAACAGACCGAAACCACCTGCCAGACCCGCCTGAACCACCTGCCGAGCACGCCGGAACCACCTTCTCGACTGTCCGGAACAACCTACCTGACACGCCAAAATCACCTGCCGGGTATGCCAGTACCACGTGGCGGACACTGTGGAATCACCTGTCGGGAATGCCGGAACCACCTCTCAGACGTGCCAGAACCTCGTGCCGGACACGCCAGAACCACTTGGTGAACACTCCGGAATCACCTGCCGGGCATGCCGGAACCACCTCTCAGACTTGCCAGAACCATGTTCCGCACACGCCGGTACCACCTGCTGAGTATGCCGGAACCACCTGATCCACTCCCCAGAACCACCTGCTGGACACGCCAGAATCACCTGCCGGCTACGCCAGAACCACCCGGCAGACCATCCGGAACCACCTACCTAGCATGCCGGAACCACCTCTCAGAGGTGCCAGAACCACATGCCGTACACTCCGGAATCACCTGCCGGGCATGCCGGAACCATCTCTCAGACGTGCCAGAACCATGTTCCAGACAGGCCGGTACCACCTGCCGAGCTCGCCAGAACCAGCTGCTGGACACGCCAACACCAGCTACCGGCTATGCCAGAACCACTCGGCAGACACTCCGGAATCACCTGCCAGGCTTGCTGGAACCACCTCTCAGAGGTGCCGCAACCACATGCCGGAGACTCCAGAATCACCTGCCGAGCATGCCAGAACCACCTCTCAGAGGTGCCAGAACCACATGCCGGAGACTCCAGAATCACCTGCCGAGCATGCCAGAACCACCTCGCAGAGGTGCCAGAACCACATGCCAGAGACTCCGGAATCACCTGTCGGGCATGCCGGAAACATCTCTCAGACGTGCCACAACCACGTGCCGGAGAGACCGGAAGCACCTGCTGAGCTCGCCGGAACCACCTGCCTCACAGGCCAAAATCATATGCCGGCTACGCCAAAACCACTTGGTGGACACTCCAGAATCACCTTGCGGGCATGCCGGAACCACGTCATGGACAGACGGCAAACACCTGCCGGACCTGCCGGAACCACCTGCTCGACTCACCAGAGCCACCTGCCGGACACACCAGAAACACCTGCGGGATACGCCAGAATCACTTGGAGGACTCTCGGGGATCACTGCCAGGCATGCCGGAACCAACTCTCAGACGTGCCAGAACCATGTGCCGGACACGCCGGAACCACCTGCCGAGAATGCCGGAAGTTCCTGATCTGCTCCCCAGAACCACCTGCCGGACACGCCAAAATCACCTGCCGGCTACGCCACAACCAGTGGCTGAACACTTCGGAATCACCTGCTGGGCTTGCTGGAACCTCCTGCCGGTCACGCCAACATCACCTGCCACCTACGCCAGAACCACTTGGCGGACAGCATGGAAACACCTGTCGGGCCGGCCGGAACCACCTCTCAGATGTGCCAGAACCATGTGCCTGAGATGCCGGAACCACACCCCGAACAGACCGAAACCACCTGCCAGACCCGCCTGAACCACCTGCCGAGCACGCCTGATCCACCTGCTCGACTCGCCGGAACCACCTACCTGACATGCCAAAATCACCTGCTGGGTATGCCAGAACCAGTTGGTGGACACTCCGGAATCATCTGCCAGACATGCCAGAACCAGCTCTCAGACACCCCAGAACCACGAGCCAGAGACGCCGGAATCACCTGCTGAGCATGCCTGAGCCACCTGCTGGACATGCCGGAACCACCTGCTGCACATGCCGGAACCACCTGCCTGACAGGCCAAAATCACATGCCGGCTATGCCAAAACCACCTGGCGGACACTCCAGAATCACCTGCCGGGCATGCCAGCAGAACCACTCAGAAGTGCCAGAACCACCTGCTGGACAGACCGGAACCACCTGCCGGACACGCCGGAACCACCGGCTCGACTCGCCGGAACCACCGCCGGACATGCAAAATCACCTGCCGACTACACCAGAACCACTTGGCGAACACTCCGGAATCATCTGCCGGGCATACCAGCACAAAATCCCAGAAGTGCCAGAACCTCGTGCCGGACACGCCAGAACCACCTGCCGGACAGACCGGAGCCACCTGCCAGACATGCCGGAACCACCGGCTCTACTCGCCAGAACCACCACCGGACATGCAAAATCACCTGCACGCTACGCCAGAAACACTTTGCGAACACTCCGGAATCACCTGCCGGGCATGCCGGAACCACCTCTCAGAGGTGCCAGAACCACATGCTGGAGACTCCGGAATCACCTGTCGGGCATGCCGGAACCACCTATTCGACTCGCCGGAACCACCTACCTGACATGCCAAAATCACCTGCCGGGTATGCCAGAACCACTTGGTGTACACTGCGGAATCATCTGCCGGACATGCCAGATCCAGCACTCAGACACACCAGAACCACGTGCCGGACACGCCGGAAGCACCTGCTGAGCATGCCTGAGCCACATGCTCGACTTGCAAGAAACACCTGCCAGACAGGCCGAAATCGCCTGTCGGGTACGCCCAACCACGTGGTGGATAATCCGGAATCACCTGCCGGGCATGCCGGAATCACGTCTCAGACGTGCCAGAACATCGTGCCGGACACGCCAGAACCACCTGCCGGACAGAGCGGAACCACCTGCCGGACATGCCGGAACCACCTCTCAGACTTCCCAGAACCATGTTCCGGACACGCCGGTACCACCTGCCGAGTATGCCGGAACCACCTGATCCACGCCCCAGAACCACCTGCTGGACACGCCAGGATCACCTGCCGGTTGCGCCAGAACCACTCGGCAGACACTCTGGAACCACCTGTCGGGCCGGCCGGAACCAACTCTCAGACACGCCAGAATCATGTGCCTGAGATGCCGGAACCACACCCCGAAGAGACCAAAACCACCTGTCAAGCCCGCCTGAACCACCTGCCGAGATGCCAGAACCACCTGCTCGACTCGCCGGAACCACCTAACTGAAATGCCAAAATCACCTGCCGGGTACGCCAGAACCACTTGTTGGACACTCCGGAATCATCTGCCGGACATGCAAGAACCAGCTCTCAGACACACCAGAACCACGTGCCGGACACGCCGGAAGCACCTGCTGAGCATTCCTAAGCCACCTGCTCGACTCGCAAGAAACACCTGTCAGACATGCCAAAATCACCTGCCGGGTATGCCAGAAACACTTGGCGGACACTCCGGAATCACCTAACGGGGATGCCAGAACCACCTGCCGGACACGCTGGGACCACCTGCTTGACTCGCCAGAACCACCTGCCGGACACGCCAGAATCCCCAGCCAGCTACGCCACAACCACTTGCCAGACACTCCGGAACCACCTGCCGGGCATGCTGGAACCACCTCTCAGAGGTGCCACAACCACATGCCGGAGACGGCGGAAGCACCTGCCGAGAATGCCGGAAGTTCCTGACCCACTCCCCAGAACCACCTGCCGGACACGCCAAAATCACCTGCCGGCTATGCCAGAACCACTTGGCGGACTCTCCAGAATCACCTGCCGGGCATGCCAGCACAACCTCCGCGACGTGCCAGAAGCACGTGCCGGACAGGCCGGAACCATCTCCCGCATAGACCGGAAACACAGGAAACACTCGCCGGAACCACCTGCTTGACTCACCGGTCCCACCTGCTGGACACGCCAGAATCACCTGCCGGCTACGCCAGAATCACTCGGCAGACACTCAGAACCACCTCTAGGACAGACCAGAACCACCTGCCGGACACGCCGGGACCACATGCTTGACTCGACAGAACCACCTACCGGACACGCCAGAATCACCAGCCGGCTACGCCACAACCACTTGTCAGACACTCCGGACTCACCTGCCGGGCATGCTGGAAACACCTCTCAGAGGTGCCACAACCACATGCCGGAGATGGCGGAAGCACCTGCCGAGAATGCCGGAAGTTCCTGATCCACTCCCCAGAACCACCTGCCGGACAGACCGGAGCCACCTGCCAGACATGCCGGAACCACCGGCACTACTCGCCGGAACCACCACCGGACATGCAAAATCACCTGCACGCTACGCCAGAAACACTTGGCGAACACTCTGGAATCACCTGCCGTGCATGCCGGAACCACCTCTCAGACATGCCAGAACCACATGCCAATGACACCGGAAGCACCTGCCGAGCACGCCAGAACCACTTGCTCGAATCGCCAGAACCACCTGCCGGACACGCCAAAATCACCTGCCGGCCACGCCACAACCAGTTGGTGAACACTTCGGAATCACCTGCCGGGCTGGTTGGAACCACCTGCCGGTCACGCCAACATCACCTGCCAGCTACGCCTGAACCACTTGGCGGAAACTCCGGAATCATCTGCCAGACATGCCAGAACCAGCTCTCAGACACCCCAGAACCACATGCCGGAAACGCCGGAAGCACCTGCTGAGCATGCCTGAGCCACATGTTCGACTCACAAGAAACACCTGTCGGACATGCCAAAATCACCTACCGGATACGTCAGAAACACTTGGCGGACACTCCGGAATCACCTGTCGGGCATGCCGGAACCACCTCTCAGACTTGCCAGAACCATGTTCTGGACACGCCTGTACCACCTGCCGAGTATGCCGGAACCAGCTGATCCACTACCCAGAACCACCTGCTGGACACGTCAAAATCACCTGCCAGCTATGCCAGAACCACTTGGCGGACACAATGGAAACAAATGTCTGGCCGGACGGAACCACCTCTCAGACGTGAGAGAGCCATGTGCCGGACACGCCGGAACCACCTGCTCCACTCCCCAGAACCACCTGCTGGACACGCCAAAATTACCTGCCGGCTACGCCAGAACCACTCGGCAGACACTCCGGAGCCACCTCCAGGACAGACCGGAACCACCTGCCGTACACGCCGGGACCACCTGCTTGACTCGCCAGAACCACCTGCCGGACACGCAAGAATCACCAGCCGGCTACGCCACAACCACTTGTCGGACACTCCGGAATCACCTGCCGGGCATGCTGGAACCACCTCTCAGAGGTGCCACAACCACATGCCGGAGACGGCGGAAGCACCTGCCGAGAATGCCGGAGGTTCCTGATCCACTCCCCAGAACCACCTGCCGGACACGCCAAAATCAACTGCCGGCTACGCCAGAACCACTCGGCAGACACTCCGGAATCACATGCCAGGCATTCCGGAACCACCTCTCAGAGGTGCCAGAACCACATACCGGAGACTCCGGAATCACCTGCCAGGCATGCCGGAACCATCTCTCAGATGTGCCACAACCAAGTGCCGGAGAGACCGGAAGCACCTGCCGAGCTCGCCGGAACAAACTGCTGGACATGCCGGAACCACCTGCCTCACAGGCCAAAATCATATTCCGCCTTCGCCAAAACCACTTGGTGGACACTCCAGAATCACATTGCGGGCATGCCGGAACCACGTCATGGACAGACGGCAAACACCTGCCGGACCTGCCGGAACCACCTGCCGAGCACGCCGGAACCACCTGCTCGACTCACCAGAGCCACCTGCCGGACACACCAGAAACACCTGCGGGGTACGCCAGAACCACTTGGAGGACTCTCCGGGATCACCTGCCGGACACGCCAGAACCGCCGGCCGAGTATGCCAGAACCACCTGCTCCACTCCCCAGAACCACCTGCTGGAAACGCCAAAATCAACTGCCGGCTACGCCAGAACCACTCGGCAGACACTCCGGAACCACCTCCAGGACAGACCGGAACCACCTGACGGACACGCCGGGACCACCGACTTGACTCACCAGAACCACCTGCCGGACACGCCAGAATCACCTGCCGACTACGCCACAACCACTTGTCGGACACTCAGGAATCACCTGCCGGGCATGCTGGAACCACCTCTCAGAGGTGCCAGAACCACATGCCGGAGATGGCGTAAGCACCTGCCCAGAATGCCGGAAGTTCCTGATCCACACCCCAGAACCACATGTCGGACCGCCAAAATCACCTGCCGGCTACGCCAGAACCATTGGCGAACACTCCGGAATCACCTGCCGGGCATGGCGGAACCACCTCTCAGACATGCCGGAACAACATGCCAATGACACCCGAAGCACCTGCTGAGAACGCCAGAACCACCTGCTCGACTCGCCAAAACCACCGGCTGGACACGCCAAAATCACATGCCGGCTACACCACAACCATTTGGTGAACACTTCGGAATCACCTGCCGGGCTGGCTGGAACCACCTGCGGCTCACGCCAACATCACCTGCCAGCTATGCCAGAACCACTTGGCGGGCACCATGGAAACACCTGTCGGGCCGGCCGGAACCACCTCTCAGACGTGCCAGAACCATGTGCCTGAGATGCCGGATCCACACCCCGAACAGACCGAAACCACCTGCCAGACCCGCCTGAACCACCTGCCGAGCACGCCGGAACCACCTACTCGACTCGCCGGAACCACCTACCTGACACGCCAAAATCACCTGCCGGGTATGCCAGAACCACTTGGTGGACACTTCGGAATCATCTGCCGGACATGCCAAAACCAGCTGTCAGACACACCAGAACCACGTGCCGGACACGCCGGAAGCACCTGCTGAGCATGCCTGAGCCACATGCTCGACTTGCAAGAAACACCTGCCAGACACGCCAAAATCACCTGCCGGCTACGCCAGAACCACTTGGCGGACACTCCAGAATCCCCTGCCGGGCATGCCAGCACAACCTCTCCGAAGTGTCAGAAGCACGTGCCTGACAGACCGGAACCAACTCCCGGACAGACCGGAAACACAGGTAACACTCGCCGGAACCACCTGCTTGACTCACCGGTCCCACCTGCCGGACACGCCAAAATCACCTGCCGGCTACGCCAGAACCACTTGGCGAACACTCCAGAATCACCTGCCGGGCATGGCGGAACCACCTCTCAGACTTGCCAGAACCATGTTCCGGACACGCCGGTACCACCTGCCGAGTATGCTGGAACCACCTGATCCACTCTGCAGAACCACATGCTGGACACGCCAGAATCACCTGCCGGCTACGCCAGAACCATTCGGCAGACACTCCGGAACCACCTGCCGGGCATGCCGGAACCACCTCTCAGAGGTGCCAGAACCACATGCCCAACACTCCGGAATCACCTGCCGGGCATGCCGGAACCATCTCTCAGACGTGCCAGAACCATGTTCCGGAAACGCCGGTACCACCTGCCGAGCTCGCCGGAACCACATGCTGGACACTCCAAAATCACATGCCAGGTATACCAGAACCACTTGGTGGACACTCCGGAATCGTCTGCTGGACATGCCAGAACCAGCTCTCAGACACACCAGAACCACGTGCCAGAGACGCCGGAAGCACCTGCTGAGCATGCCTGAGCCACCTGCTCGACTCGCAAGAAACACCTGTCGGACATGCCAAAATCACCTGCCGGGTACGCCAGAAACACATGGCGGACACTCCAGAATCACCTGTCTGGCATGCCGGAACCACCTCTCAGACTTGCCAGAACCATGTTCCGGAGACTCTGGTACCACCTGCCGAGTATGCCGGAACCAGCTGATCCACTCCCCAGAACCACATGCCGGAGACTCCGGAATCACCTGGCGGGCATGCCGGAACCACCTCTCAGAGGTGCCAGAACCACATGCCGGACACTCAAGAATCAACTGCCGGGTACGCCACAACCATTTGGTGAACACTTCGGAATCACCTGCCGGGCTGGCTGGAAACACCTGCCGGTCACGCCAACATCACCTGCCAGCTATGCCACAACCACTTGGCGGACACCATGGATACACCTGTCGGGCCGGGCAGAACCAAATCTCAGACGTGCCACAACCATGTGCCTGAGATGCCGGAACCACACCCCGAACAGACCGAAACCACTTGCCAGACCCGCCTGAACCACCTGCCGAGCACGCCGGAACCACCTACTCGACCTGCCGTAACCACCTACCTGACACGCCAAAATCACCTGCCGGGTATGCCAGAACCACTTGGTGGACACTCCGGAATCATCTGCCGGACATGCCAGATCCAACACTCAGACACACCAGAACCACGTGCCGGACACGCCGGAAGCACCGGCTGATCATGCCTGAGCCACATGCTCGACTCGCAAGAAACACCTGCCAGACACGCCAAAATCGCCTGCCGGGTACGCCAGAACCACGTGGTGGACACTCCGGAATCACCTGTCGGGCATGCCGGAATCACGTCTCAGACGTGCCAGAACATCGTGCCGGACACGCTGGAACCACCTGCCGGACACGCCGGAACCACCTCTCAGACTTCCCAGAACCATGTTCCGGACACGCCGGTACCACCTGCCGAGTATGCCGGAACCACCTGATCACGCCCCAGAACCACCTGCTGGACACGCCAGAATCACCTGCCGGTTGCGCCAGAACCACTCGGCAGACACTCTGGAACCACCTGTCTTGCCGACCGGAACAAACTCTCAGACGTGCCAGAATCATGTGCCTGAGATGCCGGAACCACACCCCGAACAGACCGAAACCACCTGCCAGACCCGCCTGAACCACCTGCTGAGCACGCCGGAACCACCTGCTCGACTCGCCGGAACCACCTACCTGACATGCCAAAATCACCTGCTGGGTATGCCAGAACCACTTGGTGGACACTCCGGAATCATCTGCCGGACATGCCAGAACCAGCTCTCAGACACACCAGAACCACGTGCCGGACACGCCGGAATCACGTGAAGGGCATGCCGACACAACCTCTCAGACGTGCCAGAACCTCGTGTCGGACACCCCAGAACCACATACCAGACAGACCGGAACCACCTGCCGGACACGCCGGAACCACCGGGTCGACTCGCCGGAACGGCCGCGGGACATGCAAAATCACCTGCCGGCTACGCCAGAACCACTAGGCGAACAGCTCGGAATCACCTGCCAGGCATGCTGGAACCAACTCTCAGACATGCCAGAACCACATGCCAATGACAGCAGAAGCACCTGCCGAACACGCCGGAACCAGCTGCTCCACTCCCCAGAACCAGCTGCTGGACACGCCAAAATCACCTGCCGTCTATGCCACAACCAGTTGGTGAACACTTTGGAATCACCTGCCGGGCTTGCTGCAACCACCGTCCTGTCACGCCAACATCACCTGCCAGCTACGCCAGAACCACTTGGCGGACACTCCGGAATCATCTGCCGGACATGCCAGAACCAGCTCTCAGACACTCCAG
This sequence comes from Equus caballus, assembly GCF_041296265.1. Taxonomy (NCBI): domain Eukaryota; kingdom Metazoa; phylum Chordata; class Mammalia; order Perissodactyla; family Equidae; genus Equus; species Equus caballus. The sequence continues at coordinate 36,164,723 of NC_091691.1, forward strand.
AACCACGTGCCGGACACGCCGGAAGCAACTGCTTAGCATGCCTGAGCCCCCTCTTGAATCGCAAGAAACACCTGCCGGACACGCCAAAATCACCTGCCGGGTACGCCAGAAACGCTTGGCCGACACTCCGGAATCACCTGTCTGACATGCCGGAATCACCTCTCAGACTTGCCAGAACCATGTTCCGGACACGCCGGTACCACCTGCCGAGCATGGCAGAACCCCCTGATCCACTCCCCAGAACCACCTGCTGGACACACCTAAATCACCTGCCGGCTACGCCAGAACCTCTTGGCAGACACTCGAGATTCACCTGCCCGGCATGACGGAACCACCTCTCAGAGGTGCCAGAACTACATGCCTGACACTCCAGAATCACCTGCCGGGCATGCCGTGACCACCTCTCAGACGTGCCAGAACCATGTTCTGGACATGACGGTACCACCTGCCGAGTATGCTGGAACCAGCTGATCCACTCCCCAGAACCACCTACTGGACACGCCAAAATCAACTGCCGGTAACGCAAGAACCACTCGGCAGACACTCCTGAATCACATGCCAGGCATTCCGGAACCACCTCTCAGAGGTGCCAGAACCACATGCCGGAGACTCCGGAATCACCTGCCGGGCATGCCGGAACCATCTCTCAGATGTGCCACAACCAAGTGCCGGAGAGACCGGAAGCACCTGCAGAGCTCGCCGGAACCACCTGCTGGACATGCCGGAACCACCTGCCTCACAGGCCAAAGTCATATGCCGGCTACGCCAAAACCACTTGGTGGACACTGCAGAATCACCTTGCGGACATGCCGGAACCAGATCATGGGCAGGCGGCAAACACCTGCCGGACCTGCCGGAACCACCTGCCGTGCATGCCGGAACCACCTCTAAGACATGCCAGAACCACATGCCAATGACACCGGAAGCACCTGCCGAGCACGCCGGAACCACTTGCTCGAATCGCCAGAACCACCTGCCGGACACGCCAAAATCACCTGCCGGCTACGCCACAACCAGTTGGTGAACACTTCAGAATCACCTGCCGGGCTGGTTGGAACCACCTGCCGATCACGCCAACATCACCTGCCAGCTACACCTGAACCAATTGGCGGACACTCCGGAATCATCTGCCGGACATGCCAGAACCAGCTCTCAGACACTCAAGAACCACGTGCCGGAAACCCCGGAAGCACCTGCTGAGCATGCCTGAGCCAGCTGCTCGACTCGCAAGAAACACCTGCGGGACACGCCAAAATCACATTCCGGGTACGCCAGGACCACTTGGTGTACACTCCGGAATCACCTGTCGGGCAGGCGGAACCACCTCTCAGACTTGCCAGAACCATGTTCTGGACACGCCGGTACCACCTGCCGAGTATGCCGGAACCATCAGATCCACTCCCCAGAACCACCTACTGGACACGCAAAAATCAACTGCCGGCTACGCCAGAACCACTCGGCAGACACTCCGGAATCTCATGCCAGGCATTCCGGAACCACCTCTCAGAGGTGCCAGAACCACATGCCGGAGACTCCGGAATCACGTGCCGGGCATGCAGGAACCACCTCACAGAGGTGCCAGAACCACATGCCGGACACTCCGGAATCACCTGCCGGGCATGCCGGAAGCATCTCTCAGATGTGCCACAACCACGTGCCGGAGAGACCTGAAGCAACTGCCGAGCTCGCCGGAACGACCTGCTGGACATGCCGGAACCACCTGCCTCACAGGCCAAAATCATATGCCGGCTACGCCAAAACCACTTGGTGGACACTCCAGAATCACCTTGCGGGCATGCCGGAACCACGTCATGGACAGACGGCAAACACCTGCCGGACCTGCCGGAACCACCTGCCGAGCACGCCGGAACCACCTGCTCGAATCACCAGAGCCACCTGCCAGACACACCAGAAACCCCTGCGGGGTACACCAGAACCACTTGGAGGACTCTCCGGGATCACCTGCAGGGCATGCCGGAACCACCTGCTCCACTCCCCAGAACCACCTGCTGGACACGCCAAAATCACCTGCCGGCTACGCCAGAACCACTCGGCAGACTCTCCGGAACCACCTCCAGGACAGACCGGAACCACCTGCCGGACACGCTGGGACCACATGCTTGACTCGCCAGAACCACCTGCCGGACATGCCAGAATCCCCAGCCGGCTACGCCACAACCACTTGTCGGACACTCCAGAATCACCTGCCAGGCATGCTGGAACCACCTCTCAGAGGTGCCACAACCACATGCCAGAGACGGCGATGCGCCAGCCGACAATGCCGGAAGTTCCTGATCCACTCCCCAGAACCACCTGCTGGACACGCCAAAATCACCTGCCGGCTATGCCAGAACCACTCGGCAGACACTCCGGAACCACCTCCAGGACATACCAGAACCACGTGCCGGACACGCCGGAATCAACTGCTTAGCATGCCTGAGCCCCCTCTTGAATCGCAAGAAACACCTGCCGGACATGCCGAAATCACCTGTCGGCTACGCCAGAACCACTTGGTGGACACTCCAAATCACCTTCCGGGCATGCCAGCACAACGACTCAGAAGTGCCAGAAGCACATGCCGGACAGGCCGGAACCATCTCCTGCACAGACCGGAAACACAGGAAACACTCGCCGGAACCACCTGCTTGACTCACTGGTCCCACCTGCCGGACACACCAAAATCACCTGCCCGCTACACCAGAACCAATTGGCCGACAAGCCGGAATCACGTGTAGTGCATGCCGACACAACCTCTCACACGTGCCAGAACCTCGTTCAGGACACCCCAGAACCACCTGCTGGACAGACCAGAACCACCTGCCGGACACGCCAACATCACCTGCCAGCTATGCCACAACCACTTGGCAGACACCATGGAAACACCTGTCGGGCCGGCCGGAACCACCTCTCAGACGTGCCAGAACCATGTGCGTGAGATGCCGGAACCACACCCCGAACAGACCGAAACCACCTGCCAGACCCGCCTGAACCACCTGCCGAGCACGCCGGAACCACCTACTCGACTGTCCGGAACAACCTACCTGACACGCCAAAATCACCTGCCGGGTATGCCAGTACCACGTGGCGGACACTGTGGAATCACCTGTCGGGAATGCCGGAACCACCTCTCAGACGTGCCAGAACCTCGTGCCGGACACGCCAGAACCACTTGGTGAACACTCCGGAATCACCTGCCGGGCATGCCGGAACCACCTCTCAGACTTGCCAGAACCATGTTCCGCACACGCCGGTACCACCTGCTGAGTATGCCGGAACCACCTGATCCACTCCCCAGAACCACCTGCTGGACACGCCAGAATCACCTGCCGGCTACGCCAGAACCACCCGGCAGACCATCCGGAACCACCTACCTAGCATGCCGGAACCACCTCTCAGAGGTGCCAGAACCACATGCCGTACACTCCGGAATCACCTGCCGGGCATGCCGGAACCATCTCTCAGACGTGCCAGAACCATGTTCCAGACAGGCCGGTACCACCTGCCGAGCTCGCCAGAACCAGCTGCTGGACACGCCAACACCAGCTACCGGCTATGCCAGAACCACTCGGCAGACACTCCGGAATCACCTGCCAGGCTTGCTGGAACCACCTCTCAGAGGTGCCGCAACCACATGCCGGAGACTCCAGAATCACCTGCCGAGCATGCCAGAACCACCTCTCAGAGGTGCCAGAACCACATGCCGGAGACTCCAGAATCACCTGCCGAGCATGCCAGAACCACCTCGCAGAGGTGCCAGAACCACATGCCAGAGACTCCGGAATCACCTGTCGGGCATGCCGGAAACATCTCTCAGACGTGCCACAACCACGTGCCGGAGAGACCGGAAGCACCTGCTGAGCTCGCCGGAACCACCTGCCTCACAGGCCAAAATCATATGCCGGCTACGCCAAAACCACTTGGTGGACACTCCAGAATCACCTTGCGGGCATGCCGGAACCACGTCATGGACAGACGGCAAACACCTGCCGGACCTGCCGGAACCACCTGCTCGACTCACCAGAGCCACCTGCCGGACACACCAGAAACACCTGCGGGATACGCCAGAATCACTTGGAGGACTCTCGGGGATCACTGCCAGGCATGCCGGAACCAACTCTCAGACGTGCCAGAACCATGTGCCGGACACGCCGGAACCACCTGCCGAGAATGCCGGAAGTTCCTGATCTGCTCCCCAGAACCACCTGCCGGACACGCCAAAATCACCTGCCGGCTACGCCACAACCAGTGGCTGAACACTTCGGAATCACCTGCTGGGCTTGCTGGAACCTCCTGCCGGTCACGCCAACATCACCTGCCACCTACGCCAGAACCACTTGGCGGACAGCATGGAAACACCTGTCGGGCCGGCCGGAACCACCTCTCAGATGTGCCAGAACCATGTGCCTGAGATGCCGGAACCACACCCCGAACAGACCGAAACCACCTGCCAGACCCGCCTGAACCACCTGCCGAGCACGCCTGATCCACCTGCTCGACTCGCCGGAACCACCTACCTGACATGCCAAAATCACCTGCTGGGTATGCCAGAACCAGTTGGTGGACACTCCGGAATCATCTGCCAGACATGCCAGAACCAGCTCTCAGACACCCCAGAACCACGAGCCAGAGACGCCGGAATCACCTGCTGAGCATGCCTGAGCCACCTGCTGGACATGCCGGAACCACCTGCTGCACATGCCGGAACCACCTGCCTGACAGGCCAAAATCACATGCCGGCTATGCCAAAACCACCTGGCGGACACTCCAGAATCACCTGCCGGGCATGCCAGCAGAACCACTCAGAAGTGCCAGAACCACCTGCTGGACAGACCGGAACCACCTGCCGGACACGCCGGAACCACCGGCTCGACTCGCCGGAACCACCGCCGGACATGCAAAATCACCTGCCGACTACACCAGAACCACTTGGCGAACACTCCGGAATCATCTGCCGGGCATACCAGCACAAAATCCCAGAAGTGCCAGAACCTCGTGCCGGACACGCCAGAACCACCTGCCGGACAGACCGGAGCCACCTGCCAGACATGCCGGAACCACCGGCTCTACTCGCCAGAACCACCACCGGACATGCAAAATCACCTGCACGCTACGCCAGAAACACTTTGCGAACACTCCGGAATCACCTGCCGGGCATGCCGGAACCACCTCTCAGAGGTGCCAGAACCACATGCTGGAGACTCCGGAATCACCTGTCGGGCATGCCGGAACCACCTATTCGACTCGCCGGAACCACCTACCTGACATGCCAAAATCACCTGCCGGGTATGCCAGAACCACTTGGTGTACACTGCGGAATCATCTGCCGGACATGCCAGATCCAGCACTCAGACACACCAGAACCACGTGCCGGACACGCCGGAAGCACCTGCTGAGCATGCCTGAGCCACATGCTCGACTTGCAAGAAACACCTGCCAGACACGCCGAAATCGCCTGTCGGGTACGCCCAACCACGTGGTGGATAATCCGGAATCACCTGCCGGGCATGCCGGAATCACGTCTCAGACGTGCCAGAACATCGTGCCGGACACGCCAGAACCACCTGCCGGACAGAGCGGAACCACCTGCCGGACATGCCGGAACCACCTCTCAGACTTCCCAGAACCATGTTCCGGACACGCCGGTACCACCTGCCAAGTATGCCGGAACCACCTGATCCACGCCCCAGAACCACCTGCTGGACACGCCAGGATCACCTGCCGGTTGCGCCAGAACCACTCGGCAGACACTCTGGAACCACCTGTGGGGCCGGCCGGAACCAACTCTCAGACACGCCAGAATCATGTGCCTGAGATGCCGGAACCACACCCCGAAGAGACCAAAACCACCTGTCAAGCCCGCCTGAACCACCTGCCGAGATGCCAGAACCACCTGCTCGACTCGCCGGAACCACCTAACTGAAATGCCAAAATCACCTGCCGGGTACGCCAGAACCACTTGTTGGACACTCCGGAATCATCTGCCGGACATGCAAGAACCAGCTCTCAGACACACCAGAACCACGTGCCGGACACGCCGGAAGCACCTGCTGAGCATTCCTAAGCCACCTGCTCGACTCGCAAGAAACACCTGTCAGACATGCCAAAATCACCTGCCGGGTATGCCAGAAACACTTGGCGGACACTCCGGAATCACCTAACGGGGATGCCAGAACCACCTGCCGGACACGCTGGGACCACATGCTTGACTCGCCAGAACCACCTGCCGGACACGCCAGAATCCCCAGCCAGATACGCCACAACCACTTGCCAGACACTCCGGAACCACCTGCCGGGCATGCTGGAACCACCTCTCAGAGGTGCCACAACCACATGCCGGAGACGGCGGAAGCACCTGCCGAGAATGCCGGAAGTTCCTGACCCACTCCCCAGAACCACCTGCCGGACACGCCAAAATCACCTGCCGGCTATGCCAGAACCACTTGGCGGACTCTCCAGAATCACCTGCCGGGCATGCCAGCACAACCTCCGCGACGTGCCAGAAGCACGTGCCGGACAGGCCGGAACCATCTCCCGCATAGACCGGAAACACAGGAAACACTCGCCGGAACCACCTGCTTGACTCACCGGTCCCACCTGCTGGACACGCCAGAATCACCTGCCGGCTACGCCAGAATCACTCGGCAGACACTCAGAACCACCTCTAGGACAGACCAGAACCACCTGCCGGACACGCCGGGACCACATGCTTGACTCGACAGAACCACCTACCGGACACGCCAGAATCACCAGCCGGCTACGCCACAACCACTTGTCAGACACTCCGGACTCACCTGCCGGGCATGCTGGAAACACCTCTCAGAGGTGCCACAACCACATGCCGGAGATGGCGGAAGCACCTGCCGAGAATGCCGGAAGTTCCTGATCCACTCCCCAGAACCACCTGCCGGACAGACCGGAGCCACCTGCCAGACATGCCGGAACCACCGGCACTACTCGCCGGAACCACCACCGGACATGCAAAATCACCTGCACGCTACGCCAGAAACACTTGGCGAACACTCTGGAATCACCTGCCGTGCATGCCGGAACCACCTCTCAGACATGCCAGAACCACATGCCAATGACACCGGAAGCACCTGCCGAGCACGCCAGAACCACTTGCTTGAATCGCCAGAACCACCTGCCGGACACGCCAAAATCACCTGCCGGCCACGCCACAACCAGTTGGTGAACACTTCGGAATCACCTGCCGGGCTGGTTGGAACCACCTGCCGGTCACGCCAACATCACCTGCCAGCTACGCCTGAACCACTTGGCGGAAACTCCGGAATCATCTGCCGGACATGCCAGAACCAGCTCTCAGACACCCCAGAACCACATGCCGGAAACGCCGGAAGCACCTGCTGAGCATGCCTGAGCCACATGTTCGACTCACAAGAAACACCTGTCGGACATGCCAAAATCACCTACCGGATACGTCAGAAACACTTGGCGGACACTCCGGAATCACCTGTCGGGCATGCCGGAACCACCTCTCAGACTTGCCAGAACCATGTTCTGGACACGCCTGTACCACCTGCCGAGTATGCCGGAACCAGCTGATCCACTACCCAGAACCACCTGCTGGACACGTCAAAATCACCTGCCAGCTATGCCAGAACCACTTGGCGGACACAATGGAAACAAATGTCTGGCCGGACGGAACCACCTCTCAGACGTGAGAGAGCCATGTGCCGGACACGCCGGAACCACCTGCTCCACTCCCCAGAACCACCTGCTGGACACGCCAAAATTACCTGCCGGCTACGCCAGAACCACTCGGCAGACACTCCGGAGCCACCTCCAGGACAGACCGGAACCACCTGCCGTACACGCCGGGACCACCTGCTTGACTCGCCAGAACCACCTGCCGGACACGCAAGAATCACCAGCCGGCTACGCCACAACCACTTGTCGGACACTCCGGAATCACCTGCCGGGCATGCTGGAACCACCTCTCAGAGGTGCCACAACCACATGCCGGAGACGGCGGAAGCACCTGCCGAGAATGCCGGAGGTTCCTGATCCACTCCCCAGAACCACCTGCCGGACACGCCAAAATCAACTGCCGGCTACGCCAGAACCACTCGGCAGACACTCCGGAATCACATGCCAGGCATTCCGGAACCACCTCTCAGAGGTGCCAGAACCACATACCGGAGACTCCGGAATCACCTGCCAGGCATGCCGGAACCATCTCTCAGATGTGCCACAACCAAGTGCCGGAGAGACCGGAAGCACCTGCCGAGCTCGCCGGAACAAACTGCTGGACATGCCGGAACCACCTGCCTCACAGGCCAAAATCATATTCCGCCTTCGCCAAAACCACTTGGTGGACACTCCAGAATCACATTGCGGGCATGCCGGAACCACGTCATGGACAGACGGCAAACACCTGCCGGACCTGCCGGAACCACCTGCCGAGCACGCCGGAACCACCTGCTCGACTCACCAGAGCCACCTGCCGGACACACCAGAAACACCTGCGGGGTACGCCAGAACCACTTGGAGGACTCTCCGGGATCACCTGCCGGACACGCCAGAACCGCCGGCCGAGTATGCCAGAACCACCTGCTCCACTCCCCAGAACCACCTGCTGGAAACGCCAAAATCAACTGCCGGCTACGCCAGAACCACTCGGCAGACACTCCGGAACCACCTCCAGGACAGACCGGAACCACCTGACGGACACGCCGGGACCACCGACTTGACTCACCAGAACCACCTGCCGGACACGCCAGAATCACCTGCCGACTACGCCACAACCACTTGTCGGACACTCAGGAATCACCTGCCGGGCATGCTGGAACCACCTCTCAGAGGTGCCAGAACCACATGCCGGAGATGGCGTAAGCACCTGCCCAGAATGCCGGAAGTTCCTGATCCACACCCCAGAACCACATGTCGGACCGCCAAAATCACCTGCCGGCTACGCCAGAACCATTGGCGAACACTCCGGAATCACCTGCCGGGCATGGCGGAACCACCTCTCAGACATGCCGGAACAACATGCCAATGACACCCGAAGCACCTGCTGAGAACGCCAGAACCACCTGCTCGACTCGCCAAAACCACCGGCTGGACACGCCAAAATCACATGCCGGCTACACCACAACCATTTGGTGAACACTTCGGAATCACCTGCCGGGCTGGCTGGAACCACCTGCGGCTCACGCCAACATCACCTGCCAGCTATGCCAGAACCACTTGGCGGGCACCATGGAAACACCTGTCGGGCCGGCCGGAACCACCTCTCAGACGTGCCAGAACCATGTGCCTGAGATGCCGGATCCACACCCCGAACAGACCGAAACCACCTGCCAGACCCGCCTGAACCACCTGCCGAGCACGCCGGAACCACCTACTCGACTCGCCGGAACCACCTACCTGACACGCCAAAATCACCTGCCGGGTATGCCAGAACCACTTGGTGGACACTTCGGAATCATCTGCCGGACATGCCAAAACCAGCTGTCAGACACACCAGAACCACGTGCCGGACACGCCGGAAGCACCTGCTGAGCATGCCTGAGCCACATGCTCGACTTGCAAGAAACACCTGCCAGACACGCCAAAATCACCTGCCGGCTACGCCAGAACCACTTGGCGGACACTCCAGAATCCCCTGCCGGGCATGCCAGCACAACCTCTCCGAAGTGTCAGAAGCACGTGCCTGACAGACCGGAACCAACTCCCGGACAGACCGGAAACACAGGTAACACTCGCCGGAACCACCTGCTTGACTCACCGGTCCCACCTGCCGGACACGCCAAAATCACCTGCCGGCTACGCCAGAACCACTTGGCGAACACTCCAGAATCACCTGCCGGGCATGGCGGAACCACCTCTCAGACTTGCCAGAACCATGTTCCGGACACGCCGGTACCACCTGCCGAGTATGCTGGAACCACCTGATCCACTCTGCAGAACCACATGCTGGACACGCCAGAATCACCTGCCGGCTACGCCAGAACCATTCGGCAGACACTCCGGAACCACCTGCCGGGCATGCTGGAACCACCTCTCAGAGGTGCCAGAACCACATGCCCAACACTCCGGAATCACCTGCCGGGCATGCCGGAACCATCTCTCAGACGTGCCAGAACCATGTTCCGGAAACGCCGGTACCACCTGCCGAGCTCGCCGGAACCACATGCTGGACACTCCAAAATCACATGCCAGGTATACCAGAACCACTTGGTGGACACTCCGGAATCGTCTGCTGGACATGCCAGAACCAGCTCTCAGACACACCAGAACCACGTGCCAGAGACGCCGGAAGCACCTGCTGAGCATGCCTGAGCCACCTGCTCGACTCGCAAGAAACACCTGTCGGACATGCCAAAATCACCTGCCGGGTACGCCAGAAACACATGGCGGACACTCCAGAATCACCTGTCTGGCATGCCGGAACCACCTCTCAGACTTGCCAGAACCATGTTCCGGAGACTCTGGTACCACCTGCCGAGTATGCCGGAACCAGCTGATCCACTCCCCAGAACCACATGCCGGAGACTCCGGAATCACCTGGCGGGCATGCCGGAACCACCTCTCAGAGGTGCCAGAACCACATGCCGGACACTCAAGAATCAACTGCCGGGTACGCCACAACCATTTGGTGAACACTTCGGAATCACCTGCCGGGCTGGCTGGAAACACCTGCCGGTCACGCCAACATCACCTGCCAGCTATGCCACAACCACTTGGCGGACACCATGGATACACCTGTCGGGCCGGGCAGAACCAAATCTCAGACGTGCCACAACCATGTGCCTGAGATGCCGGAACCACACCCCGAACAGACCGAAACCACTTGCCAGACCCGCCTGAACCACCTGCCGAGCACGCCGGAACCACCTACTCGACCTGCTGTAACCACCTACCTGACACGCCAAAATCACCTGCCGGGTATGCCAGAACCACTTGGTGGACACTCCGGAATCATCTGCCGGACATGCCAGATCCAACACTCAGACACACCAGAACCACGTGCCGGACACGCCGGAAGCACCGGCTGATCATGCCTGAGCCACATGCTCGACTCGCAAGAAACACCTGCCAGACACGCCAAAATCGCCTGCCGGGTACGCCAGAACCACGTGGTGGACACTCCGGAATCACCTGTCGGGCATGCCGGAATCACGTCTCAGACGTGCCAGAACATCGTGCCGGACACGCTGGAACCACCTGCCGGACACGCCGGAACCACCTCTCAGACTTCCCAGAACCATGTTCCGGACACGCCGGTACCACCTGCCGAGTATGCCGGAACCACCTGATCACGCCCCAGAACCACCTGCTGGACACGCCAGAATCACCTGCCGGTTGCGCCAGAACCACTCGGCAGACACTCTGGAACCACCTGTCTTGCCGACCGGAACAAACTCTCAGACGTGCCAGAATCATGTGCCTGAGATGCCGGAACCACACCCCGAACAGACCGAAACCACCTGCCAGACCCGCCTGAACCACCTGCTGAGCACGCCGGAACCACCTGCTCGACTCGCCGGAACCACCTACCTGACATGCCAAAATCACCTGCTGGGTATGCCAGAACCACTTGGTGGACACTCCGGAATCATCTGCCGGACATGCCAGAACCAGCTCTCAGACACACCAGAACCACGTGCCGGACACGCCGGAATCACGTGAAGGGCATGCCGACACAACCTCTCAGACGTGCCAGAACCTCGTGTCGGACACCCCAGAACCACATACCAGACAGACCGGAACCACCTGCCGGACACGCCGGAACCACCGGGTCGACTCGCCGGAACGGCCGCGGGACATGCAAAATCACCTGCCGGCTGCGCCAGAACCACTAGGCGAACAGCTCGGAATCACCTGCCAGGCATGCTGGAACCAACTCTCAGACATGCCAGAACCACATGCCAATGACAGCAGAAGCACCTGCCGAACACGCCGGAACCAGCTGCTCCACTCCCCAGAACCAGCTGCTGGACACGCCAAAATCACCTGCCGTCTATGCCACAACCAGTTGGTGAACACTTTGGAATCACCTGCCGGGCTTGCTGCAACCACCGTCCTGTCACGCCAACATCACCTGCCAGCTACGCCAGAACCACTTGGCGGACACTCCGGAATCATCTGCCGGACATGCCAGAACCAGCTCTCAGACACTCCAGAACCACGTGCCGGACACGCCGGAAGCAACTGCTTAGCATGCCTGAGCCCCCTCTTGAATCGCAAGAAACACCTGCCGGACACGCCAAAATCACCTGCCGGGTACGCCAGAAACGCTTGGCCGACACTCCGGAATCACCTGTCTGACATGCCGGAATCACCTCTCAGACTTGCCAGAACCATGTTCCGGACACGCCGGTACCACCTGCCGAGCATGGCAGAACCCCCTGATCCACTCCCCAGAACCACCTGCTGGACACACCTAAATCACCTGCCGGCTACGCCAGAACCTCTTGGCAGACACTCGAGATTCACCTGCCCGGCATGACGGAACCACCTCTCAGAGGTGCCAGAACTACATGCCTGACACTCCAGAATCACCTGCCGGGCATGCCGTGACCACCTCTCAGACGTGCCAGAACCATGTTCTGGACATGACGGTACCACCTGCCGAGTATGCTGGAACCAGCTGATCCACTCCCCAGAACCACCGACTGGACACGCCAAAATCAACTGCCGGTAACGCAAGAACCACTCGGCAGACACTCCTGAATCACATGCCAGGCATTCCGGAACCACCTCTCAGAGGTGCCAGAACCACATGCCGGAGACTCCGGAATCACCTGCCGGGCATGCCGGAACCATCTCTCAGATGTGCCACAACCAAGTGCCGGAGAGACCGGAAGCACCTGCAGAGCTCGCCGGAACCACCTGCTGGACATGCCGGAACCACCTGCCTCACAGGCCAAAGTCATATGCCGGCTATGCCAAAACCACTTGGTGGACACTGCAGAATCACCTTGCGGACATGCCGGAACCAGATCATGGGCAGGCGGCAAACACCTGCCGGACCTGCCGGAACCACCTGCCGTGCATGCCGGAACCACCTCTAAGACATGCCAGAACCACATGCCAATGACACCGGAAGCACCTGCCGAGCACGCCGGAACCACTTGCTCGAATCGCCAGAACCACCTGCCGGACACGCCAAAATCACCTGCCAGCTACACCTGAACCAATTGGCGGACACTCCGGAATCATCTGCCGGACATGCCAGAACCAGCTCTCAGACACTCAAGAACCACGTGCCGGAAACCCCGGAAGCACCTGCTGAGCATGCCTGAGCCAGCTGCTCGACTCGCAAGAAACACCTGCGGGACACGCCAAAATCACATTCCGGGTACGCCAGGACCACTTGGTGTACACTCCGGAATCACCTGTCGGGCAGGCGGAACCACCTCTCAGACTTGCCAGAACCATGTTCTGGACACGCCGGTACCACCTGCCGAGTATGCCGGAACCATCAGATCCACTCCCCAGAACCACCTACTGGACACGCAAAAATCAACTGCCGGCTACGCCAGAACCACTCGGCAGACACTCCGGAATCTCATGCCAGGCATTCCGGAACCACCTCTCAGAGGTGCCAGAACCACATGCCGGAGACTCCGGAATCACGTGCCGGGCATGCCGGAACCACCTCACAGAGGTGCCAGAACCACATGCCGGACACTCCGGAATCACCTGCCGGGCATGCCGGAAGCATCTCTCAGATGTGCCACAACCACGTGCCGGAGAGACCTGAAGCAACTGCCGAGCTCGCCGGAACGACCTGCTGGACATGCCGGAACCACCTGCCTCACAGGCCAAAATCATATGCCGGCTACGCCAAAACCACTTGGTGGACACTCCAGAATCACCTTGCGGGCATGCCGGAACCACGTCATGGACAGACGGCAAACACCTGCCGGACCTGCCGGAACCACCTGCCGAGCACGCCGGAACCACCTGCTCGAATCACCAGAGCCACCTGCCAGACACACCAGAAACCCCTGCGGGGTACACCAGAACCACTTGGAGGACTCTCCGGGATCACCTGCAGGGCATGCCGGAACCACCTGCTCCACTCCCCAGAACCACCTGCTGGACACGCCAAAATCACCTGCCGGCTACGCCAGAACCACTCGGCAGACTCTCCGGAACCACCTCCAGGACAGACCGGAACCACCTGCCGGACACGCTGGGACCACATGCTTGACTCGCCAGAACCACCTGCCGGACATGCCAGAATCCCCAGCCGGCTACGCCACAACCACTTGTCGGACACTCCAGAATCACCTGCCAGGCATGCTGGAACCACCTCTCAGAGGTGCCACAACCACATGCCAGAGACGGCGATGCGCCAGCCGACAATGCCGGAAGTTCCTGATCCACTCCCCAGAACCACCTGCTGGACACGCCAAAATCACCTGCCGGCTACGCCAGAACCACTCGGCAGACACTCCGGAACCACCTCCAGGACATACCAGAACCACGTGCCGGACACGCCGGAATCAACTGCTTAGCATGCCTGAGCCCCCTCTTGAATCGCAAGAAACACCTGCCGGACATGCCGAAATCACCTGTCGGCTACGCCAGAACCACTTGGTGGACACTCCAAATCACCTTCCGGGCATGCCAGCACAACGACTCAGAAGTGCCAGAAGCACATGCCGGACAGGCCGGAACCATCTCCTGCACAGACCGGAAACACAGGAAACACTCGCCGGAACCACCTGCTTGACTCACCGGTCCCACCTGCCGGACACACCAAAATCACCTGCCCGCTACACCAGAACCAATTGGCCGACAAGCCGGAATCACGTGTAGTGCATGCCGACACAACCTCTCACACGTGCCAGAACCTCGTTCAGGACACCCCAGAACCACCTGCTGGACAGACCAGAACCACCTGCCGGACACGCCAACATCACCTGCCAGCTATGCCACAACCACTTGGCAGACACCATGGAAACACCTGTCGGGCCGGCCGGAACCACCTCTCAGACGTGCCAGAACCATGTGCGTGAGATGCCGGAACCACACCCCGAACAGACCGAAACCACCTGCCAGACCCGCCTGAACCACCTGCCGAGCACGCCGGAACCACCTACTCGACTGTCCGGAACAACCTACCTGACACGCCAAAATCACCTGCCGGGTATGCCAGTACCACGTGGCGGACACTGTGGAATCACCTGTCGGGAATGCCGGAACCACCTCTCAGACGTGCCAGAACCTCGTGCCGGACACGCCAGAACCACCTGCCGGACAGACCGGAACCACCTGCCGGACACGCCGGAACCACCGGCTCGACTCGCCGGAACCACCGCCGGACATGCAAAATCACCTGCCGGCTACGCCAGAACCACTTGGTGAACACTCCGGAATCACCTGCCGGGCATGCCGGAACCACCTCTCAGACTTGCCAGAACCATGTTCCGCACACGCCGGTACCACCTGCTGAGTATGCCGGAACCACCTGATCCACTCCCCAGAACCACCTGCTGGACACGCCAGAATCACCTGCCGGCTACGCCAGAACCACCCGGCAGACCATCCGGAACCACCTACCTAGCATGCCGGAACCACCTCTCAGAGGTGCCAGAACCACATGCCGTACACTCCGGAATCACCTGCCGGGCATGCCGGAACCATCTCTCAGACGTGCCAGAACCATGTTCCAGACAGGCCGGTACCACCTGCCGAGCTCGCCAGAACCAGCTGCTGGACACGCCAACACCAGCTACCGGCTATGGCAGAACCACTCGGCAGACACTCCGGAATCACCTGCCAGGCTTGCTGGAACCACCTCTCAGAGGTGCCGCAACCACATGCCGGAGACTCCAGAATCACCTGCCGAGCATGCCAGAACCACCTCTCAGAGGTGCCAGAACCACATGCCGGAGACTCCAGAATCACCTGCCGAGCATGCCAGAACCACCTCGTAGAGGTGCCAGAACCACATGCCAGAGACTCCGGAATCACCTGTCGGGCATGCCGGAAACATCTCTCAGACGTGCCACAACCACGTGCCGGAGAGACCGGAAGCACCTGCTGAGCTCGCCGGAACCACCTGCCTCACAGGCCAAAATCATATGCCGGCTACGCCAAAACCACTTGGTGGACACTCCAGAATCACCTTGCGGGCATGCCGGAACCACGTCATGGACAGACGGCAAACACCTGCCGGACCTGCCGGAACCACCTGCTCGACTCACCAGAGCCACCTGCCGGACACACCAGAAACACCTGCGGGATACGCCAGAATCACTTGGAGGACTCTCGGGGATCACTGCCAGGCATGCCGGAACCAACTCTCAGACGTGCCAGAACCATGTGCCGGACACGCCGGAACCACCTGCCGAGAATGCCGGAAGTTCCTGATCTGCTCCCCAGAACCACCTGCCGGACACGCCAAAATCACCTGCCGGCTACGCCACAACCAGTGGCTGAACACTTCGGAATCACCTGCTGGGCTTGCTGGAACCTCCTGCCGGTCACGCCAACATCACCTGCCACCTACGCCAGAACCACTTGGCGGACAGCATGGAAACACCTGTCGGGCCGGCCGGAACCACCTCTCAGATGTGCCAGAACCATGTGCCTGAGATGCCGGAACCACACCCCGAACAGACCGAAACCACCTGCCAGACCCGCCTGAACCACCTGCCGAGCACGCCTGATCCACCTGCTCGACTCGCCGGAACCACCTACCTGACATGCCAAAATAACCTGCTGGGTATGCCAGAACCAGTTGGTGGACACTCCGGAATCATCTGCCAGACATGCCAGAACCAGCTCTCAGACACCCCAGAACCACGAGCCAGAGACGCCGGAATCACCTGCTGAGCATGCCTGAGCCACCTGCTGGACATGCCGGAACCACCTGCTGCACATGCCGGAACCACCTGCCTGACAGGCCAAAATCACATGCCGGCTATGCCAAAACCACCTGGCGGACACTCCAGAATCACCTGCCGGGCATGCCAGCAGAACCACTCAGAAGTGCCAGAACCACCTGCTGGACAGACCGGAACCACCTGCCGGACACGCCGGAACCACCGGCTCGACTCGCCGGAACCACCGCCGGACATGCAAAATCACCTGCCGACTACACCAGAACCACTTGGCGAACACTCCGGAATCACCTGCCGGGCATGCCGGAACCACCTCTCAGAGGTGCCAGAACCACATGCTGGAGACTCCGGAATCACCTGTCGGGCATGCCGGAACCACCTATTCGACTCGCCGGAACCACCTACCTGACATGCCAAAATCACCTGCCGGGTATGCCAGAACCACTTGGTGTACACTGCGGAATCATCTGCCGGACATGCCAGATCCAGCACTCAGACACACCAGAACCACGTGCCGGACACGCCGGAAGCACCTGCTGAGCATGCCTGAGCCACATGCTCGACTTGCAAGAAACACCTGCCAGACACGCCGAAATCGCCTGTCGGGTACGCCCAACCACGTGGTGGATAATCTGGAATCACCTGCCGGGCATGCCGGAATCACGTCTCAGACGTGCCAGAACATCGTGCCGGACACGCCAGAACCACCTGCCGGACAGAGCGGAACCACCTGCCGGACACGCCGGAACCACCTCTCAGACTTCCCAGAACCATGTTCCGGACACGCCGGTACCACCTGCCGAGTATGCCGGAACCACCTGATCCACGCCCCAGAACCACCTGCTGGACACGCCAGGATCACCTGCCGGTTGCGCCAGAACCACTCGGCAGACACTCTGGAACCACCTGTCGGGCCGGCCGGAACCAACTCTCAGACACGCCAGAATCATGTGCCTGAGATGCCGGAACCACACCCCGAAGAGACCAAAACCACCTGTCAAGCCCGCCTGAACCACCTGCCGAGATGCCAGAACCACCTGCTCGACTCGCCGGAACCACCTAACTGAAATGCCAAAATCACCTGCCGGGTACGCCAGAACCACTTGTTGGACACTCCGGAATCATCTGCCGGACATGCAAGAACCAGCTCTCAGACACACCAGAACCACGTGCCGGACACACCGGAAGCACCTGCTGAGCATTCCTAAGCCACCTGCTCGACTCGCAAGAAACACCTGTCAGACATGCCAAAATCACCTGCCGGGTATGCCAGAAACACTTGGCGGACACTCCGGAATCACCTAACGGGGATGCCAGAACCACCTGCCGGACACGCTGGGACCACCTGCTTGACTCGCCAGAACCACCTGCCGGACACGCCAGAATCCCCAGCCAGCTACGCCACAACCACTTGCCAGACACTCCGGAACCACCTGCCGGGCATGCTGGAACCACCTCTCAGAGGTGCCACAACCACATGCCGGAGACGGCGGAAGCACCTGCCGAGAATGCCGGAAGTTCCTGACCCACTCCCCAGAACCACCTGCCGGACACGCCAAAATCACCTGCCGGCTATGCCAGAACCACTTGGCGGACTCTCCAGAATCACCTGCCGGGCATGCCAGCACAACCTCCGCGACGTGCCAGAAGCACGTGCCGGACAGGCCGGAACCATCTCCCGCATAGACCGGAAACACAGGAAACACTCGCCGGAACCACCTGCTTGACTCACCGGTCCCACCTGCTGGACACGCCAGAATCACCTGCCGGCTACGCCAGAATCACTCGGCAGACACTCAGAACCACCTCTAGGACAGACCAGAACCACCTGCCGGACACGCCGGGACCACATGCTTGACTCGACAGAACCACCTACCGGACACGCCAGAATCACCAGCCGGCTACGCCACAACCACTTGTCAGACACTCCGGACTCACCTGCCGGGCATGCTGGAAACACCTCTCAGAGGTGCCACAACCACATGCCGGAGATGGCGGAAGCACCTGCCGAGAATGCCGGAAGTTCCTGATCCACTCCCCAGAACCACCTGCCGGACAGACCGGAGCCACCTGCCAGACATGCCGGAACCACCGGCACTACTCGCCGGAACCACCACCGGACATGCAAAATCACCTGCACGCTACGCCAGAAACACTTGGCGAACACTCTGGAATCACCTGCCGTGCATGCCGGAACCACCTCTCAGACATGCCAGAACCACATGCCAATGACACCGGAAGCACCTGCCGAGCACGCCAGAACCACTTGCTTGAATCGCCAGAACCACCTGCCGGACACGCCAAAATCACCTGCCGGCCACGCCACAACCAGTTGGTGAACACTTCGGAATCACCTGCCGGGCTGGTTGGAACCACCTGCCGGTCACGCCAACATCACCTGCCAGCTACGCCTGAACCACTTGGCGGAAACTCCGGAATCATCTGCCGGACATGCCAGAACCAGCTCTCAGACACCCCAGAACCACATGCCGGAAACGCCGGAAGCACCTGCTGAGCATGCCTGAGCCACATGTTCGACTCACAAGAAACACCTGTCGGACATGCCAAAATCACCTACCGGATACGTCAGAAACACTTGGCGGACACTCCGGAATCACCTGTCGGGCATGCCGGAACCACCTCTCAGACTTGCCAGAACCATGTTCTGGACACGCCTGTACCACCTGCCGAGTATGCCGGAACCAGCTGATCCACTACCCAGAACCACCTGCTGGACACGTCAAAATCACCTGCCAGCTATGCCAGAACCACTTGGCGGACACAATGGAAACAAATGTCTGGCCGGACGGAACCACCTCTCAGACGTGAGAGAGCCATGTGCCGGACACGCCGGAACCACCTGCTCCACTCCCCAGAACCACCTGCTGGACACGCCAAAATTACCTGCCGGCTACGCCAGAACCACTCGGCAGACACTCCGGAGCCACCTCCAGGACAGACCGGAACCACCTGCCGTACACGCCGGGACCACCTGCTTGACTCGCCAGAACCACCTGCCGGACACGCAAGAATCACCAGCCGGCTACGCCACAACCACTTGTCGGACACTCCGGAATCACCTGCCGGGCATGCTGGAACCACCTCTCAGAGGTGCCACAACCACATGCCGGAGACGGCGGAAGCACCTGCCGAGAATGCCGGAGGTTCCTGATCCACTCCCCAGAACCACCTGCCGGACACGCCAAAATCAACTGCCGGCTACGCCAGAACCACTCGGCAGACACTCCGGAATCACATGCCAGGCATTCCGGAACCACCTCTCAGAGGTGCCAGAACCACATACCGGAGACTCCGGAATCACCTGCCAGGCATGCCGGAACCAGCTCTCAGATGTGCCACAACCAAGTGCCGGAGAGACCGGAAGCACCTGCCGAGCTCGCCGGAACAAACTGCTGGACATGCCGGAACCACCTGCCTCACAGGCCAAAATCATATTCCGCCTTCGCCAAAACCACTTGGTGGACACTCCAGAATCACATTGCGGGCATGCCGGAACCACGTCATGGACAGACGGCAAACACCTGCCGGACCTGCCGGAACCACCTGCCGAGCACGCCGGAACCACCTGCTCGACTCACCAGAGCCACCTGCCGGACACACCAGAAACACCTGCGGGGTACGCCAGAACCACTTGGAGGACTCTCCGGGATCACCTGCCGGACACGCCAGAACCGCCGGCCGAGTATGCCAGAACCACCTGCTCCACTCCCCAGAACCACCTGCTGGAAACGCCAAAATCAACTGCCGGCTACGCCAGAACCACTCGGCAGACACTCCGGAACCACCTCCAGGACAGACCGGAACCACCTGACGGACACGCCGGGACCACCGACTTGACTCACCAGAACCACCTGCCGGACACGCCAGAATCACCTGCCGACTACGCCACAACCACTTGTCGGACACTCAGGAATCACCTGCCGGGCATGCTGGAACCACCTCTCAGAGGTGCCAGAACCACATGCCGGAGATGGCGTAAGCACCTGCCCAGAATGCCGGAAGTTCCTGATCCACACCCCAGAACCACATGTCGGACCGCCAAAATCACCTGCCGGCTACGCCAGAACCATTGGCGAACACTCCGGAATCACCTGCCGGGCATGGCGGAACCACCTCTCAGACATGCCGGAACAACATGCCAATGACACCCGAAGCACCTGCTGAGAACGCCAGAACCACCTGCTCGACTCGCCAAAACCACCGGCTGGACACGCCAAAATCACATGCCGGCTACACCACAACCATTTGGTGAACACTTCGGAATCACCTGCCGGGCTGGCTGGAACCACCTGCGGCTCACGCCAACATCACCTGCCAGCTATGCCAGAACCACTTGGCGGGCACCATGGAAACACCTGTCGGGCCGGCCGGAACCACCTCTCAGACGTGCCAGAACCATGTGCCTGAGATGCCGGATCCACACCCCGAACAGACCGAAACCACCTGCCAGACCCGCCTGAACCACCTGCCGAGCACGCCGGAACCACCTACTCGACTCGCCGGAACCACCTACCTGACACGCCAAAATCACCTGCCGGGTATGCCAGAACCACTTGGTGGACACTTCGGAATCATCTGCCGGACATGCCAAAACCAGCTGTCAGACACACCAGAACCACGTGCCGGACACGCCGGAAGCACCTGCTGAGCATGCCTGAGCCACATGCTCGACTTGCAAGAAACACCTGCCAGACACGCCAAAATCACCTGCCGGCTACGCCAGAACCACTTGGCGGACACTCCAGAATCCCCTGCCGGGCATGCCAGCACAACCTCTCCGAAGTGTCAGAAGCACGTGCCTGACAGACCGGAACCAACTCCCGGACAGACCGGAAACACAGGTAACACTCGCCGGAACCACCTGCTTGACTCACCGGTCCCACCTGCCGGACACGCCAAAATCACCTGCCGGCTACGCCAGAACCACTTGGCGAACACTCCAGAATCACCTGCCGGGCATGGCGGAACCACCTCTCAGACTTGCCAGAACCATGTTCCGGACACGCCGGTACCACCTGCCGAGTATGCTGGAACCACCTGATCCACTCTGCAGAACCACATGCTGGACACGCCAGAATCACCTGCCGGCTACGCCAGAACCATTCGGCAGACACTCCGGAACCACCTGCCGGGCATGCCGGAACCACCTCTCAGAGGTGCCAGAACCACATGCCCAACACTCCGGAATCACCTGCCGGGCATGCCGGAACCATCTCTCAGACGTGCCAGAACCATGTTCCGGAAACGCCGGTACCACCTGCCGAGCTCGCCGGAACCACATGCTGGACACTCCAAAATCACATGCCAGGTATACCAGAACCACTTGGTGGACACTCCGGAATCGTCTGCTGGACATGCCAGAACCAGCTCTCAGACACACCAGAACCACGTGCCAGAGACGCCGGAAGCACCTGCTGAGCATGCCTGAGCCACCTGCTCGACTCGCAAGAAACACCTGTCGGACATGCCAAAATCACCTGCCGGGTACGCCAGAAACACATGGCGGACACTCCAGAATCACCTGTCTGGCATGCCGGAACCACCTCTCAGACTTGCCAGAACCATGTTCCGGAGACTCTGGTACCACCTGCCGAGTATGCCGGAACCAGCTGATCCACTCCCCAGAACCACATGCCGGAGACTCCGGAATCACCTGGCGGGCATGCCGGAACCACCTCTCAGAGGTGCCAGAACCACATGCCGGACACTCAAGAATCAACTGCCGGGTACGCCACAACCATTTGGTGAACACTTCGGAATCACCTGCCGGGCTGGCTGGAAACACCTGCCGGTCACGCCAACATCACCTGCCAGCTATGCCACAACCACTTGGCGGACACCATGGATACACCTGTCGGGCCGGGCAGAACCAAATCTCAGACGTGCCACAACCATGTGCCTGAGATGCCGGAACCACACCCCGAACAGACCGAAACCACTTGCCAGACCCGCCTGAACCACCTGCCGAGCACGCCGGAACCACCTACTCGACCTGCCGTAACCACCTACCTGACACGCCAAAATCACCTGCCGGGTATGCCAGAACCACTTGGTGGACACTCCGGAATCATCTGCCGGACATGCCAGATCCAACACTCAGACACACCAGAACCACGTGCCGGACACGCCGGAAGCACCGGCTGATCATGCCTGAGCCACATGCTCGACTCGCAAGAAACACCTGCCAGACACGCCAAAATCGCCTGCCGGGTACGCCAGAACCACGTGGTGGACACTCCGGAATCACCTGTCGGGCATGCCGGAATCACGTCTCAGACGTGCCAGAACATCGTGCCGGACACGCCGGAACCACCTGCCGGACAGAGCGGAACCACCTGCCGGACATGCCGGAACCACCTCTCAGACTTCCCAGAACCATGTTCCGGACACGCCGGTACCACCTGCCGAGTATGCCGGAACCACCTGATCCACGCCCCAGAAACACCTGCTGGACACGCCAGAATCACCTGCCGGTTGCGCCAGAACCACTCGGCAGACACTCTGGAACCACCTGTCTTGCCGACCGGAACAAACTCTCAGACGTGCCAGAATCATGTGCCTGAGATGCCGGAACCACACCCCGAACAGACCGAAACCACCTGCCAGACCCGCCTGAACCACCTGCTGAGCACGCCGGAACCACCTGCTCGACTCGCCGGAACCACCTACCTGACATGCCAAAATCACCTGCTGGGTATGCCAGAACCACTTGGTGGACACTCCGGAATCATCTGCCGGACATGCCAGAACCAGCTCTCAGACACACCAGAACCACGTGCCGGACACGCCGGAATCACGTGAAGGGCATGCCGACACAACCTCTCAGACGTGCCAGAACCTCGTGTCGGACACCCCAGAACCACATGCCAGACAGACCGGAACCACCTGCCGGACACGCCGGAACCACCGGGTCGACTCGCCGGAACGGCCACGGGACATGCAAAATCACCTGCCGGCTACGCCAGAACCACTAGGCGAACAGCTCGGAATCACCTGCCAGGCATGCTGGAACCAACTCTCAGACATGCCAGAACCACATGCCAATGACAGCAGAAGCACCTGCCGAACACGCCGGAACCAGCTGCTCCACTCCCCAGAACCAGCTGCTGGACACGCCAAAATCACCTGCCGTCTATGCCACAACCAGTTGGTGAACACTTTGGAATCACCTGCCGGGCTTGCTGCAACCACCGTCCTGTCACGCCAACATCACCTGCCAGCTACGCCAGAACCACTTGGCGGACACTCCGGAATCATCTGCCGGACATGCCAGAACCAGCTCTCAGACACTCCAGAACCACGTGCCGGACACGCCGGAAGCAACTGCTTAGCATGCCTGAGCCCCCTCTTGAATCGCAAGAAACACCTGCCGGACACGCCAAAATCACCTGCCGGGTACGCCAGAAACGCTTGGCCGACACTCCGGAATCACCTGTCTGACATGCCGGAATCACCTCTCAGACTTGCCAGAACCATGTTCCGGACACGCCGGTACCACCTGCCGAGCATGGCAGAACCCCCTGATCCACTCCCCAGAACCACCTGCTGGACACACCTAAATCACCTGCCGGCTACGCCAGAACCTCTTGGCAGACACTCGAGATTCACCTGCCCGGCATGACGGAACCACCTCTCAGAGGTGCCAGAACTACATGCCTGACACTCCAGAATCACCTGCCGGGCATGCCGTGACCACCTCTCAGACGTGCCAGAACCATGTTCTGGACATGACGGTACCACCTGCCGAGTATGCTGGAACCAGCTGATCCACTCCCCAGAACCACCGACTGGACACGCCAAAATCAACTGCCGGTAACGCAAGAACCACTCGGCAGACACTCCTGAATCACATGCCAGGCATTCCGGAACCACCTCTCAGAGGTGCCAGAACCACATGCCGGAGACTCCGGAATCACCTGCCGGGCATGCCGGAACCATCTCTCAGATGTGCCACAACCAAGTGCCGGAGAGACCGGAAGCACCTGCAGAGCTCGCCGGAACCACCTGCTGGACATGCCGGAACCACCTGCCTCACAGGCCAAAGTCATATGTCGGCTACGCCAAAACCACTTGGTGGACACTGCAGAATCACCTTGCGGACATGCCGGAACCAGATCATGGGCAGGCGGCAAACACCTGCCGGACCTGCCGGAACCACCTGCCGTGCATGCCAGAACCAACTCTAAGACATGCCAGAACCACATGCCAATGACACCGGAAGCACCTGCCGAGCACGCCGGAACCACTTGCTCGAATCGCCAGAACCACCTGCCGGACACGCCAAAATCACCTGCCGGCTACGCCACAACCAGTTGGTGAACACTTCAGAATCACCTGCCGGGCTGGTTGGAACCACCTGCCGATCACGCCAACATCACCTGCCAGCTACACCTGAACCAATTGGCGGACACTCTGGAATCATCTGCCGGACATGCCAGAACCAGCTCTCAGACACTCAAGAACCACGTGCCGGAAACCCCGGAAGCACCTGCTGAGCATGCCTGAGCCAGCTGCTCGACTCGCAAGAAACACCTGCGGGACACGCCAAAATCACATTCTGGGTACGCCAGGACCACTTGGTGTACACTCCGGAATCACCTGTCGGGCAGGCGGAACCACCTCTCAGACTTGCCAGAACCATGTTCTGGACACGCCGGTACCACCTGCCGAGTATGCCGGAACCATCAGATCCACTCCCCAGAACCACCTACTGGACACGCAAAAATCAACTGCCGGCTACGCCAGAACCACTCGGCAGACACTCCGGAATCTCATGCCAGGCATTCCGGAACCACCTCTCAGAGGTGCCAGAACCACATGCCGGAGACTCCGGAATCACGTGCCGGGCATGCAGGAACCACCTCACAGAGGTGCCAGAACCACATGCCGGACACTCCGGAATCACCTGCCGGGCATGCCGGAAGCATCTCTCAGATGTGCCACAACCACGTGCCGGAGAGACCTGAAGCAACTGCCGAGCTCGCCGGAACGACCTGCTGGACATGCCGGAACCACCTGCCTCACAGGCCAAAATCATATGCCGGCTACGCCAAAACCACTTGGTGGACACTCCAGAATCACCTTGCGGGCATGCCGGAACCACGTCATGGACAGACGGCAAACACCTGCCGGACCTGCCGGAACCACCTGCCGAGCACGCCGGAACCACCTGCTCGAATCACCAGAGCCACCTGCCAGACACACCAGAAACCCCTGCGGGGTACACCAGAACCACTTGGAGGACTCTCCGGGATCACCTGCAGGGCATGCCGGAACCACCTGCTCCACTCCCCAGAACCACCTGCTGGACACGCCAAAATCACCTGCCGGCTACGCCAGAACCACTCGGCAGACTCTCCGGAACCACCTCCAGGACAGACCGGAACCACCTGCCGGACACGCTGGGACCACATGCTTGACTCGCCAGAACCACCTGCCGGACATGCCAGAATCCCCAGCCGGCTACGCCACAACCACTTGTCGGACACTCCAGAATCACCTGCCAGGCATGCTGGAACCACCTCTCAGAGGTGCCACAACCACATGCCAGAGACGGCGATGCGCCAGCCGACAATGCCGGAAGTTCCTGATCCACTCCCCAGAACCACCTGCTGGACACGCCAAAATCACCTGCCGGCTACGCCAGAACCACTCGGCAGACACTCCGGAACCACCTCCAGGACATACCAGAACCACGTGCCGGACACGCCGGAATCAACTGCTTAGCATGCCTGAGCCCCCTCTTGAATCGCAAGAAACACCTGCCGGACATGCCGAAATCACCTGTCGGCTACGCCAGAACCACTTGGTGGACACTCCAAATCACCTTCCGGGCATGCCAGCACAACGACTCAGAAGTGCCAGAAGCACATGCCGGACAGGCCGGAACCATCTCCTGCACAGACCGGAAACACAGGAAACACTCGCCGGAACCACCTGCTTGACTCACCGGTCCCACCTGCCGGACACACCAAAATCACCTGCCCGCTACACCAGAACCAATTGGCCGACAAGCCGGAATCACGTGTAGTGCATGCCGACACAACCTCTCACACGTGCCAGAACCTCGTTCAGGACACCCCAGAACCACCTGCTGGACAGACCAGAACCACCTGCCGGACACGCCAACATCACCTGCCAGCTATGCCACAACCACTTGGCAGACACCATGGAAACACCTGTCGGGCCGGCCGGAACCACCTCTCAGACGTGCCAGAACCATGTGCGTGAGATGCCGGAACCACACCCCGAACAGACCGAAACCACCTGCCAGACCCGCCTGAACCACCTGCCGAGCACGCCGGAACCACCTACTCGACTGTCCGGAACAACCTACCTGACACGCCAAAATCACCTGCCGGGTATGCCAGTACCACGTGGCGGACACTGTGGAATCACCTGTCGGGAATGCCGGAACCACCTCTCAGACGTGCCAGAACCTCGTGCCGGACACGCCAGAACCACCTGCCGGACAGACCGGAACCACCTGCCGGACACGCCGGAACCACCGGCTCGACTCGCCGGAACCACCGCCGGACATGCAAAATCACCTGCCGGCTACGCCAGAACCACTTGGTGAACACTCCGGAATCACCTGCCGGGCATGCCGGAACCACCTCTCAGACTTGCCAGAACCATGTTCCGCACACGCCGGTACCACCTGCTGAGTATGCCGGAACCACCTGATCCACTCCCCAGAACCACCTTCTGGACACGCCAGAATCACCTGCCGGCTACGCCAGAACCACCCGGCAGACCATCCGGAACCACCTACCTAGCATGCCGGAACCACCTCTCAGAGGTGCCAGAACCACATGCCGTACACTCCGGAATCACCTGCCGGGCATGCCGGAACCATCTCTCAGACGTGCCAGAACCATGTTCCAGACAGGCCGGTACCACCTGCCGAGCTCGCCAGAACCAGCTGCTGGACACGCCAACACCAGCTACCGGCTATGCCAGAACCACTCAGCAGACACTCCGGAATCACCTGCCAGGCTTGCTGGAACCACCTCTCAGAGGTGCCGCAACCACATGCCGGAGACTCCAGAATCACCTGCCGAGCATGCCAGAACCACCTCTCAGAGGTGCCAGAACCACATGCCGGAGACTCCAGAATCACCTGCCGAGCATGCCAGAACCACCTCGCAGAGGTGCCAGAACCACATGCCAGAGACTCCGGAATCACCTGTCGGGCATGCCGGAAACATCTCTCAGACGTGCCACAACCACGTGCCGGAGAGACCGGAAGCACCTGCTGAGCTCGCCGGAACCACCTGCCTCACAGGCCAAAATCATATGCCGGCTACGCCAAAACCACTTGGTGGACACTCCAGAATCACCTTGCGGGCATGCCGGAACCACGTCATGGACAGACGGCAAACACCTGCCGGACCTGCCGGAACCACCTGCTCGACTCACCAGAGCCACCTGCCGGACACACCAGAAACACCTGCGGGATACGCCAGAATCACTTGGAGGACTCTCGGGGATCACTGCCAGGCATGCCGGAACCAACTCTCAGACGTGCCAGAACCATGTGCCGGACACGCCGGAACCACCTGCCGAGAATGCCGGAAGTTCCTGATCTGCTCCCCAGAACCACCTGCCGGACACGCCAAAATCACCTGCCGGCTACGCCACAACCAGTGGCTGAACACTTCGGAATCACCTGCTGGGCTTGCTGGAACCTCCTGCCGGTCACGCCAACATCACCTGCCACCTACGCCAGAACCACTTGGCGGACAGCATGGAAACACCTGTCGGGCCGGCCGGAACCACCTCTCAGATGTGCCAGAACCATGTGCCTGAGATGCCGGAACCACACCCCGAACAGACCGAAACCACCTGCCAGACCCGCCTGAACCACCTGCCGAGCACGCCTGATCCACCTGCTCGACTCGCCGGAACCACCTACCTGACATGCCAAAATCACCTGCTGGGTATGCCAGAACCAGTTGGTGGACACTCCGGAATCATCTGCCAGACATGCCAGAACCAGCTCTCAGACACCCCAGAACCACGAGCCAGAGACGCCGGAATCACCTGCTGAGCATGCCTGAGCCACCTGCTGGACATGCCGGAACCACCTGCTGCACATGCCGGAACCACCTGCCTGACAGGCCAAAATCACATGCCGGCTATGCCAAAACCACCTGGCGGACACTCCAGAATCACCTGCCGGGCATGCCAGCAGAACCACTCAGAAGTGCCAGAACCACCTGCTGGACAGACCGGAACCACCTGCCGGACACGCCGGAACCACCGGCTCGACTCGCCGGAACCACCGCCGGACATGCAAAATCACCTGCCGACTACACCAGAACCACTTGGCGAACACTCCGGAATCATCTGCCGGGCATACCAGCACAAAATCCCAGAAGTGCCAGAACCTCGTGCCGGACACGCCAGAACCACCTGCCGGACAGACCGGAGCCACCTGCCAGACATGCCGGAACCACCGGCTCTACTCGCCAGAACCACCACCGGACATGCAAAATCACCTGCACGCTACGCCAGAAACACTTTGCGAACACTCCGGAATCACCTGCCGGGCATGCCGGAACCACCTCTCAGAGGTGCCAGAACCACATGCTGGAGACTCCGGAATCACCTGTCGGGCATGCCGGAACCACCTATTCGACTCGCCGGAACCACCTACCTGACATGCCAAAATCACCTGCCGGGTATGCCAGAACCACTTGGTGTACACTGCGGAATCATCTGCCGGACATGCCAGATCCAGCACTCAGACACACCAGAACCACGTGCCGGACACGCCGGAAGCACCTGCTGAGCATGCCTGAGCCACATGCTCGACTTGCAAGAAACACCTGCCAGACACGCCGAAATCGCCTGTCGGGTACGCCCAACCACGTGGTGGATAATCCGGAATCACCTGCCGGGCATGCCGGAATCACGTCTCAGACGTGCCAGAACATCGTGCCGGACACGCCAGAACCACCTGCCGGACAGAGCGGAACCACCTGCCGGACACGCCGGAACCACCTCTCAGACTTCCCAGAACCATGTTCCGGACACGCCGGTACCACCTGCCGAGTATGCCGGAACCACCTGATCCACGCCCCAGAACCACCTGCTGGACACGCCAGGATCACCTGCCGGTTGCGCCAGAACCACTCGGCAGACACTCTGGAACCACCTGTCGGGCCGGCCGGAACCAACTCTCAGACACGCCAGAATCATGTGCCTGAGATGCCGGAACCACACCCCGAAGAGACCAAAACCACCTGTCAAGCCCGCCTGAACCACCTGCCGAGATGCCAGAACCACCTGCTCGACTCGCCGGAACCACCTAACTGAAATGCCAAAATCACCTGCCGGGTACGCCAGAACCACTTGTTGGACACTCCGGAATCATCTGCCGGACATGCAAGAACCAGCTCTCAGACACACCAGAACCACGTGCCGGACACGCCGGAAGCACCTGCTGAGCATTCCTAAGCCACCTGCTCGACTCGCAAGAAACACCTGTCAGACATGCCAAAATCACCTGCCGGGTATGCCAGAAACACTTGGCGGACACTCCGGAATCACCTAACGGGGATGCCAGAACCACCTGCCGGACACGCTGGGACCACATGCTTGACTCGCCAGAACCACCTGCCGGACACGCCAGAATCCCCAGCCAGATACGCCACAACCACTTGCCAGACACTCCGGAACCACCTGCCGGGCATGCTGGAACCACCTCTCAGAGGTGCCACAACCACATGCCGGAGACGGCGGAAGCACCTGCCGAGAATGCCGGAAGTTCCTGACCCACTCCCCAGAACCACCTGCCGGACACGCCAAAATCACCTGCCGGCTATGCCAGAACCACTTGGCGGACTCTCCAGAATCACCTGCCGGGCATGCCAGCACAACCTCCGCGACGTGCCAGAAGCACGTGCCGGACAGGCCGGAACCATCTCCCGCATAGACCGGAAACACAGGAAACACTCGCCGGAACCACCTGCTTGACTCACCGGTCCCACCTGCTGGACACGCCAGAATCACCTGCCGGCTACGCCAGAATCACTCGGCAGACACTCAGAACCACCTCTAGGACAGACCAGAACCACCTGCCGGACACGCCGGGACCACATGCTTGACTCGACAGAACCACCTACCGGACACGCCAGAATCACCAGCCGGCTACGCCACAACCACTTGTCAGACACTCCGGACTCACCTGCCGGGCATGCTGGAAACACCTCTCAGAGGTGCCACAACCACATGCCGGAGATGGCGGAAGCACCTGCCGAGAATGCCGGAAGTTCCTGATCCACTCCCCAGAACCACCTGCCGGACAGACCGGAGCCACCTGCCAGACATGCCGGAACCACCGGCACTACTCGCCGGAACCACCACCGGACATGCAAAATCACCTGCACGCTACGCCAGAAACACTTGGCGAACACTCTGGAATCACCTGCCGTGCATGCCGGAACCACCTCTCAGACATGCCAGAACCACATGCCAATGACACCGGAAGCACCTGCCGAGCACGCCAGAACCACTTGCTCGAATCGCCAGAACCACCTGCCGGACACGCCAAAATCACCTGCCGGCCACGCCACAACCAGTTGGTGAACACTTCAGAATCACCTGCCGGGCTGGTTGAAACCACCTGCCGGTCACGCCAACATCACCTGCCAGCTACGCCTGAACCACTTGGCGGAAACTCCGGAATCATCTGCCGGACATGCCAGAACCAGCTCTCAGACACCCCAGAACCACATGCCGGAAACGCCGGAAGCACCTGCTGAGCATGCCTGAGCCACATGCTCGACTCGCAAGAAACACCTGTCGGACATGCCAAAATCACCTACCGGATACGTCAGAAACACTTGGCGGACACTCCGGAATCACCTGTCGGGCATGCCGGAACCACCTCTCAGACTTGCCAGAACCATGTTCTGGACACGCCTGTACCACCTGCCGAGTATGCCGGAACCAGCTGATCCACTACCCAGAACCACCTGCTGGACACGTCAAAATCACCTGCCAGCTATGCCAGAACCACTTGGCGGACACAATGGAAACAAATGTCTGGCCGGACGGAACCACCTCTCAGACGTGAGAGAGCCATGTGCCGGACACGCCGGAACCACCTGCTCCACTCCCCAGAACCACCTGCTGGACACGCCAAAATTACCTGCCGGCTACGCCAGAACCACTCGGCAGACACTCCGGAGCCACCTCCAGGACAGACCGGAACCACCTGCCGTACACGCCGGGACCACCTGCTTGACTCGCCAGAACCACCTGCCGGACACGCAAGAATCACCAGCCGGCTACGCCACAACCACTTGTCGGACACTCCGGAATCACCTGCCGGGCATGCTGGAACCACCTCTCAGAGGTGCCACAACCACATGCCGGAGACGGCGGAAGCACCTGCCGAGAATGCCGGAGGTTCCTGATCCACTCCCCAGAACCACCTGCCGGACACGCCAAAATCAACTGCCGGCTACGCCAGAACCACTCGGCAGACACTCCGGAATCACATGCCAGGCATTCCGGAACCACCTCTCAGAGGTGCCAGAACCACATACCGGAGACTCCGGAATCACCTGCCAGGCATGCCGGAACCATCTCTCAGATGTGCCACAACCAAGTGCCGGAGAGACCGGAAGCACCTGCCGAGCTCGCCGGAACAAACTGCTGGACATGCCGGAACCACCTGCCTCACAGGCCAAAATCATATTCCGCCTTCGCCAAAACCACTTGGTGGACACTCCAGAATCACATTGCGGGCATGCCGGAACCACGTCATGGACAGACGGCAAACACCTGCCGGACCTGCCGGAACCACCTGCCGAGCACGCCGGAACCACCTGCTCGACTCACCAGAGCCACCTGCCGGACACACCAGAAACACCTGCGGGGTACGCCAGAACCACTTGGAGGACTCTCCGGGATCACCTGCCGGACACGCCAGAACCGCCGGCCGAGTATGCCAGAACCACCTGCTCCACTCCCCAGAACCACCTGCTGGAAACGCCAAAATCAACTGCCGGCTACGCCAGAACCACTCGGCAGACACTCCGGAACCACCTCCAGGACAGACCGGAACCACCTGACGGACACGCCGGGACCACCGACTTGACTCACCAGAACCACCTGCCGGACACACCAGAATCACCTGCCGACTACGCCACAACCACTTGTCGGACACTCAGGAATCACCTGCCGGGCATGCTGGAACCACCTCTCAGAGGTGCCAGAACCACATGCCGGAGATGGCGTAAGCACCTGCCCAGAATGCCGGAAGTTCCTGATCCACACCCCAGAACCACATGTCGGACCGCCAAAATCACCTGCCGGCTACGCCAGAACCATTGGCGAACACTCCGGAATCACCTGCCGGGCATGGCGGAACCACCTCTCAGACATGCCGGAACAACATGCCAATGACACCCGAAGCACCTGCTGAGAACGCCAGAACCACCTGCTCGACTCGCCAAAACCACCGGCTGGACACGCCAAAATCACATGCCGGCTACACCACAACCATTTGGTGAACACTTCGGAATCACCTGCCGGGCTGGCTGGAACCACCTGCGGCTCACGCCAACATCACCTGCCAGCTATGCCAGAACCACTTGGCGGGCACCATGGAAACACCTGTCGGGCCGGCCGGAACCACCTCTCAGACGTGCCAGAACCATGTGCCTGAGATGCCGGATCCACACCCCGAACAGACCGAAACCACCTGCCAGACCCGCCTGAACCACCTGCCGAGCACGCCGGAACCACCTACTCGACTCGCCGGAACCACCTACCTGACACGCCAAAATCACCTGCCGGGTATGCCAGAACCACTTGGTGGACACTTCGGAATCATCTGCCGGACATGCCAAAACCAGCTGTCAGACACACCAGAACCACGTGCCGGACACGCCGGAAGCACCTGCTGAGCATGCCTGAGCCACATGCTCGACTTGCAAGAAACACCTGCCAGACACGCCAAAATCACCTGCCGGCTACGCCAGAACCACTTGGCGGACACTCCAGAATCCCCTGCCGGGCATGCCAGCACAACCTCTCCGAAGTGTCAGAAGCACGTGCCTGACAGACCGGAACCAACTCCCGGACAGACCGGAAACACAGGTAACACTCGCCGGAACCACCTGCTTGACTCACCGGTCCCACCTGCCGGACACGCCAAAATCACCTGCCGGCTACGCCAGAACCACTTGGCGAACACTCCGGAATCACCTGCCGGGCATGGCGGAACCACCTCTCAGACTTGCCAGAACCATGTTCCGGACACGCCGGTACCACCTGCCGAGTATGCTGGAACCACCTGATCCACTCTGCAGAACCACATGCTGGACACGCCAGAATCACCTGCCGGCTACGCCAGAACCATTCGGCAGACACTCCGGAACCACCTGCCGGGCATGCCGGAACCACCTCTCAGAGGTGCCAGAACCACATGCCCAACACTCCGGAATCACCTGCCGGGCATGCCGGAACCATCTCTCAGACGTGCCAGAACCATGTTCCGGAAACGCCGGTACCACCTGCCGAGCTCGCCGGAACCACATGCTGGACACTCCAAAATCACATGCCAGGTATACCAGAACCACTTGGTGGACACTCCGGAATCGTCTGCTGGACATGCCAGAACCAGCTCTCAGACACACCAGAACCACGTGCCAGAGACGCCGGAAGCACCTGCTGAGCATGCCTGAGCCACCTGCTCGACTCGCAAGAAACACCTGTCGGACATGCCAAAATCACCTGCCGGGTACGCCAGAAACACATGGCGGACACTCCAGAATCACCTGTCTGGCATGCCGGAACCACCTCTCAGACTTGCCAGAACCATGTTCCGGAGACTCTGGTACCACCTGCCGAGTATGCCGGAACCAGCTGATCCACTCCCCAGAACCACATGCCGGAGACTCCGGAATCACCTGGCGGGCATGCCGGAACCACCTCTCAGAGGTGCCAGAACCACATGCCGGACACTCAAGAATCAACTGCCGGGTACGCCACAACCATTTGGTGAACACTTCGGAATCACCTGCCGGGCTGGCTGGAAACACCTGCCGGTCACGCCAACATCACCTGCCAGCTATGCCACAACCACTTGGCGGACACCATGGATACACCTGTCGGGCCGGGCAGAACCAAATCTCAGACGTGCCACAACCATGTGCCTGAGATGCCGGAACCACACCCCGAACAGACCGAAACCACTTGCCAGACCCGCCTGAACCACCTGCCGAGCACGCCGGAACCACCTACTCGACCTGCCGTAACCACCTACCTGACACGCCAAAATCACCTGCCGGGTATGCCAGAACCACTTGGTGGACACTCCGGAATCATCTGCCGGACATGC
Source organism: Equus caballus (assembly GCF_041296265.1). Taxonomy (NCBI): domain Eukaryota; kingdom Metazoa; phylum Chordata; class Mammalia; order Perissodactyla; family Equidae; genus Equus; species Equus caballus. The sequence continues at coordinate 36,199,928 of NC_091691.1, forward strand.
CAGATCCAACACTCAGACACACCAGAACCACGTGCCGGACACGCCGGAAGCACCGGCTGATCATGCCTGAGCCACATGCTCGACTCGCAAGAAACACCTGCCAGACACGCCAAAATCGCCTGCCGGGTACGCCAGAACCACGTGGAGGACACTCCGGAATCACCTGTCGGGCATGCCGGAATCACGTCTCAGACGTGCCAGAACATCGTGCCGGACACGCTGGAACTGCCTGCCGGACACGCCGGAACCACCTCTCAGACTTCCCAGAACCATGTTCCGGACACGCCGGTACCACCTGCCGAGTATGCCGGAACCACCTGATCCACGCCCCAGAACCACCTGCTGGACACGCCAGAATCACCTGCCGGTTGCGCCAGAACCACTCGGCAGACACTCTGGAACCACCTGTCTTGCCGACCGGAACAAACTCTCAGACGTGCCAGAATCATGTGCCTGAGATGCCGGAACCACACCCCGAACAGACCGAAACCACCTGCCAGACCCGCCTGAACCACCTGCTGAGCACGCCGGAACCACCTGCTCGACTCGCCGGAACCACCTACCTGACATGCCAAGATCACCTGCTGGGTATGCCAGAACCACTTGGTGGACACTCCGGAATCATCTGCCGGACATGCCAGAACCAGCTCTCAGACACACCAGAACCACGTGCCGGACACGCCGGAATCACGTGAAGGGCATGCCGACACAACCTCTCAGACGTGCCAGAACCTCGTGTCGGACACCCCAGAACCACATACCAGACAGACCGGAACCACCTGCCGGACACGCCGGAACCACCGGGTCGACTCGCCGGAACGGCCGCGGGACATGCAAAATCACCTGCCGGCTACGCCAGAACCACTAGGCGAACAGCTCGGAATCACCTGCCAGGCATGCTGGAACCAACTCTCAGACATGCCAGAACCACATGCCAATGACAGCAGAAGCACCTGCCGAACACGCCGGAACCAGCTGCTCCACTCCCCAGAACCAGCTGCTGGACACGCCAAAATCACCTGCCGTCTATGCCACAACCAGTTGGTGAACACTTTGGAATCACCTGCCGGGCTTGCTGCAACCACCGTCCTGTCACGCCAACATCACCTGCCAGCTACGCCAGAACCACTTGGCGGACACTCCGGAATCATCTGCCAGAAATGCCAGAACCAGCTCTCAGACACTCCAGAACCACGTGCCGGACACGCCGGAAGCAACTGCTTAGCATGCCTGAGCCCCCTCTTGAATCGCAAGAAACACCTGCCGGACACGCCAAAATCACCTGCCGGGTACGCCAGAAACGCTTGGCTGACACTCCGGAATCACCTGTCTGACATGCCGGAATCACCTCTCAGACTTGCCAGAACCATGTTCCGGACACGCCGGTACCACCTGCCGAGCATGGCAGAACCCCCTGATCCACTCCCCAGAACCACCTGCTGGACACACCTAAATCACCTGCCGGCTACGCCAGAACCTCTTGGCAGACACTCGAGATTCACCTGCCCGGCATGACGGAACCACCTCTCAGAGGTGCCAGAACTACATGCCTGACACTCCAGAATCACCTGCCGGGCATGCCGTGACCACCTCTCAGACGTGCCAGAACCATGTTCTGGACATGACGGTACCACCTGCCGAGTATGCTGGAACCAGCTGATCCACTCCCCAGAACCACCGACTGGACACGCCAAAATCAACTGCCGGTAACGCAAGAACCACTCGGCAGACACTCCTGAATCACATGCCAGGCATTCCGGAACCACCTCTCAGAGGTGCCAGAACCACATGCCGGAGACTCCGGAATCACCTGCCGGGCATGCCGGAACCATCTCTCAGATGTGCCACAACCAAGTGCCGGAGAGACCGGAAGCACCTGCAGAGCTCGCCGGAACCACCTGCTGGACATGCCGGAACCACCTGCCTCACAGGCCAAAGTCATATGTCGGCTACGCCAAAACCACTTGGTGGACACTGCAGAATCACCTTGCGGACATGCCGGAACCAGATCATGGGCAGGCGGCAAACACCTGCCGGACCTGCCGGAACCACCTGCCGTGCATGCCGGAACCAACTCTAAGACATGCCAGAACCACATGCCAATGACACCGGAAGCACCTGCCGAGCACGCCGGAACCACTTGCTCGAATCGCCAGAACCACCTGCCGGACACGCCAAAATCACCTGCCGGCTACGCCACAACCAGTTGGTGAACACTTCAGAATCACCTGCCGGGCTGGTTGGAACCACCTGCCGATCACGCCAACATCACCTGCCAGCTACACCTGAACCAATTGGCGGACACTCCGGAATCATCTGCCGGACATGCCAGAACCAGCTCTCAGACACTCAAGAACCACGTGCCGGAAACCCCGGAAGCACCTGCTGAGCATGCCTGAGCCAGCTGCTCGACTCGCAAGAAACACCTGCGGGACACGCCAAAATCACATTCCGGGTACGCCAGGACCACTTGGTGTACACTCCGGAATCACCTGTCGGGCAGGCGGAACCACCTCTCAGACTTGCCAGAACCATGTTCTGGACACGCCGGTACCACCTGCCGAGTATGCCGGAACCATCAGATCCACTCCCCAGAACCACCTACTGGACACGCAAAAATCAACTGCCGGCTACGCCAGAACCACTCGGCAGACACTCCGGAATCTCATGCCAGGCATTCCGGAACCACCTCTCAGAGGTGCCAGAACCACATGCCGGAGACTCCGGAATCACGTGCCGGGCATGCAGGAACCACCTCACAGAGGTGCCAGAACCACATGCCGGACACTCCGGAATCACCTGCCGGGCATGCCGGAAGCATCTCTCAGATGTGCCACAACCACGTGCCGGAGAGACCTGAAGCAACTGCCGAGCTCGCCGGAACGACCTGCTGGACATGCCGGAACCACCTGCCTCACAGGCCAAAATCATATGCCGGCTACGCCAAAACCACTTGGTGGACACTCCAGAATCACCTTGCGGGCATGCCGGAACCACGTCATGGACAGACGGCAAACACCTGCCGGACCTGCCGGAACCACCTGCCGAGCACGCCGGAACCACCTGCTCGAATCACCAGAGCCACCTGCCAGACACACCAGAAACCCCTGCGGGGTACACCAGAACCACTTGGAGGACTCTCCGGGATCACCTGCAGGGCATGCCGGAACCACCTGCTCCACTCCCCAGAACCACCTGCTGGACACGCCAAAATCACCTGCCGGCTACGCCAGAACCACTCGGCAGACTCTCCGGAACCACCTCCAGGACAGACCGGAACCACCTGCCGGACACGCTGGGACCACATGCTTGACTCGCCAGAACCACCTGCCGGACATGCCAGAATCCCCAGCCGGCTACGCCACAACCACTTGTCGGACACTCCAGAATCACCTGCCAGGCATGCTGGAACCACCTCTCAGAGGTGCCACAACCACATGCCAGAGACGGCGATGCGCCAGCCGACAATGCCGGAAGTTCCTGATCCACTCCCCAGAACCACCTGCTGGACACGCCAAAATCACCTGCCGGCTACGCCAGAACCACTCGGCAGACACTCCGGAACCACCTCCAGGACATACCAGAACCACGTGCCGGACACGCCGGAATCAACTGCTTAGCATGCCTGAGCCCCCTCTTGAATCGCAAGAAACACCTGCCGGACATGCCGAAATCACCTGTCGGCTACGCCAGAACCACTTGGTGGACACTCCAAATCACCTTCCGGGCATGCCAGCACAACGACTCAGAAGTGCCAGAAGCACATGCCGGACAGGCCGGAACCATCTCCTGCACAGACCGGAAACACAGGAAACACTCGCCGGAACCACCTGCTTGACTCACCGGTCCCACCTGCCGGACACACCAAAATCACCTGCCCGCTACACCAGAACCAATTGGCCGACAAGCCGGAATCACGTGTAGTGCATGCCGACACAACCTCTCACACGTGCCAGAACCTCGTTCAGGACACCCCAGAACCACCTGCTGGACAGACCAGAACCACCTGCCGGACACGCCAACATCACCTGCCAGCTATGCCACAACCACTTGGCAGACACCATGGAAACACCTGTCGGGCCGGCCGGAACCACCTCTCAGACGTGCCAGAACCATGTGCGTGAGATGCCGGAACCACACCCCGAACAGACCGAAACCACCTGCCAGACCCGCCTGAACCACCTGCCGAGCACGCCGGAACCACCTACTCGACTGTCCGGAACAACCTACCTGACACGCCAAAATCACCTGCCGGGTATGCCAGTACCACGTGGCGGACACTGTGGAATCACCTGTCGGGAATGCCGGAACCACCTCTCAGACGTGCCAGAACCTCGTGCCGGACACGCCAGAACCACCTGCCGGACAGACCGGAACCACCTGCCGGACACGCCGGGACCACCGGCTCGACTCGCCGGAACCACCGCCGGACATGCAAAATCACCTGCCGGCTACGCCAGAACCACTTGGTGAACACTCCGGAATCACCTGCCGGGCATGCCGGAACCACCTCTCAGACTTGCCAGAACCATGTTCCGCACACGCCGGTACCACCTGCTGAGTATGCCGGAACCACCTGATCCACTCCCCAGAACCACCTGCTGGACACGCCAGAATCACCTGCCGGCTACGCCAGAACCACCCGGCAGACCATCCGGAACCACCTACCTAGCATGCCGGAACCACCTCTCAGAGGTGCCAGAACCACATGCCGTACACTCCGGAATCACCTGCCGGGCATGCCGGAACCATCTCTCAGACGTGCCAGAACCATGTTCCAGACAGGCCGGTACCACCTGCCGAGCTCGCCAGAACCAGCTGCTGGACACGCCAACACCAGCTACCGGCTATGCCAGAACCACTCGGCAGACACTCCGGAATCACCTGCCAGGCTTGCTGGAACCACCTCTCAGAGGTGCCGCAACCACATGCCGGAGACTCCAGAATCACCTGCCGAGCATGCCAGAACCACCTCTCAGAGGTGCCAGAACCACATGCCGGAGACTCCAGAATCACCTGCCGAGCATGCCAGAACCACCTCGCAGAGGTGCCAGAACCACATGCCAGAGACTCCGGAATCACCTGTCGGGCATGCCGGAAACATCTCTCAGACGTGCCACAACCACGTGCCGGAGAGACCGGAAGCACCTGCTGAGCTCGCCGGAACCACCTGCCTCACAGGCCAAAATCATATGCCGGCTACGCCAAAACCACTTGGTGGACACTCCAGAATCACCTTGCGGGCATGCCGGAACCACGTCATGGACAGACGGCAAACACCTGCCGGACCTGCCGGAACCACCTGCTCGACTCACCAGAGCCACCTGCCGGACACACCAGAAACACCTGCGGGATACGCCAGAATCACTTGGAGGACTCTCGGGGATCACTGCCAGGCATGCCGGAACCAACTCTCAGACGTGCCAGAACCATGTGCCGGACACGCCGGAACCACCTGCCGAGAATGCCGGAAGTTCCTGATCTGCTCCCCAGAACCACCTGCCGGACACGCCAAAATCACCTGCCGGCTACGCCACAACCAGTGGCTGAACACTTCGGAATCACCTGCTGGGCTTGCTGGAACCTCCTGCCGGTCACGCCAACATCACCTGCCACCTACGCCAGAACCACTTGGCGGACAGCATGGAAACACCTGTCGGGCCGGCCGGAACCACCTCTCAGATGTGCCAGAACCATGTGCCTGAGATGCCGGAACCACACCCCGAACAGACCGAAACCACCTGCCAGACCCGCCTGAACCACCTGCCGAGCACGCCTGATCCACCTGCTCGACTCGCCGGAACCACCTACCTGACATGCCAAAATCACCTGCTGGGTATGCCAGAACCAGTTGGTGGACACTCCGGAATCATCTGCCAGACATGCCAGAACCAGCTCTCAGACACCCCAGAACCACGAGCCAGAGACGCCGGAATCACCTGCTGAGCATGCCTGAGCCACCTGCTGGACATGCCGGAACCACCTGCTGCACATGCCGGAACCACCTGCCTGACAGGCCAAAATCACATGCCGGCTATGCCAAAACCACCTGGCGGACACTCCAGAATCACCTGCCGGGCATGCCAGCAGAACCACTCAGAAGTGCCAGAACCACCTGCTGGACAGACCGGAACCACCTGCCGGACACGCCGGAACCACCGGCTCGACTCGCCGGAACCACCGCCGGACATGCAAAATCACCTGCCGACTACACCAGAACCACTTGGCGAACACTCCGGAATCATCTGCCGGGCATACCAGCACAAAATCCCAGAAGTGCCAGAACCTCGTGCCGGACACGCCAGAACCACCTGCCGGACAGACCGGAGCCACCTGCCAGACATGCCGGAACCACCGGCTCTACTCGCCAGAACCACCACCGGACATGCAAAATCACCTGCACGCTACGCCAGAAACACTTTGCGAACACTCCGGAATCACCTGCCGGGCATGCCGGAACCACCTCTCAGAGGTGCCAGAACCACATGCTGGAGACTCCGGAATCACCTGTCGGGCATGCCGGAACCACCTATTCGACTCGCCGGAACCACCTACCTGACATGCCAAAATCACCTGCCGGGTATGCCAGAACCACTTGGTGTACACTGCGGAATCATCTGCCGGACATGCCAGATCCAGCACTCAGACACACCAGAACCACGTGCCGGACACGCCGGAAGCACCTGCTGAGCATGCCTGAGCCACATGCTCGACTTGCAAGAAACACCTGCCAGACACGCCGAAATCGCCTGTCGGGTACGCCCAACCACGTGGTGGATAATCCGGAATCACCTGCCGGGCATGCCGGAATCACGTCTCAGACGTGCCAGAACATCGTGCCGGACACGCCAGAACCACCTGCCGGACAGAGCGGAACCACCTGCCGGACACGCCGGAACCACCTCTCAGACTTCCCAGAACCATGTTCCGGACACGCCGGTACCACCTGCCGAGTATGCCGGAACCACCTGATCCACGCCCCGGAACCACCTGCTGGACACGCCAGAATCACCTGCCGGTTGTGCCAGAACCACTCGGCAGACACTCTGGAACCACCTGTCGGGCCGGCCGGAACCAACTCTCAGACACGCCAGAATCATGTGCCTGAGATGCCGGAACCACACCCCGAAGAGACCAAAACCACCTGTCAAGCCCGCCTGAACCACCTGCCGAGATGCCAGAACCACCTGCTCGACTCGCCGGAACCACCTAACTGAAATGCCAAAATCACCTGCCGGGTACGCCAGAACCACTTGTTGGACACTCCGGAATCATCTGCCGGACATGCAAGAACCAGCTCTCAGACACACCAGAACCACGTGCCGGACACGCCGGAAGCACCTGCTGAGCATTCCTAAGCCACCTGCTCGACTCGCAAGAAACACCTGTCAGACATGCCAAAATCACCTGCCGGGTATGCCAGAAACACTTGGCGGACACTCCGGAATCACCTAACGGGGATGCCAGAACCACCTGCCGGACACGCTGGGACCACCTGCTTGACTCGCCAGAACCACCTGCCGGACACGCCAGAATCCCCAGCCAGCTACGCCACAACCACTTGCCAGACACTCCGGAACCACCTGCCGGGCATGCTGGAACCACCTCTCAGAGGTGCCACAACCACATGCCGGAGACGGCGGAAGCACCTGCCGAGAATGCCGGAAGTTCCTGACCCACTCCCCAGAACCACCTGCCGGACACGCCAAAATCACCTGCCGGCTATGCCAGAACCACTTGGCGGACTCTCCAGAATCACCTGCCGGGCATGCCAGCACAACCTCCGCGACGTGCCAGAAGCACGTGCCGGACAGGCCGGAACCATCTCCCGCATAGACCGGAAACACAGGAAACACTCGCCGGAACCACCTGCTTGACTCACCGGTCCCACCTGCTGGACACGCCAGAATCACCTGCCGGCTACGCCAGAATCACTCGGCAGACACTCAGAACCACCTCTAGGACAGACCAGAACCACCTGCCGGACACGCCGGGACCACATGCTTGACTCGACAGAACCACCTACCGGACACGCCAGAATCACCAGCCGGCTACGCCACAACCACTTGTCAGACACTCTGGACTCACCTGCCGGGCATGCTGGAAACACCTCTCAGAGGTGCCACAACCACATGCCGGAGATGGCGGAAGCACCTGCCGAGAATGCCGGAAGTTCCTGATCCACTCCCCAGAACCACCTGCCGGACAGACCGGAGCCACCTGCCAGACATGCCGGAACCACCGGCACTACTCGCCGGAACCACCACCGGACATGCAAAATCACCTGCACGCTACGCCAGAAACACTTGGCGAACACTCTGGAATCACCTGCCGTGCATGCCGGAACCACCTCTCAGACATGCCAGAACCACATGCCAATGACACCGGAAGCACCTGCCAAGCACGCCAGAACCACTTGCTCGAATCGCCAGAACCACCTGCCGGACACGCCAAAATCACCTGCCGGCCATGCCACAACCAGTTGGTGAACACTTCGGAATCACCTGCCGGGCTGGTTGGAACCACCTGCCGGTCACGCCAACATCACCTGCCAGCTACGCCTGAACCACTTGGCGGAAACTCCGGAATCATCTGCCGGACATGCCAGAACCAGCTCTCAGACACCCCAGAACCACATGCCGGAAACGCCGGAAGCACCTGCTGAGCATGCCTGAGCCACATGCTCGACTCACAAGAAACACCTGTCGGACATGCCAAAATCACCTACCGGATACGTCAGAAACACTTGGCGGACACTCCGGAATCACCTGTCGGGCATGCCGGAACCACCTCTCAGACTTGCCAGAACCATGTTCTGGACACGCCTGTACCACCTGCCGAGTATGCCGGAACCAGCTGATCCACTACCCAGAACCACCTGCTGGACACGTCAAAATCACCTGCCAGCTATGCCAGAACCACTTGGCGGACACAATGGAAACAAATGTCTGGCCGGACGGAACCACCTCTCAGACGTGAGAGAGCCATGTGCCGGACACGCCGGAACCACCTGCTCCACTCCCCAGAACCACCTGCTGGACACGCCAAAATTACCTGCCGGCTACGCCAGAACCACTCGGCAGACACTCCGGAGCCACCTCCAGGACAGACCGGAACCACCTGCCGTACACGCCGGGACCACCTGCTTGACTCGCCAGAACCACCTGCCGGACACGCAAGAATCACCAGCCGGCTACGCCACAACCACTTGTCGGACACTCCGGAATCACCTGCCGGGCATGCTGGAACCACCTCTCAGAGGTGCCACAACCACATGCCGGAGACGGCGGAAGCACCTGCCGAGAATGCCGGAGGTTCCTGATCCACTCCCCAGAACCACCTGCCGGACACGCCAAAATCAACTGCCGGCTACGCCAGAACCACTCGGCAGACACTCCGGAATCACATGCCAGGCATTCCGGAACCACCTCTCAGAGGTGCCAGAACCACATACCGGAGACTCCGGAATCACCTGCCAGGCATGCCGGAACCATCTCTCAGATGTGCCACAACCAAGTGCCGGAGAGACCGGAAGCACCTGCCGAGCTCGCCGGAACAAACTGCTGGACATGCCGGAACCACCTGCCTCACAGGCCAAAATCATATTCCGCCTTCGCCAAAACCACTTGGTGGACACTCCAGAATCACATTGCGGGCATGCCGGAACCACGTCATGGACAGACGGCAAACACCTGCCGGACCTGCCGGAACCACCTGCCGAGCACGCCGGAACCACCTGCTCGACTCACCAGAGCCACCTGCCGGACACACCAGAAACACCTGCGGGGTACGCCAGAACCACTTGGAGGACTCTCCGGGATCACCTGCCGGACACGCCAGAACCGCCGGCCGAGTATGCCAGAACCACCTGCTCCACTCCCCAGAACCACCTGCTGGAAACGCCAAAATCAACTGCCGGCTACGCCAGAACCACTCGGCAGACACTCCGGAACCACCTCCAGGACAGACCGGAACCACCTGACGGACACGCCGGGACCACCGACTTGACTCACCAGAACCACCTGCCGGACACGCCAGAATCACCTGCCGACTACGCCACAACCACTTGTCGGACACTCAGGAATCACCTGCCGGGCATGCTGGAACCACCTCTCAGAGGTGCCAGAACCACATGCCGGAGATGGCGTAAGCACCTGCCCAGAATGCCGGAAGTTCCTGATCCACACCCCAGAACCACATGTCGGACCGCCAAAATCACCTGCCGGCTACGCCAGAACCATTGGCGAACACTCCGGAATCACCTGCCGGGCATGGCGGAACCACCTCTCAGACATGCCGGAACAACATGCCAATGACACCCGAAGCACCTGCTGAGAACGCCAGAACCACCTGCTCGACTCGCCAAAACCACCGGCTGGACACGCCAAAATCACATGCCGGCTACACCACAACCATTTGGTGAACACTTCGGAATCACCTGCCGGGCTGGCTGGAACCACCTGCGGCTCACGCCAACATCACCTGCCAGCTATGCCAGAACCACTTGGCGGGCACCATGGAAACACCTGTCGGGCCGGCCGGAACCACCTCTCAGACGTGCCAGAACCATGTGCCTGAGATGCCGGATCCACACCCCGAACAGACCGAAACCACCTGCCAGACCCGCCTGAACCACCTGCCGAGCACGCCGGAACCACCTACTCGACTCGCCGGAACCACCTACCTGACACGCCAAAATCACCTGCCGGGTATGCCAGAACCACTTGGTGGACACTTCGGAATCATCTGCCGGACATGCCAAAACCAGCTGTCAGACACACCAGAACCACGTGCCGGACACGCCGGAAGCACCTGCTGAGCATGCCTGAGCCACATGCTCGACTTGCAAGAAACACCTGCCAGACACGCCAAAATCACCTGCCGGCTACGCCAGAACCACTTGGCGGACACTCCAGAATCCCCTGCCGGGCATGCCAGCACAACCTCTCCGAAGTGTCAGAAGCACGTGCCTGACAGACCGGAACCAACTCCCGGACAGACCGGAAACACAGGTAACACTCGCCGGAACCACCTGCTTGACTCACCGGTCCCACCTGCCGGACACGCCAAAATCACCTGCCGGCTACGCCAGAACCACTTGGCGAACACTCCAGAATCACCTGCCGGGCATGGCGGAACCACCTCTCAGACTTGCCAGAACCATGTTCCGGACACGCCGGTACCACCTGCCGAGTATGCTGGAACCACCTGATCCACTCTGCAGAACCACATGCTGGACACGCCAGAATCACCTGCCGGCTACGCCAGAACCATTCGGCAGACACTCCGGAACCACCTGCCGGGCATGCCGGAACCACCTCTCAGAGGTGCCAGAACCACATGCCCAACACTCCGGAATCACCTGCCGGGCATGCCGGAACCATCTCTCAGACGTGCCAGAACCATGTTCCGGAAACGCCGGTACCACCTGCCGAGTATGCCGGAACCACCTGATCCACGCCCCAGAAACACCTGCTGGACACGCCAGAATCACCTGCCGGTTGCGCCAGAACCACTCGGCAGACACTCTGGAACCACCTGTCTTGCCGACCGGAACAAACTCTCAGACGTGCCAGAATCATGTGCCTGAGATGCCGGAACCACACCCCGAACAGACCGAAACCACCTGCCAGACCCGCCTGAACCACCTGCTGAGCACGCCGGAACCACCTGCTCGACTCGCCGGAACCACCTACCTGACATGCCAAAATCACCTGCTGGGTATGCCAGAACCACTTGGTGGACACTCCGGAATCATCTGCCGGACATGCCAGAACCAGCTCTCAGACACACCAGAACCACGTGCCGGACACGCCGGAATCACGTGAAGGGCATGCCGACACAACCTCTCAGACGTGCCAGAACCTCGTGTCGGACACCCCAGAACCACATACCAGACAGACCGGAACCACCTGCCGGACACGCCGGAACCACCGGGTCGACTCGCCGGAACGGCCGCGGGACATGCAAAATCACCTGCCGGCTACGCCAGAACCACTAGGCGAACAGCTCGGAATCACCTGCCAGGCATGCTGGAACCAACTCTCAGACATGCCAGAACCACATGCCAATGACAGCAGAAGCACCTGCCGAACACGCCGGAACCAGCTGCTCCACTCCCCAGAACCAGCTGCTGGACACGCCAAAATCACCTGCCGTCTATGCCACAACCAGTTGGTGAACACTTTGGAATCACCTGCCGGGCTTGCTGCAACCACCGTCCTGTCACGCCAACATCACCTGCCAGCTACGCCAGAACCACTTGGCGGACACTCCGGAATCATCTGCCGGACATGCCAGAACCAGCTCTCAGACACTCCAGAACCACGTGCCGGACACGCCGGAAGCAACTGCTTAGCATGCCTGAGCCCCCTCTTGAATCGCAAGAAACACCTGCCGGACACGCCAAAATCACCTGCCGGGTACGCCAGAAACGCTTGGCCGACACTCCGGAATCACCTGTCTGACATGCCGGAATCACCTCTCAGACTTGCCAGAACCATGTTCCGGACACGCCGGTACCACCTGCCGAGCATGGCAGAACCCCCTGATCCACTCCCCAGAACCACCTGCTGGACACACCTAAATCACCTGCCGGCTACGCCAGAACCTCTTGGCAGACACTCGAGATTCACCTGCCCGGCATGACGGAACCACCTCTCAGAGGTGCCAGAACTACATGCCTGACACTCCAGAATCACCTGCCGGGCATGCCGTGACCACCTCTCAGACGTGCCAGAACCATGTTCTGGACATGACGGTACCACCTGCCGAGTATGCTGGAACCAGCTGATCCACTCCCCAGAACCACCGACTGGACACGCCAAAATCAACTGCCGGTAACGCAAGAACCACTCGGCAGACACTCCTGAATCACATGCCAGGCATTCCGGAACCACCTCTCAGAGGTGCCAGAACCACATGCCGGAGACTCCGGAATCACCTGCCGGGCATGCCGGAACCATCTCTCAGATGTGCCACAACCAAGTGCCGGAGAGACCGGAAGCACCTGCAGAGCTCGCCGGAACCACCTGCTGGACATGCCGGAACCACCTGCCTCACAGGCCAAAGTCATATGCCGGCTACGCCAAAACCACTTGGTGGACACTGCAGAATCACCTTGTGGACATGCCGGAACCAGATCATGGGCAGGCGGCAAACACCTGCCGGACCTGCCGGAACCACCTGCCGTGCATGCCGGAACCACCTCTAAGACATGCCAGAACCACATGCCAATGACACCGGAAGCACCTGCCGAGCACGCCGGAACCACTTGCTCGAATCGCCAGAACCACCTGCCGGACACGCCAAAATCACCTGCCGGCTACGCCACAACCAGTTGGTGAACACTTCAGAATCACCTGCCGGGCTGGTTGGAACCACCTGCCGATCACGCCAACATCACCTGCCAGCTACACCTGAACCAATTGGCGGACACTCCGGAATCATCTGCCGGACATGCCAGAACCAGCTCTCAGACACTCAAGAACCACGTGCCGGAAACCCCGGAAGCACCTGCTGAGCATGCCTGAGCCAGCTGCTCGACTCGCAAGAAACACCTGCGGGACACGCCAAAATCACATTCCGGGTACGCCAGGACCACTTGGTGTACACTCCGGAATCACCTGTCGGGCAGGCGGAACCACCTCTCAGACTTGCCAGAACCATGTTCTGGACACGCCGGTACCACCTGCCGAGTATGCCGGAACCATCAGATCCACTCCCCAGAACCACCTACTGGACACGCAAAAATCAACTGCCGGCTACGCCAGAACCACTCGGCAGACACTCCGGAATCTCATGCCAGGCATTCCGGAACCACCTCTCAGAGGTGCCAGAACCACATGCCGGAGACTCCGGAATCACGTGCCGGGCATGCAGGAACCACCTCACAGAGGTGCCAGAACCACATGCCGGACACTCCGGAATCACCTGCCGGGCATGCCGGAAGCATCTCTCAGATGTGCCACAACCACGTGCCGGAGAGACCTGAAGCAACTGCCGAGCTCGCCGGAACGACCTGCTGGACATGCCGGAACCACCTGCCTCACAGGCCAAAATCATATGCCGGCTACGCCAAAACCACTTGGTGGACACTCCAGAATCACCTTGCGGGCATGCCGGAACCACGTCATGGACAGACGGCAAACACCTGCCGGACCTGCCGGAACCACCTGCCGAGCACGCCGGAACCACCTGCTCGAATCACCAGAGCCACCTGCCAGACACACCAGAAACCCCTGCGGGGTACACCAGAACCACTTGGAGGACTCTCCGGGATCACCTGCAGGGCATGCCGGAACCACCTGCTCCACTCCCCAGAACCACCTGCTGGACACGCCAAAATCACCTGCCGGCTACGCCAGAACCACTCGGCAGACTCTCCGGAACCACCTCCAGGACAGACCGGAACCACCTGCCGGACACGCTGGGACCACATGCTTGACTCGCCAGAACCACCTGCCGGACATGCCAGAATCCCCAGCCGGCTACGCCACAACCACTTGTCGGACACTCCAGAATCACCTGCCAGGCATGCTGGAACCACCTCTCAGAGGTGCCACAACCACATGCCAGAGACGGCGATGCGCCAGCCGACAATGCCGGAAGTTCCTGATCCACTCCCCAGAACCACCTGCTGGACACGCCAAAATCACCTGCCGGCTACGCCAGAACCACTCGGCAGACACTCCGGAACCACCTCCAGGACATACCAGAACCACGTGCCGGACACGCCGGAATCAACTGCTTAGCATGCCTGAGCCCCCTCTTGAATCGCAAGAAACACCTGCCGGACATGCCGAAATCACCTGTCGGCTACGCCAGAACCACTTGGTGGACACTCCAAATCACCTTCCGGGCATGCCAGCACAACGACTCAGAAGTGCCAGAAGCACATGCCGGACAGGCCGGAACCATCTCCTGCACAGACCGGAAACACAGGAAACACTCGCCGGAACCACCTGCTTGACTCACCGGTCCCACCTGCCGGACACACCAAAATCACCTGCCCGCTACACCAGAACCAATTGGCCGACAAGCCGGAATCACGTGTAGTGCATGCCGACACAACCTCTCACACGTGCCAGAACCTCGTTCAGGACACCCCAGAACCACCTGCTGGACAGACCAGAACCACCTGCCGGACACGCCAACATCACCTGCCAGCTATGCCACAACCACTTGGCAGACACCATGGAAACACCTGTCGGGCCGGCCGGAACCACCTCTCAGACGTGCCAGAACCATGTGCGTGAGATGCCGGAACCACACCCCGAACAGACCGAAACCACCTGCCAGACCCGCCTGAACCACCTGCCGAGCACGCCGGAACCACCTACTCGACTGTCCGGAACAACCTACCTGACACGCCAAAATCACCTGCCGGGTATGCCAGTACCACGTGGCGGACACTGTGGAATCACCTGTCGGGAATGCCGGAACCACCTCTCAGACGTGCCAGAACCTCGTGCCGGACACGCCAGAACCACCTGCCGGACAGACCGGAACCACCTGCCGGACACGCCGGAACCACCGGCTCGACTCGCCGGAACCACCGCCGGACATGCAAAATCACCTGCCGGCTACGCCAGAACCACTTGGTGAACACTCCGGAATCACCTGCCGGGCATGCCGGAACCACCTCTCAGACTTGCCAGAACCATGTTCCGCACACGCCGGTACCACCTGCTGAGTATGCCGGAACCACCTGATCCACTCCCCAGAACCACCTGCTGGACACGCCAGAATCACCTGCCGGCTACGCCAGAACCACCCGGCAGACCATCCGGAACCACCTACCTAGCATGCCGGAACCACCTCTCAGAGGTGCCAGAACCACATGCCGTACACTCCGGAATCACCTGCCGGGCATGCCGGAACCATCTCTCAGACGTGCCAGAACCATGTTCCAGACAGGCCGGTACCACCTGCCGAGCTCGCCAGAACCAGCTGCTGGACACGCCAACACCAGCTACCGGCTATGGCAGAACCACTCGGCAGACACTCCGGAATCACCTGCCAGGCTTGCTGGAACCACCTCTCAGAGGTGCCGCAACCACATGCCGGAGACTCCAGAATCACCTGCCGAGCATGCCAGAACCACCTCTCAGAGGTGCCAGAACCACATGCCGGAGACTCCAGAATCACCTGCCGAGCATGCCAGAACCACCTCGCAGAGGTGCCAGAACCACATGCCAGAGACTCCGGAATCACCTGTCGGGCATGCCGGAAACATCTCTCAGACGTGCCACAACCACGTGCCGGAGAGACCGGAAGCACCTGCTGAGCTCGCCGGAACCACCTGCCTCACAGGCCAAAATCATATGCCGGCTACGCCAAAACCACTTGGTGGACACTCCAGAATCACCTTGCGGGCATGCCGGAACCACGTCATGGACAGACGGCAAACACCTGCCGGACCTGCCGGAACCACCTGCCGAGCACGCCGGAACCACCTGCTCGACTCACCAGAGCCACCTGCCGGACACACCAGAAACACCTGCGGGATACGCCAGAATCACTTGGAGGACTCTCGGGGATCACTGCCAGGCATGCCGGAACCAACTCTCAGACGTGCCAGAACCATGTGCCGGACACGCCGGAACCACCTGCCGAGAATGCCGGAAGTTCCTGATCTGCTCCCCAGAACCACCTGCCGGACACGCCAAAATCACCTGCCGGCTACGCCACAACCAGTGGCTGAACACTTCGGAATCACCTGCTGGGCTTGCTGGAACCTCCTGCCGGTCACGCCAACATCACCTGCCACCTACGCCAGAACCACTTGGCGGACAGCATGGAAACACCTGTCGGGCCGGCCGGAACCACCTCTCAGATGTGCCAGAACCATGTGCCTGAGATGCCGGAACCACACCCCGAACAGACCGAAACCACCTGCCAGACCCGCCTGAACCACCTGCCGAGCACGCCTGATCCACCTGCTCGACTCGCCGGAACCACCTACCTGACATGCCAAAATCACCTGCTGGGTATGCCAGAACCAGTTGGTGGACACTCCGGAATCATCTGCCAGACATGCCAGAACCAGCTCTCAGACACCCCAGAACCACGAGCCAGAGACGCCGGAATCACCTGCTGAGCATGCCTGAGCCACCTGCTGGACATGCCGGAACCACCTGCTGCACATGCCGGAACCACCTGCCTGACAGGCCAAAATCACATGCCGGCTATGCCAAAACCACCTGGCGGACACTCCAGAATCACCTGCCGGGCATGCCAGCAGAACCACTCAGAAGTGCCAGAACCACCTGCTGGACAGACCGGAACCACCTGCCGGACACGCCGGAACCACCGGCTCGACTCGCCGGAACCACCGCCGGACATGCAAAATCACCTGCCGACTACACCAGAACCACTTGGCGAACACTCCGGAATCATCTGCCGGGCATACCAGCACAAAATCCCAGAAGTGCCAGAACCTCGTGCCGGACACGCCAGAACCACCTGCCGGACAGACCGGAGCCACCTGCCAGACATGCCGGAACCACCGGCTCTACTCGCCAGAACCACCACCGGACATGCAAAATCACCTGCACGCTACGCCAGAAACACTTTGCGAACACTCCGGAATCACCTGCCGGGCATGCCGGAACCACCTCTCAGAGGTGCCAGAACCACATGCTGGAGACTCCGGAATCACCTGTCGGGCATGCCGGAACCACCTATTCGACTCGCCGGAACCACCTACCTGACATGCCAAAATCACCTGCCGGGTATGCCAGAACCACTTGGTGTACACTGCGGAATCATCTGCCGGACATGCCAGATCCAGCACTCAGAACACCAGAACCACGTGCTGGACACGCCGGAAGCACCTGCTGAGCATGCCTGAGCCACATGCTCGACTTGCAAGAAACACCTGCCAGACACGCCGAAATCGCCTGTCGGGTACGCCCAACCACGTGGTGGATAATCCGGAATCACCTGCCGGGCATGCCGGAATCACGTCTCAGACGTGCCAGAACATCGTGCCGGACACGCCAGAACCACCTGCCGGACAGAGCGGAACCACCTGCCGGACACGCCGGAACCACCTCTCAGACTTCCCAGAACCATGTTCCGGACACGCCGGTACCACCTGCCGAGTATGCCGGAACCACCTGATCCACGCCCCAGAACCACCTGCTGGACACGCCAGGATCACCTGCCGGTTGCGCCAGAACCACTCGGCAGACACTCTGGAACCACCTGTCGGGCCGGCCGGAACCAACTCTCAGACACGCCAGAATCATGTGCCTGAGATGCCGGAACCACACCCCGAAGAGACCAAAACCACCTGTCAAGCCCGCCTGAACCACCTGCCGAGATGCCAGAACCACCTGCTCGACTCGCCGGAACCACCTAACTGAAATGCCAAAATCACCTGCCGGGTACGCCAGAACCACTTGTTGGACACTCCGGAATCATCTGCCGGACATGCAAGAACCAGCTCTCAGACACACCAGAACCACGTGCCGGACACGCCGGAAGCACCTGCTGAGCATTCCTAAGCCACCTGCTCGACTCGCAAGAAACACCTGTCAGACATGCCAAAATCACCTGCCGGGTATGCCAGAAACACTTGGCGGACACTCCGGAATCACCTAACGGGGATGCCAGAACCACCTGCCGGACACGCTGGGACCACATGCTTGACTCGCCAGAACCACCTGCCGGACACGCCAGAATCCCCAGCCAGATACGCCACAACCACTTGCCAGACACTCCGGAACCACCTGCCGGGCATGCTGGAACCACCTCTCAGAGGTGCCACAACCACATGCCGGAGACGGCGGAAGCACCTGCCGAGAATGCCGGAAGTTCCTGACCCACTCCCCAGAACCACCTGCCGGACACGCCAAAATCACCTGCCGGCTATGCCAGAACCACTTGGCGGACTCTCCAGAATCACCTGCCGGGCATGCCAGCACAACCTCCGCGACGTGCCAGAAGCACGTGCCGGACAGGCCGGAACCATCTCCCGCATAGACCGGAAACACAGGAAACACTCGCCGGAACCACCTGCTTGACTCACCGGTCCCACCTGCTGGACACGCCAGAATCACCTGCCGGCTACGCCAGAATCACTCGGCAGACACTCAGAACCACCTCTAGGACAGACCAGAACCACCTGCCGGACACGCCGGGACCACATGCTTGACTCGACAGAACCACCTACCGGACACGCCAGAATCACCAGCCGGCTACGCCACAACCACTTGTCAGACACTCCGGACTCACCTGCCGGGCATGCTGGAAACACCTCTCAGAGGTGCCACAACCACATGCCGGAGATGGCGTAAGCACCTGCCCAGAATGCCGGAAGTTCCTGATCCACACCCCAGAACCACATGTCGGACCGCCAAAATCACCTGCCGGCTACGCCAGAACCATTGGCGAACACTCCGGAATCACCTGCCGGGCATGGCGGAACCACCTCTCAGACATGCCGGAACAACATGCCAATGACACCCGAAGCACCTGCTGAGAACGCCAGAACCACCTGCTCGACTCGCCAAAACCACCGGCTGGACACGCCAAAATCACATGCCGGCTACACCACAACCATTTGGTGAACACTTCGGAATCACCTGCCGGGCTGGCTGGAACCACCTGCGGCTCACGCCAACATCACCTGCCAGCTATGCCAGAACCACTTGGCGGGCACCATGGAAACACCTGTCGGGCCGGCCGGAACCACCTCTCAGACGTGCCAGAACCATGTGCCTGAGATGCCGGATCCACACCCCGAACAGACCGAAACCACCTGCCAGACCCGCCTGAACCACCTGCCGAGCACGCCGGAACCACCTACTCGACTCGCCGGAACCACCTACCTGACACGCCAAAATCACCTGCCGGGTATGCCAGAACCACTTGGTGGACACTTCGGAATCATCTGCCGGACATGCCAAAACCAGCTGTCAGACACACCAGAACCACGTGCCGGACACGCCGGAAGCACCTGCTGAGCATGCCTGAGCCACATGCTCGACTTGCAAGAAACACCTGCCAGACACGCCAAAATCACCTGCCGGCTACGCCAGAACCACTTGGCGGACACTCCAGAATCCCCTGCCGGGCATGCCAGCACAACCTCTCCGAAGTGTCAGAAGCACGTGCCTGACAGACCGGAACCAACTCCCGGACAGACCGGAAACACAGGTAACACTCGCCGGAACCACCTGCTTGACTCACCGGTCCCACCTGCCGGACACGCCAAAATCACCTGCCGGCTACGCCAGAACCACTTGGCGAACACTCCAGAATCACCTGCCGGGCATGGCGGAACCACCTCTCAGACTTGCCAGAACCATGTTCCGGACACGCCGGTACCACCTGCCGAGTATGCTGGAACCACCTGATCCACTCTGCAGAACCACATGCTGGACACGCCAGAATCACCTGCCGGCTACGCCAGAACCATTCAGCAGACACTCCGGAACCACCTGCCGGGCATGCCGGAACCACCTCTCAGAGGTGCCAGAACCACATGCCCAACACTCCGGAATCACCTGCCGGGCATGCCGGAACCATCTCTCAGACGTGCCAGAACCATGTTCCGGAAACGCCGGTACCACCTGCCGAGCTCGCCGGAACCACATGCTGGACACTCCAAAATCACATGCCAGGTATACCAGAACCACTTGGTGGACACTCCGGAATCGTCTGCTGGACATGCCAGAACCAGCTCTCAGACACACCAGAACCACGTGCCAGAGACGCCGGAAGCACCTGCTGAGCATGCCTGAGCCACCTGCTGGACATGCCGGAACCACCTGCTGCACATGCCGGAACCACCTGCCTGACAGGCCAAAATCACATGCCGGCTATGCCAAAACCACCTGGCGGACACTCCAGAATCACCTGCCGGGCATGCCAGCAGAACCACTCAGAAGTGCCAGAACCACCTGCTGGACAGACCGGAACCACCTGCCGGACACGCCGGAACCACCGGCTCGACTCGCCGGAACCACCGCCGGACATGCAAAATCACCTGCCGACTACACCAGAACCACTTGGCGAACACTCCGGAATCATCTGCCGGGCATACCAGCACAAAATCCCAGAAGTGCCAGAACCTCGTGCCAGACACGCCAGAACCACCTGCCGGACAGACCGGAGCCACCTGCCAGACATGCCGGAACCACCGGCTCTACTCGCCAGAACCACCACCGGACATGCAAAATCACCTGCACGCTACGCCAGAAACACTTTGCGAACACTCCGGAATCACCTGCCGGGCATGCCGGAACCACCTCTCAGAGGTGCCAGAACCACATGCTGGAGACTCCGGAATCACCTGTCGGGCATGCCGGAACCACCTATTCGACTCGCCGGAACCACCTACCTGACATGCCAAAATCACCTGCCGGGTATGCCAGAACCACTTGGTGTACACTGCGGAATCATCTGCCGGACATGCCAGATCCAGCACTCAGACACACCAGAACCACGTGCCGGACACGCCGGAAGCACCTGCTGAGCATGCCTGAGCCACATGCTCGACTTGCAAGAAACACCTGCCAGACACGCCGAAATCGCCTGTGAGGTACGCCCAACCACGTGGTGGATAATCCGGAATCACCTGCCGGGCATGCCGGAATCACGTCTCAGACGTGCCAGAACATCGTGCCGGACACGCCAGAACCACCTGCCGGACAGAGCGGAACCACCTGCCGGACACGCCGGAACCACCTCTCAGACTTCCCAGAACCATGTTCCGGACACGCCGGTACCACCTGCCGAGTATGCCGGAACCACCTGATCCACGCCCCAGAACCACCTGCTGGACACGCCAGAATCACCTGCCGGTTGCGCCAGAACCACTCGGCAGACACTCTGGAACCACCTGTCGGGCCGGCCGGAACCAACTCTCAGACACGCCAGAATCATGTGCCTGAGATGCCGGAACCACACCCCGAAGAGACCAAAACCACCTGTCAAGCCCGCCTGAACCACCTGCCGAGATGCCAGAACCACCTGCTCGACTCGCCGGAACCACCTAACTGAAATGCCAAAATCACCTGCCGGGTACGCCAGAACCACTTGTTGGACACTCCGGAATCATCTGCCGGACATGCAAGAACCAGCTCTCAGACACACCAGAACCACGTGCCGGACACGCCGGAAGCACCTGCTGAGCATTCCTAAGCCACCTGCTCGACTCGCAAGAAACACCTGTCAGACATGCCAAAATCACCTGCCGGGTATGCCAGAAACACTTGGCGGACACTCCGGAATCACCTAACGGGGATGCCAGAACCACCTGCCGGACACGCTGGGACCACCTGCTTGACTCGCCAGAACCACCTGCCGGACACGCCAGAATCCCCAGCCAGCTACGCCACAACCACTTGCCAGACACTCCGGAACCACCTGCCGGGCATGCTGGAACCACCTCTCAGAGGTGCCACAACCACATGCCGGAGACGGCGGAAGCACCTGCCGAGAATGCCGGAAGTTCCTGACCCACTCCCCAGAACCACCTGCCGGACACGCCAAAATCACCTGCCGGCTATGACAGAACCACTTGGCGGACTCTCCAGAATCACCTGCCGGGCATGCCAGCACAACCTCCGCGACGTGCCAGAAGCACGTGCCGGACAGGCCGGAACCATCTCCCGCATAGACCGGAAACACAGGAAACACTCGCCGGAACCACCTGCTTGACTCACCGGTCCCACCTGCTGGACACGCCAGAATCACCTGCCGGCTACGCCAGAATCACTCGGCAGACACTCAGAACCACCTCTAGGACAGACCAGAACCACCTGCCGGACACGCCGGGACCACATGCTTGACTCGACAGAACCACCTACCGGACACGCCAGAATCACCAGCCGGCTACGCCACAACCACTTGTCAGACACTCTGGACTCACCTGCCGGGCATGCTGGAAACACCTCTCAGAGGTGCCACAACCACATGCCGGAGATGGCGGAAGCACCTGCCGAGAATGCCGGAAGTTCCTGATCCACTCCCCAGAACCACCTGCCGGACAGACCGGAGCCACCTGCCAGACATGCCGGAACCACCGGCACTACTCGCCGGAACCACCACCGGACATGCAAAATCACCTGCACGCTACGCCAGAAACACTTGGCGAACACTCTGGAATCACCTGCCGTGCATGCCGGAACCACCTCTCAGACATGCCAGAACCACATGCCAATGACACCGGAAGCACCTGCCGAGCACGCCAGAACCACTTGCTCGAATCGCCAGAACCACCTGCCGGACACGCCAAAATCACCTGCCGGCCATGCCACAACCAGTTGGTGAACACTTCGGAATCACCTGCCGGGCTGGTTGGAACCACCTGCCGGTCACGCCAACATCACCTGCCAGCTACGCCTGAACCACTTGGCGGAAACTCCGGAATCATCTGCCGGACATGCCAGAACCAGCTCTCAGACACCCCAGAACCACATGCCGGAAACGCCGGAAGCACCTGCTGAGCATGCCTGAGCCACATGCTCGACTCACAAGAAACACCTGTCGGACATGCCAAAATCACCTACCGGATACGTCAGAAACACTTGGCGGACACTCCGGAATCACCTGTCGGGCATGCCGGAACCACCTCTCAGACTTGCCAGAACCATGTTCTGGACACGCCTGTACCACCTGCCGAGTATGCCGGAACCAGCTGATCCACTACCCAGAACCACCTGCTGGACACGTCAAAATCACCTGCCAGCTATGCCAGAACCACTTGGCGGACACAATGGAAACAAATGTCTGGCCGGACGGAACCACCTCTCAGACGTGAGAGAGCCATGTGCCGGACACGCCGGAACCACCTGCTCCACTCCCCAGAACCACCTGCTGGACACGCCAAAATTACCTGCCGGCTACGCCAGAACCACTCGGCAGACACTCCGGAGCCACCTCCAGGACAGACCGGAACCACCTGCCGTACACGCCGGGACCACCTGCTTGACTCGCCAGAACCACCTGCCGGACACGCAAGAATCACCAGCCGGCTACGCCACAACCACTTGTCGGACACTCCGGAATCACCTGCCGGGCATGCTGGAACCACCTCTCAGAGGTGCCACAACCACATGCCGGAGACGGCGGAAGCACCTGCCGAGAATGCCGGAGGTTCCTGATCCACTCCCCAGAACCACCTGCCGGACACGCCAAAATCAACTGCCGGCTACGCCAGAACCACTCGGCAGACACTCCGGAATCACATGCCAGGCATTCCGGAACCACCTCTCAGAGGTGCCAGAACCACATACCGGAGACTCCGGAATCACCTGCCAGGCATGCCGGAACCAGCTCTCAGATGTGCCACAACCAAGTGCCGGAGAGACCGGAAGCACCTGCCGAGCTCGCCGGAACAAACTGCTGGACATGCCGGAACCACCTGCCTCACAGGCCAAAATCATATTCCGCCTTCGCCAAAACCACTTGGTGGACACTCCAGAATCACATTGCGGGCATGCCGGAACCACGTCATGGACAGACGGCAAACACCTGCCGGACCTGCCGGAACCACCTGCCGAGCACGCCGGAACCACCTGCTCGACTCACCAGAGCCACCTGCCGGACACACCAGAAACACCTGCGGGGTACGCCAGAACCACTTGGAGGACTCTCCGGGATCACCTGCCGGACACGCCAGAACCGCCGGCCGAGTATGCCAGAACCACCTGCTCCACTCCCCAGAACCACCTGCTGGAAACGCCAAAATCAACTGCCGGCTACGCCAGAACCACTCGGCAGACACTCCGGAACCACCTCCAGGACAGACCGGAACCACCTGACGGACACGCCGGGACCACCGACTTGACTCACCAGAACCACCTGCCGGACACGCCAGAATCACCTGCCGACTACGCCACAACCACTTGTCGGACACTCAGGAATCACCTGCCGGGCATGCTGGAACCACCTCTCAGAGGTGCCAGAACCACATGCCGGAGATGGCGTAAGCACCTGCCCAGAATGCCGGAAGTTCCTGATCCACACCCCAGAACCACATGTCGGACCGCCAAAATCACCTGCCGGCTACGCCAGAACCATTGGCGAACACTCCGGAATCACCTGCCGGGCATGGCGGAACCACCTCTCAGACATGCCGGAACAACATGCCAATGACACCCGAAGCACCTGCTGAGAACGCCAGAACCACCTGCTCGACTCGCCAAAACCACCGGCTGGACACGCCAAAATCACATGCCGGCTACACCACAACCATTTGGTGAACACTTCGGAATCACCTGCCGGGCTGGCTGGAACCACCTGCGGCTCACGCCAACATCACCTGCCAGCTATGCCAGAACCACTTGGCGGGCACCATGGAAACACCTGTCGGGCCGGCCGGAACCACCTCTCAGACGTGCCAGAACCATGTGCCTGAGATGCCGGATCCACACCCCGAACAGACCGAAACCACCTGCCAGACCCGCCTGAACCACCTGCCGAGCACGCCGGAACCACCTACTCGACTCGCAGGAACCACCTACCTGACACGCCAAAATCACCTGCCGGGTATGCCAGAACCACTTGGTGGACACTTCGGAATCATCTGCCGGACATGCCAAAACCAGCTGTCAGACACACCAGAACCACGTGCCGGACACGCCGGAAGCACCTGCTGAGCATGCCTGAGCCACATGCTCGACTTGCAAGAAACACCTGCCAGACACGCCAAAATCACCTGCCGGCTACGCCAGAACCACTTGGCGGACACTCCAGAATCCCCTGCCGGGCATGCCAGCACAACCTCTCCGAAGTGTCAGAAGCACGTGCCTGACAGACCGGAACCAACTCCCGGACAGACCGGAAACACAGGTAACACTCGCCGGAACCACCTGCTTGACTCACCGGTCCCACCTGCCGGACACGCCAAAATCACCTGCCGGCTACGCCAGAACCACTTGGCGAACACTCCGGAATCACCTGCCGGGCATGGCGGAACCACCTCTCAGACTTGCCAGAACCATGTTCCGGACACGCCGGTACCACCTGCCGAGTATGCTGGAACCACCTGATCCACTCTGCAGAACCACATGCTGGACACGCCAGAATCACCTGCCGGCTACGCCAGAACCATTCGGCAGACACTCCGGAACCACCTGCCGGGCATGCCGGAACCACCTCTCAGAGGTGCCAGAACCACATGCCCAACACTCCGGAATCACCTGCCGGGCATGCCGGAACCATCTCTCAGACGTGCCAGAACCATGTTCTGGAAACGCCGGTACCACCTGCCGAGCTCGCCGGAACCACATGCTGGACACTCCAAAATCACATGCCAGGTATACCAGAACCACTTGGTGGACACTCTGGAATCGTCTGCTGGACATGCCAGAACCAGCTCTCAGACACACCAGAACCACGTGCCAGAGACGCCGGAAGCACCTGCTGAGCATGCCTGAGCCACCTGCTCGACTCGCAAGAAACACCTGTCGGACATGCCAAAATCACCTGCCGGGTACGCCAGAAACACATGGCGGACACTCCAGAATCACCTGTCTGGCATGCCGGAACCACCTCTCAGACTTGCCAGAACCATGTTCCGGAGACTCTGGTACCACCTGCCGAGTATGCCGGAACCAGCTGATCCACTCCCCAGAACCACATGCCGGAGACTCCGGAATCACCTGGCGGACATGCCGGAACCACCTCTCAGAGGTGCCAGAACCACATGCCGGACACTCAAGAATCAACTGCCGGGTACGCCACAACCATTTGGTGAACACTTCGGAATCACCTGCCGGGCTGGCTGGAAACACCTGCCGGTCACGCCAACATCACCTGCCAGCTATGCCACAACCACTTGGCGGACACCATGGATACACCTGTCGGGCCGGGCAGAACCAAATCTCAGACGTGCCACAACCATGTGCCTGAGATGCCGGAACCACACCCCGAACAGACCGAAACCACTTGCCAGACCCGCCTGAACCACCTGCCGAGCACGCCGGAACCACCTACTCGACCTGCTGTAACCACCTACCTGACACGCCAAAATCACCTGCCGGGTATGCCAGAACCACTTGGTGGACACTCCGGAATCATCTGCCGGACATGCCAGATCCAACACTCAGACACACCAGAACCACGTGCCGGACACGCCGGAAGCACCGGCTGATCATGCCTGAGCCACATGCTCGACTCGCAAGAAACACCTGCCAGACACGCCAAAATCGCCTGCCGGGTACGCCAGAACCACGTGGTGGACACTCCGGAATCACCTGTCGGGCATGCCGGAATCACGTCTCAGACGTGCCAGAACATCGTGCCGGACACGCCGGAACCACCTGCCGGACAGAGCGGAACCACCCGCCGGACACGCCGGAACCACCTCTCAGACTTCCCAGAACCATGTTCCGGACACGCCGGTACCACCTGCCGAGTATGCCGGAACCACCTGATCCACGCCCCAGAAACACCTGCTGGACACGCCAGAATCACCTGCCGGTTGCGCCAGAACCACTCGGCAGACACTCTGGAACCACCTGTCTTGCCGACCGGAACAAACTCTCAGACGTGCCAGAATCATGTGCCTGAGATGCCGGAACCACACCCCGAACAGACCGAAACCACCTGCCAGACCCGCCTGAACCACCTGCTGAGCACGCCGGAACCACCTGCTCGACTCGCCGGAACCACCTACCTGACATGCCAAAATCACCTGCTGGGTATGCCAGAACCACTTGGTGGACACTCCGGAATCATCTGCCGGACATGCCAGAACCAGCTCTCAGACACACCAGAACCACGTGCCGGACACGCCGGAATCACGTGAAGGGCATGCCGACACAACCTCTCAGACGTGCCAGAACCTCGTGTCGGACACCCCAGAACCACATGCCAGACAGACCGGAACCACCTGCCGGACACGCCGGAACCACCGGGTCGACTCGCCGGAACGGCCGCGGGACATGCAAAATCACCTGCCGGCTACGCCAGAACCACTAGGCGAACAGCTCGGAATCACCTGCCAGGCATGCTGGAACCAACTCTCAGACATGCCAGAACCACATGCCAATGACAGCAGAAGCACCTGCCGAACACGCCGGAACCAGCTGCTCCACTCCCCAGAACCAGCTGCTGGACACGCCAAAATCACCTGCCGTCTATGCCACAACCAGTTGGTGAACACTTTGGAATCACCTGCCGGGCTTGCTGCAACCACCGTCCTGTCACGCCAACATCACCTGCCAGCTACGCCAGAACCACTTGGCGGACACTCCGGAATCATCTGCCGGACATGCCAGAACCAGCTCTCAGACACTCCAGAACCACGTGCCGGACACGCCGGAAGCAACTGCTTAGCATGCCTGAGCCCCCTCTTGAATCGCAAGAAACACCTGCCGGACACGCCAAAATCACCTGCCGGGTACGCCAGAAACGCTTGGCCGACACTCCGGAATCACCTGTCTGACATGTCGGAATCACCTCTCAGACTTGCCAGAACCATGTTCCGGACACGCCGGTACCACCTGCCGAGCATGGCAGAACCCCCTGATCCACTCCCCAGAACCACCTGCTGGACACACCTAAATCACCTGCCGGCTACGCCAGAACCTCTTGGCAGACACTCGAGATTCACCTGCCCGGCATGACGGAACCACCTCTCAGAGGTGCCAGAACTACATGCCTGACACTCCAGAATCACCTGCCGGGCATGCCGTGACCACCTCTCAGACGTGCCAGAACCATGTTCTGGACATGACGGTACCACCTGCCGAGTACGCTGGAACCAGCTGATCCACTCCCCAGAACCACCGACTGGACACGCCAAAATCAACTGCCGGTAACGCAAGAACCACTCGGCAGACACTCCTGAATCACATGCCAGGCATTCCGGAACCACCTCTCAGAGGTGCCAGAACCACATGCCGGAGACTCCGGAATCACCTGCCGGGCATGCCGGAACCATCTCTCAGATGTGCCACAACCAAGTGCCGGAGAGACCGGAAGCACCTGCAGAGCTCGCCGGAACCACCTGCTGGACATGCCGGAACCACCTGCCTCACAGGCCAAAGTCATATGCCGGCTACGCCAAAACCACTTGGTGGACACTGCAGAATCACCTTGCGGACATGCCGGAACCAGATCATGGGCAGGCGGCAAACACCTGCCGGACCTGCCGGAACCACCTGCCGTGCATGCCGGAACCACCTCTAAGACATGCCAGAACCACATGCCAATGACACCGGAAGCACCTGCCGAGCACGCCGGAACCACTTGCTCGAATCGCCAGAACCACCTGCCGGACACGCCAAAATCACCTGCCGGCTACGCCACAACCAGTTGGTGAACACTTCAGAATCACCTGCCGGGCTGGTTGGAACCACCTGCCGATCACGCCAACATCACCTGCCAGCTACACCTGAACCAATTGGCGGACACTCCGGAATCATCTGCCGGACATGCCAGAACCAGCTCTCAGACACTCAAGAACCACGTGCCGGAAACCCCGGAAGCACCTGCTGAGCATGCCTGAGCCAGCTGCTCGACTCGCAAGAAACACCTGCGGGACACGCCAAAATCACATTCCGGGTACGCCAGGACCACTTGGTGTACACTCCGGAATCACCTGTCGGGCAGGCGGAACCACCTCTCAGACTTGCCAGAACCATGTTCTGGACACGCCGGTACCACCTGCCGAGTATGCCGGAACCATCAGATCCACTCCCCAGAACCACCTACTGGACACGCAAAAATCAACTGCCGGCTACGCCAGAACCACTCGGCAGACACTCCGGAATCTCATGCCAGGCATTCCGGAACCACCTCTCAGAGGTGCCAGAACCACATGCCGGAGACTCCGGAATCACGTGCCGGGCATGCAGGAACCACCTCACAGAGGTGCCAGAACCACATGCCGGACACTCCGGAATCACCTGCCGGGCATGCCGGAAGCATCTCTCAGATGTGCCACAACCACGTGCCGGAGAGACCTGAAGCAACTGCCGAGCTCGCCGGAACGACCTGCTGGACATGCCGGAACCACCTGCCTCACAGGCCAAAATCATATGCCGGCTACGCCAAAACCACTTGGTGGACACTCCAGAATCACCTTGCGGGCATGCCGGAACCACGT